>NC_044040.1:165164764-166405035 GCF_901765095.1 Microcaecilia unicolor
TCTGGGATAAGCAATATAAAATGTTTTGTACATTTTGGGGATCTTGCCAGGTATTTGTGACCTGGATTGGCCACTGTTGGAAACAGGATGCTGGGCTCGATGGACCTTTGGTCTTTCTCAGTATGGCAATACTTATGTACTTATGTAAAATAAAAATGTTTTTAGCTGTTTTCTAAAGGTATGTTTCAACTTTACGTAACTGCAATGGCATAGTATTCTTGAGCTTCAGCCCTGCAATTTGAAAAGTAATAACTTGAATACCTAATAAAGTAAGAGGTCCTTTTGTTAAGCTGCAGCAAAAAGTAGTCTGATGTACTGTGGGCATGTGTTTTGATGTGCGCCGGGCCAGTTTTTACCGCGTCTCGGAAAAAGGACTTTTTTTCAATGGGCTGGGAAAAGGATCTGCGATAAAATTGAAAACAGCAAGTGCCTATTTACTGCCTGAGCCCTTAACGTCACCCATTGATCTAGCAGTAAGGGCTCATGCGCTACATATGCGGTGACCAGTCGGTGTGTGCAAACTGCCGATTAACGCTGGAAATGCCGTGCACAGTAGGAAATTAAAAAATAATTTGTCCCTACAGAACGGGGACACACCAATCTGAAATTACCACCAGGGGGTGCGCTAGCCTGGCATTAGTCTCATTTTGGCACATGCTACACGGGCATAGAGCCTACCATGCCTTTCTAAAAGGGCCCCTATAAGATTGAAAGCTCGGGATCTCTAACAAACTCTTATTCTCAGACCTTAAAGAACAAAGAGTCATACATTTTCAAAATTGATGACAACCAGGGAGATCCTGCATTACTCAAAGCGTTAAAAATCAAGGTATGTACCTTAAATTCAATCCACACAATTGGTAACATTTCCCATATCATTGTAAATGAATGGCTGTCATTCATAGTATTTTCAGTGGCACTAATGCATGGACAGCTGCTAGTACTGCTTCGTAAACAGACCCCAAAAGTAAGTACCTGCAGTAGACTTTAGAAGCTGGCCTACATCTTTGAATGCTGGGCCCTTAATTTTTGTTTTTAGTTTTACAGTGATACATAAAAGAATTACACTCCTATTTCTTATATTTCAAAGGAAAAACAGAAGTCACAGTTTATACATGCTGATTTTCTGTAAACTTCTTGAAAATATTTTGCTCTGCACGAACGATTACACATTTGTCTTAATTCCTGCTGCTCCCATAATTAGAGGCCCTAAAGTGAGTTTAAAGTAGGGCAAGGAAAAGGTTCAGGCTCATAGTTTCTGTCAATGTACTTCTTACCATGAAATTCTCCTAAACTTAGTAATTACCACAATGCCTACGGAGCTTATGCATACTGAATCATTCCAGGAAAGGGAACAATTAAGATCAAATCCAGCAGCTTTGTGATGTCATCAGAACCTTCAGATTTGTTCATAGCTGCAGGGTGTCTGACCTTCTTAGGCTTCCCAAACAGTAGAATTTTGGAAAGGAATTATACCAAAGGGATCCGAGCCTATCCACTATCCATCCTTCTGAGGGAAAAATAACACTACAGAGAATAGAAAGTCATGTAGGCATGCTAGAAAAAAACTCATCTGTTCCTTGAATCCTTTGGTTCTTCTTCTCCTTGACCTCATCTCCCCTCCCTCTTGTCATCTCCCCTGATTACGTTTTTTTTATTGTTAACCGCATAATCGCCTTTCTGGATGCCTATCAAGCAATGGAAATAAATTAAATAAATAAATAAAAACCTGAAACATCAGCTCAGTATTTTTAGAAAATGAAGCCTCCCACAGGACCCTTTTGCTTTAGTGTGGGAGTCATTTTGACACGGTAGGATGCTGGTCAGTGTTCCATCCCATATTCCTCCTACCACCAGCCCAAGCAGCTTAAGAAACAGCAGGATTTCAATTTGCTCAGCTACCACAAACTATTTTAGTATAAATTCAGTTGGAAGGAAGCGTGGCAGAGAGGCCCACATACACATACAGACAAAACAAAAAGCACAAATACACTCCTATATATATGCATATGTATACAGTCACGTGCATACACATGGAGGGTAATTTTATAACAGGTCACGTATGTGAGAAGGTCACATAGAGTAATATTTCTAGCCTATTTTATGAAGACTCATATGTGCCTACGTGTCTTTATAAGATGCCAGGGCAAAGCAGCAGAAATCAAACCTAGACTGGAGCCACAGGAATTTATACCTGCTTGAGAACAGGAATACATGTTCACATTTAAAATATGTATATATGTAGACATTATTTTATAATTAATCAGGTCAATATTCAAAAGCACTTATCTGAATAACAACACCTACTACATAGATAGCAGGGGTGGACTGGGGGGAGCAATACATTCCTCCCTTCTCCTCTCTCCTCTCCCCCTTTCCCACACACTCAGACATACTAAACATACCTTTGCTGGATGAGATGCTAAGGCCCTGCCATCCAAGTAAATAGAGTGCATGAGCTGCTCCCCTCCTCCTTGTGCCACTTCCTTCCTATAGAAGTCGGCAGCTTGCCTTCTCGCGAGTCCTGAGGAGATGGGTGCTGCCAAACTTGATTCACTGTCAAATTCAACAAATTGCACCGCTAAGGCAAAAAATATAGATCTATATCTTGGTATTGCTTGATTATTTTAATTATTTATATGTTATAGAATTACCCCTATGTAGATTGAATACTATCCTAAGTTATCCAGATGCTATTCAAATAGCAGACTGAATATTGCCACTCTCTGGGTAAGCATCTAAAATTCCAACAATTAAACACGGAGCACATAAGCATTTATGAGGTGTCACATACGCATTTGGGTTCTGAAATAGCAACATAATTTTTTATGTGCTGGAACATAAGCTTTTATGTCAGCCATTTTGGAAACTTAAATGTTTATTTTTCCTGGAGCTCTCACAGAGTCCAATATCCCTCGACAGGTTTGCTTTGTGGAGTACATCAATCACTGGAGTATTGAGGGGGGGTAATCTCCCCTAATCCCTTCAGTGAAGTACAAGCAGAAGCTATTGAAGAGGTATGCATTCAGATTTAGTAGGTATTTTTCTATCCCTTTTGGGTTCACAATCTGAGTTAGTACTTGAGGCAATGGAGGGTTAAGTGACTTGCCCAAGATCAGAGGGAGCTGCAGTGGGATTTGAAGCAGGTTTTTACCACTGGACCTCACTACACCACCACATCCAACATTTTATAAGATCAGTGCCCATGATGGCCAAATATTGACCCATATGTACATAAATCATGACCACCTATTCTCTGCCCAGACATTGCCCCTGAATATGCCTACATGTGTGTCACATAAAAGTACACATTTTCTTGACATCACTTATACTTTTATTTCTTTATTTACTTGGATTTAGTTCAGTAGTAGCTCAAGGTGAGTTACATTCAAGCAGGTATTTCCCTCTCACCTAAAGGCTTACAAGTTTGCACCTGAAGCAATAAAGGTTTAAGGGGGTCTTTTACAAAGGCGCATTAGCGTTTTTAGTGTGCGCTAATGAGTAGCATGCGCTAAACGCTAGAGACACCCATAGGAATATATGGGCATCTCTATTGTTTAGATCACACTTATTTTTAGTGTGTGCTAAAAATGCTAGTGCACCTTTTTGTAAAAGGACCCCTAAGCGACTTGACCAAGGTCATAGGCCTTGTGGGGGAGGGGGGCTTGATGGTCCACTGGACTGTTCCAGAACGACTATATCTATTTACTTATATGTACTGCTTTTCCATGCACAATTCCAAAGGACTATAACAAATAGACTGACAGTTGAACCGTGGCTGGTTTTATAGAAAACCTTTTACATGTATAAAAAGGCTGTTATGAGTGAAAAGATTCTTTATAAAACTATCCTCAGACTATATACCCTACATCAGTGGTTCCCAAACCTGGTCCTGGAGGCACCCCAGTCAGTCAGGTTTATGGGGATAACTTCAATGAATATTCATGAGAGATATTTGCATGCACTTTCTCCACTGCATGCAAATCTCTCTCATGAATATTCATTGTGGATATCCCCATAAACCTGACTGACTGGGGTGCCTCCAGATTCAGGTTTAGGAATCACTGCCCTACATATACTGTATACCCATACACATATATAGAGGCAGGCACACATACACACTGATTTTTCTTTTCTTTGTAATCATGACACCAATTATTAAATATGTTCCAGCCAATGGCAGAAATATATAGAAACGTTGTGTGTACTCAGTATATTATGTAAGAACCCCATTATCTCCATGTACAAGCCTATGTTGGAAACCACCCCCAAAGTCAAGCCCCTGAATACTTTCCTCACTTACTTTGACTGACAGCTACTGAGATCCTTGTATACCTTCTCTTTCTGCTCTCTCAAATCCACACCAAGGGGGAAGTTATCAATGTAGGCTACTATTAAGATTGGTTATTTTACTGTTATCCCAAGAACTAAGGTCTCATTGTATAAAATGGGACCTAGGTTAAAATAACACGTTAGTAGTAAAATAATCCATCTTAATAACTTCCCTCCTCAATGATGTATAAACACCTAAACTAAAAGGAAAACTGAAAGCAATCTATTTTAAATAGAATACATTTAAAAATATTGTTTGGCATGTCACTAGGATATATGTTGGACCTAATTGATCTGTCAGCTAGGAAAGCGGGATTTAAAATAAGGGACTATTTGTTTCTTCACCTTCCTAGTTGTAAAAATGTGGTTTATAAATTGATTCAAGTGGCAGATTTTAGTTACCAGGGCTCCAAATGGTGGAATCTAATCTCAAAGGATATAAGTTGCATTAGTAATTATCTACTATTTTGTAGAGGTTTAAAAATGTATCGTTTTAGAACGTTTTTGGATAATTAAGAGTTTTAGTAAATTTTTTTGTTTAGTATTTCTTTTGTCTATTGGAATTTTAATGTTATTGTAAACCGTGTTGAATTGAAACAAGTTATGAATAATGTGGGATATAAGAATGAATAAATGGAATGAAATCAAATCTTTCTTTTTGATTTAAATTTCCTAGGAATGAAAAGGTAGCATACATGTGGAGTAACATTTTAGAAAGAACATACAGATCAGAATTGAGATGTCCAGGTCAGGGTGTCTCAATTTCTGCTAGTATTTTAGAAGGGGATCTTCTGATGTACAGCCTGTTCTGAAATGCATGGAGAAAAAGAGGTGAATGCACCTGTTATGTGCAGCACAAACATCCATTTTAGACAAATAAACATTTAAAATATCAATGGTCAAAAAGGACACAAAAGAATTTATATGTCAGCACAAAATGTTCATATTGTGGAATAGCAACACAACTGAACAGAAACATTTATCTTAGCCATTTCTGAACCATAAACATTTATTTTTCCCAAACCTGTCACAATGCCCAGTATCCCTTGAAAATTTCACGTGGGCGGCATCAAGCACTGGGGGTTAAGGGGTGACTTTACCTAATCCCTTTAGTGGAACAACGTTCAACAGGAACACTTTCTGAAACCTAGACATCCCAGGCGTAAATCCCTGGATCAATCTGTTAAAACACAGATGTTCTTTCCCCTTCTGAAATGGGGAAAAGACATTCATTTTTAGACCCACCCTAGGCCCATTCAAACCTGTCCCCTTATTATTTGCACATTCTTCAGTTTTATACAGTACATGTATTTCCTGGCTTGGCAAAATCAGGACTTAGGCATTTATGCAATATGAATGTCTAAGGAAGGGGAGTTATCAATGTGGGCTACTGTTGAATTATTTTACCACAAGTCAGGTTATTTTAGCACAGGGTCTTATTGCATAAAATGGGACCCTGTACTTCAATAGCCTGATGTGGTAAAATAATCCCACTTAACAGTAGCCCACATTGATAACTCCCCCCTAAATGTCGGTTTATGCATGTCTATAACATGAATGGCACTTTTGAAATAAGCACCTTAGTGTGTGTTTTTTCTCACAGCCTGAAGCACCAAAATAGAAGTAATTAGTAATGTTTATTATATATAAATTTGTAGTCTATGATGGCAAACATTATAATTTTAATTCAAATATATAGTTACTTACTTTAATATATGGGTGCTCAACCTAGAATCTTTATTTCCACCAGACATTAAAGTATTAAATCTCATTGCCCATAAAATCAGCAATTCGTTAATCTGAGGTAATTACAACAAATGCTTTGGTCCAAAGATGATGCATCCATTAAGAATGTGTGAATAATTTGATGTCTAACACCAACCAGGCAAATTTCAGTCTTGCTCAACTTTAATGGCTAAAGTGGATTATCCTGAGAAAGCCTAGAAAAATCCATTGCAGTTATCTTTTGCAGTCTTGACAAAATCCAGCACAGATCTACACAGAACTAAACTGAATCTGCTAATCTGAAGAAAACTACATTTTATTTCTTTAGGAACCATCGTGAATTTTCCCAGACATATGGCTCATCTATTTTAAAAAAATTTTGTCTGACCAGTTTCATAAACCCATGGTTTTTTCTATAGGTTTGTCATATTGAGTAGTAAACTTCTTTTTAAGAAATTCATGCATCCCTACCATCCACAAAGCTAGATCCTTCAAAAGTAAAAATAATTGTTAAGAAAGCTGAAGAAAACACTTCTGTTATAGTCCTTGATGTAGACACAGTAAGGTACTGAAACACTGGTATTGTACACAGATACAGTGGGGGAAATAAGTATTTGATCCTTTGCTGATTTTGTAAGTTTGCCCACTGACAAAGACATGAGCAGCCCATAATTGAAGGGTAGGTTATTGGTAACAGTGAGAGATAGCACATCACAAATTAAATCCGGAAAATCACATTGTGGAAAGTATATGAATTTATTTGCATTCTGCAGAGGGAAATAAGTATTTAATCCCTCTGGCAAACAAGACCTAATACTTGGTGGCAAAACCCTTGTTGGCAAGCACAGCGGTCAGACGTCTTCTGTAGTTGATGATGAGGTTTGCACACATGTCAGGAGGAATTTTTTTGTCCACTCCTCTTTGCAGATCATCTCTAAATCATTAAGAGTTCTGGGCTGTCGCTTGGCAACTCGCAGCTTCAGCTCCCTCCATAAGTTTTCAATGGGATTAAGGTCTGGTGACTGGCTAGGCCACTCCATGACCCTAATGTGCTTCTTCCTGAGCCACTCCTTTGTTGCCTTGGCTGTATGTTTTGGGTCATTGTCGTGCTGGAAGACCCAGCCACGACCCATTTTTAAGGCCCTGGCGGAGGGAAGGAGGTTGTCACTCAGAATTGTACGGTACATGGCCCCATCCATTCTCCCATTGATGCGGTGAAGTAGTCCTGTGCCCTTAGCAGAGAAACACCCCCAAAACATAACATTTCCACCTCCATGCTTGACAGTGGGGATGGTGTTCTTTGGGTCATAGGCAGCATTTCTCTTCCTCCAAACACGGCGAGTTGAGTTCATGCCAAAGAGCTCAATTTTTGTCTCATCTGACCACAGCACCTTCTCCCAATCACTCTCGGCATCATCCAGGTGTTCACTGGCAAACTTCAGACGGGCCATCACATGTGCCTTCCGGAGCAGGGGGACCTTGCGGGCACTGCAGGATTGCAATCCGTTATGTCGTAATGTGTTACCAATGGTTTTCGTGGTGACAGTGGTCCCAGCTGCCTTGAGATCATTGACAAGTTCCCCCCTTGTAGTTGTAGGCTGATTTCTAACCTTCCTCATGATCAAGGATACCCCACGAGGTGAGATTTTGCGTGGAGCCCCAGATCTTTGTCGATTGACAGTCATTTTGTACTTCTTCCATTTTCTTACTATGGCACCAACAGTTGTCTCCTTCTCGCCCAGCGTCTTACTGATGGTTTTGTAGCCCATTCCAGCCTTGTGCAGGTGTATGATCTTGTCCCTGACATCCTTAGACAGCTCCTTGCTCTTGGCCATTTTGTAGAGGTTAGAGTCTGACTGATTCACTGAGTCTGTGGACAGGTGTCTTTCATACAGGTGACCATTGCCGACAGCTGTCTGTCATGCAGGTAACGAGTTGATTTGGAGCATCTACCTGGTCTGTAGGGGCCAGATCTCTTACTGGTTGGTGGGGGATCAAATACTTATTTCCCTCTGCAGAATGCAAATAAATTCATATACTTTCCACAATGTGATTTTCCGGATTTAATTTGTGATGTGCTATCTCTCACTGTTACCAATAACCTACCCTTCAATTATGGGCTGCTCATGTCTTTGTCAGTGGGCAAACTTACAAAATCAGCAAGGGATCAAATACTTATTTCCCCCACTGTATATGCGACCATCTCTGGGAAAAAGTGACTAAAGTCACCAGAAATAAAAAAAAAAATAAGGTTTTAATAAATTCTGTTAGAGGAAACAATTGGTAATACAATAGTTCAAACCCAGTCCTTTTATGTAAAAAAATTAAAATGTTACAGAAATTCAAACATGTAACTTTTTCAGACTGTTTATTAACCCATGACTTGAAAAGTTGGCAATTCTCAACATTTTGGATCTGCTACATTAGTCACCTTTTCCGAGAGATGGTCACTGGCTTCCGATCAGATACCGCATTCAATTCAAGCTTCTCCTTCTTACCTACAAATGCACTCAGTCTGCTGCCCCTCACTATCTTTGTACCCTCATCTCCCCTTACGTTCCTGCCCATAACCTCCGTTCACAGGATAAATCCCTCCTCTCAGTACCCTCAGTACTCTCCACCACCGCCAAATCCAGGCTCCGCTCATTCTGCCTCGCCTCACCCTATGCTTGGAACAACCTTCCTGAGCCCTTACGCCAAGCCCCCTCCCTGCCCGTCTTCAAGTCTTTGCTTAAAGCCCACCTCTTCAATGCTGCATTCGGCACCTAACCCTTACCATTCAGTGAATCCAGACTGCCCCAATTTGACTGCCCCTATCGGACCGACCGTTCACTTGTCTATTAGATTGTAAGCTCTTTGAGCAGGGACTGTCTCTCTTTGTTAAATTGTACAGTGCTGCGTAACCCTAGCAGCGCTCTAGAAATGTTAAGTAGTAGTAGTAATATATGCATAAAATTAGGCATATCACAAGCTTGCACCTACTTTCACGCAATCTACATATAAGTGTTCCCAGGATTGTAGTTTCAGTGTGTGAGGGTAACAGCTGACACTGTTTCCTACTGCAGAGTGTACAACATTGACGTGTAAATGATGGCACTAAGACTAGGGGTCACATGTCTAATAGCAAGGTCACATAATTCAGTATTCCCTCATATACACTAATAACCCACACGGATCACACTGTGCAAATAAAAAAGGGTTTATTTACCTGTGAGTTTCAGGAGAGGTTTAAAAGTCCCTGACACACATAAGTAGTAAGTTAAAATGAACAGAAGCTGGATAGATCAACACACACCCCCTACAGAGCAGAGGTAGAATTGCAATGAGAGCTCATCCTATATAATAATTCTCACCGCCAACGTTCTAATGTCTTGCCTGTGTCCGTGGCTCCTTCAGCGTTGCTGAGCTAGGCTCCGTAGCCAGGCTGACATCACTCACAGCTGGCTGTCGGCTCTGCATCCGCTCCTCTCGCCTCTCACGTCACTGCCCCTCTCTCTGAGTCGCTGAACGCCCGCCCTCAAAGCTGATCCAACCCCCCGCCCTCCCCAACCACAAACTGGCACGCGCAGATTTGACAGGAAAGAAACACAGCAACTGAAACCGAAAAGGCTTGAGACTCCGTGACTCCCTCCATTCTTCCCTCCCTCCCTCCCATCCACTGCCAGCCCCCCTCCTTCCGAATTTTAGAAGTCTCACTTACCCAGTCGGGGTTATGGTGAACAGCAGCAGCAGCGGTAAACGGCCTTCAGGCTTGGCCCGTCTGTCTCTTTCAGCTCTGGTCCCGCCCTTGCGGAAACAGGAAATGAGGGCGGGACCAGAGCTGAGAGAGACAGACGGGCCGAGCCTGCAGGCCATTTACCACTGCTGCTGCTGCCACCGTCCGCCGTAACCCCAACTGGGTAAGTGAGACTTCTAAAATTCGGAAGGCGGAGGGCTGGCACTGGGCAGGAGGGAGGGATGACGACCCTGGAACTGGGAGCGAGGGGGGATCCTGGAACTGGCATGGAGGGAGGGAGGGGGGATCCTGGAACTGGGAGGGAGGGAGACCCTGAAACTCGGAGGGAGGGAGGGAGAGAGGGGGACCCTAAAACTCGGAGGGAGGGGGGACCCTGAATCTCAGAGGGGGGGAGACCCTGAAACTCGGAGGGAGGGAGACCTTGAAATTTGGAGGGAGGGAGGGAGGGGGACAACGACCCTGGAACTGGGAGGGAGGGGGGACCCTGGCACACACTCTCATTCTCACACACACTCACCCAGTCTCAATCTCTCTCTGTCACAAACACACACTCGCACATTCACTCTCTCTCTCACACAGTCACTCTCACATACACTCTCTCAAACATACACACTCCGAGGAAAACCTTGCTAGTGCCCGTTTCATTACATACAGAAACGGGCCTTTTTTTACTAGTATTTTATAAAACATCCTCATGCACACATGGAAGGCAATTCTGTAACAGTGTGCCTATATTTAGGTGCCTAGAGGACACATATATGGGGCTAGATTCTATATATGGTACCTGAAAATTCTGCACAGAAAAGAAATGCACCTGGGCTTATTCTGTAAAGTATGCCTAAATTTCATAGAATAGGCTTAAGTTTCCACACAGTATATAGAATAATGCTGAGCTCCTCTCCACAAGACCAAATGCAGTCAGGGCCAATTACACTGTGTTTTACTTGGCTTAAATCCTGATGCCTAAATTAGGTGCAGAGCGGGTATATTCTATAAAAACGTGCATAGGTTTTAGAAACAATCATGCCCCCACCCATGGCCATGCCATATTTTCAACTATGTGACTTAGAATTTAGGCGCACCATTTTATAGAATACGCTTAGGGGGTCTTTTACTAAGGCACACTCATGTTTTTGGCATGCGCTAAAATTGGGCACACGCTAAACATTAGAGACGCCCAAAGGAATGCATTGTCGTCTCTAACGTTTAGCACACTCTAAAAAAGTATCTATATGCATTTTTGTCAAGTAAATGTTAGTGCCTTATTTATAGAACTACCCTTCATTGGAACCGATGTAAATTTGTGAGACCATTTGCATGCTACTGGGGGTGGATCTCCAGGAAGCCTATGTTATGAAAATTCATGGTTTCCTATACTATCCTGATAAATAGGCTTTAAAAAGGTCCAGCTTGGAAATGTTTACAGATAGTTTGTTGTAAAAGAACAACCTGTATGGACATTTATATATTTTTTCAATTGTACAAACATATTGAACAGTTTAGACATAAAATAATATTTATAAGGACATGGTGGATAAGTACAAAAACACAGAGAAAAGGACAGCAGATGTGGAGGGGCATAATCGAAAGGGACGCCCAAGTTTAGCTGAGGACGACCTCGCAAAATGTTCCGGTGGAGGAGCGCGGAAACCTGTATTATCGAAACAAGATGGACGTCCATCTTTTGTTTCAATAATACGGTCGGGTACACCCAAATCTTGACATTTAGGTCGTCCTTAGAGATGGTCATCCCTAGACTTGGTCGTTTCTGATTTTTGGCGATAATGGAAACCAAGGACGCCCATCTCAGAAACGACCAAATGCAAGCCCTTTGGTTGTTGAAGGAGCCAGCATTCGTAGTCCACTGGTCCCCCTGACATGCCAGGACACCAACTGGGCACCCTAGGGGGCACTGCAGTGGACTTCAGAAATTGCTCCCAGGTACATAGCTCCCTTACCTTGTCTACTGAGCCCCCAAAACCCATTACCCACAACTGTACACCACTACCATATGGGTGAAGGGGGGCACCTAGATGTGGGGACAGTGGGATTGTGGTAGGTTTTGGAGGGCTCACATTTACCACCACAAGTGTAACAGGTGGGGGGAATGGGCCTGGGTCTGCCTGCCTGAAGTGCACTGCACCCACTAAAACTGCTCCAGGGACCTGCATACTGCTGTGATGGACCTGAGTATGACATTTGAGGCTGGCATAGAGGCTGGAACAAAATATTTTTAAAGATGTTTTTTGAGGGTGGGAGGGGGTTAGTGACCACTGGGGGAGTAAGGGGAGGTGATCCCCGATTTTCTCCGGTGGTCATCTGGTCAGTTCGGGCACCTTTTTGTGGTTTGGTCATAAGAAAAACAGGACCAGGTAAAGTCATCCAAGTGCTCATCAGGGACACCCTTTTTTTTCCATTATGGGTCAAGGACACCCATGTGTTAGGCATGCCCAAGAGCTGCCTTCGCTACGCCTCCGACACGCCCCCATGAACTTTGGTCATCCCCGCGACGGAAAGCAGTTGTTGATGCCCAAAATCAGCTTTCAATTATGCCGATTTGTGCGACCCTACGAGAAGGACGCCCACCTTCTGATTTGTGTCAGAAGATGGGCATCCTTCTCTTTCGAAAATGAGCCTGATAGGCCCTTATTTACCACCTTTTTGAAGGAATTCATTCAAGGCGGTGTACAATAAGAATAGATCAAACATGAGCAATAGGCAATTACAGTAGTAAAATATTCATATAACAATACAAAGTATGGCATGGCATACTACTTACAATCCATGGTATACTGCTATCCAATCTGTACATCCATACCAACTATCAAGCTCTACAATCCCTTCTCTCTTAGAGGTCCTCCACATGTGAAGGGTAACTTTATAACAGGGTGTCAAGGATAAGTTGGTAAGAAAGTACTTAGTTTATCAAATAGCACCTACTGTTCATAAAATATAGTATTAGTGGCAGACATGGGCATTTATACCTTCGGGGCAGGTATAAATGTCTGACCCAATGTTTGTCATCTATTGGGTATATATTTAGCCAGCTGTGGTCAGCGAGTTTTTTTTTTTTTTGCCTGCTACTGACATTCAGTGCCAGGACATGTCCAGGCACCGGCATTGGCTATCCAAGCATCTACACCTGCCTTGTACCATGGTGTAAGTGTGGATGCCTAAATGTTAGCACCCAAATGCCAACTTCAGGCTCTGTTCTATAGCAGAATCTGCGTGTCCAGATGCCATTATAAAATGCTATTTTAGCACACAGATTTTGAGTGTCTAATTTGTAGTGCCCTTTATAGAATTGTCCCCTGTGCTTGTATATGTATATTTCATGAAGCATGAACACATGTTGCAACTCTGCCTCGGCCACCCCCACCCCTGCCCCCGCCCCTGCCCTGGAACACCTACATGTAGGCTTTATTTTTGTGTGCACTTTTTATGTATGTATACCCACATTAAAGTTTTTGGTGGGGTGGTAAAATTGACCTGGGTTGGTGCTAGGCATCCCATTTCCTCTGCATCCATTTACTTTCCCTTTCAACTTCCCTCTCTCCCTCCACCCCCATCCCTGCCTCCACCTCCACCAAAATTAAAAGTACCATACTAGGATGAGGAAATCTGAAGCCTGCTCCTTCTGCTATAGCATGGCAATCAGTGGAAGCCCTTTGACCCACTGATGAAAGGAATGGGACTTGATATACCACCTTTCTGTTGTTTTTTGCAACTACATTCAACAGTGGGAATTGAACCCAGTTCCCCAGGATTAAAGTCCATTGCACTAACCACTAGGCTACTCAAGCATACTCCTCAAGCACGATGCTCACAATAGCAAATGAAGGTGCTGCCACTGACTGCTGTGCTTCATCTGACTTGGGGCATGCTCCAGATTTCTTCAGCTCGCAGGGTTTGGGAATCCCCACCAGCTACAGGAATGAGGCATCCAGCTGCTGGAAATGAAGGGGCCCAGGCCCACTCATGGCTGTGTCCCTAGCCCTCATACAATTTTATAATAGTCATTTTCCCCCAGATTCTATATATGGCACTTTGAGTTGTGCACTCAAATTTGGACATGCATTCAATTAGCACATGCTGCTTAATTGATTAAGAAGCCAATCAGCACTGTTAATTGGGCAATAACAAGCAACTATCAGCACTAATTGGCAATAATTTTCAGGTGTATTCTATAAAGAGATGCGTGTAAATCCTAGTGTGCGGATCCAAAAAGGGGGTGGGAGGGGGCATGGGTGGGTCAGAAGCGTTCCTAAAATTTATACATGTTATAGAATTAGCAGGATCTGCACCTAATTTACACATGGGAATTTACACCAGGTTTTCATATTTATAAACAGTTGCACCTAAATGTAGTCATGGTTCCCGGCGCTGTTATTCTATAAACTGTGCCTAACTCAGCGTGGTTTATAGAATTGCGCTAAAAGCTATCTTTTCAGCACCAATTTTTTAGGTACCATTTATAGAATCTAGTCCTTTCTGTATATACTTAACATGTGTAAATCATGCTTCACATCTGGAAAATGCTTTATAAAACTACCCCATCATATTTAAATATGTGATGACATGTTAACATCAGCAATATGAATCCATTTTAGAAGCTGAGTACGGCACAGAGCTACAGATGGATGAATATCAGGGGCTTGCCATCATTCATGTCCTGCAGAGATTGAACGAGCACACTTATGATTGGTTCCACTGTACAGTCAATGCATCTTGGTCCAAAAAGGGTTGAAAGCGTCCACAGTTAATATGTACATCGAAGCATGACTGCCTTTTTCAACAGATTACTATGATCATAATAATAAATGTTGATGATCTGCTTTGAAAAAATCGCTTAGCACTTCTTACATAAAGAGGAAGCTTTGAGATATAGAATATTTTGCAGAGCATGGAGTGCCACAGAGTATGGATACCAGCTGATAACAGGCTGACTGGTGACACAGCTAGTAAAGGTGTGCCAACTGGACTCAAATGCTGTCAAAAACAATAAAGAATTGTATGAGTTCATCTGGCCATGCAAAATCGGTTCTATTGTCATAAAGCCTTACTACTCATAAGCAGCTTCCTCATTTGAGATACTGTATGGAATCCATATATACCACTACGCCCACCAACACTCACTGATTTGCAAAAGTGACTGTTCTTGCTTTATTCATTACTAAACCCCGGATTCTATATAGTGTGCCTAACGTTCTATGCCAAAATCCAAGCGTATTCTATAACAACATGCCTAACTTAATTGGCTGAACAAGCCAATCAGCATTGTTAAGAGCACTGAACAAGCAATAATGAGCACTAATTGACAATAATTAAAATGTATACATGCAAATCGCTAAGTTTATTCTGTAATACACAGTGCCTAAATTTTAATTTGTGCTGGCAAAAAGGGGCGTGGTTATGAGCAGGGAAATAGGCATTTTGTGGGCATTCCAAAATTTACACACACTGTTATTGAATATGGCCCTCTACACCTAAATCTACGTGCCGCGATTTACACCATGTTTTCATTGGTTTTAAATGGAGGCGCATAGATTTAGGCGCCAGGGTGTCAACTATATATCACGCCTAAATCCAAGCGCTGCTTATAGAATACACTTAGGCGGAAATGTTTTTCATGCAGATTTTTTGCTGCCATACATTGAACCCCCCCCCCCCCCCCCCCCCCCCCATATGCAAGCATCCAGGTAGAAGGTGCAGGAAATGTGGGCAGTTACTAGGAATTCTCACTATTATTCATGCATCCTGTATGCCACTGAGCACACAGAGGGCAATTCAAAGGGGTGCCTATCTTTAAGTACCAAGAAAGTGCCTAACTGGAGTCTATTCTATAAAGGAAAGTGGGTGTCATCTTTCCTTTATTGAATACTAGCCTTGATAGGCAAATACCACTTAGACCAGCCATAAAGACCACTTATACCAGCCATCGAGCCTAGATTGCTAAAATGCTCACCTAAATTATAGTATTCTATAATCTACATGCATAACTATCCAACATCTATGCCTCATAAACTGTACTCACGTGTACGCTTAACTTCAATCTACCTACCATCATGTTTAGGCACCATCATATAAAATAGCGCATAGCTGGAATATTCGCATTTATGCGCAAATGGGCACACATGTATATTCTGGTCTTTTACATGTATTTTTGGTGTCTAACTGTTGGCACCCTCTGTACAGAATTACCTCTCCAGTATCTCAAATGTGACTGAACAAGTCCTTCTTGGAATATATTTCAGTAGTCAAAATACACATTCATTCTTATGTCAGTTTGTTAGTATTTTTCTGCATTACCTTTCAAGGCAATAGTTTTCAGGTTCTCAACAGGTCTGTGCAAGTCAGGACATGAAATGTGCTCCAATTTAACTCCATCATGGTGCATTCTTCAGAGCCTTTCAGAGAATGCTTTCTTCCTCAAAGTCAAATTTCTCAGCAGGTCTTGAGGTGTTCCATTTCTCACCTGGGTCTTCACCTTCTATGAATTCTTGGTATGGATCTTTTTTTGCTACTTGTTTCTTGGATCGAACATAACCGATGAAGACAGTCAGTGCTAAGAAAGAGTAAAACATCATGACAAACAGGATGAAGAAATAGGCATTATCATATGGCTTGACACCCTCTGTGAGATTTTTGCCCTCATCATGTGGCTTTTCCAGAATCTGAAGAACACATTTTGATATCAGAGAAGCTAATGCTGTTTTGTTCATCTTGCTGCTTGTTTCGGGGGTTGAGATTTGTCCTACAGAATCACAAACAATGAGTGGCTTGATCACTTCCTCTTTAGGTAAGGAATGCTGCCCGCTGCTTATGAGGACTCATGTCAACTGATAAAGGGTGTTCAGGAGATATGCCATAGAGCAGCATTTGTGAACTAGCCTGTTGATCAGAGTGGAATGGTAATTAATTCAGAAAGAGAAAGCTGAGCATTGCTAAGCTGGCTAAAAAAATATTTTACAAGTTTTCCTTTAATATTTAATGTATCTTCATTCTTGTTTTACATCACATATCATGTTTGCTCACTCTGATTCATAAGTCCAGCCTAATGAAAGCATTGGGTAATTGGATCTGAAAGATCAACATATGTAATAAATTTAAAAAAAAATCAATCACTGAACTAATCAAGATAACATCTAAATAAAAGTCTAAACCATTCAAGTGGTATTTTATGTTTTCTGATTCATGAGCAGCCTTGGAACTTCGAGAATCAAGCCAAGCAGGATAAACTGAAGGCAAGTGCCCAGCTGTTCCTAGAAATTAAATCAGAAACTGAGGGTCCTTGCGAAAAAAAAAAAAAAGAGAAGAAGGAAAGAGAGAAATGAAAGATTTTCTAAAATATTGTTTGTAAATTTGCAACAATAACTCAGATCTGATTAAATCCTAACACCCTACAAGCTGCATATGCTTGTAAAGAAAGGCAAACTCCTGACTGCTGGTGCCTGGTGGACTGAAGGGGCATCTCAAAGATACAGTCATGGGGGTTAATTGGTCTTCAGTGTGTGCTATCTCAAATCAAGTCAGCTTACATTTTAAATAATAATAGCAAAGGGAAGGCCCTGGGAATTCCTGCTGCATATTAGACTGTAGGGCCCCAGTTCACTGCAAAGTAAATTGTTGTTTTATAAAGCAATGAAACCTTAGCTCCTTACAAAAAGAGAAAAAAAATGACAGCGACAAATGACAATAACAGCTGCTTCTTCCTAAGATCTGAGTTCTGGGGTAGAAGCACAATAACTTTGAAGTGGAGAGCACCTCAACTGAGTAACAGTTCATCAACTTATCACTGTTGCTTTAAGCCTGACCCTTGAACCGATTGTATGATGAGTAATTCACATGTTAAGACTGTGCAATATCGATATCACCTAACTGTCTGCGTTTGTCATTAGAGTTTAGCAGTAAAATAAAGATGAAAGTAAATGTGGTAATATTATACCAGTGCCAAAGTACTGTATATTATAAATACATTTAGACTTTAGAACTTGTAAAAGAACATTATTGCCTTGCATTGTGGAAAGGCTTTAAAATTAACCCATGGCACTCCATTTTACATAGAATATTAGAGATCAGAATTGACATGTCCAGGTTGGGATATGCTTAGTTCTGGTGATATTTGAGAAAAGGATCTCCTGAGGCAAACCTTCTACTAATATATCAGCAGTATCGCATGTGCAATTGCTGGCACGTGCAGCGGGAGCAGCCGTTTTGCAAATATGGATATTGAAAAAATGAAAGGTATGGACCCAGCAGCACCCAGGTGCAAGTGACAATTTTACATCTTCCACATATAAGTGGCACAAGTGTATGAACAGCCAACTAAGTAATCAGTCCAGCCAATCATTGGCGGCCCTATCATTAGGCCACCTGAGTCGGGGACCTCAGGCAGCACTCTCTTGGAACAGCATCTACTCCATGCCTCCGACCCCTTCTCTCTTACAGCTCACCTCTCTGACGTAACTTCCTGTTTCCGTGGAGGCAGGGCAGGCTGCAGTAGAGAGAAGGGGCTGAGGCCGGAAGTAGGGCAGTGCATGGGAACCGCTGCCACCCCGACTTTTGGAAAGACAGAAAAGAAGGTAAATTTGGGGAAGGAAGGAAAAGGGGAGGTGTCAGACTGTGGGGTGGGGAGCGGGGCGGAGCTGGGGCTGCAGTTCATCCCCTCACTTCAGGCAGCAGTCTGTCTTGGGCCACCCCCACAACCTATTAAGTACTGAGAACACAATTTAACTTGGCTTCATTTTGGAGGAGGAAATAACCTACATGGGATCAGGGCCGGTCTTAGGCAGAGGCGACTGAGGCGGCCGCATAGGGCCCCGCGCCTAAGGGGGCCCCGCGCGGCGTGCCTCGCCTCTGCCTCGCCTCTCCGACCACGCTCGCCTGCTCTCCACCCATGTCCCGCGACACGAGTCTCCTCGTTCCCCTGCTGCTCCCCCTCCCTCCAGCCACCTGAGACCCCTCCCGTCTGAGCCCCCCCTCCCCTCCCCGCCAAACGACCGTCTTCTGCCGCCCGCACCTCACCTGACCCGACCCAGCATTTTTAAAAAACCTCCAAGCGGCAGTGCCGGTGCCTCGCGTCTGAGAGAAGAAAACTCGCTTCGTCGTTGGCCGGCCTTCCCTCAAATCCCACCCTCTGATGTAACTTCCGCAAGGGCGGGACTTGAGGGAAGGTCGGCCAACGACGAAGCGAGTTTTTTTCTCTCAGACGCAAGGCACCGGCACCACCGCTTGGAGGGTTTTTTTAAAATACTGGGTTGGGTCAGGTGAGGTGCAGGCGGCAGAAGACGGTCGTTTGGCGGGTCGGGGAGGGGGGGCTCAGACGGGAGGGGTCTCAGGTGGCTGGAGGGAGGGGGAGCAGCAGGGGAATGAGGAGACTCACGTCGCGGGACATGGGTAGAGGGCAGGGGGGACGGGGGAGTTACTGGACATAGGTGGATGGCAGTTGGCAAGGGGGACAGGAGGGTCGCTGGACATGGGGTGGATGGAGGGGAGGGGGGCTTCTGGACATAGGTGGATGGCAGGGGAGGGCAGGGGGCACAGGAGGGTGGCTGGACATGGGTGGATGGCAGGGGCGGGCATAGGGGACAGGGGGGTTGCTGGACATGGATGGCAGGGGGGACAGGAGGGTCACTGGACATGGGTGGATGGCAGGGGAGGGGGGTTCTGGACATAGTGGATGGCAGGGGAGGGCAGGGGGCACAGGAGGGTCGCTGGACATGGGTGGATGGCAGGGAAGGGCATAGGGGACGGGGGGGTTGCTGGACATGATGGCAAGGGGGACAGGAGGGTCGCTGGACATGGGTGGATGGCAGGGGAGGGGGTTTCTGGACATAGGTGGATGGCAGGGGCGGGCAGGGGGCACAGGAGGGTTGCTGGACATGGGTGGATGGCAGGGGAGGGCATAGGGGACGGGGGGGTTGCTGGACATGATGGCAAGGGGGACAGGAGGGTCGCTGGACATGGGTGGATGGCAGGGGAGGGCATAGGGGACAGGGGGGTTGCTGGACATGGATGGCAGGGGGGACAGGAGGGTCACTGGACATGGGTGGATGGCAGGGGAGGGGGGTTCTGGACATAGGTGGATGGCAGGGGAGGGCAGGGGGCACAGGAGGGTCGCTGGACATGGGTGGATGGCAGGGGAGGGCATAGGGGACGGGGGGGTTGCTGGACATGATGGCAAGGGGGACAGGAGGGTCGCTGGACATGGGTGGATGGCAGGGGAGGGGGTTTCTGGACATAGGTGGATGGCAGGGGCGGGCAGGGAGGACAGGAGGGGCGCTGGACATGGGTGGATGGCAGGGGAGGGGGGTTTCTGGACATAGGTGAATGGCAGGGGATGGCAGGGGGCACAGGAGGGTCGCTGGACATGGGTGGATGGCAGGGGAGGGGGTTTCTGGACATAGGTGGATGGCAGGGGAGGGCAGAGGGGACAGGGGGGTTGCTGGACATAGATGGATGGCAGGGGGGACAGGAGGGTCGCTGGACATGGGTGGATGGAGGAGAGAGAAGAAATGCTGGACATGGATGGAGGCGAGGGAAGAGTGAGGAAGGAGATGAGGTGAGGGAAAAGGAAGAGAGGAGAAAAAGTGCACATGGATATAGAAAATAGGCAGAAGCTGGATACACTGGACAGTCAAGTCTGTGGAGGACCCAGCTTTTACTTACGGATGTAGGGCAAGAAATGAAGAAGAAAGGCGGAAAGTAAAGAAATAAATGGAAAGGAAGCCCTGGAAACGGAGTTAAGAGGACAGATAGCAGCACAATCGGATACTGAGCCAGCATGATCAGAAAAACAAAGTCACCAGACAACAAAGGTAGAAAAAACTATTTTATTCAGGATTTATTAATTGGAATATGTTAGTTTTTGGAAATGTGCATCTGTGATATTTTTCATGTAAGTTTTAATTTTTGTAGTATTGCTACATGCTGAGTCTGACTTCTTGAGGTAACTTTCCAGTTCACTATTTTGCATTCATGTGTTTTTCAGGTGTGATCAAGGAAGGTGCAGTATTCTGCTAGCGTATAGTTTGCAGCCCTTTTTGTTTGTTTTTTTTCACTAGGTTGTGCACTGGTGTTTTAGAGCCCGGTGTAATTACAGTTGCCTTTCCACGCCACGCATAAGGTTGTAGCTCGTCCTGTCCTTGGAATTAGTGCTGTTTATGGTTTGTTAAGGTTATGAGTGTGTGTTTGCACACGTTTGTGTATAGTGTTTTGCAGTGGAGAGATTGTGTGTTGGCCTTACTAAGGTGGCACCAAACATCGGAAAGGGTGTAGAGCCTAAATCATGACACACTATCTCTAAAAGGGTGTTTTGTGGCTCTACATGAGAATTGTGGTATTATGATCCCTTGCTAGCTTGATATTGTTGATAATCTGCATTTTCCATATGGCTGGTATATTGGTGTATAAGGTATTAATTGTGACTTTTTTTTTTTACTTTTTTTTTTCTGTGTGTTGTCAGACAATTATGGATGACAGAGTCGGAGTCTTCTTGAGTCAGAGAGTTGTGGTATATATTTTAAAACAATTTTAATACCTTGGTGGTCTATATGTTTTTATATTGTACATTATATTTTACATATCACTTTATTTTATTGTATATCTTTTCATTTCATTTTTATTTTATTGCATATATGGGTTACAGAGTAATAGGGGAATTTGAAAGTACTGAATCTTTTCTTAATATTTTTCCTTTATTCTCCTTTGTTATGAGAATTGGAACTACTAATTGTAGTGGACTTGAAGTGAATAATTTCTGGGGAGGGGAGGTTTCATGATAGCATTGTGCTTATTATTTCAATCAGTTTTTTGTACAAGTTTAGCTTCATTTGTCTTTATTTGAAATTTCATAAATAAAAAAATGTTCTAAAAATGGAATAATCTTATGGGGTGGAGTTAGGGTGGGGGTGGGGCTATGGAGGGGCGGGGCTATGGTAGGGGTGGGGCTAGGATGGGGCCCCACCAAATTGGTCTGCATAGGGCCCCGCACTTGCTAAGACCGGCCCTGCATGGGATTAATTCCTTGTGAAAAGTCCAGGCCAAAACGAGCACTTTTCTAAAACCTAGGTGTACTTTTGAGATAGTGTAAAACCCAAGTGAAAATCTTTTCCCCCATACATGCATATTCCCTTTGTAAAATGGGGACTACACATATAGAACCAGAGTCTATATAAGGTGCCTAAAAAATCTGCGCAGTAAACATTCTCATCTAAGCGTATTCTATAAGTGGCGCCTAGATTTAGGCACAATATATAGAATATACTTAGTTGATATCCCCAGTGCCTAAAACCACATGCCTCCATTTACACCAACAAAAATGTGGCATAAATCCCCGCACGTAGGATTACATGCACTGAGCTATATTCTGTAACTACGCACGTAATTTGGGAACACCCATGGAACGTCCATTTCCCTGCCCACAGCCATGCCTCTTTTAAACTGTGCATTAGAATTTAGGCACAGTTCAGTACAGAATCTGCTTAGCGAGTTGTGCACATAAATTCTAATTATTGCTAATTAGTGCTCATTATTACTTGAAGTGCTATTATCAATGCTGATTAGCTTGTTAAGCCAATTAAGTTACACACATTGTTATAGAATATGCCTGGATTTTGGTGCAGATCTCTAAGCACACTATATAGAATCTGGCAGATAAAGGCCCTTTTACAAAGCTGCTGTAAGCACTAACGCAAATTTACGGCAGCAGAAAAATGGCATACTGTGGGGCATTCTGAGGCATTCCATAGTAATTTGGGGATGTGCACCTACTACCCATGCAATAAAAAAATTTAAATTTATGTTTTAGCATTAGGGCAGAGAGTGGATGTGTTCTGCGCTAATCGGTTAGCACATGGGCATTGCCATGCGCTAACCAATTAGCACAGGTTTACCATGTGAGAACCTACTGCCTACTAAATAGGTGGCAGTAGGGGCTTATACACTAATGGCCATGCACTAATTGGAAAATTAGCGCATGGCAATTAATATGAAAAATGAGAAATCGTCCATTTTACTCCTGCAGTAAAAATGGCCTTTGTGCATGGGAATTAGCTATGTAAGGGTGTACTATGGCCACTTTTTACTGCTGATTGGTAAAATGGCACCGTAGATTTTAGTTCCAACTAAGCTGTGCCTGTACAGTGCCCCCTTGAAATATTTGCTTATTTTGGATAATAGCAGCTTTCTGAAATCTCCATTTATATGTGCATTTGAAATACTCATGTAAATGCTGCTATTTACATAGGGATATGTTTTTCTTCTCAGTTGAAAAACACATTTTGTAGGCTAGCTAATGGCATAGTGGCAGTGCTCCTTATTGTCATGTGGAGGCCCTGGCTTCATTTCCTGGCCTGGGGTTGCAGTAGAAACAGCATTCAGGGCCACAGGGTTACAAAAAAGAACTCAGCAATTACTCAAAAGCAACACTTATTTATTTAGATTTTGCTCACACCTTTTTCAGTAGTAGCTCAAGGTGAGTTACATTGGATATTTCTCTGTCTCAGGAGGGCTCACAATCTAAGTTTGTACCTGAGGCAATGGAAGGTTAAGTGACTTGCCCAAGATCACAAGGAGCAGCAGTGGGATTTGAACCAGCCACCTCTGGATTTTAAGACTGGTGCTCTAACCAGTAGGCCACTCCTCCACAAATGCTTGGCAGATGCAGGATACATCACTTTCTACAAGGAGGCATAATCTGTGGCACATGGTTAAGGATTATCAAGATTAGGAAGGGGTTGTAATATCTGGGGAAATTTCTATTTGACAATTTGATGGTCAGAATGAGTGTTTTGATATTTTATTTAAGGGCCCTTTAACTAAAGAGTGATAAGTCCTAATGGAGCCCTTTTACTGAGGCACCTATGTGCGTCCAAACTACTGCCTGGCTGCCACGTGTCCAAAACATGTGGCAGAAAATATTTCCTATTTTCTACTGCATGGCGCTTACCAGGCGGCAATCGGCAGTTTACGAGCACAAAAATGAAATTACTGCAAGAGCCATTTGGTAGCCGGGTGGTAACTCCATTTTGGCATGTGTTGAGCGTGCGTAGATGCTTGCATGATTTAGTAAAGGGACCCCTTAGTCAGCACTGATTTCAGCGCCAATCTTTTAGGCACCATATACAGAATCTCCCCCTTACTGTGTTGTAGCTGCAAAATCTTACCTTGCATTTTTATTTTGATATAGTACATAATCCAGCACAATGCATATTTTCTATGAAGTTTTATTGTTATTTGTTTTTTCTTCAAAACTTGCACTTGCTTTAATTATGTACTGCTGGTTTAAAAAGCATAGGAAGTGTTAAGCTGAAAGAATACTTGTTGCTTGTAAGTCTCGAAAATAATTACTTGCACTCTGTGTAAGTCTCTAAAGAATAAGAACTTGCCTGTTTTCCATGAGAATTAAGTGCAAGAAGACATCTTTAAAATGAAAAAAGAGCTACAAGAAAGATTAAACAGCCAGTCGGAAGATTAAAAGGGGAAATGACTAAAATGAAAATGAAGGAAAAATGAATAAAGGGAGCAGATCAAAAAGAGGATTAAAATATGTTACTTGTTGTTTTAACTGAAATTAAAAAAGTATGGCAGATAAAGAATTTGTTTCCTCTTGACCCTGAAAAAAAATGTCAATTATGGTAGCTGAACTGCAGAGATCATGTATCAGTCTGCTTTGGAAATGTGAGAAATGGATGGGAAATAGAAACACAGTCAGCGCATACAGTTATGTTATGAATTAAGTTGGAAAAATATCAAGATTTATTCATAGATCAAGCTGCCAGAGGTAATTCTGCGTGATGAACTTGAGCAGAATCAGAACTGCAGTAATGGAAGAATTGTACATAGCAAAAATTGTGTGGCGACCAGGGTAAACACTGTACACCTCATCCTTATATTTCTCTTGTATTTACGTATAAAATGTTTAGTTATGAGTGAATGCACATGGTGGCCTGCAGTACAAATGACATCACATACTGTCCTGCTCTTCTCGCTTTTCATCATGCTTTTTAAATATGTTTGCCCTGCCAAAACGGATGGATGGCTTAGCCTGGAAAGAGAGTCTCAGCCAGGGTTGCTCTCTTAAGTTGTTCATCCAAGTAGAGGGTAACTTGCAAAGCTACAGATGTGTAAATCAAAGACAGATTCATTTGAGCAAGATAAGCCAGAATGGAAGTTAATTACATCTTCCCTTCTGTCTTCTCGTGTAAGTTTACTTTCATTGCATTCTATTTCCTCCTTTTCTGTATCAGTTGTGCAAAATGGTGGGATCAGGACAAGGGCTCAAGAACCGCCCTCCTGTGCCACCCAAATAAACACAGAACTCTCAAAGCACTCATACCATGTGATTTTATTAATTGCCTGACTAAGCAGATGCCAAGAATGACACCACCACAGTACCATCTGCCATATAGCAGGGACTATTTCTAACCCTCCCAGCTGAATAGTGTGATACAATGGGGGCACATTAATGACCCCTCTCCTTTGCCAAGGTAAATATCTTTTTTTTGTACAGTGGCTTAGATCTCACAAATGGGTAAATAAGATTTATGGTTCTATCTAAAAGAATTGCATTGTGCAGAGATAGGGATACAGCAAGCTTGAGGCCCTTTTACTAAGGTGCACCTAAACGTGGCCTGCGCTGGTGTAGGTGCATGTTATAGACGCACACTGGTCCATTTCCTCAGTTCGCCTGGAAAAAAAGGCATTTTTTGTATGTGCCGGAAAATGGACATGCGGCAAAATTCAAACCAGTATATGTCCATTTTTGGCCTGAAGCCTTACCGCCACCCATTGACTTAGTGGTAAGGTCTCATGCACTAACTCGACGACAAGCGTTCAACATGAGTACACTGCCGATTACCGCCGGGTAAGCACCATATGGTAGAAAATATTTTCTACTGCGTTTTGAGCGTGCGCCAAAAATGGAATTACTGCCCGGGGCACGTGGTAGCTGGGCGAAAGTGTCAATTTGACGTGTGTTGGACACACCTGGGCTCCTATGCACCTTAGTAAAAGGGCCCCAAAGAAAAACAATGCTATATCCAAACTATTTGACATTTGTGTATTTCAGGATAAAGAAGAAACCATATTTTGGCCCTCATCGAGGATATTCCTTCTGAGTACTGAGACTTAAGAGTAACCCAGTACCTTGATGACCTGGTTACAGAAGGTCATGAAGTGAGTATAGATTTTAATACTCTTTCAAATACTTGCATGACTATAGGGTTCATGCTTGAAACAGAAAAACATTTTAAAAGAGTCATAAAGCAGCATTTGGATGAATTTCTTTTCAATACATCCAAATCACTATTCTTGAAACCTGTTTTGCAGACATTTAGCTATACAATTCGCCTCCAGTGCATCCAAATCACAAGAGAGCATGTCATGGGCATGTTGGGGGTGAGATTAGTATAAAAACCAAATCGTGGCTAGTTTAGAAAACTGTACACCCGTCCCCTATAGATTCTAACAGATATCTCATTCAAAATTGGGTCCAGTAATTAGTTCAATTAGAGCAAAAATCTTCACACTATTTTTCAAAAACATAAATTAGCCATTTTCATGTTTTCATATTTTTCAAAGGCAACCTCAGCGGCACTCATTGCCAAAGATGTAGATCTGGCAATGTAACTAGCGCCCACTTCTTCATCGGTTCAGCCGATTTTCTTATTTTTAAATTTCAAACTCTTTTACTTTTATCAATTTAATTACTTATCTTTTCTTTTGTAATCAGACCAAAGGGTTCAACTGCCCGACATGCATGTTTCGCTCTGCACCGAGCTGTGTCAAGGGCTGTCCCCTACAGTCTCTCCCAGCGTCAGCTCTACTTTATTATAGCGGGTTTACCCCTTCTCAATACCTGGGCTCTTGATGATAAATAACAAAATATTATTGGAAGAAACAGTATTGAGCCTGGGATCATATATTTGAAGAGACAACGGTCTAGGCGTTACAAGAAAAATATACAACAGCTATGGAGTAACTGCCGTTATCACAGCTTCAAGGAGAGTCGATACGACGGAGACTGAGAATGATAAGTGCCTTCTTTCATATACTTTAAAGTTTAAAGACCTAGATTTAATTAATTTTCCAGTCTTTTTGAGGACTTTACAGAGTAGAAGGACCAAGATGGGGGTCTAATATTTAGTCTTTACTGAGGACTGTTGGAACTGTAAGGTGCTAGCTTGATATTAGCTTCAAATACACATTTTGATTATAAAATTTTTTTTTTAGATATTTTGTTATTATTTTGAAAAATTCACTTGGTAGTGATTAAAGCACTTTTGTGGTTTTAGAATAAACTTGGATTTGGTATATATAAAAAACCCACGGAGGGATTCAGTCAGTGGTGTGCTGGTAAATTTTTAACAACAGGTTCTCTCCCCAGTCCACCTTGGCGCCCCCCCCCCCCCCCCCCCCCCCGTCCACCTCTGTGCCGCCCCCCCATCCACCTCTGTGCCCCCCCAAATTGCAGAGCTGGCTATAGCCGGGGGGGGGGGGGGCAATGCATTACTCTCTCCAGGAAAAAACTATTAAATGATCCCAGGTTCCAATCTAATTCATGTTTAATGTGGGATAAAATGCCATAAATAAGTAAATAAATATAAACTTTTAATGTTGAGCACCTGATTCTCAAGGTGAACATATTCCAAACACTATAATGAAAATAAAATGAGTTTTTTCTACCTTTGTTGTCTGGTGACTGTTTTTCTGCTCATGCTGGCCCAGTATCCGATTCTGCTGCTATCTGTCCTCTTAACTCCGTTTCCAGGGCTTCCTTTCCATTTATTTATTTCCTCCTTTCTTCTTCATTTCTGGTCCTCAGCTTCTGCCTCTTTTCTCCATCCATTTGCAGTTATTCTCCTCTCTTCCTTTTCCCTCTTCTCATCTCATTCCTCACTCTTCCCTCCCCTCCACCCATATCCAACATTTCTTCTCTCTCCCTTCCCTCTCCTCCACCCATGTCCAACAACCCTCCTCTCCCCTGCCCTCCATGCACCCATGTCCAGCAATCCTCCTCTCCCCTCCATGCACCCATGTCCAGCAACCCTCCTCTCCCCTCCATCCACCAATGTCCAGCGACCCTCGTCTCCCCCCTGCCCTCCATGCACCCATGTCCAGCAACCCTCCTCTCCCCTCCATGCACCATGTCCAGCAACCCTCCTCTCCCCTCCATCCACCAATGTCCAGCAACCCTCCTCTCCCCCCTGCCCTCCTCTCCATCCACCCACCCACTCATGTCCAGCAACCCTCCTCTCCCCTGCCCTCCATCCACCCACCCATGTCCAGCAATCCTCGTCTCCCCCCTGCCCTCCTCTCCGCCATCTTCCAGCCTTCTCCGCTCCCCTGGTCGTCCATCTTCCGTCTGCTCCCCATAGTAGCCCTGCTGGTTTCCTTTCTGCGCTGCCGCCGCCGTCCTGCCTTTAAAAAATTAATTTTCCCTGGAGGCGCGCCAGCGTTGAAGCGAAAGCAGCAGGCTCAGCTCAGTTCCTGCCTTCGTTCCGTTCCTTCGCATCATGGCTCCGCCCTTGCCTGACGTATTTCCTGTTTGCGCAAGGGCGGAGCCATGATGCGAAGGAACGGAATGAAGGCAGGAACTGAGCTGAGCCTGCTGCCTTCGCTTCAACGCTGGCCGCCTCGAGGGAAAATACATTTTTTAAAGGCAGGGCGGCGGCGGCAGCGCAGAAAGGAAACCAGCAGGGCTACTATCGGGGAGCAGAGGGCAGACGGAAGATGGATTTGCGGGGCGGGGGAGCGGAGGCGAGCCGGCTCGCATGGGCCAACAACCGGCTCACAAGATGCCAGAAAATTTAACAAACGGCTCTTGCGAGCCGGTGCGAGCCGGCTCCAGCACACCACTGGATTCAGTGATTGAGAAGCTCAACCACCCGTAGAGATTTCAATATTTATTGGGTCTCATTCTGGGTGAGTTAATACTCTGAGAATCCTCCTAAAAACTAAAAGATTTATTATAGTCATTATGGAGTCTGTCCTGGTGATTGAAGGGCGGACTAGATGGGATACCAAGCTGCCACCTTATTATATGTAGCCATATCTTTAGATTCTGGCTTGTGTGCGTTTGTGAATAATTACCAGAATATTTTGGGATTGTTTGTTATAAAACCCTGGAGAGATCAAGGCATGACACCTCCCCTTACTCCCCAAGTGGTCACTGACCCACTCCCACCCCCCACAAATTGGGTGTATGCATATAGATTTTAGAAATACCCATGCCCTGCCCATGGCCATGCCCCTTTTCAACTCTGTGACTTATAATTTAGGAGCACTACATTGTAGAATACACTTAGCAAACTGTGTGCGTAAATCTTAATGCCAATTAGTGCTGATAATTACTTGTTAATATCCAAATAACAGCACTGATTAGCTAGTTAACCAATTAAGTTATGCACATTGTTACAGAATATGCTTTGGTTTCTGTGCTGATTTTCAGGCGCCATATGTAGAATCCGGGGGGTAAATGTCCAAAATCCAAATAAAGATCTTCCACCACTGGTCGACTTCTTTAAGCCCAAATAGGATTTCAGACATATTTCAGACCAAGATATTTTACAATACAATTTCATGGAAATACTAGCAAAAAAGTCGTTCCTAATTTCTTTGTTTCTTCTCTCCTGGGTAAATTTCATTACATCCAGATACAACCAAATCCTTTGACCACAAACTTTTGACCCTGAATTTCTAAAGTATAATCACATTATTGAATTTAAGTCCTGTTCAAAGACAAAGTTCACAATCAAAGTAGTTCTGTCTTGAACTTCAGAAAAAGAACTTTCCAAAATGGCAGAGATATTATTTAAGTCATTTAGGGGGTCTTTTACCAAAACCTAGCTCAAGTTATCTGCAACAGGGCCCATTTTATTCCTATGGGTCCTGCTGCAGATAAGCCGAGCTAAGCTTTAGTAAAAGACCCCTTTACTTCCAACTGAGACTGAGCTGGAACTTGGAATCCAGATGGAAAATGATGAACCAAAGTCTGATCTTCCAAGGGCTGACTCACAGTCAATACTTTTTTGATACAGCTGGCAGAAAATATACTTTGTTCAAAGGGGGAATAGTGTCCATAGGAATTTTCAAATTTTGAACAAGAAACTTCTTTTTTTTTTTTTATTAAAGTTTTTAAACAAGTATACTCATACAAATTGTGTGCATCAGATATTCAACATCTATGCAATGAGTGTATAACAATGAACAGGGTTTCCCCTCCCTCCTCCCTACCCTCCCCCACTTTTAGCAAATCCCCAAATCCAGCCGAGGGTCAGTGAGTTTACGTCTCTGGGTAAGTCTTTCACAAAGGCGGGACAATCAACTTGGGAGCATCTAGATCTATCCCTCTTCGTAGTCTCCATGTTCTATAACATTCCCATTGCTGATTGAACTTTGTTATGTGTCCATTCTTCATAGCTGTCATTTTAGACATTTGATAAAGATAGTCCATCTTGTGTAGCACTTTTATTATTGGTGCTGCTAATAGGCTTTTCCAAGCGGCAGCTAGGGAGATTTTTCCAGCCACCAGCCAACAAGAAACTTCTTAAACATATACACTGGGGCCATACCCAACACTTTGGCAAAATTTAAGATTGTCAAGTTTAGTCTCCTGCTAACATTTTCCAATTGTTCTATTTACCTATGAGCACTTTTCTGATCTTTGATCACCATGGGAACAACTTCTTTGAAATTGTCAACTTCCAGTTTAATCTGCAAAATTTGTTCAGAGCTGATCTCCTACCTAACTTTTTCTAGAGATTGTGACACTCAGCTATATAGCGACTTCTGCTGAATCAGCCTTTGTGCTGTTGGTCTAGCTGTCACTGGACAAGGTGGAGCCTCAGCATCCGGGGGGACAAAGAAATGTTGTGCCCCAAAGAGATTGGCTCTCCTCCACCATGTCTCAATACAGGGCCCTCATCCTGGCCTTCCTGCTGGAAGCGAACACTGTAGTGCTCAAACATCTGTTGAAGGGTTTGCTGGATAGGGGAGGATACCATGGCTGGCGGTGGCACAGCCAGTGCCATCCCCTTCCTCTTTGTATGGGGCATAATAGCACAAAGGAAAAAAAAGGGTAAGTGAAGAAAATCCCTCCAGCTAGTAGGAGCATTACAATGCTGCCACCTGCCCAGTCACCATCTTAGCCATGCCCATCTTCAACCTCCAAGAACAATTCTGAAAAGTTATTTGTGCATGGCTTCCGAGAGCACATTCAGAATTTACTGTGGGATGACTCAGCGCGTCCTGCAGTAAGTGGTAAGTCCTTTTAAGCTGGGCTTACTGCAGCTTCATAAAAGGAGCATTTAACTGTAAGCATGGCTATGTACTAACAACACATCACGTTAACTGGCGGGAGGTGGAGATGGTGCTGGGCAGACTTATACGGTCTGTGCCAGAGCCGGTGGTGGGAGGCGGGACTGGTGGTTGGGAGGCGGGGATAGTGCTGGGCAGACTTATACGGTCTGTGCCCTGAAAAGGACAGGTACAAATCAAGGTAAGGTATACACAAAAAGTATCACATGTGAGTTTATCTTGTTGGGCAGACTGGATGGACCGTGCAGGTCTTTTTCTGCCGTCATCTACTATGTTACTATGTAACTGTCTAATGTACTTTAATAAAAGGCCACTATTGTCTCAATTCTAAAAATTGATTTCTTTTCCCTCATTGCTATGCAGTCAAATGTCAATACTTACTTTTATATTACTCTTTCTTAATTACTACCTTTATCTGTCACTGTTTTTCTTGCTTTAGATATATACCAGAAAGTTGACTATTGTAGTTTATCATTGATATGACACAAACAGTCAAGCATCTGGCAGTATTCCATGATGTACCAGAAAATAACATTTTCCATCAAATGAATAACTGAAAGACAAGAGGTCCTCATATGAAGCTGAAGAGAAGGAAACTCAAAAAGAACATGAGAAAATATTTTTCAGTGAGAGAATGGTAGTTATCTGGAACAGACTTCCATCAGAAGCAATATGGAAAAAAAGGGCAAGCAGGGATAGGATAAATGTGAGTTCATAACAGAGTGCCATTAAAAACAAAAATCAAACAATATGCCAATTTCTTTTAACAAATAAAGCAAAGAAAACAAAGGGCCAACCTGGTAGTTTGGTCTAAAACAATACCAAATACACCTTTCAGAAATTAAATTATATTCTTCTTATGATGAAACTGTTGAGTCTAATCACATAATAATCATAGCCATTAAAATAAAAAATTATGTATAAGGAGCACCATTAGTCTACATTTAACAACTGCATCGGTATGATGGTGTGAGATGTAACCACTACATCAAAATCAGTACAGGGACATCACCTGACCCTCCAACTCCCTATTTGTGTAAGTGTCTAGCAGAATATTAACGTAAGTACAGCATCATTGCACCTAAATGTAGGTGCAAACATTTATGATAGATCTATGGCCAGTGGTGTACCAAGGGGGGGGGGGTGGGGGCAGTCCGCCCCGGGTGCATGCCGCTGGGGGGGTGCCGCGCGCCTGTCGGCTCTTCGTTTTTATGCTCCCTTTGCCCCGGAACAGGTTACTTCCTGTTCCGGAGCAGAGGAAGCATGAAAACAAAGAGCCGGCAGACGCGCGGCACCCCCCTCCCAGCGGCGTGCACCCGGGGGGGTCTTTCGCCGGGGGATCGGGGGTTCTTTCGCCGGGGGGGGCGTCGCGCTGTTCCGGGGGGGTAGGGCGCATCAGCGATCCGCCCCGGGTGTCAGCCCCCCTAGGAACGCCACTATCTATGGCTCATATGAATGCTCACAACCCCTAATAGTGACATGTATGCATGCAACTAAGAGTATTCTGTAAGTTGCTCATGTAAATATAAATCCCAGCTATTACCTACCCGTGCTCCGTCCACATGACTGCCCCTCGTAATTACAAGCTGTTCCACTTGGGTGTGTAATTATAGATTAGTGTTTAAGCATGATGCTGCCATTTGCATGGGTAAGTGTATGCTTGCACGAGCTACGTGTATTAATATAAAAACTCACAATATATTATATATGAAGCCAAACAGTATCACTGAAATTGATCAAAAAAGACCTCAGAGTTAAAGTCATTGCTCAGCTAGAAAGAACAGAACATCACAACATCATCATGGATCAGAAAAAACCTCCACTCAAACATAGGCTCAAAAAGAGTGAAAACAGCAATGGCATAATAGGAACAGAGGTCAATGACCTATGCTTCAGTTGTAAATCCACCACTCTGTACTTATCTGGAGCTGTACTTCTGCAGTATCAAATTTCCAGACTTAAGCATAGCTGTCCATCCAAAACCCATTCTCCGTTTTACTTTCCCTGCTTCTGGGGAAATTATCCCATTCCCTGGCCACAACATCATCCAACATGAAATGTGGATAGCAGTATTCTATAAATGTATATGCATAATTGAGACTAAATTCAGTAAATGGCACCCAAATTTGGGCACTCTATCCTCATCCTTCTTGATCTATCTGCTGCTTTTGACACTGTTGATCACAGCCTACTCCTTGATACGCTGTCCTCACTTGGATTTCAGGGCTCTGTTCATTCCTGGTTTTCTTCTTATCTCTCCCAGCGTACCTTTAGTGTATACTCTGGTGAATCTTCCTCTACTTCTATCCCACTGCATTCACTCTGCAGCTCTTCAGTACCTCTCCACTCTCATCTCTCCCTACACTCCTCCCCGGGAATTCCATTCACTGGGTAAATCTCTCTTATCTGCACCCTGCTCCTCCACTGCTAACTCCAAACTCCGTTCCTTTTATCTTGCTGCACCATATGCCTGTCAGTTGGTGTACCTCAGGGATCTGTCCTGGGACCTCTACTTTTCCCCTTGGTACTCTGATCTCATCCCATGGTTTTCAGTAACATCTTTACGCTGATGACTCCCAGATCTACCTCTCCACACCAGAAATTTCAGCAGGAATCCAGGCCAAAATATCAGCCTGCCTGTCTGACATTGCTGCCTGGATGTCTCACCGCCATTAGAAACTAAACATGACCAAGTCTGAGCTTCTTATCTTTCCCCCTAAACCAACCTCTCCTCTTCCCCCATTCTCTATTTCTGTGGATAACACTCTCATCCTCCCTGTCTCATCAGCTCATAACCTTGGGGTCATATAACATAGTAACATAGTAGATGACGGCAGAAAAAGACCTGCATGGTCCATCCAGTCTGCCCAACAAGATAAACTCAAATGTGTATACCTTACCTTGATTTGTATCTGCCTTTTTCAGGGCACAGACCGTACAAGTCTGCCCAGCAGTATTTCCTGCCTCCCAACCACCAGTCCCGCCTCCCATCACTGGCTCTGGCACAGACCGTATAAGTCTGCCCTCCACTATCCTCGCCTCCCAACCACCAACCCCTCTTCCCCCACCTGCTCCGCCATCCAATTTCGGCTAAGCTACTGAGGATCCATTCCTACTGCACAGGATTCCTTTATGCATATCCCACGCATGTTTGAATTCCGTTACCGTTTTCATCTCCACCACCTCCCGCAGGAGGGCATTCCAAGCATCCACCACCCTCTCTGTGAAAAAATATTTCCTGACATCTTTCCTGAGTCTGCCCCCCTTCAATCTCATTTCATGTCCTCTCGTTCTACCGCCTTCCCATCTCTGGAAAAGATTTGTTTGCGGATTAATCATCATCTTCGACTTCTCCTTCTCCTTCTCTGCACATATTCAGCAGACTACTAAAACCTGTCGTTTCTTTCTCTATAACCAAAATTTGCCCTTTCCTTTCTGAGCACAATACCAGAATCCTCATCAACACTCTTATCACCTCTCACTTAGACTATTGCAACTTGCTTCTCACAGGTCTCCCACTTAGCCGTCTCTCTCCTCTTCAATCTGTTCAAAATTCTGCTGCACAACTTATACTCCGCCAGTGTCGCTATGCTCATATTAGCCCTCTCCTCTAGTCACTTCACTGGCTCCCTCTCCGTTTCCGCATACCAGGGCCGGTCTTAGGCCGAGGCGACCGAGGTGGCCGCATAGGGCCCCGCGCTTAGGGGGGCTCCGCGCGGCACGCCTCAGTCAGCCTTGACCTAGTTTCAACTGGGGATCGCCGCCGCTCGTCCGAACTGCCCGCCCTCTTCTCTCCCCCACGATCGATCACCGATCCCTTTCCTTTTTCGCTTTTAAATTTACCTCCAGTCCGGCAGCGTCAGTGAAAGCGCTCCCAGCCAGTAAAAGCGCTTCTCTTCGCTGTGTCCCGCCTTCTTCTGACGTCATGACATCAGAAGAAGGCGGGACACAGCGAAGAGAAGCGCTTTAACTGGCTGGGAGCGCTTTCACTGACGCTGCCGGACTGGAGGTAAATTTAAAAGCGAAAAAGGAAAGGGATCGATGATCGATCGTGCATCGTGGGGGAGAGAAGAGGGCAGGCAGGGGAAAGAGAGACATGGATGGGATGGCAGGGCTCAGGGAGAGAGGGGAATTGCTGGATACATGGGTGAATGGAGGGGGGCAGGGGAGAGAGGAACAGATGGGAGGGCAGGGCCCAGGGAGAGGAGAAATTGCTGGAAATGGAGGGGAAGGGAGAGGGGACAATTACTGGATGTGGATGGAGGAGGGAAGGGCAGAGAGGGCCAAGGATGGACTTGGATGGGATGGCAGGGCCCAGGGAGAGAGGGGAATTGCTGGATACATGGGTGAATGGAGGGGGGCAGGGGAGAGAGGAACAGATGGGAGGGCAGGGCCCAGGGAGAGGAGAAATTGCTGGAAATGGAGGGGAGGGAAGAGAGGAGAATTGCTGGATGTGGATGGAGGAGGGAAGGGTAGAGAGGGCCAAGGATGGACTTGGATGGGATGGCAGGGCCCAGGGAGAGGAGAAATTGCTGGAAATGGAGTGGAGGGGAGAGAGGAGAAATGCTGGATGTGTATGGAGGGCAAATTGTTGAATTTAAGGGCTGGATCGGAACACTTTGAAGGCAGATGCTGAAACTGGAAAAAGGATAGGGACAGGGGGCTACAGATGGTAGACATAAGGACACAGGAGGATGGTGGACACGGTGAGAGAAAAAATATCAAACGGAAAGAAGACACTGCACAAAACAGAAGACACTGGGACCAAAGCGAATAGAAAAACTAAATGATCAGACAACAAAGGTAGAAAAAAAGTATTTTATTCAGAATTTATTAATTGGAATATGTCAGCTTTTAGAAATGTGCATCTGTGATATTTTGCATGTAAGTTTCAATTTTTCTAGTATTGCTGCATGCTGAGTCTGACTTCTTGAGGTAATTTTCCATTCAGTATTTTGCCTTCATATTTGTTGTGTCATGTGTTTTTCATGTGTGATTAAGGTACAGTATCCTGCTAGTGTGTAGCATTTGCAGCCCTTTTTTTTTCACAAGGTAGTGTATTGGTGTTATAGAGCCTGGTGTAATTACAGTTCTGCCTTTCCATGCATAAGGTTGTAGCTCGTCCTGTCCTTGGAATTAGTGCTGTTATGGTTTGGTAAGGTTCTGACTGTGTTTTTGCACAAGTTTGTGTATAGTGTTTTGCAGTGGAGAGATTGTGTGTCCGCACCTCTGACCCCCCCGGGGTTATGAGAATTTGAACTACTAATTGTGGACTTGAATAATTTCTTGGGAGGGGGGGTTTCATGATAGCATTGTGCTTATTATTTCAATCAGTTTTTCTGTACAAGTTTAGCTTCATTTGTCTTTATTTGAAATTTCATAAATAAAAAAATTTTCTGAAAACTGAATAATCTTATCAATGGGCAGGGGCGGGGCTAGGATAGGGGCGGGGCTAGGATGGGGCCCCACCAAATTGGTCTGCATAGGGCCCCGCACTTGCTAAGACCGGCCCTGCCGCATACAGTTCAAACTCCTCTTATAGACTTATAAGTGCATTCACTCTGCAGCTCCTCAGTACCTCGCCACTCTCATCTCTCCCTACACTCCTCCCTGGGAACTCCATTCACTGGGTAAATCGCTCTTATCTGTACCCTTTTCCTCCTCCACCGCTAACTCCAGACTCCGTTCCTTTTATCTTGCTGCACCATATGCCTGGAATAGACTTCCTGAGCCTGTACGTCAAGCTCCATCTCTGGCCATCTTCAAATCTAAGCTAAAAGCCCACCTTTTTGATGCTGCTTTTAACTCTTAACCCTTATTCACTTGTTCAGAACCCTTATTTTATCATCCTCACCTTAATATTCCCTTATCTCTTATTTGTCCTGTTTGTCTGTCTTAATTAGATTGTAAGCTCTGTCGAGCAGGGACTGTCTCTTCATGTTCAAGGGTACAGCGCTGCGTATGTCTAGTAGCACTATAGAAATGATAAGTAGTAGTACTAGTAGTAGTGGCACTGAAAAAAATGCGTACTGAGTGCTATTCTATAAATGGCACAGCAAGTTGGGTGTTATTTATAGAATGGCGCTTAGCACCGGGATCCACGTCCAACTTCGGGAGTGAGAATTTACACCAACTGAAACCTGGTGTAAATCTTTGTGCAAAATTTAGACACAGATCCCCCAAATTTTATAATACTGCATGCATTTTTAGTAAACACCCCTGACCCACTCATGACCCTCCCATGGCCACACCCCCATTTTAGTTGCATGCTAAAAGATTTGCGCATGCATCTTTATAAAATAGCTCTTAGCAAGATGTGCGCACAAATCCAAATTGTTGCCAATTAGTGCCAATAATTCATTATTAGTCCCAATTATTAGCGCTAATTGGCTTGTTACTCAAATTGTGAACACAAATTGGGCACATGTCCAGATTCACTGAGGCAATTTTGACAGCTGTGGGCCATATTCTATATAACGTGCCTCGTATTCCACGTTAAAATCTAAGTGTATTCCATAACAATACACATAACTTAATTGACTTAAGCTAATCAGTATTGCTAAAAGCACCTAACAAGCAATAATGAACACTAATTGGCAATAATTAGAACTTACGCGTACAACTCACTAAGCATATTCTGTAATTGACTGCATCTAAATTCTAATGTATGCAGTTCAAAAGGGGTGTGGTCATGGGTGGAGAAATTGGTGTTTCGTGAGCGTTCCAAAATGTATATGGGTTGTTATAGATGGTCCAGTCCACGTAAATCTACAGGCAGGGATTTACACCACATTTTTCTTGGTATAAATAGAGGCACGTAGTTTTAGGCGCTGGGATATCAACTAAGCATATTCCATATACCGCGCCTAAATCTTACAGAATACACTTAGGCGAAAATGTTTTCCACATAGGTTTTTAAGTGCCACATATAGAATCTGGCCCTATATATATAATATGGAGGTTGGTATGTAAATTTAAGCAAACTGTTATGGAATGAGAGGAATAATTTACAGAATATTATAAGTTATGCATTTATTTCTGGCATTTAGATGCACACACACCAGCTCTAGGTGCCTACATTACTAACAGCTATAAAAAAATAAACATACTTAAACATGCACCTTAAAATATAAAAGAATTCCATCTTAAACAGCAGTGCAATAAACCAAAACTAAAAATGTAAAATCATAATAGTGAAAATAAATTAAACAATTAAAGCATGGGCAAACTGATTGAAACTGGGTGAAGGAAAATGTAGGTGTCAAATAAAGATTGTTTTTAACACATAATAATGAGAATGTCATAAAAACTGGAAGTCTAACGTATTTGTGCTGAGCAGGCAATAGTTAAGGCACAATTCACAATCATTTTTGAGCAGGCAAGAAAGAAGAAAAGAGGATTTCTTTTTAAGTGAGGTCAATGCAGCTTTAGTTTTAACCACAAATTCTAGGAGAGGGCTATTTCCTTTTAAGAAAAAATCCACATGCATTCTTTAGTGAAAAGTCAGAGTTCATTTGGGAGATGAAGCAACTGTGCTTGGAATTAAAGCTGTAATCATTTCAAATTGCAAGACTAAGGAGCAGGCCTAAGAAAAACAATGACATCTGTTGCATGGTCCTGTTGAGTTACACAGCAACATTCTAATTAATTTTAGTATTATTTAACTGTCCCTCTCATCCCTGAAATCATAAAATAATTAATGACTTGCTAGTAACAATTTGTGAGGGCCTAATTAAACCTATTATTCCTGGCACGCATCCTTTGCCACTAAAGAAGAGATGTGGGTTGAAAATGAGTATCACCTTGAACTACTTCTGGAAAGGCGGGAGCTTGATAAATATAGATAGATAGATATTAAATTCTCACTTCTATAGACAAGCTAAAGCTGAGATATTCACTTGTAGTCTTCAAGGGATGCAACATTTTTGAGTTTTCAAGACATCACTAATTTATTTTACTTGTTTGTTTAAACATTTTTATATACGATTTTCCTGAGCCAATCTGTACAAAACTGTTGTGTGTATAACACAAATATCCATTAAAAGCTCCATAAATCAAAGCTTAAATGACATCCTATCCCAGATGCCCCCCAAGGATTATCACTATCCACCCACAGCTAGCCACCACCATCCCATAACTAAAGACAAAGGAACAGCTAAGCCTTTACCCTTCAGTAGAGGGAATATGCATGCAATCTATCTCATGCATATTCATTAGGGAAATCCAGAAAACCCAATGTCCATTGAGGACTGTTATTGAATTCCATTGTGCTGAAGTAGGGATTCTCAACCCAGTCCTCGGGACACAATTAGCCAGTCAGGTTTTCAAGATACCCATAATAAATATGCATGAGATAAATTTGCCTGCATTACCTCCAATGTATGGAAATCTATCTCATGCATATTCATTATGGATATCCTAAAAACCTGACTGGTTTAGTGTGTCCCGAGGACTGGGTTAAGAACCCTAGTGCTAAAGGGATATCGTATGGTAGATTATTCAAGATTCTGCAGCATCTGTGTAGTCCATTTGCATATATGCACATTAAATAATGTTAATTTGTATTTTACCTTATGAACATTAAGCTGTTTTCTTTTTTTTTCCTTTTTTAAAATTTTATTTATTAAGTTTAATTTTTTACAAGCTGCAAACTTGTAACAAGAAATACAGAGCTAGCATATTTCAACAATTGTAAACAATTAAGATTAAATAAAGGAAAAAAGGATAAATATAAAAAAAGAAAAACAACTTAGTAAATTTAGCTCTTCCTCAGACCACTACAATGGAGAGGTGGTTAAAATATATGAGGAGTTTATATTAAAGAAAATAGAAGTTAAAGGAACTATGGCCTGGTCCAATAAACACGTTCATTTCTTTTTTTGCTCAAATAAACATCAGATATTAATTTGATAATCTTTTTTTGATCCAAAAAGAATTTGAGCTGATCGGGCTCAAAGAAAACATATTTGTTATTCAAATAGTAAACAATACATTTACATGGATATACAAGAAGAAACTTTGCACCCATAGCCTTAGTTTCTACTCTTAAAGCCAAGAATAACTTTCGTTTCTCCTGAGTTGCTTTGGTCACATCTGGGTATATCCAAATCCTGGCACCAAGAAAATGAGACATAGAATTCTTAAAATAGATTTTCATTAATGAGTTCAGGTCTTGTTCGAAAACAAATGAAACTAATACTGTACTTCGAGTCTTTATCTCTGATAATGAGTGTTCCAAAAATGCAGATATGTCCAATGTTTCATTTACTTCCTCTTGCACTCATGCATTAAGCTCTGTTGCCTTCTTATCATCCATTATTATCGTAGTTTTTGGTAAATAATAACTTTTATTGATTGGAGGTAGTAAAGTGGATGAATAATGAAGAACTTCTATGAGGTATTTCTTAAAGAGTTCTAGCATAGATAATCCTGAAACAATTGGGAAATTCAAAACTCTCAAATTCAATCTCCTATTATAGTTTTCCATTGATTCAATTTTTCAAGCTACTATTGTGTTGTCTTTAATCAATGCTGTTGTCGTAGATTTCAACTTTGCTATATCAGTTTGAATTTGGAATATTTGTATATTTGACTCATTTTTCAGTTTTTCAAATGCAATATTTAAAGAATCCAGTTTACTTACTATAGAAGAAGTCTCTAAAGCTGTTTTCTTTGTCGCCCTCGTCAGCTCCTGAATGGCTTCCCAAATTAATTCTAACATCACCACCTGGGAAACTTTATGCTCCAAGCTGGTAATCTCGGCTTCTCAGGGCAAGTCGCCGCCAATCAGGGGACCGTTGTTACCACCTTCCGATACTCTCGGTTCCTCCGGCTCGCCCCTCTCAGAAGCTGGACATGGTGGTGGATTGAGCTCTGGTGAGGAAAGAGATGCTTCAAGCCCTTGGGGCGCCGGTGCACCTCCATTCGCGTCCCCTGCAGGAAGTGCTACGCCAGTTTCCCGTGTACGGCTCGAGGTAAAACGGTCAAGCGTCAGCTGTTGTCACAATTATGCCCATGTTTCATGCTGTCTTTCATATCGCCACCTGGTGGTCAGACCTGGTGGCTGCGTTGGACTGTCTGTTTGCTGTTTCCCATGTTCCAGAAGTCATGCCGGTCCAGTCCGGATCTTCCAGCCTTCCAGACTCTCGGGATTTTTGGAACTTAGCAGCACCCTTACCTGGTGAACTCCCTTGTATGTTGCCTTTATTAACCACCTGGAAACCTTCTACTTTGCCTTGGCAACAGAGGCCTTCAGTTGTGTTCTTGTCCGTGTTGGTCTGTTGCGGTTCCTGCCTTGAAAGCTTGCTTTGCCTGCCTTTGACCCTGCTGGTTTCCTGGTTTATTCTACTGTCTGCTGCCTGCCCAAAACTCTGATTGTTTCCTGGTTAATTCTATTGTCCGCTGCCTGCCCAAGACTCTGCTTGTTTCCTGGTTTATTCTATTGTCTGCTGCCTGCCCAAGACTCTGCTTGTTTCTTGGTTTATTCTACTTATTGCCGCCTGCCTTTGACCCTGCTGGTTTCCTGGTTTATTCTTCTGATTGCTGCCTGCCGGAAGGACTCTGTTTGATTCATGGACTATTCTCCTGCTTCTGCTTAGTGCTTCTGTTCCAATCCAGCTGCTCCAGTCCGGCCTGTGCCCGCCTGTCTTTGGTCTGCCTTGCCTCCTGTTTGGGTGATTTGCCTGCCGCTGCCACTCCTCGGCAGTGGCCCAGGGACTCACTTTTCCTCACCAGCGTGACAGCTGTACAGGCGAAGATGTAAGGGTCATCGGCGATTAATTCCTTACCAAGCCTTTCCTCTTTGTATGAGGCATTTTAGAGTAAGTAATCTTAAGGAAACACAAGGATCAGCTAAGTTTGTCCGAGTTGCTCACGAGTCAAACTGCCATCTTGACACGCCCCCATCCCAACATTAAGCTGTTTTCTAATATTTTTCCTGTGTCTGATTAATTTATTTGGTTCTTTTGGAAGAAGATTACAGATTATACTGATCAGTGCTAAGAAGAGAAGGAGATAGAAAATAAGGGGAGAGAGGGTAATCTAAGGAGTAGGGAGGGCATATCAAAAGTTGATGCGATTTGGGGGAGGAAAGGAAAAAGAACAGGGTATTGAGGCACAGATTTAGGGAAGAGAGGGGAATCAGGGAGGAAAGGGAGTGCATATCAAAAGTAGATGGGATTTGTAGGGAAGAAAGGAAGAACAGGGGATTGAGGAAGAGAGGTAGGAAAGAGGGGGGAATCAGGGAGGAAAGGGAGGAAGGATTACAAGTAGAGGAAAGTAGAATGAGGAGAGAAGAAAGAGTACCATGAAATAGGGAAGAGGAGATTCAGGATCAGGGAAAGATAGAAGGGAGGTTATACTCTTACAACCTCCTCCTGACATAGATTTTTTCACTCACTCTCTTTCCCCCTAAAGCCACTATGAATTCTCTATATTCTCCTGGTACTCCCTTTGTCCTTCCATTACTCCTCAATCACTTTCCTTCCTTTCACTCCCCTGGCAGCCCTTTCAATCCTGAATGACCCTCTATCAGTCTTTTTTCTCCCCTCACATTTTCCATACTCCCTTAATCATGTTTCCCTGGATTCTATAAATGATGCCCAAATTCACATGTAAGCCTGAGATCTGCATGCAAATATGTTAGTTAATGACTCATTAACAATCAATAATTGGCTGTTAACAATCAATTATTGATGTTAATTGGCATTAATTTGGATTTGCACATGGATTTGGCTTTGCATGATTCTATAACAATCTGCTCTCAAGTTATCTCATAAATCCCAAAAGGAGACATGGTGATGGGAAGGGCATGGGCGTGTTCCAAAGAATTACACGCAGTTTTATAGAATTTGGGGGATGCTCACCCAAGTTATGCACTAGAATGTATAACAGGATTCAGCTTTTCTAAGTCCTCACTCCCACAGTTGGACACGGTAATCCTCGCTAGGTGCTATTCTATAAAGAAAGGATGCTCATCCTGGAACACTTTTATGGAATAGCGTTGAGCACTGATTTTTCAGTGTCGTTTCCTGAATCTATCCCTCTTGGTTTCCATTTCTCATGAGCCATTGCCATGTGATCCTCTCACTCTTTCCAAAAACCCTATGTTTCCCTTACTCACTCTTCCCATCTCTTCCCCTTCTTATGATCCCTGCACTTTCTTTTCCCACCTCCCTGCAATCCACATGACTCATCCCTCCCTGTATCAGCTTGGGACTCAGAAGAAAACTGTATCTAAGGCCACATCCTCCTCCTCTCCCACCAGGTACCAAAGTATCTGATTTTGAACCACATGGTAAAAATCAGTTTAGCCCCAGTCAGCAAAGGAGAAGGATAAAATTTAACGTGGACAAGTGCAAAGTGATGCACATAGGGAAGAATAACCCAAATTATAGCTACACAATGCTAGGTTCCACATTAGGAGTCACCATCCTGGAAAAAGATCTAGGTGTCATCATGGGCAATATGTTGAAATCTTTTGCTCACTGTACAGCAGCAACCAAAAATGCAAACAGAATAATAGGAATTATTAGATTAGGAACAGAGAATAAAACAAAAAATATCATTATTTACTTATTTATTAGGATTTATTTACCGCCTTTTTGAAGGAATTCACTCAAGGCGGTGTACAGTAAGAATAGATCAAACATGAGCAGTAGGCAATTAGAGCAGTAAAAATATTCGAACAATAGAAAGTATGGCATGGTATACTGCTTGCAATGACAACACAATGAGGGGCATAATCGAACGCGAACGCCTATCTCCATGGGCATCTATGTCTGAAAATGGGTACGTGAAGAGGCGGGACAGACTGTATTTTTGAAAAAATGGACGTTTTTCAGCTTGGTGTTTGTTTGTTTTTTAGCGATAATGGAAACTAAAAACTCCCAGCTCAAAAACGTCCTAATCCGAGCCATTTGGTAGTGGGAGGGGCCACGATTCGTAGTACACTCGCCCCCCTGACATGCCAGGACACCAACTGGGCACCCTAGAGGTCAGTGCGGTGGACTTCAGACAACGCTCCCACATGCATATCTCCCTTACCACGGGTGCTGAGCACCCAACCCCCCTCCCGCAAAACCCACTACCCATAAATGTACAACACTACCATAGCTCTTAGGGGTGAAGGGGGCACCTACATGTGGGTACAGTAGGTTTTGGAGGACTCCCATTTACCAGCACAAGTGTTACAGGTAGGGGGGATGGGCCTGGGTCCATCTGGCTGAAGTGCACTGCGGTACCCACTAAAAGTGCTCCAGGGACCTGCATACACACAGGCCTCTAGGACTTGTTGCTGCTATATAACATTGGCACACCAGTTGACACCTGAAGACTAATCTCTCTGAAAACATCCTTTATTGGAATAAGCACGCTTACTCACAGTTAACTGCAGATCAGAGGTTGTGCCTCACTGGCAACGAGTCTCCCTGGTACTGAGATTAGCAGTAGGTCAGAGCTGGCAGAATGCTGTACAATGCCCTCTTTCAGCCACATTCAAGGTAAGAACTAGGTTCTGTAACGTGGCTAACACGTGAAAGAGATCTAAAACTGGCTTACAAAAATGGCCACTACCTCATGGACTACCGGAAACAAAACAGGGCACACTCTGACCCAGTAAGCAGAGGGAAAAGCACCATGGGAGTAAAGCCTACCAACTACCAACATCGTGAGCATGTGGCACAAGCTAGTGGAATCACGGAGCCCAATACCCTACACCCACCACAATGCATTGCTGATGTGACTCTGCAGTGCCCTTAACAGAAAAGGTGTCACACTCACCCGAGAGCCACATCAGAACCAGGGAAAGGCTGTCAAAGGATAGAACACATTCTGCTGTCATGGAGGTGGGTACGGCATTTGAGGCTGGCATAGAGGCTGGAAAAAAAGTTTTTAAAATGGGTTTTTTTTGTGGGAGGGGGTTAGTGACCACTGGGGGAGTCCGGGGAGGTCATCCCCGATTCCCTCCAGTGGTCATCTGGTCAGTTGGGACACTTTTTTGGGACTTGTTCGTGAAAAAAAAGGTCCAAAAAAAGTGACCCAAAATCGCGGTAAAAACGCCTTTTTTTTCCGATTATCAGCTAAAGACGCCCATCTCTCCTCGGCCAATAACCAAGCCCCAGTTCTGCCTTCACCACGCCTCTGACATGCCCCCATCAACTTTACCCATTTCTTCGACGAAGTGCAGTTGGAAACGCCCAAAATCGGCTTTCGATTATACCGATTTGGGTGCCCAGGGGAGAAAGACCACCATCTCCCGATTTGGGTCGCAATATAGGCGTTTTTCTCTTTCGATTATAAGCAGGAATATGTACTAGAATATTATAATTGGTAGTGAGGGGTAAGGCAAAGTTGTAACATATAGATGAGTAAGAAAGTAGGAAGAACTAGTAGTAAGTAGTAAGGTGATTGATTTGAAGAAAGTTGCACATGAGGTCAGAGAGATGGTTAAATATTATCTTAGCTATGGTAGGAGTGAATAAACATAATGCATCTGTATCACTCCATGGGGCAATTGTGGTTGCCACATCTCAAAAAGGTATAGCAAAATTTCTAAGGTACAAACGTTAAGTGGATACAGTTCCTTTCAGATAAAGAGGTAAGAGCTCTTCAGCATGGAGAAGAGATGGCTGAGGGGGGATATGATAGAGGTCTACAAACTCCTGAGTGGAGTGGAATGTATAAATGCAAATGTCTTTTGTTTATTCTTTCAAAAAGTACAAAGACTAAGGGACATACCATGAAATTACATAGTACACCAAACCAAACCCAAAAGTAGAGGTAAAAAAAAAGCCTATGTGTAGTCCAAACAGCAAACCAAAAAGTAGGGGTGGACCAAGAAATCTTCACAGCCATGGATCAATAAAAACACCTTTTATTCAACACCACACTAGTTTATGACCTGACACGTGGCCGTGTTTCAACGGAATGACCATCTGAATCATGGGTCTCACACTATATAAAAAAATAAAAACATATATATGTATCAAACATAACTAAAGTCAAAACAGTAAAAAATAAAAAATTTAAAATTAAAAAAAAAACAAAAAAAAAATTGATAAATGAACAAGTGAAACACAATGGACATTATGCACCAAAAAATAGGAGGAAATCATATCTAAAAGAAATATATATTTGTACAGTAACAAGCAATGGTAATAGAGACTGTAACACAACATAATAAAATATTGATATTAAATAAAGACCAACCTTGCTGTAGAGAATCACAAAAAATGGGTGCAGAATGGTACAAGTTTTGATTAGTAAGCCTGGAGGAACAACACAAGAAAGAACAGTTTCAACACAAGAAAGAACAGTTTCAGCACAAGAAAGAACAACACAAGAACAGTTCTGTGCATTATGTCCATTGTGTTTCACTTGTTCATTTATTAATTTTTTTGTTTTTTGGGGTTTTTTTTTACTGTTTTGACTTTAGTTACGTTTGATACATATATATGTTTTTATTTTTTTTTATACAGTGTCAGACCCCTGATGCAGATGGTCATTCCATCGAAACACGGCCCCGTGTTGGGTCATACACTAGTGTGGTGCTGAATAAAAGGTGTTTTTATTGATCCCTGGCTGTGAAGATTTCTTGGTCCACCCCTACTTCTTGGTATGAAATTACATAGTAACACATTTAAAACAAATAAGAAAAAATATTTTTACAGTAACCTGATTCTGTAAAGGTCACCAAACATTGTGCATGCAATTCCAATTTGCGCATACAATTTAATTGAATAACAAGCAAATTAGTGCCAAAAATTGTTTTTTAACAAGAAAAATTTACCTATGTCCTGAAAAAAGAGGCGTGGAAAGGGGATGGTCATGGCCGTTTCAGGGTGGAATGGGGACATGGTTTTGAGTTACACGTGTAATTACAAAAAAAAGGTGCTCCACACATAAAGTTAGGTGTGGGCATTTGTGCCACATTTTTGTTGGTGCAAATGGTTGCTCCTAAATTTACACATGACCATAATGCTTAAGTGCTATTCTATAAACTGCACTGAACTTTAGGCACGGCTTAAAGAATACCATTTAAGTGGGGGGTCAGCGCTGATATTTTAGGCACTATTTAGATGCCTTAAATGCATAATTTAGCTCTAGAACTCATTGCCAGAAGATGTGATAAAAGCAATTAATATAGCGGTGTTTTAAAAAAGGTCTGAACAAATTCCTGGAGGAAAAGTAAGTCTATAAACTGTTATTAAGATGGACCTGGAAAAAGTTACTGCTTATTCCTAGGAATAAGTAGCATTGAATGTTTCTATTTTGAGGATTCTGCCAGGTACTTGTGACCTGGATTGACCATTGTTAGAAACTGGGTATTGGGCCAGATGGACCTTTGGTCTAACGCAGATAGCAATTCTTATGTTCTTATGAGATCTGAGACACTGCACTATTAACTTCCAAGCTCTGTGCCAGCATGGGAAAGGTAAGATGATCATAGAATGGAGGCAGAGAAACAATGGGTTGCCTTACTGCCACCTTTGAAGCTTTAGCTTGGACCCAGTCCCAATGGCAATCCTGTGGAGACCAACCAATTCCCCAGCAAGTGCTGAATTTTGCAGATTTGTGGGATACCAGGGACCCTTTCTGTAAGTATAGTCTTGGTAAAACCATTGAAATTTGAGACAGTCAGGTTTTGAAAAACTAGTCAGGTGTTTTTCTCTTCCTCAGTGAACATTTGAAGATCTGCTGTCTGTAGACCACACCTCAAAGATGAGTAACAGCATAAGTGAGAACCCTTAGAAATCATAAAAACTCTAAACAAAGTCAGGAAATTATAAATAAAGCTGTTTTTCATCACCAAAAATTGGAGGGGTAGCCTAGGGGTCAGAGCAGCAGCCTGAAACCCATAGAAGCCAAAATTCATTTCCCACAGATGCTCCTTGTGACCCTGGGCCAGTCATTCCACCATCCATTGCCTCAGGTACAAACTTAAGCCTCATTTACCTACTTGGGTTAACATTTTAACGTGCTAATCTGAGTTGTGCATTAGTTAGTAAATAGACCCTGCTGAGAATAGTGTGGTTTGTGTTACATAATGTGTGTTCTGTGCGAATGAGGGAAGTTCATGCAGATGGAAGTGCTGGAGAAATGTGAGGGAGGAAGCAGGGTCTGCCATAAGCAGGGGCAACAGGATTGGCCACACAGGGCCCCATGCTTCTAGGGGCCCCACTCCAACTTGTACCCCTGTCTCCAACCCCCCCCCCCCCCCCCACCTTAAAGCAGTATTTCTCCATAGAGTGCTCAGGGCAGCTGCAGCAATTTGCATAGGCCATCTGTTGCCAACCCCAGAGCCTGCATTCTGCAGCATCCCATCCCCTTCTGATGTAACTTCCTGCTTCCACAACGGCAGGATGCAGCAGAGAGCAGGTTCCAGGGTTGGTAGCAGATGGCCTATATGAATCACTGCCGTTGCCCTGAGCCCTCAACGGAGAAACACTGTTTTAACGTTGAGGGGGTTAAGAGACAGGGGGCAAACTGGACAACTAGGGGGTCCCCCCCAGAGCCCCACAGTTGGTAAGGCCAGCCCTAGCAGAAAGAAGAATTAGAGAAGGTTTATAAAATAGCAGCATTATGGAGGAATTATTGAAGGGAGATTTCAGTGGTTTGGATAGGTAAAAAAATGTAACAGCATTCAGAGAACAAATTTAAAAGGCTTTTATAAGGGTAAAACTATATTTTATTCACAATAATAGGCTTTTACAAAGTAGTCCTCTGTGTATGTGAGTCAATTTATGTGCATTCAACTCATATACCTGCAAGTTTACCTGGATTGAGCAGAGGCAATCCTAAGGGAGAGGTGAGAAGAGATTAGTGGTTATATACATGTGTTTTGAAATATGCACATATGTGCAGAAATTAACCCAGAAAATTTGTGAAAACTGAAGAACTGGTGTAAATATATGCACATAAATTCCCTGAGGTAATTTTCAAAGTGGAAGCGCATTCAGGTTTCTGTTTGGAAAATCTGCAAGAACCTGGACAGGAAAAAGTATACATGCACTATTTATGGTCTCCTGCAGTTAAAAAATTACCCTATCTCCCCACCCCAGGGGCTAGTGGGAATCAGTGGAGAAGGGTAGGCAAAGGTTAGAAACTGCTAAAGTAAAACATGAGTGAGAGATGTGGATAAAGTAACAACGGTGACAGTGTAAGAGAATGTGAACCGATCAGGAGTTGAGGTCTTGCAGGGGTTAGAGGGAGTAGGGAGGTTGCTGCTTGTGTGAGGGCAAAAGTGAATGAAAGAAGAGGAAGAAGGATATAATGTTTCTATAAAGTAACTTGGGGTAATGAAATAAGAGCAACAAGATACCTTGCACGTTCTGCATATTTTCCCTTGCCCTGAATGTCTCATCCATAGCAGTGCACAAGCACAGAATGAGAAGGAGGGGACCCAGGATCCAAGAAAAAAATATCATTCTCCTTTATACTCTTCCTAGGGCATAATAATGACTGAACTATCTGAAGAGCTGGGGAGGTTAGGGGAATGGAATAAAAGCAATTTGAACAACAAAGACATCCTCATGTCTCTGGAATTCCTTGCCTGAGAATGTGGTAAAGGCGGTTAGCTTAACTGAGTGTAAAAAAGGTTTGGGCGACTTCCTAAAGGAAAAGTCCATAGACCATTATTAAATGGACTTGGGGAAAACCCACTATTTCTGGGATAAGCATTATTAAATATTTTCTACTTTTGGGGGATCTTGCCAGGTATTTGTGACCTGAATTAGCCACTGTTGGAAACAGGATGCTGGGCTTGATGGACCTTTGGTCTTTCCCAGTATAGCAATATTAATGTACTTATCTACGTATGTACTTATGTGTAGGTGGATGTGTATCCTTTGTGTTAACATGTTTAAAAATGAGTTATTTCAGAGAAGTCCATCTGCAGTTCTTTTCTTAGGCACAGTACAGACACACTAGTTATAATAGAAGAATGTAGGTAAGCATGACATCAATAAAGGACGTAACATCACCCGACAAGGGACTGATTATATCAGTTTTCTCTCGGACTCAGTAGTCAAGCATTCAGTATCTAGTTTTGATGTTCCATGTCCCCTAGAGCATTTCTAAAAGAGAATAAGTCACAGGACCCCAGATGTGTATATCAGAGAATGCTTTCTTAGCTAGGTCAGTATAGAAGGAAGTCACAGGACACTTTCTGCAATTTTTTTTTCCACATGGATGCCTTTCCAAACTGTTATTCCATAATCAGAATCAGTCACAGAAAATAGTGTAAAATGTCTGCCATCTCACCCTTGTAATCACATACTTACCGAGAACCTGCCAGGGTCAGCCCAAGGGTATCTGGTAAGCATTCAGTCATGCACCCCACCCCCACCCCATCTTCAGGACAAGTTAAAGCCCTATTCACCCCCTCATAGTCCAGCAACCCCTTTCCCCTTCTCTACCCCTAACCCCACCCTCACCCAGGTGGACAGCAACCTCCTTTCCCCTCTCTACCCTCCCCCCAGATTGCCAGCATCTCCCCTTCACCTCCAGAACTTCTCTTCCTCCAGGGTCCAGCATCATCTCTTCCCTTCCCTACCACCCTCAAGTCCAGGATCTCATCTCCCCATTCCTACCACAGCCCCATATCCAGCATCTGCTCCTACCTCTTCCCTTTCTCCTGCTATTGCTGCCCTACCTCTTCCCAGCTGTTGCTAAGATACTCAGTACCTTGCACAGGACCTTTCCGTAGAGGTCCACACTCAAATACTGCTGAGTCCTGTTCTTCAACAATGTATTTTTCCTACTGGGGGAAGTGCAGGATAGAATAGCATTGAGTGTGGGCCTCTACTGAAAGTTCCCACGATGGCACTGGCAGCAGTGGAAAGAGAAGAGAGGTGAAAAGATGAAATACTGCTCTACCACCATAGGTGGATGCCTACTCAGCCTCTTGGCAGGACCGGCCCTGGAACCAGCACACCATCATGTGGATTTTCTTGTATTGCCTGATTAAAGATTCCCCAAAAGAAGAATCTTGAAAGGTGCACCAGTACCATGCGGTAGTGAACTGACCTCTTCCTACAATTTGTGGTCCCCTGGAAAACAAAAGGGACCTCAGTGAGATTCTCTGCTGGGTCTTCCTCCTTTATAAACCCAACAGGTCAATTTAAATGAAATTTGAGCATGTATGTATGATATACATTCCTGGGTTACATGTTTTCTATTGCAATTTGTATGTATAAGAAGGCAGCAATTATGGAATCAAAAGTGGAAGCATTGTGCAGGTATTTTGAGAGAGGGAGGTGTGGAAGAAATATATGTGAATTTGAGAGCATATAGGGAAAGGGAAATGGGACTTGATATACTGCCTTTCTGAGGTTTTTGCAACTACATTAAAAGTGGTTTACATGTATTCAGGTACTTATTTTGTACCAGGGGCAATGGAGGATTAAGTGACTTGCCCAGAGTTACAAGGAGCTGCAGTGGGACTTGAACTCAGTTCCCCAGGATCAAGGTCCACTGCACTAACCACTAGGCTACTCCACCCCCTCATATAGGTAATATGAGGTTCATATATAAAAGGGTTTAACTGGGAAGGAGAGGCTTCTGCCGGATAAACCCACTGAACTGACTGGCTGCTGATATTTAGTGTCACTTAATAGGGTAGTGCCACCAAATATCTCCACTAACCAGCCATTCCCTAACCAGCTAGGTTAGGGATGGTTGAGAAGCAGACCCTGCATACAAACAGTTAGTAAGCTCCTTTGAGCAGGGACTGTCCTTCTTTGTTAAATTGTACAGCGCTGTGTAACCCGGGCAGTGCTTTAGAAATGTTAAGTAGTAGTAGTAGTAGTGGTGATGACAACAGTCTGAATATCAGCTGGTGTCTGGTTAACTTCCAGATCAACACACATACCTATATATTCAATGTTTGGAACCAAGCATGCCCCGACATTGAACATGTGGGGTTAAATCAGTCCACAGCTAGAAGCCGCTTACAAGCCGTCTACTACTACTGGATGAATATTACCCTCATTATCCCTCAGATTTTATATATGGTGACTAATTTGCTTTATTTCTTTGAAGGCATGAATAAACATGTGGATAAATGTGAGCTGGCTGATGTAGTGTATCTAGAATTTCAGAAACTTTTGATAAAGTTCCTTATGAGATACTCCTGAGAAAATTAAGAAGTCATGGGAAAAGAGGCAAGGTTCTGTTGTGGATTGGGAATTGGTTATTGGACAGAAAACAGAGGGTAGGGTTAAATGATCATTTCTCTCAATGGAGGAGGGTGAACAGTGGAGTGCCGCAGGGATCTGTACTGGGACCGGTTCTATTTAACATATTTATAAATGAATATGTTAAATAGAATCGGTCCCAGTTCTATAAATGATATGGAATATCAGAATGAGTGATTAAATTTGCATATGATACAAAACTATTCATGTATTGCATTCAGTTCTGGTTCAAAGAAGAATGACCAATATGATAAAGGGGATGGCACTCCTCTTGTATGAGAGAAGGCTAAAGAGGTTAGGGCTCCTCAGCTTGGAAAAGAGATGGATGCCAGGAGATATGATTGAGGTTTACAAAATCCTGAGTGGTGTAGAACGAGTAGAAGTAAATCGTTTTTTTACTTGTTTTTTACAAAGACTAGGAGGACACTTGAAGAAGTTATGTGGAAATACTTTTAAAACAAATAGGAGGAAATATTTGTTCACTCTATGAATAATTAAGCTCTGAGACTCTTTGCCAGAACATATCTGGGTTTAAAAAAGGTTTGGACAAATTCCTGGAGGAGAACTCCATAGTTTGCTATTGAGATAGACATGGGGAAGCAACTGCTTGCCCTGGAATTTATAGTATGGAATATTGCCACGATCTGGGTTTCTGCCAGGTACTTGTGACCTGGCTTCGCCACTGTTTGAAAAACAGGATACTAGGCTAGATAGACCATTGGCCTGACCAAGTATGTCTACTCTTATGTTCCTATGTTCTTATGTAAGTTGCGCGTGCAATTTTGGCTGTATTGCCAAATTGCACGTACACCTTAATTGTTTAACAAGCCAATCAGCGCAGATAGTTGGCCGCTAACAATCAATTATCAGCACTAATTGGCACTAATTAGAATTTACACACACAACTTTCTAAGCGTATTCTGTAAAGTGGTACATGTAAATTCTAATGCACAGATCTCAAAAGGGGGTGTGGCCATGGAAGGGGCATGGGTGGGTCATGGGCACTCCTAAAATTTACATACATTGTTACAGAATACGCCTGACATTTACACCAGGGTATTGTTGGTGTAAATGATCATGCCTAGATTTTAGTTACAGGGACAGACGCTAACTTTTGGAGATGTTTATAGAATAGTGCTAAACCTGTTTTTTTTTTTTCTGTGCCGATGTTTTATGCGCTATTTATAGAATTTGGTCTTATATGTAGTAAATGGTAGGTAGTCCAAAGTATTTGTATAGGGGGAGAGGGTGTATCCTTTGTGTTAAGATAATTAACCTGTATGTCAGTACTGTAAGTCCCATGCAATTATAATTTCTGGCTGAGCAAATAAGAGGTAGAAAAGGGGTAACAATTAGGAGTGTGGAGGCAACATTTTTCATTTTGTTGCTCTGGTCTGGGCTGCGCTACTTCCATTGCAGGGGTTCATCCTGTCGCAACTATGCCCAAAGAGGAAAATGAAGGATTCACTTGAAGCTTTGAATTTGTTTTTTTTCTCAAGGTCTTTTCAAAGACCATTCCATTTGAAGTTCTTGGTTTTACTTTTTGGGACAAATATTTGTAAGACTCCTCAGGCAGGGCTTTTTGGGCCAAAACGCAGCGCTGTGTTGAGTCTTTATGCAACAGCTGAGTATTTTTATAAATGGACTATTTTGTGTGTTATATGCATTAAAATTTGAAATATTTTTAGTCCCTTTGTTTGATGTGAGCCTTTTTTCCATTTCCTTTTTATTTTCTTATTGCTCCTTTCATGGGATTTGTGTGTTCAGCCATTACGTGGTTTAATTTCATTGTTACATTTTTTCATGTCTTTTTTATGTGTGTTGAGGGGGGTGATTGTCATTGTTTTTGGTCCTGCTATTGTCCACCTTTCATGATGTATTGTAAGCCACATTGAGCCTGCAAAGAGGTGGGAAAATGTGGGATACAAATGCAATAAATAAATAAATAAAATTGTCAATGTACACTGACAGTAGGCAGTCGGCATCACCCCCCTCTAGTGATTAAGCCCTTGCAGCAAACTGTTAAAAAAAGAAAACAACTTTCTTTCCATTCCTCCAGTCTATGTGACCCCTAACACACTTAGGGGTAGATTCAGTAAATTATGCCCAAAGTTAGGTGCCAGGATGATGCACCCTAAGCGCGAGTTCTGCATGGAACTATTTTTATAGAATACTAGCTTAAGTCATTTTTGTGCCTAACTTTAGGTGTGAGAATTTATGCCCGTTAAAGGCTGGTGTAAATGCTCAGGCCTATCTGTTGTCAGTGAGGTGCAGAAAAGGACATATTCTATAACTCTGTGCCTAAAGCCTGGAAATGCCCATGACCCACCCATGACCCCTTTGGAGTTGCGCACAAGAGAAGTTAGGCACTCACCCCTTGTTATTCAAAACTATCTAACCAGCCAGAAACAACTCCTGACTGGTTAAATACGGTTTAAGCGCCTAACCGTGGATATTCAGTGGGAGATAACTGCTAACTGGCTATATTGTGTGACGTGGAGAGGCATTTTCAATATGACGTCTAAGTCCGACTTTGGACATTTTGCGAAAAACGTTCAAAATCCGAATAGGAAAGAAGGTCATTTTCGAAAGAGAAAAACGTCTATCTTTTGTTTTTGAAAATATGGTTCTGAACAGCGTTTTGTGATTTGGACGTTTAGCTTTTTGGTGCATTTTTGAAAAAAAAACCATTCAAGTGCAAAACGCACAAACTCAAGCCATTGGGATGTAGGAGAAGCCAGCATTTTTAGTACATAGTAGATGATGACGGCAGAAAAAGACCTGCACGGTCCATCCAGTCTGCCCAACAAGATAAACTCATATGTGCTACTTTTAGTGTATACCCTACCTTGATTTGTACCTGTCCTCTTCAGGGCACAGACCATATAAGTCTGCCCAGCACTATCCCCGCCTCCCAACCACCAGTCCCGCCTCCACCGGTCCCCCTGACATCCCAGGACAGCAATACGGCACCCTAGGGTGCCACTGCAGTGGACTTCATAAAATGCTCCCATTGCTCCCTTACCTTGTGTGCTAAGCACCCCAAAACCCACTACCCCCAACTGTACACCACTACTATAGCCCTTACAGGTGAAGGGGGCACCTATATGTGGGTACAGTGGGTTTCTGGTGAGTTTTGGAGGGCTCACAGTTTCCTCCACAAGTGTAACAGGTAGAGGGAAGTTGGAGCCTGAGTCCACTTGTCCACAGTACACTGCACCCAACACTAGACTACTCCAGGGACCTGCAGGCTATTCTAATGGACCTGCGTATAACATCTGAGGCTGGCAAGTAATGTTTTTCCATCACATTTTTGTGGGGGGGGGGGTGAGAGGGGGTTAGTGACCACTGGGGGAATAAGGGGAGGTCATCTCTGATTCCCTCCAGTGGTCATCCCTGATTCCCTCCAGTGGTCATCTGGTTATTTAGGGTACCTTTTTGTGCATTATTCACTCTAAAAACAGGTCTAGCTCAAAACATCTTAGTTTTAGTCTTGGATGTTTTTGTTTTGTTCCATTATGGCTGAAAAATGTCTAAGTCTTAGGAACGCCCGTGTCCCCGCCTGAACATGCCCCTGATATGCCCCCTTGAGATTTGGATGTACTTCTGACCGACTTCGTAGAAAAACATCTAAAAAATGGCATTTGAAAATACTGATTTGGACATGTTTGTGAGAAAATGCCACTTTTTAGCCGTTTTTCTATTTCGAAAATGAGCCTGCTAGCCAGATAGGCACGGATATTCAGCGCCTGACCGGCTATGTTGAGCTGTCAAAATAAGCTGCTGAAACAGCAGGCCTATCTTTGGCAGCTAAAAAGTTAACCGGTTTGCACTAAATATCGGCATAGCCAGTTAACTTTTAGCAGCCAAAATAAACCCGGATATTCAATATCGGTCACCAGAAATGGCTCTGCATTGAATATCTGGGATCAAAGCTGGCATTTATGTGAGCTTTCTCCGGCCGGCTGAATTTCGGCCTCTCAGTTTACAGAATAGGGGTGTCCATTACATGCGCAATTGCTAATTAGTGTCAATCACTGCTTGTTAAGGCCAATTACTGGTACTTATCTCCAATTAAAGGCCAATTTAGCGCCAATTATCTAATTCTGTTATGCATGTAACTGACCCTATTCTGTAACTGGACACATTTTTGCGTGCCCATAGTTAGGCGTCATTTATAGAATTTGGGGCATAAGCCGTTACTTTAAAAATGCATCCATATGTAGATCACAGCATTTGCATGTATATATCACATAAACATAAACAAACATGTAAGTTTAAATACTGATTTCAGAAAACTGTTGATTACTAGTGGAAATCTATAACATGCAGACATTTTAAGGGAGTGTGATTTTGGTGTAGCTTGGGTGGGACTAAAATCTACACATGTATTCCCCATTTTATAAAGAGAATATATGTGTATAGGGTTTTCCTGAGTTCAAAGGCATGTATAAGTTTTACAAAAGTGCTCTTTTTGACTTGGATTTTAAACAAGGGATTAACCTGCTTATTTTCGAAGGAGAAGGCCGGCCATCTTCCGATACAAATTGGGAGATGGCCAGCCATCTCCTAAACCCGGCTAAAATGGTATAATCGAAAGCCGATTTTGGCCGGCTTCAACTGCTTTCTGACAAAGGGGCCGGCCAAAGTTCAAGGGGGCATGTCGGCAGGGTACCAAAGGCAGGATGTGGGCGTGGTCGATAATGGAAAAAAGAAGGCCGGCTCTGACGAGCACTTGGCCGGCTTTACTTGGTCCATTTATTTTTAGGACCAAGCCTCACAAAAGTGCCCCAACTGACCAGATGACCACCAGAGGGAACTGGGGATCACCCCTTACTCCCCCAGTGGTCACCAACCCCCTCCCACCCAAAAAATAAATAAAATTAACATTTTTGTGCCAGCCTTTATGCCAGCCTCAAATGTCATACCCAGCTCCATCACAGCACTATGCAGGTCCCTAGAGCAGTTTTTAGTGGGTACTGCAGTGCACTTCAGGCAGACGGACCCAGGCCCATCCCCCCTACCTGTTACACTTGTGGTGGTAAATTTGAGCCCTCCAAAACCCACCACAAACCCACTGTACCTACATGTAGGTGCCCCCCTTCACCCAAAAGGGCTTTGGTAGTGTTGTACAGTTGTGGAGAGTGGGTTTGGGTGGTTTTGGGGGGCTCAGCAACCAAGGTAAGGGACCTATGCACCTGGGAGCAATTTGTGAAGTCCACTGCAGTGCCCCCTAGGGTGCCTGGTTGGTGTCCTGGCATGTGAGAGGGACCAGTGCACTATAAATGCTGGCTCCTCCCACGATCAAAGGGCTTAGATTTGGCCGGGTTTGAGATGGCCGCCATTAGTTTCCATTATCGGCGGAAACCAATGGCGGCGATCTCTAACGCCGTCCATCTCTAACGCCTGCCCAAATATTGAGATTTGGCCGGCCCCGACCATATTATCAAAACGAAAGATGGCCGGGCATGCCGCTTTACAGGGCCAGCCTTAGAGATGGCCGCCCATATAGATGGTCAACCCCGTTCGATTATGCCCCTATAAGAGAATTATTCTCCTTAATCCTATGTAGTTTATTTCCACCTCCAAAATGAAACCAAGTTAAAATTATGGTCTTACTAAATTGGCAGCCTTGACGTGTAGGTTTTATTCATTCATTTATTTTTTAGTATTTGTAAAATTGGACAGCTACAGGTGCTGACACCTCCACATGGAAGCTGCCAGATCCATACCATTCATATTTTCCATGTGTATATTTGCAAAATGGCTGCTTTTGCTGCATGTGCCAGCAAATAGTTTAGATAAGGCTCTGTGTTGGCAGATCCTTTCTTAAAATACCACCAAAACTGAGCACTTCCCAATCAACACATGCTCAATTTAGATCTTTTTGCTTATGTAAAACAAAGCTTCACATTCTACCAATCCATGGGGTCCAGATGGGGCAGGAGCAATCTCTAGTCACTCTTGCCTTGATGGTACTGTACTCCAAAATGTGTCAGACAGTGGACGATATCATTTTAAAAGTTAAGGCTTGCAAGCCCTGATAGAAGTGACATGGTCCTCTTAAAGTGATTTCTGCATTGGAAACTTTAAGAAGTCTTTAAAAAAATAGTAAAAGATGTGTAAATATGTCTCTAAGTGTAGTGAAAGATGTTAATGGAGTGTCTATGGAGCCATTGATAGATAGATAGATAGATAGATAGATAGATAGATAGATAGATAGATAGATAGATAGATAGATAGATAGATAGATAGATAGATAGATAGATAGATAGATAGATAGATAGATAGATAGATAGATAGATATGTTTTTGAAAGTTTAGTTGTTCTTTATGCATTTGGATACCATTCAAGTAAATGCAACCAAACTTCAGTTGGGCTTTCGTGCACTATAGTACATAGACTAGCTTAATGACAACTAGATGGAGAGAAGGTTGTTCCTATTGTTTCATTGGACCACAGTGCAGCTCTTGATTTGGTTGATCATTCTCTCTTGCTGTTATGTCTGGAGGCTTGTGGGTTGCTCGGCACAGTACTTCTATGGTTTTCTTCCTTCATGTCAAATTCTACAGTTTCCAAGTCTTAACCATTGCTCTGCGGAGTCTCTCATTCTTTTTATTTTGTTTTTGAGTTTTTTGGCACATTTGATGCAGTCTGAAGCTATTAGTAGCTATTTCTTTACTGATGATGTGTAGTTAGTGGGGTTTTTGTTGTTGTTGTTGTTGTTGTTGTTGTTGTTGTTTGGGGGGGGTTTGCAGATCATGATTTGACAGATCTTTCTTCTCTCAGCACCTGTTTGTTATCCATTTGTTGTTGGTTGCAGGGTCACCATCTTAAGCTTAACCACCAGAAGTCTTCTGCTATGTGGATCATCCAGAGGTCATCTTCACAAACTTGCACTCCACCACTTGCTGACTATTGGCTTCCTTTGGTTTCATCTCTTAGGATTCTTGGAGATGTTTTGGACTCCCACCTTCCTTTTCATCTTGAAACTTCAGAGGTCACTGCTGGGTAGGAGAGAATTTTACAGCAGTGGCCAAAATATGAGAGTACGCACCCATTAAGCTACTGTGTTTTAGATTGCTTACCTGATATTGCTTCAGTGGCCAAGGAATAAGCACCCAGCTCATAGAACTGAGTCAAGAGGTCTGAAGTGGCAACAGAGCTTCATCAAAAGCAAAGAGAGGAGCAACGATTTAGGGATTACATAAGAAGGAAGCCAGGTAGACAAATCAGGAAATAGAGTTTGTGAGAAAATACTTCCTCCCCACCCCTTGTCTGCCCCCTCTCCAAACTACCCCTGATCTCCTACCGGCTGTTACTGCGGCTGCTTTACTGCATCTGTGGGACTTCACAGTCCAGTGCCCCCACTAGGCTGACCAGAATCCATGTCCTCCTCTTCCAGTTCTGATACCCTGTGTGTACTCTTCTCCATCTGCCTCAGTAACACTATCATTCCCTCTGTCTCAGTTCTTTTCCTCCACTGCCAGCCAGGATTTCTTCAGTTACTCCCTCAGACCTTCACATCAATATCTCCCAGCCAGTACCTCTCTCTCCCAGCCCTTCTAGCAACTCCTGTGCCAACACCTCTTTCACTCTCCTGAAAGGACCTCTCTCAGCCTGTCCCCTTCTACCTCTCTATCTGCTCCTCTTCCAACATATCTCGTACTCCTCTCTTACTTTTTCTGTCCCTCTTTCAGACCTTCCTTCTAGAGAGTGATGCAGGGACAAAAATTCATCCTCATTCCCTCCTCACTACCAAAACTTTTTCCCATCTCCACCCCATCCCCGCAGTCAAACAGACCTCCTAACTCCATCCCCTCACCATCCCCGCATTCTCCATCCCCGTCCTCTCACCATCCCTGCAGTCTTAATTTTCTTCCCTACTTCCCCACTTAAAGCTTTGAAAATTGACTCCAATATAGTTAAAATAATCCATATATAATACTAATAATAGTACTAATATTACAACATAAAACAATCAAATGTTACAGCAAAATACAATGGTCCTAATATACAAAACAAACACATAGCTCACTTCACTGTATATTTTCTTCTATTATATGGATAGAAACAGGGCATTTACTGAGATCAACATTCAACCAAAATAAAATTGTGAACATCAAAAGAAAAAGATGGTATGTTTACACAAATGAGAGATCTGCATGAAATAAAATATTTTTTATTATTTTGACTTATAAAACCACTCGTCCCTGAAACATGCTCAACAGATAATAATCCATTTGTGTATCTAAAATGTAAACTGCTGCAAAACAGATGAGGTAAAGATGTGATTCCATGAGCCACAATGAAAGGAGAGTTTAATTTTACTTCCATTTAATTACAATATATTCCATCTTTTTAACACCAGGCTTCGCAAGGCAGATTACAACAACAGTTAAGGTGAACCTATCAGGAAACAGGATATCCTCACTTAAATTTGGCCACATATTACTGTATTTTACAGAACAGTGTGGAAAAATGAGCACAAAATGCAGAGTTTATGTTATGATCATGGTCAGAACCCCTCTCAAACTTACCTTTTTCCTGGGGGTCAGCTTCTTAGCTGGCTTCTGTTTCTTTTGTCTGTCCTTTCTGAGCTAGCTCTCTCTCTCTTTCTGCTGGCAGCCTCCAGCAGCATGACTCTAATTGTTTCACTTTACTACAGCTGTGTGTGTGGACTGAGTTAGCTCTACCTCTCTTTGGGTGTACTGGCTTCAAGTGCTTCAGGGTGCTGCATTGGTGTGGGTTGGGCCTCTTTGGGTTTCAGTGTGCTGTCTGCCTGGGTCTAGGGAGTGTGACATCATCAGGGAGGGCCTTGATAAGGAAGTGGTGTTCTTCCCTTCAGGGCCTTTGCAACGGTTGCGTTTGCTTTTGCTACTTGCTATAGGGCCAGGTCAGTGTTAGTGCAGAGTGCACTGGTGACTTGTACGTGTTTAGCTCCCCTGCTTTTTCCCTTTGGCTCCCCTGCTCCCCTGTTAGTTTCTGTTAGAAGCACTTCTGTGGGTTTAGTGCTTGGTTAGTTTAGTGCTGTGGGGCACAGCTGTAGCTTGGTGCTTAGGAAGCACCTTTGCTAGTTCTTGTGTTTTTCTTCCTTGCTTTTCCCTTGTGGCTTCCCTGCACTTCTGTTAGTGTAGGGCGTAGGGGCACCCCTGTTAGTTTCTGTTAGAAGCACTTCTGTGGGTTTAGTGCTTGGTTAGTTTAGTGCTGTAAGGCACAGCTGTAGCTTGGTGCTTAGGAAGCACCTTTGCTAGTTCTTGTGTTTCTTCTTCCTTGCTTTTCCCTTGTGGCTTCCCTGCACTTCTGTTAGTGTAAGGCGTAGGGGCACCCCTGTTAGTTTCTGTTAGGAGCTCTTCTGTTGGTGTCAGGCTTAGGAACACTTTTTGCCAGTTTAGGATTTAGGAGCACTTCAAGCTTGTTCTAGTCCTGGTCCCTGTGTCATCCGGGTTCCGGTAAGTCCTGCTGGCCACTTGAACCCCAAGGGCTCAACCCTTAGGAGGCAGTGGCTAAGTGCAGGTGAAGCTCTACGGACCAGTCCAGTGTGCTCCAGTCCGGTGTGCTCCAGTCCGGGGTGTTCCAGTCCGGTGTGTTCCCATCCAGTGTTCCAGTCCTGTGTCCTCCAGTCCGGGGGATTCCAGTCTATGTGTTCCGGCTCGCTGGGCGGTGCCTGCAGTCCCTGCCGGTGCCAGTGTGCTTGCCCAGTGTTGGTTGGTGGGTTTTGCCTGCTGCTGTCGCTCCTCGGCAGCAGCCCAAGGGCTCATGTTTGCTCCAGAGCCCGGCCCCGCGGGCTCTGAACCTGAGAACCTGACAGTTTATTACTGCTGTTTCTACCAGCTACAATAATTTTTTAAGCTGTTTTAGTAATATTGAATTTTATTTCATAATTTATATCTAGATATGGGAAGCGTTCAAATAAATAAATAAAAAGTTATCAAATAAGTTTAAAATAAGTCTTTTATTCTCCGTCTTTTAAGGCACTGTCTATCAAACTGGAACAGCTTTAGACTTTTTTACAGATGGACCACACATAGACAGTACCTTATTTCCAATAATATTTTGCTATTGTTTTCAATTGTGTTTGCTATTGTTTTGGGTGAGATAAAATGGTGGCTAGATCTGCCTACTGCTGGCAAGCTCCAGCTACTTGCTTCAGCTCACATAATGGGCTAGATAGGCTGATGCTATCTCCTGTCTCAATGTAACCTACTTGAGTAGCCTCTATGGGGCAGGAAAGAAGCCCACTCTTTCCTGCCCACTGCCACTGCCTGCCTGATACCATAACTTCTTTAAAATGACTGCCGAGATTTCAAGAGGTGGCCCATATCAGACAGAGCAGTGGCAGCAGGCAGGAAGGAGTGGGCTTTTTTCCTGCCCCGAAGAGGCTACTCAAGAGGCTACTGCAATTTTTATCTAGCAACCAAACTATTAATGGACAAGATTTGGTTACCAAATAGAAAAAGCACATCGTGCTTTGGAACCTCCATGTGCAAATAGGCCACAGGTCATTATAGCAAATCTCCATACCTATTCCATCAAAGAGCAGATTTTATATAAGGCCTGTCAGCTCAGCAAAGTGAACTATAAGGAAGAACAGATTGAACTTTTTCAGGACCATTCTGCTACAACCTTACAGAAGCACCGGGATTTGAAATAGGTAACTACTTTATTGCAACAGGAACATATACGTTATAAGTGGCTATTCCATTTTGGCCTTACATTCCTTATTAGTGGAACTGCTTTCAAAGTCACAACATTGGCAGAGGCTCACACTATCTTAGTAAAGTCGAGCTCTGGAAAGAAGTTGAATCCTCCCATGTGCAGGAAACTACATCTCGTTCAAATACACACAGATGGCATTGGGTGTCAGGTCATGGGAAGCGATTGAAGTGGTACACTGCAGAGTTTGTTAATTACTTTCATCACCATAACTGAGCTTACCTTGTTTGTGGCACATGTGTTGTTGCTCGCTGCTCCGTCTGGCAGTTGCTGCTGATCTACGAGATGTCTTCAAGAGATGGACACTCCACATCATTCGGCCTACTACAGCTTGTTGGATAGCATAATTGATATTGTTGCTGCTGGGGGAGAATGCTTACTATTTCATTTTTATTAAGGGGTTTGTACAGTTATTGCATACACTGTTTTCTTCTGTTGAGTGGGGGGATGGTGGGCTTGGGGGAGTTTGGAGGATAGCGGGTTACTTGGGTTTGTTTTGGGGCACTGTCATAAATTTTGTTTGGCTTGTATTGGTCCTGTCCTTAAATATACTTGTTTTCTTTCATATATCCCCCATGCTTTTCTTTGCATTGTTCCTCATGCTTTGCAAAATGTCTCTTGGCCTAGCTTGTTCCTGGTCTATCAGCCTTGATATTATTGTACATTAATTATGATGTCTGTCAAGATTATCATTACCTGGAACATATGTGGTAGAAATTCCCCTGTAAAACACAAGAAAATCTTGACTGCCCTCCAACACCAGGGGCCAGGGATTGTGTTTTTCAAGGAAACACACCTTAATAATTTGGAACACCAAAAGTTAATGCAGGAGTGGGTTGGCCACTATTATTATGCCACTGACCCGGTGCACCGTCAAGCAGGCACCGCTATCCTCATCAATAAAAATATTCCTTTTGAGGAACACAAAGTTATAAAAAGTCAAATGGGGCTTTGGGTAGTGGTCCACTGCCTAATTTATGGAGAACCTTTTGTGCTTCTCCCCTTTATGTTCCTAACATTTATGATAGTACTGTTTTCCCCAGTCTTCTCAAAGTGTTGCTGAGCCTGTCAGATAACACAATTATCTTTGGGTTTGGGGGAGATATCAATGATATAGAGGACCCTAAATTTGATAGAAATAGTGTGGACAAATGCAAAGTGATTCACATTAGGAAGGATAATCTGAATCATATTTACCTGATGCTAGGTCTACCTTAGGAGTCATCACTCAAGAAAAAGATCTAGGTGTCGTTGTAGACAATATGCTGAAATCTTCTGCCCAGTGTGCAGCAGTGGCCAAAAAAGCAAACAGGATGCTAGGAATTATTAGGACATGGATGCAAAATAAGACCAAGAATATTATAATGCCTCTGTATCACTCCATATTGTGACCTCACCTTGAGTATTGCATTCAATTCTGGTCATGGAAAAAAGGTATAGCGGAATTAGAAAAGGTTCAAAGAAGAGCAGCCAAAATGATAGAGGGGATGGAACTCTTCCCATATGAGGAAAGGCTAAAGAGATTAAAGCTCTTCAGCTTGAAAAAGAGACAGCTGAGGGGAGGATATGATTGAGGTCTACAAAATCCTGAGTGTAGTTGAATGGATAAAAGTGAATCTATGTTTCACTCTTTCAAAAAGTACAATGACCAGGGGACACTCAATGAAATTACATGCAAATACATTTAAAATAAATAGGAGGAAATATTTTTTCACTCAATGAATAGTTAAGCTCTGGAAGTCACTGCCAAAGGATATGGTAACAACAGTTAATGTATCTGGGTTTTAAAAAGGTTTGGACAAGTTCCTAGTGGAAAAGTCCATAATCTGTTATTGAGACATGGGGGAAGTCAATGCTTGCCCCAAGATTAGTAGCATGGAATGTTGCTACTAATTGAGTTTCTACCAGGTACTTGTGACCTGGATTGGCCACTGTTGGAAGCAGGATATTGGGCTAGATGGACTACTGGTCTGACCCAGTATGACTATTCTTATGTTCCCCTTTGCGGTTTTTGTCCTCCTCAGGTGGAAGGTCACATATTATGTCCTAGTCTAAATTTGATTGATGTGTGGAGGATGCTACATCCCAGGGAGCATACATATATGCATATTTCTCGTACCCACCTTACAGAGAGTAGATTAGACTACTTGCTTTTAATGGAACATTCTTTTGGGAAAGTTGATACAGTTGATATACTACATTGTGGAATCTCAAATCATGGGCTAGTGAAACTGGCTTTCCATTTCATGAGGCATGAGCTCCCCCCTTTGTGCTACATACTTCATGGTCTCTTTGAGGATCAACAGTTTCACAAATATGATCTATGTGGGGACCTCAGGATTATTTTGGGAAACATCAAAAGCAGTTATGTGGGGAAAAATTATTTCCTATGTGAAGATTCGATATAAATGTTTGAATCACCAAATTCTTGCTTTAACTAATCAACTTCAGCAGGCCTAGAGGGACCTCACCTTGAACCTAACTAGAGAAATAAGGAGCAGTATTTTATGCTCCAATGCACTTTAAATGAATTGATTCACCAGTGCATCATTATTACACTTATGTATGGTCGCCACCGATTTTTAAATTTGGTAATAAAATGGGTACTTGTTTGACGAGACTGGTTCATACCTTTGAGGGCCCTAGATTTGTTCCTATATTATGTGATGCTTGAGGTGAATCAGTGAGTAACAATAAAGGCATTTGTCAGTATTTTTATAATTATTATAAGACTTTATATTCTATATCTAATGATGATCAGGTAGATGTCACTAACTTTTATAGTGAGTTACCCTTGCCTAATTGACAGAGCTAGAGCTAGATCTGTCGAATGCCCCTCTAGACCCTGGGGAATATCAGTATGCTATGAAGACCATGGTAGATACTCCCCTTGGAGGTTTATAAAAACTTGGGCCACAGGGTAGTGCCTACTTTAACGGTCATTTATGAGGAGGCCTTTGAAACACATCTTTTCCCACCATCGCTAAGTGCAGTGACCATTGTGGTCATTCTGAAACAGGGTCAAGATGCACAAATAATTAGCTCATATAGACCCATTTTACTTCTTAATGTTGATGGAAAATATTTGCAAAAATATTGGCATTTGGTGGGAACTCATCAGGTGGGATGTATGAAAGTCACAATGCTGTGGCCAACATTCAGCATTTGTTATGTGCCATGGATAGAGTTCAGTGTGAGGCTTTGGAAGCTATTCTTGTGAGTTTTGATATTGGAAAGACCTTTGACTCAGTGTCTTGGTCCTATCTTTGGGAGACCTTATGACATTTTGGTTTTTCAGGTCCTATTTTTGATTGGATTAAATTGTTATATGTTCACCCCATGGCTCAAGTATTAAAGAATGGAGTACTTTCAGCTTCTTTTCAGATTGGCAGAGGCACAAGGCAAGGTTGCTCTTTATTTCCATTTTTATTTGTGCTTAGTGTTGAACGTCTGGCCTTAAAATTGTTGCCAGATCCTGGGATATGGGGTATACCTGTTGGCACACAGGATTTAAAAGTTGCACTTTTTGCAAATGATTTGTTGGCCATACTCATCTATCCTCAGCTTTCTCTTCTACGAGTTCTTCAGATTCTGCAGATTTTGGTCATCTTTCTGGCATCCGGATTAATTCTGAGAAGTCTGTGGACCTTTGTTTAACAGAGGGTTTAGAGCAGGGTTTGCCTGGAGTCTTTCCCTTATGTTGGGCAGGGGATAGCATGACATATCTTGGTTTATACATTCCCCACTGCTTGTCACAACTTTATTCTTATAATGTAACTCCCTTGTTGCAGGCATGCTAGGTATGTTTTGATAATTGGAGAGCTCTGCCACTTTCCTTATGGGGCAGGGTGCAGTTGATTACAATAATTGTGTTGCCTAAATGGCTCTACCCATTGAACCTCTGTCACTCATCTTAAAGATGGTAGACCTCCAAAAATGGATTAGAATGGTTTGAGGTTTTTATGAAGATAAAATAAAACCTAGGATAGGTCTCAGTCAGTTGCAGGTTTTGAGGGAGAAGGGGGATTTGGGCCTTCCGGACCTGTACGCTTATTGTTTGGCTGTCTCCGGTATGCTCAGAATTGGGTTTTCGTCTCCTCTGAATTTTGTGATGAACTTTTGGAGCATGCCCTTGGTGGAGATTTAGCCCTTTCTTATCTTTTACATGCTAGAGCATGCGCTTTACCTAAGTCATTGAAACAACATGTTCTCATTAACCCCATTTGATGGGCCTTGGGCTTCATACAAAAAATATTTGGATTGCTTCCACATTGTTCCAGGTATTTACCAATAGTTGGCAAGGTAGATTTCTTGCCAGGATTGTCCAATTCTCGCTAAAAGAGTTGGGGGTGAAGAGGTCTCACTATATTGTCTCATCTTTTTGAAGAGGAAGGTATTCTTTTGACTTATAAGACAGTTAAAAATCTTTATGGTCTGCAAAGCAAAGATTGGTATTTATATTTACAACTCTATCATTATGCATATTCTTTGACATCCTAATATGGATCTAGTTTTGAAGACTCTGCTTTTGATGAGAACTGGCCCCTCCTAGCAGTTCAGAAGGGCTTGATTGACAGATATTATGAAGGGATTAAGAAGACTATTGGTTTGTCTCCATTTCAATATGTGGTAGAGAAATGGGTTCAGGATTTTGGCCCGTATACTGTGGAGGATCTTCAAAAGAGCTTACAAGCTGGCTCTTTGGTGGAGAGCACTCAACTTTGTGAGTGCCATTATAAATTTCTTCTCCAAATTTATATTCTCCCTTCCAGAGCAAAAAAGATGGGATATCCCACTGAAGGGAATTGTCCTAAATGTAAGGAATGGAGGGCATCCTTAAGCACTGCATATGGGACTGTCCAATGATTTCAGGACTTTTGGAAAGCAATATGGTCACATCTGAGCTATATTTTGGCTGGACTTCTACAGTACACCCTGCCATAGGCGCCCCGTATAAGAGGCTTGGGGAGGCTAAGCCTCCCCAGCCCAGCTGTGACCTTCCCCGCCTGCCTCTTCTTCCAAATGTGCTGATAAGCCAAGACTCCTGTCCCGCTGGATCCTGCCGCTGCTTCTGTTGAGCAGCGGCAGGAAAAAGCACCACGTTGAGCCACTGCCGTCACTTCTCTGAACAACCATCATTACTTAGAACAAAAAGAAGCGTGGGGCCGCAGCAGCCTTCAGGCATGCGCTGTCGACTTTGCTGTCCTCTGCCCCCCACTGACGTAAATTTCCTGTTCCGGGAGCAGAGGACCGGCAGAGTCGACAGCGCATGCCTGAAGGCTGCTGCGGCTCCTTTTTGTTCTTGTGCTGTAAATAGGCCCGGAGCAGAGCTGAAGCCGAGCAATTTAGTTCACATAAAGGCTACCCTGAATTTTAAAGGACGTCTTTTCCACAGCTAACAGCCCACATCTTAGCAACTTTCCACATGCTTTTCAATGTGTTACCATTTTTAACAACGGCAGATTACAGGAAATTCTTTGTCTCTTTGCCCACTGAGGTAGTTTTTATGTTCCTAGTTAAAGGCACAATGACTTACCCGCTGGATTACTTTGCCACAAATGTCATCATTACAGAGCTGATTAGCGACTAATCAGAAGTAATCAGTAAAATGACGAGTCACTTTTTGCATCGCACGTCTGCAACGCTCAGCTTTCTCTTTGCATGGACAGCCCTAGTTAATGAACAGGGAGAGAGGGAATTTACACCCTGATCTATCTGATCATCCACTTCAGAAGTGACCTGACCTGCTGGATTTGCATTAAATATTTCGCTTACCATTCCCCAGGTTTTATAGGGAACATTAACGCCCCGATGACTCTCAACTTGAATTTTTCTCTTACTTTTCAAGATGTATCAATAATTATTTTGAAAAATTAATAAGGGGGGGAGTGTGCTCCCTCCTCCGTGCACCTGACCCTGAGACCAGTGGCAGTGCTAAGCCTAGGCTGACCTGTTTGGCCATTGCGAACTCAGAGTATTGATCGGAGGGAGATAAAATTTCTGCAAACGGTAAGGGAAGTGACTGAGGATGCTGGAGGAGAGAGAGAGAAAGTGGAAAAGTACAGGGGAGAGCCAGAGAGATGGGGAGAGGAAGAGGGGACATGGAAGAGAGCAGGGGAGAGCCAGGGATATGGAAAAGAGCAGGGAAGAGCCAGAGAGATGATGCTGGATGGAAGAGGGGTACAGAGAGATAGAGAGATGAGTGGATAGATGGGGAGAGAAAGAGGGGACATGGGCAAGAGAGAGAGAGAGAAGCTGCTGGGGAGAAACTGGGGGAGACCCTAGCTGTCAGATTGAGAAATGCTGAATGAAAGGAGGGTAAAGAGGGAAAATACTGGAAGGAGGGGGCAGAAAGAGGGAAGACACTGGACGGAAGGGTAGGGAGGGAAAGAAAGGGGAAAGACACTGGAAGGATGGGGAGAGAGAGGACATGCTGAATGGAAAAGGGTCGAGAGAGAGAACTGTTTAGAAGGAAGGGGAGATAGAAGGAGACAATTGATGGAAGGGAGAGGGAGACAATGGACAGAAGGATTGGGAGAGGGTAATGGGTAGAAGGATGGAGAGAGAAAGAGGGATGACACTGGATGGAAGGGTAGGAGAGAAAGAGAGAAGGTGCTGGACATGGATGGAAGAGAGGAGAAATCTGGTCATGGATTGAGTGGAGGGCAGGGAAGAGAGGAGAAATGTTGGACAAGGATGGAGGGAAGGAAAGACAAAGAAAGGAAATGCACACGGATGGAGTGGGAGAGAGGAGAAATGCTGGACATGGACGGAGGGGAGGGAAGACAGAGGAAGTACATGCACATGGATGGAGGGGAGGGGAGAAATGCTGGATATGGATGTAGGGAAAATTGCTGAATTTAAGGGCTGGATCGGAACACTTTGAGGGCAGATGCTGAAACTGGAGAAAGGATAGGGACAGGGCTACAGAAGGTAGACAGGACGCATAAGGACACAGGAGGATGATGGACATGTTGAGAGAAAAAATAACAAATGGAAAGAAGACACTGGGACCAAAGCGAATAGAAAAACTAAATGATCAGACAACAAAGGTAGAAAAAAGTATTTTATTCAGAATTTCTTAACTGGAATATGTCAGCTTTTGGAAATGTGCATCTGTGATATTTTGCATGTAAGTTTCAATTTTTCTAGTATTGCTGCATGCTGAGTCTGACTTCTTGAGGTAACTTTCCAGTTTTGCCTTCATATCTGTTGTGTCATGTGTTTTTCATGTGTAATCAAGGTGCAGTATTCTGCTAGCGTGTAGTATTTGCAGCCCTTTTTGTTTTTGTTTCATTAGGTTGTGTACTGGTGTCTTAGAACCCGGTGTAATTATAGTGCTGCCTTTCCACGCATAAGGTTGTAGCTTGTCCTGTCCTTGGAATTAGTGCTGTTATGGTTTGGTAAGGTTATGAGTGTGTTTTTGCACAAGTTTGTGTATAGTGTTTTGCAGTGGAGAGATTGTGTATTGCCTTACTGAGATGGCACCAAAACATCAGAAAGGGTTTTAGAGCTAAATCTTGACATACTACCTCTTGAAGGATCTACATATAGTCGTTAATAAAAGGAGCTCATTGTGAACACTATCCACCCTAAAAGGATGTTTTGTGGCTCTACATGAGAATTGTGATATTATGATCCCTTGTTTTATATTGTTGATGGTCTGCATTTTCCGTATGGGTGGTATATTGGTGTATTAGGGTCTGCCTAGTGTTATGGTACAGTAAGGTTCTGAGTGTGTTTTTGCACAAATTTGTGCATAGTGTTTTACAGTTGAGCGATTGTGGTTAGTATATGCTTTGAGCAACCACTTTATTCTTTGACATATGATACATATCTAATATCTAAATTTAATAAAAGGTATTGTGACTATTTTATTTTTACTTATTTTTTTTCTGTTTGTTGTCAATTGTGGATATAAGCTCCGCCCCGGGCTCCACCCCCAACCCCGCCCCCTTTAGCCTCCCCAAGCAGTTAGGCCACCGACCGCCCATGCACCCTGCCACAGTTTGTTTGACATTTCAGATGATATTTTAGAGGGTGTATGGGTGTCTTCCTTATTTCTAAATAAAACCTTCTTAATGGCTAAACACTACACTTTGCTACAGTGGATACATGACTCGCCCCCAACTTTATGGCAATGGTGTGTATACAGGCATGAATTGCTACATATGGAGAGATTCTCTGTTGATATGGTAAGTCTGCATTCCAAAAAGCATTTCTTGAAGCTTTGAGACCCTTATTTGAGTATTTTATTGATGCGTGTGGGTTCCTCAATATTAAATGATTTGGAGATACAATTTTTTGAAAATTCAATTGGACCAGGACCTTGAATAGTTTTACAAGAGGGGGGATGTTTCACCTGGGGGGAAGGAAATGTTGGGATAGGAGGGTTCAGATTATATAGGTTTAAGTCAGACCTAAATTGTTTATCTTAGTGATGCTAGATATATGATGTCACCTTTTGTTCTATGTTGCTTTGTTGTTGTGCCTTTATCCGACTTGTATAAGATTACCTATGAACTCAAGGTCATATCTTCATAGTTATGAGGTTAAAAAAGATATTGGTATTATTTGTATTACTAAATATGAAAAACAGATTGACTGCTCTGAGAAATATTGGTATATATGGGGGGGAGCAGGTGGCGGAATGGCAATATGAACAAGGGGGCCAATATTAAGACCACACGAGGGAGCCCAGATAACTTCCACAATCAGTCCAGATATTCAATGCCGGGACATTTTCAACATCTTCCAAAGTTGATTAGTTAAAGCAAGAATTTGGCATTGAATATCCAGTTTATTTTTAGGTGGTTTAAACTTAACTAGCTAATTCGATATTCAAAAATAGCTGATTAACTTTAAACCAGCTAAAGATATACCAGTTATTTAAGTTTCCCAATGTGGCCACTTGCAATAGCCAGATATGAATTGAATATTTGGAGCTAGCCGGCTATATCGCACTATATAGCCGATTATCTCCTAGGCGCTAACCAGGAATATTCAGCAGGGGATAACCAGCTATCCCCACTGAATATCACCTGATAGCCGGTAAAGTGCCATTTAACTGGACAGATGCCATTCCTGGCTGGTTAAATGGTTTTGAATATTGGGGGGACGGAGATTAAAGAAAAATGAAACATTAAAATAATGAGGAGAGGGTGTAGGTTTTTATTAAACTAATGAAAGAATCTGGAGTGTATTTAGAGGTGCATTAAATTTTGAATTTTATTCTAAATCACTTTAATATATTTTGAGGGGAAGCAGTATATCAGATTTTAATAAAGAATGGTTGATTATGTCATGAGGAAGATCCACAGGTTGATCTTCACAACAATTCTTGCAGAAAACTGATGTGATTTAAAGTAAATAACCAGATATTTTGCAGGTCATAAAATAGATTAACAATTTATCTCAAGGTCTCATTTTTATAAAGTGTTGTACAATCGTATATGGAAGCCTCAAACACATCTCTTGATCAGTCATGAATTTTCTTTTCTGTGAAGTATGGGTAATATGACCTGGTTAAAATTTTCATTGCCCAGAATGAATGAAATCTTTGATGACTGTGTTCCTCAAATTACGTTTATAAATGCTCACATCAAAGTACCATATGTATCCTTCTTGTCTAATGAATACCTCATCTCTTTCTTTCTGTTTTTCTTATATATCAGTTTGCATTTGCCTTACTTTAAAGCCTGATTTAGTATTCACAGACAAGCATATACAGTGCTTTCCAAGTCTTTATACGTGTTTATTCATTATAAATAGTAAATATTTACCGCACTTTATACATGAAAGACATTTTACAACACATTTGTTGTTGGTAAGCCTGCACCACAAAGTAATTCATGTGTTCCATCACCCTCAAGAATAATGCATTAGCTAACCTCCGTACTACGCCTAGCCTCGCTAATTCACTAATTTGTAGTCCATAATGCTAAAAGGAATGTATCAGCACTGCTCCATTTCACTCACCTTTTCAAAAACAAAAACAAAAAAATAAATAACATAGCCTTCCATGTCCACCCTCTCCTTTGCACCTCAAAACACAAACTTGACATTCTAGAATGTCGCAACACAACCATTTTGACATTGTAGAATGTCACAACACAAACATTTGTAAACTTCAGTTCCTATGGTTTTCTTTTCCTACTAAATAGCATGTCGTTGTATATAATTTAAAAAGCATACATATTCCCCAAACACAATGTCTGCTTCTGTCCTAGATATCACCAAGAAAAGATTAGAATGTAAACCCAATCATTTTGACTTCATGCTTTTCTGACCAGGTCTTTGAAACATGACATAGATTCCTGCTCTCCAAAAGATTTTAAAACCACTGTCACACACCATAACGATCATGAAATATGCAAAAATAAAAGTACCTGTAAAAATATAGTTCTGAATCTATTTATATTGCTTAGAATGTTTCTAGAGCTTCCGAGAGGTACAGAGTATTGCACATTGTTAGGCAGTTATAAAAATCAGAGTCACTTCTCTGCTTCAGATACATCACGGACCTCCGAAGTCTTCCTACATGGGAAAACCACAGCATTTTCCTTCATGTCTGCACGATGCCCTGATCATACCGAGCACAGCTTGTATAGGAGCTTTGTGAACACTGTGATAATGAAGACTAATACAAGAACTATTGACCTATTTTGGAAGTCTCTTAGGTTTACGCTACCTTCCCGCTGCTGCGTCTTCTATTTCCAGTGTGTAGAATTCAAATGTACTTCTGCTCATTTCATAATCTGATCACGTTTTAAATGGGGGTAAAGTTACTGTTGGACAGAGCAACATGAATTAATTATTGGAGTTCAACCAAATGTTACAATATTCTGTTTTACCCACATTAAGTTGTGTTCACCAGTACGAGAATGGAATGTTTTCTTTGTCTAGACATACATGAATTTTTCATAATGTCTCTAACTTGCTTTGTTTTTGCTTTCTATTGCGCTTGGTAATTGTTTTCTGAAAGAGGTGTCCTGCATATATCAGCCATGCTTAAAAGAAGCAGTGGCTGGGGAGTGATGAGAAGGCTGTCCAGTTCTTGCTTGCCCCAGTCTATGCTGCCTTCCGATGAGAAGATCCCTTCTAATCTTGGATCCATAGGAGATGAGAAACCCAACCAGTTTTAACTTGAACAGGCACAACACAGTTCATTTATGCAATATCTGGCTTCAGATAATGAAAGGCACCTGCAGAGGAGCAAAAGACATATTTAAGGCACACTGTACGATAACTTCACTGCAAGGGGCAATGTCAACCATAGGTTGACACTGTCATTTTTAATACAAATATATCAAAGGAATCAGACTAATATTTTTATTCCTAGGACAAGTTTGACAAAACTCTATGTATCTGGGATCATATACTATAATGATTCTTGAGCTGACCTTATTACGAGCATGTGTTTTTAATATAGGAATGCCAATGGTTATTTCATTTTGGGTAGCCCTTGTGCTTTACCTAATGGCGGTCAGGTTTCATGTCTCAACAATTAATAGCATCAAGATGTTGTTGACATCACTTAAGAAAATAATTATGCAATGGAGCCCTTGCTTGAACAATCTACTATGCTAGCAAATTCTTTAGAATTGCTCCGTTATATAGGAAAGGAAACAAAATAGAAAGAAACCAGTCAGTTCAGACATTACTGAAGGTCTACAATTAGAAAGTACTATTTTCATACAAAAACAGAGTGAATATTTAACTATCTATGGAATTACAATTGGTAATTAATTGCTATTTGAAAAAGATCACAAGGGAAGCAAGACACCATAATTAGGATAACTTACTTTAAACAGATTTAATAAAAATTTACAACAAAATAGACTGATTCAGAACACTTTGGTAGCATAGTGGTGGTTATGGGGGGCTAATCAAAGGACCAGGATTCAATTCTCAGACCAAGACAACTTCCTGGACCTGCCAGGGGAGAGATGATGTGGAGGCCTCATTCATCCTAGAGGGAGGAAATTCTAGCCATTACTCCTCATTGGCACCTAGTGGCCAAACTCAGGGTCCATCTTACTGCATTCTGAAGAGAACTGCAGTCTATGGCCAGGACAAGGACTGTCAGTGCAATGGCTGGGTTAACCAAGTTCAGAGAAGGTATAAAACAAATTGAAATGTGCACACTTACCCCTCATTCTATAATCTCATGTGCAAATTTGGGAAATTTTATATACATATGTTATAGAATACTAGCAGTTACATGTATGATATCCTTAATTAGGCCATAATTGATGCTAACAATCAATAATTGGCAATAATTGCAGTTGATTGGCACGTATTGGCATTTATACAAGTAACTGCAAATTGAAGTGCCCAGTTATAGAATTGCCTTCTTACAGTGTGACATAATGCCACTTTTCCCTTCCATTATTGGTTCATCAGTAGGGTAGCCACACTGTTTCTCTGTAGACTAACTAAAAGTGCATGGGTAAGTGATATATTGTGGGTATGTGTGTGTGTATGTTGTGTATATGTATAGCAGGGTGTATATATATTGCGTTTATGAGAAGGGTATAGATGTGTGTGTGTTGGTGGGAAGCGTGTGTGTATATATGTGTGCACAGGGTTTTTGAATGCATGTGTTTCTGTGCAAGGTGTGCAGGGCAGATGTCTGTTTCTGTGTAGGGTGTGTGTGTTTGTGGGTGCATGCTTGCCCCTCTCCCACTACCCTGTTTCTGACTGCTCCTTTTCCTATTCATATGCCTACATTTGTGCATATAGATAAATGGACAACAAAGGGTAAAGGGTCATAGATTTGATATACTACCTTTCTGTGATACAACCAAAGCAGTTTTCCCCAAATTCTATATATGGCATTGATCCAAGATGTCTGCCCAACTTGACTAACAAGCCACAGTGCCAATAAGTGGGTGCTAACTGGCACTAATTTGGATTTGGGCACACATCTTGCTAGGCACTATTCTATAACAATGTGTGCCCAAATCACATAGCATGCAACTCAAAAAGGGGTGTGGCCATGGGAGTTCCTAAAATTTGCATGCAGCATTATGGTGTGTGCCAGGAATTGTACCTAGTTTTAGCAGGCATAACTCCTGGCGCTGATGTCAGCACTCAATGCTATTTTGTAATGGGCACCTGTCATCTTATTGAGTACTGTTTACTGAATCTAGCCCTTTATGTTTATTATAAGCAGGTACTTTCTTTGTTCCTAGTGGGCTCACAACCTAAGTTTTTGTACCTAGGACAATGATGTGTGAATTGACTTTCCCAGAATCACAAGGAACTGCAGTAGGAATCAAACCCAGTTCCCCAGATTCTAAGCCCATTTTACTAACCATTAGGCTACTCCTAGATGGATGGAGCTCTATGACAAATGTTATCCCCTACTGTGAAAATTCCCTTGTAATTGGGAATGAGGGTTCATGGCATTAGATCATGAGATTAAGCTGGAAACCTGAAGAAGCAGGAGTAAACTTCAAGCCAAAATGGAAATCACACTGATACTCACTTTGTCCATATTGTCCGTACTGATATCCTGTGACAGGGTCCATGCTGTAGCCCGTAGTGCTGTAAGTTGCTGGGCAATAGGACTGAGATGTAGGAAGGCTGTCCAAATTTTTCATATGCTCAAGTCTCTGACTGCAGCTAGCTGACACAGTGGTGGTTGGTTCAAGGCCTCCAGTCAAAGGTGAAAGGGCATAATCATTTTGAGGTTGATGCGGTACGCCACCATGGTTAGTTAGCAGTCCCATTACCTAAAGTGACAGAGAATATTACACAGGTATTAAAATTATATTTCTAGTTTGAATAATCTACAGGTTAATAATGAGTACCTTAAATTATTGGATGGCCTGAGTAATGAGTCTACTACATAAACATTATGCAGCGTACTTACTAAGCTGTGTTGAAATTTAACATAGCAATTAATCTGTGCTAACAGTTAATGCAGTGACTTAGTAGTTTCTGCACAGTAATTTTCATGTTAACAGCTAAAGTGGAACTGGGTGGAGAATGGACAGAAAACAGGCAGTGACTGTGCCTTACAGTTAACATGGTGGTTGTTATGGTACATTAACTGTTAACATGGCAGACAAAGTGGTGTAGTTAATGCTACCTCATCAGGTTTAGCTACTCACATCAGATTATTTGCAATGTATTAATGCATGTAAAGAACATTTCTCTGTGTTAACTTACAGCAAAATGCGAGCACACACCAACAGTAGATGCAGAGGTTTTACAGTTATCACGAGTTAAAGCAAAACCTTTCCACAGTTTAATAAATGGATCCTATGGGGGGAGGAGGGGATTTTATAAATGTCTATATGGGTTCTGTTGAATTTTCAACCTGAAAGTCCATACATAATTTTGCTTGATTTTATTCATTTTATTGTAAGAATTTACCAGACAACCATTCAAAGTGCAAACCCTTCAGGACACTGTACAATCTAAAATTAAATCATTAAAAAAAAACCCCTCATAATCCAGTCACACAAAAATTTACCCCAAAAAACTATGTGTACACATTTACAAATCCCAGGTGATGTGCAGAATTGCTCAGAAGCAAAATATGTGGATTAAGTGCCCACCCCCACCCCCACCCCCTGTCATGGCCACAAGACAGGTGAAATCTTACTGCATGGCCATGACATTTTTTGGCCTTTTTACCTGCTGCGGTAAAAAGGGCCACAGCACGTGGCAAAAAACAGCCCCCTACCGCCAGTGCAGGGCCCTTTTTACTGAAGCTTGGTAAAAGGACCCCTGAGTGAACTGAGCTTCCCTGGTTCTCAGCCCACTCCTCTGACATTTGGCTAGTCTTCCACTAGCTTTAGAAGACCAAAAACAAGTTCAATCTTCACATTCTCTATTTTTATTAAGAGACTAGTAAAAAAGGCCCGTTTCTGACACAAATGAAATGGGCGCTAGCAAGGTTTTCCTCAGAGTGTGTATGTTTGAGAAAGTGTATGTGCGAGTGTGTGTGTGAGAGAGAGTGAGTCTGGGTACGAGTGTGTCTGTGAGAGAGAGAGTGTGTGTGTGTGAGAATGAGAGTGTGTGCAAGTACGTATGTGAGACACAGTGTGAGAGAGAGAGAGTGTGTTTCACACAAATACAGTGTGTGCGAGAGAGAGAGTGTGTGTGAGACACAGACTCTCTGTGAGACTGAGTGTATGAGACCAAGAGAGTGTGTGAGTGACTGTGTGACACATAGAGAGTGAATGTGATACAGTGTGAGACATAGAGAGTGTGAGAGACGGTATGTGAGAGTGAGAGAGAGAAAGACATTGACTGTGAGAGAGAGAGTATGTGTGAGAGAGATACCCCCCTCTCTGGTGTCAGGCCCCCCCTCCCTCCCTCCCTCTCTCTGGTGTCAGCCCCCCCCCCCCCCCCTCTCTCTGGTATCTGAGCGTTACTGTGCAGGATGCTGAGCTCTGGCTGTGCTTCAAGGAACTGACCAATCCTATTTAATAGAATGCACCTCCAACATTCTGAAGCCGAGAAACCTAGTGTGGTTGGTCACTTCTGCTTGTGACGAACCCGGAAGTATGTGATGTCAATTCAGGAGATGGATACAGAGAGCAGGAATGCCTCAGTCATGCAGTCAGCTTCAGAATGTTGGAGGTGCGTTTTATTATATAGGATGAAGGACTTCAGATCATAAGCTCTATAGAGTATTAGCTTCTCATAATCTAAGATCCTTTCCTGTTTTTGTTTTTCGGTACTCTAAAATGATTAAAAAAGTAAATATATGCGGTAGAAATAGCTTCTTCGCTTTGCTTTGCTTTCCTTTATTGATCGAGTTGCCCCAAAAGATCAGATGCAAACGCAAGTGCCCATTTTTATGGGTAATTTTCAAAGTGAAAATATGCACGTTTTCACTTTGAAAATCCAACAAAATCTGCCCCAAGAAAAGCATGTGTGTACTTATTACCCATGCATGCAATCATAAAATTATCTCCCTAGTGTATAAAATGTAATCAAGTTTTAACCAGATTTGCTTTTTCAGCAGTTTGTTTTAAATCAATGCGTCTTTTGAAATCATTGTTGTAACAGATGCGTGCCTTCCAGTTTTGTAAACTAAGAATACCAACTCTGTATTCATTAGCTTAATCTGCCAAAAGACATTTTGGAAGCATTCTCCAGTTTCAATATTTCAACTAAGATGTTCATGTCTGATAGTACCAAAATTATATGGTTCAAGAAAACCAACTCATTTTATTAACTCGATGCCATTATGCTCTTGAAGTAATGTTTCCATCACATGATTAGTATGAAGAGATGAAAAGAGCATGCTCAGCATGCAAAGTGATGTGTCTGAAAAGTATTTATGTTGGCTTATACATCACAATTTTGTCAGAGTTGGAGACTGTCAAACTGGATTTCTTCCATTCAGTGCCTGCAGCAAAACTTGCTTGAAAACAGGACCCCTAATGATGCTTATCCGAAGTCTAGATATCATGAGCCATGACCATAGAAGGGGGGAGCATTTCATCATAAAATACATTACATTTTCTTAGTTCAAATTTCTGTTGCTACAGCAGGCCATGTGAAACACGACCTCTCTTTTATGAATCCCCTAGACAGCACTTGCTCTAACTAACTTGGGGGTGATTTTACTAAGCTGCGGTATGCGTTAGCATGTGTTTACCGCAACTTAAAATGGCTTTCCATGGGATGCACTCAGGCATCCTGTGGCAAATTTTACAAAGCTGCAGTAAAATATGGCCTGCGGTAGTGAGGGCGCATCTTTCAGGTACGTGCTGGACCATATTTTACCGCAGCTGGGGAAAAGGCTATTTTAATGGGCCTGTGCTGATATTAAAACTAGCGTGTCTATTGACAGCCTGAGCCCTTATCATCACCCACTGACCTAGCAATAAGGGCTTGCGTGCTACCCATGTGGTAACCATGCAGCCCGAATCAACGTGGGCATGCTGCCGGTTACCACCGGGAAAGCCCACTGTGGTAGAAAATTGGGGCAAGCGCCCCCCCCCCCCCCCCCCCAATTGTAGAAAATAGAAAATGATTTTCTGCAGTGGGATTCAGCGCACACCAAATTCAGAATTACCGCTGGGCACATGCGCTACCTCTGCGGTACTGCCAATTGGGCGTGTGCTACCCACTTGTTAGCACTCCCGCACCTCATTTTCTACCATGGGATTCAGTGCATGCCAAACTCAGAATTACTGCCAAGCACATGCATTACCCCGGTGGTGGTGCCGATTGGGCGCATTCTACCCGTGCCTTTGTAAAAGAGGTCCTTATTTATTTATTCATTCATTTAAAAGAGCTTAATATACCACTATTTGCACTGAAAAAAAATTTGTGCATGTTACCTATGCACTAAAAAGTATTTTTGTTGCAGGGGGCATGTCTGGGAGCAGAGAGTACGCATTCCTAGCATTTTTAGTGCACTCTAATGATTAGTGTGTGCTAAACACTAGAGACACCCATAGGAATATATGATTATCTCTAGCATTTATTTATTTATTTATTTATTTATTTATTTATTTATTTATTTATTTATTTATTTGTTGCATTTGTATCCCACATTTTCCCACCTATTTGCAGGCTCAATGTGGCTTACATTATTCCGTGATGGCGATCGCCATTCTGACATGAGGAAATACAATTTGGTCCTGCATTAAATGTTCATAAGTAGATTTAGTGTATGCTCATTTTTAGTGTGTGCTAAAAACACTAGCGTGCCTTTGTACCAGGGGCCCTTAGTGCATCTACATTACTTTGCACTAACTGGTTAGCGCGGAATTACCACGTGAGTCCTTACTGCCTACAAAATAGGTGTCAGTGGCAACATTAGCACATGGCCATGAATAGAAAATCAGCTATTTTCTGGCTTAGCACATGGGAAAAAACCCACGTAAGGGTACACTAAGGCCACTTTTTACCGCAGCTTAGTAAAAGGGCCTCTTGAATTTTAGGGGAGAAAAATATCCTGAAAGTACAGTCACTCTGCAGAGACATTTGTTTTAATGTTAACTTCAAGCAAAACTAAATTCAGCTTTCCAAATGATATAAGTAAACATGGCTGGACAGGCCCACAACAGCTAACATATAGCCTTTGAACGTACCACACATTTAGTTTTACAGTTGAGGATTAGTGCATGCAAATATTTACTACACTTTAGTAAACAGGACCTAAATATATTTTTAGAAAACATAGGGTCTATTTATTAAGCTGCAAGGAATTGCCATGCTTAACAGAGCAGGCCAGTGCTAACAGTTATACAGTAACTTAACTGTGAGCACACAATAATTCCCTTGTCAAAGAGTTAATGTAGAAATTAGCAATTTGGGGTGTGGAATGGGTGGGGACTGCACCTAGCAGTTAATATGGACATAGTTATTGTTAACACGGTAGAGATAACACAAAGCAGTTAGTATCACCTCCAGAAGTGTAAAATGTACAGATATTGTGCATTATTTGTCATACAGCTAACATGGGTGTTGATTCTTCCCTTTGTTAACTGTCTTGCAGCCCTCTCATAAATGTTAGGGATGCCCCCAACAGTTATTGTGGAGATTAACCCAGCTACTGCATACTAATTTTAGCAATGTCTCAGGCCGATGTTCAAAGCTCCGGCGTTAGAGCAAACAGCACCTGCCCTACACTGCAGCAACAGCGCAGAGAAATAGCCCTCCAATGCTCAAAGCTAATGGCATTCAAAGTAAATGACTGCAGTGAGACTGAATCTAGGGGGTAGGGAACATGCCTGCCTGGCATATGTGCACAAGAGTTTTGCAGAAAGCGCAACTCTTGTTGCTCGTGCGCCAGGCAAACCCTGAAGTGGAGCACACATTGGCGCTATTCTTCTGCAACTATAAGCTTTACAATATTTTTTCACTTGAAAGGCTTATATTTAAATGCAAAAGAGGCCAAAATGTGTGCTTTCACTTTTGAGTTTGCTCGGGCTCACACACATTTCTTTCTTAGTACCAGCACTTACAGGCTTGCACAGGCTTCCCTCTCCTCCAAAAGTAATCAAAACCATCAGACTTTAAACTGAAAACCAAAATAGATCCTCTCTTCAACCACCCTCCCCTAAATGCCAGCTCTGAGCTGGCAGTAGGTTTCCAGTGGTAAGAACAGGGTTTTGTTTGTGTGCTGTTCACTGAGTATTGGGAGGGCACAGCAAATGACCTCAATAAGGGCCCCTTTTACCACGCTGCGTCAAAAGGGGGCTGGTGCTGGCATCAGTGCGTGTTTTACATGTGCACCCAGGCCCCCTTTTGCTGAAGCTGGTAAAAGGGAAGTCTCACCTTCCTGCAGGAAATGGCTGTATGGCAAGTAAAGCACTTGCCACATGGCCATTTCGGGGGGAAATGATGACGCACTAGGGGGTGGGAAGTACCGCTGGCCTGCGGTAACCCGACGGTGCTTCCTGTATAGCGAGCAGTAAGCCTGTGTTGGGCTTACTGCCACTTAGTAAAAGGAGCCCTAAAATCAGTCTGACTAGAGCATGTTGTTTCCTGTGCTAAAGCCCTCAAATTTCTGCACAGATTAATGCTGGCGCTAGTCCTGCACTAATTGGCTCTAACGCCAGCATTAGGTTCTGAGACATACCTTAATAAAATGCTTTCAAACATATACAATCATTGAATCACCAATACATTAACTAGTGCTAGATTCAGTAAACAGCGCCTAAAAAATCAGCACTGAAAAAACCCGCTTAAGCGGTATTCTATAAGCTGCACCTAAAGGTCAGCCCAGTTTCTAGATTTGCACTTAAGCATTATGGTCACGCCTGAATTTAGGCACAACCATTTTCACCAACAAAAATGGGGTGCAAATGCCCGCACCTAAATATAGGCAAAGAGCACCCTTATTCTGTAATTACACATGTAACTCAAAACCACGCCGTCGTTCCACCCCAAAATGCCCATCACCATCCCATTTCCATGCCTCCTATTTCAGGCCATATATAAATTTTAGGTGCAGATCCCTCGCCTAACTTTATGCTCATAACACACAATTAAATCTAATTAATGGCAATAATTGCTTGTTAAAAAGCCAATTATTGGCACTAATTGGCTCATTATTCAATTAAATTGTGAGTGCAAAGCAGAACTGCACCTAAATTTGTGCACACAATTTTTGGCGACCTTTATAGAATCAGAGGGATAATGACCAGAAAGATGAATTTTTAGAAAACAAAATTGAGATTTTGTTTTATTTTCTGAGTTTTTTAAATCTTTAATATCCCCTCAATAGCTAACTTCACACTGTCTTTTGAAATGGTTTTCCTTTCATTTTTCAGAAAGATAATGATTGTTCACAAAGCAACAGATATGGTTATTACTAAAGCTGGAAACTGGAAAGGCCGAGGCATTTTTGAGCACTGAATATTCTCAGTAAGCTTTAGTCTAATTCATATTTATTCTTCTTTCACTTTATTAGCAGGAACAAGATCTCCTGCTTTGCTTTGAAAATTAGAGTTATCAAACTAGCCAATTACAATTTTGCTCGAGAATATCAAAACTGAACATAAAAGAATCTGAAAATCCATGAAGAAATATGTCCATCAAATATCAGTTTTAGATGAAGCATGATAACTTTTTTAATTTGCTGTTACATTTTAATATGCTCCCTTTTGAAGTCCGTTTTTTTTTAAAGAAATCATAGAGATCAGCTTTCTAATCTTGAACAAACGTCAATGTGACTTGAAACGGAAAATTCAGAATGTGAATGGCAAAGTTCTGCTTTAAAATGGTTTCTTCCAATTTAAGTGCCTTAGGAGTCAACCTGCAGTTCATTAGCATCTAAATAATTAGATTTTTGCTTGTGTCTGTTTGAATGCTTGAAGAGGGAAGTTGCCCCAGGGTGCACAGTTTCACTTGAAGGTATGTGCCGTGACCTTATCACCCATACACTGAGTTAAAGGAAAGGCATGAATGACTTTCACCTAATCGGTTGTGCAAAACAATTGTGGAACCAAGACCAGTTCAACCTATATTCATTCCTGTTTCAGCCAAGTATTATGTTCCTTATTATTAGAAATGGCCCAACAGAAAGGTGAACAAGGGAAATGCCTACTACGCACTGTTGAGGAAGTTACATGTGGCATTCTTCTTTATTGTTTAAAATTCTTCATCTAGAATGTGAAAATAAAGGGGTAACAAACAAGTCGTAGGTGAAACCTATTTCCTGGGCTAACTTCATACATCTGTGATTAGCTTTCAAGAGTTATGTTTATTTTCGTCTTGATTTGATAAACTTCCTCCTGCTCCTTCTGTTCAATGTTACTTCTACCACTATTACTCTTTCTGGTTTTACTTCCATTTTTTATGTTCATGTTTATGTTGTAAACTGCCTTTCTGTACTTTTGGTTCTAAAGGTAGTGTAACATATCTAGATAGATAGATATATCTAGACAGATAAAGAGAGAGGTTTTGTTTGTTTTTTTAGAAAGGTAATGGTAGAGCATAGGCTACATTTGGGAAGATGTACACATGGGGTAAATTCTATAAATGGTGCCTAAGTAATCAACACTGAAAAAAACCTGCTTAAGCAGTATTCTATAAGCCATGCCTAAAGTTCAGCGCAGCTTATAGAATACATGCTTAAGTGGAAAGTCATGGGTAATATACGGCACGGCTATTTCCATATACAAAAATACGGTACAAATGTCCATGCCTAAATTTACACGTAGAGCACCTTATTGTATAATTACATGTGTAACTCGAAGCCACACCCCCATTCTGTCCCAAAATGCCCATGATCCTCTCATTTCCATACCTCCTTTTATGGACCACATGTAAATTTTAGGTGCAGATCCCGTGCCTAACTTTTCACGCATTGGACCTAATGAAATCTAATTAGTGCTAATAATTGCTTGTTAAAAAGCCAATTATAGGCAATAATTGGCTTATTATTCAATTAAAATTGTGCACGCCCTAAATTTGCCCACACAATTTTTGGTGACTCCTTTACAGAATCAGGGGGTGGGGAATACTATTTGAAACATTTCAAAATAACAGGTCATAGTTTGCAAAAGGCATAAACGGGAATAGTAGATTTTGTTAATGTCTTCTTTAAGCTCGTTCAGTCAAATGTCTTTTCCCACCACCCACCTACACCTCAACAAATGACAGAGTGTTATTTATCTAAAATATGCTGCCATTGATTTTCAGAACTATGGAATTTGCTTTGTTACTGCACATGAAGGCACAGATTTGTCATATGTCCTTGAAAATATGAATGAAATGAAAATTTAAAACGTATTCTGCAATTGAAAATAATGCTTAAGGTTTTTAATACAACCAATATGTTTACGTTGGTGACATCTAAATTTTGATACCAAGGCAAGCTAGTGTCTTTTTCCCTATATTCTGACCAGTCCTGATACTAGAACTTTAAATAAACTGTACTGTACTGTACTGCAGCGACAAGCATTTTCTTAGAGCTTAGGCTAAAAGCAGCAGCCAAAAGAAAAATATTTTTCTCAACACATAGATCAAGCTGCAAATTCAACCAAGCAGCTATTTAAAATAGTAAACTGTCTACTGCAAACCCCACAGTAGAACCAGCCTTCCCAGTCACACTAACCAGCAAATGACGTTGCCACTTTCTTGGCCAACAAAATTAAAGGTCTCCATTAGGACCTACAAACAGTCCCATCAAAGCTCATACAAGCTAATGAAGAGAACACTCTCTCTTTCCCCACCATGCACAGCCATCTGGGACTCATTCAATTAGGTCACAGAGGAAGCTCTTGAAAATATCCTGAAAGGTCTACGGCCTACAACCTGCCCTCTTGATCCCTGCCCAGCAAGGACTGTACAACAAGCGAGTGCAGGCCTTATTGAAGAGGCCACTAAAATTGTTAAATCTTCTCTTACGGAAGAGCAACTGCCAACAACACTAAAACAAGTTGTGGTGTACCCTCTACTGAAAAAAAGCTCACTGGACCAGCACAAGCTCAAAAACTACTGACCAGTCTCTAACATTCCTTTCCTGGCAAAGCTTATAGAATGGACAGTCTGCACTCAACCCAATGACTGCTGAATTGAAAGTAATTGGCTAGACTCATGTCAATCTAGCTTCAGACCTGGGTATGGAACAAAGACAGTTCTTGTGCCCCTTCTTGATGATCTGCACAGAAACTGTGACAGGGGATCTTCCTCGATACCAGTGTTGCTCGATTTCTCGGCAGCCTTCAACACCATGGATAATATCATTCTTACAATACTGGCAGAAACAGGCATCAGTGGCACAGTATTTACTCGGTTCAAATCCTATTTGTCAGATAGACAACAATCAGTTCTGTTCAGCAACAGCACATCATTACCTTGGGCACTGAACTGTGGGGTGCCACAGGGATCCATACTGTCTCCCATTTTATTTAATATGTACCTCAAGCTTCTGGCTGAGCTGTTTCGGTCAATGGACACAAAATCCTACATCTATGCTAATGATGTGCAACTACTCAAACTCATTGAACCAGATCTACCCACAGCTCTGAGTAATCTGACTGCCTACTAACTGCAACTCGGGAATGGGTGAACAACAACAAACTTTGCCTGAACCCAAAGAAAACAGAGATTCTTTAGATATCAAATACAAGTGGACAAATACCCGACTTCAAAATAACTTTTGGGAAGTATGAACTCCTCCTAATATCACAGGTCAGGAATCCTGGGATACTTTTAAACTCATCACTCACTCTGATCCCACAAATTCAAACAACCTTAAAAAAATTGTCTCTATTACCTACGACAGCTATGAAATCTCTCTCCATATATTAAAAACACAAGTCTGACCACAGTGGACCAAGCCATGATAACATCACGACTAGACTACTGTAATTCCCTGTACACTGGCCAAACCAAAAAGATTTTGTACCAGCTCCAAGTAATTCAGAATGCTGCAGCACGACCGATAGAAGGCTGCAAGTGGTGTGACCACATCACACTCTTCCTGCGAAAGCTATACTGGCTACCAGAATCTTACAGGGCTAAATTTAAAACTCTATGTTTGATTTTCAAGGTCTTCAGACAAAATAGGCCAAAGTACTTAAAGAATAAGTTATCCCTTTACTTACCTGTGAGACCTCTAAGGTCCTCTCAAGGATATCTGTACCCTCATCAAAAGAAATTGTACAATATGATACCCGCCAGCAAACCTTCTCGGGAGTAGCCCTCACACTCTGGAATTTACTCTCAGAGGGGCTACGTGTAACTCAAGACTACCTCTACTTCAGGAAGCAAGTGAAAGCCTGACTCTTCTCCTAAGCCTTTAATACGTAGGATGACTGACTATAAACTCATTCTGCACCTGGACTAGCTTGCTACACACACTGTAACTTAGATCAGTTCCTTATCTCTTACTACTACTACTACTTAACATTTCTAAAGCGCTACTAGTGTTACGCAGCGCTGTACAATTTAACATGGAAGGACAGTCCCTGCTCAAGGAGCTTACAATCTAAAAGACAGGTGTACAATCTAAAGACAAGTGTGGAGTCCGTCTGATAGGTAATACTATATTTCACGAAAGGTTAGGTGCTGAACGCAGCATTGAAGAGGTGAGTTTTAAGCAGAGATTTGAAAATGGGTAGGGAGGGAGCTTGGCGTAGGGGTTGAGGAAGATTGTTCCAGGCAAAGGGTGAGGCAAGGCAGAATGAGCGGAGCCTGGAGTTGGCAGTGGTGGGGAAGGGAACTGAAAGGAGGGATTTGTCCTGTGAGTTACTATACAAAGAACTTGCCTTGAGTTCAGCTAACCATCAAATTATCCCAACTGACTTTGTACAATGCATCTTGTTCCCATCATATATGTGCTCTTGGTCCCTCAGATAGATGGTAAGCCATATTCTAGAAAATCTTTAGCATCATATCTATGTTAGTTGAATGTTCTTATGCACACTTATTAGGTGTATCATTAGTATTATGCTAACATTGTATTATATCTCTGGTATTTGAATTTCAGTGCTGTTAAATGCAGTGCTTTTTTTGTGCCGGTACGCAACGGTACGGCGTACCGGCACCTTTTTTTTTTGCTCCCCCCGCCCCGTGACGGACGCACTGCCAGCCCCCATTTCCGGCCGCTGCTGCTTCTCCTGTTGAGCAGCAGCGGCCGCTACACAAAGAAAAAGATTTTTAAAAAAACTTCAAACCTGGCTAAAACGCGGCACCCCGGCACCGTAGACAGCCATTAGGCATTGGCTGTTGTCCCGCAGCCACTCCTCCTCTTGCCTCTACGTCACTGCGCTCCTCCGGGGTCTTCCTCCAGGGGCAGTGACGTAGAGGCAAGAGGAGGAGCGGCTGTGGGGCAACAGCCAATGCCTAATGGCTGTCTACAGTGCCGGGGTGCCGCGTTTCAGCCAGGTTTGAATTTTTTTTTAAAATCTTCTTTTTCTTTGTGTAGCGGCCGCTGCTGCTCAACAGGAGAAGCAGCAGCGGCCGGAAATAGGGGCTGGTGCCGCGTGCGTCGTGACTTCGCGCCGTTCGCGGGAAACTTGGCAGGGGAGGGAAACCAACAGGGAAGGATTGGGGAGAGAGAGAAAGAGGGAAAACAACAGAGGGAAGGATTGGGGAGAGAGAGAGAGGGAAAACAACAGAGGGAAGGATTGGGGAGAGAGAGGGAAAACGGGAGAGAGAGGGAAAAACAGATGGAAGGATGGGGAGAGAGAGGGAAAAACAGATGGAAGGATTGGGGAGAGAGAAAGAGGGAAAACAACAGAGGGAAGGATTGGGGAGAGAGAGAAAGAGGGAAAACAACAGAGGGAAGGATTGGGGAGAGAGAGGGGAAAACAGATGGAAGGATGGGGAGAGAGAGGGAAAAACAGATGGAAGGATTGGGGAGAGGGGAAAAACAGATGGAAGGATGGGGAGAGAGAGGGAAAAACAGATGAAAGGATGGGGAAAGAGGGAAAACAGATGGAAGGATGGGGAGAGAGAGGGGGAAAACAGATGGAAGGATGGGGAGAGAGAGAGAGAGGGAAAAACAGATGGAAGGATGGGGAGAGAGAAAGGGAAAATGGAAGGATAGGGAGAGAAAGAGGGAAGACGCTGGATGGAAGAATGCAGAAAGAAATAGGGGAGACACTGGAAGGATGGGGAGAGAAAGCAGAGCTGCTGGATGGAAAAGGGGAATAGAGAAAGACTGGAGAATAAGAGGAAGGGGCATGGGGAGAACAAGGGTGAGGAAAAGATGAAAAGCCACGGGTAGATGAAGGAAATTAAAGAATGGATAGTAAGAATTAATTAAATCTGGACAGAGAGCCTGAAAAATATTGAAGAAAGCAAAGAAAAAGGAGACAAAAAATGACAAATGGCACAGAAGAGTTAAGCGAAAACAAAGGAAAGGAGAATCACAGACTGGGACCAATATGGAAAGAAAAACAGTCACCAGACAACAAAGGTAGAAAAAAATCATTTTATTTTCATTTTAATGTTTGTAATATGTCCAATTTGAGAATTTACATTGGCTGTCTTATTTTGCACTGGGTATACTACTGCTACTAGTTAGCAAATCATGTTATTTGTTTCTCCTATAGTATTGTAATATTTTCAATGATGTCTGTTTATATGCGCCATGGCTGGTATAGGGGGTGTGGTTAATGTGGGTGTGGCTATCATAGGGGTGGAGCCATATGTGGTGACCCCGCCCATAATGAGTACCGGCACCTTTTTTTCTACAAAACAAGCACTGGTTAAATGTGTATATTTTTGATACTGTTTCACAGTACTTCTATTATTAGGTTTCGATTTTACTGTTTTCAAGTTTATCTCATTTATTATATTTAGTTTATTCTTGGTTATCTTACTATTCTTATGTTGTAAACAAAATTGTACTTTTTATGTTACACTGTACCTGCTGTACACCGCCTTGGGTGAATCTCTTCATAAAGGTGGTTAATAAATCCCAATAAATAAATTAATTAATTAATAAAAACTGTACTGTAGCAATAGGCATTTTCTTAGAGCTTAGGCTAAAAGCTAGATCAGCTGACCATAAATTAATTAATTAAAGACAGATCAAATCAAAACAAGGCTGAGAAGACATACTTCAATCTCTTGAGTACCTAAATTTCCCATATAGGCACACACCAGCATGGTTTTAGAAATTTAGATGAGACGTTATCAATGTGAGCTACTGTTAAGTCAAGTTTTTCTATACAATTGAGATCTATAAAATCCTGAGTGGTGTAGAACAGGTAGAAGTGAATCAATTTTTCACTCTTTCAAAAAGTATAAAGACCAGGGGACACTCAGTGAAATTACATGGAAATACTTTTAAAACAAATAGGAGGAAATATATATTTGTCCCTCAAAGAATAGTTAAGCTCTGGAACTTGCTGCTGGAGGATGTCGTAATGGTGGTAGCATATCTGGTTTAAAAAAAGGTTGTGACAAGTTCCTGGAGGAAAAGTCCATAGTCTGTCATTGAGATGAACATGGGGGAAGCCACTGCTTGCCCCAGGAATTGCAGCATGGAATGTTGCTGCTAATTGGGTTTCTGCCAGGTACTAGTGACCTAAATTGGCCACTGTTGAAAGCAAGATACTGGGCTAGATATATCTTTAGTCTGACCCAGTATAGTTATTCTTAAATCGGATTATTTTAGCACAGGATCTCATTGCATAAATGCCATTTTAGAAGAACCATTTTGGAAAAAAAAAAAGAGCAGCACCATCTTTACAAAGTGAGTGCTGGTAAATACACAGGTTCCAGTCTCCCAACAGACGTGTATATTTACCAGTTCTTATATATGAAAAAGTGCTAAATTTTGGAAAACTACATATATACTACATATAGATAGTACTTAACTTTGGCAGCGATTTTTCACCCTCGCAGAGGTTTGACTCGGGTGAAAAATCGCTGCCAAAGTTAAGTACTATCTATACACATCTCAAAAACTTAAAATACATGCTTTTTTACATAGTAACATAGTAGATGACGGCAGAAAAAGACCTGCACGGTCCATCTAGTCTGCCCACGATAAACTCATATGTGTATACCTTACCTTGATTTGTACCTGTCTTTTTCAGGGCACAGACCGTATAAGTCTGTCCAGCAGTATTTCCCGCCTCCCAACCACCAGTCCTGCCTCCCATCACCGGCTCTGGCACAGACCCCGTATAAGTCTGCCCTCCCCTATCCTAGCCTCTCAACCACCAACCCCTCTTCCCCCCGCCACCCAATTTCAGCTAAGCTTCTGTGGATCCATTCCTTCTGCATGCTTTTTTAGTATGACTATTGAAGATTGCATAAAAAAATTAAAAAATTGGGTTGATCAATGAAGATGTGTACAGTGCCATAAATATAGGGACGCTATTCCCAAATGGGATATGCTGTCAGTTACTCTGATGATCCCCGTTAAAAATATTAAACCTTAGTAGGATATGAAGATTGTGTGCTTTTGGACTGTGCAAAGTGTAAGAATTGTGAGTGTTTGGGACATATATTCCTATGGGCATCTCTAGCATTTAGCACGCGCTAAAAACACTAGCGCACCTTTGTAAAAGACCGCCTCAGAACAATGGGCAATTTTTTTTAAATTAAACATTTATTCCCATTGTAAAATGGGCCATACACTTTTTGGGGGGAGGGAGGGGTAGCTGCAAGTGAAGGTGCTTGGTGGCAGAATCCCAGCACTGGTTCCAATTCTGCTGGGGACCCAAAGGAGCAGAATAAAACTATACGTAAAAACAATGTATAATCTGCTTTCTAAGCCTCGGAGCTGCTCATTAATGTGCATTGACATATTTAAAGACATAGATACAAAGTTCACAAAAAGAACACAAAAACCCCCCCAGTAAATTTAAATGGAGATAGTTAACCAAAGAGCTGAAATTACAAGCTACAGCTGGTCCCTCTTCGGATGTCATATACGGTCTGTCTTTCATCAGTTAAATAAAGGCTATAAAATTGAGAAAAGTTTATCCCACAGAGAAAAATATAGTCAAGTTAATACCATTGGTATTTTCATATGTGAGCACCACCATGGGCACACTAAAGCTCTCATATGTTTTAATTCATTTCCGCATGCTTGCATTTAATATGCTTGGTGAGCATGTCTGCAATTAATATGATTTATCGGGAGAGGCTAAGAACATGTAAACTATTTGGGAGTCCTGTACTTGCTCTTTTCTCTTCATGGCATGAAAGATTTAAGGGAAAAGGAACAGGGAAAACCGTCAATAGTTAAACACATTAAGTTCAACTGACAGAATCATGGGTAAACTTTAGTGGCGTTAATAATATCCTCTTATCTGACCCTGACACATTTGTAGCATGTAATCTACAGAAGCTCTGTCCAGGGAATCTTGACAAATGCTTCTGAAAACGTCAGGGCAATGTTCTGTTCTAATAGAAAACAGATGTAGGTCAGATCCCCCCCTCTCCTCCTCCTCCCCCCCCCCCCAGGTTCATCACTCACAAGAAGAATTTCAGACTGCTCCCAAGGCGAATCATGTTACCTGCTACTCACTCTCCTCACTGCCAGACAGAGTAATCCAAATCTATTCTTCTTAAAAGAAAACAGAATGGGACCTGTTTACTAACTTGCACTAAGATTTGGCAGTTACCATGCAACAATTGCAAGAATTAATATACAGTAATTACACACCCGCTATGTTAACTGTTGGTTGTGTTCCCAGCAGTTCCCCATTCAGGTAAAAAATTATAATGTGCATTAATGTGCATTAATTGTATGATAGATAATATGTCAAAGTTTACTATGCCCATTCGGTTGGTGTCAACTGTGCTGCATTATCTGCTGAATTAACAGTGCATGATTATTGTCTGTTCATTCTATGTTCCCTTCCATATTACATGGTCAATATAGAAATCAGCAAGCACTAACTGCTCAGGGCTTCTTTTACAAAGTCGCGCTAGCAATTCCCGGGCGGCAAATGAAAGGAAGCCCATAGGAACTGAATGGGCTTCCTCTCCTTTGCCTCACCGAGAATTGGTAGCATGACTTTGTAAAAGAGGCCCTAAGTTTGTTATTATAATTTCATGGTCTGCTGCATTACATTTTGTCGTGTGTACTTAATATTGCTGTTTACATTGTATCATATGTTGTCTTGATTGTTTATTTTTCTTCTATTCATTATCTATTTTAAGTGTATAGTAATTTATTTGTTTGTATTATGTAATTTGGGCTAGTGATTTTTGCATTGTTTTGTTGTTGTTGTTGTTGTTGTTGTTGTTGTCGTTGTTGTTGATGTTGGTTTTTCACAATTTTATATTGATTTTAGTTGTAAACCACTTTGCTGTTTATATGGTAGACAGTATGTTAAATAAATCAAACTCAAACTCAACTCAAACACAAGCCAATCACATTCATCTTAGTTATAGTTAGAAACAGAAACAGGAATCATAGTTTCCTGATGCTGGGGTCCACCATAGGAGTCACCACTCAAGAAAAAGATCTAGGTGTCATTGTAGACAATATGCTGAAACCTTCTGCCCAGCGAGTGATGATGACCAAAAAAGCAAACAGGGTGTTTGGAATTGTTAGGAAACAGATGCAAAATAAGACCAAGATTATTATAATGCCTCTGTATTGCCCCATGGTGCTACCTCACCATGTATTGTGTTCAGTTCTGGTTGCCTTATCTCAAAAAAAATATAGCAGAATTAGAAAAGGTTCAAAAAAGAGGGACCAAAATGATAAAGGGGATGGAACTCCTCTCATATGAGGAAAGGCTAAAGAGGTTAGAGCTCTTCAGCTTGAAAAAGAGACAGCTGAGGGGGAATATGATTGAGGTCTACAAAATCCTGAGTTGTGTAGAACAGGTAGAAGTGAATCGATTTTTCACTCTTTCAAAAAGTACAAAGACCAAAGGACACTCGAAATTACATGAAAATACTTTTAAAACAAATAGGAGGAAATATTTTTCACTCAAAAATAGTCAAGCTCTAGAACTCATTGTCGGAGGATGTGGTAAAGGCAGTTACTATGGAGGAAAAATCCATAGCCTGTTATTGAGATGGACAAGGGGGAAGTCACTGTTTGCCACAGGATTGGTAGCATGGAATGTTGCTACTAATTGGGTTTCTGCCTTGTGATCTGGATTGGCCACTGTTGGAAGCAGGATACTGGGATAGGTGAACCATTGGTCTGACCCAGTATGGTTATCCTTATGTTCTTATGAACATAGTTAGGTTATCCTCATCATCTTACATTATGAGCAGAATGTATTTTAGATGCAGTGAATGCATACTGCTTTTTTTCAGTTCCAGCTGAAACTGCTACCAAAACTGTCTAAACACTTTCAGCTGAAACTGCAGGCAAAACTTATTGCCTGGTTTTGGCTGAAGCTGAAACCACAACCAAAAAGTAAATATTGGTTGTGTGAATATAAATTAATGAGGCCCACTGGAGATTGTCAGAGCTTAAAGTCAGCAGCCCTCTGCAAAACCCAGTGAAAACACACGACCATAGCCTTTTGGCCGAAACTGGGCAGAAAAGGATTTGGAGCCAGTTTCGGCACCATAACTGAAATCAAAACTGAAATTAGATCAGCTCTAGTTGTCTTTATAAAATAGGACTAAAATAGGCATCTTCATACTGTTCACAAATGCAACCTGATATCAAATCAGGCCCTTAGAAGGTAAATCTAAAATGTATGCGCTAACATTTACATACTGACTATGCATATATGATTGGAATAATGGCATGTACACACAAATGTGCACACATACACATGGGGCTTTCACAGGAGGAGGTGCATGAGCAGTGCATGGGTGTGGCCAAGATTTATGCACGTAACTTACAGAATAACGTAAATTATGGGCTAAAGTGCTGTAATTAGGCATAGGCATTGACGTCTGCTATTGACGTAGGGTAGTGGGCATGCCTAACTGTTGGTGCATAATTGCCAACTTATGTTAGTATTCTATAATGAAACCAGTAGCGTACCAAGGCAGTCAGCCCCAAGTGCAGGTAACAAGGGGTCACGGAGCAGTTGCATGGCTGTTGGCTCCACCAATCTCCTGCCCCTTCTGACTTTACTTCCCGTTCCAGGGCAGGGGACTGGCAGAGCCAACAGCCACGCAATGCTAGGAGGAAGAGTGCTGGGGGTGATGCGCCTGGGGGGGGGGGGGTGATGCACATCATTGGGATGAGGGTGTGATGCGCCTCAGAGGGGATGCTGTGGTGACCTGCCTTGGGTGGCAAGCAAGCTAGGTATGCCACTGAATGGGTGCCCAGAAGCCGTTATGGAATGAGCACTTAACATGCTACATCTTGGTGCCTAACCTTTGGCACAATTTATAGAATAGACTCTGTGAGACATAAAAATACCTGAGAAGTTGAAATAAAGGTGGATGATGCCATATCCCAGCCATAGTTCCAACTGAGCTGGAAATATAACTGAACAGGAAAGAACCTCCAGGTCAAAAATAATAATTTAACTAGTTGTTAATGCTAAGCAGTTGTGATATCAATCGGAACTCTGCCAACCAATATCATTGAAAGATACATCTTTAGAGAAAAGAAATTTTGCTTGGCTCTCAGGGAGCTAGGGGCACCTTGATATCTCCAAGAGCACAAAAGGTCCATCCTATAGTAAACATCCTTTCTTCATACGTATATGTAAAATATTCTTTTTTTTTTTTTTTAATCATTAAATGCTACCCACAGTGCTATCAATCTGGGGATCAAAGATATGAGTAGGCACCTTCAACTTAAAGCAACATGTTCTGACAAACTTCTTGACATGTACAACATCGGAAGAATTTGAGATAATTGTACCTTCTGTGATTTAGAAACGACAGGCCAAGTAAGAGGTCATCTTCAATTTCATGTTTATGTATTAACACCTCATCTGCTGCTCCCTAGCAAACTCCAATGCTAGCAAATGAGGATCACTTTATCCATAAAGCTACCGTGCTATTTACTTTCAATCTGAGCTGATTATTAATTAGGAAGCATGTTTATTTGTTTAAGGGTAGATATTCAAAAAGATTTTACTAGGTAGGAAGGCTCCTAACTGGTTAAATCTGGCTGGCCCATAGGCATTACAATGGGGTAGCAGGGGGTGGCAAGTACCACCCCAAATATGGGCCTGTCACCCCTTTGCAATCCCGGCTAGAACCAGACTATGCATGTAAGCTGGTCTGGCTTGTGTCAAGTTGTGGATCTATTGACAGCAGTGGGTTTCGTTGCAGGCAGCTCCTTCCTCCTTTGCAGAGCAGTCAGACCACATGTGACTGACAGCTATAACAATATGATAAGCTAAATAATAGGAAGTTTTTTTTATGCCGATGATAATACCAGAACCAGTATAGACAAATGCTTGTTGAACTCATTGAGGCTTTTTCCTCCTCCTATGTTTATTTATTTATGCTATGCTTTAACGTTATGTTTTGGAATTAGGTTGCAGTTTTGGAAATTTATTCACAACTGTTTATATAAAGTAGAGTCTAGTATATATATTTATTGGATAAAGCTCTCCGATTAGATCCAGGATAGTCTGGAGATAGAGTCAGGGCACAGCTGGGACTTACTCAGTTAGCGACAATTTTCAGTCTTCTATCCAGTTAAAGGGCCCTTTTGCAAAAGGGTGGTAGGGGTAGCGCTGGCTTGGAGCATGGTGATTCGGCCCTACTGCCAGGGTCCCAGGGGAGCCTTGCACTAGTTCTACTGAGTGTCAATTCCGGTGCTAGAAAATATTTTAAAGTAGAATCCCAATGATATTGTTTTTGACATTATTCCAAATCCATTCACAACAGATGTTGTTATATTTGACAGAGAGACAATAGGAAGTAGTGAATGATTGCCAAGGACTAAACACAAAAGACAAAAATTGATAATAGGCAATTAATTACTGCCTTTTCCCTATAATGTCCAACCCTCCTGTTGGTAATTTTAGAATGGCTATGTGAGGGGGTATACAGAACACTGTCCCGCAACCTTAAGAAGGATTCCTCAGGTACTGTGAGCCACCTTAAAACCCTTAACCCCACAGGTGAGACAGCAGGGTTAGAGCCAAAACCAGGAACTATAAAAGACAGGGCCAGAGTGGGGTTAAGAGGGCCCAGAGGGAAGGAGCAAAGGCTACTACATACACCTTCACCGCACACCTGTGAACCAGAACCACAACAGCCAGGAAGCCCAAGTTTAACTTAGACCATGTAGCTTTGCATGTTGCATCCAGCTTGAGGCAGACTGACTGGTGAAATGTTAACTGTAATGTTAACTGTACTGATAACTCTAGGAAGCCAGCCCACAGCCAAGGGCAAGTATTGCTTTACCAAGAGACTGTAGTGCATGCAGTGGTCCTGCAGGAGCAGGTCACTAAGGATATTCTTCTGTTCAAAGACTAGTTTTGCAGTGGATGTCTCCTTCCCCTGTGAACTCAACAGGACCCCCTTTCTCAACACCTTTAATAAATGTTAATTTTGCTCAATGTAACCTGCTGCATGGTGTCACTTTATCCAGACCCCGAGCCCATCTCACTCATGGTATCGTAGGCTATTTCACATATATATGCATTTATATGCACATAAGGGCCTCTTATAAAATTACCACACTCCCCCTCCATCCAGGTACAAGTCTATGACAACTAGGCATATACTTGTAGCAACCTGGGCATGTCTGGAGAAGGAGTTTGAGCAAGAGATAGTAGTCAGAAGTAAGCGCATAGCTTATAAAGTATTCACCTAAGCCATGTGCATTTACACTCAATGCAGCGCATTGTAGCTGCAATTTCAACAGGTTTTGTAGTGATATTTTACAGACACATGGACACCTATGACACTCACTTTCAAGAGAAAAAGGCAGCACAAAGCACCAAATAGATATTTTTTAATGGAAAAATGTCCAAAATGTGATTTTCAAAACTGATTTAAGATGGTTTTCCCCGCAATTCATCTAAATCACAAGGGGGCATTCGGAGGGGGGGGGGGTGTTTTGGGTGGGATTTTGATGGGCCCAGAATTTGGACATTTTCCCAGGATGATAGAAAAAACATCTAGTGCACAAATTGGAACGTTTTTATCTGGACCTATTTCAATCACTACTAAGTCACAAAAAGGTACCATAACTGACCAGCTGACCACTGGAGAGATTATTTCAATCACAAAAAGGGAGCAACGTGAGGCTCATTTTTTGTGATTTGCCTGCATCGTCATCGGCTTCCATATGTTATGACTGTTAATCTTACAATATTTCACTTATAGAATACATTTCAAAGATGGGTCATGTTTTGCCATGCTGTATCAGGGTGATAGGTCCTTATCTAAGACGCTATACTATTTAGCAGCCTCAACTTGTCAGCCTAAATGGTATTAACAGTCATAACATATGGAAGCTGATGACAATGCAGGCAAGTCACAAAAAACGAGCCTCACGTGGGTCCAAAAACAAGTTAGGTACTCTGAAGTGCCCGCATCTGTGGTGGGACCACAATTTATGCACCAGGACCCCCACCCAGAGGTTTAAAAAAAAAACTTGGGTTATATATGGGAATCTTTTAAATAAATAAAAAAAACTGTCAGATTAATTAAAAAAAAACACACACATAGGTAGTCATAAACCTCACAAGTTTGCTATTGTTTTCAATAGCATCTGCAAATGTTTGTGGGTCACACAATATGGCAGCTGCGTGGAAGAAATGGCTTCAACTTTTTGACATCATGCCATGTTCTGTCATAAAACCTCCTTGCATACAAGTATGCACTTGTAATAATACAAACTTGTACACAGGGGGTAATTTTATAAGAGGCCGTGTCTCCACCTGCTTAGCACAATTTACTAAACAGGCCCTGAAATATTTCAGTGAAACACTAAATAAGACAGCAGGTACTGGTAAAATGGAAAACAAAGCCTATCTCATATATGCAAAAGATTTTCAAGCCATTTAGAACATTTTCCCCCTAATTCTATAAAAGTCGCCAAAAATTGTGTGTGCAAATTTGGGCATGCGCTCAATTTGTGTGTGCAACTTAATTGAATAACAAGCCAATTAGCGCCAATAATTGACTTTTTAACAAGCAATTATTGCCACCAATTAGATTTAATTGGCATTTACACACATAAATTTAGGTGCGCCTAAAATTTACACGATTGGAAAAGGGGGCACAAAAATTAGAGGAGCATGGGCATAACGGGGGTGTTCCTAAAATTAACATGTTATAGAATAACAGGGATACATGCCTAATATAGGTACATATATTTGCACCACATTTCAGCTGGTGCAAATGGCCACACCTAAAGTAAGACACGATTCCCGTCGTAAGTGCTATTCTATAAAGTGCACCTAAGTTTAATCATGGCTTATAGAATAGTGCTTTTTTTCAGCGCCAATTTTTTTATACGATATAGAGAATCTAGCCCTTTGAGGTTAACAGATTTTACATGACATATGTCCATACTGGACCTCTCTCATAACTACCTATGCTTTGGTATAACTACATTCATTCCATCCTGCTGCTTGTTCAGAAATATATGTTACTACTTACTCTTTTCAGAGTTCATTTCCTGTGTTTCAGCAATCTTACATTCCACATGCCACATTAATATCCAGTGTACAGTATTATAAAAACCCACTCAAGGTTTTGCAGTCAGTCACTGCTAACACAAATCTTTCTTGACGTTAGCCTAGTAATCAAAGTTTGCAACAAAAGGGATCAAATTTCTGTTATTAAAAGCATCCTCCCTAGATTCCAAAAATGATTCTGACCTAAAGAAGAAGGCATTGCCTTTGAAAAATAGTCAAAAAGGACTAGGGGGCCCTTTTACTAAGCCAGGTAAGCGTCTTCGCGCACCCAATGCGTGTCAAAATGGAGTTACCACCCAGCTACCATGTGGCTCTTGCGGAAATTTCATTTTTGACACACATCCGATATGCGTGTCCAAAAAATAATTTTTATTTTCAGTTGCGCGTATTGGACACACGCGCCAAGTGGCATTTGACGCACATAGGTCATTACCACCCGGTTACTGTGTGAGACTTTATTGCTAGGTCAATGGCTGGTGGTAAGGTCTCAGACCCAAAATGGACACGCGCCAATTTTGATTTTGCCGCACGTCCATTTTCGGCAAAAATAAAAAAGGCCTTTTTTACAGGCACACTGAGAAATGGATCTGTGTGCACCCAAAATATGCGCCTATATTACCGCAGGCCATTTTTCAGTGCACCTTAGTAAAAAGACCCCCAAATTCAGTAAATGGTGCAAAATATGCACACTGAGCGCTATTATATAAATGGTGCTCCGAGTTGGGTGCTGTTGATAGACTAGCGCATAGCACTGAGATCTGCACCCAACTTAGGGCAGGAGGATTTACACCAACTGAAACCTGGTGTAAATCATTGCATGTAACATTAGGCGCAGATCGTCCAAATTCTATTATAGTGCTCACATCTTTAGTGAACGCCACTGACCGACTTGTGCCCCTCCCGTAGCTACAACCTCTTTTCAGTTGCATCGTAAAAGATTTGCATACACATCTTTATAGAATAGCGCTTAGCAAGATGCACGTGCAAATCTTAACTGAAGCCAATTAAGTGCAATAGTTGGTTGTTAGCACCCAGTTATTGTTAGTTATAGGCAGTAAGGGTTTACATGCTAATCCCATGCTAATCAGTTAGCATGAAGTAATGTGATTGTGCTACCTAATTCACACTGGGGCCCTTTTACATAGCGGCGATAGGGCTACTGCGCTTGTAGTGTGCTCCAAATCTACACTACTGCCCGGTTAGTGCTCCCACCTGGCGGTAATTTCGAAGTTGGGGCATGCTGTGTCCTGCGGTAGAAAATATTTTTCTATTTTTTACCACAGGAGACATTCCCGGCAGTAATCAGCAGTGCAGCCACACTGGCACATGCTACATGAGTACTGTGTGTAGCACGTGAGCCCTTACCACTAGGTCAATGGGATTAGCGTGTAAGCCCTTACCACCCACAAAAAAGGTGGCAGTAAGGGCTTGTGTGCTAATTTTTGGCAATGGCTGCACGCTAATGGCAAGGACTATGGGATTCGATTTTGTGCACGCTAATGGCAACATTAGTGCTTGAATAGTACTAATAGAGGGGGAGACACCCAGATTCATAGAAATGTACAATATATATTGTAACATTAGTGCTTGGCCATTAATTTGGAAAAACCCGCGTAAGGGCATGCTAAGGCCACTTTTTATCACAACTTTGTTAAACAACAACATTAATGTACAAAAGTAATAATACATTGTACTATTTTACGGGCCCTTTTACTAAAGAGTCTTAAGCCCTAACACTTGGTTGGTGCATAAGAAAAAAATTACCACAAAATGCGTTATAGCGTTTTACAGTAATTCCCCTGTTGTTGCGCACGGCCCTTTGCTGCCCCCATTTTAAAAAAGCCTTTTTCCCCAGCTATGATAAAAAAATGGTCCAGCGTACGCCAAAAACACACACCCACATTACCGCAGGTCACTTTTTACCATGGCTTAGTAAAAGGACCCCACTGTCACATCCACTCTCCACCCCCACCCCCTCACCCCCAAACATGCTCCTTCAGAGAAAAAATAAGAAACATTTTTTAGCACATAGTTTGCGTGTGCACATTAGGCTTTTACTGCAGGATGCCTCAGTGCATCCCTCGGTAAACCCTTTCAAGCTGCAATAAACGCATGCCTTATAAAAGGAGCCCCATGTAATCTAGCAATTACTTTAAGAAGTGCTTTTTTCTGTCTTCAGAATATTTGCAGCCTATTGCATGAAAAGCTTTGCTAGGTTCATAATAATTTTTGCTAGATTAATGGTACAGTGGGGGGAAATTTTGTGTTCTTAAATGGATGGACTGATGAACAGCTCCTTACTGTGAATTTTGTCCGTTTGAACATGAAACTTTCTCTAATGCTAGGCATTTTTCTTTAGGTTTTGCAGTTAAGCATCGGGATTCTTGAAGCTAAAAATTCACCAAAGTCTGGGACAAAGATTCAGTTGTTTCTGAGTTTCTTTTTTCTATTGAGGTTTAAAGTCATAAAGTTCAATGTCTCACTTTGTGCTATAGGAAATATAATTACATTGACTGTTAAAAAAAAAAAAAAGGGTTTATGAACTTTTGCCTTTGGGCAAAAATGTTTATTTCATTGCCTCTGCTGTTAAGTCTTTTCAGCTCTTGTTGCTTTGAACTTTTCAGCTTCACAGACTTATCACTCTGGTGCAGAAACGAGCAACTGGGCTCCTGAGAAGCAGACCACAAGCCCAAGAAAACCAAGGAAGTAAAGATGTGTGAGCTGTTATTCTGACCACCCTTTGTGCCATTAAAATCTCATTTTCTGCCTATTAAAATGCCCTCTCACTGCTTAGGCAATAGCGATAGTCAGTGATTAGTGTGTAATTGTCTATAATTCTCTTTTCACTTTTCATTTAAGTCATACTAAGCTTCCCTCTAGTCTGTCTAGCCCCCAAGAGGAAGAAAGGGTTTGGAATGAAAATAAAGCTGATAACTTTTCTTTGCAACTCTGAAGAGATACCTGATTGTAATTATAGATTGAGCTCATTTTATGACACATTTTAGTGGAGAACTATCCTAAACACCTGAGCAAAGTTCACATTATTATGGATGACTGTATTTAGGAAACGACTAAGAATATCAGCTTCATGCAGATGTTGCATGTAGGAAACTCATTCAACCTCTTTACGTTCAATTATCAAGGCAATTGATTAACACAATCTCCCAAGAAAAGCTCAAGCTTTAATGCAAATTAGAAAAACAATTATGTGCACAGACATGAACCTCAGGATTGACAGCTGCTTCAGAGGATGTCTAGGTTGTAGAAAGTTGTTTGTTTTGTGCAGTGCTCCACTGGAGGGAATAGGGGATGTTGCCCTTTTAATTCCCTAGTGCTTTTCTTCCTCCCTATATCCATGGGATATTAGGCTCTGTGACAGCTTTGGATAACGCATATGTTCAAAATTGGGTAGCATGCAAGTTCTGAAATACCAACATGTTTAGGTTGCTGTGTTGATCACATTGATATTTTAGACATTTATGATTACAAAATGATTGCCCCCACACATAGCTGGTGCATGCACATCCATTCCCAATGCATTGTAGCAGATCCTGTTCCAAAATACTAGCAGAATTTGAGATACCCCGACCTGCACATCTCAGTTCTGCTTTGTACGTCCTTTCCCAAATCTGCCCCCACCTATACTGCATCTAGCTTTACAATCTTGAAAACTAATGATACATTAATAGTGTTTGACAAGTGAGCATGGACCCTGTTTTCAAACAGTTTCCCCATTCTCTGCCTACAGAAAACCGAACCTGAAGTCTGTGGTGGCAATTCTCTAAATTTGTGCCATGATTTAGGCTCCCCAATGCCATTGGCTGAGCGCCAATACCAAGATGGTGTTATAGAATACTAGCGTAAATAGTCATTCGCGTGCCTACAGGTAGGCATCAACAGTTACCCCAAGTTAATCGCAATCGTAACTGTTGGTTCCTAAGTGTGCCCTGAAATGCATGTAACTTATAATATTCTATGTTATATGTAATTCTCAGAGCCATGCTTATGACCCAATGATTAGAGGCAGACCAAATTTCTGTTTTGGTTTTGGCCTTGGTTTCAGTGCCAGTGCAATTTCAGCTGAAATTGAAACTCCTCTCTCCCCCCGTGATCACTCTCTGGCTTCCCCTCCCCCCCCCCCCCCCCCCCCACCGGCAACCTCAACACAACCACGCTCTGCCTGCCCCACCCCCCCACTCCAAGCATCACCTCTCACCACCCATGCCTACCTTTAGAAACCTGGTGGTCTAGTGGCCTTTTTAGGGCAGGAGCAATCTCTAGGAGGTCGCAACAGCCATTTTGAGATCAGAACCAGCATACGCAGGAGTTTTGCCACTAGGCCACCAGGGCTTATAAAGGTAGATCTGGGGAGGACCAACAGGTGGTGGGAGGGCAGAGGGTGAATGACTTGGGAGGACAAGTTCTCTGTCAGGAGTAGGTGGCCCTGGAAGACCCGTGCTGTGCTGAAGAGGCCTAGGAGAACCCGTCCTCTGCCTCTGGGGGTTGGGCATGGGATGACGGTTTCAGTTTTGGCTTTGGTTTCAGCCAAAAATGAACAGCAAATTTCAGCTGCAGACTCATCTTTAGTCAAAACCAAGAACCCCAGTTTTGGTCACCCTCTACTGTCAATATTCTGCCCATGTTTATGTTTATGTCTAATGATTTGATATACTGCCTTTTATGGCCCAGCAAAGCATTTTTGAGCTACATGATTTTGACACATATTTTATAGAATAATGCCTAGCATTTCCGCTCATGAATGCCAATACATCATTTACATGCACAAGTGCACCTAATCTATAAATCACTGTGCATAAATGGTGCCTAAATTTAGGTGCAACTTATAGAATGGCCCTTCATATGACAAGTTACAAAAGCCGTTAGGAACAAATGTATGGATCACGGCTTTTGATACTGCTAGTTAGAAACAAGAAAATGGCTTCTATAAAGAACACATTATGGTTTGCATTTGGCATTTTCTTCTCCTTTTGCCTTAGGCAAGGCCGCCAAGAGGGGATGCAGGGGGGACAAAATTCCCCGGGCCTCCAAGGGGGGCCCGGCACCACAGTCCCCGAACTCACCTGCCCGCCTTCGGCTCCGTCAACCGTCTGCCACCGGGCCGGGCCCCCTGCATTCAAATCACAGCGCCTCACCTCCATGTGAAAGTGCAGCAGCGGCAGATCGCCTCCCTTCGGGCCTTCCCTCCCTGTGTCCCGCCCTCATCTGATGTAACTTCTGCGAGGGCGGGACATAGGGAGAGAAGGCCCGAAGGGAGGCGATCTGCTGCTACTGCGCTTTCACACGGAGGTGAGGCGCTATGATTTGAATGCAGGGGGCCCGACCCGGTGGCGGACGGAGGGGGCTGTCAACAGGGCCGGGGTGGGTAAGTGGAGACTGGGGACTGCGGTGGCCTCGGGGGGGGGGCAGCAGCGGGGATAGGGCCCTGGGGGTGGCCTTGCCCCGGGCCCGGCCCAGTCTCTAGGCAGCCCTGGCCTTAGGTGACAGACTCTTGGATTCTGGTACACAACAAAATCTCTGTCTGCCAATGTGGGACTGACCTGAGGTGAAAGACCATTGCCAATGGTGGGGTTCATGGGATTTGAGGGCCCAGACGGAGGCACGAAACCATCCGTATAACTGGAAAATCCATGTCGGCTGCTGGGGAGGCAGTACGCAGAACTGCTGTCTGGGTTGGAAGGAAGACTGCTCTGGTGCACAGAGCTTGGAGGAAGAGGCTGAGGTCTGTGAACGGTACTGCTGGGATCAGACACAGCTGAAATGAAAGGCAAACACAAAGTGGAAAAAATTATGAAAAGCAAAGGATTTTAAAGAATGTACAATTCCTCTGAGCCTTCTCCCTATAGCTGCTGATCATAACTCCTTCTCTTTCAGTTTCAGGGTCAATGTTTAATTAGTTATCTGGGTGGCAACACCTGCTGTCTGGATAACTAGGCCTAAAAAAACCCAGATAGTGATAATCAGTGGCATAATCTGGTTAACACCGCTGAATATCATGTCTGACCATCTTGGCATTATCTAGGGATGGAGTTATGGCAGAGGTGGGAATTACCTGGGTACCACCAACATTCAATGATTATCCAGGCAAGTTAGGTCAGAGACATAGCTGTCTTAACTCACTCAGATAGCTAATCAGGTATCAGCACTGAATATCAGTGGTACCTGGATAGCTTCTGGAGGCTGGTATCTGGGTACAGCCCAATGCTGAATATCTGGGTATAGAGAAACCTGCAGCAGCCAGCGTTTAAAAACAATCTGTCTGCCATGGGTTTGCTATTACCTCCTTCCTTTTTCTTGTTATTTATGAAAGCTGGTCAATATCACATTCCCCCCTTTTCCTCCTGCAACACATTTTCACTGTCTTCAGCCCTCTCTGTAAGTTTTTTTGAGGATTCCCAGGATTAAAACTCATGACCTGTGTGCAGGAGATTTGTGGCTAAGCCGTGGAGGTCACTTTACATAAGTATTGCCACACTGGGACAGACCAAGGGTCCAACAAGCCCAGCATTCTGTTTCCAACAGTGGTCAATCCAGGTCACAAATAGATGAACGACTAGTTGATTCTGCTGAGAAGACCTAAATGTACAGGAAAGACAGTAAGGAATAAGGAGGCGAGACAGATAAACTGGTTCGCCAGCCATGCAGATCTTATAGACCAATAGTAGTAGCTTGTAAGTTATACGAGAAGAGATTGGGAGCCAGGGTGCAGCTCAGAGGAGGGGGGTAACACGATCAAATTTACGGTGTCCAGTGATTAGTTTAATGGCTGTGTTTTGAACCAATAGCAAGTGATGCAGATCTTTAACATGGAGGACTTTGTACAAAGCATTACAGTGATCGTTGGCTGAGTATTAGGGAATGTATGAGAATGTTAATTGCCGCCGGATGTAGTAAGGATTTAAAGGAATGTATCAAACGAAGCTTGAAAAATGAGCGCTGAACCACAGTGGAAATTTGTGGGAGGAAAGAGAGCGAAGAGTCTAAAAGGACACCTAATATCTTTACAGTTTGGACTAGAGGGACTGAAGTGTAACATAGCTGAATGGGTGCTACAAGTGTTAGGCCTGGGTAATTAGTGAAAAGAAGGATTTTCAATTTGGTGGGGTTTAGTACAAGTTTAGTAGCAATTAGCCACTCTCCTGCTTATTTTTGAAAGAGAAAAACGCCTATAGTGCGACCTAAATCGGGAGATAGACGTTTATCTCGCAGAGGCGCCCAAATCGGTATAATCGAAAGCCGATTTTGGGCGTTTCCAACTGCACTCCATCGCGGAAACGAATAAAGTTGACGGGGGCATGTCGGAGGCGTGGTGGAGGCGGAACTGGGGCGTGGTTATCAGCTGAGGAGAGATGGGCGTCTGTAGCTGATAATCAAAAAAAAAGGCGTTTTGACCGCGATTTTGGGTCACTTTTTTTGGACCCTTTTTTTTCACGAACAAGTCCCAAAAAAGTGCCCCAACTGCCCAGGTGACCACTGGAGGGAATCGGGGATGACCTCCCCAGACTCCCCCAGTGGTCACTAACCCCCTCCCACCAAAAAAAACCCACTTTACAAACTTTTTTTCCAGCCTATAATATATGCCAGCCTCAAATGCCGTACCCACCTCCATGACAGCAGAATGTGTTCGATCCTGTCACAGCCTTTCCCTGGGTGAGATGTGGCTCTCGGGTGCAGTACAGGGTCACATCAGCATTGCATTGTGGTGGGTGTAGGGTATTGGGCTCCGTGATTTCATTAGCTTGGGTTACAGTCTCACAATGTTGGTAGTTGGTAGGCTCTTCTCCCATGGTGCTTTTCCCCCTGCCTACTGGGTCAGAGTGTGCCCTGTTGTGTTTCCTGTTGTAGTCCATGCGGTAGTGGCCATGTTTGTAAGCCAGTTTTAGTTCCCTTTCCTGTGTTAGCCACGTTACAGAACTTAGTTCTTACCTTGAATGTGGCTGAAAGAGGGCATTGTACAGCATTCTGCCAGCTCTGACCTACTGCTCATCTCAGTACCAGGGAGACTCGTTGCCAGTGGGGCACAACCTCTGATCTGCAGTTAACTGTGAGTAAACACGGTTATTCCAATAAAGGACGTTTTCGGAGTGATTAGTCTTCAGGTGACAACTGGTGTGCCAATGTTATACAGCAGCAACAAGTCCTAGAGGCCTGCATGTATGCAGGTCCCTGGAACACTTTTAGTGGGTACCACAGTGCACTTCAGCCATGGTGGCCCCAGGCCCATCCCCTCCCCCCCCCCACCTGTAACACTTGTGCTGGTAAATGGGAGGCCTCCAAAACCCACTGTACCCACATGTAGGTGCCCCCTTCACCCCTAAGAGCTATGGTAGTGTTGTACATTTGTGGGTAGTGGGTTTTGGGGGAGGGGGTTGGGAGCTCAGCACCCGTGGTAAGGGAGCTATGCATGTGAGAGCTTTTTCTGAAGTCCACCGCACTGACCTAGGGTGCCCAGTTGGTGTCCTGGCATATCATGGGGGCCAGTGTACTACCAATCCTGGCCCCTCCCACGACCAAATGGCTCGGATTAGGACGTTTTTGAGCTGGCCGTTTTTAGTTTCCATTATCGCTAAAAAAAAAAACAAACGCCCAGCTCAAAAACGTCCATTTTTTTGAAAATATGGTTCGGCCCGCCCCTTCATGGACCCGTTCTCGGAGATAAACGCCGATGGAGATAGGTGTTTCCATTCGATTATGCCCCTCTCTGTCACTTTGATCAGCCTGTTGGACTTGTGCGAGTTCTGAAGGGTCCAGCGTGCAAAGAATTTGTTTATTATCAGCATAAATGTAAGGAATGAAATCTAAAGACTGTACGACTGTTAATAAAAATGCAAGAAAAAGATTAAGAAGGGTTGGAGCCAGAACCAAACCTTGTGGCACGCTGGAAGGGAGCGAGAAGGGCTTAGACGTAGCCGTTGAGGTTTGCACTGTGTAGGAGCAGTTGGATAAGTAGGAAGTGAGCCACTGAAGAGCAGTGCTCCATAATCCAAGTTTGATCAAGTCTGCTGAGGAGAATAGTGTGGTCAATTAGATCAAACGGTGCTGTTAAATCGAGGGAAAACAGAAGAACTGAAGAGGACTGCTCAAGATGGTACTAAGGTGCACTAATGGATTTAGCACGCGCTAATGATTAGTGTGCACTGCATGATAAGATGCCCATTATATTCCTATGGGCATCTTATCATTTAGCGCATGTTAAATCTATTAGTGCACTCTAGTAAAAGGACCCCCTAAAACAGGTTCAAATGTAGTCATTATTTTGCCACATTACAGCCCAATTTTGCATAGGGCACCTTTCTACATAGAAAAGGAAACAGCCAACTCATAACATATGGGAGACAACTCTATAACTGGGCCTCACGTCAGCCACTTGCATGCCTGAATGTATAGAATACCTGCAGGTTTGTCTGTAAGAGAATGCATAAGTGGTGCAGTACGTGGAGTGTGGTATAGGCATGGGTAGTGCTGTCACATAAGTGCACCACGTACAAGCACCCTTGATACATTTAGGTGCCCACAGTTATACCTAACTGCCTAGAGTTGGGCACGAGCCTTTACACCAGGCTATTTCAATAGCATAAATGCTCACACCTAAAGTTAGGCACATAACTGCGGAGTATTCTATATGACAACTGCACATGCAATAATGTTATAGAATTTGTACTGAGCACGTAACATCCCTAACTTTAGGCCACCTATAGAGAGCTACACCCTTGAGTTGCCCAAGGTCAAAAGGAGCTACAGTGGGATTTTAACCAGGCTTCCCTGGTTCTCAGACCATTATTCTAAGGTGACTCCTCCACCAATGTGTGGCAGTAAAACAATTACAAAGGGTTATGTCCTGAAGGTGATGTTTCATTTTCATGTGTGTGTGTAAAAACATTTTCACAAAGTGAATCTAATTGGCAGAAACTGTCCAATCCATTGCTATACCTTGTGGAATGGAGGTGGGTTGATAAGAGGTCTCAGACAGCTGGTATGTTGGCAGAGCTGGCATGGCTGCAGGTGGAAAGCCCCCTGGGATCAGGTGATTAAAAGCCATCAGCTGATTGGCACCTGCTTGTTTCCTCCATCTAGCACGACGGTTGCTAAACCAAACCTGGAAATTGTACATTAAAAAAAAGAAAGAAAGAAATGTCTAAATCATGAAAGTACGGTATTAAAACACTGAACATATTTCCTAGCAAATATTTTATATGGCAAGAGATGTTTTTATCAACCAAGTACACTGAAGAGTTTTCCCCACTTTGGCCGCAATTTTGTAACAGACTGCCTATAAAATTCTCAGACAGGTTGTTATTTTACAAGATAATATAGGTGTCTATGTGCTAAAATAAGTTCCTAGAATTACTCCCATTCGGTGCACAAATGTCCCTGCAAGCATTTACACCAGCTCTGTGACAGAAGTAAACGTGAGTGTGCACTTTAGGGGAGCTAAAAATCTGTACGCTAAGATAGTATTCTGAGTGCCCAGATTCTGTAATAGAATAGAGCCTAAGATGGAATTTGGGTGCCAGCATTTAGACACCAACCCTTACACCACATAAAAATCAAAGGGGCGATATTCAGCTGCCGGGTGGTGAGAAAAAACTTATCCGGGACCTGTGCAGGCTTCGGCTTTGAATATCCGGTTATTATTAAGCTGGCTAACACATAGCTGCTTAAGTCGATATTCTTCACTTAAGTGGTCATGGGTTACCACATAAAAATATGACAGACGTTTTGGTCAGCACTTAGGCGGCCAAGGTCTGATTCCACTCTTGGAACGCCCCCAACATACCTGGCTTTGAGTTTGACACTAATTGCAATATTCAGTGACATTTAGGGCCCCTTTACCTAAGTGGCATGGACTTATTGTTCGCTAAACAGGAAGTACCGCTGGGCTACTGCAGCAGCCCAACGATAATCCCCACCCCTAACATGCTGTCATGTCTGGCGCTGTCATATCTGGTGGTTAATGCTGGGTGAGCATGGAACTCCTTACCGCCACCCCAATGGGTGGCGGTAAGGGCTCTCCCCCAAAATGGCCACAAGGCAAGTACTTTACTTGCTGCATGGCCATTTCCTGCAGCAGAGACATCCCTTTTACCTGCTATGGTAAAAGGAGGCCTTGGCACATGTGAAAAACGTGCTGACACCAGCGCAGACCCCCTTTTGCCACAGCTTGGTAAAAAGGGCCCAGAGTTGGTTACGTCGTTGAATATTAGAAGCTAGCCCCAACCAAGCAATTTAATCAGTCAGCGACTGGCTAAATCGCTTTGATTATCAACCCTCAAGTGCAAGTGTTAGCACCTAAATGTTGGCACTTAGGTACATAACTTACAGTATTCTGTAAGTTTGGCACCTAAAAGTGTGCTTCATCTATGCATGCCCTGCTGAAATGCACATCCCCTTTGCAGTTATGCACAAACAAGCTATACGCCTAATTGTTGCCTAACTTGTGGTGCACTATCAGGCTCTTTTTCGAAAGAGAAGGATGCCCATCTTTCGACACAAATCGGAAGATGGGCGTCCTTCTCACAGGGTCGCCCAAATCGGTATAATCGAAAGACGATTTTGGGCGTCCCCAACTGCTTTCTGTCGCGGAGACGACCAAAGTTCACGGGGGCGTGTCGGAGGCGTAGCAAAGGTGGGACTTGTGCGTGCTTAACACATGGGCGTCCTCGACCCATAATGGAAAAAAGGGTGTCCCTGACGATCACTTGGACAACTTTACCTGGTCCTGTTTTCCATACGACCAAGGCACAAAAAGGTGCCCAAACTGACCAGATGACCACCGGAGAGAATTGGGGATGACCTCCGCTTACTCCCCCAGTGGTCACTAACCCCCTCCCACCTTCAAAAAACATCTTTAAAAATATTTTGTTTTAGCCTCTGTGCCAGCCTCAAATGTCATACTCAGGTCCCTGCAGTATGCAGGTCCCTGGAGCAGTTTTAGTGGGTGCAGTGCACTTCAGGCAGGCAGACCCAGGCCCATCCCCCCCCCCACCTGTTACACTTGTGCAGGTAAATGTGAGCCCTCCAAAACCCACTAGAAACCCACTTACCCACATCTAGGTGCCCCCCTTCACCTGTAAGGGCTATGGTAGTGGTGCACATTTGTGGGTAGTGGGTTTTGGGGGGCTCAGCACACAAGGTAAGGGAGCTATGTACCTGGGAGCAATTTCTGAAGTCCACTGCAGTGCCCCCTAGGGTGCCCGGTTGGTGTCCTGGCATGTCAGGGGGACCAGTGCACTATGAATGCTGGCTCCTCCCACGACCAAAGGACTTGCATTTGGTCGTTTCTGAGATGGGAATCCCTGGTTTCCATTATCGCCGAAAATCAGAAATGACCAAGTCTAGGGACATCCATCTCTAAGGACGACCTAAATGTCAAGATTTGGGTGTCCCCGACTGTATTATCGAAATGAAAGATGGACGTCCATCTTGTTTCAATAATACGGGTTTCCCTGCCCCTCCACCGGGACGTTTTGCGAGGACGTCCTCAGAAAAACTTGGGCATCCCTTTCGATTATGCCCCTCTATATGTATTTTATAAATGCATTCATACAATGCAATTTAGCCCCTGCTTTGCCCAAGTTATACCCCCGGAATGTCTATGGATAATTTATACAAAAGTACATTTGATCTCATTAGCTTTTGTCCTTGTGCACATCCATATAACCAAGCAGTTTTGTAAGAGAGATGTTTTCCACATGTAAAATAAGATTTACATTAGGAAAATGTTTTATATAAAATTATTTGATATGGAAGTGAGAGGACTGGTTACCATGGTATGCAGTGTATTGTGCTCCAGTGTTTTAATGGTTATTACCATTTACATTCCCTGCGAAGCTGATTTATCCGAACCATTTCAACCCCTGAAAAAGGCATTGTTCCAAAACATGGCCTGTGTAGGGTCCTTTGGGTCAGTTTACTTTGGCAAATAAACTTGTAGATGCTCTTATTCCATGTTTGCCTTGGTCATTTGGAATTTTCTTTACTTTCTGTTTTTGCTTTATAAATTAAATACCAAAAAGGCAACATGGATAGAACAATTTATTCATCTTGAAAGGAGACTGATCCTTGACATAGCTTGATAGTGAAACATGAATTCACGTTGGAGTATGTCTCCTGGTTTCTTTTAGGTTTGGCTTCCTTGATACAGAAAACATGTTAAAGTTTTGTGAATTTAGAGAAAATGAAAAATATACGTAAGGCTGTAGAAGAAATATTACTGGATCAATGACAAATTGTGAGAGCGCCCTAGCTTTCTGAATATGCAGTTGGGTCGACTGTCTTCTTACCTCTGTGGATCTGATAAAAATCCTTTAAAGTTGGGTAAATCTCTTCATAAAGGTGGTCAATAAATCCCAATAATTAAAAAGTAATAAGGAGTGATATGTATTTGCTAGTGCCTTCTCCTGTTTTGTCTTAATTTTGATATTTGCAATTTTGTAAAGGCATTTTGCACGCACATGCCAATATATACATGTAAAATAACACTTACAAAACTTCCCCCATATACAAGTTTTAGTGGTGTCAAGAGCTTGCGTACTTGTAACTGAGTTTAGTGTAGTCATGTGCAGGGGCATAGTTTGGGCAGAGTCTGGGCAAATTCACAATATAAGCATGGTCTTTATTGTGCATACGTATATTAACACCAGCTCCTGAGTTAATGTAAACATATGTGTCTTCAATATTGCTGCAATTTCTGCAAAATTTCTAGGATAATTTCATAAAGGCACATTTTCCTCTTCTAAGGTGTTCTTAAAGCATACACAGTTGTTGGTTCCCGCTCTGATTCAAAGGGACAGTTCTCTGTCACATGTGTCTTTAATATAGTTCACGAATAATACTAACAGCAGTATTTACATAAAATGGAAAAAAAATTATCCCTATTCAGTTTATTTGTGAAGGCCAGAAAGAGTCACTCCATCCAAACGAGTCAAACAATGGTGGAGGGTATTTGGCACAGAACAGAATCCATTTCATGAGAATGCAGTCATTTATTTTAATGGAAAGAGAGAATTAGATGTGTCTTTATGAAGAAGTGTTTATACTATAGCTCCCTCAGGATGGAGACAAGGTTTCCATTGTTTGTGTACTCACACCAAAAAGGGTATAGAAAATGAAAGGTTAAGGAAAAAAAACAGGGCTAGCCCAAAGGCATCTGAAGCCCTAGGAAAACCTTCAGTCATGTGCTCCCACCCCACCCCACCCCAAGGGTGGACTCAACTATATACCACCCCCTCCCCCAAAGTCCAGCATCTCCCTTTTTTCCTACCTCCTCCAAGGTGTCCAGTATCCCCATCTCCCTTCCTCCTGCACATCTAACCACTATTCTGTAATTACACACTAAAATGGCTTAGCACATAATTGCAAGGAGGTGTTCACAGGAGAGGGGTGTGGGCATGTTTTAGGCTTGACTGACATTAATGCAGACAGCTTACAGAATACTGCAAACTAGCATGTAAATGCCATATTTGGTGCACCATTTACCCTACCTCCTCCTGAGCCTGAAGCTGCACAGGGACTCATCATATCCTGCCCCCTCTGATGCATACTTCTGTTGGAGGAGCAACAGAATGTGGCAGCTCTTGAGTGAAGACTTGAGCAGAAATGCCCGCACCACAATGACTCCCCATGCAGCTTCAACTTGGAAGAAGATAAGGTGGTGGCAGCAGCAGCAGGCCCAGCAGTGGAAAGGAATCCTTTGAATTCTGTTATCGTTTTCATCTCCACCACCTCCCACGGGAGGCCATTACAAGTATCCACCACCCTCTCCATGAAAAAATATTTCCTGACATTTTTCCTGAGTCTTCCCCCCTTCAACCTCAGTTCATGTCCTCTAGTTCTATCACCTTCCCATCTCCAGAAAAGGTTTGAATCTCTGTATCATATCACCCCTCTTTCCTCCAGGATACACATGTTCAGGTCAGTAAGTCTCTCCTCGTACGTCTTGTAACACAAATCCCATACCATTTTTGTAGCTTTTCTTTGCACCGCTTCAAGTCTTTACATCCTTAGCAAGATACTGCCTCCAAAACTGAACACAATACTTCAGGTGGGGCCTCATCAATGACTTGTACAGAGGAAACAACACCTCCTTCCTTCTGCTGGTTACATCTCCCTCTATACAGTCTAGCATCCTTTTGGCTATGGCCACCACCTTGTCACACTGTTTCGTCACCTTCTGAGCCTCAGATACTATCACCCCAAGATCCTTCTCCCTGTCTGTTCATATCAGACTCTCGCCGCCTAACATATACGTCTCCCATGGATTTCTGCTCCATAGGTCATCACGTTGCACTTCTTTGCATTGAATTTTAATTGCCAAACATTAGACCATTCTTCTAGCTTCTGAAGATTCTTTTTCATGTTTTCCACTCCCTCCTGGGTGTCCACTCTGTTACAAATCTTGGTATCATCCGTAAAAAGGCAAGCTTTACCTTCTAAACCTTCAGCAATGTCATTCATAAATATATTGAACAGAATCGGCCCTAGCACTCATCCTTGAGGCACTCCACTACTCACCTTTCCCTCCTCCAAGTGAATTACATTAACCACCACCCTCCGTCAACCAGTTCTTAATCCAGTTCGCCACTTTGGGTCCTATCTTCAGCCTGTTAAATTTATTCAAGAGCCTCCTACAAGCTGAGGGTACTCTCTCTGTCTGGGCACACTCTATCCAAGAATTAGCCTGTAGTCTCAGTTGCAAAATCTTTAACTTGCTTTACTAACAAACTTGGAAAACAGTTCATAAAAACATCAACTGAACAATACAGGATGGTTATTTCTCCGTTGTTCTGGCTTACATCTGAATGTGCAAAGCAGAGCAGACTAGAGGGAACCAGCAAACAAGCCAAATGTGGTACAATAACAGTGAAGTGGCCACAGATGAAACAACAAAGCGGAACCAAAAATCAGAGGAAGCAGATTTTATTGACGGACCCGACACAGCCCATGTTTCAGCAGGTGCCTGCATCAGGGGTCAAAATCAGTCATCACAGCAATACAGAGCTTCCTGTGTAAATTCAACAGGAAGCTCTGTATTAAAATGTCCAATGGACTGCCAGCTTTTCCTGGCTTTCTGGAAACAACAACTGTTTCCTGAGGCCATCTTCTCCCCCTTCAATATGCAGCCCCGGGAGATGTAAAAGTAAAGCAACTTGCCTAAGCACTATTCTGTAATTACATGCTAAAATGACTTAGCGTGTAATTGTAAGGGGGACGGGGGTGTTCACAGGGGAAGGGTGTGGGTGTGTCCGACATTTACACAGGCAACTTTCGGAATACTGTAAACAACATCTGTAAATGCCGCATTTAGATGCAGTTATTTACATCAGCCATACACCTGGAATAAAAACACACCAATGCCAGTCTAGTTGCCTAAGGTGTTCATTTTCAAAGCAGATGGATGCCTCAAACTGACTAAAAAAAAAAAGGTCCATCTGCTAAAAACATCCAAAATCCTGATTTTGGAAAGTCAGAATTTGAATGTTTCACACTGCAGTTTATCCAAATAACAAGGGGTCATGCTGTAGGCATGTTTTAGGTGGAACTAGGGAGGACCCAAAAGTAGGAGACCCAATAGCGATTTTCAGATGGGAAGAAATATCCATGTCTACAAAGAAGGATGTTTTTGTCTAGACCTATTTCAGTCACATCCAAGTTACAAAAAGGTGCTCTGATTGAGCAGTTGATCACTGAAGGGATTAAGGCATGACCCCTCCTTAATCCCCTTGTGGTTGTTGTCCCCATCCCTCTCCCCTGAAAGTGAAACTGGAAAGGAAAGCCAAACTCTGTGTCAGTTGCAGGTAAAGTTGCCATGTTGGTGGGAATACCCCCGGGATTTATGATACCCACGAGTTGCGGGTTTTTGGGTGCTTTTTAGCCTGTGGCTGCAGGTTAGGCACTGTTTTTCGCTGCACCCATGGCCGCAAGTTGAGAGCGTGCCACTCTTACTGCTGCTGCTCGTGCTCATCCTCACTTCTTGCTCCTCAGTGCCCTGAGCTCCCCTCGCTCCTATTGGTCCTAATTGGACCAATAGGAGGGCGAGGAGGAAGACAGGAATCGCGGGAGCGGCGGGATCCTGGCAGGTATTATGGCCATTCTGAACAACACAGCAAGCAGGTCAGAGGAGTAGCCAAGTGGTTAGCGCAGAGGACTGTAAACCAAGGGACACAGGTCTAAATCCTACTGTAACTCTATTAACTTTTTTTTCTGGGACTCCCTCCAGGAACAGAAAAATACTTACTGTACCTAAAGATATAAGACACCTGCAAGCCTGCTGAAGTGGTATACATCCAGGTACAGTATGCATTTTTCTTTTCCTGGATGGATCACATTTACAAAAATAAAGGCTACAGTAGGATTTGAACCTGTGTCACTTGGTTTATTATTCACTGCACTAACCTGCAAGACTATCTGTGTGGCTATTTTCATGCTACTAGACAGACGTCTTGGTGCTTCTTTTTCCCTCAATTATAATTTAAACGTTTTAGTTTTTAAATGGTTTTTCAGGATGGATGTCCCCAGCGTAAGGATGTCCTTCTCATGCATTTTTGAACAGGAAGTCTGGACATCTTTCCTGTTTGAAAATTGCTATGAGATGAACAGGGTTTTTGGGATGTTATGATCAGGACGTCCCAATTCTGATTTGGATGTTCTTTCGAAAATGCCCCTCCACGTGTTCTTTTATAATAGACTCACAGTTCACGGAAATGTGGTACCTAATGTTTGACAGCCTGTCACAGAATTGCCTTAATTGCACCAATGTTAATGTTAATGTATAGATTAGATGCTTCCAATTATTTGCTAGATGTCCTGAATCAAAATTTTACTCCGCTGTCTACTTTGCAAAAACTTCTTGCCAGCTGGCAGGCTCCGCTAAGATGGTTTTTTGTATATGTTAATATGGATTGATTTGTTAACCACAAATTAAAGAATAAAGAAGGAATATTTTTTATTTAACTCTGGCATGCTCATCATCTTCTAATACTCTTATTTGGTCTTTGCAACATCTGTTGCCTCATCCCGAGCTGAGAAAAGAAAGGCTGCCTTTGTAAATTTCAGCTGTTTTCACCTCTACCCAGCTTGACTCTGGAGCTCAGCTTGCATGAGCAAGTCTGCTCCTGAGTCCTGGGTTTTCCTTAGCAGAGACTTTGCAGCAAGTGCATTATTACCTTAATTTCTGTGTAAATATAACTATACTTCATTTTATGTTACTCAGCCATGATTTGCATGAGTAAATCACAGTGCAGGCTAGGCTGCATTTTTTGTGATCAACGGCCATGTTTGCAATGCTGCTGATTTTAAAATATTGCTCCCCATTTTATGGAACAGCACCACCTCTTCAATGTTGATACTGATATATTATTACTGAGCCTCTTACTCTTAATGCTACAGAATATTGCATTCTTTAAATCAGGGACCCCCAAATCCAGTCCTTCAGGGCTGCAAGCCAATCAAGATTTCCGGTTTTCCACAATAAATCTGAATTTTGCATAAAATAGAGACGGTGTCTACAAATAGATCTTATGCGTTTCATTGCGAAAATTCTGAAACCCCAGACTAGTTTGTGGCCCTCAAGGCCATATTTGGGGAGACCCTCCCTTTAAATTAATTTATTCCTGAAGTTGGTTGTTTCTTAAAAATTACACATTCCGAGTAGATCTAAGTTTGGCTCCTGTGTCTTGAGAAGTTCGTGCTATTAAAAAGAAAACAGCTAAATTTCCAATTCATAGTAATATGAACAAAGTGGTTTATTTAGATGTGTAGAAATTAGAGATTATCTAAAAGATATTTTTTATTGAACCACCGTTACATTTGTGACCCTTGGGAGCTAGTCAGAAATATATTAACTCATCTCCTATTTGTTTTTCCACTTTTCCATAGCAAGATCAAAACCTAAATCAGTTGTGGGCCTTTTTACCGGCAGGGGCGTAGCTAGGTGGAGCCACGGGGGCATGGGACCCCGCAGATTTAGCCCTGGCCCCCTGCTTTCACCCCTCCCCCACCGCCGACCCCCCTTCCCCCTACCGCCAACCCTCCCCCACCGCCGCCATCAGGTACCTTTGCGGGAAACAATGACAGTGCCGGAGGATACCACAAGTAGCATGCAAATCATGCAAATCACATTAAATGCAGTCATTACAGATTCACCCGATGCTTGAAGAACGCCCTGAACAAGGGAGCTCTTACCGCTGGGATCCTTACGTGAGCTTGGAGCTGGCGTTAGGTAACCCAGCAAGTAATGAAGCAATGAAACAACCTGGCAAGCCAGCCCAGGTCGGGGAGAACAGGTTCACCCTCACCCTGGCCATCGTGAAGGGGATGTTCGTGGTTTGCTGGTTCCCTTTCTGGTTAGTTACAGTCAGCATGGCATTTGTGGAGAGTCCTGTGAAATCCTGAAAACTTAATTTAAAAGTTTTTCTTTTTGATTGGCTACAACAGTTCTCTTGAACCCAGTCACTCACAAACAACACTTCAAACATGGAGGTCTTTTTCCAAAATGCCTTTCCGATAAGAAGCCAGAAAAGAAGAAGCACGGCAGTCAACGCTTCTTCCTCCTCCTTCTCTCCTCCCCTCTGGCATTCTGGGTATTTGCTGAAGAGCTGTGCTTAACGCACAACTCTTCAGCACATGCGCCAGACACCATACTCCCCCTTCCTAATGCTCAAAGCTAGTAGCACACATATTATTTGCATACTATTAGCGTTGTAGCTGTATTTTCTGGCGCTGGAGTTTTGGGCCTGAGTCTTCTAGGGCACGCTAACGACCCTCATGCACATTAACGAATGCACATCTCTACCCTTCTCCTTTCCCCACCCTCACCCACCTCCACCCACCCCCAACCAAAACAGAAATCTATTGCAAATACATACGCACTAAAATGTTTTAACTCTCTCCTTTTTATGAGGTCTTGGTCAGGCCCCATGAGTTCTCCTCATCTCTGCACTTTTGCGTTACAGTGGTCAACAAGGATTTAAACAGTAACTAGACTGAGCTTAGCTCCAACCATATCTGTGCAATAAAATAATCCTTTTCGCTGGATTATTTGTTTTACAAGGTGATGTGAATGTGCCACCGAAGAGCTGCAACTACTTTCAAGATGACGCCAACATTAAACAAGGATTTCTTCTGGTATTTTAATCATTGATTGACTGCTCTCCATTCTCCCATGCTGAGTAAAGTAAAAGGTCCATATGTTAGATGTTCTAGGGAATTTGTTAAACTATAGATCATAGCAGTAGTGTGAGACATGATGGGTCCCCAGGGAACTGAGGAAGCCTTAAGGAATGTGGGGAAGTCACAGGGTTAAAGCCACATTAAGACAGCTGTTATGTTAGTAAGACTTCTGTTTTTTGGCTAACTCTGGGTCAGTGCCTTAGAAAAATAAATGAACAACGTTTAAGTGGTTATTGCACATTTGTCTTTGAAGCTAAAGTAGTCTGAATTTATATTCTTAAATCAGCGTTTTCTTGTCATCTGAAATTTTTGTGCATTGTCCCAGACAATTAGATCTAATGCATTCATTTGACTTATGCCACTTTCAATGTCCACATTAGGACTGGTCAGTATAATTCAGTTTTGAGAGCATTTTCTCAGCAAATCACAGTGGCCAGATAAGAGAAAGAACAAAGGAGAGCATGGGGAAGATAATTCTTTACGGAGCCACCTAGAGTTAACGCACGTAAATGGCAATCTATGTATGTGAATGAGCGGTTTCTGGCTATGCGTTATTCTGTAAGTAGGTGCCAATATTAGCAGGTTGGTGCTCACATAGGAGGAGTTTGAGCAGAGAGTGGGCGGGAACACATTTTACAAACATAGATTATACAAAAATATAACCTATGGACATGAGGTGAACAGTTCTGTACTACTTGGTCTCCATTTTGGGACTCTCTCACCCCAGTAGCGAGAAGTAAAATATTGAACTGTTAGGTTATGATTGGGAGGGAGAGGTTGGGTTGGGTTGGAGGGGGGAGGGAGGGAGGGAGGGAGAGGGGGCAGTGTCAAACATCGATTTGTCGGATGTGTTATGCTGTTATGGTTGTATTTTGGCACAGTTTGAATTGCAATAAATAAGAATTTATAAATAACCTATGGACATACTTTCAGAATCTAGATGCTAGCACTTACACCAGCAAATTGGCTCACACCTACAATGTAGGCATGTATTTGACCTGTTACACTAGTATTCTATAAGGAAAAGTAGGTGTCTACTTGTCTGTATAGAATGGGCTCCAAATATGTTCATATTTGCTGCCTAAAAATAGGTACCCTAGTATGTGAGTAATTTCATAACAGGGTGCCTAGGATAGAAAGTTAAACAGGGCACCTCTTTTAAGCCTATTTCATAAAGACATATAGGCATCTTTACAAAATACTAATATAAGTGGCAGGCAAGGACATTTACACCTGCTCTATCCCAAGTGTAAATGAACACATGTAAAATGCACAATTGCATGTGCAAATTAAAGAATTTAATAATCAGTGTGCCAACTTGCAGGCTCGTCATGTGCTCCGCTGAGACCTTGTCCCTGGCTACACCACAGGCAAAGTGCAAATGTGCATACTTTCACAACAGTTTTTTTATAATAGGCAATTTGCACACATGCATGGCCTGACATTATAAAATATGTCTACTTAAATGGTTAATTCTAGAGGGCACCTAATAAGAACGTATTTTATTAAGGAAAGTAGATGCCTGCTTTCTTTTATAGAATATTAGCATATCTGGGTATATATGTGCATACGTGATTAGGGGCAAACGCTTATACCAGCCATAGAGCTGGTGGGGCATGGGCGGGTCTGCCACTTAAATAATGTAAGTCATGTGAATTGCAGTCCTCTCTTAGGCAGGCCCAGTGGCATATCTATACTAGATGCGTGTATTGCATACGCACCGCCTGTCAGACCTCCCCACGCCCATACCTTAAAATCATCTCTACTGCAGTCTTTGCTCAGGCAGAAGCACTCAGAGGCTGCCTGTGGCCTGCACCAGGACTTCTTCTGTAAATCATCCCACCCTTCATAGAACAGGAAGTTGCATCAGAAGTGGGGGGACGGTTCAGAGAGGAAGTCCCGCTGCAAGCCATAGGCAGCCTATGAGTGCCGCTGCCATTGCCATGGTGAGGACTGCAGCAGAAATGATTTTAAGGTACCGGGGACACAGCGCATAGGGGAGACAGGGGCATGCGAGAGATGTACCCCCTGTAAAAACTTCCTGGCTACGCTACTGGGCAGGCCTATTTACACATACGATTGATCTGGCATAATGGCTGCACCTACATTTAGGTATACCAATGCAAGTTTATGCTAGCATTGTGTAATGGAATCAGGGTATCTTCAAGTCAAGGCATAAGTACAATAAACAGTCGTAAAACAGAAAAAAAACAATTGGAACATATGCATATTTATTATTATTATTACTATATTCTTGATATACTGCCTTTCTGTGATACAACCAAAGTGGTTTATTTAGAACTACTCTAAGTTGTTTGTTTTTAAAATGTTAATTTAATGATGATGTTCTAATTTTTGAAAATGAATAGTTTTTCGAAGTCAATTGCTTCTGCAGTCTTACTTTTTAGAAGCATGTAGGAGGAAAAACTCTTCAAATAGTAGCTAATAGGAGATCTGTAGTATGTGCAGCCCATGTTACTTCTGTGTGAGTGTGCAAGGCCGGTCTTAGGCAGAGGCAACAGGAGCGGTCGCACAGGGCCTCATGCCTCCAGGGGCCCCTCGACGCTTCCTCTTGCTCCCTGCCATTTGATCCTCACTGCTTTCCTTCCAGCCACCCTGCATTTAAAAAGTCGCACCGGTGACAGTGGCAGTGAAAAAGCAGGCTCGCCTCTAGCCTTTAAGCCTTCCCTTCTCTCTCAGCATACACTGTGCCGCCTTCGCAGAAACCGGAAACAGGAAATTGCATCAGAGAAAGACGGCACAGTGCATGCTGAGAGAGAAGGGAAGGCTTAAAGGCTAGAGGTGAGCCTACGTTTTCACTGATGCTGCCGCCGCTGCGACTTTTTAAACACAGGGAGGCTGGAAGGAAAGGAGGGCTGTGGAACACTGAGGGCACAGGTGGGGCTGAGGCTGGGGTTGGGTACTGAAACTTGGGGGCTGAAAAGGGGGGTAAGTTGGGGGCTGGGGCAAGTCACTGGACATGGAGGGGAGGACAGAGGAGAATAGATGGACATGGATGGGAGGGGAGGGCAGGGCAGGAGACAGAGGAGAATCACTGGATGTGGATGAGAGGGGAGGACAGGGGGCAAAGGAGGATCGCTGGACATGGATGGGAGGGGAGGGTAGAGGAGAATTGCTGGACACGGATGGGTGGGGAGGGCAGGGGAGAAAGGAGAGTTGCTGGACATGGATGGATGGAGGGGAGAGCAGGAGAACTGCTGGACATGGATGGAGGTGAGGGAAGACAGGAAGGAGATGCACATGGATGGAGGGGAGGGGAGAGAGGAGAAATGCTGGACATGGATAGGAGGGAAGGACAGGGGACAGAGGAAAATCACTGGATGTGGATGAGAAGGGAGGACAGGGGGCAAAGGAGAATCACTGAACATGGATGGGTGGGGAGGGCAGGGGAGAGAGGAGAGTTGCTATGGATGGATGGAGGGAGGGAAGAAAGAGGAAGGAGATGTATACTGATGGAGATGAGGGAAAGGGAAAAGAGGAGAAAACTGCACATGGCTGGAGAAAATAGGCAAAAGCTGGATCCACTCTTTACCTCCTCCAGTCAAGTCCACGGAGGACCCAGCTTTTACCTATGGATATAGGCCAAGAAATGAAGAAGAAAGGAGGAAAGTAAAGAAATAAATGGAAAGGAAGCCCTGGAAGTGGAGTTAAGGGAGCAGATAGAGAGCAGCAGAATCAGAGACTGGGACCAACATGATCAGAAAAACAAAGTCACAAGACAACAAAGATAGAAAAAAATCATTTTATTTTTATTTTAGTGTTTGGAATATGTGAATATGTCCAATTTGAGAATTTACATCTCCTGTCTTAGTTTGCAATGTATAGCAATGTTCTATTTTTCTGGAATTTGTGCTGCATGCAGAATCTGTATGCTAATTTGGTTTGTGTCATTTTGGGTATACTGGAGCTGTAACTGCTTACAGAAATTATTTATAATGAAAAAAAACAAGTTATGTTTCTTCTCATGTACTGGTGTAATATTTTCAATGATTACTGTTTATATGTGCCATGGCTGATATAAGGGTGTGGCTAAATGCGCCTACGTTGTCCAGTTCAGCACACTATTAGCAGCCAAGTTCATACAAAGTTAATTATGTTCAGTGGAAAATAAATCTGTTGGCTCAGGCTGCTTGCTATCTGAATATTCAATCATTGTTTCATTATTGCTACCAAGTATTACATATTAAGGGGATTCATTTTAATTCATGTAACTAGTCCTTACGTGCACATGGTTTTGCTTTAAAAACCCAAAGGTTTCCTAGTATAGCATTTTTCATATTTGAATTAGGTTTTGTATACAAGTTTTGCTTGATTTGTCTTTATTTGAAATAAACAAAAATATTTAAAACATATCTGGTCAACAAGGGGCTGGGTGGGGGCGGGTAAAAGCTGGCTGGGGCAAGACTGAGGGGCCCCCAGCGAACTGGTCTGCACAGGGCCCCGCAATTGCTAAGACCGGCCCTGTGAGTGTGTGTGTGTGTGTGTGTGTTTGTGTGTGACTAACAAGTCAGTTACTTCTTCCATTAAAGGCCTGGTTGAAGAAGCCAAACTTTCACCTGCTTCCTGAAGTAGAGATAGTCTTGTGTTAAGCGAAGCCTTTCAGGGAGTGCATTCCAGAGTGTGGAGGCTACTCCAGAGAACGCTTACTTAATTGTGTAATGTCTTTTGGAGAGGGTGTGGTTAGAGAAACTCCTTGAGAAGACCTAGTGCCCTTGGAGGTGTATAGAGGGTGATCCTGTTCTTCAAGTACTTGGGGCCATTTCTTTTAAGGAAGTGGGAGACACTCATATCCCACCAATGCTCTTTCATGTGTACACCCCTCACATTTAAATGCTAAGGAAGTTGCACACTCACATTATAGAATACTGTTGAGTATACAGCTTGCACTTGCATTATTGCCCTAATTCTATAAATGTTGCTAAAAATTGAGTGCAAATTTGGATTTGTACCCAATTTGGGCTCACAATTTCATTGAATAGCAAGGTAATTAGCTCCAATAATTGGCCTTTTAACATGCAATTATTGTCACTAATTAGATTTAATTGGAACTAATGTGTGTAAATTTAGGTGTGGGATCCATGCCTAAATTTTATGCACAAGTTAAAAAAGGGGTGTGGAATTAGGATGGTCATGGATGGAATGGGGATGTTCCTAGCATTTTCACATACTGTTATAGAATACAGTGGATACTGGACCAATTTAGGCACATACATTTGCACCACGTTTCAGTTCGAGCAAATGGCCATGCCTACAGTTAGGCCTGAGTCACAGGCATAAGCACTATTCTATAAACTGCATCTAACTTTAAGTGTGGCTTATAGAATAGCGCTTTTTCAGCATTGAATTTTTTGGTACCATATATAGAAGTCACCCATACACATGCATGCAAAAATGGTGCCTAATTTTAGACGCCCTCTAAAGAATGAGTAGGAAAATGTTTTATGTCTTATGAACTCTTTAACAAGTTTGCAAAATCCTCATGATTAACTTGATCTGAAAATGGTATCTTGAGACTATCAGGGGCATTTTCTAAAGAGAAGGGCGCCCATCTTCCGACACAAATCAGGAGATGGGCATCCTTCTTTCAGGGTCACCCAAATCGGCATAATTGAAAGCCGATTTTGGGCGTCCTCAACTGCGGGGACGACCAAAGTTCACGGGGGCGTGTCAGCACTGTAGCGAAGGAGGGACTGGGGTGATTAAGAAATGGGCATCCTCGGCCGATAATGGAAAAAAGAAGGGCATCCCTGACAAGCATTTGGTCGACTTTACATGGTCCATTTTGTTTCACGACCAAAAGGTGCCCAAACTGACCAGATGACCCCTGGAGGTAATTGGGGATGACCTCCCCTTATTCCCGCAGTGGTCACCAACCCCCTCCCACCCTAAAAAAATTTTTTTTAATTTTTTGCCAGCATCAAATGTCATACCCAGCTCCATGACAGCAGTATGCAGTTTTAGTGGGTGCAGTGCATGTCAGCCAGGTGGACCCAGGCCCATCCCCCCTACCTGTTACACTTGTGCAGGTAAATGTGAGCCCTTCAAAACCCACCACAAACCCACTGCACCTACATGTAGGTGCCCCCCTTCACCCCTTAGGGCTATGGTAGTGGTGTACAGTTGTGGGGAGTGGGTTTGGGGGGGGGGGGTTGGGGGGCTCAGCACCGAAGGTAAGGGAGCTATGCACCTGGGAGCAATTTGTGAAGTCCACTGCAGTGCCCCCTAGGGTGCCCGGTTGGTGTCCTGGCATCTGAAGGGGACCAGTGCACTATGAATGCTGGCTCCTCCCACAACCAAATGGCTTGGATTTGGTCATTTTTGAGATGGCCATCCTCGGTTTCCATTATAGGCGAAAACCGCGGTCGGCCATCTCTAAGGTCGACCTAAATGTTGAGATTTGGGCGTCCCTGACGATATTATCGAAACGAAAGATGGACTCCTATCTTGTTTCGATAATACAGGTTTCCCCGCCCCTTCGCCAGGACATCCTTAGAGATGGGCACACTTAAAGATAGTCATCCCCGTTCGATTATGCCCCTCTATATATTCTATGCATAGATTAAGAAGTGTGTTTGCCAATGAATTGATTTCTACTGTCAGGCTGGCACAAAGTCTTACGATATCTAGATGATTGAAATTCATGAAATTAAAATGTCCAGAAATAAACAAAACATGTCATTTGGTGCCAAAGATATCCCATAAAGGTTAAGAAGCACAGGGCAGAGTCAGGGTCCCTGGGTTGCAAGCCTAGCTTTGCCACAAACTGTCAATCTGTCTTTGGATAAGTCACATTAACACTCTTTGCCTCAAGCTACCCAAACATAATTGGGCAACAACAATAATATTCTTGTATTCTTTGTACCATTATGGGAAATCACTAATGGCAACCTACTAACCCCTGAATGGCAAAGTAGAATTCTTCAAGCGCTAGGCCTGTAAACCTTAACATTTGTTGTTATTATTATTGGGCCAATATTCAGCCAGCAGTGATCAGCCTTTTGCTGACTGCCACAGGCGTTAAACCCAGAAATTCAATGCCGGACCACATCCAGGCTCCGGCATTGAATTTCGGGTATGTGGAGCTGACAAAAACATAGCCCGTTATGTGTGAAATTCACCACTTAACCGGCTATGAAGAAGCACATACAGATAAGACTGCGTCTTACGCAGTTATCTTTGCCGGTTAAGTACTGAAAATCAGCACTTAACCAGCTAAGTGCTGATTCAACCCCTGGAAAGCCCCCCCCCCCCCCCCCCCCAAAAGAAAAAAATAGTTGGTTTTAGCTTGTCTCTAACTGGGCATTTTCAGTGGCACTATCCAATTAAGTGTCATTGAAAATGCCCAGTTAGCCCTGGACATGTGATTAAAACAGCCAGGAGCTTCTTTTGGCAATTTAAATTATTTTGAATATCAGGCCCAACATTATTATTATACATGACCTATTACACAAAACAGAAACAAACACTTGTCTGGTATCAGTGGAGAATTCAAGCTTCACCGTGAAGCTTAGAAATTATCCAGGTAATGATAATTATGTATCCTAAAGATAGTACCTGTACTCGGGCCTCTGTAAGTTTAGCTCTTTGTGCCAGCTCCTCACGTGTATAAATATCAGGATAATGGGTTCTCTCAAAGGCCCTCTCCAGTTCTTCTAGTTGCTCTGCCGTGAAGGTTGTTCGACTTCGGCGCTGCTTCCTCTTTAGTGGTAAATCGGGCTCAGAATCGATGTCAGAGCCTTCCTCAGATACTGGGGCAGAGGGTGCTAGAAGAAGGCCAAATGAGCAATTAGAACGTGCTTGACAATAACAGAATAAGGCAACAGAGCATATCCAAAAATGTAAAACATATTCTTTACGTTTATTAGGGTTGATCATTTCCTCAAGTGCAGGTTGAAAAGTGTACAGAACAGACATCTTACTTCCTCACACTTAGGGATGTTTGGACACACAGCAGGGGCATAGCCAGACAACAGATTTTGGGTGGGCCTAAGCAAGAAGTGGGTGGGCATCAAGTGTCCCCCCCCCCCCCCAAAAAAAAAATACCTCAGCTGGTGGAAAAATGCTTCTTTCCACCTTGGCAGTTTGCAGCAGCATGCGCAGGTGCCGGTATCATGGAGAGTAGCGTTTTCATTACCATCAGGAGAAAATCTTCAGCTGGCTGAGCTTGGGATCCCACCAGCTACCACTAAACGTGTGCTACTGTTGGATGGGCCTGAGCCCTGAATGGGTGGGCCCCAGCCCACCCAGGCCCACCTATGGCTACGCCACTGACACACAGCGAATGTGGAAGTTCAGTTCCACATTTAAGCCTGTGCTATTTGGGCCAGTTGAAGAAGGAACTAAATGTAAACATGCCTGATCCACTTAGGAGTAGTAGTTAGCAGACCTCTCCAATAGGCATCCAGGAACAAAGTTGTGACTTAAAAACCATGAAAGAAAAAAATAAATGCATAAACAAAAAGTGCGATTGAGGACAATACTCAAAAGCAGCTCTATATTCATCAGCAGTTCACGAATATGTAACTTCTCCCAGGGGCAGACTGACAAGTCTATCAATAGGGCAGTGCTCTAGGGGCCCACAGCAGTAGAGGGCCCACTCTCCCCTAACCAGTAACAACCAGTAATGTAGGTCAGATGGGTGGTAAGGGGCCTATGACCCTTATTGCCAGAGGCCCAGATCACTATCAGTCCACCCCTCACATTAGAGATAGGCAGTCAGGAAGATGATGTAAGAAAGCATCGGGGGGGGGGGGGCACAGAATATAGGGTAAATTATGACAGACTTCTGATCTATTTGCCCTCTATGGAGGAGTAGCCTAGCGGTTAGTGCAGTGGACTTTGAGCCTGGGGAACTGAGTTCAATTCCCACTGCAGTTCCTTGTGACTCTGGGCAAGTCACTTAACCCTCCATTGCCCCTGGTACAAAATAAGTACCTGAATACATGTAAGCCACTTTGAATATAGTTGCAAAAACCTCAGACAAGCAGTATATCAAGTCCCATTTCCCTTTCCCTCTTCAGGAAAATCTCCTTTATTTTATAATGCTGCTGCTGATGGTTCAACACATTGCTAGTACCATTTATTCTTCCAGCCATTGACCAGCTCATAGGGAAATGTGCTGGAAAGACATCCAGGCTCATTATGTTTTTGCTGGATGACACATTCATTCTAGTGCTAAAACAACATTCCCAGAATTAGTGGAGGACATTTCAGGTACAGAGCTGCCACTTTCATACATAGTGGTCAATATTCAGCCCTCGGTGGTCAGTGTTTAGATATTCAATGCTGGGCCATGTCCCGGAACCAGTACTGAATATCTAGGTTACAGTAGTCACCCAGAAGCTAATCACATACCAGTCGACATTCAGACTGGTGTGCATTTTTGCTGTCCTAACTTTATTCACTTACTTAACCAGTTAGTGGATTAAATATCACCGCTAAATATCTCTGCCCACGGACTGCTCTGGTTTTATCCAAACAGTTTCACAGAGGTCAGAGCCAATATTCAATGGCACAGCCTGGTAAAGTCCCACTGAATATTGGCAGTTGGCCAGCTCAGTGGGGTTTAACCAGGCAGGAGCCTAAATCCTGTTGATAAGATTCATATAGAATTGCTTAAGTTTGACAGGCAGATCTGTACAGGGTCAGACCCACTGTTTCCTCTAAGCTGAGCAAGAGTCCTCCAAATGGATTGCTACCAGTGGGGGGGGGGGGGTGCTTCAATATTGTGTTTTCAATCGCTAGAGACAGGCAGGTTCCCTGGAGTCATTCAGAACTTCCCATCCCTCACTATTGAAAATGTGAGAGTGAAGCTGCACCCCCTACTGGCAGGACTGTAGAAGGAGGACTCCCACTCAGCTTAGAGGAAGCATTGGTCAAAGCAAGTATAAATGTGTATAGGTATTTTCCAAAGAGTTTTAGGTAGATAGATGCATAAACTCCCTTTATAAAACAGTATTTCTACCCCATAGGATAGACACCTTGGAGGCAATTCAATAATACCTTAATTTGGGTATTATAATGGTACTCACTTTGCACCAGTTTTGTAATGGCTCTTAGGCATGCCTAAGTCATTATAGAATACTAGTGCAAATCTACACTGACATGTCAAAACTTAAACAGGATCCCTGATGCCATAGTATGGTAGGTCTCACCTAAGTGTGCCATGTGACTAATAATATTCTATAAGTTATGCATATCACTTGGTACCATGCTTATGGTCCACACATGCTCCTCCCATGTTTACCTCCACCTTGGAGTTACATGCTATAGCATTTAGGCACTACTTTATAAAATAATTCCTAGTGGTTCTGGGAGTTAGCCAGGCTGGCATTGAATATCTAGGTGTTTTTTGGTCGGGTTCAATTTAACCATCCAAGCTGATTTCAGCGTTGGCCAGATAAATTGAAACTGGTCAAAGATAGGCCTGCTATTTTGGTGGCCAAGTTTGGCTGCCAAAGTTAGCCAGCGATTCACTGAATATGAGCGGATAGCTGGTTATATTGCACAAAATAATCGGTTATCCGCTAAGTGCTAACCGACAATATTCAGCGGGAGATAACCAGAGATCTCCCGCTGAATATTGCTAGATAGCCGGTTAAGTGCCATATAACCAGCCAGGAGCTGTTCCTGGCTGGTTAAATGGTTTTATATATGAGGGAGAGTATACTTAAGTGTAAAACCACCAATTAAAGGTGCCTTTGATGCTCATAAGTGGCACATAGCTCTAGACACAAGCTTATAGAATTGCCCAGCTTGTTCAAGAAATTACAATCCACAATTTATTTTATTGCTCCCTTACTCATCATTTTAGCTGTGAATTCCAAATTCCTTCTATAGTTACAGTTGCTGGCTATAACCTGCAGCTGATTGGCTAATAGGAATATTCTAATTGTTTACACAGCACAGGTTATGAACTTGCCTTTGTTTCATAATTCTAACATTGATAACCACGTTTAAGCATTTAGCAAAAATAAGGTGAGAAGTGCATAAGGCCTAGAAGTCAGTTCACTTGTGCAATTTTGAACTAGTACTTCTTTTAACTAACAGCCTTTTTGGAAGGGGAAAGAAAGTCCACAGAAAAATCAGTCATGCAAGCAAAATCTTGTGCAAAAGTCAATGGGGTACTTTTGTCATATCTCTTAAGATTAGCCAAATTCCCTCAGCAATCCTCGTTGTTTGTATTTCTGTGGATACATTTTCCCCATCCTGAAACTGCAGGAAATACATTCTTCGACAAAGAAGGACTATTGTAAAACTATTGAAGTTAAAAACTGACCTTCGTGGGCGGGAAAGTTAATATTTTTTTTGTCTCACTTTCCTTAATATCTAGCCATTAGAATATTGCACTGAAATATTCTCATCACAAATAACATCTCTATCAGCAACGATTCTATGTAAAAGAGAAACCAGCATTACTTTTATTTTTTAGTTGAAATAAGAAGACAATGGCTTACGATTCTGTCTGTAAGCTCATTTCCTGCACTGGAAGCAGTGAAGCATAAGTAAGAACACAATGCTGGAACACAAGGCTCGTTTTAATTTCTACTAAAGAGACCGTCTCTTTTATTTCCATCTGTTTTTCTTATTCAGTTTCATTCAGGCTACTTGAACTAATAAACGCACCAAATCTATTACTCAATCATACATAGTATGGAAGCCTTCTGCCAGCAATGCAGTTAAAGAATTCAATCCTGTGCAAAAGTATTGGAGACTGGAACCCAGACTATTCTCTCTACTAACCTCTCGGGTGGTTGACTCAGCTTTACAGATTGCTAAAATACATCAAAAATGTTTAGATTATAAGTTGTAAAGCCCATCAAAATTGTCCTAGGATATTTCGTGTAAATGAATGAACTATATGAGTACGTACTCCTACAGGACTGACACCCCAGAGTGACTAACGCACTGCTGCATTGGCGTACACCACCACCACCATTAACACGCTAATTTGCCACTGGTTCCATTTTATGCAATGGGATATACAATAGTAACTAATAAAGTATGTTAATGATGTTATCGCATACTAATGCAATGGCACATGTTAATAACACTAGCAGTATATAAAGATCGGGTCAGCAAAATAAAATAGAAAGCCCAACTTTAATACCTCTGTAAGTAGGGTAGTGATCTACTCATGCTTATGATACACAAGTCGGACAGTTAAATGGTACTTAATCGGATATCTGGCGATACTCAGCGGGAGACAGATGGCTAGATCCCGCTGACTATCGCCGGTTAGCGCTTAGTGATAGCCGATTATATTGCATGCTATCCGCCAATATTCACCATATCACCTGCTAAGTTTTGTGGCCAAATTAGGCAGCCAAAATAGCAGGCCTATCTTTGGCTGATTTCAACTTAACTGACCTGTGCTGAATATTGACTTGGCGGTTAAGTTGAAACTGGCCAAAATAAACCCAGGTATTCAATGCCAGTCACCGGAAATAGCTTGGGATTGAATATCTGGGTTCAGTACCGACCGTGGGAGACAATTCGGCTACCTCCCATGGTCTGAATATTGAACCCAAGGAAATTAAGGGGCCATTTTTACTAAATCACATTAAGTGCTAATGTATGCATAACACGGGGGGGAAAGCTTACTGTAAAAAATGTTAAAGCATTTTGTGGTATTTTGCCTTTCAGCATGTACTAACTTGGTGCGTTAGCTATTTTTTAAAAATTATTTTTACTGGGGGCATGTCATGGGCAGAGAATGGGCATGGAAGCATTAACCAGCTAGCGCGTTTACATTAGCACATGCTAACTAATGAACACAGAATTAACATGGGAGCACTTAACACTTCCTAAATAGGAGACAGTAAGTGCTCCCGCATTAACCTTTTCCAGGTAATGCGTGCTAAAGCGAACATTTGCGTGTGACTTGAAAAAAACAATAATTGAAAAATGCCTGAAACACTGCTTCATTAGAAATGGTCTTAGCAGTAGTAAAAGGAACCCTAAAAGAGGAAAGGAACTATAGGGGCTTTTTTTTACTAAAGTGCAGTAAAGTTTTGCACTTACCACGTGAAGGAGTAGCCTAATGCTTAGTGTAGCAGCCTGAGACCCTGGGGAACTGGGTTCAATTTCCACTGCAGCTCCTTGTGACCCTGGGCAAGTCACTTAACCCTCTATTGCCCCAGGTACAAAAACTTAGATTGTGAGCTCCCTAGGGATAGAGAAAGTACTAGATTCTTAAAATGGCTCAAAAGAAATAGCACTTAATGCTATTCTATAAACCACACTTACAGTTAGGCACAGTTTATAGAATAACACTTAGCACAGGAAACTGCAATGAAAACCTGGTGTAAATCCCCACGCCTCAATTAGGCACAGATCCTGCTAATTCTATAACAACGCACATAAATTTTAGGGACATTCCCAGCCCGTCTATGCCCCTCCCATGGCCACACCCTCTTTTCAGAACCGCACACTAGAATTTATACGCACCTCTTATGACTAAATACGACTAAAAAGATGTGTGCATAAATTCTAATTATTGTCAATTTGTGCCGATAATTGCTTCTTATTGCCCAATTATCAGCACTGATTGCCTCATTAATCAATTAAGTTGTGCATGCAATGCAAAGCGCCATATATAGAATCCGGGGGTAATGTATACAGTGTTGCATACACCTAGTAGTGCTATAGAAATGATTAGTAGTAGTAGTAGCACAAATGTGCAGAGTAGGTACAAAGCCTGTGTGCTAACTGTTGGGGGCAATGCCATATAACTACTGAAAAATAAAATTCTTTATTGTATGTTGAGGTAGTAATTCTACAAATTAGCACTTAGACATATGAGTATGAGGAAAGGCTAAAAACGTTAGGGCTTTTCAGCTTGGAAAACAGACAGATGAGGGGAGATATGGTTGAGGTCTACAAAATTCTGAGTGGTGTAGAACAAGTAGAAGTAAATCAATTTTTTACTCGTTCCAAAAATACAAAGACTAAGGGACACTCAAGGAAGTTACATAGAAATACTTTTCAAAGAAATAGGAGAAAATATTTTTTCACTCAACGAATAATTAAGCTCTGGAACTCTTTTCCGGAGAATGTGGTAACAGCGGTTAGCGTATCTGGGTTTAAAAAAGATTTGGACAAATTCCTGGAGGAAAAGTCCATAGTCTGCTATTGAGTCAGACATGGGAAGCAACTTCTTGTCCTGGGATTTGCAGTATGGAGTATCGCCATGATTTGGGTTTCTGCCAGGTACTTGAGACCTGGCTTGGCCACTGTTTGGAAAACAGGATACTGAGCTAGATGGACCATTGGTCTGATCCAGTATGGCTACCAATAATTGGTAGTTAGGTGCAAATGTGCACTAGAATGCTATTCTATAAGGTATAAAGTACCCATGCTAACTATAATGTGCAGTCTATGCCCATTCCTCCTTCATAACTTGCCCCTATCCCACCCCATAAGAGGCAGTTAGCACAAGAATTAGTGTATGCTATATGCCAGTGTGGATAGGGTTAGCACATAGCACACACACATGCACTGCTAGCACATACTAATTCATGCATGAACTGCTTGGCACACTTTAGTAAACAGGCATCTTAGTGATATCTGGCTGGCATTGTACCACATTACTGGCTTTCACCATAGATGTCATTTATTAGTAACACAGAGTCTAGCTATGAACTTCACACCTTCAAATGCCGTTGTGCAACTCTCCTCCACGTTTACAGCCCTAGTGACTGGGAACACCTTACCTAGCAACAATTAGATTCAGAGAACAGAAGAGAGTGGTCATTTCACAAAAGGATTAAACACAGAACTGCAATCATCTATGCCACAGGATTACAAATTCCTCCCTTCCGAAGTAAATCAGCAAGCATGCAGAAGCGATAAGTAGTATCAGTGGGCCAAGCGCAGACTTTAATTAAAAGTGGAGTTGCAGAAGTAGAGAACCATCTTTTGTGTCTCTTAATATCCCCCCTCCCCCACGGTCCCCCCACATGACCTGTTCTGTGGCCTCAGGAAATATTTCATCCTAGTTAAAGAACTGGATTTCGCTGCTCCATTTCAAAGGGATTCAGTCACATGGTGGAATTCCATAATTACCAGTGTCCCAACAAAGGCTACAAATGGACATATATTTTCGAAAAAGAACTTCACAGGTCCCCCCACCAAACACAAGCTGACAACCATTCAAGAACTATATTTATTAGAGATAATACAATGCACTATACACAATGCATAAAGGGATACGCAGACCACTGGGGACAGAGTTGCCTTGAAAACCTGTTACGAGTTGGAAAGTTTATCCCACATAAGATTGTACGGTCCTCCTTCCATGATATTATTTAAGGCTTGGCCTTAAAGTACTGCTTCTGAAAGAGAATTTTTGAAAACCCAAGGATCTTTTAGGAAATCCAGCTCCCAGCTGGCTTTTCTCTCTCCCTCCAAAAGACTGCCTACATGTTTCTGTTTTTCTAGTGTTTTATCTGAGGCTTTAAGCAGGGCTCGGAGCCAGAGAGATGTGCCCTGCCACTCTCAGACATTTTATTCTTCAGGAAAGATAACACAATAGAGCAGCTAAGCATTTTCTGATCCGAAGTCATCCAGTCCACAGGGAATGATATGAATGACCTCTACCATGTTTACTCGGGTGCAAGTCAGGAGGAGTTTTAGCCTCGCTGATACCCCCTCACAGGCCCAGAGTAAATGACAAATGACACTTTCTCTTTGTGATCTTTGGGGATTTTTGTTGAGTTATTTTGCAGCCTTTGTTGGACCCCAAGAAATGGCCTGTGGCTGAGGCCTATTCTGCCAATTTCCACGCTCCATCTGTGGTATCCATCAACAGGGCCTTTACCAGCATTCAGGGCTCTGACACCTGCCTAGCAGGGTGCATGAGACACAAAGAAAACTAGAGCAGGGAAGGAGGAGGCTAGTGGGGGCTATTTGGAGGGGGAGGGAGGGAAGGAGGTTGAAATGGATGCACAGTAGGGGTTAATCCAAGCCTCTCCAGTCCAGAGCTTTCAGCACCTGGAGGGTCCCCTGCAGGGTTTATTCATGAGTAAAAAGTAAGTGCAGATCTGTTTTCACTTCTTAGGAAAATAATGTTTTAGAAAATGCAAATTTGTACAGAAAAAGTCATTTTATAATAATTTTTTGTATCTATGATTTTTACATTTTTAGCCTGGTAGTTTTTGTTTTACCCAGTTGCTTTTTATTCCATTTGTCTGGATATGAACAAGCTTGCACAGCACCATGATAGCAGTTTTTCTTACTGCAAACATATGGTGATGAAAATACATTTATGCTATCGAGGACATCGCGTTAATGTAAGACATTTAAACCAGCTTCCAAAGTAGAAGAAAGAGTGGCGATTCTGCTGTTGAAAGGGCAAACAACATCAAAGGGAAAGACTATGATAGCCCTTGTGACATAATAAAACACAGTCAACCCACTGTATGTGATCTTTATGGAGTATGTCACAAGAATGCCCCCCCCCCCCCCTCAGCCTCTGCAAAGGACTCAAGAGTGTGTTTTCCTCATTACAATCTTGCTCAGTATTTCTAGTCACTGCCTCTTCAGATCATTGTTTGTGTTAAATTGAGCTCAGGAACTTGCACTTTTATGGACAGATACAGCTAAAAATTCTCCTGTGCTTCCTTTAAATCAAAGCAGTGCTCAGTAACATGGACATTTATAGTTTTATTCAATGAACTTATGGGTGGGGGGGTTTCCAAGCCATTATGTTTATTTATTTATTTATTTATTGGGATTTATTAACCGCCTTTATGAAGAGATTCACCCAAGGTGGTACAGTTTAATATAAAACAATGTGATTAACATCATAACAATAGTAAAATAACCTAGAATAAACCAAATACAATAAATCAGGTAAACTTGAAAACAGTAAATTGAAACCTAATAATAGAACTACAGTGAAACAGTATCAAAAATATACACATACATTTAACAGCAATGGAATTCAAATACCAGAGATATAATACAAAGTTAGCATAGTACTAATGATACACTCAATAAGCATGCATTAGATCATTCAACTAACATAGATATAATGCTAAGATTTTCTACTGTACAGTACGGCTTACCATATAGCTGAGGGACCAAGAGCAGATATATGATGTGAACAAGCAACATTAATGCTGACATACCAAACATAATTAAGACTCTACCCTCATCTGGGCACAATGAGCCCGATATCCAGTGATATTTAATCAGCCAGGAATGGCTCCTGGCTGGTTAACGCTTATCAGGCTAAGCGCTAATATTCAACAAGAGATAGCCAGTTATCTCCACTAAATATTAGCACTAACCCCTAGATTCTATGTAGCACGCCTAGAGATCTACGCTGAAATTAACGCAGATTCTATAACAATGAACACAAACTAATGAGTGCTGATAACAAGCTAATGAATGCTCATAACAGATATAGTGGAATTAGAAAAGGTACAGAGAAGGGTGATGGGACGACTTCCCTATGAGGAAAGGCTAAAGCAGCTAGTGCTCTTCAGCTTGGAGAAAAGACAGCTGAGAGGAGATAAGATAGAGGTCTATAAAATAATGAGTGGAGTGGAATGGGTAGACGTGAATCACTTGTTTACTCCAGGACTAGGGGGCACGCAATGAAGCTACAAGGTAATAAATTTAAAACAAATCAGAGAAAATATTTCTTCACTCAACGTGTAGGAGGAGTGGCCTAGTGGTTAGAGCACTGGTCTTGCAATCCAGAGGTGGCCAGTCCAAATCCCACTGCTGCTCCTAGTGATCTTGGGCAAGTCACTTAACCCTCCATTGTCTCAGGTACAAACTTAGATTGTGAGCCCTCCTGGGACAGAGAAATATCCAGAGTACCTGAATGTAACTCACCTTGAGCTACTACTGAAAAAGGTGTGAGCAAAATCTAAATAAATAACTGGAATTCATTCCCAGAGAATGTAGTAAAAGCAGTTAGATTAGTGGGGTTTAAAAAGGGTTTGGATGGCTTCCTAAAGGAAAAGTTTATAGACCATTATTAAAATGGACTTGGGGAAAATCCACTGCTTATTTCTAGGATAAGCAGCATAAAATGTATTGTACTGTTTTGGGATCTTGCCGTGTACTTGTGACCTGGATTGTCCACTGTTGGAAACAGGATGCTGGGCTTGATGGACATTCAGTCTGTCCCAGTATGGTAATACTTATGTACTTATGTAAAGAGCACTAATTGGCACTAATTAAAATGTAGGTGTACAACTCGCTAAGCTGATTCTGTAACAAAGTGCATCAAACGCATTCAGGCAAAAAGGGGCATAGTTATAGGTGGGGAAATGAGCATTTCATTGGCATTCCAAAATTTACGCATGTAGTTATAGAATATGGAATACTGTGTGTAAATCTATGCGCTGGGATTTACACCACATTTTCATTGGTGTAAATGGATGTGTGTAGATTTAGGCAGTGAGATATCAACTAAGCGTATTCTATAATCGGCACCTTATAGAATACACTTAGTAGGCACTGATTTCAGCACCAATTTTTTAGGTGCCATATATAGAATCTCCTCCTAAGCGGCTAACCACTAACTGGCCACGTCGCACAACGAATCAGCTAAATTGAGTGTTTAAGATAGGCCTGCTATCTTTAACTGCTATTAAGTTAACCTATTAAGATAAGCGCTGAATATTAGCTTAGCCAGTTAAGTTGCCGTGCCCAAAACTGAAACCAGATATTCGATACCTGTTGCTGGATATGATCTGGCATTGAATATCCGGGGTCAACGCTGCAGGCAGCAGCAGCTAACCACGCTGCCTGCCGCTAGCTGAACATCAGGGGGATAGTGTCTAGCACAGCACTATCTCCATGTTTCCCTGAAGAAATGTGGGGCCCTTCTCCTCCCTGTTCCTATCCTGCCTTCTTATGCCTCAGTTTCCCAGCAACAAGTCACTAAAAAGAAAATAAGCCCCTGCCAAGGCAGTACTAATCAAAATAAGACAAATAAAACCTGACACTGAACAACCCCCAAGTGCCCACAGCTATGGGTGGAGAGGACAGATTACTTCTGAATATGGCAGGCTGCAGGGGACTGTTCAGAAGGCCTAGAATCAGCCTCAAAGCCATTCTCAGCTTACAATGCAAGGCCTAATGTCTATGTGCTTCACATGTACGGCCACAAGCATTTTATTTAAAGCAAAGCTGACTGAAAATCTGTCAGAAATGAAAATGTAATACTGTCCTTGGTTGGAAGGTTTTTAACCTCCTTGGTTGGAAGGTTTTTAACCTTGGCACTTGCACAGCATCCCATTTCTTACAATCTAATCATAACCAAATAAATGCTTATTCCAAAAAAGTACTTGGCAGGAATGGGCTGCAGCCTTATTACTTAAACATTCAAATAACAAAGTCGCAATACAGAGCAAACTATAGTTCTTGCCAAAATGGCTTGAAATCCCCAGCCATTTCCCACCCTTTCAAGGCTAGTCAGTGACAACCTAGCCCTCCACTTCCCATAAAATCTTTCACAAACTCATAGACAAAGTGAGGCTTGCATTGATGCCAAGACCTAGTGCCTTGCTCAAGGCAGTATTGTACTCAAGCCTTTAAATTCCCCATTATACCGAACCATGTTACATTAATTTAACCCTTTAGTGTCCAATGTTCCCGTATTGAGCCATATGGGAACAGATTGATGGGAACATTGGACACTAAAGGGTTATTAAGCCTCCCCCAATTTTCCCAACCCAATTGGCTGTTTGGTTTCCTATCCTCCTGCCCCACAGCTGTGATCCCTGACCCCCAACCCCCACCCCACCTCCCCAACACCCCATCCGCCCCCACTAGCAAGACATTCCACCCCCAAAGAAAAGCAACTCCACTGGGTGGACTGGGAAGGACAAAAAATGCCCTGCACCCATCCATTCCTTCCCAGCCAATCCCAACCGCTCCCATTACACAAATAAATTATCTCACCACATATTAACCTACCCCTTTTCAGCATCCATCAATCCTCAACATTGTTCACTCACTCCTTCACTTTTTCCCCAGATATAGTCCCCACACTTTAACTTTTTTTCCTTTCACTGCCAAAGCTCTTCCATTTCCCCCCACCCTATCCTCCTGCCTACTTATTATCCCTCTCACCTCACTGCCTTATCCTACCCCCTCCTTTCCCTTCCCCCATTTCGTAAGCCCGGTCTAACTTTCTTCCCTAACCTTGGGATGTATCTCTGCCAAGGTTAAGAGTCTATTACCAAATACCAGTGGGCTCCCCTTTTAGTAATTATACTTAATCTACAATTCTACATTATATTTCTGAATGCAAAAACATAGCTTTGATTGTTACAAAAGTAAAAAATCATCTCCAAAAATGCTGGTTGCACACATGACCTCTAAATTTTTGATCGGTCTAACATTTGCATCTTCTCTATCACTAAAGATTTATGGAAAAGTTGTACAAATAAAATGGATCTGCATCGTAGCTCTGGTGGGGAGTCTTAATAATTTCACTGGACGCTGCTGAAAGAAACCTATGAGTTTCTTGTCATCCCTCTCTTCACTGCTCCAGCAGATGTGGAAAATTCCATCTCGGGCAGGAATATCCCTCATTGGGCCTGGATTAAGCCACAATCCAATTATCCGATTCAATGCTGTGTTTGTTTGCAAAGAATATGTTCAGAAAAACATTGCAGAATGACTTTTTCTAAACTACATACTGAAAAAGACTGCTCTGAGCCAGTAGTACGGAAGAAAAGTTTGTTAGTAGTGTAGTTAACCAGTGAGCTACTATGACTCAAAAGGATACGTCCAAAAGAGAAACTAATCAATAGGGTTCTAAAAATATCTTTCTATGGGATGATTCAAATATCGCTTCAATGCAATTTGGCTCTATTGCTTCCTTTTTTGATCTAATTATTAATATCCTTTTCCTTTGCTCTTCTGAATGTATCTTTTTCATGTTTACACTTTTTGGGACTAATTTTATGCCATATATGCATGTAAAAGACCTCATAAAATTACCCAATGCATTCAAGTATGGCAGGTAGGCACATACTTGCATGTAAACTAGCGATAGGTATGTTCGGGGGAGGAGTTTGGATGGAGCACAAGTGGAGACATGCCTAATTTATAAAATACACACCTACATGTATACCTCAATTCCATGCATTTAGTACAGCTTCCAAACAGGAGGTGCAACAACCCCAAACAAGGAGATAGAGGGATTCGGCCTGCACGGAGCAGCAGGCACAACTCTAGTAACCTTGCTGGGCAGACTAGATGGACCATACTGATCTTTATCTGCCATCACTTACCATGTCACTATGATTTCATCAGATTTTTTACTGGTAGATTATAAATAGACCTGCTGATCTAAGCAACCTGTTTTAAAATTATCTTCGATTCACAGGTGTGGAAGATGCCAGTCACTATCTCCAAAGTGATGAATGAGAACTGTTTATTATCCAAGCATAACATTCAACAATGTTGACAACTAGAGATGGGTAGTTTGGTGTTTTCATCATCAATGTCCGTGAAGCAAAGCTCTTACCGTTAACATTTTAATACTCATATTATTCTATGTGTATAAGGCTGGCTTACAAGAACCCCTGACGAAGGCTTGAGTGATGAAACACAGCCCATTTTTGGTTCACATTGTCAGTATTGTGCAATGCTATGTTTGGATAATAAACAGTTCTTATCAAACATGATTAGTGCTCCCTTGAACAGATGATACCATTGACGTATAAATATAAAAAAACACCACAGCCATTTTAAAATCGTGACGAAGAGAACATGTTTGGTGTATATTGTTTCTATTGGATTGAAAGTACTTGTTGTGAATAACAATTTGATTTCTACTACTTAGAATCCTTAATAAATCTATTTTTTCAGGAGATGGACCTTGATATAGCCTATAGCGAAACATGAATTCATGTCAGTGTGATAGCTCTCCTCAATGATTATGGAATATATCATTGGAAAACTCCTAATGAAAATTATTTCAAGCTAAGTAGTTTTTATATATATCTTTTCAGGAAATCAGTTACAATAATATAAATGAACTGTAATGAAAAAAAGCACAGAAAAAAAATATAAAATGTGATATGGGATCAATGACAATTACATGCCCACCTTGATCAATGTTTGGCTTAAGTGAAATTTGCCAATGTGGTGGTTGCATGTGCCATCTGACAGATCTATTAGTAATATTCAGTCTGAGGTTTTTTAAATGAAGAGATGATGATAGTAGCTGGGCGTTTCTATTGATATATATTTTGTCCCCTCCTTTAAGAAATAAGTTTGTTGCCAAAGATATTGAGTATTCAATAAAGAAAGGCATAAATGTGAGAGGGCCTAATTTGAAGGTTGGCCTACACATGGGTGGAGTTTGTGTGGTGTGTGGGTGGGGCACAGAGCTACACATATAAATTATAGAATACTATAATTTACAGGCGAGTTTCAGCAATTCAGTTGCAACATTTGCACCTGGCCTATGGCTGGTTTAAGTACACACACCTACATTTTATATGAGTATCTAACCTGTTACCCTAGTATACTATAAAAAAAAGTCACCCACTTTTCTTCATAGAACAGGCAACACATAGGCACCCTCTAGGGGCTAGAATCTGTAAAGAATGCTCTGTGTGGAGCGTCCTTTACAGAATACTAGCTTAGTGCGCATTTCACTCCTAACTGTGGGAGCGAGTGTTTATGTCTGCCAAAGGCTGGTGTAAATGCTCACGCCCAACTGATGGCAACAAGTAAATCACAGTATTTTATAACATGACACCTAATTTCTGGGAATGCTCCTGACTCGCCCATGCCCATGCCCCTTTTGGAGTTGTGTGCTCTGAAATTTAGATGCACATGTTGTAGAATAGGGCATAGGGCAGATTCGAACGTAACTCCTAATTACTGACAATTAAGTGCTTGTTAACTTCAATAATTGATTGATAGTGCCTAATTGATTAATTAGCTTATACATGGATCAGGGATCCATGCTCAACTTTGGTTGACCTACACGGAATCCAGCAGTAAGTGCGTAAATATAGGTGCACTATTATACAGGGTCGCCTAGAGACAGAGCCAAGCCAGGGGCAGCGCCGCTGCAGCTACCACCCCCCCCCCCCCACTCAGGATGCAGCTGCCACCCCGCCACACTCAAGACGCATCTGCCACTGCCACCCCTCACTATCTTGCTCAGGCCACCACCACCCTCCGCCCCCACTTTCCTGCATCAGCACGTCTGCTCCTCCCCAGCCTCCAGTGGGGGCCCAGCACTGGGGTCTGTATCTCTCCTGCTCCTGTGTGCTGGGACCATGTTATCATGTTAATGCATTCACCAGGGTCCTGACAAGAGCAGGAGAGAGACAGAGCCCAGCACAAGACCTCCTCCCCTTGGAGGTAAGGCCCGGGGAATTTTGTCCCCCTCTTGGAAGCCCTGCTATTATACAAGTGCCCTCTTATTCCTGGATTTTATATATGACAAATAAAGTTATGCATACAACTAAATTGTTTAGCAAGACAATCGTCGCTGATAATTGGCCACTAATAAGCAATTATCAGCACTAATTGGCACTAATTAGAATTTACACAAACACAACTTTCTAAGCATATTCTGTAAAGTTGTGTGCGTAAATTCTTATGTGTGAATCTCAAAAGGGGGCATGGCCATGAGAGGGGCATGGGTGGGTCATGGACATTCCTAAAAATTATGCACACTGTTACAGGCATTTACACCAGGTTTTAGTTGGCATAAATGGTCATGCCCAAATTTTAGTTGTGGGAATGGGTGCTATACATCCTATATAATAATTCTCACCTCCAACGTTCTGACTTGCCTGGGACCGTGGCTCATTCCGAGTTGGTCTGCTAGGCTCCGTAGATCAGGCTGACATCACCGTAGCCATTATGATGTCAACTTCAGAACACGGGGGGGGGGGGGGGAACATGCCTCACAGCTGAACCATGTCCAGAGGACGGTCACTGGACATGGGTGGCTGGGGGGGGGCAGGGGAGACAGGAGGGTCGCTGGACATGGGTGGCTGCGGGGGGGCAGGAGAGAGAGGAGGGTCGCTGGACTTGGGTGGCTGCAGGGGGGCAGGGGAGAGAGGAGGGTCGCTGGACATGGGTGGCTGCAGGGGAGCCGAAGAAAACCTTGCTAGCGCCCATTTCATTTGTGTCAGAAACGGGCCTTTTTTACTAGTATTCTATAAACCATGCCTAACTTTCAGCGAGTTTTTTAGAATAGTGCTAAGTTTCGGTGCCAATTTTTTTGGCGCCTTATATAGAATCTGGTCCTTAAAGCTCACTAATTACAAAAAGTTGAAACAAGTTAGTAAATAGGTGCCTTAGAGCCCTGTTTACTAAGCAGCGTTAGAGGCATGTTAACGTTTTTAACACTTTTAACGGGCTTAACCATGTACATACCAACAATATCCCTATAGGCACCTACATGGTAGGCGTGCTAAAAACACTAATGCACCTTAGTAAACAGGGCCCTTAGTGCCTTCTCTGTAAGTTTAATAAAAGCAGGAGAGCAAGAGAAAAGATCTTTAAGGTTTTGTTTTATCCACAAGCAAAAGATACATAATTTTATCAGAGTCAGTAGCCTCAGTTGAGAGAGGACGAATGCACCTATTTCTAACCTCATTTATAGTGGCACATAGAGGCCTACAACAAATCCTGCAAACATTGGGAGTAAAATGAACCCTCATATATTTATACCAGCTCAAGAACCAGCATGGGATCATTTGTATTTTAGAAAGTATTACTCCAGCCATGTACCCAAACTCCAACCTAAAATAACACACCTACATTAACATAGCCTATAAGTACCCATGTTCATGTCATCACATGTACTTGTACACATGTGGTAATTTTATGAGGCATTTTGTGCACATATACTGTTGTGAAAATTACCCCAGAGTATATACAATAGTACCACTTCCCTAAGGACAGCTCCAGTTCCAGAGTATTCATTCCAGTAAATCTCCGGAGGAAGGGGGTGTTACACTACAGGTTTATGGAAAACAAGTAAGCCTGACTTTTATTTACTATTGTCAAGAGAGAACCTATTATTGACCATATGTGTCACTATCATCCTTCTTATCATCCTGACCATCCTGTCCACTGGGAGCTGTTAATGAACTGGGTAATTGAGCTGCTGACATGTGTTACCAAAACAAAACAATAGGAAAAAGAGGACAAATGAACATTTTATTTGCCAATCAGAGTGGGTTTGGCTTTTCAGGCAGCAGTGGCTAAGTAAGTGGCCGACTCCATAGAGCAGTGCATTGAAGGGAAACAGATGCACGAAGGATAATAGCTAACTGACAGCTTATGGCCCATCTGTGCTTAACATTTTGTTAAAGAAATTACTTGACTTGCTAAAGAGACAAATTACGCAGCTGCCCCGAGTGCGGCTTTAGAGGAGATAAATCATTAGTTAAACTGTTTCATGCTTAAAATGACAATGCATATTAACAGTTATGCTGGGACATTTTGTCAGCACAGCTTGACACAGTTATTATTACGCACACAAAAAAAAGTGACAGTTTGCAGCTAGTCACGCCCCTCAACTTAGTGGGAAAATGACGGGGCTGAGAACAGGAAAAATTCCTAAAATAAACAGCAGTTAATACAGGCTCTTCCTCTGAAGTACAAGGTGATTAAAAAAAGAAAAACTACAAATGACAAGAGTTCCATATAATAAACAGCTGACAACCTTTCATCGTTAGATTTCATGACATCACATTGAATACATTTATGTAGGGTTAGAAATGCAGGATCTACTTTGTACTAAGGAGGAAAAACAGTGCAGCATCTCCCCCCCCCCCCCCCCCCAACATGCCCACTTTCTTCAACTGACCAACCACCAAATTGTAGTTGATCGTGTCAAAGGTGGAGGTCGCATCCTGAAAAACTACCATCATCCCTTTTCTCATGTCCTTGCAGCAAGAAATGGGTTGCCAAGGGATGATGTGTTGGTGGTTTGGATCATTTCTGATTGCAATAAGTGATACTCATTCAGGATAGGCCCTGGTGAAAAGGGGGTTCTTCATGGCTTGGCCATGTCTCCCATGCTTTTCAATGTTTTTTAGGCCATTGTGTCTGTATTTTTGTCTAAGTTGGGAGCAAGCTCTGTACTAATGTTCTGTTTGCAGAGAGGTTTTCTAACTGCTTGTTGCAGGAGGGTAAGGTGGATGCAGGAATTGTGGTTAAGGGAGTTATTTTCCACAGGTCCTATGATGGGTCCTTCTAGCTGTTGTATAAGTCTCTATGATCCCTCCAGGAAGTGGAGGGTGCACCTGGGTAGAATATATCACTTCCTGTTGTTACTGTAGGTTAAAATAAAGCAAGTAGTTGAGACTGTTTATCTGGCCTGATAGTGTCTGAATATATTATAGGTCCAGGGGTGGTTGAATAAAAGGTAAAACCAAATTTGTTGTCATGGGTCATAAGGAGGAGACAACACAGGGTTTGTATACAACTACAATAGGCAGGACCATCCTGAGGGCCATGTGAGCAGTGTAGTCACATAGGGTGCAAGGGAGATGGGGTGCAAAAATCGCTCCCTGACCATTATATATTATATTTGGCCCAAAACCTGGAGAACGGAAGACAAAGCACAGTTGAAATGGTGCAATAGTTTTGCTTATTTGTGACAATGTGCTGTTTATTTGGGGCAGTAACATACATAAAACATCATCAATACATCACCAACCCCTGAAGTTTCTATGGGCTGCCACATTTGCGCACACGTGCTGCTGTGGGGTGTGTTGTGTTCCATCTGTGCTGTGGGCTGAAAAAATGCCAAGGAAAGATCTAACACTCACAGACAAAATCGCCTTGCTAGAAGAATTGAAAAAACAACCACCACACCAGTCAGCACCAACTGGCAGAGATTACAGAAGTGCCAAAATCCACAATGTCACGCATGATACTTTTCTTTTCATTTATTCAAATTTAAATATTTTCTTTTCCTTTAGTTCAACATTTGTGTTCATGAACAAATGTAAAATTTGAAATTAAACTGTACTGAACTGTACTGGTTTGTTTTGTGTTTGGACAATAAATAATTGTTTTGACTTTTCTTTTTAGCAGTAAAATGTCAACTTCATTTTTTCGGGGCAGTCATTTAATTGGGGCAATGTACTATAGTCTTGATGTGTCCCAATTAACTGGAATCCAATGTAAACGGCACCATTTTTAAGCGTGATTTATAGAATCTTGCTCTACATGTAAGCACTGCTACTTACGGTGTAACACCCTAAGTACAGCAGGTCTTTTTTTTTTTTTTGTAACATGGCTGTTCCTTTTAACAAGCTGTGGGAAAAAGGGCCCTGCGCTGGCGGTGGGGGCTGTTTTTCCAAAGTGCCAGGGCCCTTTTTACCGCAGCGGGTAAAAAGCCCCCAGACAAACATGGCCATGTGGTAAGAGAAATCTTACCACGTGGCCATGTGGCGTGGAGCCCCTATTGCCAGCCACTGAGGTGGCAATAGGGGCTCTCACAGTAACCCAGCGGTAACTGGGCAGCATGTGCAATGCCTCATTGCCACCGGGTTACTGCCACGCAAGCCATTTCTGGGGGTTTTCTTTTTCTGCCACAAGTGGCATGCACGGAGTGTTACTACTGCCAACGGCCACGTTGGGCCGGTAACAGTCCCAATTTAGTGTTTGGTAAGCCCGCATTGGGCTTACTGACGCTTTGTAAAAGACCCCCTACCTTTGCTTTGGATAGATAACAAAGGGGGTCTTGTACTAAAGCTTAGCACACACTAACAAAATTAGCATGCACTAAATACTAAGAAGGTCATAGATATAAAATCTTATATACAATCATCACCAAAAAAGCTCTGGATGGTTCACAATTCTGTAATCTAATAATAATAAAGAAGAAAAAGTTTGAAATATCAAAAATACATTAAAAAGTTAGTACTTTGTTTTTGAACAACCAGGTTTTCAATTGCTTATGAAAACAAATATAGCGAGATTCTAACCTGATTTCTAATGGAAGAGAATTTCATAACTGAGGAGCAGCTGTGAAAAAAACGTTTCTTCAGGTTGATAATAAACAAGTAGCCGAGCAAAAAGATAGATCAAGTTTAAGAACATAAGAATAGAATGAAGCAATCTTCCTGGTGTAACAGTGGACCGTAAACCTATACGCTTGATCAGATAAATTGGGTTCAAACCATATAAAATGTTAAAAATGAAACAAAAGGCCTTAACTTCTATGCACTCTGATCAGTAGGCCAGTGCAGAAAGTGCAACAGAGGGGTAATCCACTCATACTTTGATCTCTTCAATATAAGTCTTGCAGCAGTATTTTGAACTAGTTGTAATTTAGATAAGAAAGCATGAGACATTCCTAAGAACAGAATGTTGCAATAGTCCAAAATGGAAAAGAGAGAGCATATACCAGTTTTTGTAGAACATCTGCTGACCACCACTGGCTAAATATTGACTGGCTAATTTTTAAGTGGACTAGGATAGCAGGGAAGGTGGGGCAGAGGGGTGGTGGAGGCGGAGAAGTAGAGCAGCAGGGGATGCATTGTGCCCACTCAACATTTGCTGTCCGGCCATGCCACTGATGTGGAAGCTGCCAAGTGATGCTGCTGTTTATTTTTATGTGTAGCTTCCTAAAATCATTGTTCTCGCCCTACATGCTGGCAATACATGTGTATTTATCAGGATCTATTTTACAAAAAGCTCCATGTTACTACGACTAATCATTTCTATTAGGCTACTAGATGTACACAGTGCTGTACACACAATAAGCAGGTACTTTCTCTGTTCCTAGAGGGTTCACAATTTAAAGTTTTTTGTACACTGGGCAATGGAGGGTTAAATGACTTACCCCGGGTCACAAGGAGCTGCAGTGGGAATTGAACTCAGGTTGCCAGGTTCAAAGCCTACTGTATTAACCAATAGTCTACTCCTCCACAAGCTACAGCTTTTTGTAAAACACCAAGGAAATGTGAATGTCCCAATCTGAATATTTACAGGTCGATATTCAAAGCAATTTAACTGGGCAAAAACAGCTCCTGGCCAGTTAAATCGCTTGTTTAGGGCCAACCGGTCATTTTCAGTGGCACATAACCAGTTAGTGCCATTAAAAATGTCCGGTTAGTGCCCATCTCAAAACTGGCTATTTTGGGGGTGTTCCAGGGTTGGAGTCAGTACTTGACTGATTAAAAGTGTCTATATTTTTTTTTGTTACATTTGTACCCTGCACTTTCCCACTCATGGCAGGCTCAATGTGGCTTACAGGGGACAATGGAGGGTTAAGTGACTTGCCCAGTCACAAGGAGCTGCCTGTGGCTGAAGTGGGAATTGAACTCAGTTCCTCAAGACCAAACTCCACCACCCTAACCACTAGGCCACTCCTCCACTCTGCATGCAGCACTTAACTGGCCAAGTTAACTGCATAAATGGGACAGCATAAAAGTAAGTCCTTTCTTTATGACCCCATAGCTGGTTAAGGGGTCCTTTTACTAAGGACCTTTTACATGCTTGTGGATTTATGATGCACTAATGATTAGCATGCACTAAAAGCTAAGATGCCCGTACGAATATAATGGGTGTCTTAGCATTTAGTGCATGCTAATTTTTAACACACGCTAAATCAGCTAGCATGCCTTAGTAAAAGGACCCCTTAGTGCTGAATATTGCACTTAACTGGCTATGCGTCTACCCACTCTGCAAACCCATAAATTCAGTGCCAAAGTCTGGACATGGCCCAGCATTGATTTTTCTGGGCATAATGCCGGCTGAATATCAATCTGTCCCATTTTCCACATAGATCCCCCTCTGAAAAAATGGAGTTTCATATGGCTTAAAGTACTCACTTTCTATTTCCTTTACCACACACAGGAATTCTGTCACTCTCCCACACACCATAAACCTCCATTCTGAGGATCATAACCACTTATTCATAAAGGGGGCTCTTTCTTGAAGCAAAGCAATCATAGCAGAACTCAGGAAATTTGTCAACCAAGTTATTCAGCATCAAGCAATATTCATAGCACATCTGCATATGGCTTCAAAAGATGGCATTCTAGATCCTTAAGTAATGAAACTCACATGAATAAGGAGGAAGTTATTAACATAGTAACATAGTAGATGGCGGCAGAAAAAGACCTGCACGGTCCATCCAGTCTGCCCAACAAGATAATCTCATATGTGCTACTTTTTGTGTGTACCTTACCTTGATTTGTATCTGCCATTTTCAGGGCACAGACCGTAGAAGTCTGCCCAGCACTAGCCCCGCCTCCCAACCACCAGCCCCGCCTCTCACCACCAGTTCCACCACCCAATCACGGCTAAGCTTCTGAGGATTCATTCCTTCTGAACAGGATAATGTTGCTACTCTTTGAGATTCTGCATTAAGAAGGGTTATATTACTACACGTTGTGCTATATTAGCACAGGGTGTCATTGCATAAAATGGAACTCTCTGCTAAAATGACATGGCGTGGTAAAATAATCTGTCTTAAAGATAGCCCGCATTGATAACTTCCCCCTTATCACACTACCTCACCCTGTTACACAAATGTATTTTATATTTCTTATGAAGGCAACTTTAAAACTACCAGCGTAGTTGCAAAGTGAACGGGTATGTTTTGTCCACAGACTTTACATTAATTCTCAAAAAAGTGCACACATGCTTTCACTTTGAAAAATGTAGCTACAGTCGCTTGTACCTCTTTTTTGTACAGATAATTTTTTTGACTAGAAAAAGGGAAAATAGTTTGAACAAGTAAAAGTGTGCAACTCCCAGGAACCAATATCAGGTCAAGGGTATCTAATGCCAACTCCCCACCCCCCCACTGCAACATCGTTGGGATTTATACCTGCTCCTAGGGACACCTAGGGTGCCGAAAAGTGCTCTTATATGGAAGGCTGACCCTTAGTGGTAGTACCATGAGAATACTGCTAGGGGACTTGGCACCTAACACCAAATGGGAAGGAAGCAGAGGAGGACTGCTCTTGCCCTATTCCACTACACCACCAGGTGCACTATATAGAATCCGGGGATAGGGGGAATTCAGTAAATAGTACCCAAAGTTAGGTGCCGGGAAGATCCATACTAAGGGCCTTTTTAACTAAGTCATGCTAGCGACTCTGATGCAGCAAATGAAAGGAAGCTCATTCAGTTCTTATGGGATAATTATTTAGCATGTGCAATCATTAGCGCGTGCTAAATCCATTAGCACACAGTAAAGGGACTCTTATGTTTGTTTTATTTGTTATCCACTGAGGATTTCTAGATTGTATAGACTATAAATAATGTATATAGAATAAATAAATAGAATCTGGGGGATAATGGACACAAAAGAATTAAAATACTGACGCCACCCTTTACCTGCCCCAACACCCTTTTTCTACACCAAAAATATCCATTTCATTCATATCTTTCCAGCCTACTCTATCCGTTCTTTAATAAGTTTAGGTGGACTTAACATATACACATGTAGACTATCAAATACCTTAATAACGGTGAAAATGTGCACCAAGTATGCCCCTCATTTACACTATATTCTGAGCAGGGGAAAGTAATCATGCCTACTCTCTGCCACGTAAACTAGCATTTTATAACAACAAGTAGGAATCTAATCATGATTCCCTGATAAAAAAAAATTACCTTTATACAGAAGAGATCTTTGGTCGGCTGCCACTCGGGGCTGATCGCTGATGCGCACCCCACACACACACACACACCCACCGGGTACAGCAGCGTCTGTTCCCCCCCCTGGTGCAGCACAACCCTCCCTCTGGCACATGGACACACACACACCCCCAGCGCATCAACACCCCCCACCCCCACCCCCGGGTGCATTCTTACCTGCTGGGGCAGCCGCGTGGCTGTCGGTTCTGCTGGTTCCCTGCTCCCTCTGCCCCGGAACAGGAAGTAACCTGTTCCGGGGCAGAGGGAGCAGGGAACCAGCGGAGCCGACAGCTGCGTGGCTGCTTTCTGCACCCCTCCAGCGGAGTGCATCCGTGGCGGACCGCCCCACCCTCGATACGCCACTACCTTTATAGTAAACAAAGTGGAAAAAAAAGACTTTAATGGGTTCCTTTTACAAAGTGGCACTACTGAATAGTGTGCACTGAATATAAAGAAACCCATGGGAATTGAACTGGCTTCTTCACATTCAGTACATGCTAATAGGTAGCATCACTTCATAAAAGGAGCACAGTGTTTGTAATGTGCAAAATAGCAAGCACTGTTTGACATGTTGCCACCGTTTGCAAAGATTTTTGCATTCACAATAAAATTTTGCATGTAGTTTTCCGATGAGCTGCTGCAATGCAATATCATGCAGAAGTGTTAATGCGTAATAGAAACATGAAACATAGAAACGTGACAGCAGATAAGGGCCGAAGCCCATCCAGTCTGCCCATCCTCAGTAACCACTAACTCCTTTCCCTAAGAGATCCCATGTGCCTGTCCCAACTTTTTTAAATTCTGCCACAGTCCTCAACTCCACAACCTCCACCAGGTGGTCATTCCACATATCAACCCCCTCACTGTGAAAGAGCATTTTCTCAGATTCCTCATGAGCCAATTTCCTTTTAACTTCATGCTATGCCCTCGCATTCCAGAAGTTTCCTTCATTTGAAAAAGGCTCACCTCCTGAACATTAATGCCACTGAGGTATTTAAACGTCTCTATCATATCCCTTCTCTCCCGCCTCTCTTTGCTTATCCTAGAAATAAGCAGTGAATTTTCCCTAAGTCTATCTTAATAGTTGGTTATGGAATTTTCTTTTAGGAAATTAGTCAAACCTTTTTTAAACCTGCTAAGCTAACTACTTTTACCACATTGTCTGGCAACGAATTTACAGATTTAATTATATGTTGAGTGAATAAATATTTCCCTGATTTGTTTTAATTTTACTACTTTGTGGCTTCATTGCATGTCCCCTAGTCCAAGCATTTTTTGAAAGATTAAACAAGCGATTCACATCTACCTGTTCCATGCCACTCATTATTTTATAGACTTCTATCATATCTCCATATCTTCTCTAAGCTGAAGAGCCCTAGCCGCTTTAGCCTTTCTTCATAGGGAAATTGTCCCATCCCTGTTATCATTTTCATCACCCTTCTCTGTACCTTTTCTAATTGCATTATTTTTTAAAGATATGGTGACCAGAATTGCACACAGTATTTGAGGTGCGGTCACACCATGGAGTGATACAAAGATATTATAACATCGTCATTTTTGTTTTCCAGTCCTTTCCTAATAATACCTAGCATTCTATTTGCTTTCTTAACCACCGCCGCACACTGAGCAGAGGGTTTCAACGTATCATCAACGATGACACCTAGATCCCTGACACTTAGACCCCTTTCCTGGTCAGTGACTCCTAATGTGGAACCTTTCATCACGTAGTTATAGTTTGGGTTTCTCTTTCCTACATGCATCTCTTTGCACTTGCTCACATTAAACATCATCTGCCATTTGGATGCCCAGTCTTCCAGTCTCATAAGGACCTCTTGCAACATAGTAACAGTAAGTGGCAGCGGATAAAGACCTGAACAGTTCATCCAGTCTACCTAACAGTCACACTCATTACCAACTCATGATTAAAATCAACAATGAGTGTGATATTATATGCTTGATCAAGAGACACTTTGGTGTTTCTGGAACATGGACCGTAGAAGTCCGCCTGGCTCTGTCTTTATGTTCTACCTATTGGAGTTACTATCAAGCTCACTCCAGCCTATTCTAATACGTCTTGTCATTTGCAGGATCCATACCGTAGTTGCCATTGGAGTCTTTTCCAGCCACTAGCCGAGCTGGTTCGGTCAATGGACACTCAGTTCTACATCTATGCAGATGATGTGCAGCTACTCATACCTGTTGAATCTGACATACCTACAGCCCTGAATAAACTGATTACCCATCTAACATCAATTTAAGAATGGGCTTAACACAACAAACTTTGCATGAACGGTACCCAAGTAAAACCAAGCTTCTCTGGGTCCCTAACACAAGTGGACACATACATGACATCAAAATCTCTTTTGAGAAGTACGAACTCCCCTTCAAATCACAAGTCAGGTACCTTCACTAGTCAGATTTAACAAAACAAAAACTTTTTTTTTAAAGAAATGCTGCATGCACTATTTTTCCATGAGGTATTTGCATAGAAGACCAAAAAGAAAACTTTTGCATGTTTAACAGTGTGCAAAGTTTTTCTCTGTGTTGAGAAAACTAAACATTCCATCACTCATTGACCATATAAAGAGAGCTGCCTTCCTTTCTTTTTTCCTTTTTTGTTTTACTTTCTATTCTCTATTCCTTCTTCTCTTTTTTCTCTATTTCCTTCTTTTTTACTTTCTTTTTTCACCATATTTTTCCTTCTGATTCTTTCATCATTTTTTATTCCTTCCTTTTTTTTCTCTTTCTAACATTTCCATGCCCTTCGTTCTTTTATTTCTCCATCCTTTCTTTCATTCCTTCATCATCTTTTTCCTTCCATTAACATAGGAACCTAAGGTTTGCCATAAAGGCACAAACCAAAGATCCATCAAACCCAGTATCCTGTTTCCAGCAGTGGCCCATCGAGGTCACAAGTACCTGACCTGGCAAGATCCCAGAACAGTAAAACAGATTCTATGCTGCCTATCCCAGAAATCAGCAGTGAATTTTTCCAAGTCCATCTTAATAATGGTTTATGAATTTGTCTTTTAGAAAAGTATGTGAACCATTTTTAAACCCTGCTAACTAACTGCTTTTACCACATTCTCTGGCAACAAATTCCAGAGTTTAATTACACATGGTTTGTTTTAAATTTACTACTTAGTAGCTTCATCGAGTGTCCCCTAGTCATAGTAGTTTTGGAAAGAGTAAAGCAATTCACATCTACCTGTTCCACTCCACTCAGTATTTTATAGACCTTTATCATATCTCCCCTCAGCTTTCTTTTCTCCAAGATAAAGAGCCCTAGCCACTTTAGCCTTTCCTCATAGGGAAGTTGTCCCATCCCCTTTGTCATTTTCATCACCCTTCTCTGTACCTTTTCTAATTCTGCTATATCTTTTTTGAGATGCATTGACCAGAATTGCACACAATATTAGAGGTGTGGTCACACCATGGAGTGATACAAAGGCATTATAACATTCTAATTATTTATTTCCATTCTTTTCCTAATAATTCCTAACATTCTATTTGCTTTCTTAGCCACCGCTTTACACTGAGCTGAGATACCTAAATCTTTTTTCTGCGTAGTGATTACTAATGTGAAACCTTGCATCATGTAGCTATACTTTTGGTTCCTGTTTCTGATATGCATCATTTTGCACTTGCTCACATTAAACATCATCTGCCATTTGGATGTCCAGTCTCGGAAGGTCCTCTTGCAATTTTTCATAATTCTCTTGCGATTTAACAACTTTGAATAACTTTGAGCCCTGTTTACTAAGCCGCACTAAGGGCACACTAGCATTTTTAGTGTGCACTAATGATTAAAGCATGCACTAAACATATAGGTGACTTTCGGGCTTATTTTTGAAAGTGATCGCCGGCAATCTTCCAACATAAATCGGGAGATGGCCGGCGATCTATCAAAAGCGGCGAAATCTGTATAATCGGAAGCTGCTTTTTTGACACCATCGCTGCTTTCCCGTCACCGAGCCAGCAAAAGTTCAAGGGGGCGTGTTGGTGACGTAGTGAAGGCGGGATATGGGCAGGCATGGGCGTGGCTACCAGATGGCTTGCTTTCACGGATAATGGAAAAAAAAAGCGGCGTTAATGAGTATTTCGCCGGTTTTACTTGGTCCTTTTATTTTCACGACCAAGTCTCAAAAAGGTGCCCCAACTGACCAGATGATCACCGGAGGGAATGGAGGATGACCTCCCCGTACTCCCCCAGTGGTCACCAACCCCCTTCCACACTAAAAAAAATAAAAACCTTTTTTGCCAGCCTGTATGCCAGCCTCAAATGTCATACCCAGCTCCCTGACAGCAGTATGCAGGTCCCTGGAACAGATTTTGTTGGTTGCAGTGGACTTCAGGCAGGCGGACCCAGGCCCACCCCCCCCCCCACCTGTTCCACTTGTGGTGGTTAATGTAGAGCCCTCTAACCCCCCCAAAACCCACTGTACCCACATGTAGGTGCCCCCTTCACCCATAAGGACTATGGTAGTGGTGTAGAGTTGTGGGGAGTGGGTTTTGGGTTTTGGGGGGATTTGGGGGGCTCAGCACCCAAGGTAAAGGAGCTATGCACCTGGGAGCTATTTGTATATATTTTTTTAATTTTAAGAAGTGCCCCCTAGGGTGCGTGGTTGGTGTCCTAGCATGTCAGGGGGACCAGTGCACTACAAATGCTGGCTCCTCCCACGACCAAATGCCTTGGATTTCGCCGGGTTTGAGATGGCCGGCATTTTTTTCCATTATCGCTGAAAAACAAAACCGGCGATCTCAAACCCGGCGAACTCTGGCATTTGGTCGGGCCAAACCGTATTATCGAAAGAAAAGATGGCCGGCTATCTTTTCTGATAATACGGTTCGGCCAGCTGTTTGCGGCGCCGCCAAAATAGATCACCGGCAATCTATTTCACTGGCGCCATTCGATTATTCCCCTCTTTAGCACTTAGCGCATGCTAATTTTAGCAAGTGCTAAAAATGCTAGCACACCTTAGTAAACAGGTCCCTTAGTGTCATCAGCAAATTTAATTACCCCACTAGCTATTCCCATCTCTAGATCATTTATAAATATGTTAAAAAGCAGCGGTCCCATCACAGACCCCTGGGAACCCCCCACTTTCTACACTTCTCCATTGAGAATGCTGACCATTTAACCCTATTCTCTGTTTTCTATTTTTTTAACCAGTTTTTAATCCATAATAGGATATTAACTCCTATCCCATTGGTTCTTGTTTTTTTCTTTTCTTTTTATTCCTTCCTTTTCTTATCTTTCTGACATTTCCATGTCTTTCATTCTGCTTCTCCTTCATTTCATTCTTTATCATCTCCTTTTTGCTTTTTCTCCTTTCCTTCCTTCTATGTTTCTTTTTTCTCTTTCCTGCCTCCCCTTTTCTTTATTTTTTCCTTTATTTCTGCTTCCGAGGACAGCACACTTGTACAATCCTAACATGAGTCAGGACCCTAAAACACCAAGGCTGCAAAGATTTTCAAAAGGAAAGATTAGGACAGAGTGAGCAGCCATTGTGCACTGTTGCTCAGCTTGAGAGTCCCACCAATAAGTTTAGTTACTGAACATCACTGACTTGGGTTCCCTTCTGTTCCTCAGTTTGGCAATTACAGAAAAGCAGGAGTACTGAGTACTGAGAAATCAACAAGCCAAAAGCAGCAATATTGCAAAAGAAGGCAGACCTAGAAATACATCACCCAGAGTAAGAATTCAGAGGTGGGTTTTCAGGAATATTTACCTGGGCAATGCGGCCTGACTACAAATTGCTTTCCTCCAACAAGTCAAAAAATTATACCTGGCTGCCATAGAAAACAAGTTTTGAGTTTCAGATTTATTTGCTATACTGCCTATTATAGGACATCTAAGTGGTTTGTATTTAATATATATCTATAATCAGTTTCTCTCTCTCTCTCTCTCTCTCTCTCTCTCTCTCTCTCTCTCTCTCTCTCTCTCTCTCTCTCTCTCTCTCTCACTATCTAAAGATAGAGAGAGAGAAAGATACTGGGCAGATGATCAAATGCCCCGTTCCAAACAGCCCTATAAAAATAGCACTGGAACAGCACGGGGCTTTAAGGCCCCTATAATCAGAGATAATTGCATGCAAATTTAAGCAAGTAATTCTCTCTGATCATGGGGTAGAAGTGCGGGAGGATTGTACCTGAACCCTTGACAATCCTCCCACACTTATTTGACAGGTCTGGGCTGTGAAAAGCCCAGACCTGTCAAACACAGGGGCTGTAGGTCCATGGGACCACCAGACCCTGCCCTGAGCTAAGCAAAACGGGGGCTGGGGGTCTGGTGGACATCCGGTCCCTCCAACCCCCCCTGATACAATTTTGGGGGGCTGGAGATCTGGGGGGTCTCCAGCCCCCTTAAACCCCCAACACAAGTTTGAGGGGACTGGAGATCCAGTGGGTCTCCAGCCCTCCCTAACCCCCCAGCATCCCTCACATTTCCCTGGTGGCCCAGTGGGCTGCAGGTCAATCCCTCCCACCTGGTGGTTTAGCGTCCCTTCCTCACCCCCTCTTCCACTGGCACCACCTGGAAAATGGCAGTGCCCAACCCTGCCCAGTGCATCCTGGGATGCACTGGGTGTAGCTTCACACCATATAAGGGAAGTAGTTCAATCCACTGCAGTCAAGCTTCTCCACAATGTGCACAGATTTGCTCCATTCAGAACATGGTTGCCAATTTCCGCTCGTTTCAAGGTCAAAATTCTCCTGCTAGTCTATAAGTCCAGATCTCCATCTGCCCCCGCTTACCTTAAAAACCTCTTTATCCCTTACACCTCCTCCCCCTCCGCTGCCTACGCTTAGTGGTCAATATCCTCCTCACACTCCCCCCACCTGCACTTATTTCACTTTCCTCCACCCGTGAATCTGCTCTTAGTTACCTAGGACCTCAGTTATGGAATGACCTTCCCCTACACATCAGGAACCAGCCCAACATTGCAACTTCAAATAAGCTTGGAAAACACAACTCTTCTCATCTGTCTTCTCCACAGCTGCCTAGTCCATCTCCTGCCTTCTATTTTATTTTTCTTATTTCTATGATGTTGTTTAACTTTTTGACTACCTGCTTTGGATGAGATTCTACATATGGTGCCTAAAAAGTCAGCGCTGAAATCAGTGCTGACTAAGCTTATTCTATATGCAGCGCCTAGATTTAAGCATGTTATATAGAATATGCTTAGTTGACATCTCAGCGCCTAAAACTACATGCCTCCATTTATGCCAATGAAAATGTGGCATCAATCCTGGCAGGTAGATTTAGGCACATTACCTATCTATAGGTTCCATCTTTGCTTATACCCTATGCTGTCTGTTAAAATGTTTTATTACATATGGTGTTGACATTGTAAGTAGAATACTATGCCACACTTTGTATTGTTATTTGAATATTTTTACTTCTGTAATTGTCTTTTGCTTGTGTTTGAATTATTCTTGATGTAACCTGCCTTGAGTGAATTCCTTCAAAAAGGCTGTAAATAAATCCTAAATCCCAATAAATTGAGCCATATTATATAACTATGCGCATAAATGTCAGAACGCCCACGAAGCACCCATAACCATGCCTCTTTTTGCCTGTGCATATTAGAAGTTAGGTTGCCACATTACAAAATGCGCTTAGTGAGTTATATGCATAAATTCTAATTCTTGCCAATTAGTGCTCATTATTTATTTTTATTTTTATTTTATTTTATTACATTTGTATCCCACATTTTCCCACCTATTTGCAGGCTCAATGTGGCTTACAAAGACCTGTTATGGCATCGCCATTCCAGGATAACATTGCTTGTAATTATTGCTTGTTAAAAGCTGTTATCAATGCTGATTAAAGTCAATTAAGTTATGTGTGTTGTTATAGAATACAATTGGATTTCAGTGCAGATCGCTAAGCTCACTATTTAGAATCCAGAGGTTTATACCTATGTGTAGGCCTAGTGGTATATTGTGCTTGAAAATAAATAAATTAATTAAATAAACAAATTCTATATATGGCGCCATAAAACTGACGCTGATAAAAGCGCTATTCTATAAACTGCACTTAAAGTTAGGTGCGGTATATAGAATAGCACTTATGCCTGGGAATCACAGGCACCACATTGCACCTTCTGAAGCGTGCTGCAAATGTACACACCTAAATTAGGTGAGTATTCCCCCCTCATTCTATAATAACGCATGCAAATGTTAGGAATGCCCTCGTTCCACCCATGACCCTCCCATTTCCACACCCCCTTTTTGAACTCGCATGTAAATTTTGGTGTGGATCCCATGTCTAAATTTTACATGCGTAAATTCCAATTAAATCTAATTAGCACCAATAATTGCTTTTTAACAAGCCAAGTATTGGTGCTAATTAATTATCTGCTAATTTTCAATGGCACTTAACCAGTTATCGCTGCTGAAAATTAACGGTTAGAACCGAAGTGAAAGCCAACTATTTGGGGGGCATTCCAGGGGCAGATTCAGCACTAACCAGCCAGTGTAACTGCATAAATGGGACCACATAAAACACAGTCCTGTCTGTATGTAGTAGCCTATAGCCGCTTATGTTCTGAATATCGAATTAATCAGCTATGAATTAGCCGGCTCTGCTTAAACCAGATAATCAGTGCCGAAGCCCAGCCATGCCCAGAATTGAATATCTGGGAATAAACCCTGATGGCAGTCAGCAAAACGCTCACCACCACCTGCTGAATATTGACCCCCTTAGATGCTATTTTACTCGCAAGGAGCAGAAATAGGTGTATTAGGAGCAGCTTAGTGGTTAGAGAAGCATGAAAAGCCAGAGTTCAGATACTGCCTCTCCCGCTGACACTATTTGTGACCTTGGGCAGCTCATGTCACCCTCCATTACCCCAGGTACAACCTACATTGTAAGCCGAATTGGACAAGGAAATGACTTGTGTACCTGAATGTAATTTACCTTGAGCTCACATGTGGAAAAAACCAGCAACAAATTTAAAATCCAAAGTACACTGACTAATTTAATTTGTGTACATTACACTTGCTTCTTGTCAAAGACAAACAACACTGGCTGTTTCCCTTGAGAATCAATGCCCTGAATGCAGACTAAATTAACTCACATGCCTACCACACAACCCAGGCTGTTGTAAAGTTCCCCTTCTGTGTCTTATTTACAACATCTGTTCATTAACTGCATAATTCTCTGTCCTCTTTGCTCAAAAATACAGTCCATTGTCTCAATTGTTTGTTACTGAGCTGCTCTAATCCAGTGTTACCCAAGTCAGTCCTGAAGTATTCCCTTGCCAGTCAGGTTTTCAGGATATCCACAATGAATAAGCATGAAATTGATTTGCATACACTGTATGCAGATCTCTTTCATGCATATTCATTGTGGGTATCCTGAAAACCTGACTGGCAAGGAGGGTACTCCAGGACTGACTTGGGAAACACTGCTCTAATCTACTGACTTGAGCAAGGGTTCTCAACACAGTCTTCAAGACACTTCCAGACAGTCAGGTATTCAAGATATCCATAATGAATATGGAAGAGATACATTTGAATGCATTGCCTCCATTGTGTGCAAATCTACCTCATGCATTTTCATTATGGGTATCCTGAAAACCTGACTGGCTAGATATCTCCTGAGGACTGGGCTGAGAACTCCTGGACTAAAGGAATAATTTAAAATTAGGCAGTAGAATCTGGGATGTTCCATGCAGAAAGACCTTTATGTGACCCATATGTAGGCTTGAAAACATTCAGCCACAGTGGCCACCACACTTAAGTCATAGATCTCAGCAACAATATCTTGGTATCAGCTGGTGCTGAATATCCAGGTATAACAGGCACAGCTGGGATACTGCAGTGATATTCAGTTCCATTACCTGGATAACCATCAAGATAAATTAACTTTTTTGCAGTCCTCAGTTATCCAGATAGTTATCCAGAATATTGCTTGTCTCCAGGTGACTTTTGACTCCCAACTGCTCCCAACACTAGCTAGCTGGCACCAGAGTGGAGGAGTAGCCTAATGGTTAGTGCATTGGGCTGAGATTGAGTCCCACTGTGTCTCCTTGGAACTCTGGATGAGTAATTTAACCGTCTATTACCCCAGACACACACACACAAAAGAGATTGGGACTCCACTAGGGACAGAGAAAGTACCTGTATACAATAGGCAAATTGCTTTGGTTGTATCACAGAAAGGCAGTACATCAAATGCAGGACCTATTGGTCTGTAGAAATTTTCAATACATTATGTAGATAATGACACTGAAAATTCAGGTGTGTCCCAGATAAGTGCTGTTGAATATCAAGCCACGAATCAACAAAACAAGATTTTTAAATTAGCAAAAATTTGATGCCAGTTTGGCTTTGTTATGATCTAGAAAATCTGTGATGTGCACTTTTTTGACTTGCACAATGCAACCATGTTTATCTTCCTATTATTTCAAAGAGCCAGGATCATTTCTTTCTATTCCCTTTTGAAAATATTGGGTAGTCTTTCCACGATTTTGGCATAACTGTTTTTCCTTTAGTAAGATACTTTGCAGTGTGACATCTTCAAGCATAATGGATGCATTGCAAACCATGAATGGGTAGCTCTTCAGTAAACACTGACCCAAAGATAAACTTTGACCTTTTGTTTGGTAATAACACTTCTTAAAGTTCCTTGTTTCTTTTATGAACTACTGGTTGACCTCCGAGCCTAGAAATTGACATGCATTCATATACATCTCCAAGTGCCCTTTGACTCTGCCACTGAGAACCTTTGACCCCCCCCCCCCCCCTGCACTTGATTCCTTAGCCTTCTTAACTGTTTGGAATAGAAACTCAATTTAGCTGGGGATGGAGAGTGCTTGTGATCTTTATGCATATTGGTTTGTGTGATCCACGATAGACTGAATTACACAGAATGGGAGCTATTTTTAATCTAATCTCTAGAATTATTTCAAGTATCAGTTTATTATGGTTTGTTTTGTTTTAACTTATTCAATTATTCTGATTCATTTTGGTATTTTGCAATACAGAAGGGGAAGGATTTCTTTGTGGCCCTGGAGTTTCTATAGGTTTTGGAGTGCCACAGTGCTTGGGGAAAGAAACCCACTGGCCCATCAGGGGTTTGACGTCCCACTGAGGGAGAGGGGCTGCCTGGTTCCTTTAAATGTTTGGCCTTATCACTTGAAGTCTGCTTATTTTGCCTTCCTCAAAAGATAACTGTATCTTTGTGGTAGAGCTGCCAAGTTACCCATTCCAGGAAGGACACTTTTTGGCTGGTCTTAGTTTTAAGCAGTGTAGTACATGTAGTCCATGATTCTAGCCATTGAAATCAGTGCTCCAGGTCCCATAATGCACCAGGATGAGGTTGGCAGAAATCCAGGACCGGCCAAAAAGTCTTCTTGGCAGCTCTGCTGTGAGCTAATGCTATACTTTTTTATAAAAATGGGCTCACAAGCCTCTTTTGCATAAGATTTGTTTACAAAATTTGACAGTTATGAATTACTTTGCATAATTCAGTGTCTGGGTCATTTCTTTGAGGGTCTCAACTATTTTTGTTTCTGAACCAGGAACTTCAATGTTCTACCTTTCCAAGATTCTAAATTTTATTTCCAAAACCCATTGACCAGATATACTAAAGGAATTTATCCATTTTGGAGTTGGTGCAGCCCTCTGAATGGTAAATCTTGTGTATAGTTTCTATCTATAGATTTGCCATGGTAATCAAAGCAGTGTGAACATACTTTTTCTGTGATTATTACCTGAAGGAATGTAACTAAAAGATTTGCTTGTTTTTCATGCAGGTACTTCTTAGGTAAGTGTGTGGGCATAGTTTTCATTATTGAAAACTACACATGTATTTTGCTCTCCAAACCTAACCTGCATTGGCAATGTCTCCTCAGCCTTAAACGTAAAAGTACCCGTGTTGCAAAAAAAAAACACATATTTTTACCTATCTTCAGGGCAGCCAACAATGAAAAGTCCAGTTTCTGTTTGTAAAATAGAATTTCATGTCTTATAGTCCCCAATAATGTGGGTAACACAATTAAGGGAAATGGGTCTTGATATACTGCCTTTCTGTGGTATTTTGCAACTACATTCAAAGCGGTTTACATATATACAGATACTTATTTTGTACCAGGGGCAATGGAGGGTTAAATGACTTGCCCACAGTCACAAGGAGCTGCAGTTCCTTAGGATCAAACTCTGCTGCACTTACCACTAGGCTACTCCTTAACTAGAACATAATCCAGGAATTACAGTTTGCATCATTCTAGACATCCATTAATTCAGGTCTTTAACAAAACATGCCCTATCCTTTTAAAAAATGCATTTTTAAAATAAGAAAATATTTAAAGTTTTCCTGAATAAGAAATAGTTTCTTTGTTGCCAAATTGAAGATGGTAGGGTATTCCAAATTAAGGCAGCTTCATATAGTAAAAATGACTGTAACAATTTAAACATTGTGACCTTCTTCACAGTAGGAAATCTTAACAACAGCTGGTTTCAAAAACCTGTAAAGTATTTCCATTCAAAAGCTGAAAAAAATCAATCATATATGCAGGTGCCGTAGAGTGATCTAAATATGAGTGTACAGAGCTTAAATTGTACTCTGGCTTCGATAGGCAACCAACGTAAATTAAGACAGGATGGAGTAACAGAATCATATTTATGAGCAGAGTGAATCAACCTTAGCTGCTGCATTTTGTACAGTCTGGAGCCTGTCTATTAAAGCTTTAGAACATCCAATATAGATAATATTGAAGTAATCTATTTGGGACAATAACAGAGTTTGAACAATAAGTCTTAAAGTTGAGAGATCAACACATTTCCTATGGAAGAGCTTTGATTACTGCTGTTCTTGGGAGCAACTTTCAAAATGGACAAGGGACATGACATACCAACTTTCTGAGGTTTTTGCAACTACATTCAAAGTGGTTTACATATATTCAGGTACTTATTTTGTACCATGGGCAATGGAGGGTTAAGTGACTTGCCCAGAGTCACAAGGAACTGCAGTGGGAATTGAACTCAGTTCCCCAGGATCAAAGTCCACTGCACTAACCACTAGGCCACTCAAGTGTGACTGAGTATACAGTTGATGTGTATTTTTTAGCTACACAGTTTATATCAATTTTCAAGGGAAACATTTCTCGATGAATTTGGAAATGGGTGCACCCAAATCTGAACTGCTATTTATGCAGGTACTTTCTCCATACACTCTTAAATGTATATTTTGGAATGGCGGTTAATCACATCCACCACAATCCCACCCCAGAAAAGCCTCCCCAGTCTGCAATACAATTATGCACATACCCCTGGATTCTATATATGGCGCTTTGAGTTGCGCATGTAAATTTGGGCATGCGCCTAATTTGCATGTGCAACTTAATTAAATAATGAGTCAATCAGCACCACTAATTAGGCAATAACAATCACTTATCGGCACTAATTGGCAATTAGAATTTATGTGCACATCTTTTTAGGCGTATTCCATAAAGAGGTGCTTGCAAATTCTAGTGCGTAGACATGAAAAAGGGGTGTGGCATGGGAGGAGCATGGGCAGGTTGGGGGCATTCCTGTAGTTTATGGAATTAGAGAGATCCATATCTAATTTATGGATGGGGAATTACACCAGAGTTTCATTGATGTAAATGGTCACGCCTAAATGTAGTCGCGGTTCCTGGTGCTAAGCGCTATTTTATAAACCGCGCCTAACTTTTTATAACAGTATATAACAGTGCTAAGTGTTATTTTTTTTCAGTACCAATTATTTAGGTGCCATTTATACAATCTAGTCCATAAGAAGTAATTCTGTAATGAGGGTGCTAACATTTAGGCACCAAAAATACACATAAATAACCAGAATACCAGAATATATGCATATATGTGCACAAATAAAGACAATTCTCTAACCTGGTGTTTACACTTATACACTATCCCCCTCATTCTAGGTCCAAGGTTAAAGGTTCAACTTTATTTAATGTACCGTGAATCACAAAATCTATGCTGTATACAGTAAATAAAATAACAAGAAGTATAAAGGAGAAGGAATAGTGGAGGAATACATCAGGGAAACTAGGTTACAATAATTGGGGGGAAAGGGTAGGGAATAATTAAAACCTAAATTAAACAAAAGGAAGGATGGGAACATGGAGAAGACTGGACAAATAAATAAATATTGAAGGGTATTGAAGTAATTGTTTTACAGTTAATGGGATTGATGTATTAATTGTTGTTGACTCTCGTTTGTTATGTTTTGGTGTTATTAATTGTATGTATGTTTTTCTGTGACTGCTTTGGATAAAGGCAGGATACAAATAAAATTAATAAATAAATAAAACAAATCGACCAAGACAATTCTAAAGGGCCCACTGAATCAAAGATTAGCAACCGGACAAACACATGATGGCCCTAAGATTAAATTAAGTAATACTAAAAGCTTTTTTGAAGAGGTGTGTTTTCAATGCTGCTGTACAGTGTGCTCCCGAGATGCATGCAAACGTTAGTTGAATAACGAGCTCATAACCATCAATAATTGGGTGCTAACAACCAATTATTGAGGTTAATTGTCACCCAATAGAATTTGTGCATGCTATTCTATAAGGCTGGATGCCTAACTCCTATAGCACATAACTCAAAAGGGGTGTAGCCATGGGAGGGGCATGGGCATATCAGGAGCATTCCAAAAAATTGTGCACATTGTTACAGAATATGTTTGGATTTCGGTGCAGAATGCTAGGTGCGTTAGAATCCGGGAGATAGTGCATAACTCAAAAGGGGTGTGGCCATGAGAGGAGTATGGGTATGTCAGGAGCATTCCAAAACGTTATGCACATCGTTACAGAATGTTGCCTCAATGTGCTTCCTTGGATGCCAACATTTACACCAGAGATATAAGTCTGGTAACATACTAACATAGTAGATGACGGCAGATAAAGACCTGCATGGTCCATCCAGTCTGCCCATGACAAACTCATATGTGTATACCTTACCTTGAATTTGTACCTGTCCTTTTCAGGGCACAGACCATATAAGTCTGCCCAGCAGTATTTCCCGCCTCCCAACCACCAGTCCCGCCTCCCATCACCGGCTCTGGTACAGACCGTATAAGTCTGCCCTCCCCTATCCTCGCCTCCCAACCACCACCCCCTCTTCCCCCCAACTGCTCCGCCACCCAATTTCAGCTAAGCTACAGTTAGGCACAGGAATCGGTGCTAAATGCATTTCTATTAAGGGCACATGTGTTTTATAGAATTGAGCTTAGTGCCGATTTTTGGGGGGCACTGAATTTTTAGCATCATTTATAGAATTCTCCGATAAGCACACATCAGAGGAGCCAAAATCAGCAATTATGCATATATGTGCACTAAACACTATTATATGTGGTCGTGCCTAATTGCTATATAGCATAATGCAAGGGGGGTTAAAATATGGGTAGAGCATGGGTTGACAATGGGAGTGTCTCCAAACAAAATGATAAAGGGGATGGAACTCCTCTCATATGAGGAAAGGCTAAAGAGGTTAGGCCTCTTCAGCTTGGAAATGAGACAGCTGAGGGGAGATAAGAGTGATGTAGAACGAGTAGAAGTGAATGGGGTTTTTTTACTCTTTCAGAAAGTACAAAGACTAGGGGACACTCAATGAAGTTACATGGAAATACTTTTAAAACAAATAAGAGGAAAAAAAATTTTAACTCAATGAATAGTTAAGCTCTGGAACTTGTTGCCCGGAAGATGTGGTAACAACGGTTAGCGTGTCTGGGTTTAAAAAAAAGGTTTGGACAAGCTCCTGGAGGAAAAGTCCATAGTCTGCTATTGAGACAGACATGAGGAAGTCACTGGGAGTGGTAGCATGGAATGTTGCCACTGTTTGAGATTCTGAATGGAATCTTGCTACTCTTTGGGGTTCTATATAGAATGTTGGTACTATTTGGGTTTCTGCCAGGTACTTGTGACCTGGATGGGCCACTGTTGAAAACAGGATGCTGGCCTAGATGGACCATCAGTCTGACCCAGTATGGCTATTCTTATGTTCTTATGTTTTTATGTAACATGTAACGTATAGACTACTATAGGTTATGTGTTTTGTATATACTTTAGAACAGGCTGTTTGTCAGCAGATCCAGTTCTAAAAGACTAGCACCACCAGTGACGTACTGACCTGGAAGTCCTTATTCTGAGTTGGATGTCCTTTCTAAAATGTTGTTCTACATGTCCTTATAAATAGGTTAGAGAAAGGCAAACCTGTTCCTCTTAATGTGAATGTCAGAAAAAGAGCAATATAAAATCTTTGACAAATTAAGGCTTTGATTAGATGAGCATATAAGTTCCCATATTCAGTTCTTTTCCTATCTTTCCTTATCCACCCTAGTACTGTAAAAATGGCCTCCACCAGACCTTTTCAGGTTTTGACATCTTCAACTTTGCTTCTTACAAGATCAATATTTATTTTATTTATTTGGCTTTAGCTCACACCTTTTCCAGTAGTAGCTCAAGGTCAGTTACACTCAGGTGCACTAGGTATTTTCTTGTCCCCAGAGGGCTTAGAATCTAAGCTTGTACCTGAGTTAGTGCAAGATTAAATGATTTGTCCAAGATCATGGGGAACTGCAATGGAATTTGAAACAGGCTTCCCTGGTTGTCAGCCTAGTGCTCTAACCAGAAGCCTATTGCTTGCATGCTAAAATTCATCCTCCCTGTGATCATTGAAAGTTGAGTTTAACCATGGTCTTTCCATATAAAGCACAATCTTCTTGGAAGCCTGATGCAATTATACTATTCAACAATGGAACAAAACATGAGCAATAAGTGGGCACTGTCAAAATAAGGAGGAAAAAGCCTCAAGAAGCTCCCAGCTAAAAGCCACAGGAGTAGGACTGCTTCATCAGCGGCAGTTTTTGATTTATTTTTGTTATGATTGTGGTCGTGACCCCTCTCAAACTTACCTGATTTCTGTTGGTCAGCTTCTTAGCTGGCTTATGTCTGTCCTTCCTGAATTAGCTCTGCCTCTGCCTCTGTGTGCTGGCTGCTTCCAGCGTGGCTCTAATTACTCCACTATACTGCACCTGTGTGTGGTGTGCCTCTCAGTGTTTCAGTAGTTGTGACATCATCAGTCAGGCCCTTGATAAGGAAGTGGTGTTCTTCCATTCAGGGCCTTTGCAAACGCCAAAGTCCAGGTTAGTGTTTGGTGCTGTTAGCACTTCTGCCTTGTCTTGCTTGCCTTGAATCCTATCCTGATTCCAGTCCTGTTGGCTCCCTTTCCCTCCTGTCTGAGAACCCTGTATTCCTGGTACAGTTAGCACTTCTGCCTTGCTCTTGACTGGGTGCCTGGTGGCACTTCTGAATCCTGTCTGCTTTTGGCTTCCTTTCCCTCCTGTCTCCTTGCTTTTGTCTAGGTGCCTGTGGGCACTTCTGAACCCTGTCTGCCCAGCTTGCTTTCAGTTTCCTTCCAGTCCGGTCTGTTTGGAAATCCTGTATCCTGATTCCTATCCTGAACCCTGTTGTGGTCTGGCTTGTTTAGTGTCCCTCCTAGTGTGAGTTCTCTGGTGTTCCTGCCTGCTAGTTCCAGTACCAGTTTTCCTCCAAGCCCTGCCGGCTGCCTGCACCTGGGGGCTCAACCCCCGTGGAACGGCAGCTAAGTGTAGGTGAAGCCTAGGTCCAGTCCCGTGTGTTCCTGTCCAGTGTGTTCCAGTTCAGTGCGTACCAGTCCGGTGCATTCTAGTCCAGTGTGTTCCAGTTTGGTGCGTACCAGTCCGGTGCGTTCTAGCCCAGTGTTGGTTGGTGGGTTTTGCCTGCTGCTGCCTCTCCTCGTCAGCAGCCCAAGGGCTCACGATTACTCCAGAGTCCGTGCCTGCGTGTTTTGAACCTGAGAACCTAACAATTTTTTGAGGTTCTCTTCCTCATTTATTTTGTAGTCAATTATACTATTGCCATTTAGGGGCCCTTTTACTAAAGCTTAGTGCATGCTAATGGAATTAGCGTGCACTAAATGTTATGAAGTCCATAGGTATAAAATGGGCTTCTTATTATTTAGTGTGCGCTAATTCCATTAGCACACACTAAGCTTCAGTAAAAAAAAAAAAAAAAGGGCCCTATGACAGCATGCACTAACCTTTAATCAATGGCCCTTAAGAGATCTACCCTTCACTGATGCCCCGATGATCAATTCCCTGAGCTGTTCCGAAACAGCACCCTAAAAATAGTGCTGGAAAAGCATGGGGAATGCTCACAATATGCAAATTTAGGTGCGGTATTAGCATTGATCATTGGGGAAAAGTGTGGGAGGATTGTGCCTGGACATGTGCTTATATGGTAAGATGCACTGGGCAGGGCATTTTTTAAGGCAGTGCTATTCCCTCCTTGTCACTACTTACTACATGGTATAGGAGTGAGGGGCCACTAGACCAAGAGGGCAGATGGGGTGGGGGTTATATAGCCCATTGGGCCACCAGAGAATTATTTTTTTAAGTCGGCAGGGTTAGGGACTGGACGTCCGCTGGTCCTCCAGCCCCCGTGTTGCTGTCCGGGGGGCTTGGGGGGCACTATGCCACCAGGGCCTCAGCCATTGGGGGATGGGGTTGGAAGAAGAGCTTTAACCTAGCTGAGGTAGTGTTAAGGTGCTATTCACTGGGTAAGATCAGAGTGCAGTGCTCTGATCATGTGAGCGGATTACCGGGGACCTACATTTAAATATTATTTAAATGAGCAGAGCTCATTTAAATATATTTTAAATAAGCTCTGCAGTATTCCCTGCACGCTTGCACCAGACACCTTCTGATCATGGGGGTTGGTGGCTTCTAGTGCCTATATTTACTTTTGATCATCAGGCTGTGAATGTTTTAAGTAAAAACAAGAGAAAGCAATGAGTAGATGGGTATATGCTAGGAGACATCCTTAAAACTAAAGTGTGACCTTCCCTGTGATCTACAGATCATCTGTATCATAAATTTTCCTTTTACAACACTTATACGTTATGATCTGCAGAATGGTTTATACATGTTATTGGGCTATACAAAATTGTTGCTCTATGTTACTGAAACCAGTCAGCTCCTTTTTCTCTCTTCCTGTTTTTTCTTTCCTCTGTAGACTCTACCCTTCTTATTTTCATTCCACAGCAGTCTCTAGCCTTGTTATTTTTTACAGTCTCTGCCTCTGTTTTTTATGGGGGGTTTTCATTCCTCAGCAGTCTCTAGCCCTCAGGGTTTTTCTTTTCTTTTCTTGGCAGTGTCTACCCCTGTTTTGTCTTTCCTGGGCAGTCTCTATTCCTCTTTTTTTCTTTCATCTGCAACCTCTAGCCCTTTTTTTTCTTTTACTTTGGCAGTCTCTGCCCCTGTTTTTTTCTTTCCTCTCTACCCTTGTTTCCCCCCCCCCCCTTTCTTTAATAGTCTGTGCCCCTATTTTTTTTTTTCTTTCCATGGCAGCCTCTAGTCCTGTTTTTTTTTTTCTTTCTTTCTTCAGCAATCTCTAGCCCTGGGTTTGTTTTCTATCCTTGGCTATCTCCGCCCCTATTTTTACTTGTCTTGTCTGTGTCTACCCCTGTTTTTTTCTTTCCATGGCCGTCAGTAGCCCTTTTTTAAAATTTCTTCAGCAGTCTCTGCCCCTGTTTTTTGTTTTCTCATGAGCCTCTAGCCCTCTTTTTTTCTTTTCTTGTCCATCTCTACCCCTATTAACTCTATTAACTGCTTCATTTTGTTACTATTTGCAGTTTGCTTGGCTAATACTTCAGACTGTTTCTTTAGCCCTTTTCTTTCCTTGGCGGTCTCTGCCTCTCCTCCATCCCCAGATGACATACTGGATGCCTCAGGCTCTCCTGCCAGCCCTCAGACCAGAAGAGTTCCTTCTCTGAGTCATACCACCAGCATCACTCATTGGCCAGCAGGAACTGCCATATTATGGAAAAACACCTTCCCTTCTACCTAGACCTGAGTATATCACCACCAAGGCATGCCTAGGCCCAAGTTCTACAAGCACAAAGTGATCTGAACTGAATCCTACTGCATCCTGAGTCATGGGGCTAGCCCCAATTAATCATTTCTGTATTGAGAAAGTAGACGATTGCATTTAAGCTAATCTTTCCAATGATTTGTTCTCAGACACTGAGAAAAAAATATCAGGTCATTATTGGACAATAGGGAGGATGTGAGACATAGTGAATGAACTGCTGAGCTGAGTCATTAAAAATCCTGGCTTACAAGACAAAGTCTTTATTCTGCTCTTTACAGAATCTGGACAAACCTCAGATAGTCACTTTGGGGTCCTTTTACTAAGGTGCACAAATGGATTTGGCATGAACTAACAAATTAGTGTGTTAACTGCTATGCAGCCCATAGGTATACAATGGACTGCACGGCATTTAGCGTGCGCTAAATCCATTAGCGCGCCTTAGTAAAAGGACCTCTTTGTTTCCCCTGTCTATCACTGAGTATTAGATTGGAGGGGACAGAATCAATAGTAGCATAACATAAATAAACAGAAAGGCTGGAAAGTGCATGGAACAGACTGCCAGGGGATGAGATGGGGAAGAGAATAATATCAGAATTCAAAACTGAACGGGATAGCCACAAAGTATCAGCAGCAAAGTTGGTCTGGGGTATTGTAGTAGGTAAGAAAAATGGACACGTTTTAGGGTAAATAAATTACCATCGGATAAAGTACTTAGGGGGATGTTTACTGAGCAATGCTTAGCAGTTTTCACAGGTGTTAGCAAGCAGTAGCCATAAACATCCACGCTAATGGCTACCACATGCTAAAGAGCAAAGAAAACCACCCCAAAGGGGTGGAGGTACACTGGTTCCTACGTAAAAGGTTGCAGAAGCAAGAAGTAGGAAAGGTAGGCTCTTCTAAAAACCCGGAGGAGACGTCTTTAAAGAAACAATTCTTTATTGCAAGTGAAGTGAGTCGTTGTCACTTCGCTTGCAATAAAGAATCGTTTCTTTATAGACGTCTCCTCCGGTTTTTAGAAGAGCCTACCTTTCCTACTTCTTGCTTCTACCACATGCTAAAACCAGCCAGTTAAGTGAAAATCACACACTATGGACCAGATTCAGGAAATGGTGCTAAGCGTGATTCTATAAATGGTGCACGCCCTTTACAGAATAGCACATAGTGACGATTCTAGACCCTAACTTTAGGCACCAGACTTAAACCTGCTGAAACTTGGTGTAAATGCTGGTGTCCAAGATAGACGTGCCGAGGCAGGATTCTTTAACTGCGCATGCAACTTGTTGGAACATCCCTAACATGCTCACGGCCACACCCCCTGTTGAGTTACATTCTATTAGAGTTAGGCAACATGCCTTATAGAATGGCGCGCAGCCAGATGCACGTGCAAATTTTAATAATTGGTTGTTGGAACCCAATTATTAATGGTTAGCGGCTCGTTAGCCAATTTGTTTGCAGTCACATCTTGGCAGCATGGCCAAAATACGGTGTGGAAATATGGGCACCATATATAGAATCTGGGGGTCTCTGCTCAGTGGAGGTAGAGGCAGGATCAGGGCAGGACCCTGGGTGGGTCAGACATGGTGGACATGACTAATGATAACACAACTTATGACACCTCAAAAGCAAGTGGAGGAGTGGCTTAGTGGTTAGAGCACCGGTCTTGAACTCCAGTGGTGGTGGGTTGAAATCCAGTGGTGGTGAGTTCAAATCCCACTGCTGCTCCTTCTGATTGTGGGCAAGTCACTTAACCCTCCATTGCCTCAGGTACAAACTGAATATAACTCACCTTGAGCAAAATCCAAATAAACTATAGGGAGACAGGACACCTGAAGATAGTTCTGAATATTAGCAATCCTTCAATGCATCTGTCCTAACACATTTCTTTCTGCCATTGACTATTTGCTCCAGCTCCAGGGAAAATATTTTGGTTCTTGCACTAAAGGCATCCATGGAGAATCACAGAATCAATTTTTCTATAAGTCATCATTCATGAAATTTGGATTTACTGCTAAGGACTCCTTAGAGACCAGCTATGATTTCAGAGGTTTTTGGCTAGGAAAGAACATTTTCCTTTTCCTCAAGGGAACGTTTTTGACTGCTATGGTTTTACCTTCAACATCCTGATTAAAATAATCCTTCTGTATCGGCTTAATCTTTTCTGCTTTGTACTCCATACATGAACACTACTTTTTGGGGAGCATTTTTAAATCCTATAGCTACTGTAAAGAAATGTTAACTTTTTAAAACAAAATCTGTGTCAGCTTTTATGAGCACTTGGTTAAAAAAAAAACCTCTTTCATAAATTTAAAGCCATGCTTTAAAGGTTTGATCCACTCAAAATCAAGCATGATGCTAAAGGCGCCTTTATTGAAGTCTGTTGTATTTAAAAAGAAGAGGCTTTCAAACAGAATGGCCCAGCTATCAAATTTTCAAACTTGCTGTTTCTTCCTAGCAACATTCTTACAATGCACTATCTTTCATGTATCTATGTTGCATAGTTATGAAGCAGAAAGTATTTATCACCTTTCCAAGCACTAAGCAGAATGAAATACAATACCATTACTTCCAGCTAATGACTTTCCCAAGATAATTAGATAACACAGTGGACTGAAGCCTTGGTTAGTCCATTGCTGTTCAAGTTAAGTGATTGACATGCCTCTGTCTGGCTGCTCTATTAACTGTTTCATTTTGTTACTATTTGCAGTTTGCTTGGCTAATACTTCGAACAAATAGAGACTGTTTCTTTAGCCCTTTTTTTCTCCTTGACCTTCTCCTGCCCATTTTCTTTGAGTCACTTCAAACTGCCTTGAAAAGGCCTGTTGAATGAGCACAGTCCATCAGAGTCCCAGGTTCATCCCATTCCTTGCCCTGAATGCTTTACTTCAAAGATGGGCCGCATTCTTTAATTGCCCTTTGAATTAATATCAAAGGGTCACAATACGAGTGCCAAAAGAGAAAGAGGCTTTAATGAAGCAAAGAGCTGCCATTCATTTGCAGATAAGCATGTTTTTATGCTTGACTGGTCACTGGGACTAAAGGCTTCATGAGGAGGAGGCAGGGCAGGCCAAAAAAAAAAAAAAAGAGAGACTTTTACTTAAGTGGCGATTAGTTCAAACAAACAAGAGTAAACAAATAAAAGGGAATCACAGACATTCAAATAACATAAACCAAGAAGGCAGAATGATGAGGAAAGTGCTACAGGCAGAGATTCAGAAAGAGAATAACCCTCTGAAAAATGTTGCACTTTACACACTGGAATGTGGCAGCTCAGATATTTAGAGCAGTTGTCTACTTAAAGGATCAAGATTGTTCTCTTTGAAATCAGTCCTGCAGGATGAAATACAGTAGCTAAGCTTTCTATCCATTGTATTCCTTTTCAGACCAAGTACTTGCGTGATCTCTTTGTTTAGATGTATCTTTTTGTAATTCTGTCATTGTTTCGTTTTTCATATGGTTTACACAGCTAGGATTGCATTTTAACACTTAGTCTGTGCATTTTTCTGTCTTACATAATGAATTTGTATGGTTAATAACTGAGAACTGTTTGAGAAAATAATTGATGTTATTAATTAGAAGCTTTAGAAAGTGCTGTTTTGATCAAGAGAGAGAAGCTATTCTATCCCAAACAAGGTCATCATCGGGTAGGTATAGAAAAACTGATACAAAAGTGTCCCGTTAAACCGCATGTTTTAAAGTCAAAATGCTCAAAAATGTGATACATTGTATCATTATTTATTTATTGTAAAGTGAGGGTAGTCAGAGTAAAAAGGCGATTCAGGCATAACATTGCCAGGCACCTATCTTAACTCTGATATGGTTTTACTGGGTTTCTTCTTAGCAAAAATAATCAACTGTGCCAATTTGTCTCCTCGATTTAAAAAGCAGACAAATAACAACTAAAGCACCAGTTCCCAAACCTGTTCTTTGAATACCAGTGAATGTTTATGAGGTAGACTTGCATGCTACTGAAGACTCAAGATAAGCATGGTTCAAATCCTCCTTCTCTCCCTTATGCCCCTTGTGATCTTCAGCAAGCTTCAGGTTTTAAATGTATTTTACATAACACTCATCAAATGAAATCATCTAAGCACTTTATAAAATCAAAATTAAAATATTAAAAGAAGAGAACAAAACACCAAATATAGTTACATACAATCAAATATAGAATAATAAATATTAAATAAATAAATAAATATACATACATCAAATGCAGTTCATGTGCACTGCATCCAAATCTCAAGGGGACATTTCAGGAGTATGTTAAGGGTGGGATTTGGGCATTCCTAAGACCTGGACATTTTTCAGCTATAATGGAACAAAACAAAAACATCCAGGACTAAAACTAAGACATTTTGAACTAGACCTGTTTTTAGTAAATGACCAGATGACTACTGGAGGAATAAAGGAATGACCCCCCCTTACTCCGCCAGTGGTTACTGACTCCTCTCCCACCCCCAAAGATGTGAAAGAAACAGTACATACCAGCCTCTATGACAGCCTCAGATGTTATAGTCAGTCCTATTAGAGCAGCAAGCAGGTCCCTGGAGTAGCCTAGTGGTCCGTGCAGTGCACTGTGGAGAAGGGAACCCAGGCCCATAATCCCCTCTAACTGTTCCACTTGAGGTGGAAAGTGTGAGCCCTCCAAAACCCACCAAAAACCTAATGTACCCACATATAGGTGGCACCTGCAGACATAAGGGCTATTGTAGTGGTGTACAATTGGGTACATTAGGTTTTTGGTGGGTTTTGGAGGGCTCCCCATACAACATAAGGGGGCAATGGCATGGTGAGATGTGTACCTAGGACCTTTTATGTGAAGTCCACTGCAGTGTCCCTTAGGGTGCCCCACTGCTCTGTTGGGATGTCTGTGTGGCCAGTCTGCTAAGAATGCTGACTCCTCCTACATCCCAATGGCTTGATTTTGTGCGTTTTTCACTTGGATTTTTTTTTTTTTCAAAAATGGACTAAAAAGATAAATGCACAGAGCACAAAAACATCTAGCAAGTGGCCATTTTTGAAAAAAAAAATAGACTTTTTGCTGTTTTGAAAATGGCTACATCTGCACCTTAACTCATAAAATCATTCATGGAGAGGCCCCATCATATATGTCAGACCTAATTGATTTACCAACACGAAATACCAAAAGTTCATCACGTACTTTCTTAAACCACCACTACCCCAATTGCAGAGGTCTTAAATACAAATCAATACATGCATCTAGCTTCGCCTACCTCTGCACACAATTATGGAATAAACTACCGAATACTATAAAAACTACACATGACTTGACAACCTTCCGGAAGTTACTGAAGACGTACCTGTTCAAAGAGACTTACAAAAAGAATCCTCCTTAATGACTTGTTTCCTAATCTATACCAGAACCAACCAATATTGATCCCTTCTGATTTGATTATTTTATCATATTAGCATTATTGAACATTACACTTTTTCCTACTCTCACTCGTATGTTATGTATTATCATTTTATTTACCCTACCTACCTGTTATTCTTGTACATTAATTGTAACAATATGCTGAACCTCTTACTCTGTTAATGGTGATGCCATTGCTATATAATGTAAGCCACATTGAGCATGCAAATAGGTGGGAAAATGACCCTCCCATGCCTTTGTAAAAGGGCCCCACAGTCAGGCACAAAATCCGTGCTAAACTAGTATTCTCTAAAGGGTGCTCAGAACGGAATGCCCTTTCTGATGCTTTATTTTGGACTGGACACAAAAAGTGAGGACAAGTTGAAGAGGAAATCCAAAAAACCTTTATTAATGATAAAATGACGACCCGACACGGCCGTGTTTTGGCATCAAAGCCTGCATCAGGGGTCAAACAAATCTTTTTAAGTTGTCACTGAATAAAAGACCAAGGGAATTGTGGCTGTAGGACTTCCTTAAAACACAAGAATTACAAAATACAAAACAATCTATGCATCCAGCTTTTCCTTTCTGGGCAGCCAGCTTTAAACTAGGTTATCCAAATGACCCGACATAATCCTACACATATCTCTTATTATAACGATGTCTATATATTAACCATGTCCCCCTAGCTACTCCATACTATCCTAGTCCTCCCTTCCTCATCCTTTCTTCATCATAACCATCCCCATTTCCTTATCTATCTTCATTACTCCTTCCCATGTTAATTAACATATACTTAAAGGATTCTATTATTATGTTACATTATAGTTCTTAATATTCTTCTTAATGATTCTAATAATTGTAAGTCTGTTAACTATGTAAGCTGCATTGTACCTGCTTCTGTGGGAAAGTGCAGGGTACAAATGTAATAATAAATAAATAAAAGATTTATTTGACCCCTGATGCAGGCTTTGATGCCGAAACACGGCCGTGTCGGGTCGTCATTTTATCATTAATAAAGGTTTTTTGGATTTCCTCTTCAACTTGTCCTCACTTTTTGTGTCCAGTCAAAAATAAAGCATCAGAAAGGGCATTCCATTCTGAGCACCCTTTAGAGAATACTAGTTTAGCACGGATTTTGTGCCTGACTGTGGGGCCCTTTTACAAAGGCATGGGAGGGCCTATGTGCGTACAGCGTGCACCAAATTGGCACCACTTCACACAGCTAGCGCCTGAGCAGGGCGGTAATTCTGAATTTGGAGCACGCTGAATCCTGCGGTAGAAAATAATTTTCTATTTTCTACCATGGGCCGCTTACCTGGCGGTAAACAGTAATTGGCATGCGCTGTATGCTTACCATGTAGGTAGCATGTGAGACCTCACTGCTAGGTCAGTGGGTGGCAGTAAGGTCTCAGGCCAAAACTGGACACACGCTGGTTTCAGTTTTAGTGCACATCCATTTTCTGGTCCCTTAAAGAAAGGCCTTTTTCCTAGATGCAGTAAAAAAAAATGGCCCAGCGCGCACCCAGAAGACACGTTCATGCTACCACAGGCCACTTTTACCATGACTTAATAAAAGGACCCCTGTATCTGCCAGCATTAATGCCTGCTGAAATCTGGTGTAAATGCTGGCGCCTAATTTTTAGCAGCTGGGTGCACAAATGACAGTATTCTATAGCATCACACCTAACACTAGGAGAACTCCTGATCACACTCATACTCCTCCCATGGCCACTGCCCTTTTAAATTGCTCTCTAGAAAAGATAAACGCAGATGGTATAGAATAGTGACTAGGGCAGCAGCGCACACAAATGCAAAATGGTTCAATTAAGTCCAGTTGATTGTTAACGCCTTGTTAACTAACTCATTTGCACATGAATCTGCCCTGCACACCCAACTGTTGGAGACCTATATAGAATCTGGGGGGGGGGGGGGGATTAATATGGAAATTAGTTTGCATAACAGCATGCACTAATTTGCACATTAACTGCCAGATTCTATATATTGGCCTTCATTTCTGTGCGGAAATCGAAGCATATTCTATAACAATGTGTGCAACTTAATTGGTTAACTAGCTAATCAGTGCTGTCAATTGGATTTTAACAAGCAATTATCAGCACTAATTGGCATTAATTAAGATTTACGTTTACAACTCGCTAAGTGTATTCTGTAACGCGGTGCATGTAAATTCTAAGTTACATAGTTGAATAGGGGGCATGGCCATGGACGAGGCATGGGCATTTCTAAAATCTATGGGGCCCTTTTACTAAGCTGTGGTAGTGCTAATTTGTGGGAAGCGTTTGCCAAATTGATATTAGCGCCAGGGAAGCGTGGGCACCTGGCAGTAATTTAGAAGTTGACACACTCTGTTTCCCACTGTAGAAAATATTTTTCTGATTTCTACCACCGAGGATGTTCCCGGCGGTAATCGGCAGCACAACCACATTAGCGCTTGTTGCATGATTAGTGCATGAGTAGCAAATGAGCTCTTACCGTTAGGTCAATGGGTGATGGTAAGGGCTCAGACAGTAAATAGCCATGTGCTACTTTTCATTTTAGCGCACAGCCATTTACTACCCCAAGAAAAAAAAGCCTTTTTGTCCCAGCCACGGTAAAACGCTGCCTAGCGCATGCCAATTTTACAAGTCCAAACTACCGCAGGCCACTTTTTACTTCAACTTAGTAAAACAGCCCCTATGCACGTTGTTATAGAATACACCCACTCTGTGCCTAATTTAGGCGTCGGGATTCATGCCAAGTAAAATGTGGCATAAGGGGCCATGACTAAATCTGGTCATGTAGAGAGGCGCTAGGCATATTCTATATTTTAAACCTTTTCTATAAAATTTAGGCGTACTTTAGAGAATACGGATAGGCACATTTTTTTCCATGTGGAATTTTCAGCGCAATATATAGAATCTAGCCCTAAGTGCATGCTGTGATGGGTATTTGGGCAGAGAATGGGTGTGGAGTGCACACTGCAGGTAGCACACAGTACTTATTACATGCTGTCACTTGTGCAGTGAGCCATGGGTGCAATTACCGCCTCCTCAAGAGGAGTCATTATGTGCACCCACCCTAATTGCCAACAGTCTTAACACATGGTAAAGAACATTTCATTGCTGTCACTGCAGATAATATTCTGGGTTTGCCCCCAATAATTATTGTATGGCCTTGTACCTGCTGCACCTTAAAAGTTTGCTTCATTTTATAAGCCCTTCAGGGACAGAGAAATACTTATTGAACCTGAATACAACTCACTTTGAGTTGCTACTGGAAAATGCATGAGCTAAGTCTAAATTTCTTTCCCTTCTCATTACATTAATTTCTCATGGAGTGGAGGAGGAGTAGCCTAATGGTTAGTGTAGCAGGCTTTGATCCTGGTGACCTGTGTTCAGTTCCCACTGCAGCTCCTTGTGACCTTGGGCAAATCACTTAACCTTCCATTGCCCCGGGTATCAAAAAGCTTAGACAGAAAAAGTACCTGCATATAATTGTTCAGTGCTGTATATGTTTAGTAGCACTATAGAAATGAGTACTAGTGCATGAATATTTCTCTCTTCATATTCATTGTGGATGTCCTCAAAACCCATCTAGCTGGGTGTACCCCAGGACAAGTTTGAGAACCAGTGAACTAGAACATTGGTCCCCAAACGTTTCAAGAGAAGGGTCACATAGCATATTAACACTCATATCAGGGACTTCCTAACCAGGGCCCATACAACCCCCATCCATACCTCCCCCCATTTTCAACTCATATTCCCCTTTTTTAAGACCAGCCTCATAACTCAATAAAATTCAATATAAACCAACTTGGGATAACAGTATGCCGCAGCTTAATTTATTAACCGTTTTAAACATAGCTCATTGTAAAATAACATACCCCCCGAACTATAAGTGTCAAAAAGGTAACAAAATCCAACCCCCCCCCCCCCCCCAACCGCTGCTTGCCATGCCAACAAAGCAGCCAATCTGCTTCCTATGGTCACTAATCTCCCTCTTCAGGCTCCGCCCTAGCAGCAAGAGCCCCACCTTTTAAACAGGATCACCCGACCCGCCTTTCAATGACCTGACTCATTCCCCATGAGCCATCACTCCTGTAGCTCGGGTTTTCCGTCACTGCGACAACCAACATCTCACCACCTGAAAGATAAGCTGCATCGCAAATAGTCATACTCCCCCCCAAGCCAACAAGACCAGGTGGGAGGGCAGAGAAGCCACCTCAGGAATACCCTGATCCTGGGAAGGGGCAATCATTTAAGGGGAATACATAGCCTGCCTCTGCCCACCCAACCAGCCAATCCTCTTGCCAGCAGGCACCCAGGACCCACTGGAATCCTCCTCCTCTCCCCCCCACCCCCCCACACACACATACCCACCAGCCATCACGGACACCCGGATCTAACAGGCACAGCCCTTGGTTAATCTCAGCCTGTCAAGACGAGCTCTCTGGCTTGATGTTTCTTTTTTTTTTTTTTTTATACTTTTAATAAATTTTAACAAGGATAAACCTTGTAAAGAAATACAGGCAAAAATTAATATAGGAAAATAATGTTCTATTCATTCTAACAAAGTATTTAACATTCTAATGAGAAATATCTATTGGTACATTTATACAGAGTAATATTTTACAGCCTTTCTTAGACCACAATAGTGATATGAGAGAGAAAAGAGTTAGAGAAGATCAAAAAAGAAATAATCTCATAAGTATAGACTGCAATTAACCAGAGCTTCATTACTTTTCACTTCACTTTCTTCATCTCTATAAACACTTTTAGCTGTTCCGGTGAAAAGAATGTATATTTTGTTTGAGCCAGCTTGACCACACATTTGCACGGATATGCAAGAAAAAAGGAAGCACCAATATCAATTGTATTTTGTTTTAAAGAAAGAAATTGCTTCCTTTTTTGCTGAGTTGACTTAGTAATGTCAGGATATACCCAAACCTTAGCACCATAAAATTGTGACTTAAGGTTTTTAAAGTAAAGTCTTAAGATAGTATTATAGTCTTGCTCAAAAACGAGCGATATAATAACTGTAGCTCTGTTCACTATTATGTCCGAAGATTGTTCTAGAATATCAGAAATATTTTGTAAATCAAGATTATCTTTAACAGGACCTTGACTTCCATTTCGAAGAGGAATATGATAAATCTTGTTTAGTGGAGGTATAGCCTCTAAAGGGATATTCAAAATTTCCATCAAGTATTTCCGAAAAATATTAATTAGAGTTTCCCCCGCTATTATTGGAAAGTTGAGTAAACGAAGGTTTAGGCGCCTGTTAAAGTTTTCAAGTTGTTTAATTTTATTCCTAATGTCCAAAGAGTCTTTTGTTACCACATTTTTAAAGGAGTTTAGAGTTTCAACTTCTTTCTTTATAGCTTGGACTTGGGTCGATAAATCATTCTTAACAGAATCTACAGTGCTTTGTAATTCTTCAAATTTAGTGTTTAAATTGACCACATCACCTGACGTTTTCTATAGCGTGACGGCAATCTGGTCCAACATCACCATCAGGGTCTGTAGAGTTACCTCCGAGGTCTGCACTGTGGTAAACAAGCTTCCCACAGAGCCCCGAGTCGCCGTTTGCATGCCTGGGTCCTCCACTGTCGCCCCTATCAACGCATCATCGGAGCCGATGGGGTTTTCCACCAGGGCCGCTCTCGACGCCGGGCTAGGAGGAATAAGCAAGGTGGACGGTGGTGATAAGGAGACTTCCTCTCCCGGCGGGGACTCCGCTCCTCCAGCTTCCCCCGCCGTGGGATTTGCTCCTCGCTGCAATCTGGTAGCGCCGGGAAAGAAACGCTCAAGAGACGTCTGAGCTGGTGAAGAAGTTGAGGTGGGTGGAGGTACCAATCTCACAATTCCTTTTCGTTTAGAGTGGGGCATTTTCAGTTGAAAAAAGAAAGAATTGCTTGCTCGTAAGCGCAAGAGTGTTTCAGCAATCAACCTGCGCGGCAGCCATCTTGAATCTCTCCCCTCGACCTGGCTTGACGTTTCTAATCACCAAAAGAGGCAATGGGGGAGCTGAGTCATAGTTTGCTACCAGTGTGGGGATGAGAGGGTCACCTGGAGGTTTGTGGTGCTTGTTGGCATGCCATGCTGCCATTGTCATATTTGGCTAACAGAGCATTGGAAGTGCACCAAAGTGCACCAGTCTTACTACCATGCATGAAAAAAAACCCTGTTAATCTGAAAATAAAATTAAAATGTATTATAATGCCTGGGTAAGTGAGAGAGAAAACACATAGGTCTAAATTCTATATATGTCGCCTGAAAAGTGTATGGCAAAAAATTGCACCTAGGTATATTCTATAAATTATGTCTAAATTTAGGCGAACATTATAGAATAATTCTAAATTTCTGCATATATTATAGAGTACACCGAGCGCCCATCTCCATGACTAAATATAGTCACGAGCAGTTACGCCACGTAAAACTTGGTGTAAATCCCAATGCCTAAATTAGGCATGGACTGGGTGTATTCTGTGACAACGCACATAAATTTGAGAAACGCCCATTCCACAGCCCATGGCTACACCCCTTTGTCAATGATGCAACTTAGAATTTACATGCCTCATGATATAGAATAAGCTTAGACAGCAGTTCTGTGCATAAATTCTAATTAATGCCAATTAGTGTCAATAATTGCTTATTAAGTGGCAATTATCACTACTGTTTGGCTTGTTATCTAATAAAGTAGTGCACACAAATCCAGAATATGACCAGATTCGTGTGTGCAACTTAAGTTGGGCTATATAGAATCCAAGAGATAGCACACAAAAGTCTAAACAACTGAGGTTCTCTCTATATATTTATAAACAAAGCTTTTATGGGTTTCTGCTAATTACAACAAAAGTCAGACCTTCATGATGTCAGGAGTGGAAGGGAGTGGGATCAGGATCACAGCGGGGGGAGTGGGGGAAGAACACAATTAAGCCTGGTGCTACTACTCAGAAATTAACCAGGCACCAGACAATATTCAGACCAGTGCCCGGTTAACTCGATGGCATAAGTTAGGGCAGTCCTAGCTTCAGCTGCTTACTTAACTGGTTAGTGGTCTGAATATTGCTGCTAAACAGGAACTGGATCTGCTCAGGCACCGCCCATATACCACCCTAGCCCTGTCTGAACAGTTCAAGGACAGTTACTGCTGATATTCAGTGATACTGTCCAGTTAAGTGCCACGGGATATCAACAGTTAGGCAGGATCAAGTAATTTAACTGGGCATGAGGCTCTCCTGCCCAGTTAAATCGCTTTGAAAATTGACTGGTAGATGTCCATATTTTGGCCCAGAAACTGGGCAAATTTAGATATTTCAATTACCCCATTAAAAAAAAACATCAAAGAAAGGTCATCAAGAATGTCTTGTCTAATTAGTTCTAGATGTTGCTACTAATGCCTCCCAAGCTCAAAAGGTTTCCCTCAAAAGATAGAGGTAATAAAGCATCAATCCTTTAACTTTTTCAGTGCCAGGACCAGAATAATATGAATGAATTTTGATAGTTATATCTTTCTATTGGGCTATCAATACATTTGTGATTCATTTTCAAGTGCTGTTTTCCCTTTCCTTAATGTCAAGGCAAGTTTTACATTGTCTAAGGAGCACTTCTGAAACAGCCTACATATCCTTAATTACAATACAACAACATAATAGTACAGTCAAGATTGCCATGCTCCCTTTCCCAGCCTACCACCGGATAACATCTGGCCAGTATGCCACCTAGGCAGTTACAGTCACCCAGCTAAATGATGTTGCCCTAGCCAAAAATGAGTGCATTACTTAGTATAGTTAGGACATCCTAAGTCCTCTGTCCAGGCCAGATTGTTCAGGTCAAGACCTTACCAATTCATTCATGGCAACCCACTCTACTCCTCAATGGTAATGCTAGAAAGCTCCCGATCCCACATTCAAAAGCACTCATACCCTTAGGCTGGAACTTATGGGGCTCATATAGCCAGCTCTACACACAGCAACAAAACCACCCACCTGAAAACAAAATCCACACAACTTAGTTAACACCATGGGAAGAGGGCCAGGAAACTGCTGCCTGAGGGAACAGAAAAGTTACCACATTTTCACTCTCCTTTCCTCATCCCACTGTTGCTCCATTGTGTCCGAGCTACCCATTGCTGGGGGAAGAGGTTTTGTTCAGGTGCCATAATGCCAGCCCCAGCTGACATCTAGAACGGATGTTATAATGCCGTTGTATCGCTCCATGGTGCGACCGCACCTGGAGTATTGTGTTCAGTACTGGTCTCCGTATCTCAAAAAAGATATAGTAGAATTGGAAAAGGTACAGCGAAGGGCGACGAAAATGATAGTGGGGATGGGACGACTTTCCTATGAAGAGAGGCTGAGAAGGCTAGGGCTTTTCAGCTTGGAGAAGAGACGGCTGAGGGGAGATATGATAGAAGTGTATAAAATAATGAGTGGAATGGATCGGGTGGATGTGAAGCGACTGTTCACGCTATCCAAAAATACTAGGACTAGAGGGCATGAGTTGAAGCTACAGTGTGGTAAATTTAAAACGAATCGGAGAAAATTTTTCTTCACCCAACGTGTAATTAGACTCTGGAATTCATTGCCGGAGAACGTGGTACGGGCGGTTAGCTTGACGGAGTTTAAAAAGGGGTTAGATAGATTCCTAAAGGACAAGTCCATAGACCGCTATTAAATGGACTGGAAAAATTCCTCATTTTTAGGTACAACTTGTCTGGAATGTTTTTACGTTTGGGGAGCGTGCCAGGTGCCCTTGACCTGGATTGGCCACTGTCGGTGACAGGATGCTGGGCTAGATGGACCTTTGGTCTTTCCCAGTATGGCACTACTTATGTACTTATGTACTTATGTACTTATGTACTTATGTACTTATGTACTTATGTACTTTAAGCTGTGTTTGGAAATGCAGGTCTTTCTGAAATACATTTTGTCTCTCTGGAAGACTCCCCCAGCCATCCATTTCCTGTTTTACTTATATAGATGTTTTGGGGGGAGGGGGAGGGAGGCAAAGATTCAATTTTTACAGCTTCATTCAATTAGATGAATTACTCACTGATGTCAATGCAACCATACCTATTAACCCACCTTGAGACCTTAAGTCTTTTTCTTGATTCTTTGTCTCTCTTGTCCATATTATAAGCTCCACTGAGCAGAACTGTCTCATATGGGGGTTGTGTATAACACTGTGTAGCCTTAGTAGCAATATGGAAACATTTAGTATATTATTTTATGCAAATTAGCACCCTATACATATTTAATAGCAGTATGCATATTTAGCAATCTATAGTTCTTTAGTAGGCATTGTAGCAATAACACTTTATGCACATTTTCAGAGGAACTACCTACATTATTTCTTATTGAAAATTAACTCATCTTGAGCTCAGATTTGAAGAGACGTGTAATTAAACCTAAAATCCAAATCCAAAAGCACCTACTATTTTTGGAAATAAAATAGCTCACAAATATTTTGCAATTGAATATGTGTGGTCTGATTTCCTCTCTGTACCTAAATGTACACATGAGAATGCTTCTTTCAATTTTAGCTAAATTTACACCCACTATGGAGGGTCCCAATTTTAGCTGCATTTGAGAAGGGAAGTTTTCAATCAGGCTATTTTACCCCAGGGTGCCACAGCAAACACAGGGGAGCTGTGGCAGATTTTGCTCTGGGGCAGATGTCACTTCTTGCTCTGGGGCAGAGCCAGCAGCTGTGAGTTTCTAAAGTGTGGCCGTGCTGCTGCTGCTGCTTCTAGTCTGGGGAAGCAGCAGCATGGGTGGGGGAGTCAGGGTGAGAGAAGAAAGAAGCCGGGGAGAAGTGGAGAGGTAAGACAATGGATGGAGTGGGAACAGACGCTGGATGGAAGTAGGGAGGAGAGAGAGGGCAAATGTTAGATGGAAGGGGGCAGATGCTGGAAGGACATAGGGAGGAGAGAAGGGGAAGATTCTGGATGGAAGTGAGAAGGAGAGGGGGCAGATGCTGGAAGGAAGTGGGAAAGATAGAGGGGGAAGATGTTGGAAGGAAGTGGGAAGGCGAGAGGGGGCAGATGCTGGATGGAAGTGGGGAGGAGAGAGAGGGCAAATGCTGGATGGAAGTGGGGAGGAGAGAGAGGGCAAATGCTGGATGGAAGGAGGAGCAGATGCTGGAAGGAAGTAGGGAGGAGAGAGGGGGCATATTTGGAAGGAAATGGGAAGGAGATAAGAGGAAGATTCTTGATGGAAGGGGGAAAGAGGGTACAAGCTGAATGGATGGAAGGGGAAAAGAAAGATGGTGCACATTGGATGGAAGTGTGCTGCTGACTTCTTCGCTGCTCAGGCAGCATGGATCTCAGGGCTTGCGGACCAGACCGCTTCAGCTGGCAGGGCTTGGACATCCCCATCAGCAAAGCTAGGACTCCACAATGCCACAGAAGAACTGAGAATAATTGTGTGGACCTGGGAGCGCTGTGAAAAAATTACTTAGACACCAAGGGTGATGTGAACTGTGAAATCTTGGAAACAACTGAAATACTATAAGTTACACATATATTGCTGGTACTTAGGTGTAGACATTTACACCAGCTCTGTTGCTGATGTAAGTGCTCACATCTATGCACATACATGCATATATACCCACTGCACCAATATTCTATAGAGTAAAGTAGACGCCAACATTCCTTTGAGAATAGGCCCCACACATGTGCTCCCTAGGTGTGTAAATATAGCTGCACTGTTATAGAATTATCCCATCATGTCTATGTACAACAAATTGCCAGCACTAGCCGTTTTCAAGTCCAAACTTAAAGCCCAGCTCTTTACCACTGCTTTTGACCCCTAACCACTACTCACTTGCCCTGTCCTTCAACCTCACCTATTATTCCCGTTACCATTAATTGTTCTATCTGTTTACCTGTCTTATCTAGATTGTAAGCTCTTTGAGCAGGGACTGTCTTTTTTGTGTATGGTGTACAGCACTGCGTTTGTCTTGTAGCGCTATAGAAATGATAAATAATTGTTCTAGTAGTAGAATATAACTTAGAGTTATACCAACATGAATAATTTGGAGATGTATCCTTTGGTTCTGTATTAATGACAGCATAGCTGAAACATTGGCACTAGCCTGATAATGTACCTATGTGGCATCATATAATCCATAAGGACATTGTTTCTAACTTGCACTAATATTTTGCACTACCAAATGTCAACAGCCAAAGTTATGTGCGTTCAGTACAAAGCCTTTGCACTCTCAGCACTTTGAGAAGGCTACTGTGCAGTTAACATAGAGCAATGATTGCTATGATGAGTTCATGACATGGACCCTGATAATAAGACAGCAGGAGTGAACCTGGAAATTCAATGCTGGAGCGTATCCGGCCACCAGCCTCGAATTTCCGGGGGCTTTTTTGGCGCCACAAACATAGCCGGTTAAGTTGATATTCATGAGCTGACCAACTAGGTTCTAGCTGCCAAAGATAGACCTGCTATATACACGGGTCTATCTGACAGCTAAACTTAACTGATCAGCCGCTGAGAATCAGTGGTAACCAGCTATGTCATGCGACAAAGCCGCTGATAAGGATAGCCACTGACCGGGATATTCAGCGGGAGATAACCAGTTATCTCCCGCTGAATACTGGTAGATAGACAGCTTGAGGGTATTTAGCCAGCCTGGAGCTGTTCCTGGCTGGCTAAATATTTTTGAATATTGGGCAGATGTTCAATAATGTGGAATGTAGTTAACTATATATCTCTGGAGATATAGCTAACTGCAACATGTTATCTGACACAGTAGCAATAAATGTATAGTGATGACCACTGCATTAACTGCAAGTGCAGTCCCCAACCATTCCCCATTTATGCCATGCCTCTTAATAAAAATTTCTACATTAAATGTTTACCCCGGGATCCTGTAAGTGATGCTAAAACTTGCACATGCAAATTTGAGTGCACACTCAATTTGCATGTGCAATTTAATTGAATAACAAGTCAATTTGCACCAATAACTGGGTGATATTAATTATTAGTGTTAATTGAAAACAATTTGGATTTGTGTGCGCATTTTATAAAGATGCGCATGCAAATTTTTTTAATGTGTAACTGAAAAGGTGGTGTGGACGTGGAAGGAGCCTGAGTGGGTCGGGGCATTTGCTAAAAATACACACAGTGTTACAGAATTCATGGGATCTTCACATAATTTACATGCCAGGATTTACACCAGGTTTGAGTTGGTGCAAATTTGGGCACAGATCCTGGTGCTATGTGCTATACTCTAAACGGTACCCAACTCGGAGTCCCGTTTATAGAAGAGCGCTCAGGCACACCCTGGTGCTAGTAAATTTGAAAATATTTTCTAGCACTGAAAATGGTACATGGTGGGAGTCAAAACTAACATCGGGCACCTCCATTAGAGTCGAATCACCATACACCAAGCTGGCACTACCATTACCACCCTTTTGTAAAAGGACCCCTTAAATTGTAACTGGATATAAACAAAAAGATGGTGATTTATTATCTACAGTAAAACCGTACCATATACCATAACGATAAAATTATTTCAAATTCCCAAATCAAAAAATACAGAAATAACAATGTTTGCAAGAACTACTACCTACAACATTAAGGGAGGCATACTAATTATTTTCTAGGTATCTAAATGTAATCCTCATTCAGAGCCTAAAGACAACATGGTTGGGCAACAGGAATCTTGGAACAATATTTGCCACTGTATTTCTTACAGGTTCCTGATATGGATACCTTTCACTTCAATTAATGTCAATAAAGTTAAGTAGCAGTAAGTCAATAAAGTCTATATTTACACTTTTTTAATAATATTTTTAAACAAAATAAATCAAATATATCATTTTGAAAAAGAAATAGCAAAGATGTGGTCTAATGAAGCATAATAGAAGTGAAACGTCTCACTTGTAAAACACAATGTTGAAGCACATTTGCCAAAATAAACTTCAATTCATAAAATACAAGGATCCCAGAGCACTGACAAAGAAAAGAGACAAAACTCTACATTTACAAGACTCAGACCCTTACACCCAATTAATGACAATACCAGAAGGAACAAAATAAAGAAAATTAATCAAATGTAAATGCTAGATAATATTAAAGGGGAAAGAAGAATTAGGAGTGCACATACTAACCCCCTCATTCTATACCAGGTCACCTAAATTTAAGTGCCATTTGTAGACTGAAATGTATAGATTACTGCCACTTACTCATGTAAATGACAGACATACACCTAACCACTATTCTGTAAATACACGCTAAAATAACATTTAGCATGTAATTGCAAGGGGGCATTCATGGGGGAGGGGCATGGGCAGGGCTGACATGTGTTTAACTTACAGAACTCTATAAATTATGCACATATATGACCATCTCTATGAAAAGGTAACTTAAGTTTCCAGAAACATAAAGGAGTCCTTTTATCAAGCTGCGGGAAAAAGGGCCATTTAAAATAAAATAGGAAGAATTATTTCTAAATTTAGACCACAATTTGGTTCAAGAAGAAAGAAAATTTAACATAGGATTAATCAATAATGAGAAACGGAAGGATCCCACAGTAAGCACAGCCGATACATAGTTGAACAATCAGGTATTCTTATTCTACTCTTTGCTTGAAATAAATTCTGACAATTTTCCCGGTTCAAAAAATATATAGTTCAAGGAATTTAAATAAATGACACATCTACAGGGAAACATTAGAAAGAAGGTTCCACCTGAAAATCCAAGTTTTGGAATTCCTTGCCACAGAATACTTGATTGAATTTTAACTACTTGTGCTTCTGGAAAGCTTTAAAGTCTTATCTATTTATTGAATTTCTTTTAAAATAAGCATAATTTGTATTTCCTGATGTTTTAACCAGTTTCTTAGTACAGTAACCCGCTTCAAACCTATTTGCAGAGATTAGGCAAGCTACAAGTATCTCACATAACTTTTCATTCTACTTATGGACTCATGACATAAAAAATTGACCATTCTCAACATTTTTGATCTGAGACTTTACAGAACAACACAGAGAGGGTTCAAAGCACAAAACACAATCCAAAGCAAAAAAGCACCAGAGCCTTCAAAAACGGAACAGGTAGTTTTAATTCACAGTGTAGATCAAACTTGTACATCAATGACCCGACACGGGCCGTGTTTTGGTGCACAGTGCCTGCATAAGGGGTCATGTGAAAATTTTGATCTAATGTAAACCACCCAGCATCTCAGCTGAAGGCAAGATTGAAAACCTAATCAAATACCCCTTTGAAATTAGGCGTTACGGTCGCATGTAAATTTAGGTGTGACCATTGCACCAACGAAAACATGGTGCAAATGCCAACATCTAAATTTACACACAGAGCACACTGTTATTCTGTAATTACATGTGTAACTCAAAGCCACACCTCTGTTCCATCCTGAAGTACCCATAACTGTCCCCTTTACATGCCCCCTTTTTTAAGCCACACGTAAAATTTAGGCACAGATCCCATTCCTAACTTTTTGCATGTAACACCAAATTAAACCTAATTAGTGCCAATAATTGCTTGTTAAAAAGCCAATTATTGGCTTAATTGACTTGTTATCCTATTAATTTGTGTGCGCAAATTGTGACTGCACCTAAATTTGCACACACAATTTTTGGTGACCTTTACAGAATCAGGGGAAAACTGTTTTGGGTCACTTTTATGAATAACATAGGGCCGCTTTTACCAAGCTGCAGCAAAAGGGGGCCTGCGTTGGCATTGGTACTTGTTTTTTGTGCGTGCCAAGGCCATTACCACTGCAGGTAAAAGGTAGGTCTTTCTTTTTTTAATAAATGGCACTTGCCGCACAGCCATTTTGGGGGGGAACGCTTATTGAGGTGGCGATAAGGGTTCCCACGCTAACCCGGCGGTAACTGGGCAGCATGTGGCACTGCCTGATTACCACTGGATTCACACTGGTGCTACAAAAATAAATATATTTTTGTAGCACCGGATATGACGGTGCACTAGCGGTAGGAAGTACCACCGGGTTGCTGTGGTAGCCCGGTGGTACTTCCTTTTTTGTGATTGGTAAGCCTGTGCTGGGCTTACTGCTGCTTTGTAAAATGGGCCCTTAGTCTTTTAATATAAAAACAAAAAAAATAGTTGTTAAGTACATAAGTATTGCCACACTGGGACAGACCAAAAGTCCATCAAACCCAGCATTCTGTTTCCAACAGTGGCCAATCCAGGTCACAAATACCTGGCAAGATCCTGAAAAAGTTCAATACATTTTATGCTGCTCATCCCACAAATAAGCAGTGGATTTTCCCCAAGTCAATTTAATAATGGTCTATGGACTTTTCCTTTAGGAAGCTGTCCAGACCTTTTTTAAACCCCGCTAAGCTAACCGCCTTTACCACATTCTCTTGTAACAAATTCCAGAGTTTAATTACACTTTGAGTGAAGACAAATTTTCTCTGATTCGTATTAAATTTACTACTTTGTAGCTTCATCGCATGCTCCCTAGTCCTAGTATACAGCATACAGAAATGTTTATGTTTCATTTGTTATGTACATTCAGTTGTTATGTAAGGCTGTTGGTTTGGCTTTTCAATAAGGTTATTTAAAAAAAAAAGAAGAAGAAGAAACAAGAACTGAGCTTGCATAAATAATATCTTTTTGCATAAAGTCAACAACATTTTGTTCTGAACTTGAGTAGTGCAGGAGATAGCAGGGAAGAGGGAAAGAGGAAACTTCTTTCTAAGTGAAAGGAGCCTCTGGACCCAATTCCCGTCAAAATTAAAAGCAAGGATTACCAGCATTATGTTTTTTTCCCACAATGCTATCTTCAGAAGATTTCTAGATTTGAAAGAGGTCCATAACACCCTCTAGTAATGTCAGCCAAAGTAAACCATAAGAAAATAAGAAATGCCCTTGAATTTGCTGTAATCTAGGCTTTGAATGAGGCAAATAAAATGCCTTAATAACTGAGGAAGAAAGATTCTTAGGGACTGAAAGAATCTGCATAAGATAACATTTGGCAGGCTTCATGGAACAACAATTTTTGCATTTGAGTCATGTTCTAAATTTCCATCAGTTCTACTTTTGATGGTTTGTTGAGTGGACACATATTTATTTATTTATCTATTCATTTATTTAATTAATTATTCATAAAACTTTATATACCCTGTCCTTAGAGACCAATCAAGATGATGTACAAAAACAGACAGCAACATACAATATAATGGAAAGAAATATACATGAATAAGACTAAGAATATGGGAAGAGCTACTTTTTCAAACCCTTTCTAAACTGCAGAAGTGATTACTCTTTTTTTTATGTTTAAGGGGCCCTTTTACAAAGTCGCATGGGCACCTACATGCGCCCAATGTGCGTCAATTTTGAGTTCCTGTTGGGCTACTGCGTGGCCCTTGTGATAATTTCATTTTTGACGTGCTTCCGCTACACACACCGGAAAATATTTTTATTTTCTAGCGTGTGGGTGGTAATTGGGCGGTAATCGCCAGGTTACTCACATAGACCATTACCGCCCAGATACCGCGTGAGACCTTACTGCGAGGTCCACGGCTGGCGGTAAGGTCTCAGACCCAAAATGGACGCGCAGCAATTTTCATTTTGTCGCACGTCCATTTTCGGCAAAAAATTTTTAAAAAGGCATTTTTTACAGGTGCACTGAAAAATGATTCTGCGCATGCCCACAACACACATCTACACTACCGCAGGCCATATTTTAGCGCACCTTTGTAAAAGGGCCCCTAAATCAATGTATTAATTAACAACACGCAAAAACAAATAGGTGCAATTGAGTCCATTCATAAAGTCCAGTGAACACAGTAAAATATCAACAATAAACAGCTATTGCCCAGAATCTAATTTCCATTCAATGGCAATTATCACAGAGGTATTAGATTCGGTAAATGGCGCTCAAGAAATGATGCTGAAAACAGTCTGCATGGAGTGCTAGTCTATAAACGGTGCTTTAAGGGACCCTTTTACTAAGCAGCAGTAGGGCTAACGTGTGGGTAGCATGCATCAAATTAACACTACTGACAGGGTGCTATGGGTGCCCAGCAGTAATTTCAAAGTTAGCGTACGTTATTTCCCATGGGAGAAAATATTTTTCTGTTTTCTACCACGGAGGGCAATCCTGGCAGTAATAGACAGCGCAGCCACATTGGTGCATGCTACATGATTACTGTGCAGGCAGCACGTGAGCCCTTACTGCTAGGTCAACGGATGGCAGTAAGGGCTCAAGCAGTAAATAGCCACGCGCTATTTTTAATTTTAGCGTATGGCCATTTACTGCCCCATTAAAAAAAAGCTTTTTTTCCCAGCCACCATAAAAAATGATCCAGTGTGTGCTAATTTCCCATGTCCAAACTACTGCAGGCCACTTTTTACCAAAAGGGCCCCTGCAAGTATTCTCATAAGTACATAAGTAATGCCACACTGGGAAAAGACCAAGGTTCCATCGAGCCCAGCATCCTGTCCACGACAGCGGTTAATCCAGGCCAAGGGCACCTGGCAAGCTTCCCAAACGTACAAACATACTATACATGTTATTCCTGGAATTGTGGAATTTTCCCCAAGTCCATTTAGTAGCGGTTTATGGACTTGTCTTTTAGGAAACCGTCTAACTCCTTTTTAAACTCTGCCAAGCTAACCGCCTTCACCACATTCTCCAGCAACGAATTCCAGAGTTTAATTATGTCCCTTGCCATCCCTGTAATTTTACAATCTATTACTTTTTTTCAGGCACGATCCTGTGTTATCCTCTTTTAGTATATTTTCATTGTACTCCATCACTTTACAGGTTAGTTTTTTTTACCTAACCCATTCCTCCTTTTTTTTTTTTTTTGGATCTTCACAGATATTCGTTGTTATGTGTCACATTTGTTTACCCCTATAGGCTCACTTATTTCTTGTTTAATTTTCTCATTTGAATTTTTATACTGTGTTAATCATTACATACAAGCACAGATTCATGTAACGCTTTCTGATATACGTTGGATATGAAAGTTTTCACTTCTCCCGCCATATCTCATGTGGTTGTTTTCAATATCATGTTCTATTATGTATTTTTTTCTACAAGATTGTATTTATTATTTGCTGTGTTTTAGACTCCTGATGAAGGTACTTTGCCAAAACACGGTGCTGTGCCAAGTCCCATTTTAACATTGATTAAAGAGTCTTACACCCCTGAGTTGGGCACCATTTATAAAATAGCGCTTTGAGCTGATTTCCAAGGTATTTATTTATTTTATTTATCTATTAGGATTTATTTACCGCCTTTTTGAAGGAGTTCACTCAAGGCAGTATACAGTAAGAATAGATCAAACATGATTAATAGGCAATTACAGCAGTAAAAATATTCGAAAACAATACAAAGTATGGCATGGTATACTAGCAATGACAACACAATACGTAATAGAACATTATAATTGGTAGTGAAGGGTAAGGCAAAGTTATAACATATAGATGGGTAAGAAAGAAGGAAGAATTAGAAAGTAAGGTGACTGATTTGAAGAAAGTTGCACATGGAGGAGTGGATAAACATGTCCCGCCACAGTATGTGCAGCCCGAGTCACTCCTTGTGTGTGTGAGTGAGACTAACAAGTTAGTTACTTCTAATTTAGGCGCAGATCCCTGGTGTTCAGTAATACTGCACACATCTTTAGTGAACACCCCTGACCCGCCCATGCCTCTTCCATGGCCAAGCCCTCTTTCCAGTTGCATGCTATAAGATTTGTGTGCAGCAGATCTTTCTAGAATAGGGCATAGAAAGATGAGTGCGCAAATCCAAATTGTTGCCAATTAATTACAATAATTGTTAGTAGACAATCACTGGTGCTAATTGGCTCATTAGCCAATTTCATTGCACACACATCTCAGAACAGTGAACAATTTTGCACATGGAAATGTGTGTGTTATTTGCAGAATCCAGGGGATTATGGCCACATGTAGATATGCTGCTAATTGTGCACAATAACAAACATCATAGAATTCCACATTTTGGTAACTAAGGCATGCTCACATTTTTAGTGCACGCTAAAAATAAGCATGCGATAAACATTAGAGACGCCAATGCATTCCTATGGGCGTCTCTAACGTTTAGCGCTCCCAATTTTAGTGTACGCCAAAGACGTGAGTGCGCCTTAGTAAAAGACGCCCATTGTTTTTTAAAATTTAACCCCCTGAGAAAAACTTTACTCCCCCACACTCACCCTAAACAAGTTAGCCCAAAAAGTATATAGGGCTTTGATTCTTATAGCCCCACATATTGAAAACAGGTTCTTAACCCATCTGACAGCAATTCCCAACCCCCTTCTCCTTTTCCCAAAAACCTTCACAGATAACTCAATCTACCCAGAGGTTGCCATTTCCCCCAACCAACTTATTCAAGACCAGGCTACATAGATGTAGAGTCAGGCTTTGAATATATTTATCCCAAATGGCAAGAAAAGCTTTTCTATGTTTGAGGGACAACTCCACCCCACGCAGCTCCATCGACAGCAAGGTTTGACATTTGTTTCTCCAATGCCAGAAAGAGGGTGATTCAGAATGAGTCCAATATTGAAGAATACTTTTTCCCCCACTGTGCAAGCCTTGCTCAAAAGGATGTGGGACTCTTTTTTTTAAATCATATCCGGCAGACTGTTCTATCCCTCAACTGATCTAATACTAAGATCCTTTTTCTCCATAACTCTTTTCTTATAAGGTCTTTGCCAGAGAATACTAATAAATTCTTCTGTGATGATTGAAGTGGGCGACTAGGAGTGTATTGTTCCACTCGGGACCATAAAATTGTAGGAATTTTATCAGTTAAATATTTAAAAGTTAAGGCCATCAATTTGAAAAAATATCTTTACCAATGCAGAATGTAGAACAGAGGAGAAGAACTGGTTCTTCTAGAAAAAGTCAAACTACTGTATTTTGCACCACTTGTAGTCTCCTTAGTAAAACAGTCTGAAGCCCAATATACAGAGCATTACAATAGTCTAATGAGCTAATGCCCATCTGTTGCACTACTGTTCTGAAACTATCCTCATCTAAATAAGGCCATAGTTTCCTCACCGGTTATAGAATTACCCTCAAGTGTCTTCCCAGCATGTTTAAAGTCAGCAATTAATGTATGAAATATTGTTAACAAAATTATCAGTTTAATGTGCGCTAGATATTATAAAAGTTGCAAATAGGACCAAAAGCATCATCTTACCCTACAGCTTCATTAGAATATTTCCGATCTGACGAAGAAGGGCAACCTTCGAAAGCTAATCAAGAAATGTATTGTTATGTCCAATAAAAAAGGTATCATCTTATTTTCTTTTCCATGTTTTATTTTGTTTGATTTCTATTGATAACCTTACGAGTGGACTAACACGGCTACCACACCTCTCTGCATTAGAATATTTAAAATAGTACACAGCAAGCTAGTAATGAAGGGGAAAGGGAGAGGATCAGGTGTCTTTAATTAGATTGTAAGCTCTGTCGAGCAGGGACTGTCTCTTCATGTTCAAGTGTACAGTGCTACGTACGTCTAGTAGCGCTATAAAAATGATAAGTAGTACTAGTAGTCTTTAGACCTGAGTAACCTGTTTCTGACCAATTCGACCTTCATCTAACACTTTAATAGTATTCACATGCTGCAGAGGACATGTCACTGCTAATATTTGAGATACATCTTTGAAACTATGGCAGATGTTCTTCTAAAGTTAATCCCTGATGGGGAAATTCTAATGTCAACATTTTTTATGGAAACAGTTCTTCAACTCTAGTGTTCCTCGTCACCACCTCTGATTTATGGATGGCTTTCTAAATGGCTTCCAGTGTAATCGTAGAAATAGTCCCCAAAACAATTTGCCATTTTCATCTTCAAAGAAAAGCGTTACCAGGCAGAATGCACTTGTATGAAAAGACATCTTGAGAAATACAAGTCGTAGTAACCCACTAATGGCCACAAGAGGAAAATAAATAAAGCAGATTACCAAATTATCAAAAACCCTTAAACAATAAAAAATATTAATAGCTAAGCAAAGAAAAATGTCAAAGCAAACCCCAACATAAATCATTCAAAAGCAAGTAGTAACAGATGCTAATAACACTTGTTCCTTGTATCCTTCTGGCTTAGAACTATTTTGTAGTAAAGACAAGAGGCTGGCTTTTCACTTGAAGAAAGCCACTGATAACACAAAGTTATTCCCCCAATATCTGTTGCATTTACAGGAAAAACAAAAGTAGCCTTTAAGGGGATAATTTCCTGCCTTGAGTTTAAGACATTTTCTTCCTAATCTGTGTCTCTACAGACATTGGGGTACATGTGAACCTTAGAATCCATAAATAAATCATTCTGAAACAAGCAGAAAGGCTTTGAAGTCTGATATATCATATGTCTGTCTGCTAATCATGTCCCAATAAAAGCTGATCTTCTTCCACCAAAACCTAGTTCCCTTCAGATAGCTTAGTTGATGATAAATAGCAGACAACAAGTGATGTGTAGCTTTCTCAAGCAATTTCAATACCTTGGCCATAAATTTCTCAAGTATTACCAAAGAAAAAATGCTGGCCACAAGGGGGAAAGTGACAAATCTCAGTTTATTTTTTCTGGCTCCTTTTCCCAAATGTTCATTTTTTCTCTGAAGGAAAACAGTTTGAAATAAAAGGCCTAATCTAGACCATACATTATTAAACTCTCCCCCCCCCCCCCCTTCCAGCCTGTATATGATTATTCATTTCTTTTAGTACACTTTCTTGTAACAGAGATTTGGACTCAAACCCCCTCTTTCTATAACAATTCACCTAATGTTAGGTACCAGCTACATACGTAAGTTAGAGAATACTAGCACTTATGTACGTAACTGTAAGAGTTAAACGCATAGGTACTAGGCACACTCTCAGTGGAAATAAAAACAAAGGGTTGTTCAGAGGGGGAGGAGCATGCACAGACCATGGGCGTGTCTCCCACTTACATGTGTAACTTACAGAATAATGTAAGTTATGCACATAAGTGCTGCATTTAGGTATACAATTTACGCCAGCCAATTAACCTATTAAGATACACACAGAAATGGAAACCGCACATGGAATGTCGTGTCTAAGTTTGGATGCTATATATAGAACCTGTGGGGAAATGTATACAGTGCATGCTAAGATACAGCTAACAACATGCATTGGGTTACTAATGGAAAAGAGCAGAAGTCATGAGATATATAGATAACAGAAGTGGAGCATGAGCAAGACATGGGTGATTAGAATTTAAAATTCTTACTTGGGTTTATAACATTCTACAGGGTCAAGCGACACGCACACACACCAGCACAAATTTGTGTTCCACAGTACAAATAACAAAACATATCTTGTACTGTGAAAACTCAATAAAAATTTATTGAACTTAAAATTTTTGTTCCACACAGCAGATTTGTTTGACTATGTCCCCGCTGCAAGACCTATAACTACTAAACAATATTTATTCTCCTATGGGGTCCCTCTATCTGGAATCAACTTTCCCTGGAAATTAAAATAAGCGAGACTTGACTTTGTAAAACTAGGTTGTCTTCAATTGCTTGTGATGGCCTTTTTTATTGATTGTTGTATGAAGTGTGTTCTTAATAACTTTTGTGTTTGATGTCCTATCCACCTCATCTTTTCAGGATATTTCATGGGGTCCAAGAGGTTTCTTATGGGGTATTTCTGAGGTCATCTATGTGTATGCATGCACATGTCTGTTAGTTCTGAGTAGACGTCCTTCCTTAAGCCTCATATCCCACAATTGCTTTTCCTAGCTACAGTGAGGTCCTGTAAATCAAAGAGAGGACTGATGGATCACCAGAGAAGATTTTGAAGGAAAATAAGCAACAGAAAGAAAGGTGGAGCACCAGACATCCTGCTGTGGGTTTTGATGGAAAACCTCATCAATACCATGTCTGAAGAATTTGGGAGGAGCACCCTATGTCTGCATTAATTCTCTGGCTCACCTGCTTAAGACTTTGCCATGTATGAATTCAGTTAAGGTCTGCTGACGGAGGCTCATGTTTAACCAACTGTTTTTAATTTACAAATTAAACTTGTCAGAAGTAGAAATCCTTCCCTTGGAACCTTTCCAATATGTCAAGAATTAATTCTAATGAAAACAGCATTGCTTGGGCGCAGGATGGCCAGTTACTTACTTTATTTACACAAACAAAGTCCTTCTCAGTTTCTTTGATAAAAGCAGCTAAATCTTTTTCCTCTTTTATGTTTTGTCAGCACTCGATTCCTTTTGTCCCCTGGCTATTTGCCTAGCTGTGGACAATGAGGCAGGAAGAATAGAAGCAGATTGTTGGAATGACCCTCAATAAGCCTAATTATGACATGTTGACTGCACTCACCATGACATATTCAGAAGAGCCAGGCTTATTCAATTACCCTTGCCAGGTTTCTCTTTCAGACTTAAACTTATCCTTTGCCTGTTTGTATTTCTGAACAGTATTAATGTTCAATGTGAAAGAAAATCCCCTGGACTTTGAGAGGTTTTTAAGTTGCTGCTGTTATTGTAACTAATTTTTATTAACTGGATGATAACATGATAAAGAAATAGACTTTTGTTAAGTAATAAGAACAAATCAGTCTGTGTGCTTAAAGTTACACCTTTCTTTCCTTTATTTTCATTGGGGAGGGGGGTGGGGAAAGGACTCTATCAGTAATTGAATTAGAAGGGGAAATCATTTCTCAACCCTGTACTTAAATTCCAGCAATGCAATGTGAGGTTTAATTTAACCTCACAAAATAGATAATTCATTGCAGGGAAATTTTTAAGGTCAGTATGCTATAAGTATCTATTGTTTGTTTGTTCGCTTTCAAAATGGCATGAATTTGAATGTTCATGCCAGAAACGCAGAAACATTGGTACATTCATACCAACCTCTATTTCTCTCTAGTTGTGTGCAATGGTCAAACTATTTATTTATTTATTTACTTATTTTTTTTTATATGCCATCTACTTGATAAGCAAAACAATTGAAGCAGTTTACAATCCAATTCTAAAAAAGAAAAGCTTACATTGTGCAGCAGTATGACTTCTTTTCGTAAATTGTTGAAGCCACATTCGTGTGTGCAGGCATGGGGTTAAAATGTTAATTTCTGTATATTGTAATTTGAGTTTATTTTATATTTTGTAATCTGAGTATTATCCTGTTTAAATTTTGATTATGTATGTTTTTACTGTAATCCACTTAGCTGTAGGCGGAATATAAATTTTTAAATAAATAAATCTGAAAACCTACAATCTTGACAAAAAAAAGCCTCTACAGATTAGCAACAACATCAGGACAATCTTCTCCAAAAACTAAGAAAAAGGCCAAGTCTTAAATGGCCTTTAAAAACTGAGCATAGTTATTCAATGGACCATGACAGTAACCAGTTTAGCATATTCAACAGTGGTTTCACCAATACCCATCCTGGTACTGAAAAAAATTAGAGCTGCCACATTTTGCAAATGACATTAACAATCTTCCTGGTAACCCAGAATACAAGCCATTACACTAGTCCAGAATGAGTAATACTGACAACTGGACTATTAATCAAAACAGATCCACAGTAAAGTAAAGGTGTAGCCTATGTAATGTTTCATTATAATTTTAGCTGCAGGTTGGGTGAAGAGATTCCTTCCTGGAGATCTCTTTAGGAGTTGCACTAAGATCTTCCTCCCCCCTCCCCCTCCCCCTATGACATACACCTTTCCCCCAGTAAAGTAGGGTTTAGAAGATAAGCAGGTGGTTTGAGAAAAGAATGTAAAAACTGAGAAAAGAACAAAAAACATTCTCTGATTCATCTGAGGTTTACAGTGAACGTGGTCTGATACATATCATTTCTATGAATTTCAATTCAAGAGCTAACTATAAGGTACCATTTTGGTAAAAATGTGTCACTTTGTCCTTGATATGTTGTTTGGTTAGTGTTCACTTAAGACTTCACATCATCTACTTACATAAGTACATAAGTATTGCCACACTGGGTCAGACCAAAGGTCCATCAAGCCCAGCATCCTGTTTCCAACAGTGGCCAATCCAGGTCACAACAACCTGGCAAAATCCCAAAAAAGTTCAATACATTTTATGCTGCTTAAACAGTGGATTTTCCCCAAGTCAATTTAAAAATGGTCTATGGATTTTTCCTTTAGGAGGCCGTCCAGACATTTTTTAAACCCCACGAAGCTAACCGCCTTTACCACATTCTCTGGCAACGAAGTCCAGAGTTTAATTACACATTGAGTGAAGAAACATTTTCTCTGATTTAAAGATTGTGTTCCATAATATTGAAAATATGTGGAATCAGCTCTTACAGGTAGGAAATTTAAGAAACTCTTTATTCGTATTTAGAAGCAGCTAATGTAGAACTAGCAGCTCTAAAACAGATGAACAAAAAACCATGCTAACATTTATGCATTTGGATTAACCTTATTCTTTTTTGTTGATAACTCAAGGCAAATTGTATTCAGGGACAATACTCCCATAACCAAAGAGTATTAGAAAATCATGTGATTCCTTAATGCCACCTTCATAGATGTTTTCAGTCTAAGGGCCCTGTTTACTAATGTGCGCTAGCATTTTTAGGACGTGCTAAAAATTAGTATGCGCTGTTAGACACCCATATGGAATGCTAGCGCACCTATAGAGCTGCTTAGTAAACAGGGTCCTTAGTGCTTTCTCCCCTCATTGCCTCTAAACCTCAAGTAGAACACATACACTAGTACATATTCCCCCAAATTCTATAAATGGCACTCAAAGTTGTGTGTGCAAATTTGGGCATGTGCTCAATTTGCAAATGCATTTTAATTAAACAATGAGCCAATTAGTGCCAATACTTGGCCACGAACAATCAATTGGCTCGTTATTCAATTAAATTGCACATCTTCCTAGTCGATATTCTATAAGGATATATATGTAAATTTTTACTCATGGATCTGAAAAGGGGGCATGGTCAATGGAGAGGCATGGGCAAGTCAGGAGTATTCCTAGAATTTGCACACAGCGTTATAGAATATGACAGATGTGCGCCTAATTTAAGCGTGAGGACACCAAGTTTCAGTTGGTGTAATCCTCGCGCCCAAAATTGGTCACGAATCTCAGTGGGCTATTCAGCACCCAGCTTGGAGCACCGTTTATAGAATAATGTGTAGCGTTCATTTTTGTTCTTTGGCAACCACATTTGGGCACCATTTACTGAATTTAACTCATTATAACTTGAAATATCTTTATATGTGAACAGAAGCCCTATATAAATCAGATTTTGGAACGGATCAATTGTTAAAGTATGAATTGTTTTTATTATAGATAATTTATTATAATATATAATGACAGTGGCCATCTTTTATTTCTTTCAAACTCACATGAATAATTTTTTCTCAGACCTGGTATCTAAATTTCCTCTGATTGACTACACAAACAGAACACATAAATCAAACAGCTTTCTTTTCATCACAGGGCTGGTCATTTATGCTTCTCACCAATGAAGATGTAATGTATCTGAACATGTGAATTCTTTAGCCATGAAACCCAGCTTTCTGCCCTAGATTCTCTGTTAAAGCCTGTTGTACACTTTGTAATGGAAATTCTATTCAAAAGGCAAAGATTTCTCAATATTTTAAACAAAAGCACATGTTTGTATTCAGCATTCCACAACATCTTTAAATGGTTTTTTTCTATAATTAAGTCAAATAATAACACCTCTTCAAACTTCAGCCAGAACTCCCCTAACCCACAGGAGAGCATAACTGAATGAAACAAAATCTTGTAAATAGAGGCATTGATTATTTCAATCTAGACAGTGCTTACTATTGGAGGGGTCTTAAGGAAGTCTTTTTACATCTTTGTTCTTCAAAATAGTATAAATTTGATATAATGATTTCTACCGTCAAGCAGCTATTGCTACGTCTCAAACCAACTATGTTTTTAGTACATTAAGGAGTCTTTTCTTGCATATCTCACAGGTACGAGCATATATGTTCAGCTTCAGATAGCGTGATGTTCTTTTCAGCAAATGCATCTCGTGCCAAAAAGCAGTAAAATGCATGCAATAGTTAACTTAACAGCAGAAAAAAGTTTTTAAAATAAATGTAATAGGTGAACTAAGAAAATAGTGATAGAGCAAAAAGTACACAGGTACATGCTGACACATACTAGATTAGAATTTAATGACGGCACAGACTTTTAAAACAATAAGGAGCTCATTTTCGAACCAGAAAAACATCCAAAATGTAATAGGCAGATACACATTTTTCTTGTAGAAAAACATCTAAATTTGTTCAAGTCCGATATTCACCTAAAAGAAAACGTTCCCAGAGGGGGCATTTCGTGGACGTGACGTAGGTGGAGTTATGTGATGAACTTTTTTTTACCCATAACGCATAGCAAAACAACGACTTTCTGGGAGTGGAAAGAAAAACATCTGGAATTAGACCTGCTTTAAAAGCATCTATGATAAGGCCAAACCTGCCTTTAGACCCATTTGTGATTTTGCTGAATTGGAGAGTGGAGAGGTGGAAGTTGTCATTTGAGTTGCTGAGTGCTTTATTACCTTTGCGTGTTTGCCCCAATCTGAAAATTTTGACCCTCAAATTTTCTGCCTTGCTTCCCCTGTGTCTCACCTCCTCAATTCGTTGCCCACACCTGCTAGCCCCCTCCCTAGCCACACCCATCCTTTTCTCTGTGTCTCGCCCCCTTTCCTCACCAAACCAAACTGTCCCCAAATCCCCTTACCTCCCATTAGACTTCCTCTGTCTCTCATTGTTCCTCTGTTTGTCCACTCCTAGTTTATCACTGTGCTCTGTGCTGCAGCTGTGTGTGTCAGGACTGTTTGTTAGTGGTGGAAAAGTGAGTGTTCTGGGCAGCTGGTGTGTGTCTTATGACTGTGTGCTGGTGCGGGGGCAGGTGCCAGGTCTCATGAAGTTCAGTAGGTGGAGGTGTGCACAGTGGTGTTTCTCAGGTCAGTGGGTTGCACCTATGGTGGTGGGACACCTGCACACCAATCATGGATGCGCTGAATGCTTCGGTCTCTCATGCCTTGCTGGAGGTGGATGAGAATTTGGAGGGGAGGCCCTGGAGGAGATGTCCCCTATCAGAGAGTCATCAAGCCCCACCCCCGCTTCCTGGACCTCACTGACCAGGAATGCCTGACTAGGTTCCACTTCAACAATACTGCCATACAGCACCTCTGTGACCAGCTACAACCCCTCCTCCAGATCAGGACATATAGGAATAATCCTGTGTCAGTCCACCTGAAGGTCACTGCCTCCCTCACCTTTTTGGCCACCAGCACCTTCCAATCAGTGCTAGCAGTCAATATAGGCCTCACCTAGTCCACCATTTCAAACTGCTTTGCCCAGTTCCTCGATGCTTTCCTCACCCACACATCACACTATAATATCTTCCCCACTACCACCAAGGCCCTCCAGAACAATGTGACTCAGTTCTACGCCATAAACCACTTCCCCTCGGTCATAAGCACCCACATCGCACTCAGACCCTAACCAGTGTGCACAAGGAGATCTAAAGGAATAGAAAATAATTTTATTCCATGAACATGCAGGTCATGTGTGATGCCCAGGGGGAGACTGTGGATGTGTGTGCCCACTACCCAGGCTCCATTCATGATGCCTACATCCTTCAGCAGTCAGGAATCTACCACAGGTTTGACTGAGGGGAGATCACCAGAGGCTGGCTCCTAAGAAAACAGTACAGGAATTTCCAAATTACATACCCCTCCCCCCTCCTAACCTTCAATACACTCCCTCCCTCTAGATGCCACCACAATCCCCATTAATCCAACCTCCAGAAGGTCATCATTCCAGCCAATACTCACCCTTGTCTGTGATTCTGTGTCACCCTCCCCCACAAGTGACAGAGGCTACCCCCCAGCAAACCTGGCTCATGACTTCCATAGTCCACCCCCAAAATAAGGCAGAGGCATAAGAGCACCTGCTCCATCATAGAATGCATTTTTGGACAACTCAAGAATAGATTCTGATGGCTGAACTGTTCCAGAAGGGAGCTCCTCTACAGCCCTGAAATGGTGGCCAAAATATTCATGGCCTGCTGCATTCCCCACAACCTAGTTCTACAAAGAAGACACGTCCTGCCAGAGGAGGGACAGCAACCACAGCAGCAGCCACCAGATTCATGACTAGGGAGTACACCAGCTGGTTGTCCGCACCAGACAAAGACTCATTCTGACAAAAGTTTTCATTTTATTTGTGTGCAACACCTCTAACATCTCCCACCACCACCACACACACACTCTCTCCCTCCCCAAGCACACACACACACACCCATCCCCTCCCCCGGCACACACCACCACAACATGGCAATTAGATGGCCTACAGCCTTCCCTCTCCTCTCCCCTCCCCTCCCCATTCCCTCTGGGATCCACCTCTCCCACCCCATCCCCTAGCTGCTGACAATAGCCCGGGCCTTGCAGGAGCAGATAGTGTGTCAGAGTCCTCCCCAGTGGGGCTACCACTGTCCTCACAGTCACCACTCTATCCTGCTGTCTCTCTTGCACCCTGAAAATCTGGCCACCTGATTGGCCAGGTGTCAGATCTACTGCTGAGCCCAGCAGCCAGCAAGGGAGCATGTGCTGCCCCGGGGGACCTGACCTCTCAGTTGACCCACTGGCCTGGGATGCTGTGGGTACCATCCTTGGATGTTTCAAGGGTGGTTGCAAAGGAGTCAGCAATATGGTCGGGTTAAGTGAATAGAGGGTTTTCTTGAAAAAGCATATAGCAAAACATGTCAGAAGAGTGACCCCCTCCCAAGCGAACAGATGAGAGAGAATGCATATATTGCAGATGAGTATTAAAAACATTTAGCTATAAAAAAAGCAAGAACTTAATTTGGAATAATAAAAGACAGAAGATGAAGTGAGCGAGTAAAGTCACAGTGGTATGAGAGTATAAAACCACCGTGTATCACAGCTGAGGTCCAACAAGTTATACAAGTTACAAATTTAGTAGGTCAGGTCTGGATTTTTGGATATTTATTTTATTCCACATTTGTACTTTATGAGTGCAGATCTTGTATATCTCAGTGGGGGAGGAGAAAGTAATATGTTGCATTAATACTACTGGATTGTTGGTCCAATATAGCCTTGATAACGAATGTGACTATTGGGAAGACTGGATGGACCATGCAGGTATTTATCTGCTGACATTTAATATGTTATAAAATAGCACCTAAGTAGGCATCTGTTACCCTCTTAAACTTGCACCCTCTTATAAAATTATAGGGGTGAAATTACCTATGTGGGCTGCTGTTAAGATATGTTATTTTACCACCAACTCATACTATTTTAACACAGGCCCCATTTATGCAAGGATGTAAAAAGAATTGAAGCAGTGCAAAGAAAAGCTACAAAAATGGTATGGGATTTGCGTTACAAGACGTATGAGGAGAGACTCCCTGACCTGAACATGTATACCCTGGAGGAAAGGAGAAACAGGGGTGATATGATACAGACATTCAAATATTTGAAAGGTATTAATCCGCAAACAAACCTTTTCCGTAGATGGGAAGGTGGTAGAACTAGAGGACATGAAATGAGATTGAAGGGGGGCAGACTCAAGAAAAATGTCAGGAAGTGTTTTTTCACGGAGAGAGTGGTGGATACTTGGAATGCCCTCCCATGGGAGGTGGTGGAGATGAAAACGGTAACAGAATTCAAAAATGCGTGGGATAAACATAAAGGAATCCTGTTCAGAAGGAATGGATTCTTAGAAGCTTAGCGGAGAATGGGTGGCAGAGCCGGTGGTGGGAGGCGGGGCTAGTGCTGGGCAGACTTCTATGGTCTGTGCCCTGAAAATGGCAGATACAAATCAAGGTCAGGTATACACATAAAGCAGCACATATGAGTTTATCTTGTTGGGCAGACTGGATGAACCGTACAGGTCTTTCTCCGCCGTCATCTACTATGAGACCTAGTTACTAATAACTGTAGTAAAATAATTCATCTCATGGTAGCCAAGTTGATAACTCTCCCCCTAAGGTGGTTATTTTAGAAGCTTTATTCTTGTTTTGGGCTTCTGAAAACTGGCATTTAGATGTTCTTATTGCAAGGATGTCCAAATCCCAATTTTACAAAGGCAGGACATGGATGTCTAACAATGCAGTACATCCATATGGCAAGGGGACATGGTCTGGGCGTGTTTTGGGCAGGACTAGGGAGGGCCCAAAATATGACCATCGAACTCCAATCACAGAAGGGGAAGGGACATCCACGTTTAAAAAGATGGATGTTGTTATTTAGACCTGGTACCTGTCACATCCAGGTTACAGAAAGGTACTCTGAGTTATACACCTCCTTAATCCCCCAGTGTTTGCTGTCCCCCTCTCTCTCCCCTGAATGTGATACCGGGCTCTATGACAGCTTCAGGTATTATGGATATTCTTAACAGAGCCCTGTACAATTGTAATGAATAGCCTAATGGTTAGTACAGTGGACTTAAAGACAAGAGGTCCAGGTTCAAATCCCACTTCAGCTCATTTATTTTAATTGTGAGCCCTCCAGGGACAGAAAAATAAATACTGCACCTGAATATATAATAGATCTGAAAGCATGAAGGCTATTGAAGTTACGTACATTCGGGTACAGTAGGTATTTTTCTGTTCCTGGAGAGCTCATAATAAAAAAAAAATCATAAACAATTGAAGTGAGATTTGAACCTGGCTCCTCTGATGCTCAACCCACTGCTCTAGCTCAGTGTGGCCATTTTTAACATGGATGTTCTTATCCCATTCATAATTTGGATGTTTCAATTTGCAAAATGGATGTTCATGCTGGATGCCCATTTGAGATGTTCTGACTTGGACATCCACATTCTGAGTTGGTCTCTTTTCTAAAACACTGCTCCACATGTATAAAATAGCCAAGCAGGCCACATAAACAGCAGGTATAACTTGATACATCTAATTCAGCAACTTATACATGGATATTCAGCAGTACTCCCTAAATAGCACTGCTAAACATACACAAGATGTACAACTGTCTAAGTTAGACATGTCAAATTATATGTTCCCAATGTGGCATAATATTGATGTCTCTAAATATATATAGGAAGGAGTTCATTTTTCAAGGCAGCACTAAATGCTACCTTCTGCCTTAGAACTCGGTGATGCCAATGTGCACTACAGTAGAGCACAATTACTTAGTATTCATAAGTATTTCAAAAGAATTGGGTCAGATGTCAACATCATATATAACACTGGTCTTATCCCTAACCCTAGAGAAGGAAAATTTTCTACCAAAGAGAAGACACAGCTAAGAGGTCTACAAAGTGGTCCATAGTGTGGACAGAAAAATATTCTGAAACTTTCTGGGTCAATCTAGTTGGGTCAGTGACAGTGCTGGAAATGCTGTGAAAGAATGTGGGGGGAAGGGAGGGGAGGGGAAGAAAACCTTTGCTCCTTGTTGATGGGTAACAACCAGTGTGGTCAGGTTCACAGCCTATAACTGGAGGGTTCTGAAAGGAGCCTTGGGGCAGTGAACAAACTATGTATGTTTGTAGGGAATATAAAAATCCCTGGGCAGTTGCAAATGAGGGTTCATGGTGCCAGATTCCAGTATTTATTCCCAAATAAGATAGAAGAAGAGAGGGGCAGGAAGAAACTGCCAAGTAGGGTTGTAGCAAGATCTAGATTTTTGAAGGAGGCCCAAGGGTAGACTGGGGGGACCAAACATTTCCTCTCAGTTTGCTGCCGCTGCCAATAGAGACCAAAAAGCACAACCACAGGTTTAGCCATGGGGTTACCACGCAGGCTGAACACAGGTTGCAGGCGCCCAGCGATGCAGAATGGAATTATACACAGGTGTTAGCTGCACAGGAAGACACAGCACAGGATATATTAAAATGTATGCTAACAAGCTAATTAACATATCCCATGCCAAGAGTACACTGTCTACTCTGACTCTCACACAACACAAGGTCTGAGGCTGTGTGATAGGTTTTATGGAGAGAATTTCTTGTGGATTTTTCACATTTAAGTGTTGATTTTGACTTGTTTTGCAATAGGAAGGAAGCCCCATGCAAGTTTTGCATCTGGGTGGTAAGCAACAAACATGTGCACATTTCTGAACAAAACACGTGCGTGTTTCATGAGAAGCTCATATTTAGGAGCAGAAGAGCAGGCCTGACGTATGCTGACACTTTTTGTCATGCATCTGGCATACTCTTCCCCCCAGTTGCATAAATTTTGCCTATAATTAACTTAATGCATGCCATACTATTAGTCTCTTAGTAAAAGCTATGTGCTCAGACATCCATGCGCAGCTGTCCCACCAGCCTTTCTGCATCGACCCCACAGTGTTCAATGGTAGGGCCAGTCCTGTATTCCACTAGCACTAGCACCATGGCTGAGGCACCAAAGCTGAGGACTGGAAAATCTGGACTGGAAAAAATAATCTATGCAAGTAGCAAATTTTTCCTCTCATTTACAACAGAGCTTTAATGTGTTAACATGCATTAAATCACATTAACACATGGTAATGCGACTTAACGCACATTGCAGAAGGCAAGCCCCATTAATCTTAATGGGCCTATTTGACTAACTATGCATTTAATGTCAATTAATTTACACTAACGAGTCATATACATTAGTAAATGAGGGCCTTTGTTTTACTGAATCCTGTGAGATTTGCATTTTCTATACAATTAATTTTCTTCTTCCTAGTATTCCAGAGTAAACACAAATACCATCCAGCATTCTTAGCCATCACTTTGAAAGTCTGAGCTATTTTCAGCACTAGACATTTTAATCTCTGGTGTGTTGGAACAGTTAAATACAGAAAAAATATTCAAACAACGCAAAAACAAGCGGGCACTGTATGAAATTAATGACCAGCAGATTGAAAACAACTCATAGGGGCCCTTTTACTAAGCCGCATAGGTGCCTATGTGCACCCAATGCGTGCCAATATGGAGTTACCACCCAGCTACCACGTGACCCATGCGGTAATTTCATTTTTTATGTGCGTCCGCTACGCACACCAGAAAATATAAATATTTTCAAAAAAAAGAGTGTCATCACTAAGAACAGAATGTCTGCCAAAGCAGAGGAATGTCGCAATCCCACGGGGAACAAACAGAAAACAAATAGGGAATGGAAAATGGACCACGCGATCCAGAAATGAGCAAAGACATTCCATGAATACTACATAAAATGACATTAAAAAACATATATAATCATAAGTATGTTATCAAAATTTGTAATGAACACAAATAAAATCTTAAAAACAAATGTTGAAATAAATCTACCAAGCCATATCTAATAATAGTTACATCAATAATAAGTAACGTGAATACATGAAAAAGAACAATAGGAACCTATATGATAATTCGTAAAGTCTGCAGATAAGTAAACATACACAACATATAAGTCATAAGTAGGTATTTTTTTTAATGTCATTTTATGTAGTATTCACATTGTTTTATGTATGTCTTTCTTCGACTTCTGAGGCAGGCCTATGGCCGAAACACAGTATAATGTTGAGTCTTCTGCTAATAAACAATCCTTTAAATAAACAGAGTGTCTTCACTCATCTCTGGATCATGTGGTCCATTTCCCACTCCCTATTTCTTTTCTAGATACAAATAGAAACACATATCTATATATACCACTTCTTCCTAGGGACGGGCAGCCAAAAAAATGTTCTTTTTTTGTCATTTCTCATATCATTTATGAGAATTTCTGTTTTATATTATTTTCATTTCACCATTTTCTTGTTTTGTCATTAGCTGACAATAGTGTGCATTATCCCTCTGGTTCTATAAAGGTTGCCAAACATTGCACATGCAAATTTAGGCATGTTTTCGATTTGCATGCAGCACAGCAAAGAGAGGGTGCAAAGGTCAAACAAAGTCCAAATAGCAAAAGAAAGCACCAAGAGCCTTAGGAAACAATTTTCAAAAAATGACCTGATACGGGCCATGTTTCAGCACACAGTACCTGCGTCAGGGGGTCACAAAGGTATAAAGACCGTGTGCAGCAGCAAAACTTGCTCCTCAGTACAGTTACCAGAATAAAAATGCTGTCCCTCAGTGCTACAGTAAAGTTAGTTACCTAAATTTATGCACACCTCTGGTCTTAAGTGGTTATTCTATAAACTGCACCAAACTGTAGGCATGGCTTATAGAATACCACTTACATAGGTATTTTCAGCACTGATTTTTTAGGTGCCATATATAGAATTTAGCTCTATGTGGAAAGAGGGCACACTGTTTCAGAAAAAGAGTGTACCCTTCCTGCTAGAGTGAACATGGCCCGGTCGGGACCCTCATTAAAGTTTGGCTGCCAACCCACTCTTGAAGGTCCACTGTGCTTTTTTTGTTTGCGAATGACAAAACATGAAGGGCCCTGTTTACAAAGGCGCGCTAGCATTTTTAGCACGCACCAAAAATTAGCGCAGGCTAATTGTGTAGATACCCATAATATTCCAGTGGGCATCTATACAGTTAGTGCGCACTAATTTTTAGTGTATGCTAAAAAAAAACACTAGTCACTATTCAGGCAAAATAATACTTTGTAGAGCTGGATACATATAATCACACATATATAGGCTCTTACTATCCAGTCCAAAATCAATTCATATTTAGTGTTCAACACCCAACAGCACTCTTCAGATCTTCAGTATAATAACATATATTTCCCATGAACCTCAGTGATGTTCAATCAGCAGTGATTTTTCAATCTGGCGATATTAACAAACATCAACCTCTTCATTGGTTCATTTTAAATATTCTTAACTTATTCATTCTATTTATTCAAGTCCATAATTTAAATTTGAACTTATCTTCTTTCTTTGATTTTATCAGACCCAGGGGTTCAGCTGCCCGACATGCACGTTTCGCTCCGAAATGAGCTGTCTCAAGGACATCCCCTATGATCGTATTAGCGTCAGCTCAGCAAAGGTAATTCAAAAGCCAAGGCAAACACTAGGGCATCTTATAAAGAGGGCACAAAGTGCCATGTACTTTTTTCTGCTCTTTTTGTTTGGTGATGACATGCAGTGACACATCCTATGTTGACATATCCTATGTAATTGCAAACAGCCCATCTTCTACTACTACTACTTAAGACTTCTAAAGCGCTACTAGGGTTACGCAGCGCTGTACAGTTTAACAAAGAAGGACAGTCCCTGCTCAAAGGAGCTTACAATCTAATGGACAAAATGTGTGGTCAATCAAATTGGGGCAGTCTAAATTTCCTGAATAGAGGTAGAATGGTTAGGTGCCAAAGGCGACATTGAAGAGGTGGACTTTGAGCAAGGATTTGAAGATGGACAGGGAGGAGGCTTGGCGTATGGGCTCAGGAAGTTTATTCCAAGCATAGGGAGAGGCGAGGCAGAAAGGGCGGAGCCTGGAGTTGACGGTGGTGGAGAAGGGTACAGAGAGGAGGGATTTGTCCTGTGAGCGGAGGTTTCGGGTAGGAGCGTAAGGGGAGATAAGGGTAGAGAGGTAATGAGGGGCTGCAGATTGAGTACATTTGTAGGTTAGTAGGAGATGCTTGAACTGTATGCGGTACCTGATTGGAAGCCAGTGAAGTGACTTGAGGAGAGGGGTGATATGAGCATATCAGTCCATGCAGAAGATAAGGCATGCGGCAGAGTTCTGAACGGATTGAAGGGGGGATAGATGGCTAAGTGGGAGGCCAGCAAGGAATAGGTTGCAGTAGTCAAGGCGAGAGGTAATGAGAGAGTGGACGAGTGTTCGGGTGGTGTGCTCAGAGAGGAAAGGGCGCATTTTACTAATGTTATAGAGAAAGAAGCGACAGGTCTTGGCTATCTGCTGGATATGCACAGAGAAGGAGAGTGAGGAGTCGAAGATGACTCCGAGGTTGCGTGCAGATGAGACATGTATACTTAGATGTATAGGTGACAGGATTTTGTAAACCTACATGTCGGTGGGGAGCTGATTAGGGTTTTCTTCCAAAACTCAAGCATTTTTCAAAGGGTGGTAAATTTGAACACCAGAAAGTTAAGCGTAATTTCCCCTCAAACACTTCTCCAAACCCCCAGTACAAATAATAAACTAGCCAGTGGTTGTGCTTGCAAATGCCATCAGGGATGTTTTCTGATATATATCTGTATTGCCATTTGAAAATACAGAATATATGTATGTATGCTTTGAAAGATGACCCAAACCACATGCCGAACAAGTCTCCTTTAAATGCCTGCAAGCTGCCACATATATGTAAAAGTAACACCATTTCAAAAAAATTGCTATTTATACGTATATAAAGATTTCCATCTGCAATCTCATTTTATAGAAATGGAAATGGCACCTAAGATTTTCCAAATTTACCTCTTAAAGCACATATTCACACTGAACCTAACCAGGCAGACCAATTCCTTTCAAAAACACCAATCAAAAATCATAAACAAATACAGCACAGAAAAAGTACAACTGAACAGTCTTTAAATGAGTAACCAAATCAAATCTATTCATTGTAATTCTTCCTACTTAATCAAACTAATGTCAGGGTTTTTGATGCCCAAAATAATGAAAAGGATTCTCCATTAAGGGAAGGCAATAATCAGTGTTAAACTGTCCATTATGGGGTTAATTTGATAAATATTTTTCATATGTGAAGTTTGCTATGCATGCAGAAAAGAGCTTTTTTACCAAATTTTGTGGACACATATGCTCGTCAAAAGTAAGCCAAAGATAGACTGCACCTACTTTTACACAAACTGCTAGCAGATGCAGATTGTATAAATTCACACACAATGACGCCAAAAGTAGAAAAAAAATCTATTACATCCTCCTCCCCCTGCCTGTTTTATCTTAGATTTTTGCCACTTATCCTTAATTCTCAAACCTGCCTATGTTCTGCATGGGGCATTATTTACAGTACGAGATAACCCAGTCTATGACCTGAAAGTTTCTCTTAGGGGTGTGTCTTGATTTTAACAGACTTAAAAATAAATTGTACCTACCCTACAAGCTTGCCCACTGCTGCAGAAAAACAGGGGCAATCTTGTTTGCCACAAACCATAACATTTTATTTATATCTTAGTGTACGCAAAGCAGAGGTAGAGTTGTTATGTACACGTATAGAGGTGGTTTTTAGAAAGCATGTACAAATCACAATTGAAACATCCAGGCATTTCAAGTTCCACTAGTATTTTAGTACAGGACCTGCCGACATAGAACCTGTTATGAAATACATTGATGAAATAAGTATTTATGTGATGTTTAGGAATGGAGAGAGCATCCATTTTAGAGACGTAAATATCTAAAATATCAATGCAGTCAAAATGGACACATAAACATTTATGTACTGGCACATACATATGTATGTTCTGAAAGATCCAAATCACAGACAAAGAATACAGGAAGAGCATCCCTAGGTAAAAAGTACCTGGAAGAAAGAGTAGGGGTGGATCTAAAGAATTTCCAGCAGCCAAATTTTAGATAAACAAAATTTTATTGACAAAGCACCCACACTTAAAAAAAGACAACATGGGCCCATGGTTCAGCTCTAATGAGAGAAGGGATTCAAAGGGGGGGTGAGAAAACCTTCAAATAAGTGTGACACACTCCTAATAAGACTTGGCATCTTCATAATTTGGCCTTCTATTCTTAGGTGCACAGGAGGCTGGCCTCTTCCAATTGAAAGGAAGCTCTGGAATGAGGCAGCACAGGATGAAGGTGAAAGGGGGTAGACTCCAGAGGAAAAGGTGATGGGATACATGGAACAGTCTCCCAGAGAAGGTGGTGGAAAGGAAGAACAGTATCTGAATTAAACGAAACATGGGACAAGCCCAGGAGAAGGGGACAGACAGGAGAGATTTATCCACAGAACGGAGTACCCGAGGGGGGGCATAGGGAGAGACAAGAGTGGAGAGGTACTGGGGAGCGGTAGAGTAAATGCACTTATATGTCAGTAAGAGAAGTTTGAATTGAATACAGAAACGGATAGGGAGCCAGTGAAGTGACTTGAAGAGAGGGCTATAATGTGAGCATAATGACACTGGCGGAATACTAGTCGTGCAGCAGAATTTTGAACAGATTGAAGAGGAGAGAGATGGCTAAGTGGGAGGCCTGTGAAAAGCAAGTTGCAATAGTCTAAGCAAGAGGTGATAAGAGTGTGGATGAGGGTTCTGGTAGTGTGCTCAGAAAGGAAAGGGCGAATTTTGGTGATATTATAGAGAAAGAAACGACAGGTTTTAGCAGTCTGCTGAATATGTGCAGAGAAGGAGAGGGAGGAGTCGAAGATGACCCCAAGGTTATGAGCTGATGAGACAGGAAGGATGAGAGTGTTATCCACAGAAATAGAGAATGGGAGAGGAGAGGTTGGTTTAGGGGGAAAGATAAGAAGCTCAAACTTTCCTGGAAGAGATTTTTTTACAGGGAGTGGGAAACCAGAGGGGCAGGAAATTGTAATTTGGGTGATCCAACATTTTACTATATGGTTTAGTGATTCTTCTGAGTGTTATTCTTAATTATTATTTTTTTAATATTTCTATATTCAACATTGAAGATATGGAATATGTTGTATACATCGATGAAACAGATTCCTACTTTAGGGCCCCTTATACTACACTGTGCTAGTGATTCCTGGTGCAGCAAATGAGAGGAAGCCCATTGGAATTGAATGGCCTTCCTCTCATTTGCCACACAGGAATCAGTAGTGTGGCTTTGTAAAAGAAGCTCTTAATGCATTTTGAATTGTATTATTTAGACAGCTAAATGTGAAAAATGTACAAGGGTGTGAAGACTTTTACAGGGCATTGCTTGTAGTGCCACTGAAACACTACTTTCAAGGAACTGTGCCTGATAGTGGAAATGTTTATAGTACAGTCATTGACCTCAGCCCTTTAGGTTAGAGATCCTTGGGAAGACAAATTTGTTCAAAGCGTCTCCATTTCAGCTTCTTGTCCTAAGTGGATACTCCTGTGGGGCAAACCCCAGGCCCAGAAAAAAAAAAAAAAAAGGAACACATTCTTCAAATTGACCAAATTTGACAATTTGATCATGTGACCAACTTTTTCCCTGCTTTTCAGCCAGTGTAAATTTGGATGGCAAAGAAAGATGAGCAGCAGCAAACTGTTTTTTGTTTGTTTGTTTTTTTGTTTGTTTGTTTTCTTTTGTAGGGTTTTTTAAAAACTGGTTTTTGTTTATTTATTTTGTTTTGCAGGTTTTTTTTTAAACATCATTATGTAGCATTCCTGCAGAAGATGTACTTTGCAAAGTGTAGTGATAAAGTGGTGCTGCATTGCACTGGTGGACATCCTGACATTATCTTCTCTCTCTCTCTCTCTTTCCTGCTGGAACAAATTACTGCAAAGCAGTGGCGTAGCCACAGGTGGGCCTGGGTGGTCCAGGGCCCACCTACGTAGGGCTTAGGCCCACCCAACAGTAGCACAAGTTTAGCGGTAGCTGGTGGGGATCCCAAGCTCTGCCAGCTGAAGACTTCCGCCTAATGGTAACAAAAACGCTACTCTCAACGATACTGGAACCTGCGCATGCTCAGTTTTCAGCGCATGCCTTTGCAGACTGACAAGGTGGAAAGAAGTGTTTTCCTGCCAGCTTAGATATTTTTTTGGTGATGGTAGTGGGGGGGGGGGGAGAACACTTGGTGCCCACCCACTTCTTGCCTAGGCCCACCCACAATCTGTTGTCTGGCTACGCCCCTGCTGCAAAGAAGGTACTAAATTACAGGCACAATACAAGAAGCAGACTAAATTACTGTAGGTATGCCTTCACAAGCATCAGCCCTAGAGATGTGAGATTGGGGGAAAACGTGCTGATAAATTACCAATTCTAAGATGATAGAAAGCCTGTCACACATTAAAATGTCTCGAGTGAACACATTTACTGAAGTACGTAAATCTTAAAGTTTGGAAGATCAAAGTCTAAGCTGAGGAAAATTTAAAGACCTTGTCAAACCAGGGACAATCCAATGTAGCACTGAGTAGGACATAGTTTCCTAGCTCCTGCCATCGTTTCTCCTTTTCTAGTCCTCTGTTACTCCTTTACTGAGTGGAAGGTATGAGATTGGACTAAGGATGTGAAATGGGGGTAGGAGAAGGGATCAATGCATGGTATGAAGGACCCAGAGGGCTAAAGAGTTGATGAGAGGAAATGGAGAGGGATGGGGAGGACGTGAGAGAGAGAAAGAAGATGGAACTGTGAAGCAAGAAAGAGAAGGTGGACATGCAGACCTACCATGTAATTCAGTCCCAGCAGGATTATGGTCCATTCTGAAGGAGGCCTCCAATCTTTCCTCCCACCCCCGCCCACATCTAGGGAATATTAGAGATGAGTCTAGCCCTTTACACAGGTGGAACATTTGACCTTTAAACCAGCAAAGCAGTTGGTTCTCCTTTATTGTTGCTCCTCATCATGCAAAGTGGCACCAATAATAGCTCTAAAAGCACTCCTCCACAAATCGGGCTGAACATACTGAATGCTCAAAAGAGATCAGCAAAGTCCACACATATTCCTAATAAGCAGAATCAGGAACTACAAATATCACCCTGCTTAGGGAAGCAAGTTAGAAAAAACCTAAATGGTTCCCTCCTGGAACTGGGTAGATTTGTGGCTATGCATTTCCAACCCCTTCTTTCATTCTCTTTACAAACCATTCTTTATCTCTGCTTCCACTGTCTCTTACTCACTCCTGAACCCCTCAGGTCGATCATACCATATCTTGTTGATTTCTGCTACCCCCATTCCACATCAATATCCCTATCTCATAAATCCCAGCCCTTCTAATACCCCCACACTCATACTTTCCTAACCCATTACCAATGCCCTGCTGATCTCTTCAATCTCCACTCAGTCTCCAAGTCCCCAGTCTTCCAAATCTCACCCCATCTAATCTGAGTACCCACTCTCTCCGCTTGTTCCCATCTCCCAAACTCTTAAGTCCCTGCTCTTCTCAAGTCTCCCCTCTCTGTATCTATTTTCTCCCACCCAATCTCTGTTTCCCTCCCTTTCTCCATTCATTTGGGAGTCCCTACTGTCTTCTTCCCCTACCTCCACTGTGGAAGTCACTGTTCTCTCCTCCTTCCTCTCTACCTACACTTCCCCTCCCCCCCAGACAAATATGGGAGAATTCTCACTTTTCCCCACCTCCCCTCTCTCAAGTGGATCCCCCAATCTCTCCTTCCCCCAAGTTTTACATTTGCTCTTGCTCCACCCCTGCCTCTTTCTCCCCTTCACCTCCAACGTTGGCCCCTCTGCCAGCACTTGTAACCTGGGCATTCCTTCTGCTATGGTATCAGTGTCACTCTTTTCACAGCCCACATCATTCAAACAGCTGATGTATAAACTGTACAATAAGTAAGAGAAAGAGTTGCTGACGCCATGGCAATACAAATGTTCAGATTACAAGGAAGGCCAGGGTGCAGAAGTGGGGAGAAAGAGATAGGAAAATAGCAGGAATAAAATGAAAGCTCAGGGAGTGGAGCGCCAGACCTTGGGGCATGCTGGGCAGGAGCATTTTTGGAAGAGATCTCTGGGCTGGTGCCACCACTCCAGACCCGGGGGGGGGGGGGGACACAAGCCTGAAGGTCATCTTCACTTGGGTACACACTGGTCCCCAGCAGTTCCTAAATCGAAGATTCCTTGGCAACTTCACCATCCCTGGAGGTAAATATGCAATCCATGGCCTGGAAAAAGTTTAAATAGCAGACTTGACACAGTAGATTCCAAAACACAGGCATATTCTACTCTGTCTTAATTACTTCAAGATGAAATTAAAATTCTACATCTGAAAAAATCAGTGCATGAGCTGAATCTGCTAAGGCTAGGATTGGCTCTTTCCTCATGGAAAACACTACATTACAGCATCAAAGTATGTCAATGTTAACTAAGATTTGCTCAAGGAAAATCTAAGTAGTTAGTCCTCCAGTAAAAAGTAGAAAAGAATTATACAGATTCTTGTTCCAAGAAATGTCTACCATGCTAACAAAATTCTTAGATTTTCAATTTGGGCAAGGTCTTCGAGTTAACACATGTTAGACTCAAGGACCAAGCGTTTATTAGCTCCTAAAGTGCAATAAGACAGATTGATTAATTCTATACTTCACTGGTATTTATATGGAGCCAGCTAGGAATCTGCTTATATCTTTAGTAAGGAAGAAGAAGAATCTTAAAGTTGATGATCATAGAATTCATACATGTCAATAGTTTGCAAGAACAATTCATCTGCATGGTAGATTTGTTTCTCCTGTTAACAAGAATATCAAGCTTTGAGCTATCAAATATTAGATTATTGATCATGCTAAATTGTATTTGTCATTTGATTATAATGAAGCAAAATCTTTCACTGATCATCAGATACCAGAAAAGAAAAATGAAACTGTGTCTTTAGGAATCTGATTAATTATGTCAATTATCTGAATGATTTGTTTATATTATTCTCTTACTCCTTTCTGTTTTGCCTTCTTAATCTTGGCAACTGAGTAAATATATATATATATATATATATATATATATATATATATATATATAGCTCATGCCTTTGATTGGTAGCTCATGGCAACCTACAATCAAGTACTGTAGGCATTTCCATACCCATAGATGGCTCACAATCTAACAGGAACAGTCATTCATTAGCACACGTTCAGTTTGTTAGCATTCTTTTAAAACTTTAGCATGATATAAATCAGATTAATGTGTAACCTATGAATTAACATGCATTATATCAATTAAAGTTTATTTTAATGTGTTAATTTCTTTTTAACAAATATGTAAAAGGAACTGAGATAAAGTCTAAAAATTGAGGGAAAGGGCCAAACAAACTGAAAAATCTCTACAGCGGGTAAGGTGACTTGCCTAAGGTCTTAATGAGCATCAGTGGGATTTGGACCCTGGGTTTTCCAGCTCTTAGTCTACTATACTACTCACCCTGCTATAGCTCAATAATACCATTTTGTCTTTTCTTATTTTTTCTTCCCTACAGCCTTTGGATCTTCCACACTCTGAGTTGAGCATTTACCATCCTGGAAAATGCTTTTGATGAGCGATTGGTTGCAAATTGTTTCCTAATGATGGTTCCTAATTTATTTCTCCTACATTAATTTGAAACAACAAACATTCTCACCCAGAACTACAGGAGCCTAATTGTGATACACATGCATGCATCAGTAGTCTGAGAATACGCACAAATCTAGAAAAATACACCCTTGTCACAGATGATATCCCTTCTCCCCCCCCCCCCCCCCCCCCCACAATAAATGTCCTGAAAATGTTGTATAGATCTGGACAACAAACACACTAGCTGTTAGAGACACACAGAGGCAAATGGACGTACAGGTCTGATAAGCCTTCTTTGCCTTCAAAACATGGGCTAATATAAAGATAAAATTAGAACAAAAAATCTTTGGTGAGCAAGTTTGATCCTGCTTTCAGTGGCGGAAAGCAAAATTTGGCCAGGCAGATAGAATTTGGTTTTAAGTCTTCTTGTGTAGCCTGCTTTCTTGATGCCGCTTGATTTGAACATTAAATATTAAAGTCAAGACACTTCCCTAAGAGAAACGTTTAGGTCATAGACTGGGACATCTCTAAATAGTCCTTTATTCACAAGCAGATTTGAAAATTAGGGCTAGGTGGCAAAGATTTCTGACAGAACAGGTGGGGTATGTTCCTACTTCTTATCTTTACCACATGTGAGTTTATAAAAGTTTTAACTGGTAGCAGAATGTCCGCATTCTAAATTCAATTGAATGCAAGATAGATAGATAGATAGATAGATAGATAGATAGATAGATAGATAGATAGATAGATAGATAGATAGATAGATAGATAGATATTCATTCATTTATAACTTATTGGTTCCGGGGCTAGCAATAAAATTGGCCCACAACAAAGCTGAATTTTCAAGCCTGTGCTCCCTAATGTAATTTTCAAACATAAAAAAGCCCATTGACTGCATAAAGTTATAATGGCCTTTCTTGGTCAATACTAATCCTCATTTTGGTATCTCAGCATATACTATCACCATTTCAATTGCCTTCATCTGGTCTTTGCACCAGAACCAAAGGAACCCCAGAAAAGTCTCCCACTTGGTTTAGTTCAGTTTGAAGTCCACTGCTGGTTTCAGCGGCAGAAGAGGATTTTCCACGTCAAAAACTGAAATGATCCCACTTTGATCTCTGTGGTTAAGAGCCAGCCTACAATGAGAGATCGGGGGCAGAGCTACTGGCCCTTGTTTTCTACAACAATGGATTCAGCAAACAACCCTTAATCAATATTTGGCCAGGGACACAGAAAACTTCCTTTTCAAATTTTAATTCCTGGTTGTAAAACAACTGCAGAGCAACCAGGAGATAAGGCATTGAACTGACTGCTCAATTGCCTTTTACTGTCCTGTTACTTACATATGCACATTCTTAATAGTTCTTAAACATTCATCTACTAGCATCCATAAACTGACTGCCCGGGAAACCGTGAGCATCAAGTCGCCTATTATTTTCAGTGCACTATACTATGGGGAGGTGGAGGCATGGCCAAAAACCTCCTTCTGTTTTCCATTTGACCCTCTGGCATCACTGAAATCATTTTATTAAAAGAAGGAAGAAGCGACTATCTGAATCCGCCTTTATAAAAATGACGTCTAATTAAGCTAAAACTGCCATAAACTCAGATATATCTGGAAAGTAATAGTTCTTTTTCTTCATTAACACAAAATAACCCGTTGAAGGTATAATTATGCCCCCCCCCCCAAAAAAAAAAAAACCGTTGAATTACTGCACGTTTTAACCCTTAACGGTTGGTTCAAAAAACTTGATTTTTCACATTTTTTGTTCTGTCTTTGCTGTCAAAAAAAGTATAATTTTAAAAAATGACTCAAATAGCCTCAAGTCTTAAACATAGAAAGTTTTTCACTACAGCTCCGATCATAAAGCAAGATGTCCATACTGCATGTGCTCTCCTGTACAAATTAGCTAAGTATCTTTTAACTAAAACGTTTTTCTTTTTCTCCATTGCAATAAGAATGACCATTTAATGCACTCAACTTGGGAAATGACTTCCACAGTTTGAAATAAAATATGACAAACTATTATTAATAACAACTGTTTAAGGGAAAGTCGTCTTATATCAAATGTTCTTGTTGCTTAACATTTATTTAAACGGATAGGGAAGCTAACACATACTGACAGTTCCTCAGGAATCCCGAGGGCCAGCAGTAGAACAGCTACAAAGTGCTCTCTGGTTAATTTAAGAAGAAATTGAGTGAAACACACAGCAATAAATCAGACCAATCTAGGCAATTGCGAATTCCTCCGTGTAATTGTCACTTTTTAATTTTGCTTGTTAAGCGTTCAAACCGGACTGGAATAGGCAGAGAACCAAACAAGGATGAAAAGTTTTCTTTCTGCATATTTTTATTCTTTGTTCATGTAAATGAAATTTAAAAACGATACAGCTTTTTTTTTTTTTTAAGTTGATTAAGATTAAGTTCCTGAACAATCGAACCAGACGTGTTTTGTTGGAAAAAGGTTTTGGAAGAGAACAATCCGAATTTTATTCCGCGCCTACTTTTGCAGCAGAAACAGTTATAAATCAAGAATGTAATAAGTTATAATCGTCCGCAACGTTAAGCTTTACAGCAGAAAGAAAACAGTTGACAAGGGGAAGAAGGGTTTTTGAAAATAGTGCTGCTCGGCATAAATAATCCAATTTCTGGTGTCTTCCTCTCCGCTTTATTAATGAAATCAACGTTTTAAACTTCCAGTTCCTGAACAAGTAATCCGAAAGCATATCTCTAACCACAAAATAAAATATCAGGTTGTCCATCTAGCCCCTGCTGCTCTTCGGATCACATCAGCCACTTCAAAGTCCACGCAACAAGTCTAATAGTAACATGGCAGCTAAATATTTGAGCTAGGGGCTTGTAGTCGCGTGTCGAGTTTACAGTAATCATCTGTCCTGTAATTCCATTACAGCACAAAGCAAAAATGTTTCAAAACATCCCAAACAAGGGAAAACGTCACCAAAGAAAAGAAATTTTCCTATTACTAGGAGCTTTTGTTAAAAGACTTTATTCTTTCCCCCCCCCCCCCCCTTATAAAATGGGGGAAGCGGCAGAAATTTCACGAATGTCTGCCTGGAGCTGAAAAGGGAGGGCTAGTCCAAGATGAAAGTGAGAGGAAATAAAGGAGACCCTTTAATGTGCCTACAGAGCCCAGGGTCCGGGGAGAGGGTGCAGGGCGCTCCGCGGCGCAGCGCATACAACTTGCTCAGAGGGAGGGAGGGGAGTCCATTGTGTCGCCGCCTTGGGGCCAATTCCATCCTCTGCGGGGGGAACAGAGGGCCCTATTCAGCAGGCTGCCTTTAATACACTCTGCAGAGCACTAAAATGTCACCCTGCGCAGCAACAGAAACATTTAGAAGCCTCGATTCATGTTCAAAGAAGGCCCAGGGAGGCAACTAGGGAATTAATCGAGCTAATCCCAGGAGCTAAAGTTTATCCAGCCGGTGCCAGAACCCCAGTGTAGCAAATTTCATAGGTGACAACTCAGCAAAACCATCAATTTAGCAATCATTTGGATAATCTCCAAAATGTTATAAACGTGCCTGTGAATATTTTTGTGAAATCAAACGGTATAGCCTTAGGTGATTTTATAATAAAATATAACAAGTATTGAAATTCATTGTGTACATTCTTGGGAAATAAATTGTCCATCCAGTACTAACGGTGTATATTTTTTCAATGCCCTTTGTCTTTAATCTTTTGGTTTATTTGGCTAGTTGTCCTCTTAAAGGGTGTCTTAGAAGTATATTTGTGCAACCAAAAATTTCATCTCATTCCACTATCTATATCTTGGCTGCTTGTCTACACCGGCAATTGCCTACAGTCTAATGCCGGTGAGGTCCAAATCATAGAACGTCACTGATTTTTTTTTACCAGGGGCAGTATGAAGGGTGAAGGTACGTCACAATTCCCCGGGATCTTTCCAAACCTATTATAAGCAGAGCATAGGCTGGATTCTAGAGTTTTAGCAAAGGGGTTTCTATTCACAGGCAGGCCTACTGCATATAGTCTTCTTCTGACGAATGTCCATGAGTTTACTTTGAACAGTGTAGAACTTACCTCTAAGAAACCCTCAGAAAAACATATGGAAGGACCCTGCTGTTCAACTTCCCTTACCCCTGGGATAATCACACTCGTTTATTTCTAAATATTCGGCAAAGCTATCTTTCTTCCATCTTTGTGATCTTGGTAATGCTCAAAGACACAAGTATCCTAGGGTTTCTCTGATTAGGCTTTATCTCGTACAATTCCTTCTAGTTTTACATTGAGGATGCTGCTTCAATGGAAGCCTCTATGATTTAAATAAAAAAAAACAGAGCTGGGATTGAGGTATTTCTTACACGACATCTATTTTTTTCCCAAGGCTCCTATAGTTTAAATGAATAGTTTCAGTTGTCCTTTTTTTGAAAGACAGTCGGCATCTCTAGACGTCTAGAACGCCTAGGAACATTTTGTAGGTGGAAACAAGTCACTTTTTCCACGGTGGAGAGTCCATAAAACTGCTCCGAACAGTGACTATTGGAGATCATTGAATAATTCATCCCTCATTGCAAGCCCATAATGTCTTTTCTGGGCCCTTTGTTGAGCTGTTTTCTCTTCTTTTCTCCTTGAATTATAAAAAGGTTGCCTTCTTTTGTTCGCATCAAGCTGCTGCTAGCTGAAGCTTTGTCTGCGCACAGCTAAAGTATGAGCTTCAATGGACTCTCCCCGCTTTGTTTCCCAAGTTCATCTCCAAGTGTAGATTGTGTATAGAAGCCCTTCTTTGTAAAAGCTGGAAAAGTTGTACAAATGTTTGACCAGCTCATTTGGCAGTTTTTGTCTCCTCTAGTTGCCTATGGGTAAAGCACTCGAGAAAAGTGCTAGAAAAAACCTCAACTTCCAACAGCAAATTCCTCTAGAATTGTGGCTGTATCTCTCCTTTTCCTTCCTTATTAATGTGAGTAATTTCAGCTGGTTTTTCAGTCTCCCTAACATCCAGTGAACAGTAGGAAAACGCACGAAAGAGTATGATTGGCGACTTTAAAGACCACTGACTTAATACCCTGTAAAGAAACCCTTTTCCGGGGAAAACTAACTATGTAATTTAAAACTCTTCATTTGACTGTTCCGGTAAATAAAGAGCTTCTACTTCCCGGCAATATTGTCGCTGGATAAAGTCCGAGCATCATGTCTCACGGATCATCCACCGAAAGAGGAAAATAATATTTTTGATACTAAAATGAACTTTCGCATCACCATATGCAGCCGCTAATGCGACGATTCACCAAAAGCTGCAAAAGTACGGCATCTGCTCCACGATCAGGATTAACTTTGGAAGAGTCTGTCCCGTTTTAAAAATATTAATTTTGCTGCAAGGAATTTTCGGGCTAATTACTGGATGCGAGTAATTTAATGTAATGGGTTACATATTTGTAAAAGGGTAGTATTATATTTGTTTCGAAATGGGCTGTTGAAATAATAATGAGCAAAAAGAACAAACTCAAAGCAAAGTCATTCATATGCTCATACAGTTTCATTTTCAAAGGCTTTAACTGAGATGATTGTTTAAATGAACAGTTTATTACCCCTAATAAAATGTTGAGAGTAGTGAAAGGAGGATGATTTAGAAGAAAATACGCATCTTCAGAAACTAACTTTCAATGCTACACTCCCTTCATCAAGTCAAAACAGAATGAGCAGGGTTAAGCAATAGTGTTGCCAATAATTAATATAATTCTCCAAAGATAATCAGAAATGTAAAGAGTTAATTCAATAAAAAAGACATCACCTACAACTCTCTTTTAAGGCCCTTAATTTCCTACATAAAAAGGAGTGAAATACACCATCATTATTTACAGTAAACGGAAGAGAATTCTAGGATTTGAAATGAATCTGGAAAAAAAAACTTCACGTGGGCCTTTGAGTTTCCCCTTTATTTTTTTTTTTTTTTTTGAATTAGAGGGAAATAACAATCTGATCAACAGGTCACCACATCGAAAAGAATCCCTCAAGGAGGAAGTCTTTCCTCTCGCTTCGGTATAAAAGTTGTAATAGCTCTCACACCTTGGTCAGAGTTTTATCACCAGCAAGCAGGGCCAATAAAACAGCTAGGAAAATCCTGCATTTCCCACACACTCTCCGAATTCATATACAATACTCAAGCGAATAAGACCGAGAAATACCCAGTGCAGAGGGGTAACAATTAAAATTCGTAACGAAACTAGGTCTCTTGCATTAGAGGAATGCATACCACACATTCATCAAACTGCTGAATGGAATTCTATCACCTGTCCTGAGAGCAAACAACCCCGGATCGCTCCCTAACTAGTTACCATAGGATCCTCCGCGGGTCCCAACCAGCAAAAAATTAGGGAGTCAGCGGCCTTACAATACCTCTGTCTCTAAGGATCCCATCGATGCTGTGTTTCGTCTTCTTCTCGCTTTCTTCTACGTCTTTTCTTTCAATCTCAGCCTCTTCATCTTCCCCTTTCCCAAACTTACTTCTCAAAATACGACTGATAGAACTCACTTCAAACAAAAAGAAATGAGGCTCATTAACTTTGCAGCGACCGCCTGCCTGCACTGGATTGTTCTCTAAAACGCTGTTTTGGGAATACTTTCCTATCCGTATAACTAACCTATCTAGCTTGCTGCCTGTGATATCGGTGTGTTTATCTGTTTCCTGTCTATCGATCGATCGATCTCTAGTCATATCATTTATGTGGCTTGTTTAAAAACCAAGTCTGACAAAAATAAAGTGAATTTACTGCTTCCATAATAACGTAGCAGGCTTTACAGTTTAAAGCAACAACCTAAGTTGGTGTGTTTTAGCACTGCCTCGGTGAGATGAGTGTACTGGGGAGATATCAGTGCAAACCTGCTCTTATAAAAAGCGTTGCTTTCAAACTATAAACATGTCGGTTACAAGAAAATACCTAGGTGAAAAAAATATATATAAATGTAGAGAATATGTAACCATTTGTCCCCGGGCAGAATGTAGTATTTCGTGTACAATCATATTGCATCCTAATTCTGTCATTTCTCAACATTCCAGCTTAGTGAATAAATATAATATACAGTCTAGAATATTTCCAAAAATGAAATATGCATTGTTGTCTTCTAACTTAAAACAAATTGATTTCTGAAGGCTCAGATCAAAAAGGAAAATATCAAACTACCATCTGTTCTTTACAAGAAGAAGCGGTTGGCTGCATCTGTATGCTATTTTTCCATTAATTTTTTTCCCAAACTTCTCATTAAAATGGATTTAAAGTTCTATTTTCTTCTAAATAATAATTAAAAAAAAAAAAACTTGCTGTATCCACGTGGAACAGTGATTTATAATTGTTAACCTCTTCCCAACTCCCTTTAGTTTTCTTTGAAACCAGAGTCGATGAACATTCATGAAATAATGAAAGTTTAAATATTTTATGGAAGTAGGAGATGATTCCTTAAGGGAAGACGCTTCCTCCACAAAAGCATCAATCAATAAGTTTGCATTGCCTGAACGAACCTGCTGCACTAACACAGATGAATGGCTGGGACTGTAAATAGTAATGGATGCCAAGTACCTGAGGGAACAGTATTTCGATCACAGACCCCGTCTTTGAGTAACTTGTCTCGTATTTCCCAGCTGAACATGCCGGGGTTATCTCTCTTGTATTCCTCAATTTTTTTCTCAACATCCGGTGTTGTCACCTGCTTTAGTGAAAACACACACAAAAGTAGATACTGTTGTTTTGTTTTGTTTTATTTTTTTTTCCAAAGCAACAACATTTATCAGGGCATGTTGCATGTACAATACATAAATAAATAATGTAAACCAACGCATACAGAATTGAGCAGAAAGTAATAAGGAATCGTTTTACTACAAATCACTACAACCGGCAAACTAGCCTCCTGTCTAAATAAACTATCAGATACAGTGTTTAAATTCCAAACTGGAAACTTTGAAAACGTGACAGTCCGTATAAATAGTTTGACAATATGTGTTATAGCAAGCATAGAAGCACAAATGATATGGGTTTGAAAAAAATGACAAAACTCTTGAAATATGCAACTTTAGAAGGAAAAAAACCTCAACAGACGTAGCTCATATCAAACATAAATTAACATATATGTCCTCTACATGTGCATTCATCTGTTTGTGCCTGTTTCTAACTTCATTTACAACAGATGTGCATAAGTATAGAATACTGCTTTTTTTTTTCTTTCTTTCTTTCAAAACACTCCCTCCTTTACTCTCAAAAAGCAGACTGGAAAAGAAACGGATGTTCTATCAGAATGTAAATATTAAAATATATCGAAAACAACCTCTCATAACTTGAATATTATACAGCTTCCATCTGATGAATAACTGTGCCCCCCACCCCCCTAGTTCTTTCATCAACCCTGTTCTAAGCTGGTGTTGCGGGGACAGTATAAAAGCGGTTCGGACATCAGGCTCACCTTGGGTTTGCTGCCCCCGATGGCTCCCGGTCGGATGGAGCCAGTCTCCTGGTACCTACAAAGGATCTTGGACACACAGCCATGGGACACCCGCAGCTGGCGGGAGATGACACAGGGTCTTATCCCGTGATGAGCCATTTCCACTATCTTGTGCCTGATGTGGTTAGGTAAAGGCCTGCCATTAATAAAAACTCCGCCAAGCTGGTTTACTCTGCCTTGGCCTAAAGGTGTAGACACTTGGGGGGGGGGGGGGGGGAGAGAAGAGAAGAAGAAATAAAATAATACAATGTTAATATTATTTATTCAGCATTTAGCAAATAGAATAGTCCTAAAAACCATAAGATTGGTTTTGAAAAAGTATGACAACTATTGGCTAGGGCGAGTTAAAGTGAAACTAATTGTACTCATAACGTTCTGTGAAGTGTGAGCAAAGCTGACCTAAGCGTTTTTGGTCTCTTGTATGTATTTTGTGCGATTTAAACGAAAATATTCCTACAGAGAAAATTATAAGCCTCTGAAACATGAAGGTAAATCATTCAGATCCAAGGGCTTCTTCAGCAGAAGTCAAGTTAATTCAGAAACACAGCAGGTCTACCTAACTGATTACAGGATAATCTTCCTGACACTGCCGGAACCACTTAGGAGTTCAAAGGAAAAATAAAGTATGTGTGTGAGAGAGAGAGGGAGAGAGGAATATTTTTTGGTTTGTAATACAATACACCGAATTGAAGAACCTACTCATAAAGTTTTTCGTCCATTATACTCAATTGGTCTCTTTTTGAGCAAAGCGTTCTAAGCATAGCAGTTAAGATGATATGAAACAGAACAATTCTGCTTTTCTAAAAGCTGAGGTTTATTGGGGGTGGGGAAAGGGTGGATAGTCTGCTTCTTTTAATTAAAGTTTTGCGTTTGTATGCTTTCGTGATCTGTAGCTTTATAAAATGCATAGATAGATAGATTTTCTTTATTGCTTCACTTAATTTTCCTCCCTGCTTCAAAAACTTTTTCATGCTTCACTTTTTTTTACAAACTGTGCAGATTTGCCCACGTTTCATAACAGAGGCTTTAATTAACAAAATCTCAGACTCTGGAATCTGTGTTTAAACAATGGCATGTATCACACATTACCAATTTACAATGGGCTTTTAGGATACATTAAAATAACATTTATAATCTACCTCTCATGCAACATTTTTTTTAACATCTTGCTTGTTTTTGCATTCAGTTTTGTCTTTGTTGAATGATTTCCAGCAACTCTTATTAGCAGTTAAGATTGTATCTGTACTGGGAATTACTATCTTATTATATGCTAAAAGCCTCTTCTATCTTACCTTCTAATGGGAATCCGCTTCTGGGGTAATTCTGTCCCGGAGCTGGTCTCATCATTCTTGGGACAGCTCCAGCAAGACTTGTCATTTTGGATTCAGATTTACAATATTATATCCAGGAAATTCCTGCAAAAAGAAAAACCGACTTTCGCAATAGATCCCACTGAATAGTGAAAGTCCGGGGACATAAAAAGTTTGAGCTCTTGCTCTTCCGTTGACAAAACGACGTGATATCCCAGCGACAAAACAGGGACGACAACAAAGATTTTGCGCAAGGAGGGGAAGCTGCAGAAGTGTCTGTGCATGGACTCTGGTGTAGCAGTGTTTACAGACCAATAGACTGAAATCTGTAATTCAGTGGGAAGGATTTCTTCCTGTTGTTGATACAGAGTGAAAGGGAACTCTGCTCTGTAGTATTTATTAGTTCTTTCACCCAAAGCTCCATCAGGATCTCTGTGTTTTCATTGGTCAGCTGGCAAACTGTCCTGTCTAGGGAAGGCGGCTTCTGATTGGATGAAACCTGCCACTTTCCCTTCTCATCATTACAATCGAGGCCTTAGTAAAGCTGAGGGATCCAAAAAGCTTCGCTGCTTCCTTTGCTAGGAGGATTGTTCTCATCAGGGAAGTGGACAGGAGGAAAGGCAGCAACAGTGCAGAATTCAGGTCTCATTCTCTCTCTCTCTCTCTCTCTCTCTCTCTCTCTCTCTCTCTCTCTTTTTTTTCCAGCTATCTTGGTAAAATGCAACTTTCCCCACTTGAAAGTCTCCAAAGCCTAAGTTTTCTTGCAGTCACTCTTGATGAGAACTTTGTTGTAAGTGGGGTTTTCTTGTCTTTGATATAAATATGATGCAAAATTCGCCTCTTCTTAAACTTTCGGGTTAGTTTGGAGGAAAGATCTTCCTGCGCTCCAAGTTTTTGTCTCCTTATTCTCTAAGTTGCAACTAAAACAAAAACACCATACACATATTTTTAAAGCGATTCTTTGTAACTCACGTGTTCAAAGGAATTTATTGTAGTATTCAAAGTACACTAGGTTGAAAAAAAAAATAAAAGAAATAAAGTCTGACTACGAGCAGGAGTGACCACAGCAGGATATGACGCCAGGAGTGTTGTAAAGACTGTCTGTCCTTAAAGAAGGTACTATTGTGTACGTCCTTTTATTTATAACTTGGTAAGTGCCAGCGAACTCGCCTCCTTTACACTCTGAAGTGCCTGCCCAGCTTTCCCCAGCGCCCTTTATTTGCAATAGACTATTCAGAGACTGTCACTCGCGGCCTCAAGTTATTCAAGACCTTAATCAATCAAAAGGATGAGAATCGTTCAGGTTTTCTCTTTGAAATAAAGGAAACAATGAGTTCTGGGCTTAAAGTGCCCCTTTCCCTTAACGATTTTTGAATGTTTTAGTTGCCGAGTCTCTTCTCCTTTGAGATTAATGGATTAAAAAAAAAAAGAGGTAATCTAATGTACAGAATACAAGTATACAAGGCAACAAGTTTACTTAATGTAAAGTAAAGTTTCTTTTTAAAACAAGCCGTTCACTATCCTAAATGTAAGGAGGACAGTGAATAAAAATAACATTCATAGTGCCGTACCCCCCCCCCCCCCCCCTATCTGCTGTCGCGCAAAACATAAGAGATTGTGGTTGCCGGATATTTACACGGTTGCAGTCAATTTTGTAAAATACTGTATAATTTTCCCAATCAACACAATTAAGAGTAGAAAGTTGTTTTTTTTTTTAATCTTCTTGATAGTCTTTGTTTTTTTAATTGCTATTAGAAATCATGTTAATCAGCCCTGAGTTCTAAGCGTTGAAAACCAATTTTGTATAGATCCCGTTGGAAGATCCTTGAGAAACTGTCAATTGTTATAGGCGGCTTATTTTCGTCGAAGTGTCCTAATTAATCAACTTTTGCAACTTTAGGATTAGTTTCGCGTTTTTTTTTTAAAGTTGTCAAGGTCTAAACTTTTGAATCATATGTACATTTGCATTACTTCTGTTTTCTGTACCTATGTCTCTATCATATTATCAAATTACTAGTCATACTTTTGAAGACTGACTTTTGCATATTAAAACCTACCAATAGCCTGGGTAATAGGGCCACAGTTAGAGACCAAATCAGACTTCAGATTCTTGGACGAACCTGACTTCTCTTCATGGGACACCAGTGTTCCTTGTTATTCCCAAATATGTGATGTAATTGTAATAAAATAAGAATAAACCAAAGTTTATAATACCCATTTCACGTCTAGTTCCCTGCCTACTCACAAGGGTTACGTTCAAGAGCTAAAAGAGTCGTTTGTATTGGTTACAAGAGAATAATGAAGGTGCTTTATTGACACACTGGGCTTTCGCACGGGTGTGTAACAAGCTAGAGGGAGGAAGGAAGGGAGAGATGGGTGGATAAAGGTTAGAGCATTAAACACCTGTTGGGTCTCCAAATATATCCTAGGCAATAATGCTATATCACAGAAAAATTTAATTGGAAGCTCATGGGTAAAGATCTAGATCTTTTCAGTCAACCAAGGGACAGAAAATAGGAGAAAAAAGAGAATGGACCGTCTGCTGACAGTAATAAACGTTTAACAATATGGTTCAACACCTTCTAGGCTACTTGATCAGATAAGCAATTAACCTCAAAACTGCCCTTTCACCCCATTTGGAAACCCTTATTCTTCTCTTTTAACACCACATATTTCTTTTTTTTATCAATATTTTATTTGTAAAATAGACTAATTGAGGTGGCAAGCTGCTAATTATTTCGGGGAAGGGGGTTACCACAAATCTGCATTCAATAAATGCTACCAATAGCTTAATTCTATCTTGACTTTAATGAAATTGATAATGCATTTCATGAATGTCAAGTTAAAAGCTGGTACTACTAAACAGGGGCATTTAAAAACTGTCTAAACATTTTTAAGGTCATGAATAATATTCGACTTGTTTACAGTTCACTACCTAAAAGTGTCTAAATTCTGAATTGCATATATTCTTAATGAACACATTAAATATTTAGTAATAAACTTTCCAGAATTATTTGATTGCCTTCATTTCTTCTTTTGTGATTATATTATATTATATGAATGCACATATGGAGTGGAGGAGTAGCCTAGTGGTTAGGGTGGTGGACTTTGGTCCTGAACTGAGGAACTGAGTTCAATTCCCACTTCAGGCACAGGCAGCTCCTTGTGACCCTGGACAAGTCACTTAACCCTCCATTGCCCCATGTAAGCCACATTGAACCTACCATGAGTGGGAAAGCACAGGGTACAAATGTAACAAAATAAAAATAATAAACACCATCCAGTTGATGGTAAGTTTGGGCAAAAGAACAGTAAAATAATTTCTCTCAAAATAGATGCTATTTAGGGTGAAAGGAGACAATTTGTCTGTTATTATTAAATATTGATTACAATTTTATAAATTTTCTGCATGCAACCAAACTGTACAATGACAACCTAGAAACAGACTATTCTATTGTACATTATTACTGTATTTGTAACTTGTGTTGAATTTTATGTTTGTCTTAAAAACTTGTTTGGGACCATGCTCGAAAGCTAAGGCCAGCGCTAGAGGCGATTAGCACCAGACTAGCACTGGGCATTAGTGCAGAATGCTAAGAGGGCTGTAGCACCAGAAGAAATGTGCTTGCTAAAGATTAATGCAAATAACATGCAAATGTAGTCAAACAGATGTTAATGAGGTCATTTCCTATTCCCTCCCAATGATCAGAGAACAGGGCACAAAGCAAAGCCTCCCTTACCCTGAAAACCTAACACCAGCTGGGAGCACACATTGGGGTGTTTGAAGGAGAGATTTCCCAGGATTGTTTCTTTTAAGAGCTGCAGGTTTTTATTTCATTTGAACTCAGAAGGAAGCCCATGCAAGCCTCTAAGCACTGGTAGTGAGAGACCAATGTATGTGTCAGAGCAAACCTGAAAGTGAAAGCACACATTGGTGGCCTGTATTCTGTGCTTAAATATAAACCTTTTCAGATGAAGAAATTTTTTTGAAAAGCTTACATTTAAAGGCACGTAAGTATGGTGCTGATGTGTGCTTTGCTTCCAGGTTTGCCTGGTGCATGCATACAGGAGCTGTGTTTATCACAAGACTCTTGTGAGCATGCACCAGGCCTGTTCCTCCTCTTTGCTTTCAGTCAAACAGCACATAGATCATTTCCATCTTTTTACTGTTGCGTATTGGGGAGCTATTTTTCAGCGCAGCTCCTGCAGTATTGATCCGATGCTGATCCAGATAGCGCCCGCGCAGTGCTGAGTCCTGGACATCAGCTCACTGTTGTAGTTTAGAACTATGGTTTACATTGTGTAGGGTAGAAAAATCACATGTTTGATGTATATTTATCTTAAGCTACATTCCAGTATGGTTAAGGTCTGATATGATGTTTATATTATATAATATCATTTAGTACCTGTAAAGGCATTCTAATGTTTGCAAGGTCTATCCACCCCTGAAAAGTGGTTGTGTGAACATTTCTAAAGGGTTGGGGAATTTTTTTTTATAATGTATTTTGTAGCACCACATATTTTTATTATTACCATGCTATCATTACATGTGCAAATTATAAACCCACCTTTTCAAAGATATTAATTTCACAGAAGGTCTGATAATCACTTGCTTCTCCCATAGAGGAACTGTTAAAATCCTAAGCAAATGATTAAGCAAGAATGTCCAGTCCCCATATTATAGCCATTCAGTTCATCAGAGGGGATTTCACGGTTTCCAGTGGGCCTAGCTAATATGCCACTGCTAATTACAGGGCTCTTCCAGGCCAGGTGCTCTTTTAATTGGATTAGTAAGTACTCTGTATTAAATCTAGGCCAGATCAAATGTAGAGTGAAATGAAGAGCTATTATGAACACAGGCAATCATTCATAAATGATAAAAAAATATTATTTCTTGCTGTATCAGAAAATCAATTATACTGTTTACTGAACCCTTCACATATTGGTTTTTTTTTAATGCTTACCTCTAATGAAGTCACTTTATATCACTTTGTGACATCCCCAGTGTCAAGGTGTGGATTCTGAAGACTAGAATAGAATCAGGGATAATTCTGGACACATTTACACACAAGTACATAGGATCTCTAAGGGAGTGATAGGGAGAGTAGATGGCATGGATGGGCAGACTGGATAGGCCATATGGTCTTTATCTGCCTACATTTTTCAATCTTTCTATGCTTCTAATATGAATACAACTATAGAAACAAAGTCCATGGTGCTTTATACCAGGATAAATAAGATGGGAAGTTAAAAATATGAAAGCAGTTGTATTTTTACTCTCTGCACCATTCCTTTTTCAAGGGGCAAAATCATCTGATCTTATGACAAAAATAACACTATCCCTGCAATATTAAATATGCAAAATGCCTAGAACGATGGTGTGGCAGGTTACTATATTATTAATGATGTTATTAATGCTATTCTTGTTAGCATTAGGAATAATACATTTTATTTAATGTAACTAAAAACATGATTTAAATTTTTACTTGCAAGAAGAGAAACCTCTTTGCAAATAAATTGCAAAAACAAGGAACTTTTTAACTGGGTTAAGCGTAGCAAAAGTGAAACCGATTTGTCATATAGAGACTCTTAAGTGTTGCATTTAACCTAGGAACGACAGAAAAATAATTTATTTAGGTAACAACGGTCTTTTACATGCAAACTAAGCAACCCTGCTTGTGTTTACAACTTGTGTCCATAGGAAACACCTTGCTATTGGCTTGATGTTCTGTAAAACTCTTCCCCTCTGTGACTACATAATGCTAATGTTTTGTAGGAAAAGGTTTTCTTTGATGTTTAGCAAGACTTATTAACCAACTTGTAGATTAAGCGCTTCTAAAGCTAATTGAAAATAGGTAGCTAAGATGTTTAGGGATAGTAGTTATTTGGTACATAAGGTCTGAATTGCAGTGTTGTGGCTGTGGCACGTCATTATCATCAGTGTGTTATCAACATAAGTACTCTGAGGGTGCCATTTTTAAGTAGGTCTATTAAAATAAACTTCTCCAACAGAGTGATTTAAAAAAAAAAAAAAAATCAATGTTTTTAGAAACTTCTAGGTGTTATATGGTTTGACACACCTGCTGTTTTCCCGTATGTACTACAACATTATACAATACGACGTTATAGTATTAACTTGGCAACTTGTTTTAAAAACCCACATCGGTCAACTCTAGGTGTAACATGTGGTGAAAGCTAAATCTAATTAGAAAGAAGGAAAGAAAGTGTTATCCGTGGGAACTAAAGAAAAAAAAAAACTAAGCGTGTAGAGAAACAAACAAACAAAAAAACTACTGCTCTATTGTACAGAATTGAATGTCTAAGATAAACAAGTAGACCTGAACCGCCGCAGTTTAGACAAACAAGTATTCATAGGGAAGAGTACTTAATCTACATATTTCAGGGTTTTGAAAAAAAAAAATTACGCCCTAAAACCTTAGAATAAAAATTCTATAAAACTGAATGAGCATAACAGTATGAAATTTTAAACACACACACAATTTCATTGTACAAGCAAAACTGAAACATAATCAGAGTTTCCAAAACCTCAAGAAAAATGTATTTGCAATCCTGGAAGAAGAAAAAAAAAGCCTAATTAGAAACATACCGTTATGATAACCAAAAGAACTGTCGGCTCTTACCGACTCTTCCCTAGAGACCTAGCCAAAACTGCAAAATAACTTCTTCAGACTTTACAGAATAAAAAGTAAGCCAGCCTTCAATAAAATATCAAACTTCTAAAAATTACCTCTGGGTTGAGACTACACTGTCACTGCTCCCGCTCCTTCCTGTCTACTATAAAGTATAAACGTGACAGAAGCACCCCTAATCTCTAGAAAACCTCCGGTCTTCAACACTGGCCAATACTTAGAGACGAGTAGCACCAAGATTAATTGTTTTCAAGATTTTTTTTCACGAAACACAATACTATTTGCTGGGGGGGGGGGGGGGGGGACAGCTAAAGGTCCAAAAGATTAACATTTAGCTATTTATGAAATGCAATCTGCATATCTAATTGATTCCCAGAATATCAGTTTAAAGGATGAAGATGCATATCTGAGTGATGGATACTTCATTAATAGGCACATAAATAAAGGTTGAGAAGTCATTATACAAACCTTTGAAGCTTGTGCCGTCATAGCCTTTATGTCCTCCTCGCCACACATTTCATTGTTGCTACCTTTTTTATTTTCTCTCGAATTACTGAGGCATAAAAACGAGGCTTTGGTTCAATTTGTCAATAAAATTATGCAATCGGTCTGTCTTAGTGAATTATCGCAGGTGTATAGGAATGATCACGTAGTTTCAAGTGCTACTCAAATTCACCTTTAGCTGGAAGGCAAAGCCACTTGGAAAGTTGATTGTGAACTGTATACAAAACAGGTTTCTTCCCGACTCCTAAACGGTAGTGTGCAACAATGCAAGCAAACACTTTTGACAAGAGCATGTGTCGAACTTTAGATTCCTATTGCCAAAATACAAGCCCACATAGTTCGTTCGCTGAGGTTTGTTTTGAGCCAAAAAGCACATGTTTATTTAAAGTAAGCTTCAGCACTCTGAAAGAAGGAGGTATACGTTGGGACAAAGTTTTTCAAAGAGTATGATTTTTGAAGTCCTCCAATAATTGTTTTGTTCCTAAACCAGATGAAACTGGATAATGTGTTCACAAAAACGTTACAATGGACATATAATTTGGAATATATTTACGGTATTAATATGGTTTACATGAAAATATGTCTTCATTGCAACAGTGGGTATGAAATGTCTTCTCTGAAATTCAGACAGTGACATCACTCAATACTGGACTATTTCAGTGCTCGATACCTACAACATTTATCTTTAGCTTAGGGTCCACCATCACTGCACTAACTCAGGTAATCGATTATCGCATTTCTTTTCAATTATTATACTAAAAAAAACTTTGCAATAATTATACATTCCACTATTTCCTGTATGTTAAAAATAGAGAGAAGGTGGAAGGTAGGAGAGTGAGAGAAGGCCTAGGGAAGTTTTCGCTATGAAAGACCTTCAGTGAAAAACGGGTTACAAAATGAAGCTGGAAGAAAAAGATACTTTTTTTTTTACTGGTGGTTGAGGAATTCAAGCATGCTTTGAATTGCCATAGTTCTTAGCTGTTTTAAAGATAGGAGAGAGAAGGGATGGTGTAAGCAGGGGCATTTGGTCAGAGTGGGTGGGCCAAAAGGTCCTTATCTGCCAATAGCTAATTTGTTGCTTTCTGGGGAAGTAACAAACCATAAAAGTAATTATCAGAAGTATCTAGATAAGAGTTTATCTGACATTTATGCAATTAATGCCATGATTGTAAGCAAGTTTGTGAAATCTGGTCACTACATATGCTGACGCGGGCTATAACAATGAACATTTTCTGCTAGATTTTTTTAGTCTTGCATGATTATCATTCTAAACAGAGCCCCTTTGGAGGTAGGTCTTGATATAACAAGTGTCTAACGGGAAATGATTTTCCATCTTTCGCTGTCCTTTGATTCCGTTTAGGTTTTTACCCTGTATTGGCCCTAAGATTACTTGTGCATCTCAGTGAAAAATAATTGCAAGAACCGAAAACAGGGATGTATATGATTTAACTCTGCAATAAAACTTAAGACCTGTGGTGCTACTGTGGCAGCTCCCAAAAGTGTGAGGCATAGGGCAAGCTGTGTGATATATTTCCCCAAAGATGTGGTATCCTTGGATTTCTGTATCACATTCTCAAATGATGTCATTATACAAGTGATTTAATCATAATGTCTTAGTAAACTTCTGCTGTCTTACCTAGGAAAATATATTGAAATGCCGTGAACCAAATTTAATTTTAAAAGAAGGATGGGGAGGTGTCATTCCACTTTCAGTTGCCGTTCTGTTTTAAGAAATCTTGATGGCCGTATTTTAATATACTAAAACACCAGTAGAACATCAACAAAAACAGCCACCCTGTACATTCTTGGATGTGTTCTGCCGAATCTCAAAGCACTCCCTAGGTGGTTCTTGGTTCTGGTCTTTGATTCCCCTGCCTCATGATATCCGGTATTAAGTGGCACAAGTTTCCAAATAAAATTTCAAATACCAACCATGCAAAGCTATAAATCTTCACAACTGAGCCATTTGGGAATCCAAATCTTAAATGTTCCTTGTACACCATTCCGTTCAGACAGAAGAAAATCTGGCTTTTTCTGACTGATTAAAAAAAACCGCAAACCCACAAGGGTGAAAGAACACGTTGAAATTCGCGAATTTAAATATTTCTAAGTATAAGCGTGCAACACAGCTACAATGATTCTGTTTCATTCTATGCTAATGTTCTTTTTTTTTTTTCTTTTCTTTTTCTTTTTTTAATCACAAAGAAAGACTTCATACTTTGTTTAATATTGTTGACAAGCAATCTTTCAGCTCTGATGGAGCTCTGCAATTCTGAACCCTAACTTAACAGAAAAAGTTTAGGTCACATCTTTTACGCGATAGGAGGTTGAAAAGAAACCAAATATATCAACGTTATAACTCAGCTACCGTAACAGTATGCAAGTACAAAAACCTCCCAGTTTCTTAGTGGTTAATGTGTAAGCCAGTTTTACCATTTTCCTATCCACTTTCTGTTAGATGAAAATGTGTTCTGGCTTAGCTTTTTGCAGTGAAGCTAGATAAATATATATCACTTTGTAAGAACTTTTCTACCTTTTCCCTTTGCATGCCCTGTGTGATGGAGACGAGTATCTGAAAATGCAAAACGTCTGCTCGGTTTCTTTTATACATGCAGTTAAGAATATTTCATAAATAAATGTCCATACTAAGCATGCACTGGCATCAAAGAACTCTTGCAACACACACTCAAAACCTTGACAGAGAAAAGCTAATTCCATTAGAAAGCGGGAAAGAGCTAACCCCCCCCCCCCCCCCAGAAAATCATATCCCTGTGCCTAAAAGGTTTAACATTTAAATAGATACCATCTTTATTAATAATAATAATAGCATTCTCTCCAAAGGAATATCAAGTTGTAGTTATATATGCTGCATATTAAGTGCTTTTTAAAAATACACACTCAAAACTTACCAGCAACAGTTATTCTGTAAAAATTAACTTCAGCAGCTTATCTGAGGAATTAAGTTCCACAATTGAACGTGATAAGGTCTAGAAAAGAAGGAGTGCAGATTCACAATATTAACGGTAAACTGTACTGGCCTTTTCTCAAAAATGCTTTGAATAGGTTAATCTAAATTTTGCCTACAGCAATCTTGATTTCACCACTCATTCCTTTAGTACAGAATCGAAATTTAACTCAGTCCCCTTATCAGAAAGCAGAAAGAGATTCTTCTGAGTTTTCTGAAAGTATTATTTTATTTTATTTTATTTTATTTTATTTATGTAGCCTATGTTGGAAATATATTTTCGTTGAAAACTTGAGACAGACGCCAGATTCTGCAGTTTCCCAGGTGACAGTTACTCTATCTAAAACCAGTCGTAACACCATACATTTTAGTGGACAAAACATTCTGATTGTAGGTTATTGAAAACTAGTATGGGGTTTGGGGCTAAAGCACTGGAAAGAAGTATTTAACAATAAACAAAGCACTATTTTAAAATCATAAGAATATTACACAGTTTGAATCTGGTCCCTCTGAAGTCGTTTTAATGTAACTGAGGATTTTGGAAAGGTGTGAACTGTGGGGTAGCCTTTAGGTAAGACAGCACAACTGAATTGACTCAAGTACTGTAGCTGTATTGGTTACCTGGGTGCTAGAAAAATGTCCAGCTTGCCAGTAAGTCTGTCCTCTTGGTTTGTATTTCTATAAGACTTCTGTCACGTTCCTATCACTAGAAACCCCCCCCCCCCCCCCCCCCTTTGGCCCATTCTCCCAGGTTATTAGAAGCTCCAACAGCTTTCTAACTCACCTGAGCTCCAGGGGCCAGATACATAAGGGAATTTCTTTACAAGCAGAGAATGATAAATCAAGACCCTTACTTTCAAAATTCTCCTTGCTGCTCACACTTACTTTTCTGGGCTTCATTCTATTCAACAGTTAAGGCATTCTCTCTCATCTGCCAATTCTAGTCTTTCTTCTAACCCAAAACATGCCCTAGCCAAAGGGACAGATCTGTAAATGCTGTTATTCCCTCTGCCTAGAATAAGCTAGACATGTCTCTTTCACTCACCAGCTCTCTCCTGTTTTTCACATCTCATTTTAAGGCTCACCTTTTCTGATTTGCTATTGGAGTGCTAATTTTTATCTTGCGATATTGCATGTTATAGTGCCTGAGATGCATGTTGTATGTATTTCTGATTGCTAGGCTTGAAATGCTCTATATAAAAGTGTACTGTGTGATGTTTGTTTCTCTTTAAAAAAAAGAAAACACCAAAGATCCAAAAATGTGAATGACACACACACATGCCACATATGCACACAGAGAGAGTGAGAGAGAGAGAGAGTGTCTCTCTCTCTCTCTCTCTCTCTCTCTCTCTCTCTCTCTCTCTCCAGATGCCGAATAGGCAGATAAACACTCAAACTGAGAGAGAGAGAGAGAGAGAGAGAGAGAGAGAGAGAGTCTCTCTCTCTCTCTCTCAGTGTTTATCTGCCTGTTCCGCATCTGGATTTTTTTGCTCTGTCTGATTATAGAGTCACACAGTGCAGTAGAACAGATGAAGTTACAGGGACTCATAGGGCATGAGTGTTTAGCAGTACCATATAGAATGTCCCTATAGTATGAGAGACTCCGAATGGCCATGCCATACTCAAAGATTTTTATGCAGCATTTACAATTCAATTACCAGCTCATATGAGATCTCTCACTTGTTCCTGCATTACAATCTCATATATGTAAACAATCATATCATCCCATATTTTCTAACTCATTTCTCTTTAACAAAAATGTTCATAGTTTTAGCGATACAGTAGCATTCTTTTCCTCTTCTTTTTTTTTTTTTATACTTTTTGTATAGGATGGAATGATTTTAAGTAATGGGAATATGTGGTTCAACGGATTGAATGAGTTTGGATATGACTGGGGATTGTTTAGATAACAAAGGGGTATATATTAATGTTAAGAGAATGATTTGATAAAGATTTGTAATATTTAGCAACAGTTGTTGATGTTTGTATAGATTTAAAGGTACAACTATTTATTGAGAGTAAACTTAAATTAGAATTGTATAGTATGAGAGAGGGATCTCAGACTGCTGGAGAGAGAAGCAGAGCAAAAGCAGAAGGCCAGAAACAGACCTAATAACAACATATAAAACCTCATAGGTAGGAAACTATGAACTATATATTTGCATTCTTTTTGCCTTGATGGGTTTCTATTCAGAAAAGAAGCTGTCAAAGAAGATGTGAAACTAGAGAAAGAGGTACTGTTGTAAGCTATTCATAAGAATGTTACTGATATACATAACCTAGCACAAGCATTTACATTGTAAAGCAAAGTGACTTATTTGCAAAATACCTAAAAATCAAACATAACATACTTTTGTTTAAAATTATATAGTTAGTCTTCCCTTCTGTTCCATATTACTTGTTTATATTTTTAGGTCAGTAAATATTCCTTTTATTTTACAAAAAAAAGGTTCCTCCAATACAAAAGCGGTCCAACAAGAAACCTAATCCTACAATTATTATTTGAAGGCAGTTTCCGTTGATTTTCTCACGACATCATTTCTCTCAGGCACAATATAGACATGGCATTTTCAGCCTTTAAAGTAGGAAAGAATGCAGAGTTTAACACTGGCTTGGGATGGGTTGCTTCAGGTGTGGAGTTAGGGTCTGATTATGGATTTATTTCCCCCCAGGCACAAAATTATCCAGTGCCCACAGCTCATCAAAATATTTACCAAAAAAAAAAAATTCTCACCCATGCACACATACAAATATACAATGGAGGTGATTTTAGAAGTATTTACATGTGAAAACAGCAGCATTTGCACATGTACATGGAACTTATCATTTTTCCCTCTAAACCCACCTCCCCTCTTCCCCCTTTCTCTATCTCTGTTAATGGCTCTCACATCCTCCCTGTCTCCTCAGCTTGTAACCTTGGAGTCATCTTTGATTCCTCTCGCTCCTTCTCTGCCCATATTCAACAGATCGCCAAAACCTGTCGCTTCTTTATCTACAATATTAGCAAAATTCGCCCCTTCCTTTCTGAATACGCTGCCAGAACCCTTATCCACACCCTTGTCGCCTCTCGCTTTGACTATTGCAATTTACTTCTCACTGGTCTTCCGCTCAGCCATCTCTCTCCTCTCCAATCTGTCCAAAATTCTGCGGCACGACTTGTTTTCCACCAGAATCGTTATACCCACACTAGTCCGCTCCTCAAGTCACTTCACTGGCTCCCTGTCCACTTCCGCATTCAGTTTAAACTTCTCGTACTGACCTTTAAATGCATCCACTCTGCAGCCCCCCATTACCTCTCCGCTCTCATCTCTTCCTACATTCCTCCCTGTGAACTCCGCTCACTAGACAAGTCTCTCTTGTCGTCCTCCTTCTCCTCCACTGCTAACTCCAGGCTTCGCTCCTTTTCTCTCGTGGCACCTTATGTCTGGAATAAACTTCCTGAGCCTGTACGTCTAGCTCCATCTCTACCTGTTTTCAAATCTATGCTGAAAACCCACCTTTTCACTGCTGCTTTTAGCTCCTAGCCACAATTGCCCTCCTCTTGTCCCTTCCTCCCTTCTCACCCATTACTTCCCTCATCCGTAACTGTCTTGTCTGTCTGTATTATTTAGATTGTAAGCTCTTTTGAGCAGGGACTGTCTCTTTGTATCAGGTGTTCAGTGCTGCGTGCATCTGGTAGCGCTATACAAATGCTAATAATAATAATACACTGTATACACATGTAAATAGCAATTGTTTTGGAGGGCGAAGCCACTATTTTCAGGTATAGATGGATAGGACACAGATATTTTCCGGGGGCATAATTTGGAAGTGTCTTGGAAGGTCTGAACAATTATGAGCTGGATTCAGTAAATGGCAACCAAATTTGGGCACAGAAAAAAAAGAGCACTAAGTATTATTGTAAAAATGTTCCCCCCCCCCCCCCCACCGAGTTAGGCACCATTTCTTAAACTGTTAGAATATCAATGAAATGCTTTGATGTCCCCATGCATACCCCCACCCTCCCACTCTGTCAGACTTTTAGACACTAGGAAGAGTGCTTGCTGGGGTCTGTGGTGGAATGGGGTAATTTTTACCTAGGACCTGAGGGTAAAGTGGCGGAAAGCACTTGCTGAGGTCTGGGAGAACTATTAAACTCCCTTCTAATTAGATGTAGAGGCTAACAAAATGGTTTTTGCATGTTTGTTGGCATTTAGAAACTTATTTTTAGAAACTTATTTTTATTATCATGTGATCCCAGTGGGGTCCACCCAAGGGTTCATCCTGCCTTATCTACCAGACTTCTATCAATCTCCTGTTCTATTCCTTATCCCTTCCAGTCACCCATCAGATGCCAGTCTCTCTTATCCCCCTCTCTCTCTCATCCCTTCTTTAACCTCCAGATCTATCTTACCCTTCCCAGTCCTTCATTAGCCCTCTTTCTGCCTTCACAGCCAGTAGCATAGCCAGACCTCATTTTTTTTGTTACATTTGTACCCCGCGCTTTCCCACTCATGGCAGGCTCAATGCGGCTTACATATACAGGTACTTATTTGTGCCTGTATATGTAAGCCCGGGGGGGTGGGCCTGGAGGTGGACTGGGTGGGCATGACCCACATATTTCCTCTCTGTCCATCCCCCTCCCGTAAAGATAAATACCTGGGCTGGCGGGGATCTCCGGGCCCTGCCAGCTGAAGAATCTTCTGGATGCCCCCAAGGCTTGAGAAGTCTCATCCCTGCGCCAGTCACCAGCGTGGCGGGAAGCAGCGTTCAGCAGCGTTGCCTGTGTGCCTGCCTGCCTTTTAAAATAATTTGTCTCCCCAGGCTCCGCTGTATTTACTTCTTCACCCATTGCAAAGCGCTGCCGTTCGCACAGGCAGCTCCGCTCCCCTTTGCCGCGTCCATCCGGCCCTCTCTAATCCACTTCCTGTAGTGGATATGTAGGGCCAGATGGACGCGGCAAAGGGGAGCAGAGCTGCCTGTGCAAACGGCAGCGCTTTGCGACGGGCGAAGAAGTAAATGCAACGGAGCTTGGGGAGACGAACTATTTTAAAAGGCAGGCAGGCAATGCTGCTGAACGCTGCTTCCCGGACCCGGCGGAACCGCGAGAGAAAAGGCAGCGACAGCAGCAGGATGTTGGATGGGCGGCCTGGAGGGAAAGTGGCTGGGCCTGGGCCCGTCCAGGCCCGCCCGTGGCTACGCCCCTGGTGTACAGCACTGTTCATGTCTAGTAGCGCTACAGAAATGATTAGTAGTATTCTCCTATTGTTTGCCACTGTTACTCCAGAACATACCAACCAGGAGATTAGCAGGATGTAATCCAGTTATGGAACCAGCAAGCACACTACTGTAGTTTTATTAAGTAGAATAGTGGGAAGCAGAAATATTCAATGTAGGATAGACTTCCCTTCAGCCACAGTGCATAGGACGATCCATGCAACATCTTCCTGTCTCTGAAAAATAGACACTGAAGTATCACACAAACTTTAAACATATTCTATAAAAAAATGTTTTTCCAAAAATGTTTAAACATGTTGAAATATGCATTTGGGCCTGTTTTTGTGCTATTATGGAGCAATTAGCTTCAGATAGAAGTGTATTTCTGTGAATCAAATTCAAAGACATTTACCAGATATAGAATATTCACTTTCATTCTCATCATTTTTCTCAGTGGCACATCACATGAGAGTCATGTGAAAATTCAAAACCAACAAAGCAAACAGTGGGTTACAATGAGGTCCTTTTACTAAGCAATGGTAAGCACTACTTCATTCTTCCCGTGCACCAAAATTCACTACTGCAGGGTGCGCTCAAGCACTCTGTGCTAATTCAGGTATTAGCGCACACTTCCGCAGCATGTTTGGGAGAGCAAGGAGAAGGCTTGCCCAGCACTAATGAGTTGGTGCAGCTATATTGCCAACAACTACAGAAGGTGATCTCTCCACAGGAGAACCGAAAGCCAAGTGAACGAACAGTGGATCCAAAAAAGTCCTCTCACAAATGGTGTTTCCAAAACAAGGTCTTTTATTCAAATCAATAAAAACAACCCAACACGATTCGTGTTTCAGCCATAGAGGCCTGCATCAGGGGTCTATTGATCCTTGATACAAAAATAGTCTGGCAAAACAGATGACATACGGTCAAATGTCTACAAACAGAAATCTCGCATACTATGTGTCACTGCACAACGCTCCGTCCAACGTTGAATCGTGACGGGTTGTTTGTATTGATTTGAATAAAAGACCTTGTTTAGGAAACACCATTTGTGAGAGGACTTTTTTTTGATCCATTGCAGCTATATTGCCGCATGCCAACAGATTAGCACATGGTGAGCACTTGAGCACTTTCCGCCTACTCAGTAGGTGTCAATAAGGGCTCACGGGCTAATTTGGAAATTAGCACCTGACCAGTAATAGAAAACATAGAAATACAGGCCATTTTACAGCCATGCTAAAAGTGGCCTCAGCACATGGGGAAAACCACGTGTTACTGATAATGCAGCGGCGTACCAAGGGCGGGGCGGTGGGGGCGGTCCGCCCCGGGTGCACGCTACTGGGGGGGGGGTACCGCACGCCTGTCGGCTCCGCTGATTCCCTGCTCCCTCTGCCCCGGAACAGGTTACTTCCTGTTCCGGGGCAGAGGGAGCAGGGAGCCAGCGGAGCCAAGAGCCACGCGGCTGCTCCCCGCAGGTAAAGATGCACCCGGGGGGGGGGGGGGTTTGATGCACCGGGGGGGTGTCATTTCACCAGGGGGGGGTCATGCTGCACCCCAGGGGGGTACAAATTGGCGATCCGCCCCGGGTGGCAGCCGACCTAGGATCGTCACTGTGGTAGTGCATTGCCCCTTTTAGCGCATCTTAATAAAAGGACTCCTATTACTCTTAGTTATTAAACTATCACTAAATGCCACATTCAAAAAAAAATCATTAGGAATAAGAATTCTGCATATTACTTTTTCTTGTTAAAGCTGCTAAATGGACTCCAGATTGTAAGAGAGAGTTTGGTGATACTCAAGCAAGAAGAATGACAGAATATTCTGGGCTTCTAAATTTAAGAAATACAAACAAGAAATTTGTGCTGCTAAGAAAGTATACTTGTCAACTTAATAATAATAATAATTGCAGAGGACGGTTCCTTACTCTGAAAACCTTCTTAAGGCTTCCAAGTAGTGCAGGATTCTTCAGAGAAAGAAGGAGGCCCCCTTGTGGTTGCTCCCATTGCTTCAAAGGTAAATCTTCCCTGCTCTGGAGGCCCTTTTCAATATTTCGCTGGGTCTCTTAATTTGAACTTTTGCCACTAGATCCAAATAAAGCCACTCATCTTTTGTATTGTTCCTGGCCGTGATTCTTTAACACAATATTTGTATAATATTGCACAATAGTTCACCTTTTGTTCAAATATTGAATACTATTGTGCAAACAGTGTACAATACAGAGCAATAGTGCACACTATTGAACAACATGGTGTACTATTAAGCAGTAGTGCATACAATTGATGGCACAAGAAAAAATGTAGGGGTTCCCCCTAGCATTTGGAATTTAAAACAATACAAAATTGCCTGGGAAATGTCAATGTCATTTATCATGTTATTTTAATGAATGTACATCCCTAATAATCATCCACAGCATAAGAAACTTTCTCCCCATTTGTAAGTACCAGGTCCAGTATAAGTACATAGGTATTGCCATACTGGGACAGACTAAAGGTCCATCAAGTCCAGTATCCTGTTTCCAACAGTGCCCAATCCAGGTCACATATACCTGACAAGATCCCAGAAAAGCTCAATACATTTTATGATGCTTATCCCAGAAATAAGCAGTGGATTTTCCCAAGTCAATTTAATAATGGTCTATGGAATGTTCCTTTAGGAAGCCGCCCAGACCCTTTTTAAACCCTGCTAAGCTAACCACCTTTACCACATTCTCTGGCAACGAATTCCAGAGTATAATTACACGTTGAGTGAAAAAACATTGTCTCCGATTCATATTCAATTTACTACTTTGTAGCTTCATCGCATGCCCCCTAGTCCTAGTATTTTTGGAAAGAGTAAACAAACGATTCACATCTACCTGTTCCACTCCACTCGTTATTTTATAGACCTCTATCATATCTCCCCTCAGCCGTCTCCTCTCCAAGCTGAAGAACCCCAGACACTTTAGCCTTTCCTCATCGGGAAGTCGTCCCATCCCCTTTATCATTTTTCTTGCCCTTCTCTGTACCTTTTCTAATTCCAGTATATCTTTTTTGAGATGCGGCAACCAGAATTGAACACAATATTCAAGGTTTGGTCGCACCATGGACCGATACAAAGGCATGATAATATGCTCACTTTTGTTTTCCATTCCTTTCCTAATAATACCTAACATTCTATTTGCTTTCTTAGCAGCCACAGCACACTGAGCAGAGGGTTTCAACATATCGTCATCGACACAAGGATCCCTTTCTTCGTTGGTCACTCCTAAAGTGGAACCTTGTATTACGTAGCTATAGTTTGGGTTCCTCTTTCCCACATGCATCACTTTGCACTTGCTCACATTAAATGTCATCTGCAATTTATATGCCCAGTCTCGTAAGGTCCTCTTGTAATTTTTCACAGTCCTCTCGCACTTTGTGCACTTTGTGTCGTCAGCAAATTTAATTACCTCACTAGTTATTCCCATTTCTAAATCATTTATAAATATGTTAAAAAGCAGCAGTCCCAGCACAGACCCCTGAGGAACCCCACTAACTACCCTTCTCCATTAAGAATACTGACCACTTAACCCTACTCTCTGTTTTCTATCCTTTAACCAGTTTTTAATCCAGAATAGGACACTATCGCCTATTCCATGACTCTCCAATTTCCTCTGGAGTCTTTCATGAGGTACTTTGTCAAACACCTTCTGAAAATCCAGATACACAATATCAACCAGCTCGCCTTTATCCACATGTTTGTTCACCCCTTCAAAGAAATGTAATAGATTGGTGAGGCAAGATTTCCCTTACCTAAATCCATGCTGGCTTTGTCTCATTAATCCATGCTTTTGAATATGCTCTGTAATTTTGTTCTTTATAATAGTCTCTACCATTTTGCCCGGCACCGACGTCAGGCTCACCGGTCTATAATTTCCCGGATCCCTTTTGGAACCTTTTTTAAATATCGGCGTTACATAGGCTACTCTCCAACCTTCCGGTACCATGCTCGATTTTAAAGATAATTTACATATTATTAACAATAGTTCCACAAGTTCATTTTTCAATTCTATCAGTACTCTGGGATGAATACCATCTGGTCCAGGAGATTTGCTACTCTTCAATTTGTCAAATTGTTCCATTACATCCTCTAGGTTTATAAAGATTTCATTCAGTTTCTCCGACTCGTCAGCTTCGAATACCATTTCTGGCACTGGTATCACTCCCAAATCTTCCTCGGTGAAGAAAAAAGCAAAGAATTCATTTAATCTCTCCGCTATGGCTTTGTCTTCCCTGATAGCCCCTTTTACCCCTTGATCACCAAGCAGTCCAACCGATTCTTTTGCCGGCTTCTTGGTTTTAATATACCTAAAAAAATTCTTACTATGTGTTTTTGCCTCTAACACAATCTTTTTTTCAAAGTCCCTCTTTGCCTTCCTTATCAGCGCTTTGCACTTTACTTGACATTCCTTATGCTGTTTCTTATTATTTTCAGTTGGTTCGTTCTTCCATTTTCTGAAGGATTTTCTTTTGGCTCCAATAGTTTTCTTCACCTCACTTTTTAACCACGCCAGCTGTTGTTTGGTCTTCCTCCCTCCTTTTTTAATACACAGAATATATTTGACCTGGGCTTCCAGGATGCTATTTTTGAACAGCATCCATGCCTGATGTAAATTTTTGAACCTCGCAACCACTCAGTATCTACCCCCTCCCATGTGGGTTCCATTTCCATTACTAGTTTCTGAAACAGTTCTCCCTGCAGAGAATCTAGGATCTCCCCACTTCTAGATTATACCAAACAGTGGTGGCTCTACTGTTAGGCCAACTGAGGCGGGGGCCTCAGGCAGTACTGTCCAGGAGTGGCACTCTCTCCTTTCTTCCTCAACCCTCTTCCCCATTTTCACCTTATTTTTTTCATTTCCCAAAGGCAGCAGTGGCAGCGTCATCGATTCCCATAGGCTGTCCTGCCACTGGCACCGGCCTCTTCCCCCCACTGCAGCCCGCCTCTTGACATAACTTCCTGTTTCCTCAAAGGCAGGATGCAGTACAGCAAAAAGGCTGGTGCCAGTGGCACTGCGGCAGGGCAGCCTGTGGGAATCACTGCTGCCTTTTGGAAAAGAAAAATGAGGTAAACCAGAGAAAGAGGGTGAGGAGGAAAGGGGGGAGATGCCAGACCGGGCAAAGGTAGGGATGGAGGCGGGACGGCATCTCATCCCTGCCTCGGGTGTGAGCTGCCCCTGATACCACAGTCAAGATATCCCAGTACGTTTAGTTTATATGAAAGTAAAGGAATGCCGGCTTAAAAAGAGAAAGAGAAAACAGCAAAGGCAATTAGAAGAGAGAGGTAGCAACAGAGAGTACAAAAAGCTGACCAAACAGTTGGCTAAAGATAAGAGTAGAAGTCTATTGAAAAGGTATAGTGAAAAGGTGAGTTTTAAGGACAGTTTTAAAATGATGATAGGACTGCTCATTACATAGGATAAAGGGGAAAATAATTCCAAAAGGAAGGACTAAGGGATAAAAATGCAAAGTGGTGTTCAGTCTGAAGTAGTATGTGATAATGCAGATATTGCAAGCTGATTGGCTACAGAAGAGCGAAGAGCATGAATGGGTCTATATGGAATGATCAAGGAAGAAATATAAGCAGGGGCTTTAGAAAAAAGAACTTTGTGAGTTAATATCAAAATTTTGTACTGTATTCAGAAAGTGATTGGGAGCCAATGGTAGTGTTTGAAGATAGGAGCAATATGATCAAAACAATGGATATCAGAGAGGATGTGAATGGCAATATTTTGCACTGACTGAAGTTTCTTGGTGAGGGAAGAGGGAAGACCAGCATAAACAATATTGTAGCAATTAATGGAGGAGAGTGGCAAAGGCATCTTCATCCAAGAATGAACGAATGCATCAAATACAGCGGAGAGAACAAAAACACAAGCATACTGCAACAGAAATCTGAGGAGTGGTTGACAATTGAAAATCAATAGTAATACCTAAATATTTCAGGGAGTCAACTATTTGTACAGCAGAACCTCAAATTAGGGGACTGAGGAGGTGAATGCTGATCTCATTAACCAAAGTGCCCAAGTTCATGGAAAACCAACAGTCAATAGAGTTGAGACATCCCTGCAAGGCAGAAAAACTAGGGGCAATAGGGTCCTGAACAGAAAGTGGAAGAATATCATCATAAAAATGGAAACCCAGATTTTGAATCACAAGAACCAAAGGGGATAGAAAAATATTAAAGAGAAAGAGAGAGAGAGAGAATAGAGTCCTGAGAGATACCACTGGGAAGAGTTTGAGAAGAAGTACCCTGGGGTGCCTGAACTACAGATTTGTGATCTGACAGAAAAGAAGTGAACTAAGAGAGAACTGTTCCAGAAACACCTAGGGAGATGAGGTGAAAGAGCAAGAGAGGATGATCCACTAAGTCAAAGGCAACAGTTAAATACAGTGGAGATAGAAGAGCCTATGATCCTTTATCAAATGCAGAATGGATGTCATTCAGAAGAGAGGTGAGTATGGTTTCAGTACAGTGGCCACTTCTAAATCCAGATTGTCTTGGATGCAGGAAATTGGAGGCTTCGATATGATCCAATAATTGGAAAAATTATTTCTCGACAAGTTAGGAGGAATGGTATATGAGGTACTGGTTAATAATTTGTGGGATCATGGATGTACTACTGAGGTTTACCAGTATACAGGAATGTTGCCTGTGGAAAGACAATTTCTAATCATCCAAAGGATAACAGGAAGAGGATTGACAAGCCAAGAGGGGGGGGGGGGTAGAGGATCTAGGGAGCAGAAAGTTTTCTTAGACACAAAAATTCTCATGATATCAGAAATAGAGAGTAGGTTGAAAGAGGACCTGGTTGCACAGGCAACAGCAACAAAAGGATCAGCGGGCAACACAGTTAATAAAGCAGGGGCTGGGCATAGACGGTTCGTGGCCCAACTGTTGGACCACCGACCGCCTATGCCCAGCCCCTGCTTTATTAACTGTGGTCCCCACTGATCCTTTTGTTGGGGAGGCTAAAGGGGGCCCATCTTGTTTCGATAATACGGGTTTCCCAACCCCTTTGCGGGGACATCCTGCAAGGACGCCCTCAGGAAAACTCGGGCACCCCGTTTGATTATGCCTCTCCACGTGATTTTTCATCTTTTGGAGTATACTGTCTCAGTATTTGGGGTTAGCTAGTTGATGGCATACGTGCGATCATCAGCTGCTTTGATTGTTGTGTAATTAATTTTGCTATATGCTCAATTTGTGTTGTTACTTTTGATACATAGTTGTGCTTTGTGTAGAGTTTTTCATATTGGGCATGGATTATTACTAATTTCTGTGCTTTCATCTCCATTGAACTTGAACTTTTCCAGTAAAAGTGAAATAGAAATTCCAAATTGAATTTATTGTAATTTACTGTATAAACCACAGGCCTGAGTCATTCAAATTATTTTTAGTCCCTGGAGGGTGGATAATGAATAGAACCCAAATAGCAGTTGAAGTAAAAGCAGTTTCTTTGGTAAAGAAATAAAACATTCATTGTGGCTCAAAAAATATTTGGAGCACAAACACCCATTCCCCAAATATATATATATGCCTTCCTTTCACTTCTGGCAGCTCTCAAACTCAACAGCAGTTGCAATCAGAGCAGCACATAATTAAGCAGCTCCTATTCCTTTCTGTTGGAATGATTTTGATAGCTTTAAAACTTTTTCTATTTATTTATTCATTTGGATTTGGCTCACACCTTTTTCAGTAGTAGCTCAAAGTGAGTTACATTCAGATACACCGGGTATTTCCCTGTCCCTACAGGGCTTACAATCTATGTTTGTGCCTGAGGCAATGGCGTAGACAATACGCTGAAATCTTCTGCCCAGTCTGCGGCAGCACCAAAAAAGCAAACAGGATGCTACGAATTATTAGGAAAGAGATGCAAAATAAGACCAAGAATGTCTCGGCATCACTCCATTGTGCAATCTCACCTCGAATACCGCATTCAGTTCTGGTCACCGCATCCCAAAAAAGATATAGTGGGGATAAGAAAGCCAAAAGGAATAAGACCCCCCCCCCTCTTCTATTGTATATTATAAGGCCATAAAAATGCTGTGATGGTCTATTCTTCTTTATGTATCTCATGCAAAATCCTCTTTTAAAGGGCCAGTGACTTATCTCCTCACTGGTGATTTCTGTGTACACCTGCTTTGCCCTATTGTAAACCTACAATTACCTTTCCAAACATCACACAATATCTCTTAGCTTATCCACCTATGTGTAATTTTCATTTTTGTTGGAGTTTCCTAAGGAGGTATAGGATAACTGGTATGTTGAACATAAGAGCATAAGAATAGTCAGACTGGGTCAGACCAATGGTCTATCTAGCCCAGTATCCTATTTCCAACAGTGGCCAATCCAGGTCACAAGTACCTGGCAGAAACCCAAATCATGACAACATTCCATGCTACAAATCCCAGGGCAAGCAGTTGCTTCCCTATGTCTGTCTCAATAGTAGACTATGGACTTTTCCTCCAGGAACTTGTCCAAACCTGTTTTAAACCCAGATAACCACTGTTACCACTTCCTCTGGCAGAGTTCCAGAGTTTAACTATTCGTTGAGTGAAAAAATATTTCCTCCTATTTGTTTTAAAGGTATTTCCATGGAATTTCCTTGAGTGTCCCCTAGTCTTTGTACTTTTGGAACAAGTAAAAAATCGATTGACTTGTACTCATTCTACACCACTCAGGATTTTGTAGACCTCAACCATATCTTCCCTCATCTGTCTCTTTTCCAAGCTGAAGAGCCCTAAACTCTTTTAGCCTTTCCTCATACAAGAGGAGGTCCATCTCCTTTATCATTTTGGTCGCTCTTCTTTGAACTTTTCTAATTCCGCTATTTCTTTCAGATATGGTGACCAGAACTGAACGCAATACTCGAGGTGTGGTTGCACAATGTAGCAATACAGAAGTATTATAGTATTTTCGGGTTTATTCACCATCCCTTTCCTAATAATTCCTACCATCCTGTTTGCTTTTTTGGCCACCACTGCACACTGAGCAGATTACAATATTTTCAAAGCACTTAGCCTTCCAAAGTTCCATAGAAACTTATGGAACTTAGCCTCCCAAAGTGCTTTGAAAATATGCCTCTAAGTGCTTTGAAAATATGCTTGGTTCCGAACTTCAGCGTATTACCTACAGTAATGCTTAGATCTTTTTCTTGAGTACTGACCCCCAATATGGACCCTAGCATCATGTAACTATGATTTGGATTATTCTTTTCAATGTGCATCACCTTGCATTGTCCACATTAAACTTCATCTGCCATTTGGATGCCCAGTCTTCCAATTTCCTAAGGTCTTCCTGCAATATTTCGCAGTCTGCACGTGTTTTAACAACCTTGAATAGTTTTGTGTCATCTGCAAATTTAATCATCACACCCGTCGTTCCAATTTCCATATCATTTATAAATATGTTATAGCACCGTTTTTTTTCTTTTTCCACTGTCTTCTTTCTTTCTTTTTATTTTTCTCTCCCTGCTCTTTGTCCTATTTATGTTTTGTAGTTCTTTTTCTATGTTCTGCTACTTGTTTGATTTTATTGTAAACTGCTTTGATTTTTGGCTTGAAAGGCGATATATCAAAAACCAGTAAACATAAACATTTCATGAACACCTTACTTCTTTTCTGTCACACCTCAAACACACACAATAAACACACAATTATGCAAGCATTCAAAAACTTTTGACACATGCAACTCACTTTCTCTAACACACAACTCACCTGGGATTTTGGATCCATAGGACTCTATTGATAATAAGATACACATATGGTACTATTAGCATGTGCTAATTCCAATGTTAACTTCCTCATGCTGAATGGGGTGGGCAGAATTGTTAGCTCCGTGGGTTTCATGCGGAATTGGGTGGCTTTTTTAAACTCACTATGGGCAGTTTTGTACAGTCACATGTTGCTTTATTGGGTGTTTTTTTTTTTTTTTTTTTTTTTTGCTGCACCAGTTCCCCCCCCCCCCCCCCCCTACTCCTCACAGTGTTTGTTAGTGAGCTCAGACAGCTCTGAGGGAGATGCCTCCACTCTTCTGGTAGCTCCGAGAGGGACCCCCCCACACACACACACACACACTCATCAGATAGCTGGGTGTCAGGCTATTTTGGGCCCCTTTTGGCCACGAATTGTGCTGGGAAATTTTCAGACATCTGGCAACTCTGAGGAATAGGTAGAGAATGCATACAGAAGGGAAGACAATAACGAGTGCTGAAAAACTTGAGCACTAAATGCTATTGTATAAAGGCAGCACGCCCTTTAGAGAATAGTGTTCATTGTGGATCCTGAGCCCAGCTTTTGGGCACTGTACTGATGCCTGCTAAAAGCAGGTATAAATACTGGCTCACAACCTAGGCGTGCTTCGAGTGAAATCTATAAATCCACACACAACTTTTTGGAATGCCCCTAACACGGCCCTGGCCACGCCCCATTTTGGAACATCTCTTCTGCTCTCTTCCACTCCCAACCCCTGTCGTTGGCATGATCTAGCATATTTCCCTCCACTCAACATCACTCCCACCCCCACGCCAGTCTATATTAAAGATGGTCTTCTGTTGGTCCCTAGCAGCATTACACATTTGCTGCCTGCAGCCTGGCCCGAAGCTTTCCCTCTGACCCATCCTGCCCATGCAAAAACAGGAAGAAATGTTAGAGGAGGCAGGATGAGCCAGAGAGAAAGCTTCAGAGCAGGCACAGCATATGTGCAACACTTCCACTCAGTGACCAACAGAAGACTACCTTTAAGGTAGACCAGTACGGAGGTGGGGTTGGATTGAGAAGAGGGGGCAGATGCTGAACACTGGGGGAAGGAAGTGATCTGCAGACCTGTGAGTAGAACTGGAGTGGCTACCGGTGGAAGCTATGGCTGAGGCAGTAAGCTTCAGCACCCAGGAGAAGAGCTTGATGCTGTTCACCACCAAGTTTCTTTTGTTGCTCATGGGGATGGAGAGGAGGGGGAAAAGGAAGAAGGAAAGAGAGAGATAATGGCCCCAGGAAAGAAAGAGATAATGGGCCCCAGGGAAGAGGAGGGGGAGGGAAGGAAGAGAAAGGGAGAAATGTTGGATCTGGATGGAGGTGGAAGAAAGGAAGATTTCAGTCCATTAGGGAAGGGAAGGGGGATGAGATTTGACATACCGCCTTTCTGTCATTACAATCAAAGCGGTTTACATATTATATACAGGTACTTTGTTTTTATATTTGGGGCAAAGAAGGGTTAAGTGAATTGCCCTGAGTCACATGGTGCTGCAGTGGGAAATAAATGCAAAAATTACCTTTAATTGTAGAATTAATTACAATTGAAATATTTTAAATTGTGTGATTAATCACAATAAAAATGTTAATCGAAATGCAGCCCTAGAAAAAAAAGGATAATGAGGCTTGTCCATATTGTGGTGGAGCTGAGCATGTATTTTTGCATTTGTGAACAAAAAAGAAATAGTTTGGTTTTCCTGAAGTATACAGAGACTCATCTTGTATATAATATTATTGTTGTAGTTCTTGATGATGGGGTGGGGTGTGTGTGTGTGAGTGTATGTGTGTAATTTTTTGCATTTTTGGGTTTTTTTGTTTGTTTGCTTAGTTTTGGGGTTTTTTTTTTAAAAGAGGATGTAATTATTTCTATTTGCTGAAATCAGCAAATATCCATTTGCCTCAGATTTCTGTGCCCCTGCCTTCAATGACTCAAGCCCTCTCTGAAATAATATCATGTATCATACATGTAGTAATTTTCTACAAACATAAAACTAAACATTTCAGTGTTTATTCAGAATTTCTGAATAATCGAGAAATTCTTACATTATACAAAGGACAAAGAAAAACAGTGGTTATTATTATTTTCAGAAGTACGAGGAGGAGTGGAAAGAAACAATGAGGGTCTGAAATCATTGCAATCAACTTGAATTTATTCTGAACTTAAAATATTAGGTACGTTATTGTCTTTATACCACAAAGCTTGCATTATCTCTGTTAGGTAAACTAGTATAACGATGATTGTAGAGACAAATCCTTTCCTACAGTTCTGGGTTTCTATTAAAAAGTCCTTGCTTAAATATTAGTGCTATTGCAGTTATGGAGCTCAAGTCTACAAATACAAGAGTCCTTTTACTAAGGTGTGCTGAAAAATGGGCTATGCTAGTGTAGGCACGTGTTTTGGGAACACGCAGATCCATTATTCAGCACGCCTGTAAAAAGGCCTTTTTAACAATTTTTGCCAAAAATGGATGTGCGGCAAAATAAAAATTGGCATGCATCCATTTTGGGTCTGAGACCTTACCGCCAGCCATTAGCTGAGCAGTATGGTCTCACGCGTTAACCGTGCAGTAATCATCTACACGTGTATAATGACGATTAGAAAATAAAAATTATTTTCCAGCACGCATAGCGGACGCATGTCAAAAATGAAATTACTGCACAGGCCACATGGTAGCCAGGCGGTAACTCCAAATTGACGCGCGTTAGGCGCGCATAGGCGCCTAGGCGACTTAGTAAAAGAGCCTCAGAGGTTCTTATTCAATAAAAAAATTCTTTACAAGCACAGAACGTGGCAAAGTTCTGTGTCACTGAAGTCCATAAGAAGTTCAAGCCTAGAATTCAAGAAATGATAAAAAGCAAATCAGTTCAAGTAAGCACTGGAATTGTGTACATATGAGTAACATCTCTCCATCTTCAGGTTCCTCTTTTCATTATCATCCTGAATGAAAAAATAAAGCTGTTATTTTCACTTAGCATGGTTTATCCTATATATGAAAGACAACGTGTTCCTCTTTCAAAACAAGCTTTTTCTGGCTTCCTTTTCATCCAGTTCAGTGAGAGTTTATTTTTTCTTATTATTTTTGAACTGCAAACTGAAACTGACTTATAACGCTTCCCTCTTGACTCTGCCTTCCACATTCAAATAGAACACAGCTAAGTTTGTATCCATTAACTAACTCATTGTTACACATTTATACTAAAAATTGTTCTATTCATTACCCAGCAGAGAGCGCCCTGTGGCAACATGTTATTCAGAGTCCATTTATATTCATATCCATTGCACCAGTATATTTCTCTTGATGGCTATGAACTTGCAAACCAATACAACTTAATGTCTTTCAAATGCTTATGAAATAGAATTCACCCTCTAATTAATATCACCCTTCATTCCCATGAAAACAGTACTATATGTAGGATGGTGGACTCCCCAAGCCACACAGTCAATTTACACTGCAATAATATTTGTGATGTTATATGTGATGTTATATCTCTGCGTGTTTTTGTAACAACCTCAAAAATTCTCACCTACCATTATGGTATTAGTGGGGAGGTGGCGTTGAGTTGTATGATGTAAGTTTGGTGGTGAGCTTAGTGCCCCTTTTACCATCTGTGGCAAAAGGGGGCCAGTGCTGGCATTGACGCATGTTTTACATGTATTCTGAGGCCCACTTTTACTGCAGCTGGTACAAGGGAAGGTCTCACTTTCCTGCATGAAACGGCCATGTTGCAAGTAAAGCACTTGCCGTGCGGCCATTTTGGGGAGAAAGCCCTTACCGCCACCCATTGAGGTGGTGTTAAGGGCTCACGCGCTAACCCAGTGGTAACTGGATTACCGCCGGGTACAGTCCAGAGCTACAAAAATAAATAAATTTTTGTAGCATGGTAGGGGAGGGGAAGTACTGCCAGGCTGCTGCGGTAGCAGGGGCGTAGCCACGGGTGGGCCTGGATGGGCCCAGGCCCACCCACTTTGCCTCCAGGCCCGCCCATCCACCTTCTTCTACGCTGGCTGCCTTTTCTCCCCAGCTCCGCTTCGCTGCATCGCTCTGCATTCTTCTTCTCGCCTGTCACACTGCACGCAGCGCTGCCATTCACACAGGCAGCTGCGCTCCCCCCTACCGCGTCTATCCGGTCCTAACAGGAAGTGCATCAGAGGACCGGATGGACGGTTGGACGCGGCAAAGGAGAGCGCAGCTGCCTGTGTGAATGGCAGCGCTGCATGCAGCATGACTTGCGAGAAAAACAATGCAGGGAGCGACGATCGTGCAGCGAAGCGGAGCCCGGGAAGAAGTGCGCATAGCTAAATGTTTGGGCTCAGCCAAGGTACCGGGCAGGCAGCGGAGCAGAGGGAGAAATCAGTTGTATATAGCAGAGGAGAGGGAGAAATGCTGCCTGGAGGGAGAAGGGGATAGGGACAAGAGATAATGGGGTGGATGGAGAAGGAGAAATGTTGCACGGAGGGGGAGGGAGAACACAGGGAGAAATGTTGGACACAGAGGTGAAGGGGAGGGATAGATGGTGCATGAGGGTGGAGGGGAGGAAGGGAGAGAGAGACAAAGGGGTAGAGGGGGCAATAAAGGGAGAAATCTTGTATATGGGGGTAGAGGGGAGGGAGAGATGGTGCACAGAGAAGAGAGGGAGAAATGATGGGCATGACAGTGGATGGGAGGAAGGGAGAGATGCTGTATGGGAGGAGGAGAAAGAGATATTGACCTCTGGGGCACAAGGGAGGGGGGAGACAGAGATGGTGGACAGTGGGAGAGAGGCAGAAATGTTGGACATGGTGGAGGAAGGAAGAGAATGCTGCATGGGATGGAGGGGGAAGACAGATATTGGATCTGGGGTACAAGGGAGGGGAAAAGAAGGATGTGGACAATGGGAGAGATGTGGGACATGGGGTTGGATGAGAGGCAGGGGAGATTCATAGGAGAGGGGAGAGAGGGAGATATTGCAACCAGGAGCAAATGAGAATGATGGAGAGATGCCAGACAATGGGAGTGAAGGAAGAGAGAGGGAGAAATGCTGGACCATGGGGGACAGGGGAGGAGAGAAGAGAAAGGACAGGGAGATGTTGGGCTACGAGAGCAGGGAGGGAAGAAAGAGGGCGTAGTTACTGAGCTAGAAGGGTGGATGGAGGAAGATGCTGGGAATGGTGGAACCATGTGGAAGAGGGTGGCAAGAAAATGGATGAGAGGATAGTGATTACAGAGGATACAAATATAGTAATGGGGAGTAGATTAAAGATGAAAGGGAATGGCTGGAGAAGGAGTGAGTTGGGTAATGGGAGAGGTAGTGGGTGAGAGAAGAAGATAACGATCTGATAGGCAGCTGTAAAGTAAAAAGAAGGAGAAAGAGTGTAAAATTTGAGTTGACAGGCAAAAAATAAAAAAGAGGAAAGAGCTAAAAAGGAATGATCAGTATGTCAGAGGCAGATGTAGTGAGGGAATAGACAGTAGAGAGGAGAAAAGACAAATGGACAGCAGTCACTTGAAGGAGAATTAGTAGACGACAGACAGGAAATTAGAAGCAACATAATGGAAAAATAAAACGTCCAGACATCAAAGGTAGAAAAAAAGCATTTTATTTTGAATGTTTAAATGGAATATGTTAGCTTTGTGAAAAGTGCATAGCAAATGTCTTTGCACTGTGTTCAGTAGAAAGGAAATGCACTTTTGGTTTTTATTTCTCCAGGGTTGTAGTACATGTTAAGTTTAACTTCTTGGGGTTCTCACTTCAATTTTTGTGTAAATATTTTTATTTCTAACTTGTGATCCCTTGTTCTGTTTTTGGTGAGGGTCTGTCAGTGTGATAGTAATGGCAGGTACAGAAATCGGAAAGGAGGCAGGGAAGAGAGGGGATTGGAGAGAGTGCCCTCCTTTATTTTCTGACCTGGGCCAGAGCATGTCTAACACTGGCCCTTACCCTTGCTTTATAGCTGGTGGGGCTCCCCAAGCATCCCAGCTGAGGACCTCCTCCAAAGGCAGTCAGAACTTGCTTCTACCAAGCTCTGCAGTTGGCAACAGCATCTTTGAGTTACTGACAACTAAGGATGCAAGGGGTGCCAGCTTCGGTCGCTTAGGGATGTTGCTACTGCCTGCCAAGCGTGGTAAAAGGAAGTTCTGGCCACTTTCAGAGGAAGTCTTCAGCTGACAGAGTTTGAGGATCCTCATCAGCTAAAGTATTTATATTTTGAGGTGAAGGTAGGGCGAGGAAGAGAAACTTTTGTGCCACCCACTTTGGGCTCAGGCCCACCCAAAATTGGTTTTCTGGCTACGCCACTGTGCGGTAGCCTGGCAGTACTTTTGTTATAGCAAGCGGTAAGCCCGTGTTGGGCTTACTGCCGCTTAGTAAAAGACCTTAGAGTGTTTAACATACTTCCATAAACTTAATTTGCACTTATTCAGATGGGGATATATGTACTGGACTACATAAAGGGGGTAATTGTCTACAGCAGTGGTTCCCAAACCTGGATCCTAGAGGCACCCCAGCCAGTCAGGTTTTCAGGATATCCAGAATGAATATTCATGAGAGAGATTTGCATGCATGCATGCATGCACCATTGCATCATCCATGCATTGAGACTCCAGAGCTCTGCCTCTCTCTTGGGCCTTGCGCATGGATTGGGGAGCACTCATGAAAATACTACCCTGGACGTTCTGGACTTGAGCTTTCTACCCAAGAACCTAAATTTGGCTTTCAGAACCTCCCTCCCACAGCTCCCTATGTCATTGGTATCCATATGTACCAAGACAGTAGGCTCCTCCCCAACACTGTCTAAAATCTTATCTAGGTGCCATGTGAGGGCCACCACCTTTGCACCAGGCAGGCAAGTGACCAAGCGATCCTCATGTCCACCAGCCAACCAGCTATCTACATGCCTAATGATTGAATCTCCAACTACAAAAGCCATCCCAACCCTTCCCTCTTGGGTAGAAGCCCCTAGAGACACATTCTCCTTGTGAGAGGATATTGAATCCCTTGGAGGGCAGGTCCTGGCTCTCTTCTGCCTCTCCACAGTGATGCTCTCCCTTCAGGAGATCTTTCTTTTCCATGGCAGCACAGAGATTGCCAGACTTACATAGTAAATGACGGCAGATAAAGATCTTTATGGTCCATCCAATCTGCCCAACAAGATAAACTCATTTTACATGGTATGTAATACTTTATATGTATACCCGAGTTTGATTTGTCCTTGCCTTTCTCAGGGCACAGACCGTAGAAGTCTGCCCAGTACTGTTCTTGTAGTAAGTTATGAAGCTAACATCGAAGCCCCTTAAATTTACACTCCAGCCCATCCCTTATCTATTCAGTCAAGATCAAGGCGTAGACCGTAGAAGTCTGCCCAGCTCCCATTTTGTTTCCAATTACCGGCGTCACCACCCAATCTCCGCTAAGATTCCATGGAACCATTTCTTCTAAACAGGACTTTGTATTTATCCCAAGCATGTTTGAATTCCATTACCGTTTTCATCTCCACCACCTCCCACGGAGGGCATTCCACATATCCACCACCCTCTCTGTGAAAAAATACTTCCTGACATTAGTCCTGAGTCTGCCCCCCTTCAACCTCAATTCATGTCCTCTAGTTCTACCGCCTTCCCGTCTCCGGAAAAGGTTCGTTTGTGGATTAATACCTTTCAAATATTTGAATATCTGTATCATATCACCCCTGTTTCTCTTTTCCTCCAAGATATACATGTTCAGGTCAGCAAGTCTCTCCTCGTATGGTTTGCAACGCAAATCCCATACCATTTTCGTAGCTTTTCTTTGCACCGCTTCCAGTCTTTTTACATCTTTAGCAAGATACGGCCTCCAAAACTGAACACAATACTCCAAGTAGGGCCTCACCAACGACTTGTAGAGGGACTTCTCTACTATGTCCTTGTAGGCCTCCTCTATAAAACTTTTTAGCCTCCAGAGATCGGACTCATTCCCTGAGTGCTAGGAGCTCTTTGCATCAAGTACACCCATAGAACTTCTCACCAACTGGGAGGTAATCAAACATCTTGCTGCTGGACTGCTGCCTGCACCTTATTATTGGTGATTTCTTAAGTTGCTATTGGAGTGGGAATATGTAAACTAATGTCACCTAAGATTGCTAGTTATATGCTAGGGACAGATCAAAGATATGAGATGTAGGAGAGCGGAAAAAAGGATCAAAATTAAACATGATTACAAAAACAAAATACCTAGAAACCAAAGGTAAAAAATGTATATACTTTTTTCAGTTTATTGAGTGGAATATGTCAGCTTTGGGTATCTACATCATCTTTGATATCTTTGTTTTTTTTATGTTTGAGACCTGGGAATTACTGCTGTTTTGGTATGGCAGCTTTGCTATGTAAGTTTAGAATGTATTTTTGTTGGGTTCTGTGTTATCATCAAACTGCCTGGCTCTGGAGAGTTTGTGTTGCTGTTACTGAGAAGACACTGAGCCTCACCTGTGAAAATATGATTATGTATGTCAGAGCTGCCACTGGTAGGTAGGTATTAGAACTGTACAAATAGCATATTTTACTATTCGGTCAAATACAAATAATGAAAAATATTATTTGGCTGAATATGAATAATGGGCATTGAGCTTTAACATAACAAATAATAAAAGAAGCAACATGAAGCCAGAGATCAAGTGTTTATTTCAGTAGGATTTAGCACAGTAAAGCCCCAGATTATTCATATTCGATGTTAAATCACTATTTGGCCAAATACGAATATTCGGTATAGCCCTAGTAGGTATATAATGGAGGGTAGGGGTGAGGGAGAACAAATGAAGGTTCACTTAGGGTGCTTAATACATTTTTGTAGTAGTCCTGCTTTCAGTACCTGAAATACAAGTGCAAAAAATACCCATATAGCCACATTCAAAGACATGGATATGGGCAAAGAGAACTTTCTGAATCTTTACCTGCCGATATCTTGCCAGAAATAAAATAGAAGTTGGAACTGGGAAGGATTATATTTACTTAATTTTACTGGGCATGTTCTTTAAATTCTCAGAGGGGATCAATATGCAGCAAATGCTTTAAAAAAAGTTCCAATCTTCCCTTTGGATTATGAGGTTGATTGACCAATAGAGATTTGGACTTCATTCAGTTTGTTTGGGGGCTGGGTGGAGGAACAAAAAAATTACTGCTGGAGAGACAAAATGTTCCTGTGTTATAAGTGTCTCCTAGTTGAAAAAAGGAGCCTTTGTAGTGCAATTAGAGGCATATTTTCAAAGCACTTTGGGAGGCTAAGTTCCATAGGTTTCTATGGAACTTTGGGAGGCTAAGTGCTTTGAAAATGAGCCTCATAGTAGGTCATTTGCCTTCTGCACACTGGGATTTTATGTGAGGTAGCCAGCATCCGGTCAAATCAGCCATGCATCCACTGTCAGTCAATAAAGGAGAACACAGCCTTAGCCAGGGGGGAAAGGTGAGTGCAAAAGGCAATGGCAAGCCACCACACTAATTATCAGTGCTGCTGTACATATATAAGGAGCATAAAGGCTGCCAACAAGCCCCTCCAAACACACTCAGCTATTGTAGTTCCCTTTACTGTTTGAATACTCCAGATGAGTAAGTGGAGTGGGGGGATCAGCTGCCAGAGCTACATGCAGCTGGTGAATTGCCTGCAAGAAATAGTAGGGAAGACCTGGGTCGGAATGCAGCTGGGACTCAAGATGAGAAAGAAACACACAGTCACAATCACCTACACACTCTTTGATTGAGCCAGAATACTCTCTGGAGGTTGGTGGGAAGGTTGCGCCATCAATGGAAGAGGTAGACATCAAAAGAGTGCATCAGCAATGGTGTATACAGTGAAGGCACCACAGGTGATCGCTACACCTGATGTGTCAAGGGATCAGATAAGAAGCCAAGTAGTGACCCAAACAACTGAGAGTCCTTTGCTTTGCCCAGGCACAACTGATAAAGAAATATGCCAAAGCAGAGTGTGGCATATCCGATTATACATTTGACAGGATTACGTAGATGTTGGGAGGAAGACATACAGCAACCTATATCCGATAAACTGTGGGAACAGCTTTGGAAGTCCCTCTTCAGATGCTCTAACTCTTCTACTACTACACAGTCTATGTATTTCTTTATGCATAGATCTCTATGGACATAACAAAAGAGAGGGAACGAAGTACAAACTAAAGTCCGTGGTGTTGTTTTTTTTTTTTGTTTAGATCTCTATGGACGCCATATAAGTTACATGTTATTGCTCCCTCTAACCCTAGTGTATGCTGGTCTTGCCAGTCTCAAGTGGGTAATATAAAGCATCTTATATTTGACTGTATGTGCCTTCGTAAATACTGGCTAGAAATATGGTCACAATTGGTAGACATCTTTCACTTTCCTGGCTCAATCACTCATGAATTTGTGATTCTCAGGGATCAGTGCTATAAAAGTTTGCTGACTCATAGTGAAGGGTCTCTTGCTAGCACCATGGTATCTTTAGCATTGAAAGTAATTTTCTCGCATTGAAAGTCCTTACACCAAGCCACCTACCAGGAATGGTGGAACTTATTGCTCCAAATCTACAAACACGAATCACAACTTGCAAAGACATCTTCTCGCTTTGCTGCATATAGGGAGAAATGGCTACCACCTGTATCTTATTTTGGCACTGTACAGCAATAAGCACTAAATTTGATGTATTTTATGGCCTATATATGCTTTATACTTTGATTTGTACCCTCCAGCCCCCCCCCCCCCCTTCCCTCTTTTTTTCCTCTTTTCTACCTCTCTCTTTTCTTAATTTTAAACCTAGATATGGATAGCTACTTCTTACATGTGAGCTCTGGTACTGCCATACTTTGTAAAATGTTACTTGTTGTTATGTTGTGAGCTCTAGATTATATTTGTATCGAAATTAAATTAAAGGAATTTCAATCAACTGCCCAGAACAGCAGCTAGGTCCCCCCTCTCCCCTCTCAGTTGCACTTATTGACTGAAAGAGTGAAATTGTAGAAAACCTCTGAAGCCCAGAATAAACTGCTTTTACCTGTTCCACCATCCAAAGCCAGCGCTACCAGTGTACAGCCGGGTGAGCCCGAGACTGATCAATCTACTAATTTGCCTGTGCTGAAACCCATGGCAAACTACTTTAAACTTGTGGGAGGAAATAAGGACACCACCTCCACCAGAGTGTTCTCCCAAGAGCTGTCACTACAAAGGGGGAAGGGAATATAGGTTCCACCTTGTCCATTCTCTGAGTAAAGCTTGAGGAGACAGAGGCAAGCAGATAGACTCTACCAGGATTGCCCAATGCCCCCATGTAATTAGGGCAAGATGAACTGTCTGCCATAATTATCATATTGTTCATAATGTTAACCAAGCAGTAGAGGTCCCCATAATTTGCCCATGTTGTCAAAAGAGGCAAGGAAGGTATATTGGTTCATGTACAATGAGTATGGGCATCAGTATCCTTAAGTGCTCATAGATGACATGTTCTAGGTTGAACAAAATCAAAGCCATTGGAACTTGGGTAAAGGAAGGTACCTTGGAGAATCTCTATGTTGACCTTATACAAGCTGAGCTGGTCACTGGTATATCAGAAAGGATATATGTATACATTGTGTGAGAGTCACTGGTAAAGAGGGAGAACCATGGGTAAACAGCGTGGAACAGGTACTATCCAGAGAACCAGTGGTCAGAAAGTACCATCCATTCAGGTATGAGAAGCAAGAGACTCTGGCTGAAACCCCTGAGAGGGCCCACCAACACCTAAATGAGCTTTTGTCTCTTCCCCACCTTCCTATATGTAGTCTTAGTGTTCTTTTCCAGAGGTGGAATTGTAGCTAGGAGGGAACTGAACAGAGTTATTCAGGGTCTATATTCAGGAACTGGACTGTATTGACTGAGATTCTCAAGATTTAAGGGTGCTATATTAGTGTGCGGTCATTAGATGAGAGTAGTGAGGTAGATTATGATTAAACACTACTGCTAATACATGTTCCAACCTCATTGTGGGGCTGATGTGCACAACTAGTGTACATGGAATCATGCAATTAGTATGACTTCTGGCTCCTTTTTCTGAGTGCCCAATGCAGAAAAAGATTTTGCACACAAGAAAATCCTCAACTTAGAAACCAGCGCACATCATATTAAAATGGAGGCTATTAGGTAGTTGCCAAATGCACCTCTGCTCAAATCGAGTTCTCCTCTTGGGACACTATCAGGCTTATTTTCGAAAGAGAAGGATGCCCATCTTCCGACACAAATCGAGAGATGGGCGTCCTTCTCTCTGTGTTGCCCAAAACGGCATAATCAAAAGCCGATTTTGTAATTGAAAACCGATTTTGGGCGCCCTCAACTGCTTTCCGTCGCGGGGACGACCAAAGTTCACAGGGGCATGTTGGCAGCATAGCGAAGGTGGGACTGGGGTGTACTTAAGAGATGAGCGTCCTCGGCCGTTAATGCAAAAAGAAAGGCGTCCCTGATGAGCACTTGGGCGACTTTACTTGGTCCATTTTTTCTTGCGACCAAGCCTCAAAAAGGTGCCCGAACTGACCAGATGACCACTGGTGGGAATCGGGGATGACCTCCCCTTACTCCCCCTGTGGTCACCAACCCCCTCCCACCCTAAAAAAAACTTTAAAAAAAACTTTTTTGCCAGCCTCTATGCCAGCCTCAAATGTCATACCCAGCTCCATGACAGCAGTATGCAGGTCCCTGGAGCAGTTTTAGTGGGTGCAGTGCACTTCAGGCAGGCGGACACAGCCCCCCTCCCCCCCCCCCCCCCCCCCCCCCGTTAAACTTGTGGTGGTAAATGTGAGCCCTTCAAAACCCACCAGAAACCCACTGTACCCACATGTAGGTGCCCTCCTTCACCCCTTAGGGCTATGGTAGTGGTGTACAGTTGTGGGGAGTGGGGTTTAGGGGGGGGGGGCTCAGCACACAAGGTAAGGGAGCTATGCACCTGGGAGCAAAAATTCTAGACTTGGTCCTTAGTGGAGCACATGATCTGGTGAGGGACGTTATGGTACTGGGGCCGCTTGATAACAGTGATCATAATATGATCAGTTTTGATATCAACCTTGAAGTAACTATACACAGGAAGTCAAATACATTAGTGTTTAACTTTAAAAAAGGAGACTATGATAAAATGAGAAGAACGGTGGAAAAAAACTTAGGGGGACAACTGAGAGGGTAAAAACTGTACAATGTGGACGCTGTTCAAAAATACCATCCTGGAGGCCCAGGCCAAACATATTCCACAAATTAGAAAAGAAAGACAGAACTCCAAAAGACAGCCAGCCTGGTTGAAAAGTGAGGTGAAGGAAGCTATTAGGGCTAAGAGAAATGCCTTCAGAAAATGGAAGAAGGAACCGTCTGAAAATAACAAAAGCATAATAAGGAGTGTCAAAGCAAATGCAAGGCGCAGATAAAGAAGGCCAAGAGGGATTACGAAAAAAGATAGCATTAGAGGCAAAAAAGCATAGTAAAAAAAATTTTCGGTATATTAAAAGCAGGAAGCCGGCAAAAGAATCGGTTGGGCCGCTGGATGACCGAGGGGTAAAAGGGGCGATCAAGGAAGACAAGACGTAGCGGAGAGATTGAATGAATTCTTTGCTTCGGTCTTCACCAAGGAAGATTTGGGTGGGATACGGTGTCGGAAATGATATTTCAAGCGGACGAGTCGGAGAAACTTACTGACTTCACGGTAAACCTAGAGGACGTAATGGGGCAGTTCAGCAAACTGAAGAGTAGAAAATCTCCTGGTCTGGATGGTATTCATCCTAGAGTACTGATAGAACTGAAAAATGAGCTTGCGGAGCTACTGCTAGTGATATGCAATATATCCTTAAAATCGAGCATGGTACCGGAAGATTGGAGGGTGACCAATGTAACGCCCATTTTTAAAAAAGGTTCCAGGGAGATCCGGGAAATTATAGACCGGTGAGAGTCTGACGTCGGTGCCGGGGAAAATGGTAGAGGCTATTATTAAAAACAAAATTACAGAGCACATCCGAGGACATGGATTACTGAGACCGAGTCAGCATGGCTTTTGTGTGGGGAAATCTTGCCTGACCAATTTACTTCAATTCTTTGAAGGAGTAAACGAACATGTGGACAAAGGGGAGCCGGTTGATATTGTGTATCTGGATTTTCAAAAGGCGTTTGACAAGGTACCTCATGAAAGGCTACAGAGGAAATTGGAGGGTCATGGGATAGGAGGAAAAGTCCTATTATGGATTAAAAACTGGTTGAAGGATAGGAAACAGAGAGTGGGGTTAAATGGACAGTATTCACAATGGAGAAGGGTGGTTAGTGGGGTTCCTCAGGGGTCTGTGCTAGGACTGCTGCTTTTTAATATATTTATAAATGATTTAGAGATGGGCGTAACTAGCGAGGTAATTAAATTTGCTGATGACACAAAGTTTTTCAAAGTCGTTAACTCGCGACAGGATTGTGAACAATTACAGAAGGACCTTACGAGACTGGGAGACTGGGCGGCTAAATGGCAGATGACATTTAATGTGAGCAAATGCAAGGTGATGCATGTGGGAAAAAAGAACCCGAATTATAGCTATGTCATGCAAGGTTCCATGTTAGGAGTTACGGACCAAGAAAGGGATCTGGGTGTCGTCGTCGATAATACGCTGAAACCTTCTGCTCAGTGTGCTGCTGCGGCTCGGAAAGCGAATAGAATGTTGGGCATTATTAGGAAAGGTATGGAAGCAGGTGTGAGGCTGTTATAATGCCGTTATATCGCTCCATGGTGCGACCGCACCTTGAGTATTGTGTTCAATTCTGGTCGCCGCATCTCAAGAAAGATATAGTGGAATTGGAAAAGGTGCAGCGAAGGGCGACTAAAATGAAGAAAGACTAAGGAGGCTAGGGCTTTTCAGCTATGAGAAAAGACGTCTGAGGGGAGACATGATAGAGGTATATAAAATAATGAGTGGAGTGGAACAAGTGGATGTGAAGCGTCTGTTCACGCTTTCCAAAAATACTAGGACTAGGGGGCATGCGATGAAACTACAGTGTAGTAAATTTAAAACAAATCGGAGAAAAGATTTCTTCACCCAACACGTAATTAAACTCTGGAATTCGTTGCCGGAGAACGTGGTGAAGGCGGTTAGCTTGGCAGAGTTTAAAAAGGGGTTAGAAGGTTTCCTAAAGGACAAGTCCATAAACCGCTACTAAATGGACTTGGGAAAAATCCACAATTCCGGGAATAACATGTATAGAATGTTTGTACGTTTGGGAAGCTTGCCAGGTGCCCTTGGCCTGGATTGGCCGCTGTCGTGGACAGGATGTTGGGCTCGATGGACCCTTGGTCTTTTCCCAGTGTGGCATTACTTATGTACTTTACTTCTGAAGTCCACTGCAGTGTCCCCTAGGGTGCCTGGTTGGTGTCCTGGCATGTCAGGGGGACCAGTGCACTACGAATGCTGGCTCCTCCCACGACCAAATGGCTTGGATTTGGTTGTTTGTGAGATGGGCGTCCTCGGTTTCCATTATCGCCGGAATCCGGGGGACGACCATCTCTAAGGTCGACCTAAATGTTGAGATTTGGCCATCCCCAACCATATTATCGAAAAGAAAGATGGATGCCCATCTTGTTTCGATAATACGGGTTTCCCCGCCCCTTCATAGAGCCGTCCTGCGAGGACGGCCCCAGGAAAACTTGGGCACCCCGTTCGATTATGCCCCTCCACAGGGCTCATTTTCAGAATACCTAACGTTCCATAGGTTACTATGAAACTTTGGAAGTCTAAGTGCTTTGAAAATATAACTTCACGAGGCAAATTTTCAAAGCACTTTGTCTTACAAAATTACGTGGAGGGGCATTTTCAATATGACATCTAAGTCCGACTTTGGACGGTTTGCAAAAAACGTCCAAAATCCGAATAGGAAAGAAGGTCATTTTCGAAAAAGAAAAACGTCTTTTTTTTCAAAAATACTGTGGACAATTTGTTTTTTGGACGTTTTGTGATTGGATGGGGGGGTTTTTTGGTCCATTTTCGAAAAATACAACGGTCAAGTGCAAAACATCCAAAATCAAGCCATTGGGATGTAGGAGCCAGCATTTTTAGTAGACTGGTCCCCCTGACATCCCAGGACAGCAATAGGGCACCCTAGGAGGCACTGCAGTGGACTTCATAAACTGCTCCCAGGTACACCATCTGACCATTGCTCCCTTACCTTGTGTGCTGAGCCCCCCCCAAAACCCACTACCCCCACCTGTACACCACTACCATAGCCCTTACGGGTGAAGGGGGCACCCTATATGTGGGTACAGTGGGTTTATGGTGAGTTTTGGAGAGCTCACAGTTTCCTCCACAACCTCCCCCTGTCTGCGGTGAACCGAACCCAACACTAGACTACACCAGGGACCTGCATGCTGTTCTAATGGACTTGAATATAACATCTGAGGCTGGCACAGAGGTTGGTAAGTAATGTTTTTCCATCACATTTTGGGGGGTTGGAAGGGCGGTTACTGACCACTGGGGTAATAAAGGGAGGGTCATTCCTGTTTCCCTCCAGTGTTCATCTGGTTATTTAGGGAACCTTTTTGTGCCTTATTTGTCATAAAAACAGGTCAAGCTCAAAACGTTTGTTTTAGTCCTGGATGTTTTTGTTTTGTTCCATTATGACTTAAAAACGTCTAAGTATTAGGAACGCCCAAGTTCCACCCTGAACACGTCCCTGATGCTCCCCCTTGAGAATTGGACGTACTTCTGGTGGACTTCAGAGAAAAAAGTCTAAAAATAGGTTTTTGAACATACTGATTTGGACTTTTTTTGTGAGAAAAACGTCCAAATGCAGACTTATGCCACTTTTTGGACGTTTTTCTCTTTCAAAATGAGCCTGATAGTAAACTATGGAACTTTGTAAGCCTAAGTGCTTTGAAAATGAGCCCCTATGAAATCTTATCTTGACTGTGCTGCTGTGCAATCACAAACAATTCACAGGTATAGTGCAGTAATCTAGATTTAAGAAGCACAGCCACAGCATTAGCTCCCTTTTCCAAACCCTATCTCCAATCCCTGCATTATCAATGAACCCACAACTCCTTTCCCAACATTAGACCCTTATTCCAGCCCTAGTATCAGACTCATTCTGCCACCCCAACCATCTGCCAGCATTAGCCCCTCATTTACTATCCCCAGACTCACATCAGTCACAAGTCCTCTTCGCCAAGCCTCAGCTTCTAAATCAGATATATTTCCAAGCCCCAGCCCCTTTTTGAACCCTGCTCCACATCAGTCCCCATCCTTTGCATTAGACCCATCTCCCCCCACCACCAGGTCTAGTATGCACACTATTTCCTTCCCTGTCTACTATTTCTCCCTCCCTATTCCTTTTCTCCCCATGGTTCTAACATCTCCCTTTCTCTTCCCCTACCACCATGGTTCAGCATCGTCCAATTTCTTCCCTCCATGACCCCCATGATTCATCATTTCCCTCTCTCTTCCCTTTACCCTTCCCCATAGGTAAGCATCTCTCCTCTCTTCCCTCCCCACTCTGGATTTCTTCCCTCCCTACTCTGGGTTTCAGAATCTCCCCCCCAATGGTTCTTCATTTTCCTCCTCTCTTCCCTCTACCCCTTCCCACAGTTCAGCATCTCCCCATCTCTTTCCTTCATCCCTCCCCCATGGTTCATCATCTGCCTCTCTCTCTCCTTCTCTTCCACCGTGGTCCGGCATATCCCCCCTCTCCCACCTATACTCTAGACATCTTCCCCTGTTCTGTGCTTTCCTCAAACTTTGGTCTCTGCCACAGCTTTCTGAGTGTGGCTGGGCCAACTGAATTTCAGATTTGGTTTTGGTGCTGAAACCAACCCCTGCTGTCTCTGCCATCAAAATGGCTGCTGAAACCTTCAATGGCTGTCTTGTGAGACTGCTGCTGAAGTTCACGGCAACCATTCTGATACTGCAGGTGGCATAGGCAGGAATAATACTGCCGCTGAAGGGTTTCAGGGGAGGGATTGGGTGCTATTCCGGGAAGAGCACAGGCCAGTTTCAGCTTCAGTTGAAACCGAGTGGCGAATTTCAGCTGATTTGTTTTTGGCTGAAATTAAAAAACCTGGTTTTGGTCAGCCTCTAGTTAAGTGCAAAAGAACTGGTGAAAGGAACATGAAGCCTCAGCAATCAGATACTCTGCAAGACTCTGCTGGCACTGGCTCCGCCCCCATGGCAGCAGAAAGTGTGTCATGCAGGGCATGGGTCTGGCAGAGACTTGCAGAGGACCTGAATTCCATGGCTCCTTAACCAGTTCTTTTGTTGCTAGTGCTGTCATGGCCATAGTAGAGGATCTGTGATGGGGACTGGGGTTTTGAAGTGAATATGGAAGAGGGGACGATGCCTGAACCAAGTGGGCAGGAAAGAGGCCCTCGTTCCCGCCCCTATGCTCACAGCATTGGAGGGTACATTGCCACAACCCCCTCCCAAAAAAAATTATACACCTATATTCTGCAGGTAAGGGGGCAGCCAGCAGAAAAATTTGGGGGAGGCCAGAGCCCATGTACCCACCCCTGATAGCTATGTAAAAGAGAATTTAAATGAAACAAAAAGGCAAACTTACGAAGAAGTTTAATCATAGGCCCCATAATGATTTCTGCCATACCCCTACCAGCCCAAAAGCAAATATTAGCAGGAATATGCTACATTTTAATTAAAGATACTTTCTGTCTGTCTGACAGACATCACTAACAGCTGTTGTGTTTTGCATTATTGTTCCACTGTCATGGAATGTTAGTTGATTCAAACACATACCTCTAAGAAAACACAAAGCACACCTTCCATTAAAGAATTTCATTAAAATTAACCTTTGTACAATACATATTTTATATAATTAGTAACAAAGACACTTCACAGTATAAACAGCATAAAAACATACCTTGGAAGAGAAAAAGTCCTTAGTGACTGTTTTTTCCCCAGAAGTAGTTCATTTGCTTATGATAAATAGAAGCATGGTGCCAACATTTCAAAATGATTGATTGGGAATGTCAAACACAATACAAATTACCCTTCCCTGGACACAATAAAATATCATACTTAATATTGGGGGTGCACAACACCCACTGGCACCCACACAGCTGGCTCCAATGAACACAACTCATTAGGCAAGGTCTATAAAGGATCCCTGCTGGATTACCATACAGTTTGGTAAATACATAATATATATTGCCCTACCATCTGCAAGTGATCCTAAACATTATATTGTAAATGTCATTCTAAATATAGAAACAAGAATTAGAAATTCTCTCCTTGTAGATGCATGTGTTATCATAGTTAATTGAGTTTCAGAAAAATAATACCAGGCACTAAACTTGTAACAAAGTAACACTATTTGTGATTTCCCCGACACATACAAGATTGTCGCAGTGTTTTTCCCCCTTTAATTGAAGGACTCAGCAATAAGATTTATTGCTGACGGAATAAAAAACGTTCTTTCCCAAGCTGCGCACTGGACTCAAATCGATCGAGGAAAAAGAAATGGGCATAATCATACAAATCAAACCTCAATCTCTACATGAGACACTGCTGAAGGTCGATTCCAAGTTCCTAGTTTGCCAGATCGGACGAACGACTGATTACGTCATTTTCCCTCTAAATCAGCCCAGGATGGGGAGGGGGGGGGGGCAGGGGGCTAACACCCAATTCGTCACAGAATTACACTCAGTGAACCTTACAATGCATCCATTTCCCAAATTGATCAAGTCTACATAAGAATTTGACTCTGTGAAATTAAAGTTAAAAGAGAATGCAAGAGAAAAGCATCTGCACTTTAAAACAGTTTCCAATAGATTTGTTCCAGTGCATCATTTTACATTCCTTCAAATTAACAATACCAACACCCCCCAAAAAAACATTAACAGTTCAGTTCTCGTTTCTGCAAGAAATTGGGGATGTCACAGGCACACTTCCTCTCCCCTTGAGAGTTGCAGACGGACAGCAACACTCCGATCCTCCTCCTGACAGACAATGCAACGTATCCATTTGAAAGAAGCTGGGGGAGCCGGCTGCAACCCTTCCCGTGAGTTCAGGTGCGATCGCGCCGCCTCCCGGTGACAGGAGGAGGAGGAGCAGGAGAGTCCGGCCGCCACTGCCCCCACCCACCTTCCTGCTGCCGGGCGCCGCGCTACGTGTTGCCCCGGGCACCGCTCTCCGGCCTGTACTTGAGCCAGCAGATGACCCAGGTGACGACGACGGAGAAAAGCGCTAGGATGCTGGCCACCGACAAACAGACGGGCCCGACGGGCGACGGCGACCCCGAGCCGCCGCCGTAGTGGTTGACGAAGATCAGGCCGGTTGAAGAGCAGCACTACCTGGCCAAGGGGAAGGAGGGGGAAGGAAACGACACAGACGCAGCCCGCCGTCAGCGCCGCCCGCTTGCAGCTCTGGCAGCTCTCGTAGGACGGAGGGCCCGAGCGCTGCCCGACGCCCTCCTCCGCTCCGCCGGCGCTCCCCCGCCGCCGTTCCTCTTCTTCCTCTGCTTGTGGCGGATAGTGCGGGGGGCGCGGGGGCAGTCGGTCCTGGGGCAGCGGGTCGTCGGGGCGCACGTAGCGCGGGAAGGCCTCGATTACCTTGGTGTTGTTGGGCAGGTTGTGCACGCGCGAGCCGGGCACGGGCGTGCGGTGGCGGCAAAGCGGGCAGCACAGGCGCCAGGGCCGGTCCTCGCGCAGGTGCAGCGTGCTCAGGCACTCCTCGCAGAACGTGTGCAGACACTCGAGCAGCTGGGCGCGCGCCGGCCCAGGTCGAATGTAGTTGTAGAGATCTTGCACTCGTACTCCTCGTAGGGAAGCAGCTCTGGCTCCGCCGGCCGGACGCCCTCCGATCCGCAGCTGCTGAGCTTTGCCTCTGCCATGGCATCGTCCTCGCGGCAGCGGCGACCACCATCACAAATAACGGAAGCCCCCGGGTCCTCAGCGAGATGACGGGGTGGGGGTGGGGAAGTCCTTAGATTCCCCCTTCCGCCTCTGCGCTTAGGTCTGCTCCATTGCTTTCTCGCTTCGCGTGCGGACAGCTGCAATCCCTTCTTGCACGCTGGCAGCGGCCGCCTCGCGCTGCTGATGTAATGCTGGGTCTGGCTGCAGGCTCTCTATGCCGAGCACTTCAGGCTCGGACTGGTCTTGAGGAGAGAAAACTGATAAGGAAAACACTGCAGCAGCTTCTGTATTCCGTGATTGTCTGTGATCTCATTACTCTTCAAGGACACAAGAGAGGAATCACAAGGCCAATGCCACACATACACCCTCCCTCTGTTTTCTTTTTCCCTTTAAATTGGAGGGTGCAAGGAAAGGGCTAGTATCGTTTCAGACTTGTGAAGTGAAAACAAGCACCCTCTGTCCATTAAATAAGGTACATTCTGACAGCAACCTTTATAGTTCTTTGCACAGATAGTTTGAGATCTTTTGAGATCTTTATCAGGGTTGGCCAACCTCTGTCCTCAAGGGCTAATCCAGTCCGGTTTTCAGGATTTCCCCAATGACTATGGATGAGATTGATTGCATGTGCTACCTCCATTGTATACAAATAGATCTCATGCATATTCAGTGGGGAAATCATGCAAGCGACCTTTTTTTTTTTTATTTCAGAGGAGCTTGCTGTAGAGTGGCCTTATGTTATCTAATGAAAGATTCAATATTCCTTTAGACATTTATTTACTAAAGTGCTGCTTTATTTACCCTGTGCTAATTGCCAAAATGGGTGCGGGAGGAGTAACTATTAGAAGCAGCAGGCTGGGAAACGAAAGCCCAGATTCAAATCTATGGCAGCTCCATATGGCCTGGGCAAGTCACTTAATCCATCATGCCTCAGGAGAAGTTAATAGCAAACCACTCTTGTATCTTGCCAAGAAAACCAGGAGGAGGGGCCCTCATTTTGTGTGATGACCACGAGTGAACTCTGACTAGGGCATATCTGGAATTGCCAAAATTAATGTTTGGTAACTTTAAAACTATAGGGGCATTCCCAACATTTTGGTATTATCACAGAGAAAAAGTGGCTACCACATGTTAGCTGCATGGCCAGTTATGCACAATGCACTTAGCTGCACTTCTTGAGGTGGCATTAACTGCTGTTTATCTGCCACATTAACACAGAGCTCGTTACCATTCATTAACTTAACTGTAAGGTGCAGTCTTGACACATTGCATGCCCCAAATGGCATTTTCTGCATTTGCTGTTTAATGTGAGATTTAGTATGCACTAATAGTTAAGATATTGTTCTTTTAGCGCTTATTATTTCTTGTGTTAAATAACTAATGCAATGTAATAATAGACTCATTTGTATTTAGCTTATGGACAAAGCTTCATAGTCTGGTACCCATCTGATTGCCTGGAAGGACATCATATAAGCATGTTAACTAATTGTTATTATTATTATTAAAGAACTTGATATACCACCAATTCTAAAATATAGGTCAAGGCAAGTTTACAATGAAATACATAAAGTTACCATATAAAAGCAGGGAAATAGAATGCCAACAAAATAGAAAAGTGACCATACATTCCAATATAACAAATAAAGAAACAAATAGAAATAGCTACTATCACACAGGATCAACTGCATCAATGCCATTCAAACAGAAATATTGCCATAGGCAAGTTGGCAGAGATAAGTCTTTAAAGAAATCTTAAATTTAGTAAAAGAACAATTCAGATTCATAATTTAGGCTCCAGGAAATAAATGCTGAAGACCTGATGGTCTCATAATGGACCTTTTTAGATGGTGGCAAGACCAACCGATGGGCATCAAGTGAACTGACACAGCGTTTAGGTATATAGGGGATTATTGAAGATGACAAATATAACTGGGAACCAAGATGAAGAACTTTGTGGGTAATATATAAAATTATGAAATGAGAGCGAAAAGAATAGGCAACCAGTGTAATTTTTAAAATAACAGTAATGTGATCATAATGGCTTGCATTATAAAGAAATGCGAGCTGCTGAATTTTGGAGCATTTGTAGGTGATGTATGTAAAATTGGGAATACCACTGTAAAAAGAATTAGAATAATCAATTTGTGATGTATAAGCATGAACAAGTATGTGCAATAAAGTAAAGTCTAAAAGTTTACAGACAGAACATAGACGATATAACTGATAAAAACCTGATTTGAGAACCTGGGTGACCCGCTTGTCAAAATTTAGCTAAGAGTCAATCATTATACCCCCAAAATGCAAAGAATCCACCACTGCAATAGGTAGATTAAAAATAACTGGTGTGATAGAGGGTTTGGGATGAGAACCTGTGATCCAACAGGAAAATGGATGAAAAAAATACTGAAGCGGAAACTGTAAATGAGTGTTCAGAAAGATATGATTAAAACCATGCAAGCACTGAACCTGAAATACCAATAGACTGTAACTAGATGAGCAATAAAGACTGATTGATCAAAGCAAATGCAGCAGAAAATTCTAATGAAACCCAGGCAGTACAATGTCACACCTGTCCAAAAATGAATGCAGTTCACTGGTAACGGCAATAATAATGGTTTTCTGTAACAATGGGAGGAACAAAATCCAGTTTGACAGGGTGCAAATAAATGAAGTTGTCAACATGTTTCACCAATGGCTCCAAAAACAATTTTTTTTCTGCAGTCTTGAAAACAAAGGGGAGATAGAAATAGGACGATAGTTCTCGGGAAGAGAAGGATCCGGTGAGGACTTCATTAAGATAGGTCTAACTAATGCCTGTTTTCAAAGAGGTGGTACTGAACCAGTGAATAAACATTGAGAAACCATATGCAGTATTAGAGGAAGAAGACCATGTTTGGGTATCAAAGCCACTTACATAGTACAGGATCTAGCTAACAGATGGTAAGATGCATATGACTAAGCATTGTAGTCAAGACCATCAAAAACAGAAGAGTAAAAGTGCCCCATAGAGATAAAGATGTATTGAAGAATCCGAGGAGTTAGATGAGACAGAACAAGTAGTACTAGAAACTGTTAGTGAGCTTTGAAGACAACCTGTACAAAAAAAAAGTAAGCAAGAGAATGGAAGAGAAGTAGACTGTAGATGTGTGATTAAAGAGCTTAGAAACCAGCCCAAGTAGACATCTGCCCAGATTCTTAGAAGTAGCTATAGGATTTCAGAAATGGGATTTTTTTTATCATCTTTAAGTTGGGCGTTACAATATCTGTTGTTATAAGGAGGGATTGTTCGTCATTTCCACTATCGTCGTTCAGTTCTACGAGTCTGCCTTCTTAAATGGAAAAAGTCATTAAAACCAAGGTTCATGACGGGACTTAGATCTAGGTAATTGCTTGGAAAAAAAATTCTAGAGCTGGGAATGCAACATACCATCCCAGCAGGTAACCAAGTCATGAAGAGGAAGTGAAAGAAAATTATCTGGAAAGCATGAAAGAGAGGTGAGACTGGAGACTCAATGTGTCCTCCTTTTTCTGAAGCCATATGGTAACCCTAGGTGAGAGAATATTTGGATCAAGAAAATTATAAGAGCCAGTAGCAGTCCTAGTTGAAATGTTGAGTTGGGGGAGGGGGGAGAACCGAGAGAAAAACAACGTGAAAAATTATCTGTCCATGGTCTCTACCCTCTACCTGCCATTCTATTAAATGATGCCTAGAAAGACTGGTACTTGACTATGGGGCTCATTTTCAAAGCATTTAGACTTACAAAGTTCAATAGGTTACAAAAATGTAACTTTGTAAGTCTAAGTGTGTTGAAAATATGCCTTTTAATTCTTGTACCTCCTTTTTGGATGTATGTTTGTAAGGACAAACTTGATAATCTAGATATTTTTCCCTCCTAAACCTTTATGCTACCAGTATTACACATTATCACTGAATTCAGCAGTGATTTTGTTTTGGATGAGTACATTTAACAAACAGAAACAAATTGGTATTTGTTATTACTGTTGTATATTCTCTATACTGCTTAGCACTGTATTGTGATTGCTAAGCTTGTATCCTGCAAAAGATTCTAAATTGTTTATTTTCTGTATTAGACTGCTTTCTATTAAAAACTGAACTTTTATTACAGCTTCTATTTCCTCTCAGACTCTGTAAATCATTTCTCATGTGTCCTTTATTCTGTGACCTAAAATATCCCTTACCTAAATCTGTTTTCAAGTTTAAATTTGTATATTTTTCATTAATAATATTCTCAAGGTTTTGGTTGCTAAGCAACACTACTATGATTTTCCACCTAATTGATATAGTACCCACTGTCGCTAGTGGAAGAATTAAGAGAGAAGGGAAGCTGATGACGTACAACAAAACCCCTGGGAGAAAGGGATTACATCCTTTTTACTGACTGATTCCATATTCAAATGTGTGCATCCTTTGTACTAAAAGGGTAGACAGTATATTAAAATAACCTGGCCACCAGCAGGGGTGAAGAGAAAAGAGGGATTGCAAATCCACCAAGCAAAGCTGCTGATAATTTACATTATTTGATATTAAGGTAAATAAGGTTGTTGGGGTTTTTTTTTTTTTTTTTTGGGGGGGGGGGGGGAGCTGGCTTCAGCTCTTCCATCAGGAACTTGTATGCTTTGAAACAAATATAAATGACAATATCTACATTTTAGTAGCAAAAAATGGCTAATATAGAATCATATATATGTAGAGAAAAATTTGGGAATCAATTGCAATAGATACACAGTTCCAATTTCCTATAAGCATCCTATATGTCTTTATACGATAAGGTATGGTTCCCCAGTGATGCAATCCCAACAAACTTCAAGGGACTCAATCAGTATCAAGTTATTCATTGGTACCCTAATATTTTTTCATCCGTTTTTATTTAACACAACAGTACTTTCAAGAGATTTTCAGCAATCTTAATTTTTCAAATGTCACTTATCTGAGCAGTGAAGTTTCAGAAAGAAAATCTGTGCTGACACTTGTTTCTTCAATAGCCTTGAAACAGCTATTGGCGCAACTGAGCAACCATACCTTATTGTATAAAGATAATTGAATGTTTATGGAAAATTGGAATATCTACATTTTTACACACCCATTGGACCAGATGAGGCGCTAGCGATTAAGGGTGCCAAAATAACCAGCCTCTGACCTCATAGATTAAGCCTTCCCTCCCCTCATCCAGTCCCCTTTTCTCTTCCCTGTCCTGTGGGTCTGGCAGTTCTCACGGCCGTCCTGTGAAGTTTGTTAGTCACCAACAGCAGCAAGACAGGCTGTCTTCAGCCAGCCCCTGGGTCTTCCCTCTTCTATGTCCTGTCTCTGATGCAATTTCCTGTGGGTGAGATGCAGCAGAGCGAAGATCCAGAGGCTGGCTGAAGGCAGCCTGTCATGCTGCTGCCGCTGGTGACTAACAAACTTAATCAGGACAGCAAGGGAGGGGAGAGAGAGACAGGAGGGGAAAAGTGGACTGGGGCAGGGGAGAGATGCCGCATCCATGGTAGGGGGTGCTGGGAGTGATTTTGGGGAAGGGCACGCCACCAAAGCAAGTTGGCTCAGGGTGCCAGCCAACCCTGTACATACTTACATGTGAAATAGAAAATAGGTGTCTTTTTTGGCTCACCCACACCACTCCTTTCCACACTAACTGTATCCTCTTGTTGTGTAAATGTGGTCTGTACATTAAATAGAAGCTGTGTGAAATTGCTGTTTGCATGTGTAGGCAATGTAAAGGTGCTATGTACACATCAGATTCTTGTAAAATGAGGGCCTTTGTATTTTAATTTTACATGCATGCTTCCTCAATCTCTTCCCCCCCCCCCCCCCCCCCCCCCCCCGAAAAAAAACACATTTGAGAAATCTTATGTAGCATAATGGTTAGATATGCTGAGAACCAGGAAAGGCTAGCTCAAATCCCACTGCAGCTCCTAGTAATCTTAACCCTCTATTGCCTCAGGTGCAGGTTTAGATTATGAGTCCAGGATAATATCTACTGTGCCTGATTGCAACCCACCTTGAGCTGCAGCTGTAAAGTTGTGAACTAAACCTAAATCCTTTTTTTCTAATCTTGTTACTCTTTCTTGCACTTTAAAAAAATATTTGTTTTAATTTTTTTTACAGTTATTAATTTTTTTTTCTAATTAATTATTTTGACATTTCTAACCTTTGTGAGTCTAGTGCTTGCCTCTTGTATCAGGTTTTGCTGTATAAGGAGATGCCTGCTTTGTTTCATGACTGGGGTGTATCAGAAACAGTACTACAAGGTGTTTAATGTGATGAATTTCTGCACACAATACTTAAACCATTACTTAGAAATAAATCATAGTCCATAGCATAGAGCAGTGGTTTTCAACCCAGGCCTCAGGACACACCTAGCCAGTGTGGTTTTCAGGATATTCACAATGAAAGTGCATGAGATAGAGTTGAAAATAACGTAGGTAGTGCATGCAGATTATCTCATGCATATTCTTTATTGTTCCACCATAAACGTAACCTCTTATTTATATATATATATATATTATATATATATATATACATTTTCTTTATTATTTATTTATTTGTTTGTTATATTTGTACCCCACATTTTCCCACCTATTTGCAGGCTCAATGTGGCTTACATTGTACCATGAGGCGTTAGTCACCTTCGGTGATGAAACAAATACAAGGTGATGTTATAATCAAAGAGGTTCATGTGTTACAGACACTATAGGAGAATCGTATAAAAGAAAAGTTAATCAGTGTTCAATCAGATGTTATAATCAAAGAGGTTCATGAATTACAGACACTTTAGGAGAATCGTATAGAAGAAAAGTTATTCAGTGCTCATTACAGCTTGGATTTATTGTGTTGCTGGGTTCAAGGCACTTAAGTTGAGTCATAGGGTATGCCTTTTCAAACAGGATGGTCTTTAGTGATTTTCGGAAGCTAAGGTGGTCGTGGATTGTTTTTCACAGCTTTTGGGAGGCCATTCCATAGTTGTGAGTATGTAGGAGAAGCCGGATGCGTAAGTGGTTTTGTATTTCATTCCTTTGCAATTTGGGTAGGTAGGTTTAGGTATGATCTAGCAGAACCGAGTGTGTTTCTTATTGGTAGGTCTATGAGGTCAATCATGTATCCTGGTACTACCCCAATATGATTTTATGGACTAGGGTGCAGATTTGAAAATGATCCACTCTTTGATTGGGAGCCAATGCAATTTTTCTCGGAGAGGTTTGGCACTGTTCAAGCGTGGTTTTGCTGAATATCAACCTGGCTGCTGTGTTTTGGGCGGTCTAGAGTTTTTTTTGTTAGTTCTTTGCATCCTGCATAGATTCCGTTACAGTAATCTGCATGACTTAGGACCAATGATTGTGTTAGGTATCGAAAGGTTTCCCTTGGGAAGAAGGGCTTTAGTTGTTTGAGCCTCCACATAGCATAGAACATTTTCTTTATTACCAAGTTTACTTGGCTCTCGAGAGTTAGGTTGCGATCAAGTGTGACACCGAGTATTTTCAAACTGTCTGATATAGGGAGAGTGTGTCCTGGGGTAGTTAATATTGTTGGTTTGTATCTGTTGTGTTGTGAAGTGAGGATTAGGCAGTGTGTTTTTTCAGTGTTCAGTTTCAGTTGGAATGAGTTTGCCCATGAATCCATGATGTTCAAGCCCTTGTTGATTGTATTGGCTATTTCATTCATGTCATGTCTGAAGGGAATATAGATAGTAACATCACCTGTGTAAATGAATGGGTTAAGGCCTCGCTTGGATAGGGACTGTGCCAATGGGATCATCATCATCATATTGAAGAGTATTGGTGATAATGGTGATCCTTGAGGTACTCCACATACTGCTTTCAACGGTGATGATATGTTGAGTTTGATTTTACTTGATAAGTTCTGGTGGTTAGAAAACCTTTAATCCATTTAAGTACATTTCCTTCAATTCCGAAGTGGCTGAGTAGTCTTAGTAATATGTTGTGGTGTACCATGTCGAATGCGCTTGACATGTCTAACTGGAGGAGGAGTATACTTATCCCCTCCTTAAATTTGGACAGAAGGGTGACTAATACAGTTTCAGTACTGTGGTGGGAGCGGAATCCTGATTGTGAGTTATGTAGTATTGAGAACTTGTCCAAGTAATCCGTGAGCGGTTTAGTCACCAGACTTTCCATCATTTTTACTACAAGTGGGATAGATGCAACTGGGCGGGTAGTGGTGAGATCGTTTGTGCATTTTTTGGCATCTTTTGGTATTGGGGTGAGTAGGATGTTGCCGTATTCCTCAGGGAAGAGACCTTGAGGCATATTTTTCAAAGCACTTAGCTTCAATGTTCCATAGTTTCTATGGAACTTTGGAAGAACTTTGGAAGGCTAAGTGCTTTGAAAATATGCTCCCTTGTTGTAGCATGAAATTTAGGTAGGATGTGAGGTCTACTATGAAGCGATCAGGGGCGTATTTTAGTAGGTAACTGGGACATGTGTCCAGTTTGCAGTGGGTCTTGGCGAATATGAGTTGCTTGTCTAGTTGATTCGGTGTTGATGAGATTAAATGTCCAGGTACGGTCAGCCGGGTAACCGTCGGAGGATAAGTCTAGTTCATTGAAAAAGTTTTCGATGTCGGTATTGTGATGGAGTGTGGTGCGTAGTTTTATTATTTTTTTGTTGAAGTAATTAGCAAGTTTGTCTGCGGGTGGGGTATAATTATAATTTTTATACTCCTTTGTATACAATTATTTATTTACCCTATGGACTATATATCACAAATGCTGTACCATTCACTCAAACCATTCATACTATCCACTCCCTTTAATTAAATAAAAATAATTACATTTCTACAGGATACCCGACAACAGGTTTTGAGGAGCACATGATCTTTGCATATAAAGCTTTTATACAAACACAATAATGCACTTTCTACTAAAAAGGACATTCAATTCTCTTCTGGAGGTTATTAACCCCTCTTTCCTTATACTTAGGGTTACTCCTTCTGTATGTTGTTATGTCCTTACAACTGGTCAAAGATCAAATATTTGTCCATGCTCAATCCAACTGGTTATACGTGTTCTGTAATACTTCCTCTTTGTTATGTATATATAAAAAGACAACAGTCTTCCGTTGATATCAAAACTCACAGGTTGGCTATATATCCTTCCCTTGACTTCTCAGTCCTGTTATGTCTTTGTATCCCATGAATCCTTCTCCCATCGACCGTCAAGTTCTCAATCGAATCCTAAACTTTTGATTCGACAGAACAGCTTCCAACACTGTCAAACCCTATGCAATCGATGCGTTTCACCACACGGCATCTTCAGGGGTTTAACTTCATAATTTTTCAACTGCTTCCACAGGCTAGGTCCCACACAGGAATCCCAGTTAATGGTGCTGCTAATTAATGGGATATAAGGAAAGAGGGGTTAATAACCTCCAGAAGAGAATTGAATGTCCTTTTAGTAGAAAGTGCATGAATGGTTTGAGTGAATGGTGGAACAATATTAGATTCGTTAACCTAGATAGTAAAGGGAGCCTAGTAATAAGAGTAATGCATGTTCATTATGGATATACTGACAGTGCATTCTAAGGACAACGGTTTGATTTCTGTAGAATATATTTTCAAAAGATTTTCTCTCCTAAAAGAACTTTTAAAAAGAGGGTCCTATCACTTTAATTCTAATAATGCTAGAAATTTTGGAGCAGAGCTGAAGGGTTTCATCATATCATACGACAGTTGTCTTGTGGGTGGTAGTAAAGCTGCCTGCAGGATTTTTTTTTTTAAATCCTTTTCTTTGAGCTAAAGACATTCATGTGCAATCATAACCAGCCCAAATGTGTGCAAACTAACAATATATGAGAAGGTGGAAAAATAGCTGGGGAACTTCTTCAGATGCTGAACAGGTGTCATTGTCATGAGCTTAGCTGTAAATCAAGAAATAAAGACATGTATATTGTGCTGCATAGAGGCTAGAATTGCTAACTATTTGGATTTTTTTCAGGATTCTAAAGATTTGTAAAATAGCTGCCTTAAAGCTAGAAGGTTGGCTAAATTGTCTGGATATTTTTTAGTTTAATCTTCTGCAGCTCTCCAATCTTAACCCTTTCCAGTAAAGAAATTGTGGTAGGATCCAAACAATGGGGAGGCTGCTGTAGTCAGAGAAGGAGGAGGTGGCTGCAAGTGCCATACAGGAGTTCTGTATGGGGCATTACAAAGAGTGACATCAGTGAGGATCCTAAGTTGGAATAATGGGGCTACCACTGCAGGCTGAGGAAAAAAGCTGACAGCAAATGCAAGAACTTACAGGATGGTGGGAAGAATGGTAGGGGACGGGACCCCAATTAAACGTTGGGGTCCAAAGGATTCTCCATTGTCCGGAGGACACTACCTGGATAAATGCATGCCTATGTGCTGTTCTGTATCATGCAACCTGTGAGACTTTACCACATTTCTGCATTGGGTGGTTGAGCAAATAACTCTTTCAAACAACCTTGTCCACTATCTTGATGAGTTTCTTTTTGTGGGACCTGAACACTTGGCGCAACTGTTGTAAGTCTTCCGGTTTATGTCCATGGAGTTTTGGAGTCCCCCTCACAGAGGAGAAAACTGTGGAACCCACCAGCTGCCTTTCCTTCTCAGCATCGAGATTGATACCTCTGCTATGATTACCAGCTTGCCTCAAGGACAAGCTCGTAGTGCTAAAGGAAAAACTTTCTGCAGCCATGCAGGTCAAGAAAACTAACCCTGTAACAAATGCAATCCCTTCTGGGCTCACTCAATTTTGCATGCAGAGTTATCCCTATAGGGAGTATCTTTGCCAGGAGATTGGCTGCTGCTACAGTCGGCATCACTCACCATCACATCTACATAACAGCCCCCCTCAGATAAAACCTCAGCATCTGGTACCAACTCGAGAATTTAATTGCAAACATTCCTGCAATCGGAGTTTGTCTCCAGTTGTGAATTCCACCTGTTTACCGACGCAGCTGGCTCAGCTTGTGTTGGTGTATATTGACACTGTGCATGTTATGCTGCTCCATGGCCGCAAGCTGGAAAGAATCACGACTAGTAAGGAACCTAGCCTTCCTGGAGCTTTTCCCTGTGCGATAGAAAAATCATATTTTGGTCAGATAATGAAGCAGTAGTCTTGGTTATTAACAAGCAAACCACTGTGGAGGGGCATAATCGAACAGGATGCCCAAGTTTCATGAGGGTGTCCTTGCAGGACGGCCCCGTAAAGGGGTGGGGCAACCCATATTATCAAAACAAGATGGCCGTCCATCTTTCGTTTTGATAATACGGTCAGGGATGCCCAAATCATGAAATTTAGGTCGACCTTAGAGCATCGTTTTTGAGATGATTGTTCCTGGTTTTCGGCGATAATGGAAACCGAGGATGCCCATCTCAAAAACGACCAAATCCAAGCCATTTGGTCATGGGAGGAGCCAGCATTCGTAGTGCACTGGTCCCCCTGACATGCCAGGACACCAATCGGGCACCCTAGGGGGCATTGCAGTGGACTTCAGAAAAAAGGTCCCAGGTGCATAGCTCCCTTACCTTGGGTGATGAGCCCCCCCAACCCCCCCCCCCCCCAAAACCCCAACTGTACCACTACTACCATAGCCCTTAGGGATGAAGGGGGGACCTACATGTGGGTACAGTGGGTTTCTGGTGAGTTTTGGAGGGCTCACATTTACTACCACAAGTGTAACAGGTAGGGGGGGGGATGGGCCTGGGTCCACCTGCCTGAAGTACACTGCAGCCACTACAACTGCTCCTGGTACCTGCATACTGCTGTGATAGACCTGAGGATGGCATAGAGGCTGGCAAAAAAGTATTTTTAAAGATTTTTTTTGAGGGTGGGAGGGGGTTAGTGACCACTGGGGGAGTAAAGGAAGGTGATCCCCAATTCCCTCCAGTGGTCACCTGTAAGTGTCCCAGACTTGCAGAGCTACTCAAAGTTTTCATCTTATGCTGCCTTCAATTTAACATAACAGCATGAGCAAAGCATACTCTAGGATTTAACAACAGCAGTTCCTCCTGAACTTTGGAGGCTAGCCAACCCATAATGCTGCAGGTGATTTGCCAATCTGTTGCCTCTTCGACCTCGAGCACATATCAGTGTGCCTTCCAAAATGTCTTCAATTTCCTACTGCAGCTCAGCCCCCAACCAGTCTGCTAGCCAGTTACATCACTACCGCATTCCAACATGGCATATCAAGATCCACAGCATCAGCCAATTTGGTGGGTTTCTCTTTCCTTGCCAGCTTCATGGCTGGGGTATCCCACAGTCCAGCTTTCTAGCCAGGACTCTTTTCAAAGGGTGGTCCCACTCCTGTCCTCCCCTTCCAGACAAGCGGAGACCTATAACACATGACCTGCTGATAGCCCTGTAGGAGATCCTTCTTCACATATGCAGTTCCGCTTATGAGACTGCCTTATTCAGAGCCACATTCAATTTAGCCTTCTTTGCAGCCCTGTGCATCAGTGAACTCACTATGAGTTCCAAGTCCAGGAAAAGTGGAGGCCTTGCCCTCTCCGATGCAAGAATTCATGAAGACAGTCTGGATACGAATCGCAAGATCAAAAACTGACCAATCAGTACAGGGACACTGGCTGACTTAGCACAAGGTCCTGTGTTTAAATACCTGCCCACTTCAGAGTACGCCCAGAGGGCAGCTATCACCTGCTTGTACACAAGGTCCTAATACCACTTACCAAGTTCTAGATTGCTGCAATCCTGAAGAAATCCCTCACCAAGGCATGACACTGCCCATCCAATTTTGGAACCCATTCCTTCCAGATTGGCGCAACCACATCAACTGCCCAGCTGGTCCTGCCCAGCCCAGCCCAGCCCAGCCATCCAAAACATTGGCAGATGAAAATCTAATCTGTACCTTGGCTACATACTTCCAGCAAACCATTAGCAGACAGTTTCATCCACTTTAATATGCTTTCTTGTCTTACAGGGACAGCAGCGGAAGCCTCATACCATCTGGATCATCGGACACTCCTACATTCATCATGCTGACTAAAGATCTAAGGTGTGCCCTCAAGAACTCCATTGGGGCTTGCCGCCAAGCCACATGTACATCTGCTGGCATGCTATCAGAGGCATGATCTGGAATCAACTCTTGCCTTACATCTGAGAACTCCTGACTATGCAGCACCATGAGCAGCTATGATCTTGCACCTTGGAAGCAATGATCAGAATTCTATCTCATGCAAGCAGCTGATAGCTTTGGCAAAAGCTGACCAACTTGCCACTACCTGCATAATCTGGTCTGATATTGTACCTAGATACAGATGAGCCATGTCTACCCTCTGGGCCTGCAGCCTCAAGAAGGTGAACAGGCAGATTGGTCTATGGAATTGCTGCCTAGGTGGCCAGATGATTTGACACCACTGGGCCACCCCTTCCATCCCCTAGGAATTACCGCAGTGACCACATACATCTTCCAGATGTGGCACAGGATCTGCTTCTTAATGATTTTCAAGAGGCCCTTCAGAGTTATTTTACAGACTAAGTACCCTAGCCACAGCTTACCATACTTCCCATGATGGGGGGCCTCGACAGGCCTTACTGCACAGGGCTGTGGAAGGAATGGGAGTACCTGAGCCAATAAAGTGCCATCCAGAAACATGTTTAGTGGAACTTAATATTCACAGAGCAAAGTAATAGGCAATAGATGTTCTGCAGAGTGGTAACATCCAGCTCTAGAATAAGGCAGGTGTGGACTGAAACACATAAGCAATGAATGCAGGGGGAGGGGGAGATGCTGGATGTAATGGGGAGAGGAGGGACAGACACTGGATGAGGGGGAGAGCGAGTACAGATGTCAGATGGATGGGGAGAGAGATGGCAGATGCTGCATATAGGAGGCAAAAGAGGGACAGACACTGGATGAGGAGAGAGGGAACATATGCCAGAAGGAAAGGGAGAGAGGAGGGACAGACACGGATGAAGGGAGACTGGGCGGCTAAATGGCAGATGACGTTTAATGTGAGCAAGTGCAAGGTGATGCATGTGGGAAAAAAGAACCCGAATGATAGCTATGTCATGCAAGGTTCCACATTAGGAGTTACGGACCAAGAAAGGGATCTGGGTGTCGTCGTCGATAATACACTGAAACCTTCTGCTCAGTGTGCTGCTGTGGCTAGGAAAGCGAATAGAATGTTGGGTATTATTAGGAAAGCTATGGAAAACAGGTGTGAGGATGGTATAATACCGTTGTATCGCTCCATGGTGTGACCGCACCTTGAGTATTGTGCTCAATTCTGGTCGCCGCATCTCAAGAAAGATATAGTAGAATTGGAAAAGATGCAGTGAAGGGCGACTAAATGATAGCGGGGATGGGACGACTTCCCTATGAAGAAGACTAAGGAGGCTAAGGCTTTTCAGCTTGGAGAAGAGACGGCTGAGGGGGAGACATGATAGAGGTATATAAATAATGAGTGGAGTGGAACAGGTGGATGTGAAGCGTCTGTGTCACGCTTTCCAAAATACTAGGACTAGGGGGCATGCGATGACACTACAGTGTAGTAATTAAAACAAATCGGAGAAAATGTTTCTTCACCCAACGCATAATTAACTCTGGAATTCGTTGCCGGAGAACGTGGTGAAGGCGGTTAGCTTAGCAGAGTTTAAAAAGGGGTTAGATGGTTTCCTAAAGGACAAGTCCATAAACCACTACTAAATGGACTTGGGGAAAAATCCACAATTCCAGGATAACATGTATAGAATGTTTGTACGTTTGGGAAGCTTGCCAGGTGCCCTTGGCCTGATTGGCCGCTGTCGTGGACAGGATACTGGGCTCGATGGACCCTTGGTCTTTTCCGGTGTGGGCATTACTTATGTACTTATGAGAGGGAATACATGCCTGATGGAAGGGGAAGAGAGGATGCAGATGCTGGATGGAACTGGGGAGAGAGAAGGGTCAGATGCTGGATGGAAAGGGGGAGAGAGAGAGGGGACAGATGTTGGACAGAAAGGGGGGAGAGGGAGAAGACTCTGGATGGAAAGGGGAGAAGGGGGCAGACACTGGATGGAAAGTGAGAGAGAGGGGGCAGATGCTGGATGAAAAGGAAGGAGAGAGGGGGGGCAGACGCTGGCGAGAGTTAAGAAGAGATCGAGGAAAGAAGAACACAACACAATTAGAAAAAGTAAACAGCCGGACAACAAAGGTAGGAAATTTGAATTTTATTTTATTTTAGGATAAAGTAGTGTAATAAATACAGAAAATGGAAATAAGGTGATATCTTTATTGGACTAATTTTAATACATTTTTGACTAATGTTTGGAAACCAAACCCTCCTTTCTCATGTCAGAACAGAATACCATAACAGCAGTATATTGTCCTGACCTGAGGAAAGGAATTTTGGCCTCTGAAAGTTAATTTTAAAATGTATTCAGTCCAATAAAATAGTATCATCATATTTTCCATTTGTTGTTTATTTGTATTTGTTAACCTATAGTATAGTGATTGAAATATGTCAGTTTTTTTAAATTTGCGCCTGCACAATACAGGGGGACATGCATCACTTTTTCTCTTTCTCTGGAGTTGCACTGTGGGTTTTTGGGAGTTGAGTTTAATATTTACCTACATATTTTTATACTTTGGTGGGCGGTTCAAAGGTAGGGAAGGATGCTGGATGTGTGTGAGGAGGTGACTATGGGATATTAGGTAAAGGGAGATACTGGAGTTGGTGGCGGAACATGGGTGGAGCTGAGGGCAGAGCACAGGCAGGGTTGGGGCAGAGCTTCCCCCGCCCCCAAACAAAAAGGCGTTCCACTGCCTCTGTCAACACCTGAACAAAGTTTATTGCTGGTTATCAATAAAGTTGTTATCTTGTTTTGCCCAAATCTGAATGAAATTCCTTGTTGTCAATCTGTCTGGAAGAAGTGAATAGAGTGAGAGCCTGGACTTGTGTGCTGCCTGCCTACATTATTGCCTGTTGTGTACCAAGGAAACTCCTTTGAGCTCAAAGTTGAGACCCTCTTGCAGGCTGAAGCCAGAGCAATCACAGAGGGGCTTCTACAGAAACTTCTCACCAGATAAAAGTCATTGTACATTTGCAAGGATATTTAAGGAAAAACAGCTCCCAGAGCAATCACATGAGGTTTCAGACTTTAAAAGCCTTATGTCTCATCATCAGGGTCACCGAGAGACAGAGCCGAGCCCACAGCAGGGCCACTGCTGCCTCCCCCCCCCCCCTTATATTCCTGCATCTGCTCCCTCAGTCTGTCATTCTGTTTGTTTGGGCTGGGACCTGGGTCATCGTGTTAACGCAATCACCCTGGTTCTGACACACTGGAGCAGGAGAGAGACAGACCGAGGGAGCAGAATTTTCTGCCTGTCTCCGGAAGCCTTGCCAGCACTGGGCCCCGGGCCTGGGGAAACTTGCCACCCCTCCCCCCCCCCCCCCCCCCCCCCCCCCCCCGAAGGCCCTGCATCTCATCTGACTTGCCCTGAAAACATCAGGAAATACATTGATATTGTCCCCACAAAACTTCTCATCCTTCTTAGGAAAATACATTTTTAATACGTGCAATTTATCATTCTCATTAGCAAAAGTAACCAAAAAGGTGGATCAAGTAGTAATAATGTATAATCACTTAGCAAGGAATACATTTTTTGGGATTCTTTCCATTTAGAAGATTTTCTTAGAGGTCATGATAGGTGACTGATTTAGATAGGAGTTTAAATGAAGGAATTAGCGCTGATTATTTAAGATAATATCCTTTGTTATTAATGATTGTGTTAATCTCTTCTCATTTGATGTGGGCTTGTGGGAATTAATTGATTAGTTGGTATTGAATATGAATTCTTTAATTTCCTTTTCTTTTTCAGTGTGAATGGAAATGTATTTGAAAATGCTTAATTTAAAAAAAAGAAAACAACTCCTTAGTTACAGAAAGCAAACTATGTAAGGGCTTACCTCAGCCCTGGAAGAGTGCTGGTTGGTGCCAGGTTGACCTGAGACATCTCTAGGTGATCTAGGGCTGATTCAGAGCCTTTTGGTGCTGTTGGGCTGATCTGGGGCTGGCTGGGACTTGTTTTAATCCTTCTGGGACCCATCTGGGGTCCAAATTTGCTCCAGAGGGTAGCAGCTAGTTCTGACTGTCTTCGGGCTGTTTTTGTCCCAATTCCAATTCGAATTGGTGGCCAGTGACCAGTTTTGGGCTTGGGAGTGGGTTCAGAGCTAAGAGCTGGCAAAAGCAGCAGGTGTGATTGAGGAGAAACGGAGGTAGAGCCGACAGAAAAATGTCTGGCTTTGGGCCTGGCCTGCTAGAGCTCCTGCACATGTGCAGTAAGCTCAGGTAGGCCTCAGAAAAAGCTGGAGCCTACATTTTTAGCGCTGCCCAGTGAGCTACTACAGAAGATCACAGATAACTGCCGGCAGCAGGAAGGGACAGCCCAGAGGAGTACTAGCCATGGGGGCAGCCTGAAGAAGGTTGGGAGAGTCAGGTAAGAGGTCTCCTGACCTTGGATTACATTTATTTACATTTTTACGAGCAATTTTGGGTGGTCTATTTCTCAGACCTCAGGAGTTGGTTTAAAAAAAGGTTTTTTTGGATGAGGGGGTCTGAGGACCTCTGGGATGTGGACTCTGGTGTTGTGGACCCTTAAAAATATTTTGAGTGTCTATTTTGGAAATTCTTGGTGCAGAGGGTCTAATGTAACTTAGAACATGGATTTTTAAAATCCGACGGTTATGTTCACAAACATAAAATTGTTTGAACCCTTTCTGAAAATTTGGAAAGTTTTGTTTAGGACTAATTTTAACTGAAAATATGTAAAGTGGCAACAAAGCGTGATTTCTAAATTTTAAAAACATGGTCTGGATTGTAATGACATGACATGGGTGTCTGGGACATTTTTTATCCGAATTCTGTGTAATTTCTACTTTATTTTATAAAGAAATGTATTTCCCCATTGAAATCAATGGGAAAAATAATTTTAAAAATGGAGATTTTCTTGAGATTCCATGAGGTAGAAGAAAATAAACATTCCATGTGCCAGCACGGGGTCAGGTGGCCCCGGCAGTGTCCTCATTGCCTGGGTAATGGGAGTTGTAACAGTTGCCAGTGGTCCCCAGGAACCCAAGAGAGTGGGAAGTGGACCAGTGACTCCAGAGACTGGGATTACTTGGTCAAACTGGAAAACTTTATTACAGACTAGACACAGATCTGTGTTTCAGCCACAGGCCTGCCTTGGAAGTCTTTGTAGTATGCGTACAGGTATGATATTTTTTAAATGATATCGCTGAATAATGGGGGGTCTTTAAAAAGACCTTGGGACTTGAAACTGCTGTCATGCGTGAATGGAGCTCTATCCACGGTTACGTAAGATTTTGTTGTTCATCCACCCTGGTGGATTTCCTATCCCTGTCTAAACCCTAACATCCTGACAAAAATTTCAACTAAGCTGTAGTAACACAAGTTCGCCACTAGAGTCCATATACAAATGTCACCTAGATTCGGGAGAAGGCGAGAACTGCTTTTGGAGCCATTCAGCCCAGAAGGATTACTGTCTAAGAAAGGCTCTCCACAGGTTATTTTAGCTTAAGTTGCACTGTAATTGTATGGTTGAGACGCTCTCACCTCAAGTAAAAAATTGTTTAAGGCTCGCAAGAAACTGCCTAGGAAAACCTAACATCTTCAGCATATCACATTGGTCTCCATCTGAACTGTGAGCATATTCTGCATTTTTTTCCTGCTTTTTGTGTTTGCCACTTTTTGGCTGTAAGCTCTTGAAGCTGGGTATCTGGTCTTTTTGTAACCAGGGTTAAAACAGAAAAAAATTAAAATTATACTTACCTGGGGGTCCGGGGTGAGGGATGTGGCAGTCTGGCCAGGGTGCTGCAGGGGCAGAAGAGATGCTGCAGGAGGCAGTGTTACGTTTTTGGGTGGCCCGGGGATGATTGGGCACGTCCCCGGGAGAAAAGAAGGAAATGGGGCCTGGAGGAGCGCGGCGGGAGGGACGCCGCAATTTTGCTGGGTCCGGGGACGCGTTGGGGCTCCTTTTTGTTTCGGGCCGGGTCGCTCCGGCATTCTGGAGGGTCACACTGCGGGTGCTACGGCCGCCGTGTTTTTTTTGGCTCCTGGGACGAATTAGCACGTCCCTGGGAGTGAAGAGAGGCTGCCGGAGGGAGGTGAGTAGCTGCACGGGCGTGTCGGGCCTCGTTTTAGCCTGATTTCAGGTCGGGGTGAAGAGTTTCGGGAAGGAGGACTGGCAAGAGGCCTGCCCTGTGAGGCGAAGATGCCGGGAGGAGCACGCGCACGAACTGTTTTTCGGCAGGAGCTCCGGCGAGGCCTACAAGCCGGGGCCTCGATTTTTAAGCCGGAGCTCCAGAAGAATCGCCATTTTTGGGCTCGATTTTTATTTTTGCTCCGTTTTCACGCCAGAACGTGCGGGACCAGAACCAAGGGCAGGCATCGAGTGTGGAGAAAATCAGGAACAAGGTAAGGGGTCGTTTGGCCCGAAATTCTAATTGGTTGATTTTTAAATTGTATAAATAGCGTTTTTTATTTTTAAAAAATCAGGGGTTTGTTGATTTTCAATTTTGGTTGCATATTTGTGATCGGGGTATTTTTCTTTATTTTTGTGGGGGGTTACATTTTAAATTTTAATATTTTGGGGGGGTGTTCTGGAGTAGTGTGGGTTTTAAGGGGTTAAAAAATGTGGTAAATTTTTGTATTCGAAGTAGTAGGTAAAGGGGAGGGGGTGTCATGTCTCCCGCTCCTACCTGTGCCCCCGTTGGGGCAGGCGATGGCCCTCGGGCGGCGCAGCGTCCAGGGGGGCGGAGACGGACCTCCGCGGCAGCCGATGCTGCCACGGGTCAAACCGAGGCCGGCGGTCCGCTGGACCGAACGCCGGCCTCGGAGGAGGAGGCACGCCGGCCAAAATGGCGGCTCCGGCGTCGGCATCACCCTGGCTAGGGGCAGATCAGCGCAGAAGCTCCGCCCCTCGCGCCGGATTGGAGTCCCGGCGCTGGGACTCCGCCTGCAGGGCAGTTCGGCCAATCGGGCCCCCTATTGTCTGCCAGGACGCGGGGATTGGTTCTCTCTCCGTGGGAGGGGCGGATTGGCGCTAAATTTAAATGGACGGACTGGAAGAGTCCAGTGCTTCCGGTTCTTTTGTCCGAAGCCGACGCCACGGATCTGGGAAGCTTGTTTCTTCAGAGACTGTGTTCCTTTGACTTGCTGGCCGTCCCTGCCAGCAGCCCTCGGAGACGGTGTTCCTCTTCGGGCTAGCCGTCCTTGCTAGCCACCTCCAAGGGATTGTGTTCCTCGTCAGGCTAGCCGTCCTTGCTAGCCACCTCCAAGAGCTTGTGTTCCTCTTCAGGCTAGCCGTCCTTGCTAGCCACCTCTAGAGACTGTGTCCTCATCACGCTAGCCGTCCTTGCTAGCCACCTCCAGAGACTGTGTTCCGCTTCGAGCTAGCCGTCCGCTAGCCACCTTCAGAGACTGTATTCCCCCTTCAGTGCTAGCCGTCCTTGCTAGCTGCCCTTCAGAGACTGTGTTGCTGACTACCAGCCAGGCCGGCCGTCACCCCGCGGTTCCAGCAGTCCTGCTGACCGCCTGCAGCTGGGGGCTCAACCCTTGGTGAACGGCGGTCGCCGCGGGTGAAGATTCGGGATGCGCGGCTGTCCTCGGAGGTCTTGCGGGGCCTCAGGGAACCTAAGGGCTCACCAATAACCGAAACAGGACAGGGAGATTGAATTTTTAGAGTGGGTTTAAAATTATTTTGGGAATTTTAAGAGGGGTTTAAGTGAGATAATTGCAGGCGGACTGTAATATTGGAATTTTTAAATTTTAAAAGCATGATTTGATAGGGGACGGGAAGTTTATTTAGTTTGGAAATTTTGGAGTGATTCAGAAAAAGTTTTATAGGGTTTTTATTTAATTTATTATTTTTCCATTATTTTCTATGGGGCTAAAATGGGGATTTTGCATTGCTGGCCAGAATTCCGCTGGTCAGCAGTGGAAATTGGAATGTGGGAAATGGACAGGGATTGGCTAAAGGGGTCTTGGAATGCAAGCCAAGGCTGCCTTGGAACGTAAGCCGAGACTGGGTAACCAAGGTAACCAGGGAGTGGGCAGTTGGCAGAGCGAGATTGACGGTTGGAGAGTGTGGATGTGTTGAGGAGGTGTTAGCTGAGTGGGAAGAGTTTTAGAGGTTAAAGTTAAAATATTGGGTAAAATTTTGAAGTGATTGATGGTGAATGAGTGCCAGGTGTGTGAAGAAGGTGAAATTTGCCAAATTAGTTTTAAAATTTTTGAGGTTTGGGAGAATTGATGAAAAGGGTAGAAATTAAGGGGAGTTTGTTAAAGGGGGTGTTATTAGGGCAGTAGTGAGGACTGAATAAATTTTTGGGTAGAGATTTAGAGTTAAATTTAGGGGTTTATTTAAGGGGTTGGGAAAAATAGAGATAAAAGGTTGTGTGAGAGTTATAGCGAGAGTGGGACTGTCAGTCTCTCACAACTAAAGTATAGGGACCCTCAAAAATATAGTTTAGGTTTGGAAGACAGGGCATCAAGTTAATTTTGTTTTTTAAAATAGTTGGCCACAGTTCTTGAGGGTGCAATCCCTTAGAGTTCCAGTTCAAGCAGGAAGAGAGGGTTTTGCCTTTATTTAATTTATTAGGGCAGGTGTAAGAGGAAGATTGCAGGAAGAAGAACACCGGATGACGTCAAAGGAAACCGGACAACTTTCAAGGGCCCCTCCGCAAGAAAGACTACAGCAGAACGGAGAGAATACTGAACGCAGCTAAGTGGCATTGTTAAAGAGAAAAGAAAAAGAAAGAGAGAGACATAAAAACACGCACACAAACTATACTTACCTTATTTCCTTAGAGAGAAGGGTGGGTTGTCCTGGGAAACCTGCAAAGGAAAGAAAGCCAAAGAATCAAATTCAGGAAATAAACATTTAGGGTATAAAAACACATATAGTAAATGAGATTTCTGTTGTTAAGTTTTACTTATCTGAGATTGGGCTTGTCCTGAGGGGAGCGGATGAGTACCTAAGAGAGGAAAGAAATTTAATGTTAAGTAACACAACAAAGTGTTAATCTGAATACTGACTTGTGATAGACATTAGCATTCACTGTTATTAGTACTGTTATATTTATTTTTAAAATTAAAATGGTTATTTTATTGTAAGATTCCAGAGTGGTGTGGTCCTGTTTAATTTAAGTAAGTACCCAATTTAGTGTATTTTCCTCCCGCATTACCGTTTGGTGTGAGGGACGAGGTTAGTATTCCTGCACTATCCCCTGAGCTCCATGTAGTACCCAACATTAGCCACGACTACTGACAACTGGGTTTGGGTAAACCACTTCAGAAACAACGGAGCGCAGGAGGGTGGTGACATTTTACCACTGTTGCAATGTTAGTGTACCTTTATACTGAAAATAATCCTAATGCTTTTTCAGTGTCTATTTGATGATCTGACTGATTGCTTTTATTGCTACAGTGTGTAGTTCAATTACTAATTATATGCCAGTAAAGTTGTTTATTGTTGAATAGTGTCTGTTTTTTGATAAATTCTGGGGTACAAAGGGGTTATTCATAGCACTCAGGGGCCCTTTTACAGAGCGTCCATAAGCCCAATGTGGCCGCCAGCAGTAGTCCCGCCCCAAGTGCCTGCCATTTCCAGGGGAAAAAGAAAAACCCTGGAAATGGCTTGCATGGCGGTAACCCGGCGGTAATCGTAGATCACCGTGCGCTGTCCGGTTATGTCCAGGTTAGGGTGGAAGCCCTTATCGCCACCTCAATGGGTGGTGGTAAGGGCTTCCTGTTGCATGGCCATGCGCTAAGATTTTGCTTACCACATGGTCATGTGTGCCTGGGGTCTTTTTACCTGCTACGGTAAAAGGCCCCGCCACTAGCGCAGGGCCCTTTTTCCTGCAGCTTGGTAAAAGGACCCCTCAGTGAACTACTGTCTTCTTTTATACCACTCACACAATCGGCTATTATTTTATAGCTAGTTGTTGGATAACAAGCATAGAATCAAAAATAATTACAGTATATCCAACTATCAACGATTTAATGTATAACTTCCAAGCCGTTATCACTTGAATCATTCATAATTTAAATGACCTCAGCGATGTCCGTTGCCATTATGTTTAATGTAATGGCGACGTTAAACAACATCAATCATCTTCATAGGTCAACTAGAAATTGTTTCCAAGACTTTTATATATATACTAGTAAAAAAGGCCCGTTTCAGAGACAAATGAAATGGGCGCTAGCAATGTTTTCCTCGGAGTGTGTATGTTTGGGAGAGTGTATGTGAGAGTGACTGTTTGAGAGTCAGAGTGAAAGTGTGAGTGTGTGAGAGAGAGTGAGTCTGGGTGTGAGTGTGAGAATGAGAGTGTGTGCAAGTGTGTATGTGAGACACAGTGTGATAGAGAGTGTGTGTGTGTGGCCATCCATGCTCCTCTGTCCCCTGCCCCCTCCATTCATCCCTTTCCAGCATTTCCCCTCTTTGCCTGAGGCCTGCCCTGCAATCCATATCCATCCATGCCCATCTGTCCCCTCCATTCATCCCTATCCAGCAATTCCCCTTTCCCTGAGCCCTGCCGTCCCAATCCATGGCCATCCATGTTACTCTGTCACCTGCCCCCTCCATTCATCCCTATCCAGCATTTGCCCTCTCTGCCTGAGGCCTGCCCTGCAATCCATGCTCCTCTGTCCCCTGCTCCCTGCATTCATCCCTTTCCAGCATTTCCCCTCTCTGCCTGAGGCCTGTCCTGCAATCCATATCCATCCATGGCCACTCGTCCCCTTCATCATCCCTATCCAGCAATTCCCCTTTCCCTGAGCCCTGCCCTCCCAATCCATGGCCATCCATGTTACTCTGTCCCCTGCCCCCTCCATTCATCCCTTTCCAGCATTTCCCCTCTGTGCCTGAGGCCTGCCCTGCAATCCATATCCATCCATGCCCATCTGTCCCCTCCATTCATCCCTATCCAGCAATTCCCCTTTCCCTGAGCCCTGCCGTCCCAATCCATGGCCATCCATGTTACTCTGTCACCTGCCCCCTCCATTCATCAATATCCAGCATTTCCCCTCTCTGCCTGAGGCCTGCCCTGCAATCCATGCTCCTCTGCCCCTGCCCCCTCCATTCATCCCTTTCCAGCATTTCCCCTCTCTGCCTGAGGCCTGTCCTGCAATCCATATCCATCCATGCCCATCTGTCCCCTTCATTCATCCCTATCCAGCAATTCCCCTTTCCCTGAGCCCTGCCCTCCCAATCCATGGCCATCCATGTTACTCTGTCCCCTGCCCCCTCCATTCATCCCTTTCCAGCATTTCCCCTCTCTGCCTGAGGCCTGTCCTGCAATCCATATCCATCCATGCCCATCTGTCCCCTCCATTCATCCCTATCCAGCAATTCCCCTTTCCCTGAGCCCTGCCGTCCCAATCCATGGCCATCCATGTTACTCTGTCACCTGCCCCCTCCATTCATCCCTATCCAGCATTTCCCCTCTCTGCCTGAGGCCTGCCCTGCAATCCATGCTCCTCTGTCCCCTGCCGCCTCCATTCATCCTTTTCCAGCAAGTCCCCTCTCTCCCTTCCATGACCCCCCCCTCGCATCCATGCTCCTCTCTCTCCCATGTCCCAGCCTGGCCCGCCCTCTTCTTCTCCCCCCCTTCGCATCCATGCATCCGTTTTTTTTTTTTCTTCTTTTAAAATGTACCTCCGTGGCGGTTCCGGCAGCGAAGCGTCAGGGAAGGAGGCGGCGCTCCCGACGTCTAGGTTTCCCTTCGCTGTGTTCCGCCTTCTTTTGACGTCATCCTTGACGTCAGAAGGCGGAACACAGCGAAGGGAAGGCTAGACGTCGAGAGCGCCGCCTCCTTCCCTGACGCTTCGCTGCCGAGCGATGCGATTGGTTGAGTGTCATTGCTCCGCCCTCGACGTCATCACGTTTGACGCTGTGGGCGGGGCAGACACAATGCGATCTCACCCCCTTCACTTTTGGCTAAAAGAGGCTTCATAGAACGTTGGAGGTGCGTTTATATAGAGAGATTTAACTTAGCTTTTAAATGTCCATCTATCCTCAACTCAGGGGGTAATATCCTGAGTTTGAGGATAGATGGACATTTAATAGCTAAGTTAAATATATATATAAAAGTCTTGGAAACAATTTCTAGTTGACCTATGAAGATGATTGATGTTGTTTAACATCACCATTACAATAAACATAATGGCAACGGACATCGCTGAGGTCATTTAAATTATGAATGATTCAAGTGATAGCGGCTTGGAAGTTATACATTAAATTGTTGATAGTTGGATATACTGTAATTATTTTTGATTCTTTTATACCAGCCATCCATAGTTTAACAGGCACAAGTCTCAGAACTCCAATTCCAGGTACTAGAGAGCAGTGGTGTGGCTACAGACCTATCACTTCATTGGGCTTAGAATTAAGATAGGTGGGCCTGCCAAAACTCCTCCCCCCCCCCCCTGCTTTTTCTTTCACCTCTCTCCCTCTCCTCCACCGCTCGGATCCAACCCTTCCTCCCTGCCCGAGGCCCAGCAGTCCCCCCAGTCTACCTAAGAAGTTTTGCTGGTGCAGCAGCAATGCACCTCCACTGCTTTGTCCCACCAGAGAGAAAACAGGAATTGATATTAGCAAGGGCAGGACATGGCAGAGGGAATCCTGTGCGTCCAGTGTAGGCAGCAGATGTGTGTCGCTGCTGCACTGGCAAAGATGCTGAGGTAGATTGGAAAGGGAGAGGGGGAGCTGCTGGGCCATGGGTGGCGGGGAGCAGTTGGGCCATTGGGGGGGGGGGCAGAAATGCTGGAGCTGGGGGCGGAAGAGAGCAGAAGGAGATGGCTGCTGCTGAACTATTTTGGTGGGACACCCAGGTCCACCCATAGCTACACCATGGCTGGAGAGCTCAGTCCCACAAAACCAAATTCCAGAAATCTGAAGATGTGCTGGGGCCTCCCTCCTGCATGGCTTAAGCAGCCACAGAATGGAAAGAGAGCTCTGGAGGTTACATAAGCATTCCATACTCCTTATGATTTCAAACTTAAAAGGGAGTCCAGTCTTATTCCCAAGATTTTAAGCTCATATGCAAACATAATTATCGACCCACTGCTATCAGTGAGTACAGATAGAGGGGCATAATCGAAAGGGATGCCCAAGTTTTGTTGAGGACGTCCTCGCAAAACATCCCGATGGAGGGGCAGGGAAACCCATATTATCGAAACAAGATGGACATCCATCTTTCATTTCGATAATACGGTGGGGGATGCCCAAATCTTGAAATTCTGGTCGTCCTTAGAGATGGTCGTCCCTAGACTTGGTCGTTTCTGATTTTCGGTGATAATTGAAACCAAGGACGCCCATCTCAGAAACGACCAAATGCAAGCTCTTTGGTCATGGGAGAAGCCAGCATTTCTAGTGCACTGGCCCCCCCTCACATGCCAGGACACCAACCGGGCACCCTAGGGGGCAATGCAGTGGCCTTCATAAAATACTCCCAGGATCATAGCTCCCTTACCTTGTCTGCTGAGCCCCCCCAAACCCTCCTAAAACCCACTATCCCCAACTGTACACCATTACCATAGCCCTTATGGGTGAAGGGGGCACCTAGATGTGGGTACAGTGGGTTTCTGGTGGGTTTTGGAGGGCTCGTTGTTTCCTCCACTAACGTAAAAGGTATGGAGGGGGATGGGCCTGAGTCCACCTGCCTGAAGTGCACTGCACCCATTAAAACTGCTCCAGGTACCTGCATACTGCTGTGATGGAGCTCAGTATGACATCTGAGGCTGGCACAAAATATTTTTAAAGATATTTTTTGAGGGTGGGAGGGGTTAGTGACCACTGGGGGCGTAAGGGGAGGTCATCCCCGATTCTCTCCGGTGGTCATCTGGTCATTTCGGCCACTTTTTTGTGCCTTAGTCGTAAGAAAAACATGACCGGTTAAAGTTGTCCAAGTTCTCATCAGGGACGCACTTTTTTTTCCATTATTGATCGAGGACATCCATGTGTTAGGCACACCCAAGTCCCACCTTCACTACATCTCTGATACGCCCCCTTGAACTTTGGCTGTTCCTTCAACGGAAAGCATTTAGGGACATCCAAAATCAGCTTTCGATTATACCAATTTGGATTACCATGGGAGAAAGACGCCCATCTTCTGATTTGTGTCGAAAGATGGGCGTCCTTCTCTTTCGAAAATGAGCCTAATAGTGTCAATTCTCAACATTTCATTTTTTCTTCTAAATTCAACAACAGATTACTTTTATGAAAGGCAAAGGTAACTTCTCCCCCTCATAACTCCTCTTCTAGACCATGATGCCCCTCAGGTCACTGGGGCACCCTGGAGATTACATATTCATCCTCCATGTAGTGGGAAGGGAGCATGTTTCACCTCAAACCCTGGCCAGGAAAATGGTGTTGGCTGATCCATGGTCCATCTGAAGCACAAAAAACATACATTTATTTTTCTGGCAGAGAAAAGCAGAAGTCCCCTGTTGTTAAGGTACAGGTATAGATACTGTATGGGACATAAATCTCGATCTTGAGCAGGACAGAAAAAAGAGAAGCGCCATTGTTCAGATCTTGATAAATTACATTCTCAGTCAGTTAAAAAAACATTGTGCCTGCACAGATATTCTATATCATTGATTCACCAAACTTTCTTTTTGACCTCATGGCCTTTTAGGATTTCAGAATAGTCACAAAATATATATGCACATCCACAATGAATATGGATAAGATATATTTTTCAACTTGGCTAGCTGTAGAATTAATAGGAGAGTTTCAAGAACCACTGTAATTGTATAGTTAAGTCTCTGCTACAAGCTAACACATCATCCCCCCTGATTGTATAAAACTCGCCAAAAATTGTGCATGCAACTTTAGGCGTGTTCCCAATTTGTACATACAATTTAATAGAATAATGAGCCAATTACTGCCAATAATTGGCTTTTTAACATGCAATTATTGGCAGTAATTAGATTTAATTGGGACTAATGCATGTAAATTTAGGTGCGGGATCTGTGCCTAAAATTTACACGTGGTCCAAAAGTGAGGATGTGAAAATGGGAGAGTCATGGGCATTTCATGGGTTTGGTTTTTGAGTTAACACATGATAACTACAGAATATGGGTGCTCTGTGCGTAAATTTAGGCATGGGCATTGCACCAACGGTGGTGACTAAATTTACACATTTATTTATTTATGGTTCATTTATATCCCACATTTTCCCACTCATGTAGGCACAATGTGGCTTACAAAAATTAGGAAAATATACAATAAAGCAGAAATACATTGCATGACCTCTCAGCTTAAGCATTTATTCTATAAACTGCACCAAACTTTAGGTACGGCTTATAGAATACCGCTTATGTGGGTATTTTTCAGCACCGAAGTTTAGGTATTGTATATAGAATCTAGCCCCATATTCCCACTGAGTCTCTCTCACACTCACATCTGCAGACAGAAATGGAATACACTATACCACTCAGCTAAAGAAATGCACATAATCTTTAATCAGCACGTATGTGGTCTAGTTAATGAACTTATTCAACCCAGATGCCTGTGACTTGACATGTGTGCTTGCTTTCTGTTGTCCTTGCCAGAGCTGCAGTCATTTACCCTGATTTAGCTGACCACTATCAAGCACCTGGTTGTTATTTAATGTGAATGATAGGCAACACTTTACATAGAGGGTAATTTTATAAAGGGTTTTTTTTTTTGTTGTTTTGGCATGTAAAGCCTCTTTTGTAAGCAGAAAAGGTTTTTCTAAAATTGTGAGTCCTATATATGTGTGTAAGTATGTGCACTATTAAGAATTGGATTTGGATTTATCTCACACCTTTTTTGGTAGTAGCTCAAGATGAGTTACATCCAGGTACAGTAAGTATTTTTTTTTCTCCTCATAGGACTTACAATCTAAAAAGAAAATTTGATAACTGGGCATGAGTGGTTAGAAAAACCTGATGTAGAAAAAGCACCAAAAGAAATTGAAAACAGCCAAAATGTATTAGTCATAAAAAAGAATAGACTTGCAAGTGCCTATTTTAGGTCCCCAAATAGAACATATTTAAAAGAAGGAAGCTGGCACTGGAAAATTGTGTTTTGGGTCATTGAATGGAATCCACCTAAAAGGTTAGGAAAAAATAAAAAATGATTGCAGTGTGAATATCATGATAGACCCCTATTTTCTGACCCTGGGAAACCACCTAATTGCCTTAAAATAAACATATAAAATTCAAAAATATAAACACATAGAATGAGAAGTCAAATCTGGCATGTATGCAGTTCATGGCCAAACACAAGTAGGGGGCTGATTGGAAAGTTGGTTGAAGACTACCAGGAGGTAGAATAATATATGAGGAAACTATACACCAGAGAGACCCTGTCCCTTTCAGAAGCTGGTAGAGGGTTTGGTCTGTCCCTTCTGGCAACTGCATATGCTTTCTGTGCTTTATTGCTGTAATTTGGGTTTCTGTTCTAAATCTAGGACTTAGGTAGAGATACCTAACAAATAATGCTGAAGTGTTTTTTGCATTAAAGTAACTGCTTATTGCTACTCGGGTTTTATTGCTACTCTGTGGTCTGGTGTTTATCAGTGGATCAGATAATAACAGCAAGAGCTGCAAAGAAATATTATCAGAGAAATGTCTAGTGAGAACACTACCTGCACCTCTTTAATGGGGAAGACGTTTTACAGCATTAGATCCTGTAACATTACAGCTGCTCTACAGGTTGAGCAGCAGCTGATCCAGGATAATAAACCAGTTTAAGAGGGCTTCTGATCCAGATTATGAACTTTGGCTACAAAAAGTGTGAAACAAGTTAGTGCTGTGAATCAAAAAGGAAGAATTTTGCAGAAACTGAGACTGATCAGTAGGGGTGTGCAGACAGAAAAATTTTGTTTCAAGTCATTTCTGGGAATATTCATTTTATCTGTTTTTCTTTTTTTCTCATTATGTCATCATGGGAGCAATGTAATTAGAATTGCACGCTTCTCACATATAGGGTTAGATTCTTTATAACATGCTTAAAAAAATCGGCACTGAAAAAATATGCCTAGGTGTATTCTATAAACTATGCCTAAATTTAAGCACAGTTTACAGAATATGCCTAGCGCCCATCCATGCAACTAAATTTAATCACGGGCAGTTACGCCAAGTAAAACTTGGTGTAAATGCCTACGCCTAAATTAGGCATGGACCAAGTGTATTCTATAACAATGTGCATAGTTTTTAGAAATGCCCATGACCTGCCCATGGTCACATCCCTTTTTCAACTATGTGCCTTAGAATTATGCGCATTACTTTACAGAATACATGCAAATTCAGAGTGGAGGAGTGGCCTAGTGGTTAGGGTGGTGGACTTTGGTCCTGAGGAACTGAGTTCAATTCCCGGCACAGGCAGCTCCTTGTGACTGTGGGCAAGTCACTTAACCCTCCATTGCCCGCCGCATTGAGCCTGCCATAAGTGGGAAAGCGCGGGGTACAAATGTAACAAAAATAAAATAAAAATAAATTCTAATTAATGCCAATTAGTGTCAATAATTGCTTGCGTGCAAAAAAACAGAATATAACCAGATTTGTGCATGCAACGTAAGTCGTACTATATAGATAGTGTGCATGCTCTTTCCCAGTAGTGCATGTGTCTTCCATGAATAATGTGCACTATTGATGGCACACGGAAAAACACTGCCCATTTTCATTTGCCTATGACATGAAATGACATTGACATTTCTATTTAGAAAAATTCAGTATTGAGAAGCAAACTGAGTAAATTACACATCTAAAAAAATCAGCCTGCAAAGATTGAGAGAAATTATGATGCACCCAGGTATACAAAACATTTAACAAAGAAACCTCAAAGCTTCAAAGTGGTGCTCAACATATCATCAGCACATACTTACTCAATGGAGACCAAATACTACCATTGGTTTCTAATTAGCAGGAAAAAAGAACAGTCAAAAAACCTCCAGACCACAAACTGGAGAAAAACAGCAGTTAACAAAAAAAAAAACTGCAGTATCATAAACAGCAATCGCAAAAATCACTCAATGTGGCAATATATTCCAAAACAAAACTGTGCATAGCATAACAAAAAAAAAACATTTATCTTTCAAATATGTCACTTTTTTAACTCTCAATACTATCAGCAAACCTTTGAAGACAAGTAAGGTGAAAAACTGATGACCAGTTCATGAACCGCCAATCCCAACAAGGGCACCTTGTTTCGCCAAGCTGCATCAGGTCAAAGCAATACCTCCTGATGCAGCTTGGCAACCCCACTAAGCAAATCTTTTTATCCTCTTTACTGGGGATCTGAAAGGAAGTTAAGGGGAAATTTCACTTCCCTGGCAGTACTAACTCAGCTAGTTTTCTTAAGGATTTTCAGCCCTGGTCAACCAGTTATTTTGTACAGTTGAGGTCAGTGTTACAGATCGGGGGTTTAGTTTTTGTGGAGACTTATACCATCAAGACACTATTATATCACCTGCCACCTTGCAGGACCTAACACATATGAAAATACCTTTCTACCAATATTTTCAGGCAAGAGATTTCCTCCAACACCCATAGGTGAAGAGATGTCTCAGATCAACTTCAATTTCAACTTTTGCATAGGACATAATGTACCCCTCAAAAAGGAGGACAAGGGGGAAATGAGGGGAAGGATCATTGTAGGAGAAGGTGCGCACAGGTGGGGGTCCCTTGAACATATGTGCTGGGATTGTCCCGAGGTGCAAGTCTTTTGGGCACAAGTATGACATTGAATTTCGGGTTGGACTGGTGAGTCCTGGGCAGAGGAAAAGGTGGCATGTGTGTTGGGGCTTATGCCTAATTGGTCCCTTCATGAGAGGCCCCCACAGGGTCTTACCCATATTCTGATTTTGTGGCTAAAATGAGTATTTCATGGACATGGAAGGACTCGGGGGGGGGGGGGGGAGCCCACACTGTCTCTATGGCACTGTCTCTATCCTAGCATTGAGCGATCGACACGATTTACCTATATACATTTTTTGACAACTGATGTAATAAATAATATGAGTAGTCCGACATGTTGTTGAATGTCGCAAATAATAGGTGCGCCCCTTATGGCAAAAACTATCTGCTTCAATGCTCAACGTGCATGTTTTACACCCAGTCTTCATACATTTAAAGTGACCTCTAGTATGCCTGTCAGTTGTGGAATCACCAGTAGGAAGATCCGCTGGGCTCAATATTTCATTCAATTTTCTCGCTCTCGAAAAAGCAGTCCTCATCCGATGTGATTTAAAAAGTGGATGTGCTTTCATAATATCCCAGTGTTGCCGTATAATTTTCATGGCTATTTCGCTACCAGGTACATACCGCATGACAAATGTCGTGATGTTCACATCTACCTCTTCTTTTTTTTTTTTTTCCTTTATTTATCACTTTTAACATTTTAATCAAGTACAATTCTTGAAATCAGCAAAGATGACTATTAATCATTCATAACATAAAAGAAATTCTTATATCAAAGAAAAGGGAAATCTTGATCTATTTCTCATCTATAGTCCACAATATGGAGGCATTATATACTATATTTCAGGAAAACTATATTTAATAAAAGCTAGGAAAAAGGTGGCTGAGCAAAAGGTCCGAGTATATACTTTATGGCGTAGACGTTATTACAGGTCCCGGTAATAAAATGGGTGAGCCAGGTAACTTAGAGTCCAGGAATGAATTAAGTTGTTTAGAGTCATAGAATATATATTTAACAGAATTTAACTTTATGACACATTTGCAAGGAAAATTTAACCAAAACAGTGCTCTCAATTGCAATGCCTTGGGACGAAGTTTGAGGAATTCCTGTCTTTTCTTCTGCGTTACCTTTGAGACATCTGGGTACATTCTTATATTATAACCAAGGAAATTCTGTTCTCTATGCAAAAAATATTGTTTTAGTATCCAGTCTCTATCAGGTTGCAGAATAAATGTAACTTTGAGTGTTGCTGACGTTAGTCCCACCATATCATCTTCTATCATTTGTGTTAAACTTACATCCCCAGTTTCTACTGGGGGAATTACTCTTTCAGAGTCCCTCTTCAAAAAGGACGTTACATAAAATATCTTTGATATAGGAGGATATGACTGTTCGGGTACTTTCAGTACTTCTGTAAGATACTTTTTAAAAGTAATAAGAGGTGAGATAGACAGCTGTTTTGGAAAATTTAACAGTCTAAGAGTATTAGACCGTTGGTAATTTTCAAGCATTTCCACCTTGTTTTGTAAGAGTATGTTTTCTTTGATCAGATTAACTTGAAGCTGTTGACAATTTTGTATAAGTTTAGAATTATTTTCGTTATCTTTACTCAAAGTTTCCATTTTTTTTTTCCATAGAGGGTAATTTTCCAGACAAGATTTCAATCTGTTGATTTACAAATGTGAATTTCGAAGCAAAAGAAGCTTCTAGACAAGCTAGAGCTTCCCAAATTGATTCTAAAGTTATTTCTTTTGGTTTTGGAGGTAATAAAGACTTACTTGGTAAGCCTACATTTGGAATCTTCGGTAACTGGCTTCCTCCCATCGCTAGATTTTCTCCTAGGACAGTCTCCCCTTGTTCTCCCGCTATTGCAATAGCGGGGTCTATCGGCGTCTGTAGGCCCGTAGCAGCGCCCGTGCCAGGAGGCCCCATAGGCGTTTGTGCATTCAGAGTCTCCTGGGTTGCTTCCGGGTTTTCCGCCGGCATCGGGGGAGGATTACGCTCTTCGGGGCTCCAAGATGTTTCTGCTTCAAGCCGCGAAAGTGGGAGTCCTCTCTCCATATTCGTCGGCAGCGAAGACAACGCTCCCGAAATCGTACTCGGAACCATGAATCGGTCCAGAGTTCCAAGAGATGGTATAGATTGCACCACCAGGCTGGTGCGTTGTCTGCCTCTTCTTTTGGGCATCAGAAATCCGGGTTTCAGGAAACAAACTAAGGTAAATCTGGAGCTGGTTCACTTGCATCTTACTCAGCCGCCATCTTGCCTCCTCTACCTCTTCTTAATTGTAGTTCTGCAGAAGCAATTCTCTATTATTATATTTAGCCCTTTGATATGCACGTTTCAAGACTTTCTTAGGATAATTGCGTTGCATCAGTTTCATGCCAAAATTCTGAGCTTGTTGGTGAAAGTCTTCATCTCAGGTACATATTCTCCTAAATCGTAAAAATTGGGAGAAAGGGAGACTGTTACGCAAAGCCTTTGGGTGATAGCTCCCATACTCCAAAATGGTGTTCCGATCTGTCGGTTTCGTGTAAACCTTGGACTTGAACTCACGCTGGCATGAAGTAACTTCTACGTCCAGAAAATGTATAGATGTTTCTGAAAAATTCAATGTAAATTGGATATTATGGTGACATCTATTGAGCCAAGCGTGAAAATCCCTAAGCTCTTGATTATCACCACTCCACAGCCGGAAGATATCGTCAATGTATCTATGCCATATGTGTATCTTCTGCTGGAAAGGAGAGTCTTGCAGCCACTTTCTCTCAAAAGCTGTCATGTATAAATTGACCAGAGTCGGGGCGAAAGTTGCGCCCATGGCCACACCGGAAATTTGCATAAATAGTTTTTCTTTGAATTAAAAAATTTCTTTGCACAGCGCCAGTTTTAATAAAGCTGATAGAAAATCTGTGGGTACATCATGAGGCCAGGGTCTGTCATCTAATTCTATATTTCTCAAGCGGTTAGGCGCCGAAGGCAGCATTGAAGAGGTGAGTTTTAAGCAGAGATTTGAAGATGGGTAGGGAGGGGACATGGCGTATGGGTAAAGGAAGATTGTTCCAGGCATAGGGTGAGGCAAGGCAGAATGAGCGGAGCCTGGAGTTGGCAGTGGTGGAGAAGGGTACTGAGAGAAGGGCTTTGTCCTGTGAGCGGAGGTTACGGGCGGGAACATAGGGGAGATGAGGGTGGAGAGGTAGTGAGGAGCCGCAGACTGAGTGCATTTGTAGGTAAGGAGGAGGAGCTTGAATTGTATGCAATATCTGATCAGAAGCCAATGAAGTGATTTGAGGAGAGGGGTGATATGAGTATATCGGTTCTGGCGGAATATAAGACGTGCAGCAGCGTTCTGAACGGATTGAAGGGGGGATAGATGGCTGAATGGGAGGCTGGTGAGGAGTAAGTTGCAGTAATCAAGCTAAGAGGTAATGAGAGCGTGGACGAGAGTTCTGGTGGTGTGCTCAGAGAGGAAAGGGCGAATTTTGCTGATGTTGAAGAGGAAGAAGCGACAGGTCTTGGCAGTCTGTTGGATATGCGCAGAGAAGGAGAGGGAGGAGTCGGTTTACAAAGCACTAATTATTATTTTTTGAGTGATAGTTTGTTGCACTATAGGTGGTTGGGGGCTGTTTATGATTACAAAATTGTCACAGCTGTAGGCACATCACTCATATGGTGGTAATCGCCTGTGTGACTGGATGAGACGTCCCCTTAACAGAAAATAGCATTGCTTCATGTATATGTTTCCACACACCATAGATTGTGCGAGTCACAAAATATATAGGTGGAACATAGCCATACAGATTATTTTTTGATTATTTCTAGGATAAGCAGCATAAAATCCTGAAAAGCTGTGACAACAGTTGATTCCCCCCGGGGGGGGGGGGGGGTCTCGACTGTCACCACAGCTTTTCAATGTTTACATGTGTTATCTGGGTGGTTATTTACATTCTTCAAATATACTCTCTCTGTCTTATGCTAATGATATCTTTGTTCTGTGTCCAATTCAAGAAACTTTGGAAAGTACTTTTTTATGATTAAAACAATACACAAAGGCCCCTGTTTACAAAGCCCCGGTACTGCTGACACAGCCCATTCACTTTGAATGGACCATGTCAGCATTGCCCCGTGGCTTTGTAAACGGGGGAGGGGGGAGTTAATTGAGAAATGGGCACTAGCAAATGTTCTTAAGCTTAATGCACAGAAGACTAAACTAGTGTGGTTTGGAGAATAATTGCACCGACAACTTTACTTCCATTACTCGATTATAGCAACTCATGATATTGTAATGTATATAAACAGCAGATGTGTAAGCTTCAACTTTTGCAGAATACAGCTGCTCGATTGATTTTTGGTCTAGGAAAATGTAGTGGTCAGTTCTCTTTTGGACAATTTACATTGGCTAAGATTAGAATCTTGGATGCAATTTAAAATTTCTTGTCAAATTTATCAATAGAAATCAAACAAAATAAAACATGGAAAAGAAAATAAGATGATACCTTTTTTATTGGACATAACTTAATACATTTCTTGATTAGCTTTCAAAGGTTGCCCTTCTTCGTCAGATCGGAAATAAGCAAATATGCTAGCTGACAGTGTATATAAGTGAAAACATTCAAGCATTACTATGACAGTCTGACAGGGTGGGAGGATGGGGGTGGGTCGGAGGTATACATGGGGACATCAAAGCATATCATTGATATTCTAACAGGATGGGTGTGGATAGGTGAGGGGTGGGGTGATCAACAGAGACATACAGCTTTATGGTTTATAATGGGCTAGGAACCCCAGATCCTTGTTAAGTCCTTTCTGTTGGGTGTTAAAATATTCAATCATTCTGACTTCAAAGGTCTTACGTTCTTGTATGGTTTTAAAGTTACCTTTCAGTATTCTCACTGTGAAATCACTGGTACAGTGTCCTGGTTCTGTGAAGTGCTGTCCCACCTGGGTGGGGGCCCTACTGCCTGTATTGTTCATGTGATGTCTATGTAAATTGAATCTTGTCTTAAGCATCTGGCCTGTTTCTCCAATATAGCATCCTTCGTTACATTTTTTTACACTGAATGATATATACCACATTGGAAGATGAGCAAGTGAAAGATCCCTTTATGTTGAACAATTTACAAATGCGTTTATGGCATGAATTCTGTTATGGTAGGAAATTTACCCCTGTTTTCTAAGCTGCACGCTAATACTGGCATTGTCGCACAGCTTAGTAAACAGGAGGGGTAATATCATCTCCAGATCTAAGAGAACACCTGAGGAGTTCAAAAAAATTGACTCGATATTCCTTCCATAAGGAAAATGAAGTTGAAACATTCTGGGAACATTCTTTTGTATTTCAGGGGCCAAAAAATAAGGAATAGTTTACCAGTGTCCATACAATTAATATCTAATTGTAGTCTTTTTTTTGTGAACTTATATTTGTTCTCCTTGTAATATTATATCCTTTTGAAGAATTAACTTAAAATGTAAATTGTATATCATATCTGAATGAGATATTTATTGTTGTTGTGAACCACCTTGAAGTTTTGTTAAAACTGCTAGGACCTACCTCAATCTACATTATCCCACCTGCAGGAATGTTAAATACAAGACCCTTTATGCTTCATCCTTCCCTTATATCAGTCCAAAATCATGGAATGTTCTGCCAAAACAACTTAAGCTCGTCTATCACCAACTGTTCAAGAAGTCCTTAAAAACTTTCTTATTCAACAAGGCTTATTCCACTGGCAACTCCAATGTTTAACTTCTCTCACTCGTTGGCAATTCGCCCCTGACATTTACCCCATGCCATCTCATGTTCCTTCCCCTCCTGACTCATTCCGAATCTGTGCCATCTATGTATTGCAGGGGCATATCTGCGTGGGGCCACAGGGGCCTGGGCCCCTGCAGATTTCGCCCTGGACCCCCCTACCGCCGTCAACCCTCCCCCGCTGCTGTTGTTTACCTTTGCTGGCATGGGACCCCAACCCCCCTCCAGCCGAGGTCCGCTTGCCGCCTTTAAAGATATTTCTTCAGCTGGCGGGGGACCCCAACCCCCGCCAGCCGACCCGACGTCTTTAAAGTTCTTCTTCGGCCTCCGTGGCCGTACTGTAGTTGATAGCTGTTCAATCCAGTTCGGAGTCTGACGTCCCAGCAAAGGTAAGCAACGGCAGCGGGGGAGGGTAGGCAGCGGGGGGGAGGGTGGAGAGTCGTTGGTGGGGGGATCTGGCAATGGCGGTGGGATTCTGGCAATGGTGGCAGTGGGGGGGGTCATTGGGGGGGGGGGCTAAAATATGCCCCTCCCTCTGGCCCCCCCCTACCGCTGGAGTCCAGATACACCCCTGATGTATTGTATTGTATCCTCTTGATTTTATGTAAGCCACATTGTGCCTGCTCATGTGGGAAAATGTAGGGTAAAAATGCACCAAATAAAAAATAATAAAATTTTTAAAAAAGACACGGAATAGAATTGTAATTATCTTTTGCAGTTAGTGGGAGTGCAATAGCACATAATTTCCATATCACATGTTTAGCTTGTAGAGTCTCATGGAACTGCAATATAAGCTGAATTTTGTCCCATACTTCAGGCCAAAAAATACTCAGGTTCACGCATTTGAATACCAGATGAACAAGCAGGGCTTTTTTTTTAGGGGGTACTTGGGGGTACTGAGTACTGGCACCTTTTCTATTGTCTGCTATAATTGACCCATGGACCCCCAAGTTTTAATAAAACAGATCAGGCTCTACACACCAGTTCTGCCTTGTCATACATTCTGTGACCGGTGGCAGGGGGCTTGGCTATTGTGGGATGGGTCCCTCAGTGATCACCCCACCCCTGAAGAGTGGCCTAGTATTTGAGTACCGACACCTTTTTTGCTAGAAAAAAACGCACTGTGAACAAGTGTACCTGTACTGTACATGAACCACAAGCCCCGCAAGTATCAGATGGGACAGTGCCACAAGTTTAGATTTTCTTGGAGCCCACAATGCTCTGTGTTGCATGAAAAACCCAGTAGATGAGGGTTTCTAAGGCCAGGTTTGGGAACCTCTGCAAAGCTATTTCTCCGTGCAATACGGCGGGAGGCGCTAGGACCAGGGGGAGAGCCTAATCCCGCACGCATTGCACCTGTTTCCCGCGGCTGCAGGGAGGTGCCGCGAGCACGATCTGGTATTTAGCATCGTTGCGGTGGTCCCTTCGATCCTACAACCGGTGGGGCGCTGGGATGGCTGCGTTGCCTCGCTACCTGCAGCAGACGCACCTGGTCGTCCGCTTCCAGAGATGCTGCGGGCTCTACCTGTCCTACGACGGAGGAACCGAGCATCAGCACCGCCGGGCCTCTGCCAACGGGGACGCACCGGTGGCCGGAACGTGGCCTAGCCTGGCTCAGCAAAATGGATCGGGAAGTCAGCAGAAGCCTACGGATCGGGTAAGGATCCCTGCGGCAGGAGCCTGGCTTGTTCAGATGCGTTTTAGTGTCATGTGTCTAGCGACCCTTTGGCAGTTTAAGGTGTGGGATATTGGCATTCTACTTGTTCAGCACTTGGAACCCTTTATAAAGAAAATACACTTCTAGGTTGCTTATTACCTGTCCCCAGCATTACTTTAAATGACTGAACAAAATTCCGCCAAGCCAACTTTTTCTAGTGTTACTTTTCGCAAAACAGGAAAGTCAGGTGGGAGGGTCTCGAACACGCCTTGCAGACAACATAATTTAGAATTGAAACTCCGTGCGGAGTCTGTGCTTGGGGAAAACCAATAAAACATCATGTTTCTTTCATGTACTGTGGCAAATAAGTATTTCAAAAAGTTGTAAGAAATATGCAATGTGCATATATATATGTGAAATGGCTTTGTGCACGGAGCTTGTGGTGTGTGTGTGTATACATATGTAACTTTTTTTTTTTTTTTTTTAAACTGTAGTCTCCCTTTTTAAGGGATAGTCATGGTGGCTTACTTAAAGCATTCTGCACTTCATTTACAAAAAACCCCTTCCCCAGGGAGTTTACAGTCCGAATACCTGAGGCAATGGGGATAATTGACTATGCAAGATCACAAAGTGGCTCAGTGGGATTTCAGTACTGTCTTCGGCCACTTTTCTCTAACTTTCTCCTTATGGTTACTCTGTGTACGTTGGTACCCAAAAAGCCAAGCATATTTTGTGGCCTTCAAGGACAGTTTTAGGCTAGAAGAATAAGTTCAGTGCTGGTGCTACAGTACTGATGTTCCAATTGAAGCTTACTATGGATTAGAGTCTCCGTATTTGCGGAGATGAGTCCAGAAAAAATAAAATGCTGCCCTGTCCCTGCCGCACACACAGTGACCTTGATCTCCCAAGAAAGTCAGATAATAAGCAGTGAAAATATTGGTAAAAATAAGAGAAATATTTTCTTCTGTAGTCTAAAAACAAAACCTGGAAAAGATGTGCACTTCCAAAATTCATGAGCAGCATGCTCCCATCTCCTCTGTGTTTCCTCCAATCCATGAGCAGCTTGTTCCTTCCCCTCCTGGGTTTACCTTGCAGCCATGGTGGTGTAGTGGCCTCTTTGGGGCTGGAAAGAATCCCACTCTTTTCTGTCTTGGCTTCAGTGACTTTGCAAGACTTCTGTGAAGTCTCAGCAGCCATTTTCATGTGGCAGCGGACAGGAAAGAGTAGAGCCCTTTCCTGCTCTGGAGAGGCCACTAGACCACGAGGGTGTGCTATGGTAGGCTTCGGGGGGGGGGGGGGAGAGAGAGAAGGCCAGTCTGTCCGTCCGTCATCCCGCCAGCCCAGAAACCCAGATAAATGGGCTGGCTGGAAAAAAAAACATACGGACCTCTGACAGTCTCCCCTGAAGGAGGACATATCTAAGGAAATCCAGACATATGGTAACCCTACCATGGATCAAGGAAATTTAATGTTTAATGACAAGAGATGGCATGACATCACAAGGCTGAAGCCAATTCCCTCAGCAGCCACTATCTTAGTTTGTTTTGGACCATCAGGTGCTGCATCAATGTTGTCATTCCTTGTTGTATCTAAGTTATAGTTAGAAACATGCTGACTTCTGCAGCATAGGTTATTCCATTGTGATTGATCCAGTGGCGTAGCCACGGGTGAGCCTGGGTCCACCTAGTTAGGGCTCGGGCCCACCCAACAGTACCACACGTTTAGTGGTAGCTGGTGGGGATCCCAAGCTCAGCCAGCTGAAGACTTCCCCCTAATGGTAACGAAAACACTACTCTCCACGATACCAGCACCTGCACATGCTCAGTTTTCAGCGCATGCATACTGCAGACTGCCTTGGTGAAAAGAAGCATTTCCCCACCAGCTGAGATTTTTGGTGGTGGTTGTTAGAGGGAGGGGGGGAAGAGCACTTGGTGCCCACCCACTTCTTGTCTAGGCCCACCCAAAATCTGTAGTCTGGCTACGCCCATGGATGATCCTTTCATTGTTTAGAGTAGTAATTGGGCCTAAATCGTAATCATTGTCACTTGGAGGGGCTGGCAACAAATCCATGACACCGCAACCACTGTCTCCACATAGCATTTACGCAGTAATTACCCTCTAAGGATCATGGCGTGTGCATCCTTCACTTTAGTGATGGGCATCGACACTCGTTCCATGGGAGGCAGCCTCCCACTTTTTTTATTGCACACGTTTCACACTTCATCAACTTTTCTGTTCACCTTGCGCTTTCTGTGCTAGATTTATGCAAGCTCAAAGCTGACGCCTTTCTCTCGCCTGCCCACCAGCCACCTTCCCCGCTCTCTCACTCTCTCTCCTCCTCAATAGCTCACTTTCTTCCACCTGCCATGTATTACTGTATTATATAGAACAGTGTAGAAAAATAAGCACAAAATAGTTTTACTGTTTCTACTAGTTAAAATATATCATGAAATTGAAAATCACTAAAATAGCATAAAATTTATATCTACATATGGGAAGCTTTCAAATTTAAAAAAACAAAACAAAAACACACACATAGGCAGTCATAAGCGTTTCCTGTTGTTTTTATATAGCAATATCTTTGTCATCGTAAGTAAAAATAAATAAATAAAGGCATATTGTTCAGCACTGAATTCCACAGTAGAGCATTGCAAATAACAAAGCAAGTTGTGGAGTACTGACAAAAAAACCCCATTAAGCCCCCCCCTCCTAACAGAGAATGCAGAACCAAGGAGGTTTAATTAAAACGATATGAACCTTACAGGTTTGCTGTTTTGAATAGCATTTGCTATTGCTTTGGACAAACCAATATGGCGGCAAGCTCTGCCCACTTGCTTCAGCCCAGGTAATGGGCCAGATAGGCTCATGCTGTCTCCGGTCATTAAACCTCCTTGCCATGGATAGGCAGCTCTGGTTATTCTAGCTTCTTTCATTGATGAAAGCCCACATTGCATAGTATTCTAAGAGCTAGAATTACTAATGTGTTAATCACCATTAAAGTGTGTTCTTAACTAGATACTATCATATAGTGGAACTTGTTATAAAATAACAGGTATTAATGTTTGCTAATGTGATAGTACTCAAGTGTAACTCGAGCTCCAAGGGACCTGTTTACTAAAGCGCGTTAACGTTTTTAATGCACCTACAATTAGTGCATACACTAACTGTGTAGGCGCCTATAGGGATATTGTAGGTGCATACATGGTTTATGCACATTAAAAAAAAATGTTAAAGCACCTATAATGCGGCTTAGTAAACAGGGCTCTAAATCAGCAAAGACATAACTGATTGATATGGCAGTCACTCCATTCAGCATTCCAGGATTTAAAGTTTATAGGCAGTTAATTGCCAAGATATCGCTCATGAAAAGTAGGATTCATACTGCTCTGCCTCTGGAGCCACCACCTGTGAATATACAGTAGGACCAGTGTGGGCTGGAAATTCCTCAGAAGTAGCTTTATCTCGAAGGTTCCCAAACCTGTCCTGGGTAAACCCTACGCAGTCAGGTTTTCAGGCTATACTGAATGAATGTTCATGAGACACTTGCATGCCACGGAGGTCACTTATGCAAATCTCATGCATATTAATTCAACAAAATATTAAACTATTTTTTGATTACTATTTATTATATATCACATATCAAACCTATAAAATCATTTTATCAGTAAGCCAGATACACACACTCACATGCTCATCCAAGCCTTGCACCAGATCTTACTAATACATCATGTGCCTAACTACTATCGTGAGCCCTGACAATCAACTCTTGTTACAATTAACAGTTCCTTCAAAACTTTCATTTAAATAAATTACTGTATTTTCATCTTGTCAACAAAACTTGTCGTCACTGTTTTTGATGACCAGCTCCTTCAACTGCCCTTTAAAGCAATTTGTTGATTATCCATATCATTAAACTTGTTGTTGCTTCCAGAATATTCTCCTCCACTCCACATTTAACTTTCCAAAGCCAGCAGGCTTCACTGTTTAGCAGTTTCCAATACTACATCTGGATCCTCAAGGCTGGTCTTCACAACACCACCCTTTATCACACACAGTATCCCGCACCCTACACAGCTTGTGTTTCGCTACGTGAGCATCATCAGGGATCGGGTTCAATTGATGATTCCATCCAATTCATGGATGCCATTTTTGTTGGGGCGTGGACGCACGGAAGTGCCATGAGTTCCTGTCTGCCCGATATCCACGAATTGGATGGAATCATCAATTGAACCCTGATGACCATCACATAGCGAAACACAGGCTGTGTAGGGTGCGGGTTACTGTGTGTGATAAAGGGTGGTGTTGTGAAGACCAGCCTTGAGGATCCAGATGTAGTATTCAAAACTGCTAAAACGGTGAAGCCTGTGAATGTGGAGATGAATATTCTGGAAGCAACAACGAGTTTAATGATATGGATAATGCAACAAATTGCTTAAAAGGGCAGTTGTTGAAGGATGAATGTAGGGGTGTGTGTATCTGGCTTATTGATGATAGATGATGTTATAGGTTTGATATTTGTGATATATAATTAAGAGTAATCAAAAATAGTTGATATCTTGTTGAATATTTAATATATAGAGTACAGCTGTAAAAAAAGTTTTTTTTACCCAGTGTAGAGCTATGCATACTCATTGAGGATATCCTGAATGAATGTTCATGAGATTTGTATGCCAAGGAGGTCGTATATGCAAATGTCATGCATATTCATTCAGGATATCCTGAAAACCTGACTGTCTGGGGCTCCCCAAAACAAGCTTGGGAATCACTGGCTTACCTTTCACATAACTCTGCTGCATCCATATTTAAGACCTGTTTTACTAAATCACAGTAGCAATTCCTGTGCGGCAAATGCAATGCAGCCCATCCAAAATGAATGGACTGCAAAGCATTGCCATGCTGGGAATCACTAGCGTGGTTTAGTAAGAGGCCCTTGGCACTCTTCCCATAGATACAAAACAGGAGAGAACTTTTTCTGTAAGGACCTTAATTCTTTATCTAGATCTTTTTTTTGGTGTCTTTGACGTTTTTTTAAAGCCACTGGTATATAAAATATGGCAATACAATAACTTATATATTAATGCGAGCTGAAGATCTTTATACCATACAATTTCACTGATCCCTTTCTCAGATTATCGGTTTTAACAGTTGACTTCAAATCTCATTGACAAAAAAAACCTCCATCCTCAAGTTTTTTTTTTTTTTGTATAATATCAATATACAAAAGTGTTTTAGTATATCAAAAGATTAAAAAGCTCAGCTTCATACTAAGCCACACACCAAATCGGCCCTACCACAGTGGTAGCACAGGAGCCTGGTGGTAGTTCTGAAGTTGGCACAGTTTCCCACAGTAGAAAATAATTTTCAATTTTCTACAGGGGGGGGGGGAGGGGGAGCATTCTGGCAGTAGTCAGCAGCATGGGCACATTGCTGTGCACTGCTTGATTTACTGTGGGGTTAGCACATGAGCCTTTACCGCCTCATAAATAAGTGGTGGTAAAGGCTTGGGCAGTAGACTAATTTATTAGCACATGGTTGTTTATTGCCCCCTTTACAAAAAAAAAAAGGCCAAGAGAGGAAGTGACATCACGAGCTCCGATGGCTGCCTGAATCCGGAGCTCCGTCGCGTCCCTGTTTTATTTAGCTAACGGCAGCGTTCCTTGCCCTTAAACCGATACCCGGTGCAGCGGAAAATTACTGGGATTTTGCCGGGTTAGTGTGTCCGTTGTCGGGGAAGATGTCTGTGGTCTGCAAGGAGAGTGAGCGGCAGTCAGCGCAGCAAGCGAGTAAGGCCGCGATCCGCCACGTGCAGGCATTGGCTCGTGCTTCCCATTCTGATTCTGCTCAGTCTACTGCAGAGGCTTGTGGTGTGGCAACTCTAAGGATCTAGCTAAGTGCTTGCAGGCGATCCATGATGAAATTAAATCCTCTAAGGAGGAAATATTGGATAGAATGGATGTTTTGTGTGTAGACTTGCGTGAGTTGGGAGGGCGCGTGAAGGATCTAGAGGCGCGAACTGAAGAACAAGCTGAACATTTGAATGGGGCCGATTTTAAAGCAAAACTTTTTGATTTACTTTTGAGTTGCAATATAAAGTGGATGATCAAGAAAACCGGGGGGAGATGGAACAACCTTCGTTTTCGAGGGGTTCCGGAAGTCGGAGATAAAGAGGATGTTGGTGCTGTGGTTAAATTGCTCTGTAAAAAGCTGCTTGATTCGGAAGAGATCAGGTGGAGCGAGCACACAAAGCATTGGGAAAGCGGTCAGATAATAAGCCAAGAGATATCGTGGTTTACTTTTCTTCCTATGCTATGAGAGAGCGATTTATAAGGGCTTGTCAGGTTCCCTATATCGAATACAACGAGGCACAAGTGAAGGTGTTTCAAGATCTGTCACAGCTGACTCTGGCTAAGCGACGTGCGATGAAACCTGCTTTGGATATCTTACTTGCAAATAAAATCCCGTACCGATGGACTTTTCCCTTTGGACTTTGTTTCACTGTGGGGGGAAGGATGCATTGTCTCCGATTTATTTTCTGAAGTCTGGAAGGTACTGCATGAGGAGGGGTTGACAGCTGCTGAGCAGAGAAGAGTGATGAAAATGATAAAGGGAATGGGACCACTTCACTATGAGGAAAGGCTGAAATGGCTTGGGTTCTTCAGCTTGGAGAAGACAGCTGAGGGGAGATATAGAAGTATATAAGATAATGAGTGGAGTGGAACGGGTAGATGTGAATTGCTTGTTTAATCTTTCCAAAAATACTAGGACTAGGGGGCACCCAATGAAGCTACAAAGTAGTAAATTTAAAGGGAATCGGAAAATATTTCTTCACTCAACATGTAATTAAACTCTGGAATTCATTGCCAGAGAATGTAGTAAAAGCAGTTAACTTAGCGGGGTTTAAAAAAGGTTTGGATGGCTTCCTAAAGGAAGTCCATAGACTATTATTAAAATGGACTTTGGGAAAATCCACTGCTTATTTCTAGGATAACCCAACATAAAATGTATTGTACTTGTGACCTGGATTGACCACTGTTGGAAACAGGATGCTGGGCTTGATGGACCTTCGGTCTGTCCCTGTATGGCAATACTTATGTACTTATAATGTTGAACTTTACTCTTGATTAGGCAGTATATCAAATCTAAATGGCTTACAATCGTAAAATTAAAAGGGAAGAATAGCAACAGGACAGGGATATACCAATAGGAATGCGAGTTACAATAACAGCAATTAACTATTGCAATAAGTCATAAGTTACTTAGCAACCATACTATACAGGGAAGGATAGTGAGAAGCAATTTACTGGGAGGATCACCACTAAATCAGCAAGCAGGGTTAATCAGGAAGGAAGATTAAGATAAGGTTTTTACCCCCTGCTTTAAATCATTGGTAAACTTTCTACACAGAACTACAATAGTAAAGCATTGCAGTGTGAGGGCCACCAAGCTAAAGAGAATGGTGCAATGCTTTACAATCTCTCTCTCCCCGTGACAACTGAATTTAAATTTAACTGAAATTCTAGAATCATCCTTATCAGAAAATTTCTGAAAGACTTTGTTGGTGTCTTTTTTTTTTTTTTTTGTGTTCGAACAGGATTTGGAGGCTGTCAAACATTTTGTTTTGTTTTGGTTTTTTTTTTTTTAAGAAATCACAATCTTTATTCTATGGGAAAAAGATATAGATGTACCTGGATGTTACAAGACAAACTCAGGAAAGAAGAAAAGAGTTTCTAGCCTTTAGGAAAGAAACCCTAGAGATTGGAGCATCTTTCTATTTGAATTATCCCTGTAAATGTGTGATTAAATATATTTTCTTCTCACCAGAACTAAAATGCCTTTTATCAATCAAGTTGGTTTCAGCTTAGTAATACATCTTAAGGATTGATATAAATGTATTAATGAATCGGGTTAATTGTGTGTTAACTATATACAACTTAACAATATTCCTTTAAATTCTCTCCTGAAAATGTATCTCCTTCTCCTATTGTGGTCTAAAGAAGGCTTATTTTTTTTTTTCCTCTTTATACCAGTTTTCTTATAGGTCCATCCAGTCTGCCCAACAAGATAACTCATGTGCTACTTTTTGTGTATACCTTACCTTGATTTGTATCTGTCTTTTTCAGGGCACAGACCGTATAAGTCTGCCCCGCCTCTGCCTTCCAACCTCTGCTAAGCTCCTGAGGATCCCTTCCTTCCGAACAGGATTCCTTTATATTTATCCCACGCATGTTTGAATTCCGTTACCATTTTCATCTCCACCACCTCCCGCGGGAGGGCATTCCAAGCATCCACCACTCTCTCTGTGAAAAAATACTTCCTGACATTTTTCTTGAGTCTGCCCCCCTTCAATCTCATTTCATGTCCTCTAGTTCTACCGCCTTCCCATCTCCGGAAAAGGTTAGTTTGCGGATTAATACCTTTCAAATATTTGAACGTCTGTATCATATCACCCCTGTTTCTCCTTTCTTCCAGGGTACATGTTCAGGTCAGCAAGTCTCTCCTCATACGTCTTGCAACGCAAATCCCATACCATTCTCGTAGCTTTTCTTTGCACCACTTCAATTCTTTCTACATCCTTAGCAAGATATGGCCTCCAAAACTGAACACAGTACTCCAGGTGGGGCCTCACCAACGACTTATACAGGGGCATTAAAACCTCTTCTGCTGGTCACACCTCTCTATACAGCCTTGCAACCTTCTAGTTAATGGCCACCGCCTTATCACACTTGTTTTTCGTCTCCTTCAGATCCTCAGATACTATCACCCCAAGATCTCTCTCTCCCCGTCCGTACCTATCAGACTCTCCCCGCCTAACGCATACGTCTCCCGTGGATTTCTATTCCCTAAGTGCATCACTTTGCATTTCTTCGCATTGAATTTTAATTGCCAAACCTTAGACCATTCCACTAGCTTCCTCAGATCCTTTTTCATGTTTGCCACTCCCTCCCGGGTGTCCACTTGTTAAATATTTCTGATAAATTAATTTAAAAAAAAAACCCCAATCTCTCTCCCCTTTTTGAATATATCATCTTCCCCTTTCCTCCTCCCCACAAAAAGTACTAAATTTTGTCCTATGCTTCTGTGCATTAACTTGTACATGCCAAATTTTCACTGTTTACGCTCCACCTGTTTAGATAGCACACCTCGACCTTGCAGTACTGTCTCCAAAACCTTGTTTTTCTCACAAATCCTTCTACATTGTCACTTTAAAATGTAAGGACTGGTCCCCAAAATATTTTTCAGGGATTATTCCTCTCTTTCCCCCCCCCCCCCCCCCCCCCCCTTGTTGGCATGAATATCATATACCACTATTTGGTTTCCTAATGCTTAATTAGTTCCTACCATTTTGGGGACATAACTGCTGTTCCATACAGGAGGCTCACGATATCTTCAGTACTGACCCATTCATAAGGGGTTAATATTAAGTGAGGCAATTGAATCTCTGCTTTATAGATGAGCCTACCATCCAACATTCCTCCTATTCCATCCCTTCCCTGAGGTTTCCCTGCCCTTCCCCAGCTTACCATACAACTGTGGTGGTGCAATGGCAAGCTGGGGCAGGTGTGTAGTCTTCCCCTCCCCCAACACGCACACTCCAAAGTGAAAATGGCTGCCATGAGTTCAGTAGCAGTCTCATGTTTGCCACTGAAAGCTGCAGCAAGTCACAGCAGCCATTGTGGGATTGGAGCCAGCAAGGAAGAAATTCTATTTCTATTCACATATATGGTAGGCCAGAAATGGCTCCCAGCCCTGCACAAGCTATTTAACTAGTCATCTGTTGATGAACAGTGGCATGAAACTGGTAGTGCCCTGAATATCACTGCAGACAGCTGAAGTTAAAGCTGGCCACTTTATACGCAGTCCAGGGGGTGAGTCAGCACTTGAAGACGAGTGCCAATTTTTTCAGCACTTAGTTATGCAGTCCAATATGACTGCTTAAAAGTCCTACCTTTTTTTTTTTGTAGCATCGCTTAGGTGGTTTAAGTGAAGAATATCTCATTTAACTACATGAGCCAGCCGCATAAACCCAGATAGTCAATGCTTGTGCCCAAACATTGCCTGGCATCAAATATCCGGGAATACCACCAGCAGCTTAAAATGCTCACTGTTGATGGCTGCCCTACTTACTATGGGGTCCCTTTTTACAAAGGTGCGCTAGCAGTTTTAGTTTGTGCTAAACACTAGACATACCCATAGAAATATATGGGTGAGCAACGTTTAGCATGTGCTTATTCTTAGCGTGCGCTAAAAATGCTGTGCGCCTTTGTAAAAGGGGATATGTCACTCAAGATTTAGTTTGACAAACATCTTTAACCAACCAATTTCCTGCTGTATTGTATAGAAATGAAGGCTTAAAATATACACACATCTCTATATATTAATAATTTGCCTCCCTATATGGCTGGTTCGTAAGTGTATGCTAATGAGCTTATATCAGTTCGCCTCCAGCGTTCCCTGACCTCGCGGAAAGACGAAATGTCAGAGGAGGGCGGGACACTGAGAGGGAAGGAAAGGGAAGGCTGGAGGCGATGCAAGCCGAGCCTGCTGCCGCTGCAATCTGAGGTATGGCGGGGAGGGCACAGGAGAATCGCTGGACATGGATGGGAGGGCAGAGGAGAGAGGTGAGAACGCTTAGACGATAGCCTTTCTAGGGCCCATTTCATTTGTTCCAAAATGGGTGTTTTTGCTTTGTTATATATAAAATGTATTGGACTAAATGCATTTCTTTTTTCCTAGTTCTGACAAAGTGAACAAAAGATGATAGACTAAAAGTGAAATCATAAAAAGCATTCTAATAGTCTGAAGAGATCAGTGATCAGAAGGTGGCAAAGCATCAATTTTATAGTAAAGTGATAGGGAAAACGGATGTTTAAAACGATCCAGGAATGTATGACTTTCATCAGATTATTTTAGTTAACATGGACTCGTTTTTAAAGTTTCCTTTTCATATACTTGTTAAAGTTAGTGATGCAGTGCTCTGGTCCCAAGAACTGCTATCCTGGTTTGTTTTGTCTGAATTGTGATTGTCTAGCATCTGGCCTGTCTTATCAACCTAGCATTCTTGATTTGTTTTATATTGGAGAAATTTTATTTGTTGCATTTGTAGCCCACATTTTCCCACCTATTTGCAGGCTCAATGTGGTTTACAATTTTCCGTCATGGCTTGTGTCATTTCAGAATATATATAGAACATGGAGTACAATCCCTTTAAGTTGAATGCCCCTCTCTGGGACAGTGTCTCAAAATGGGTTATTGTATATACCATAAGTGGTTTTATTTAGTAAAATGTGATGCCTTTTAACAGATATCAAGACAGTTTGCAGAATAAAAATCACATTCATATCGATTACCAGATGATGCATAAAACTAGAGAACATTGGGAAGGGAGAAGATAAGTTGCTCAAGACATATTGGCAAAAGCATCCCAAAATTAATCGTGTTTTTAGTCTAGTCCTAAATTTTTGATAGCAACTCTACAACCTTCATTCTGACCTCATGGAATTGCATAAACTTGGAGATACCACCCATAAAGCCCATATGATGTATCCAGCCACAGGTTATTATATGAAGGAATTGTCATTAGATTGAAGCAAATGTCACAGATTATATGGAACAAGCAAAGATATTATGTATGTATATATATATATATATATATATATATATAATATGGGTATCCCTGTACACAGGGATTGAAGTGTCCATATCAAAGCCTTATTCTAATGGGTATAGACAACCAGTGCAATAGAGTAATGTGATCATAAGGTTTTAAATTTATACAAAATAGTTTGGCTGCCAAATTCTGAATAAATTGTTTTCAGCCACACATTGAGTGGACGTCCATCCATACTGGGAACAATGGCTCCTTGCACTCCCAAATGCCAGTGCATGTGCAGTACTGACCACTTTCTCATTTAACTCTGGCTGAGTACATTGTGTGCTGTATCCCAAGCTATTCCACTTTATTTAACCCAGGAGACGACACTGTTTTCCACTCAAAAACCATTCTCTGTTCCTTTATTAAACATTTGTTGTAAAATGTTACCTCCCTCTTAGAAATATCAAATCGAATCAAAATTTCATATACAACAGTGATACCTCGTTTTTCGCTGATAATCCGTCCAAAAAACAATCAATGAAAACCGAGGCAATTATTTCCATGTGAATCAAGGTAAATCCAATGAGCAGGAAAACGCGTGGGTTGCCCTTTTGTTTTTGCAAAATTAGCAGCGAAAACCGAGGCAACCAACGAAATCCAAGACAAAATTTTCACTGAAAAAATCAACGAAAACCGAAACCGAGGTTTCACTGTATGCTAAAGTATGTTTAGCCCTAACCCAGTGGAGCTTCCATTTTCTGTAGTTTATTACTCAAATGCTCTGCCAATCAGGGTTTTTTTTTTAAATAGTTTGCCCTATATACCATAAGCCACATGAGCAAATAATGGCATGTATTATAAAAGATGAATCACAATTTTTTTTTTTTCTTTTTCTTGATTTAGGTACAATAATGTACTTTGAATAGCATGTTGGCAATATCTACACCCTCTACATCTTGAATGGTAACCTTCCATCTGGGTATTATATTTACTGATAGATAATCTTACACACAAATTAGGCCCCCTCATATAAGCAAACCGAGGTATAGCCCAGAATTTATTATGTAATCTTAACATTGGCCAATGTTTTTACAAATAACTTGTTTTACTTGATAGTAAGGGGCACATAAGGTAAGACACATGTCATCTTTGTTTCAGTTTCTGACTTCTCGATGATAGAGCAACCATGGTCTATTTACTTTATATGCCTTTTTAAAAGTTCTGTGAGAAAACAAGATGGCGTCTGAGGAGAACGCAGTAAGGTGGCTGTCTCCCTGTTTTCCTCTAACTTGAAACTTTTTACCTGAGAAAATGCTGAAAAGGAGGGGTAAACAGCGCGTTGGTCCCACTATGCCTGTGAGACCAATGGGGACCGATGGACCGCTTTGCAGTGCTTGGAAGTCTTTTGGGGCTGGATGCCTCGCTGCTGGAGGGAGTGGTGGGAGGTGTCCTGTTCCCCCAGCTTGAGGCCAAGATCTCTCAGCCCTGACGAACTGAGCCCTCCAACAATGCCGGCAGTGGAGCAGCAACGGGGCGGGAAACCCCTTGTACCTCATGCCAAGGAGTACTTCCTGCAGTGGGGCCTGAATGCAGCGTGGATCCATTGGATATCATCAGCGGAAGCGAGGTATCTGGAAGAGCCAGTATCCTGGCAATCTCCAGAGCGGTAGAGGAGAAGCAGCTATCGGGTCAAATTTCACCTGAATTTACATCATTTAAGTCTTTCTTGCCTGCTAAACCAAGCATTACCTTGGACTCAATTTGGGAAGCTCTTATGAGCTTAAACTTCTTTTTCACAGAAACGGTTACTCGTGACCCAAACTACTGAATTGCCATTGGAAAAAAATTTCAGTCTTGGAAACAAGAACACTAAACATTGAGAAAACAATAGAAATGAATAAAGACAATATAAAATCTCCAACTAACTCAGTCCAACTTGATAAAGGAAAATGTTACTTCACTATAAAATGGAAAATTTAGAAAATGAACTAAGAGCCAAAACTCTAAGGTTGGTTGATTTTTTTTTTTTTTTTCCTAAAATAACATCTATAGCCCCTTCAGGAATCTTCAATACTTTGGATAAATATTTCTTGAAAATTATTAAACAGGCTTATCTGCCAGTTTCTAAAATATATTATTTGCCACCATATAAAAAGGAAATATTAATCAAGCTGAACAAGGAACAGATGTTTCATTTGAAATATTGAATCTCACACAAATAATTCAAGAAGATGAGATGGGTACTACACCAGCAACTTTAATTGTATCATTTGTTTTAGAACCAAATCATGATTGGATCCTGAAACAATTTTTTCGTCATAGGGATGAACTCTTTATGAACAATAAGATTAGAATATTTCCTGACATTGCAAGAGCAACTCAAGCGATGTCAATTATTTCTAAAATTTCAACCCCGGGTCCTACAATTGGTGGTTTATTTTGGCTCAATTTTCCCTGTAAATGTGTATTGAAAGTCAGTTCAGTTAAATATATATTTTATGATCCCACTCATTTGAGTTCCTTTTTAGACTCGAGGGTTGCTATAACTCCTACTCTGCAGCTTATCATCTACTCCATAATTGTTATTGATAGGGCACTTTAAGTTCTCTTCTTTACTCACCTGCTAAGTTTAATTAGTGGAATGTATTTTTCATGGAATTGTACCTTGTTTTCCCTTCTAAATTGTGGACTTCTGTATGGAGGGAAAGGAGGGGGGGCGAGAAATTTCCTTTGTCATTTGAAGATTTGTATAACTTGAATATTACTTATCTCCTATCTTTCAAATCAAGAGTTTCTTGAATTATTGTGAATACTTATAAAAATAATAATAATCTACTATAATAATTTGCACCTCCAACGTTCTGATGCTGACCATGGCACACTTGAAGTGAAGCGTTCGTAAGATTCGTCAGTCTATCACCATCTCTTTCCCGCCCTCGCATCAAAATGTGATGACAGTGAGAGGGAAAGGCACGCTGCAGAGTTGCCAGGCAAAGGAACGCGATGTCACATGCATGAGGGGGTCGTCGTCCCTCCCTTCCTTCCACTTCCAGGCCCCCTCCCTCTGATTTTTAAAAGTCACCTTCACTTACCAAGTCAGGGTTATGGCGGCGGATAGAAGCGGTAAAACGCGTGCAGGCTTGGCCCTTCTCTCTCTTTTTCTCAGCTTCTTTCTCAGCTGTGGTCCACCCTTGTGGAAACAGGAAATGAGGGGCGGGACCACAGCTGAGAGAGAGAAGGGCTGAGCCTGCATGCATTTTACCGCTGCTGCCGGCCACCGTAACCCTGACTTGGTAGATGAAGATGACTTTTTTAAAAATCTAAGGAAGGGACAATGACCCTGAAACTCGTGAGGGAGGGAGGCCCCTGGCACACTCTCAATCTCTCTCTCTCTCACACACACACCTCTCCCTCTCCTCCTCCCACCTCCCCCCGAAGAAAACATTGCTAGCGCCCGTTTCATTTCTTTGAGAAACGGGCCTTTTTCTTTTTTACTAGTAAAAAAAAGTTCTGTGAATCACTTGTCTATTACAGCTATGAGCTTTGATTCAAGGCCTGAGACTTTGGTTCAGGATCTAAAATGAGAAAAAAATCTGAGGCCCATGACTTTAACCTGAACTTCAAATGTGACTGCAGAACTCATATTCTGTTGTGACATTCTTGCAGCAGAAAGAGGAACGGGCATAGGTGGAAAAACAGAGTAACATCATTTAGCAACATAGTGGTCACAGATGTTTTGGTGAAAAATAGAACAAAATAACTCAGGAAGATCCTTAGAGGCATATTTTCAAAGCACTTAGCCTTCCAAAGTTCCTCAAAATGCACCACTTGGTCCTCTGACCCCATCCCCACCAACTTACTTACCATCTCTCCCACTGTCACCCCCCTCCCCCCCATCTGTCATATCCTCAACCTCTCTCTCACTGCTACTGTCCCTGACACCTTCAAGCACGCCGTAGTCACACCACTCCTCAAACCATCACTTGACCCTACCTGTCCCTCCAACTACTGCCCCATCTCCCTCCTACCCTTCCTCTCCAAGATGCTTGAACACAGCCGCTGCCTTGATTTTCTCTCCTCTCATGCCATCCTCGATCCGCTTCAATCCGGTTTTCACCCTCTACACTCGAACAGCAACAGCACTATCTCAAGTATGTAATGACCTGTTCCTTGCCAAATCCAAAGGTCACTACTCCAGCCTCATCCTCCTCGACCTATCCGCCGCTTTTGACACTGTCAACCATGAGTTACTTCTTGCCACACTGTCCTCATTTGGGTTCCAGGGCTCTGTTCTCTCCTGGTTCTTCTATCTATCCCACCGTACCTTCAGAGTACATTCTCAGGGATCTTCCTCCACCCCCATCCCGCTCTCTGTTGGAGTTCCTCAGGGATCTGTCTTTGGACCCCTTCTTTTTTCAATCTACACCTCTTCCCTGGGCTCGCTGATCTCTTCACATGGTTTCCAATATCATCTTTATGCTGACGACACCCAGTTTTATCTATCCACAGCAGACATCACTGCAGAAACCCAGGCCAAAGTATCGCCCTTCTTATCCGACATTGCTGCCTGGATGTCCAACCGCCACCTGAAACTGAACATGACCGAGCTTATCGTCTTTCCACCAAAACCCACTTCTCTTCCTCCACTCTCTATTTCAGTCGATAACACCCTCATCCTCCCCGCCTCATCTGCCCGCAACCTCGGAGTCATCTTCGACTCCTCCCTCTCCTTCTCTCCGCATATCCAGCAGATAGCCAAGACCTGTCGCTTCTTTCTCTTTAACATCAGCAAAATTCACCCTTTCCTCTCTGAGCATACCACCCGAACTCTCGTCCACTCTCTCATTACCTCTCGCCTTGACTACTGCAACCTACTCCTCACTGGCCTTCCACTTAACCCTTCAATCCGTGCAGAACTCTGCTGCACGTCTTATATTCTGCCTGGAACGATATGCTCATATCACCCCTCTCCTCAGGTCACTTCACTGGCTTCCGATCAGGTACCGGATACAGTTCAAGCTTCTCCTTCTAACCTACAAATGCACTCAGTCCACAGCCCCTCATTACCTCTCTACCCTCATCTCCCCTTACGTTCCCACCTCCTCTCACAGGACAAATCCCTCCTCTCAGTACCCTTCTCCACCACCGCCAAGCCCCCTCCCTGCCCATCTTCAAATCTTTGCTCAAAGCCCACCTCTTCAATGTCGCCTTCGGCACCTAACCCTTATGCCTCTATTCAGGAAATCCTAGACTGCCCTATTTGACTGACTGTACACTTGTCCTTTAGATTGTAAGCTCCTTGAGCAGGGACTGTCCTTCTCTGTTAAACTGTACAGCGCTGTGTAGCCCTCCTCCTCCTCCCTAAAGTGCACTGCACCCACTAAATCCCCCCCCCCCCCCACGAAAATGGACATGCGGCAAAATCAAAATTGCCGCGTGTCCATTTTGGGTCTCTCACTTTACCGCCAGCCATAGACCTAGCAGTAAAGAATTTGTGTGGTAACGACCTACGTGCAATAGATGCCACTTGGGCGTGTGTCCACTACATGCACCAGAAAATAAAAAATATTTTTCAGACGTGCGCCAAAATGAAATTACCACAAGAGCCACGCAGAAGTCGGGGCGGTAAGTTCATTTTGGTGTGCGTAGACACTCATGCGGCTTAGTAAAAGGGGCCCTTGGGTTCTGTGGCAGTGAAATGGAACAGGTGTAGTCGGCGTGGGCTGCAGTTGGTGCTGAACTGGGAAGGTGCAATGGGTTGCTACACCTGCTGGGGGAGGGGCTGGCTGTTACAGTTTGAGCTCTAGGGGCCACAGGGAAATGGGCAGTCGGTGTAATGTGGAGAAAGCCGTTAGCTTGTGCCGAACCAAGAAGTGGGAGGTCAGTTTGTACAGCCACCAATGGATACAAAGTAAGGGTACACTGCAGAGACGTTTTAGCAAGGAATCCAGTAGTGCTTTTTTTTTTTTTTGCTTTTAAATTTAGCTTTAGTGTAATAGTTTTTAAATAGAAAAAGAACAACAAAAACTTTAACCATGCTGTGTTGGAATGGTTTTCACCTATAAACAATGTGGTAAGAGTCCAAAAATATGTTCTTTTGAACACCCATGGCAGTCTGTGACAAATGTTCAGTCTTTCAGTGGTGGTGTGCCTGTATCTTACAGAACTGGAGAAATCCCACACTTCATGAAAAGCTGCTAATTTTGCAGTGCAGTCAATTTTGACAAACATAGTCCAGGTTCCAAAAAAACCATTGTCATAGGAGGTGTAAATGGTGGTTTCCAAGCTGCTGCTAGCAATATTTTTAGCCACTGTAAATAGGTTGGATGTCCTTTTGTATAGATCAGGCTTTATACCAAATGGTTTGCAACAGTGTCCAATAGCACTTAGGAAGTATTAAGTTACCAAAAGAAATTTAGGGCTGCAGGTTCAAGCCATAGATGTATGGTGTATAATTTTTTTTCTATTAACTGATTCATATCAAATGGCTGCTAAGGTAACATTAGGTAAAATAGACCATCAAACTTTGTTTTATTTATATATTTTAAACAATATTCTCATGGTATGCACACACATTTTTCCCTGTTTATATGCCAGTGTATATTAAAGTGCATAATTCCACTTTAAAAAAAAAAAAATCTTTACTATATAGAATTTATGCACTGACATTGTCTACACTTAAAAGCAAGTTTGCTAGGTTAACTTGTGCACAAATGTGTATTTTATAAAATGTCCATGTAAACACTAATCTTGTCTAAAACACCTCCACTCCAGGGGCGTAGCCAGACACCCAATTTTGGGTGGGCCTGGGCCCAAGATGGGTGGGCAGAAGAACCTTGCCCCTTCCCACAGGTGATTTGTTCTCTCCTCTCACCTGCATGCCATATGGTCTCTCAAACATCCCCCCCCTCTCCGGTATACCTTTTAAATAGCAGATTTTCACCAGCAGCGAGCAGCAACTAATACACACTGCTCATGTTGGCCCCACACCCTTCCCTCTAATGCAGCTTCCTGTTTCCACCTAGGCAGAAATACATGAGGGAAGGCTGTGGGGCCGGTGCGAGCAGTATGTATGTCACTGCTCACTGCAGACGAAGATCTGCTATTTACAAGGTATGCAGGAGGGACACTTGTTGGGAGGTTTTGGCTGGTGGGGCTTGGGGATCCCTGCTAGCCACATCATAGGTATGCTGCTACTGGGTGGGCCTGAACCCAAAGTGGGTGGGCCTGGGCCCACCCAAGCCCACCCTTGGCTACGCCACTGCTCCACTCAGTCCAGAAACTTGTGTGTAACTGTACTTCCTTATCCGAGGGTAATTCTAGAAAAGCTGGCTTCTGCACATGCAGCCCTGCCTGCAGAAAAGATTTGAAACTACCCTGCTGATATGTTAGGTTGTGCAGCATTTTTCTTTTCCTCCAACCTTATCCTCAAAACATTGCAGTTCAGGTATTGGGCTGCTTAACCTCTCAGGTACTGTAGGAAATTGTGTTTGTGTGTGTGATGGTGGTGGTGGGGTTCTTACTACATAGATCAAAATTTGCAGATCTCCTTTAAAGCATCAGAAAGTCACATACTATGGAGTCAAAGCACTAATATATGCTTACTACAGGATGCCTAAATGCGACCTGTGGCAATTTTTAGATGTTCGCATATTACCCATGTGCCTTTTTTTAAGTACTGGGAGCAGAGTAGGTGTGCCATACACTAACCAATTAACACATGGTTACTGCATGAGCCCTTACTGCAAAATAGGTGGGAAAAGTAGCACGTGGCCATTAATTGAGAAAATGAAATGTTCTAGAAAAGCTGCCTCTCTGCATGAAGCTAATGTACTGCTGAGTTACTGTATCATGTTTAAACTTTTTTTTTTTTTTCCAATTTTAGGGTCCTGCACCAAAGTACATAGTTAAGAATTATATCCTCTACTATTTATTCCGGTTTGCAGCTGCCTTGGGCCAGGAAATTTTCTACATCACCTTTCTACCCTTCACTTACTGGAATATTGACCCCTATGTAGCCCGGAGGCTAATAAATGTTTGGGTGGTAAGTACTCATACTGTGGTAGTAACCGGGGGTACACTATTTACTTTATATCCATCAATCTAAAAAGCTTTGTTCAGAAAGCATTACAAACATACACAATGACATGTTAGAAATACTCACTCATAGTGAGGATATATTGGTAATAATCAACCATACTTGATCAGAGCCATGCTAAACAGGGAATGCACAATGTCGAACAAGGACGCTGCTTGGAGCTGGCGTTAGGGTTTGCAGAGCATTGAGGAGGAGTGTGGAGCCCTGTCCAGCATGCTAGCATCCCCCTCCCTCTTAACAGAAGAGAGGGCTGGAGCACCCCCCCCCCCCCTCCCAATACCTTGAAATATGGTAGGGATGCACTGGGCAGGGCACTGCCATTTTGGAGGTGGCGCTGGAAGGAAGAAGGAGTGCTTCTCTATCATTTCAAAATATGAGGGGGTTGGGGCACTAGACACCAGGGAGGGGCTGGAAGTCCACTGAACTTCCAGCCCTCTCTTCTGTTGAGGGGAGGGGGGTTGGGTGTTTTCTGTTCGGGGGGAGCTATACCACCAGAGTGGAGGGCTGGAGGTCTACCAGCCCTCTGTCGGGTGGGGGGGGGGGGGGAGTTGGTGGGGATCTGGAGACCCTGTATTGGTAATGTTTGACAGGTCAAGGTTTTTTATGGACAGCGCAGATATATCGGACAACTTCTGCAGGAATGCCTTGGGTGCATGCCTAGGCACAATCTTCCCACAGAAGTACCCCCCACCTCCATGATCAAAGCTAATGGTGCGCATAAATTTGCATGCTATTAACTTTGATCATAGAGGTGTTGTTTTCCCTTGCTATTCTAGCGCTAATTTTACAGCGCTGTTTGGAAGAGCACGTGGAAATTGATTATCAAGGCCTAAGTGCATTGTCAGGAGTGGCATAGGCAGACTCCAAATTTTGGGAGGGCCAAGTGGCAAAAGATCTTTCAGATAGGCAGAGGGGAAGTGTGCCACACTAACTAGCAATGAATCCCTTTCCTGACATTTTAAGTTAAATCTCTTGTAGAAGTAGCCTTCAGGATATTGAGGGAGCTCAGAGAGGTTCTGGCGGGTCCTCTTAAAGATTTGTTTAACATATCCTTGCAGACGGGAGAGGTTACGAAGGATTGGAGAATGGCGGAGGTGATCCCTCTTCACAAGAGTGGTGATAGGGAAGAAGCTGGAAACTACAGGCCGGTAAGCCTCACTTCGGTTATTGGAAAAGTAATGGAAGCGATGCTGAAGGAAAGGATAGTGAATTTCCTGGAAGCCAATAAGTTGGTAAAACCATGTTGTCTCGGATCTTGCAAAGGGAAATCGTGCCAAACGAATCTCATTGAGTTCTTTGGGTGAAAGGAGAATTGAATCAGGGACAAGCTATGGGCGTAATCTACTTAGATTTCAGCAAAGCTTTTGACACGGTTCCCCACAGGAGGCTCTTAAATAAACTGGAAGGGCTGAAGATAGGACCCAAAGTGGTGAACTGGTTGAAGGACAGAAGCCAGAGGGTGGTGGTGAACGGAATTCGCTCGGAGGAGGGAAAGGTGAGTAGTGGTGTGCCTCAGGGATCGGTGCTGGGACCGATTCTGTTCAATATATTTGTGAGTGACATTGCCGAAGGGTTAGAAGGTAAAGTTTGCCTATTTGCGGATGATACTAAGATCTGCAACAGAGTGGACACCCGGGAGGGAGTGGAAAACATGAAAAAGGATCTGAGGAAGCTAGAAGAATGGTCTAAGGTTTGGCAATTAAAATTCAATGCAAAGTGATGCACTTAGGGAATAGAAACCCTCGGGAGATGTATGTGTTAGGCGGGGAGAATCTGATAGGTACGGACGGGGAGAGGGATCTTGGGGTGATAGTATCTGAGGATCTGAAGGCGACAAAACAGTGTGACAAGGCGGTGGCCGTAGCTAGAAGGTTGTTAGGCTGTATAGAGAGAGGTGTGACCAGCAGAAGAAAGGAGGTGTTGATGCCCCTGTATAAGTCGTTGGTGAGGCCCCACCTAGAGTATTGTGTTCAGTTTTGGAGGCCGTACCTTGCGAAGGATGTAAAAAGAATTGAAGCGGTGCAAAGAAAAGCTACGAGAATGGTATGGGATTTGCGTTACAAGACGTATGAGGAGAGACTTGATGACCTGAACATGTATACTCTGGAAGAAAGGAGAAACAGGGGTGATATGATGCAGACGTTCAAATATTTGAAAAGTATTAATCCGCAAACGAACCTTTTCCGGAGGTGCGAAGGCGGTGGAACGAGAGGACATGAAATGAGATTGAAGGGGGGCAGACTCAAGAAAAATGTCAGGAAGTATTTTTTCATGGAGAGAGTAGTGGATGCTTGGAATGCCCTCCCGCGGGAGGTGGTGGAAATGAAAACGGTAACAGAATTCAAACACGCGTGGGATAAACATAAAGGAATCCTATTCAGAAGGAATGGATCCTAAGGAGCTTAGCCGAGATTGGGTGGCAGAGCCAGCCGGTGGTGGGAGGCGAGGATAGTGCTGGGCAGACTTATACAGTCTGTGCCAGAGCCAGTGGTGGGAGGCGAGGCGGGAATAGTGCTGGACAGACTTACACGGTCTGTGCCCTGAAGAGGACAGGTACAAATCAAAGTAGGGTATACACAAAAAATAGCACATATGAGTTTGTCTTGTTGGGCAGACTGGATGGACCATGCAGGTCTTTTTCTGCCGTCATTTACTATGTTCAGTAGCTTTTCATTGCCCTGTTGTGCCAAAATTTTCCATTTGTGACTGAGCTTCAGTTGGTTTTGTCTCCTAGAATTAGCTTGTGATCCATGGACGAAATATAAATGAGCTACTTTCACTGCTCTCAACTTTCATAGGCAGATTCAAATTCAACGGAGTGTGTTTATAGGATCGTGCATCCTAGATCTGTGAACTGGTTGCTAAACAAATACATAGAATATAGTAAACATAAGCATCCAAAGGTGGGACAAGGGGGTTCTCGATCTCTGACTTTTTTTTTTTTTTTTTTTTTTTTAATCCTTTGTTCTGCTTTTAACACGACTTGGGGGGGGGGGGGGGGAACCTTCAGGGAGCTGTCTGTAAAATAGTTCGTCAGTGCAAAATGCATTCTGAACATTGTACATTCTGTACATTTTTTTTATATTGAAGTATTATAATTTATCCAAGAAGTTATCTTGTAAGCAGTACAGTAGATAGAGCTCATCCTAAGAAATACCACAAAAGAAAAGCCCAGTAATTGGGAGAGGGGCAACCTAATTCCAGCAAAAGTTTATCTGTGTATTAGCATTAAAGTCACAGCCAAGAAACTTAAGGGCCCCTTTTACAAAGTGGTGGTAAGCCCAACACGGGTTTACCATTCGTTAAACAAGAAGTATCGCCGGGCTACTTCCCACCCCCAGCGCGCAGTCATATCCAGTCATATATTTATTCTTGTAGTGCCAGTGTGTACCCGGCAGTAATTGGACAGTGCCGCGTGCTGCCTGGTTACCATCAAGTTAGTGTGGGAGCCCTTACCACTACCTCAATGGGTGGCGGTAAGGGCTCCCTCCCCCCCCCCCCCAATAAATGGCCACACAGCAAGTACTTCACTTTCCACATGTCCATTTCCTGCAGAAAAGAAAGACTACCCTTTTACCTGCTGCAGTAAAAGGGGGGCCTCGGTGCATGTCAAAAACAGCACAGGCCTAGTGCGGGAGCTCTTACCACACTTCAGTGAGTGGCGATAAGGGATTCCCCCCCCCCCCCCCCCCCAGTATGGCCAGGCAGCAACTGCTTTACTTGCTGCACGTCCATTTCCTGCAGAAAAGAGACTACCCCTTTACCAGCTGCAGTAAAAGGGGGTCTCTGTACGTGTCAAACAGCACAGGCCCCCCCAGTGGTCAAGGAGCCATATAAGGGTGTTATTTTTTTGGGGGGGAGGGGGTTTAACCTCTATGTGGTAGCCTAGCCCTTAGTGGGTAGTACTGCATTATAAATGGTAAAGCTTGTGGCCACCATTCTAAAGCACAGGCAGGAAAGACTGTGGATTGCTCCTGCCTACCTTACACCACCAGGGAGAGAAGGTCAGCCTTGGGATCTTCAGTTGGGGGGGGGGGGAGGGAGGGGAGAGGTTTTTACCCTCTTCAACAAATGTTTCCTGTGCATTAGGTTGCATGTTCATTCCTGGAGAGCAGAATATGCAAGTCCCGATGTTGATTCCAACTTTGCATTATTGTTTTACAACAGGAGCCACTAATGGTTATTTCCATGGTAAACTAAGGTATGTCAAAAAGTCAACTCTTACCATACTGCCCCTCCCTCAATCTAAACATGTACAGTTCCCAGTAGTCTTCACACCCTTGTGCATGTCACATGTGCTAAGATTTGGTTTTACTACATCTTTGATCTGGTCTGATTCTTTTTGCTATTTCTTCATTCCAAATGCAGTAAAGGGTGATAGGGATAACTTACGATTAATTAACTTTCCTAAACTTCCTTTGGTGTCTGCTAGAGATGTTTCATCGCTACTTGAAAAAAGTTCTCCTGGTTTCACAAGACTCCATGCCTCTTTTTAACCTGCATTTATTATCTACCACTGACTAAGAAGGAATCTGTGCAAGGTGCCCAGGCTATGGGCTTTGACCCTGATGATACCAAGACTGATTTTGGAGTTATTGGAGACTTCAGACTCTGAAGCTGTTTTCCTTGACTACTTTGATAGTTTCACTGGCTTTGGCATCTGATCATGAATGGTTGTTCAAAACTTTTCTTCAAAAAGAGATGTTCTCTTCTTGGGCTGTCAAGTTTGAACTTTTCCTGATTTAAGAACTCGAAGTAGAAGGAAGAATTTCCTTAAGCCAGCTGTGCTCCAGTTTGGAGCCACCTTTTCTTGAAATATCCTTGTAAATGCATCATTAAATGGAAATCACTGCAATAGATATATATTTTTTTAACTTTTGCAGCTCTTGGATTTTCTAAGTGACTGACAGGAGCCCTACGCCTAGTTCTCTGGTTAAGGCAGTGATCCCCAATTCACAGCAACTTAGTAATTTTCTGGTGTGTGTGTATTGCTGTCGCTTTTGCATAATAAGGATATCGGTTGACATAGTTTCTTATTTTCTTTTTAAATTTCACTTGTATTTCTCCTTAGTGTTGTGGACTATATTTAAGTTAAGTATTGCTTCATATATAGGCAATTGCTTAGTTTCCTTTATTGTATTTTCATATTTCCTTTTAAATGTTTATACCTTGGATTTAAGTTTTAAATTGCAATAAAAGAGTAATAGGGACAATAAATTTGTTGGGGTGGGGGGGGGGGGGGGGAAGAGGAAGCTTGCCAACATTTTTTGATTTGTAGTCTCTAGATGTTGGTTAGATCTACTTCTTTTGAAGTGGTTACCTAAACCTAGACTGTCACCTCGGTTCTCAGAGACCTTAATAGACAGGAAAAAAAATTGTAGGAAACTCTTTGGAAAGACAGTGAATCATAGGTGACCTCAAAAAAAATAAACTATATAAACACAAAATTATTCAAGTTAAAAAAAAAAAATTACACAGCAGGTGGTGAATGGCTCAAAAGAACTATTTTAAGGTGGCTAACAAGCTGTTTTGATACCTTCTGTCGATCTTATTTTGACATTAAAGTAAGAAATGTTGAGGCAATATCTTGCAGAGATTTTGATCATCATGGGATGCAAGTTGTCGTCAAGCAAAGGATGTAAAATTGGGAGTACAGTAGTTCATGAACTTCCAAATTGAAAATTGTGACCAATTTGCACACATCCAGTCTGTAATTAATGCTGGTATCTACCAACTGGTAAGTTTGCAACAAAGTTGTAATGTAGACCCTTGTCCTGCTACGTTGCTTCCAAAGAAGATGAGTCTTTTAGCTTGAACGCTTTAATATTGCTCCTGGTCAATGTGGCCATCCTGTAGCATTAAAAGGAATCTTATTTCACCTACATGTAAAGCATATGAAAGGAGACTGGACAAGCTATACAAATTATTGCCATGTAGCTAATTTGTACTGAAAGCAGTGCTACAATCAGTAACGAGACCATCCAATATAACACCACTACAGCACTCAAAAATCATGTGACACCCCCCTTTTTTTTTTCTTTTTGCCATCTGGACCAGTACTTCATTCATTCTTCCTCCTACCCTTCCACAAGCAGGAAGACAGCATTAGCAGTAGTGGCAACAGGTAGCAACAGTCAGTACAGGGTCCTGAATGCTGTCGTATGCTTACAGAACCTAGTACCAGCCTAACAGGAAGTCCACAGCCCTTTCTGCAAACTCCCCCATTTAAGGTTCTGCCTCACAAGTTGGGAATCTGTTCTAGCCTAGCAATAAAGGTTAATTAAATGCACCAGGAATTTTTACAGCTAGCTTAGTTTTCTACATAGAAACAGAATTACATAAGATTTTTTTTTCTGTTATACCTAATTATCAAAGATAAGTGACTTTAAGAATCTGTTTCATTCCTGAGTCATCATGAACAAAATAGCAATGTAGTAAACAATGGCTGTTTGCCAACTTCCTCCAAGCCCAGAATCTGTCTTCTATCTGACCTCTCCATGTCATACCACTGCCTGAAAATTGCCACAGTGGTGGCCTCTCTCCACTTCTGTTCACAGGCCAGCCTGGTCATGCTGATCCCAGCCCTGTCTCCTACAAGAGCACTTGGGCCTCCTTCCATGTCCTATTAAATTCTGTAACAAACTCCATAGCCAACCATACAGTTGAAAGTAGCCTTTCACTTTGGACTGGATGGTATGGGGGACTTTGACAGGTAACATGCAAAAAAAAAACTGGTTTGAGGCAGGTGTTTATATTTTTGACTTACTGGGTGCATGATAAAGGAGAAAATGACAAACACTTGTCTACACCCTCTAAAACCTAATATTGTAGTGTGCCTTTACTGATTTGTACATATGTTATATTAGTGCACATGGGCGGACTGAGAGTACTCTGGGCCCCCACAGCGCTTACCTTCTTTCATGACCAGCACATCCTCCAACTCACCTTTCCCACCTTCTTGCATGCTGCTGCTGTCAGCGGTGGCTCCACAGTTTAAAATGGCATCTGCAACCTCTGATAGTCTCGCGAGAGTTCGTGGCCACCATTTTAAGCTGCGGAGCCAGCACAGGAGACAAGCAGCAGCAGGAAGAATCATCACTTTGCCAGGGTGGCTGTAGTGTGCAGCAGCGGGCAAGGGCAACCGGGAAGAGCCTCTGGGCACTGCCTGGTTGCCTGAATGGTCAGTCTGGACCAGTTTAGCATGTATACTAAGAGGGACATTATCAATGTGGGCTACTGTTAACCACACCACGCGCACACAACCCTCTAGAATGCATGCCAACTTCTACTGCATAAACCTAAATGTCTCCCATCAATACTCATTTTTCTCTACGACACTTATGCCTTCTACTGTTCCCATCACAAGCGTTATCTTGTGATGCTTTTTGGCAGAGATTAGTGAAAAGCTCCATGCGAATAGAATGAATGATGAAACTGGCAGATAGTGAGAGGAAGCTGTCCAAATAACACGTGTCCAAGGGTCTTGTAAACAAGCATGGTCCAGGAGACAGACTGTGGGGATTCAATTCCTGGCCTGAAATTAGCATTGTGTATGTGGAACATGGATAATATTGCTAACAAGTGAAGTCATCTTCCAAAATGTGGCCTGTTCCGCTAACTGCCTGCTGAGCTTTACAGTGGTTGCTGTGCTGGATAATGCTTCATTTATAAAGTTGTTTAAATTTTATTTGTATTCATTTCATAGGGCTGAATGGCTCATGCTCTCTGAAGTCAGAAGAGCCTAGAACAGGTGTTGAGGACTAGTTAGATTACAAATTTTCTAAAGAACTGACATGCAGAACTTCAACATGTCTGGGATGAAGCAATTGTAATTCTATTTAACAAAATGATTTGCACTGCATGTTGATTCCTTCTCTTCCCCCCCCCCCCCCCCCCCCCCCCCCCCCCCACACCATCTTCCCAGGGGCTGTTTTACTAAGCTGCATAAGCGTCTACGTGCGCCAAACTGGAGTTATCACCCGACTACCGTGTGGCTCTTGCAGTAATTTCATTTTTGGAGCATGTCCGATACGTGCTTCTGAAAAATAATTTTTATTTTTGGACATGCGTAATGGACACGCGCCAAGTGGCATTTGACATGCGTAGGTAATTACCACCTGGATTCTTTACCACTAGGTCAGTGGCTGGTGGTAAGGTCTCAGACCCAAAATGGATGCGCGGCAATTTTGATTTTGCTGCACATCCATTTTTGGCAAAAAAGAGGCCTTTTCACAGGCGTGCTAAAAAATGGATTGGTGCATGCCCAAAACCTGCACCTACACTACCGCAAGCCATTTTTTTTCAGCACACCTTAGTAAAAGGACTCCCTAGTCTGTTAGTGTGCGTTAAATGGTTTTAATGTGCATTGAATGACTGACTTCTTTTGATTAAATATTAAGCTACAAACCTCATTCTGGTGCTTTGCAAAGGAAAGCATGTCCGTGGAAGGGATTTTTTTGTGAACCTGCATAGGTGGGGTTTATTTTTCTAATTATAGAATTTACAGGTAATTCCAAACAGAATATTTGAAAAATGTCAAATTTAGCTTCATTTTGATATATATATATTTTTTAAGTAAATCTTTGTGTCCATAAATCTGAAGGTATCAAAACAGGAAAGCGTCACTTGGCAAAGAAATGAAGATATTAATAGTAACTGAAGCTGAACTTAAATTTGCATTGTCATTGTACCAAGATCTGAAGCTAGATTTAAGGAAAAAGCAGACACTAATTATATCTGTCTGGATAGCAGCTCGATGCCAGAACAGAACTCATGCATTGTGATTTAAATGCACACACAAATATATTTTGGATGGAAAGATAACAAAGCTAGCCCCCAAGGATGTTACTCTGTGCCACATTGACATTTCTCCCCTTTTATGCGGGTCTACCAGTATCAGGAGCTACATGAATTTTTCTGTTTCAAAAAAAAATCCTTTTGGTAATATGAACTTAAGAAAAGGGTAGCTTGAGATTTTTTAATCACATCTTTCAAAGACAGCAGAAAAGCTGAAAGTCCTGTTCTACCACCCCTCATCAGGTCTTTGAGCTCCCTCCCTCATTCATAATTTACCTTGGTAAAGTATGGGATGGTTTAAGTAGGTGGAGATGCATAGAATCTTATATTTCCTCAGCAGTGTCTGGTGCAAAAACTAAGAATTTTATTTTATTTTTTTTTTTTTGCTCTGGAGTTCTTTTCCTCCAAATACCCTTATTTCATTGAGAGAATTTGAGCATCATAGAATAATGTGAAATTGCAGTGTTGATCTTCTTTTTTTACATGGCTAGTGTCTGCAGTAATAACACATTTTGGTAGCCTAGACTTCCTCCAGGTACTCTTCATGGCTTTGCTGAATTCTTCTAGTGTGTGCTATGTGTGGCCGTGGAAATTTGTCATCTCCTTTCTGTGAACCATTGGCACTGTGTACTGTTTGTAGCTCCATTGCTAGCAGTGTGACACTCTCTCCAAGACGGCAACATCTTGTATATTCTCGTCTGGTAACATACTTTCCCCATCACTAGGATCATAGGATTATCAAACATTTCACAGAAGCACTTTCATCCAAGAGTAGGTAGAGGGGTTGGAACAGGTGAGTTCTCATATCTAGATCTGGAATCTCAGAACATTACCTGAAATTATCATTATTCTAGAGATGGCTGGCACTCTTTGCAAGTTCCTGTCCAGAGCTACTGTCCCTGTAGCCATGGACTTAAGGGCAATTGAGTTCATTTGTTCCAACTTTTTAAAAACTCAAATGGGGGAGTAGTGAGACAACTAAATGGAAATAAGCAGCTAGGTGTTTTACTACTTAGATTCCTTAGTAACTGTGTTTTAATATCAATCAGCCAAGTGCCCCAGGAAAGAGAGAAGTTAGACTAAACAGGACAGTCATTGAAGAATCACATTGCTAATGTATTGAATCATTATCTACTTAAGACACCACCCAAGGAAAATCAAATTAGGATTCTGATAAACTTTGAAGATAATTAGCAAAGCAAATTGCTCAATGTTCCCATTCAATCTGGTCAATATTGAGCCAGTAGCACAGAGCATGGTTTTGGTTAAGCATTTAAAAAATTAAAACATACCATCTCTGGCTAAGTTAGAAATATGTCTGGCCATGTGCGGGTACCATGATTGAATATCTGGGACTGACTGGACTGAAGGTAGCTGCCAGTGCTTATGTGGGTCCTGGCAGAATATTGGCTGGCATCCATATAGGTGATGTCGGTTTTTTTTTTTTTTTTTTTCCTTCCCCTACCCTCTCCTTCCCAAAGTCCAAAGGTCCACCACTAATCTGATCCTTCTTTACTAAAAGTTTTACTCTCATGGGGTTCCCCCCCCCCCCCCCCCCGTACAATCCCTGGGCCTACCTTATACTCCACAGGGTCAGAGCAGGAGTAATCCCCACTCACTCTTGCCCATTATGGCTCACTCTCTAGTGGGAGAGAGCAGAATGTAGTAGGGAGTGACCTAGGCACATTACCAGAAAGCTATGTGGGTGTCGGCTGATATTCAGCACAGTCACTGGTATAAATGACCAAAGTTAGGACAGCCTTTTATTTGGTCCAATATGCACACCTGCATAACACTTAGCTGCTCCCTGATTTCTCCCAGCCTTGAATGCCTCTCTTCTGCCCACTTTAAAATAGCTGATTAGTGCTGATATTCAGCACTGTCTGGTTAAGTGTGACAGAATATGGGTGAGCAGTCTGGTGAGCATGGTTTAAGCAGGCAGGACCATTTCCTGCCCATTTAAATTGCTTTGAATATCAGACCCAATGTATTTGAGATCTAGGACTTCAGTTTTGTGTGTCTGGATTCTGCCTGCAATCTGAAATCAAATCATACCATGTGATTTATCACTGCTGCCCAGGTGGGCTCCCACTTTGGCATTAAACATTCAGTATTAGAGCCAGTGTTTTCTCCCAAATGGACTCTAATGCCATTTGAGCTTGAAGGGCTTCCATGATGCTGTGCTTTTATGATTCTGTAAATAGGCTATGCAAATTCATATTTAGCAAGTTGCTTCAGCACCTCCCCTTTCATTTCCAACTTTTGGATGTCCATGGCCAGATCTCTGTCTAGTTTTTCTACTTGAGTTGAAGGTCTGCAGGGAACTGCGGATGAAGGTTCCATCTCCTTTAAGGTGACCCATGCCTCACGGCATTTTGTTGGTTTAATATTGGCTTTCACAAAAGTGCTACTCCACCTTTACAAAAAGAGTAGGGTAGGACAATGGAAATCCACAAGAAGTCAAAAGGAAGTCTTGTAGCTCAAAGCAAAGCACTACAATTGAACAGACCTGAGACAGCTGTGTTTTGGTGAAGGTCACCTGTGACATCTTATGGAATGCTATCGGCTTTATGTGCAATTCCAAATCTTATCAGCCAGAAGGCTGAAGAAAAGAACTGGCTTTCCAATAATGCCGAACTTAAGTGCAACTACAACACTATCTGCTGGACCTTTTGCAAAACTTTTAATTACCAGATTAGTCTTGTCATACCATTTTTTGACTGTTTTGCACCGGAAACATGTAAATTGAAGAACCGTCTGATTTGTTTACCTGATGCAGTTTGAGACTTAAAACTAAGGGGTCCTTTTACTAAGGTGCACTGAAAAATGGGCTGCTGTAGTGTAGGCGTGTGTCTTGGGTGCGCGTAGAATTATTTTTCAGCACACCTAAAAAAGGCCATTTTAAAATTTTTTTGCTAAAAATGGATGTGCAGCAAAATGAAAATTGGTGCAAGTCCGATTTGGGTCTGAGACCTTACTGCCAGCCATTGACCTAGTGGTGAAGACTTGCACAGTAGCCATGCGGCAATGACCTATATGCGTTAAATGCTACTTGGCGCGCATCTGATACGTGCGCCCAAAAAGAAAAATTTTTCAGACGTGCGTATGCATGCCAAAAATGAAATTACCACAAGAACCACGCGGTAGCCAGGCAGTAACTCCATTGTGGAGCGTGTAGATGCTTACGCGGCTTAGTAAAAGGGCCCTTAAATCCCTGCTTTTCACCTCAAGGTATTCCAGTCAGGACAGAAATGTTGAACCAATTTTTGAAGTTTTAGACATCGTATATAAGTAGAAAAAGCAAACTTGCACATACAAATGGTCATATGCTTTTAAGCAGCAATTTTAATAATGCGCATGCAGAAATTGGAGGGGCATGTTCTGGGTGTGGTTTGGGTGGGCCTTTTTTCATCTAAGTGTGTTCCCTTTTTTAGCTTTCCTGCTGGCTTTTACACCTACTGTGAGGCATCGGTTAACAGCATGTTTTGGCTCTGGTATTTGGAGGAGGAGTTGAAGGGTGATGCGTTTTGAACACCAGAGGGTTAAGCACAATTCTTCTCCCTCACCCCCCACCCCCAAAAAAATGACAATTTTTGGATCTTAGCTCCTGAATTGGCTTCCCTTAGATGTGCAGGTATGTAAAATCCTATGTGGGTACTTCCATAGGTAAGCAGCAGCTTTTATTACCTACATGTATGAGTATCAGCACTTACACGTACAGACCCATGTGATGCTGTACTCTGGTAAAATAACCTTTGTGGTTGTATGTGCTGCCAAATATGTGACCCGTTGAGCAAAAAGGTACCAAAAATGGGGTAATAAGACTATAAGCCACTTTGAGCCTACCAACAGGTGGGACAATGTGGGATACAAATGTAATAAGTTTTGAGGGGCAGCTTTACTTTTTTGAGTCTTGAATACTATAGTCAGTAGAATGGGACTATGCAATTTTTTATTTTTATGTAATTTAGTCAATACTTGAGGCTGAAAATTTGATATCCCTCTATCTTGGGGGTTCTCTACCCAGTCCTTAGAACACGTGGAGGGGCATAATCGAATGTGAACGCCCATCTCCATGGGCGTCTGTCCGAAAACCGGTATGTGAAGAGGCGGGACAGACCGTATTATCGAAAAAGATGGGTGTCCATCTTTGGTTTCGAAAATACGGTTTGGACGGACCAAATGCCATGGATTTGGTCTCTTCTGAGATGGGCGTTTTTTGTTTTTTGTTTTTTGGGTGATAATGGAAACTAAAAATGCCCAGCTTAGAAACGTCCCAATCCAAGCCATTTGGTCGTGGGAGGAACAAATGTACAACACTACCATAGCTCTTAGGGGTGAAGGGGGCAACTACATGTGGGTACAGTGGGTTTTAGAGGCCTCCCATTTACCACCACAAGTGTTATGGGGGTGATGGGCCTGGGTCTGCCTGCCTGAAGTGCACTGCAGTACCCACTAAAAGTGCTCCAGGGACAGGACTTGTTGCTGGTGTATAACCTTGGCACAGCAGTTGACACCTGAAGACTAATCTCGCTGAAAATGTCTTTTATTTGAATAAGCACCTTTACTCACAGTTAACTGCAGATCAGAGGTTGTGCCCCACTGGCAATGAGTCTCGCTGATACTGAGATTAGCAGTAGGTCCGAGCTGGCAGAATGGTGTACAATGCCCTCTTTCAGCAGCATTCAAGGTAAGAACTAAGTGCTGTAACGTGTGTAACATATGAAAGGGATCTAAAAGTGTCTTACACAAATGGCCACTACCTCATGGACTACCGGAAACAAAACAGGGCACACTCTGACCCAGTAAGCAGAGGGAAAAGCACCATGGGAGTAGAGCCTACCAACTACCAACATCGTGAGCATTTAACACAAGCTAGTGGAATCAAGGAGCCCAATACCCTACACCCACCACAATGCATTGCTGATGTGACTCTGCAGTGCCCTTAACAGAAAAGGTGTCACACTCACCCGAGACCCACATCAGAACCAGGGAAAGGCTGTCAGAGGATAGAACATATTCTGCTGTCATGGAGGTGGGTACGGCATTTGAGGCTGGCATACAGGCTGGGAAAAAAAGTTTGTAAAGTGTTTGTTTTTTTTTGGTGGGAGGGGGTTAGCGACCACTGGTGGAGTCAGGGGAGGTCATCCCCGATTCCCTCCGGTGGTCATCTGGTCAGTTGGGGCACTTTTTTGGGACTTGGACCTGAAAAAAGGGTCCAAATAAAGCGGACCAAATTCTCGTCAAAACCTCCCTTGTTTCGATTATCAGCTAAAGACGCCCATCTCTCCTTGGCCAATAACCACGCCCCCGTCCCGCCTCTGACACGCCCCCATGATCTTTGTGCGTCTCCTTGACAGACTGCAGTTGAGGATGCCAAAAATTGGGTTTCGATTATACCGATTTGGGCGCCCATGGGAAATGGACGCCCATCTCCCGATTTGGGTCGAAATATGGGCATCTTTCGAAAATAAGCTGGATAGCAAGTCAGGTTTTCAGGATATCTGCAATGAATATACATTTTTTTTTCGCACTACCTACATTCTATACAAATCTCTCGTACATATTCATTGTGGATCTCCCAAAAACCTGACTGGTTAGGTGTTTCCTGAGGAGTGGGTTGAGAACCTCTGCTCTTATCTTGAAGTATAAATAAGTTGCATACCCCACTTTCGGTATCTTTTTTTATGCTCTGGGGACCACATGTATATTTGAAAGGGTTTACATATTCCACTTCATGGCCTTGCATTTAATTTATTTCTCGTGTTTATTCCAGCACCTAACATTCTTGTGCACCTGGCCCCAAGATTATCAGAAATTTATGTATACAGATCTTCCTGAAGTCTGCTTCTTTGTAGAGCACCATCTTATGAAGCATTTTCAAAAGATAGTGGGAGAGGTTCTCCCTTATAATATGTAATAAGTTACATCCACTTGGAAAACAAGACTGTAGAGAATGGACAAATCATGCAGTCTGCTCAAAAATAGATCAGCTAGTTTGTGGATGTGCTGTTTGATCCTGAGGCACAAAACCCCTTTTAAAAACTAGAAACGTGAATGTTTAAAATTTTTTTGCCAAGGTAAGAAATGTTCAGTTGCATATTTGCATCAGCTCATGTCTTTTGCATTTAAGATTTATTAACTACCTTTATAAACAGATCCTTTTAAAAACTTGTAGTATCATTGGGGGAGTGAGTACTGATGTTTTATCACACTACTCGATGTGCGGCAGTGGCCAAAAAAGCAAACAAGATGCTAGGAATTATTAGGAAAGGGATAGTGAATAAGACCAAAAATACTATAATGCCTCTGGTTCGCTCCATGGTGCAACTGCACCTTGAATATTGAGTTCAATTCTGGTCACAGTATTTCAAAAAAAGATATACAGTGATACCTTGGTTTTTGTTGATAATCTGTCCAAAAACAATCGGCGAAATCCGAAACCGAGGCAATTATTTCCATATGAATAAACACTGGAAAGCAATGGAATTGTTTGGCTAGACGTGCGGGATGATGCTCACACAACAAACAACGCCACACTGAGCAGGAGAACGTGTTTTCACAAAATTAGCAGCGAGGTCATGTGGGCACGCTGACAAAATCAGAGACAAATGTTTCGTGAAAAAAATTGACCAAAACAGAAACTGACGATAACCGAAGTCAACGAAAACCGAGGTATTACTGTAGTGGAATTAGAAAAGGTTCAAAGAAGAGACCAAAATGATAAAGGGGATGGAACTCCTCTCGTATGAGGAAAGGCTAAAAGGGGTTTGGGCTCTTCAGTCTGGAAAAGAGACTTGAGAGGAGATATGACAGGTTTAAATCCTGAGTGGTGTAGACCGAGTAGAAGTAAATCAAATTTATTTATTTTGCTCGTTCCAAAAGTACAAAGACTAGGGGACACTCGGAAGTTGTATGTAAATACTTTTAAAACAAATAGGAGTAAATATTTATTTTTTTTTCACTCTTTGAATATTTAAGCTCTGGATCTCTTTGCCAGAGGATGTGGTAACAACAGTTAGTGTATCTGGGTTTTAAAAAGATTTGGACAATTTCTGGAGGAAAAGGCCATAGTCTGCTATTGAGACAGATATGGGGAAGCAACTGCTTGCCCTGGGATTTATAGCATGGAATGTTGCCATGATTTGGGTTTCTGCCAGGTACTTGTGACCTGACTTGGCCACTGTTGGACACTAGATACTGGGCTAGATGGACCATTGGTCTGACCCAGTATGGCTACTCATGTTCTTATTTGATCATTTCTGGCAATTACATTAAAATAGTGCTGTTATAGAATATATGTTGTAATTTCATTTCTGGCAATTACTAATATGCTGTGTTTATAGAAGGAACAGAAGGGTTTCTCATCCCAAATAGGACTCATCTCTAGTTCTTTTTTTTTTTCCCTTTGGCTCTCTTCCTAGGGTTTGTAGGCATTTTGATGATGCTGCAGATCTGCCCCTTAATGCTAGGGATCTGTCTATTGTCTTCCTTGATTTGGTAAATGATACTGACTTGAAGTCTGTTTCTTCTCAGATCTTCTTGCCCAACACTGTCACTTCTGCATTATATTTGAGTACATTAAGCTGCCTATTATACTCCTAATCTTAATTCTGCAGTAAGAGGACTCTGCCATGCCTTCCACTGCAGTTCCCTCTAATCATCGTGGGACACACACTGCATGGCGCTGAGCTCAGGACTTTATCCTTAACAGTAGCTCTGTGAAAGTGATGCTGTTTGTTTTTCTCAGTCTGGAGCTATTTATTTTAGGGCTAAATGTGATCATCCTTCTGTCTCCCCCCCCCCCCCACCCCAAAAACAAGAAAAGGGGTTCAAGTTACGATGAGCCAGGACTTGAAGGAAAGTCCTTGGTGTGGTCTTAATATTTGCAGAACATGGCTTGTATGCAGTGCCACTAATAGCTGTGTGTTCTCCCTCAAAATCTGAATTTGCTTGTAACCTGACCCAGAAAACAAATGAACACTGAATCTGTGGCCTGCTCATTTGCTGTCTGGCTTTTGATGTCAGTACCAGTACATGATGGCAGTGGAGTTTTGTGTAGTGCTTTGTCCTATAGTGTCATGGATAAATTAAGACGGGACTGTCTAGCCTTCCGTATGTAATGGGTACTATGTGCTGATCTGTCTGCACTTGGCTAAGCCAGAAGTTTACTGCACACCAAGACCATCTGTATGCATCTGTTCTTGGGGAGGAATCTTTGCGGGCAAGAGGAGACTTTTTTAATAAATTAAAAGGTGCCCAGGTGTATTACTCAGATGAGGAAAGGGGGAGGTGGCTGGGTTTTAGCCGCAATAGCGAGTAGTAATCGGGCACTGGAATTCTCCTGAATTTAGTTGCAAAGTTGGGCTCATGCTACAGAAGTGAATTCATATATAACTAGGTAGTGCTTATAAGAAAATGTATTCAGAAGTTATTCAATAGTTGAGTACATCTAATTTCAGGACCTGTTAAATTTGCACTTGCATTATTTATCTAGTTTAGTTTTTTTTTTTTTAACCCCTAGCTTTATATTGGAGTGGGCTACATCTGTGATCGGCCAACAGAGGTTGCTGTTCACTTCTGTGGTGGTCTGCTCTACTACCTTCCTCCTCCTGTTCCCTCTTGCCACTCCCACCCTCCCCAACACACACTTTCTAAGCACTAGAGCCATCTTGAGGTCTGAAACCCCCACAGCGCATCCAGGAGCAAGGATCAAGTTAAGTTTAGTAATTGTCCAAATCTCTCATGCCCTGTTGTCTGAACCATTAGGTTATGGGAATTTCCTTGACATCCCTTGTTTGTTCAAACCCATGTGCAGAAAGATGAGAATAAGAGCATCCCCTCAAACTCTGAAGTCATCAGATTTTGTGTGTAAATTAATACCAGTTGAGAGGCGGAAGGAAGGGAATGAGCCTATAAAAAAGATGTGGTGTGGGGGGGGGGGGGGGGGGGAGGAACAGTGTAAAGATAGGGAAGAAAGACATGCCACACTTTTTCTCCTTGCAAAAAAAAATGACTGCAAGTAACTAGAACCTTGCAGTTATGTTTATGGCATCAATTAACCCTATCCTTCCCTTGGTAATATCAGAAAGATCCTTTGCCAGTCTGCGGAAAGCACAAATTAGTGGATTCTTGGTGGGATGCCAGGACGTCACTTCACCACTGCTGTGTCCTTATTTTAAGATGCAGGCTGGATTACGTTCCCAAATCTGCCTGGATAAGACATTGCTGTGGCGTTAGTAATGGCAGGGCATACAGGGAAAACTCAGCACCGTCCTACCAGATGTTCCGCCTGGTGCACTAAACAAAGGCATTCCCTACAGAAGAAGGCTGGAAACCAGGTGAAACCCACAAATGTTTTGCAAATGTCTTGGGCCATTTTTGAGTAGGCTTAGTTTCAGAAAAGCCTCTTAATTACACAGGGAGACTGATGAAGATAAGTACATTAAAAAAAAAATCCAAGAGGAAGTTAAAAATAAGATATAACATCAAGATGAAATAGTAGAAGCAGTAATTACATTGAATTGAAGAGAAAAAGTTCAGTTTTCTGTAATAGATACTAGAGGAAAAGGAGGACAGATTAAGTTGCTAAATATTAGAGATGTGTGCAGACAAGGAACTTATTTTCTTAAATATTTCCAGATTTTTGGATGTTTTTGTTTTCAAGCAGTTTTATGCATTTAACGTGCATTTTTTTTTTTTTTTTTTTTACTAAACCGCAGTAAGCACTAATGCGTGCTTACCATAGTTAAAGACTTACTTCAGGATGCACTCGGGCATCCTGTAGTGAGTTTCCAGTTGGCACACGCTACCTATGTGCTAAAAATGTATTTTGGTGTCTCTGGGCTGGAGAGTGGGCATTCCAGCGCTAATTAGTTAGTGCAAGGTAATATGGACACGCTAACTGATTACCACAGGATTACTATGAGAGCCCTTACTGCCTACAAAATAGGCCAGTCGGTGCTCCTGTGGTGGCTTTTTGTTTTTGTTTTTTTTATGGTAACTTAGTACATGGCCATTAAAGGAAAAATTGGCCATTTTACTGCTGCAGTAAAAATTACCTTAGCGTACATGGAAAAACCTACATAAGGGCACACTAAGGTCACTTCAGCATATTAAAAGGATCCTTAAGTGACTTGATATTTCCTTTTAATTTTAAGGTTAGTATGCATTAAACGTGTGCTTTTTTTTAAGGCACACTGGTATGGGTCATGCATTTGGTGTACACCCTTTCTGTGATATATGTGTGTGTGTGTGTATATATATATATATATATATATATATATATATATATATATATATATATATATATATATATAATGTAAATTGCTTTTGTTGTAACTTGTGACACTAGTGGCCTCACACTAACCAATATGTGTAATCTTTTGACTAAATGAAAATTAATTTTGCTACTCCCTGGCAGACAGCATGGGCATTGGGTTGTGTGTGTGTGTGGGGGAGGGGGTTTTAAGTGGCAAGCATTTGTCCCCACTCCTTTGCTGCTATTTCCCCTCCACCCCTGGATCCAGTGCCTCCCTACCTGCCACATCTCCTACTTACCAGGCAAGCTGTGAAGATAAGTTTACAACAAATGTGTATGCTGAACAGCCTGCTACAGAACTTCTTCCAGCCCTGAGAGCAGTTGAACTCTTACATGTCCTCCCCCATCTGAAGTATTACCTCCTCTGGGGGTTGGACTGATCACTTCAGCTGCTCTAAAGGCTGGAAAAGGTTCCGTGGCAGGCCATGCAATGTGCCGCTGCCATTTGATGAAGACTATTGCTTGTCTTTGTGGCCTGCCTGGTAAGCAGGAGGAGTGCAGCAGGAAGGGAGATGCTGGACCGCATAGGGCCAGGAGGAGATCTGACCAAGGAGGAAGAAAGGGGGACTAATGGACCACATGGGGGGGGGGAGGACTAAAAAAGAGATGTTGAATTATATGGGAGGGTGGGGGAGATCAGGATACTGGACGCATAGAAGTAGGGAACAAAGAGGAGGTGGGGGAAGAGAGATGAAGACTGGTTTTGGCAGATAGTAGGGTGGGAGAAGTGGTGCCATAATAGAATAGCTGATGACAGATAGGGATAGTGACATAGATGGCAGCAAATGCTGGACCACAGAGGAGGGACACAGGAGATACTGGATTGGTTGGTCAGGAAAGACTAGGGAGACAGGAGATGCTGGACATAGGAAGGAGGAGGGAAGAGAGCTAATGAATGATTGGAAGTTGAGATCAATTGAGAATGGGAGTGTGGGGTGGGGGGTGAAGGAAAGATGGAAAGCTGTGGGTAGAAAGAGGGAGACTGAGGAGTGAAATCCAGATGTAAAAGCAGAAAAATGAATAGAAGAAAACTAAAAAGAGATCAGTGTTAGGGATGGATAGGAGGAGGAAGTGAAAACTAAAGGAAAGAAATGGCCAGTGGACAGGAGCCCTTGGAAAGAGTTAGAGAAGATGAAGGAAAGTATAAACCAGAGCCTGAGACCAACACAATTAGAAAAGATTTAAAAATGTGTTTTCTATATAGTGATCGTTATATTACACACACAATTATAATGTATTTGGCACAATGGCATTGTGAAAAGGTGAAGGGAGGCATATATAGAAGCTGATAAAGAGAGGCAGAATTACATAGCAAATTTCTGTTCTGTGTTCATAGCTGAAGAGCCAGGAACAAGACCCCAGAATATAAACACAAATAAGAATGGGAGGGGTACAATTTTCAGAGGACTCTGTTAGTGAGGAACTGGCTAAACTAAAGGTGGACAAAGCGATGAAGCTGGATGGCATACATCAGAGGGTACTGAAGGAACTTAGGGAAATTCTAGCAACTCTGCTGGCTGACCTTTTCAGTGCTTCTCTAGAGTCAGGAGTGGTCCTGAGGATTGGATAAGAGCAGATGTAGTTCCTCCCCACAAGTGCAAGTAAGGAAGAGGTTGAACTACAGGCTGATAAAGTCTGACTATTGTGGTTGCAGGACTCAAAGCAATAGAGTTTCACTAGAGGCAGGTCTTGTCAGACAAATCTGATTTCTTTGGGTGACCAGAGTTGGATCAAGAGTGTTAGATGTATTTTATTTAGATTTTAGCAAAGCCTTTGACATGGTTCCGTATAGATGAATAAATAAATGGTGTGCCTTCAGCATGGGCCCTAAGGTGACAGGGTTAGGAACTGGTTGAATGGAAGATGACTTAGGGTAGTGGTAAATGGAACTCATTCTGAGGAAAAGGATGTTACCAGTGGTGTGCTGCAAGGTTCGGCTCTTGGAGTGGTTCTTAAAATTTGTTTAAACAATATTGCTGAAGGGCTGTCTGGTAAGGTCCACCTCTTTGTGGATGATACCAAAGTCTGCAATAGGGTAATCACCTGTGATGGTGTGGATAACATGAGGAAAGACTTGGCAAAGCTAGAGAAATGGTCTGGAATTTTGGCAGTTAGATTTATTGCTAAAAAATGCAGGGTTGTGCATTTGGGCTGCTAAAACCTGAGGGAATGGTACAGTTTAGGGGGTGACGAACTCTTGTGTACAAAACAGGAGTAGGATTTGAGTATGATTTGTATGTGATGATCTTAAGGTGGTCAAACAGGTAAAAGCGGTGACTATGAAAGCTAGAAGGATGCTTGGATGTATAGTGAGAGGAATGGCCACTAGGAAAAAGGAGGTAATGACGCCCCAGTATAAGACTCTTGAGACCTCCTTTAGAATAGTGTGTACAACTGAAGACTACATCTTCAAAAAGATATAAACAGGGTGGAATTGGTTCAGAGGGCAGGTACTAAAATGGTCAGTGGTGTTCGTCATAAAGCATATAGGGACAGACTTAGATCTCAAATGTATCCTTTGGAAGAAAAGTGGGAGAGGGGAGTAGATTCAGAAGTAATCTTAGGAAATACTATTTCTTGTTTAAAAATATTTTTAAAAAGCCTTTTTACCCGCTGTGGCAAATCCACATGTTGATGCTACCACAGGGCCCTTTTACTGCAGCGTTGTAAAAGGGGCCCTTGCTGCATAGCAGTTTAACTGTGCTAATTACTACTACTACTACTGCTTATCATTTCTATAGTGCTACAAGGCATACGCAGCGCTGTACACCATACACAAAAAGACAGTCCCTGCTCAAAGAGCTTACAATCTAGATGAGACAGGCAGACAGAACAATTAAGGGTAAGGGTTGGCACTGGAGTGTTTAATATTGTGTCTGTGTAATTAGCACAGAACATGCCCATTCTTTATTCCCCAGACATGACCCGGCAAAAAAGTGTTTCAGTGTGCGCAAATGGCAAAATTACTGCAGGACCTCGTATGGCAATGCATTGATCTTACCACCTGAGTCAGTGGCTCAGTTTTGCCTGATTAATTGTGAACCTGAATCTCCTGGACCTGTAGCTTCCTGTTAGCTGTCAGTAAGGGGCCCTTTTACAAAGCAGCAGTGAGCCCAATGCAGACTTATCACATGCCAATTTGGAGCTGTTGCCGGCAATAGTTCCAGCCCCAGCGTGTGCCATTTCTCGTGCTGAGGAAAATAGGGCTCAGGGGTTTTTTGTGTGTGTGTGTGGCCAGTAATTGGGCAGCACAGTGCAATACCTGATTACCGTGGGGTTGGCACAGAAGCCCTTACCACTACCTCGGTGAGTGGCAGTAAGTGCTCCCCCTCGCATGGCCACACAATAAGCACAATCTTACCGCATGGCCATGGTTATCTTTACCCACAGTAAAAAGGGCTGCAGCGTGCTGCGAGAACTGCCTCTGCTGCTAGCGCAGGGGCATTTTTACCGTAGCCGATTTAGGTTTGGATATTTAGCTAGGTCATGTTGTGAACAAATTCTTGAATTTGTGCCTTAACGATTTCTTCATACTACTACTTGGTTGAACATCTCAAAGAATGGTATAAGTGACGCATGGACGTTTCTCTAAAAAAAAAAAAAAAATCCAAAACACGATTTCAAAGTTCGGATTTAAGATTTTTTTTTTTTCTCTGCAAAATTGCAAGGGGGTATGTTGGGGGCAGGATTTGGGCATTCCCAAAACGTGGACATTCTTTTTGCCATAATGGGAATGAAAGCTAAACATCAGTGCTAAAAGGTAAATGCAGGGCCGCCGAGAGACTGGGCCGGACCCCGGGACAAGGCCGCCCCCCCTGAGGGGGGCCCGGCGCCCCTTCCACCCGAACCCTCGCCAGCAGAAGTGCTGTCTTCTGACTCGCGGCCCACACAGATGCGCTCCTTTCAGCTGATCTTTGCTGTACTCTGCAGGGCTTCTGTGCGTCTGATGTCCTGCACGTGCAGGACGTCAGACACACAGAAGCCCTGCAGAGTACAGCGAAGATCAGCTGAGAGGTCGCGTCTGTGTGGGCCTCGCACGCCGGAGTCAGAAGACAGCACTTCTTCTGGTGGGGGTTCAGGTGGAAGGGGCCTGGTGGCGGGTGGGACTGCGGCGCTGGGCCCCCCTGTCCCCCCCTCTCGGCAGCCCTGGGTAAATGTGTTCACCGCCGCTGCCTTGATTTTCTCTCCTCACATGCTATTCTTGACCCATTACAATCTGGTTTTCGCCCTCTCCACTCAACCGAAACTGCGCTTACTAAAGTCTCCAATGACCTATTACTGGCTAAATCAAGAGGTCAATATTCCATCCTCATTCTTCTTGATCTTTCCGCTGCTTTTGACACTGTCGATCACACCATACTTCTCGATACCCTGTCCTCACTTGGATTCCAGGGCTCTGTCCTTTCCTGGTTCTCTTCCTACCTCTCCCTCCGCACCTTTAGTGTTCACTCTGGTGGATCCTCTTCTACTTCTATCCCTCTGCCTGTCGGCGTACCTCAGGGTTCTGTTCTTGGTCCCCTCCTTTTTTCTATCTACACTTCTTCCCTTGGTTCATTAATCTCATCCCATGGCTTTTCCTACCACCTCTATGCTGATGACTCCCAAATCTACCTTTCTACCCCTGATATCTCACCTTGCATCCAAACCAAAGTTTCAGCGTGCTTGTCTGACATTGCTGCCTGGATGTCTCAACGCCACCTGAAATTAAATATGACCAAAACCGAGCTTCTCATTTTCCCCCCCCAAACCCACCTCCCCGCTCCCCCCGTTTTCTATTTCTGTTGATGGCTCTCTCATTCTCCCTGTCTCCTCAGCTCGAAACCTTGGGGTCATCTTTGACTCTTCTCTCTCCTTCTCTGCTCATATCCAGCAGACCGCCAAGACCTGTCGTTTCTTTCTTTACAACATCCGTAAAATCCGCCCCTTTCTTTCCGAGCACTCTACCAAAACCCTCATCCACACCCTTGTCACCTCTCGTTTAGACTACTGCAATCTGCTTCTTGCTGGCCTCCCACTTAGTCACCTCTCCCCTCTCCAGTCAGTTCAAAACTCTGCTGCCCGTCTCATCTTCCGCCAGGGTCGCTTTACTCATACTACCCCTCTCCTCAAGACCCTTCACTGGCTCCCTATCCGTTTTCGCATCCTGTTCAAACTTCTTCTACTAACCTATAAATGTACTCACTCTGCTGCTCCCCAGTATCTCTCCACACTCATCCTTCCCTACACCCCTTCCCGTGCACTCCGCTCCATGGATAAATCCTTCTTATCTGTTCCCTTCTCCACTACTGCCAACTCCAGACTTCGCGCCTTCTGTCTCGCTGCACCCTACGCCTGGAATAAACTTCCTGAGCCCCTACGTCTTGCCCCATCCTTGGCCACCTTTAAATCTAGACTGAAAACCCACCTCTTTAACATTGCTTTTGACTCGTAACCACTTGTAACCACTCGCCTCCACCTACCCTCCTCTCTTCCTTCCCGTTCACATTAATTGATTTGATTTGCTTGCTTTATTTATTTTTTGTCTATTAGATTGTAAGCTCTTTGAGCAGGGACTGTCTTTCTTCTATGTTTGTACAGCGCTGCGTATGCCTTGTAGCGCTATAGAAATGCTAAATAGTAATAGTAGTAATAGTTGATCTAGATCAGTTTCATTCAATCATGACTAAGTCGCATAAAAAGGCGCCCTAAATAATTAGATGCATGACCTACCCCCCCAAAGATGTGAAAAACAGTACATACCAGCCTCTGACAGTTTCAAGTGTTATGGCCAGTCCTATTAGGGCAGCAAGCAGGTTCCTGGAGTAGCCTAGTGGTCGTTGCAATGCCCTGTAGAGAAGGAAACCCACACCCATAATCCCACTCTAACTGGTACACTTGTGGTGGAAATTGTGAGCCCTCCAAAAACATACTGTACCTACATATACAGTAGGTGAAATCTTCAGGCATAAGGGCTATTGTATTGGTGTATAATGGGGTACAATAGGTTTTTGGTGAGTTTTGGCGGGTTCCCCATACAGTATAAGAGGTAACTGTGAGATGTTGCCTCTTATATGAAGCCCACTGCAGCACCCCCTAGGCTGCCCCCACTGCTTTGCTGAGATGTCTGTGTGGCTAGCCTACTAAGAATGCTGGTCCCAATACATCCCAATGGCTTTTTGTGCATTTTTCCCTTGAACATTTCTTTTTTTGGTCCTAAAAGATACACACTGAGCACAAAAACATCTAGTAAATGGCTTTGAAACAGTTTTTTCTGGTTTGAAAAAAATATATATCCAAAATCAGATTTAGACGTCATATTGAAAATGCCCCTCCACATTACACAAACCATTGGTTAGTGTTTTGCATGGCTGCTACTATCTAAACACTTATCAGTGTTACAACTGTGAGTTTCAGTGGCAATGTTACTGAATGTATTGTACTGTACCAGGGGTTCTAAACCCAGGCGTCCAGACTCACCTTCATAATCTGGTTCCGATAGCCACACTGAACATGCATAAGAGATTTGCATAAGATGTTTGTGTGCACTGCCTCTAGTCTCATGCATATTCATTGCAGGTATCTCAAAAATCTGGCTGAATATGTCCTGGGTAGTGGGATGAGAACCACTATATTTATATAGACTGACAACACAGCAGTGTTTTTACATAGTAACATTTTTATAATGTTGTAAAACAAGTGTTCATCTAGAGCAGAGGTTTTCTATCCAGTTCATGGGGAACACAAGTCGGTCAGGATTTTAAGGATATCCCCATTGAATTCAATAATATTAATATACTAATTGACCATTGATTCCTAAAATCTACTTTTATTCAATATAACATCTAATATTTCTCTCCTGTGTATAATTTTTTAAAATGATCTCCAAACATACGCTGAAATCTTCTATCCAGTATGCGGCGGAGGCCAAAAAGGCAAACAGGAGACCAGTAGTTGGAAAGTTGGTTGTTTTGCTTGACAGAATAGCTTTGATTTGAAAGGAATTCAGTATCTGTTATTCCTATCTGATCCAGGTGTTCGAGTAGCAATGTGTGGTCAACCACATCGAACACCACCAATATATTGAATTGTAGAAGAATTACTTGGTCGCCTTTGCATACGTGTTGTTTGACATATGTAGTTAGAACTAACAGCAGTGATTCCGTACTCTGTGACAATCTGGTCCATTTTTGAGTCCTTGGATTGTAGGATCTCCGGCAATTGAGGCTGAGCTACGGGTTAGACTGTTTTTCCTCTCTTGGAATAGCTTTAGGTAGTTCAGACCTAATTTGGAGGGTCTTATTGGCGAAATGATCAGCTAGGTCTTGGGTGGTACCCCTTGCTAGTCAGGTTTTCAGGATATCTACAATGAATATGCTTGAGATTTGCATATAATGGAGGCAGTTTATGCAAATCAAGTTCATGCCTATTCATTGTAGATATCCTGAAAACCTGACTGGCAAGTGTTACTTCAGGACTGGATTTGGGGAAACACTGCTCTAGATAACCATTAGACAAGCCCCAGTTAAACAGTAACATACTATGTGGGTCAGATAAAGGCCAATCGGCCTTCTAGCTGAACTCTCTGCTTCCTCACTGAAAACTGATTTTGCTGTTCATGCTTAATTACTGACAGTGGAGCAGGCATTTCCTGGTCTTGTTTTATGACTCCACACTGGTATGTAGTCAGTCAACTGAGTTGCAAAGTCCTGATTCTACCAGCAGCATATTAGGCCTTATTCTTAGATCTACCACTGTGCTACCCAGAATTCTCTATGGAATGCTTAACTGCTCTTGGGGGTTTGTCGGTTGATATAAGTGCTGGGCCAGCGAAACCATCAGGTAGTGCTAAGCAGTCACCTAGGGCAGCTGCTTCTCGGGGACGCCAAAAAGCTGTTGCAATCAAAGAAAAACAATAAGTCCCATGCAGACTCATAGTTGCTTTTTACCAGCAGGAAGGGTGGGCAGTTTTCAAATAGTCCATTTGCCCAGATTATGCTGGTGCAGGGGCGATCTTGATTGGGGGAGCACAAGATTGAATGTTTGCCTAGGATGCTTCATACCCTTACACTGACCCTAACTCCCTTTCATGGAGACAGAACATTAAGAAACCCTTGTTGTGGAAGATGAAGGCAGTTGATTTATAAAGGGCCTGAGGCTCTAATCTCATTCTCTGCCTGTGAGATGGCAGAAAAGCTTAGTAAATTAGAGTCTTAATCATTAACCTAATTTGGGGCTCTACTTTTCCATCCACAATAAGTCTGTGTGTGTGATGTATATAACTTTTGGACCTACTGCTTGTGAAACTTTTTTTTTTTTCTGTGCACATCACTTGGAAGGAAGTTTCTGGAAGTGATGGAGGGGAGGGGAATTCATAGAATTAGAATAGAATTGGCAATCAGGAAATAAATAAATCCATCCTTCTGAACTAATTGCATTACATCGTTTCAAGTTGTTTTGTTTTTTTTCTATCCCACCTTAGATGTACTATCTAGGTGGTTTACAATCCATTTAACATAGGGGTAGAAGGAATTACATAAGACAGTTAAAGGATAGAGGGGCAGAACTTCATTAGTAATAGGAAGGCGGTTGGGGGGGGGAGGACAGAAGGTAAAACTTGACTGTCTTGCTTTAGAAGGTCACTAAGGATCTTGCCCACACGCTATGAGGACTCAGCAGAAAGCATCATTAAAAAAGAGGTTTTAAGATCCACCTCAAATTTATTGAGGGAAGTTATAAGCAAAGATGTTGGGGCACTGAATTCCAAAGGTGAGGCCCTTGGACTGAAAAGGTGGACACTGGTTGTTTGTGGATCGTCTTTGTAACTGGGTATGAATAAGCAATTCTAAGGGTACGAGAGGGGAAATATTGAATTAGATGGCAAGAAAGGAAAGAAGGTTCGCTGGCAGCCATAACTTTAAACACTAGGAGTAGGTTGTATATGATGCGATGTGGGAGCCAATGAGCCTAAGTGGAAGGGAGGTGATATGGTGCTATTTACTAGTTCTCGTGAAATGTATTGCTGTATTTTGCACTAATTGAAGATGGCATAGATCTACCATCACTTCCAATGCAAACTTGAAACCAAAATAGCCCATAGTCTGCCTGGCAGCAATTTTGTCCATTTTGGGTAGACACGTATACAGATTCTCATGGAACCCAACTCTTCCCCAGTGTCCACACTTAACCTCACTTAACCTATTTATAGTACCATTGCCTTTTTAGGGTTGTAATGCCTTTGTGCAGGTTACTTAAGTCATCTAGTTCAATCCTCTTGCTTTAGGTGATTGTTTATCCCATGCATGCTTTGGCACTTGCTACCATTTGTCTCTACCACCCACTGTGGAAAGACATTCCAGACATTTCTGTGAAAGTATTTTCTGATCACCTTACATTCTTTCATAGTGTCATGTCAACTGTAAGGATGGCACACTGTTCCTGTACCATCACCATTTTGCAAGTATTAATATGTTGCTAGTGTGTAATGTGATACTTTCATATTTTTGAATTATTTATTTTTGTTACATTTGTACCCCGCGCTTTCCCACTCATGGCAGGCTCAATGCGGCTTACATGGGGCAATGAAGGGTTAAGTGACTTGCCCAGAGTCACAAGGAGCTGCCTGTGCCTGAAGTGGGAATCAAACTCAGTTCCTCAGTTCCACAGGACCAAAGTCCACCACCCTAACCACTAGGCCACAGTGTCATTTTATATTTTAGGGCTATAGGTGACTCCTTGCCTATATGGTGATTATGATATTTGAATTGTACTTGTTGCTCATATTCAAGACCTCTTCAAGCCATTCAGTCTGAAAACCAGATCCCACTACAGCAGAATGAGTTACTGCTACGATTTAAGTGTTCCCCAAGATCAGTGTAAAATGAATATATCCTTTTTTTTTTTTTTTTTTTTTTTGGTTGGGGAAGTGATCCAAGCAGTTCAGTTACTTGGTGATAAATCATTTCCAACAACTCTTTTGTTATTGGCTTTTTTTGTCCTTCAAAGCAGTTCCACATCATTGAGATCCATAAATTGGAAACTTTTTTTTTTTTTTCCATTCCATTGGAAATTGGAAAAAAATTATATAAAAGTGGTTGAAGTCTGGGGAAAAGGGATGTAATTTGTTATACCACCTTTCTGTGGTTACAATCAAAGTGGTTTACATAATTTATACAGCTATGTATTTTCTACCTGGGCAGTGGAGGGTTAAGTGACTTGTCCAGAGTTTATCAGGCTACTCCTCCACTGGGCATAAAGTAACTCTCCAAAACTTTAACGGAATGAGATGAACCCTAGCATGAAGGGAAAAAGTGGTATAAAGACATGATGGATTTGAAAATGGGCCACATCAGAGTGGGGGCTCTGGAGATATAACTCTCCCCCCCTCCCCCGACACATTGCATTTTTGTGGGAGGCATTCCAGCTTCTTTAGTAGTAAATAACAGAGTGGATGAAACTTGCATGTTGGGAAAGGAGGAGTAGCGTAATAGTGCAGTGGTCCGAGAATCAGTGGAACTGGGTTCAGGTCTCGCTGCAGCTCCTTGTCATCCTAGGCAAGTTACTTTTATCCTCCATAGCCCCAGGTACAAAAACTTAGGATTGTGATCCCACTAGGGAGAGAGGGAGAACCCACTGGGGAGAGAGGGACACACCTGGCGATTGTGATCCCACTAGGAAGAGAGGAAGAACCTGGGTTACTGCCACACTAACAAAAAAAGGTCCAGGTCTCCCGCAAAACACATAAAACAACAAAAAGTGGGAGAAAAACCAAAATAGACCAGAAAGAAACCGCACTTTGCGGTTTTTCTGGTCTATTTTGCTTTCTCTCCCGCTTTCGTTGTTGTTTTACTGCCACACTACCCTGCATATTACCCCCACATCTAAAATTAAAATATATCACCTGCAACTGTCCTATTCCTACAAACTACCCCACACCTTTTTAATAAAATTTAAAAAAAAAAATTTTAAATTACCAACTCGACAAACTGCCTCAACATCAAAAACTACCCCACAAATTGGGACATGAAAGAGGAGCAATACTGGACCAAGGGAGAGAGATACCGAACCACAGGGCACCACTGATGCTGGGTGGGGGAACTAAAGCAGGCTGGCTCAGGCTGGCATCACAATCCCTTGTGCCAGCCCTGGCAGGTATCAACTTTGTGCAAAAGCGACTGGAGAAGGATCTAGCACCTAGCTCATTAATGGTCCAGATGACGACAATTGCATGCTATAGGATATGATTGAAAGGAAGATTAGTGGGTGCCTGCCCATTTTTTTTCAGTTTCTGCTTGGACTACATCACATCAGACCATCGGTGAGATCTGGGTCCTGACACTACAAATATTGAAGCCTTTGAAGTGAGCATTGTTGAAAGATGCAATCATGTTAGCTGTCCGCCTTATTTTTGAAAGAGACGCCCATATTTTCGACCCAAATTGGGAGATGGGCGTCTTTCTCCCGTGGGCGCCCAAATCGGTATAATCGAACGCCCATTTTGGGCGTTTTCAACTGCAATCTGTCACGGAAACGGCCAAAGTTGACAGGGGCGTGTTGGAGGCGTGGTGAAGGCGGGACTGGGGCATGTTTATCGGCCGAGAGATGGGCGTCCTCGGCTGATAATGGAAGAGAGTCACTTTTTTTTGGACCCTTTTTTTTTTTTTTTCCACGAACAAGTCCCAAAAAAGTGCCCTAAATGACCAGATGACCACCAGAGGGAATCGGGGATGATCACCCCTGACTCCCCCAGTGGTCACTAACCCCCTCCCACCCCAAAAAAAACAACTTTAAAAACTTTTTTTTTCCCAGCCTGTATGCCAGCCTCAAATGTCCTACCCAGCTCCATCACAGCAGTATACAGGTCCCTGGAGCAGTTTTAGTGGGTGCATGCACTTCAGGCAGGCAGACCAAGGCCCATCCCCCCTACCTGTTTCACTTGTGGTGATAAATGGGAGCCTTCCAAACCGCCCCCAAAACCCACTGTAACCACATCTAGGTGCCCCCCTTCAGCCATAAGTGCTATGGTAATGGTGTAGAGTTGTGGGCAGTGGGTTTTGGGGGACTCAGCACCAAAGGAAGGGAGCTATGGACTTCAGAGGTAACTTTTTTTTTTTTGGTACAAGTGCCCCCTAGGGTGCCCGGTTGGTGTCCTGGCATGTGAGGGGGACCAGTGCACTACGAATCCTGGCCCCTCCCACGACCCAATGCCTTGGATTTCATTTTTGAGCTGGACGCCTTCAGTTTCCATTATCGCTGAAAAACGATACCGCCCAGCACAAATCCGATGCATTTGGCTGGCACAAACCGTATTATCGGAAAAAAGATGAACACTCATTTTTTTTTTTTTTTTAAATACGGTTTGTCCCGCCCCTTCACGTACCTGTTCTCGGAGATAGACGCCCATGGAGATGGGCATTCGATTATGCCCCTCCAAGCGTGTTTTGGAATTATAGGCCCTTTCATATGTACCGTAATTTGTGTCTGTCCCTTCTTTCTCTCAAAGGTAGTGTTGTAGTTTCATCTCAACTAGGTGATATCTTCCAGTGTGCAAGAGGTCAGGAGGACCAATGTGCAATGCCCCCTCATTTTTTTTTTTTTTTAAAGCAACAGCACCATATAGCACAAACAATTGTTCTGAATTCTTGATTGAAGGCCCAAGAAAAGCAGCTTCAAGGGCTTCTACATCTAGATGCATATATCTCCAGGGGATAATTAATCCTGATAGGACTTGGGACATATTCAACAAGGGCTAGAGCTGCTTATGGGCAGAGTGGGCCTGTGCTACCCTAGAAGAGATTCATAAATCAGCAGTGCAGCACTGGCACCGCTACATTCCATTACTAAGCATTATAGGATGGTCAGGCAAAGGAGAAAGTAACCTTTGGTGCCAAGTATAAAAGAACCATGGCCTTGTCTCACCTGGACTGATGCTTAGATACAACTTACTTGTCTAGACTGGTCTGGCAAGGATGAAAGGGAAAGTGAAATTATGCATACCTGATAATTTTGTGTTCTGAGTCTTCCAGACCTGTCCAGAGGCCCACCTATAGAAGTACAGTGTGATCAAAGAGTGTGTGTGCTCTGGTTCTGCAAACAAGGGCAGAACCCAGAGGTAAATTGAGTAGGCATACAGCTCTGAGAAATCTTTTTGGAAGAGGAAAGTAGGCCAAGGGGATTGAAAGATTGCAACTGGATGCGTGGACATATTAGAACATTCTTTGCTGTCACAAGAATAACTTAAGGAACCTTCATGTTGCTCCCAGTGTTGCTCTTTGCCTGCTGACAGGAGGACCATACCCACTTGTCTAGACTGGTCTGGAAGGACCGAGGACCCAAGGAACACAAGTTTATCAGGTATGCAGAATTCACTTTTTGTAGATCAGTGAAACAACCTTCTACATTGATGCATTATGAAGCCTGTTTTTTTAGATAGCACAAGGACCAAAATGTACAAGAGGCAGAAGTTATTTACAAGGTGGTATAGATGTGGTGGTCTCAAGTCTTTTTCCCTTTGGAAAGCAGGATAAAAATAACTTACAAGAGTTAATTTGGGTGAAGAGCTTTTAGTAAGAGCTGCTGCAAAGGAACTTGTTATAAGTAGGGATCATTGAATATGTGACATTGTTGCTATGTATTTATAGACTCTAGGATGGTGATAAAAACACTTCTTAAATGGCTAAAGCACCCTTGAATGTCTTTAAAATAAGAGGCAGCCTCACAACAGAGATGTTTTCTGTTATGTTTGAAATTTTTTTGACTTGAAATAAATAGCTAAACATAGATTTGTTCCAGTTAATAAAAATGCATTTATTTCAAGAAACTGGTTACAGCTGCTGAAGTGAGGAAAGAGAACCTTATGTTACTAAGCCAGACTAAGTTGCTATGGCAACAAAGCTAGAGCCACTCTTTCCAAATGGTAACAGTAAAATTAATTCTTGTTTCTTTAAAAAAAAAATCTGAGTAGCTGAAGGTATTTATATATTTTAAGAAAACGTTCTTCAAGATTAACTTAGCCCTCTACACACCTTCAAAGCCTCTAAGGTCCTCTCAAGGAGCACTACTATCTGTACCTTCGTCAAAATTGCAGGATGTCTTACCTGCCAGCCAGTGAGCCTTCTCAGGAATGGTAGTCATATTATGAAACAGCCCCTATGAGAGAGTATGTCTAACTCAAGGCCACTCTATTTCAGGAAGCAGGTGGAAAGCCTGGTTCTTCTCCCAAGTCTTGCATACGTGCTGCAATTGCTTATCCACTCACTCTACTCCTGGGCTAGCTTACTGCATACCCTGCAACTTAGACTAGTTCTTCTTATCGTATTCAACTGTATATATAATTTGTGTTCAGTTTGTTCTGCATTTGCTCCCTCACCTACCTATTAATACATTTTCATTGTATTGTACGAACAGTGTTAGAATCATATCAGTTATTTTGAATGTTCTAATGTATGCCTGTTGAGTGGTTTGTTTTGGTTTTTGTATTATGACCTCGTGAGAATCCTATCCCTGAAATACAATCAATGAGGTAAATGTACCTATTTGGTCACTTTACAACTTATACTGTTAAGTTCAAGCTGTACCTGCTATACAGTCTTGGGTGAATATCTTCATAAAGGTGGTTAATAAATCCCAATAAATTCTAAAACGCTATTTCTTGGCTCACCTGAAGATTATGTTCATAATTTCTAACTAGGTAGAAAACAGGTCAGAGTTGAACAGTCAGTGTTTCTCTGTTTCATTAAGGGGACAATGTCTGCATTAGGACAAAGTCTGCATACCTTTTTACCAGTGATGTAAATACATACAAGCAGTGGGTATGGGAGGCCTTAAGTCAAGAAGGGACCCAGTGCTCCTTGCATTGCAGGGATAGAAGCAGAGCATGTGACTGACATCCTGTTGGTAACAAAGAACCTATGTTGCAGGTAAGTAACCTCACTTGATCTGCAGTCCATTGGATTATAGAATTCTATTTTCCTTCAGTTGAATATCCAATGGGTTTTCAGCTCAAGGTGAGGCTAACCAGTCTATAGTTTCTAGTTTCCTCTCTCTTTAACACTTTTTTGTGAAGAGGGACAACATTCTACTCCTTCTCCAGTCCAGTGTAGCCATGGGTGGGCTGGGCCCACCAAATCTCTGGAATTCTTGCTGTGGCTGATGGGACTCCCCAAGCCATGCCAGCTGAAGGCCTCCCCCCACAAACAGCAACTAGCTGTACTATCCTCAAGGTGATGTCAACACCAGTCCTCTCCACACCTGCTCAGTTTTCACACAGATGCAAGCACTGAGCACACATGGCCTGTTGGTGGTGGTGACAACCAGGGAAGAGTGCCACTATCTGCTGCTTAGTGGAGCGATGGCTTCTAAGGGGCATGAGGTCTTCAGCTGGCGGAGCTTGGGGATCCCCATCAGCTCAGGTATTGAATATTAGAACATAAGAGAAGCCATACTAGGTCGGACCAATGGTCCATCTAGCCTAGTATCCTATTTTCCAAACAGTGGCCAAGCCAGGTCACAAGTACCTGGCAGAAACCCAAATTGTGGCAACACTCCATACTGCAAATCCCAGGGCAAGCAGTTGCTTCCCCATGTCTGTCTCAATGACTATGGACTTTTCCTCTAGGAATTTGTTCAAACCTTTTTTAAACCCAGATACACGAACCGCTGTTACCACCTCCTCTGGCAAAGAGTTCCCGAGCTTAACTATTCATTGAATGAAAAAATATTTCCTCCTATTTGTTTTAAAAGTATTTCCATGTAACTTCGAGTGTTCCCTACTTGTACTTTTTGGAATGAGGAAAAAAAAAATCTATTTACTTCTACTCATTTTACACCACTCAGGATTTTATAAACCTCAATCATATCTCCCCTCATCTGTCTCTTTTTTTTTTTTTTTTTTTTCCCCAAGCTAAAGAGCCCTAACCTCTTTAGCCTTTCCTCATACGAGAGGAGTTCCATCCCCTTTATCATTTTAGTTGCTCTTCTTTGAACCTGTTCTCATTCCGCTATGTCTTTTTGAGATACGATGACCAGAACTGAACGCAATACTCAAGGTGTGGACACACCATTGAGTGATACAAAGGCATTATAGTATTTTCTGTCCTATTCACCATCCCTTTCCTAATAATTCCTAGCATCCTGTTTGCTTTTTATGTCCGCCACCGCACACTGAGCAGACGATTTCAGCGTATTATCTACGACGACACCCAGATCTTCTTTTTTTTTTTTTTTTAGAACTGACCCCCCCCCCCCCCCCCCCTCTCCACCAAGGTGGACCCTAGAATCAGGTAACTGATTCGGATTATTAGGGCCTTTTTACTAAGCAGAGCTAAAGGTGCGTTAGTATTTTTAGCACGTGCTAAATGCTAAGTTGCCCATAGGAACATATGGGCGAATCTAGCCTTTAGCGCACACCAAAAAGGCCAGTGCAGCCTAGTAAACAGGGTCCTTAGGCTAAGGGTCACATCCACAATCCCAACACCAGCCTTCTGGTGGTATATTAAATCCACAATAAAACAAGGCCTGGACTATTGTAAATATCCACAATGGTAAGAAAAAAAAAAACAGATAAGGCTGACATAATATAAAAGGAAGTTGTATTAGAATCCAAGCAGAAACGGATACTACAGAGCAAGGAAATTAACAGGGTAATTCAGATGCTGCTTTACCAGATGTGCGGATCATGTTGGAATGACCACCAGGATCAGATAAAAGTGCTAGAATCCTATAATGGGTAAAAGAAACAAAATGGGATGGACGATGCTTGATAACACCCATTTTATTCTAAGTACTTTCCTTTATAAACAAGCACAGAAAAGACAGCCCTGGAGGGCATCTGTATCAGAGGCAATGGAGGATTAAATGACTTGCCCAAGATCACAAGGAACAGCAGTGGAATTTGAACCCTGCCATCCTGATTCTAAGCCAGCTACTCTGATCACTAGGCTGCTACTCCTCTATAAGAGAACAGAACATTTCAGTTATAATTTTCTAAATATAAAGACTGGTAGCACAGCCCAGTGGTTATCAATTCATTCCTCAGAGCACACCCAGAGGCCGATGCAGAAAGCTATGCTAGCCAAATCACTCAGTTACTGCAGGATTACCATGCTTATTAGCTGAGAAATGCAGAAAGGGGTTGAAACGGGTGTTAACTTGTGCAGTAAACATGGCCACAAACTGCATTAAAACGAATGGTAATGTGGTCATTACCTACTCCCTTGCAATATACAAAAAAAGATGGCTTCTAATATGCACACAAGACATTTTTTTTTGTCAAGTTTGGGGCAGTGTAAAAACTGGTTGAAAAGGGTGGATGTCTAGCAACAACCCTTCCCCTCCACACAACCCAACTCCTCCAGGTAGATTTTTGCATCAGTCCCTCATGTCTAGCAGCATCCTCTGACCCTGACAAAAAAAAAATCCTGGTTTCTAGTAACACCCCCTCCTCCAACTTTAAAAGCCTTGTTGTCCAGTGGCACCCCTCCCTCCAGACTTGCACACCCCCTATCCCCCTCCCCTGAAAGAGACAGGAGCAATATCCACCTCAGCACCACCATCTTTAAAAACGGCAGCACATGAACCATGCAGTGCATCCTGGGATGCATCAAGCAGGGTCAGTCCACCAAACAAGAGATAAGGGAAAAATCTCCCTATTTGGCAGGCTAACCCCACTCAATGCATCCCAGGATGACACCACCTTCAAAGATGATGGCGCAGAAGCAAGAGTGCATTGAGGCATTTTATTCCAACCCCAATTAAACTTATGGGCTTGCCAGCGGGGTGGAGAGCAGAGAGCAGGCCTAGGGAGTGAAATCTGTTCCCACACTTTAGGCTCAGGCCCACCTGAAATAGGCCATCTGACTATGCCACTGGTCCCATGAAACAATATCCATCTTCTCCCAGAGCTTCTAGCCAAACTCTATTTTCTTATTCCCATCCCAATTAAACTTAGTATCTGATCTGTTAGGTCATGTTTTGATCAAAAAACCTTACATATTTTGCTCCATTCCTTTGTCTTGGGACATTTTGGATTACTTTAAAGCCTTGTTTCAAGGCCTTTGCTTGACTGATTGAGAGTCTTCAACTCGCTCAAAACATGGCTGTCAAGGTTTTTGGTGCAAACTTGAAGAACACGTCGCAACTTTTCTCAAATAAGAACATCAGCTGCTCCAGGGACCTGCATTTGCTGTCATGGACCTGAGTATGACATCTGAGGCTGGCATAGAAGCTGGCACAAAATATTTTTAAAGATGTTGTTTGAGGGTGGGAGGGGTTAGTGGCCACTGGGGGAATAATGGGAGGTCATCCCTGATTTCCCTCCAATGGTCATCTGGTCATTTCAGGCACCTTTTTGTGCCTTATTCTTAAACACTTACTTCCGGGTGAAAACATTCAAGTTTTACTTTAGGACGTCCCTGCTTTTTTCGATTATGGCTCAAAGACGTCCAATGTTAGGCATGCCCAAGTCCCGCCTTCACCGTGCCTCTGACACGCCACCTTGCGATGGACTACAGTTGGAGACGTCCAAAATCGGGTTTTCGATTATACTGATTTGGACATCTCTGGGAGATGGACGTCCATGTTCTGATTTATGTCTTTCGAAATTGAGCCTGATAGTAACATAATAGATGAGCGGTCCATCATTCTGCTCAATAGCTGCATTTTTTTTATCAATTCATGAGTATTACAACAAGCTCTTTCTGTGGGGCCTAGACCATAGAAGTCCACCTGGTGCTGTCCTTAGTTCCAGCTACTGGAGTTACTGTCAAACCTCTCTCCAGCTTATCACAATCTCTTGTCATATATGTAACACAGACCAATGCTCTCTTTACCTGCTGGCAGGAGGGCCAAACCCACTTGTCTGGATGGGTTTGAAGTCTCTTCTTATGGCTTAATAAAACCTATCTCTTTGAAAAAAAAATTGAAAGTCACAGGGGCAGTTGCTGGATTGAGACATTCATTATGATAGCTGCAGCGGTGGGGGGGGCAGTCCACCCCAGGTGTCAGCTCAAGGGGGTGCTCTCTGCCAGCTCCCCCCCCCCCCCCCGGTGCAGCACGATGACACCCCCCCTCGGCGCATCAACACCCCCAGACCCAGTGCCTACCCTCCGCTCCATCCAACCAGATCCTGAACCTTACCTTTAAAGAAATCTCGGAAGCCGGGGCAAGGTGAGGCGCAGCGCCTCGCGCCTGCATGTAAAAAGTGTGGATCGTCTCATCGGGCCTTCCCTCACGCTGTCTGTCCCGCCCTCCGCTGACGCAACTTCCTATTTCCGCAAGGGCGGGACAGAAAGCGTGAGGGAAGGCCCGATGAGACGATCCACACTTCTTTTACATGCAGGCGCCGCGCCTCGCCACGGCTTCTGAGATGTCTTTAAAGGTAGGGTGCGGGAGCTGGTTGGATGGAGTTGAGGAGGGTAGGCACTGGGTCGAGGGGGGTGGGATGTCATTGTGCTGCACCCGGAGGGGGGGTGCAACGGCGAGCCACCCCTGGTGGCAGCCCCCCTTGCTACACCACTGGATAGCTCTATTAACCCTATGTTTATTCTGTTAAATGGAGTTCCTTTCCTTAATATCTATTTTATTGTAAACTGCATAGATGGATTGCAATATATCAAGAACTAATAAACTTGAAACTACAGAGTCAGAAGTGATCAAATTGGCATTTGATAATGACACCTTCAAAAGCACTGACCTGTGGAGGTATGATGTATTAGCAGCAATGTAGACCAAATGTCACAAACTAGTCAACAAAGAGATGGATGTTGAAATATTCAGCATGTTACTGTTCAGCCCACAGATTTTCTGACTCATGTTTAAGCAGACTTAGAGGCTCATTTTCAAAGCACTTAGCCTCCCAAAGTTCCATAGAAACCTATGGAACTTAGCCTCCCAAAGTGCTTTGAAAATATGCCTCTTAGAATTAATGGGAAAAGCTGAGGTGTAATACACAAGGATCTTGGTATTTGTATTTTAATCTGCAGCCTGATATGATATTTGAACTGTCCCTGTTATGTTGTGCACTGAAGTTCATTACTTTAAGCTATGGATGCAGCAGTATTAAGATCAACTTTCCTTGAAGTAACAGATGTTTAGCAACCTGAATGAGGGCACTGTTACTACAACTACTTTGGAAATGCATCAAATCCTTGTGAAATATTTATTCATATTGTCACCTAATATTTCATCAGAATATCCGTTCCTTATCCAAAAGTGCCATATGGAAGCATTTTTGCTAAATTCCTGGTATTATTTAGGAGTACCAAAGCTATGCACACTTACAACTTTTCTTGGGTCCAGTGTGTTTGCACCCCATTGAATAAGGAATGTTTTCCATGTTTAGGTATTTTTGGCTTCTATGGGCTTACACTCGGAGCAATTAATGATGCAAGGAAGAGGTTTAACATGTTTGGGTAACTAGAAGATATAATGAAGCAGAATGATGCAAAATTTGGTTGCAGTCCTAGGTGTATTTTTTTTTTAAGACCATGATTACTACAAATAGTTTATAATGGAATCGGGCACTGTGTGTAGTTATTTGATATGCATTAGATTATACACATTGGATTAATGTGTTCTGTTTTGTGATGTTGATGGATTTCTTTTAATAGTTCCATTTTAATGAATGAGAGCCTCTAATTTCCATGATTCACCTTTTTATAGGCATATCTTTACATAGTTTACAAGTGTTGAAGTTTTTTGTGTTTAAAATGCTTGATTAAGTTATAGAATAGATTTTTCTAAACGTCATAAGAATAACTACCCATTGTGACAAGTGGGAACTTGGTGGTCTATATGGTTCTGAAAAAGCACAGGGAATCTGTATATTGCTGTAGAAAACTTAAACTGGATCCTACCAAGTGAGAGGTATGTCGTTTCACAACATCCTTTTAATGCAGAAAAAATGTTTGGTGTCCAACATGCGGCACACCTGTGATGAAGCCCACTTAAGACTTTAGCAAAACAACAAAATAAAACCTTGCCTAGCCAGCCCACATGATTTTGAAGCATTTCAGAACTATTTATTGGATAGTAATTTGTAATTTTGCAAGAATCGCTGATTTTCAATGAGTAATTCATGCTATAATCAGTTTACGTATTTATGTGGGTCGCTGTTGAAAGAACTTGACACACTGGCCTAGAAAGAACTCCCTTGGTTGTGATCTGTCCATTGATTCCAATCTTTTTGTGCACAGGTGGTTATGTACATTGGTCAAGCTTCCAAGGACCTTCTGAAGTGGCCTCGTCCCTCCTCCCCCCCTGTTGTAAAGCTGGAAACAAGAGTGGACACAGAGTATGGAATGCCATCCACCCATGCAATGGCTGCTACTGCCATCTCATTCACATTTCTCCTTGCAGCTATGCAGAGGTATAAGGTAGGAAGAAAGCCCAACAGCATATTCTAACCATTGACCTAAAAACTAACAAAACTACTTCAAGTTGTAGTTTACAAATGAATGATGCAATCAAAACAGGTATACTCTTGGATCATGTAGCCAGGCCTCTAGCATATTGCAACATTGCTTTGCCCAATCAAGAGGTATTTTAAAATATGCCTCAAAGAAACTAAAAACAAGAAAATGAGGCATTTTCTGTCCTGTGCTTATTCTGTGAAGGTATTTAAATGGATGATGTAATTTAAGTTACAATATATCTTTTAGATAAGCACTAGCTCTTGAAATAATGCTATTAAGTATGGCAGAGAAGACCGGTAAAACATGCCTTAGGTGTGATGTGAAACATGAAGATATAGGCCAAGCGATCACCTGAGAAGGGATGTAAATGGGGGGGGGGGGGGGTGCTTTCTGTTACTTTACTGTATACTTGTGTTTCAAAATGACAAATTCTACAGTCAAATCACTTGGCTAAAAGAATTGTTTTACAAGAAGACAGTTAAATAGCTTTGTAGCTTTCTCTATTCCTTTTAGTTGAGTTAATTTGTTGTACTTGGACACTATTATTGACATGGCCAGCCAAGTGGACGGCTGCTTTGGGCATTTTTGTGCAAATGCATGTGGGTTTTTTTTTGTTTTTTTTTAGTCTTTGCAAACCCTATAATTTGACCGATTTATCTAGATGTATACTTACTTGGATAATAAGATCCAAGTACAGGGTTAAAGAGGTTGTGGACAGTCCTTTCTTGATTTGAAAGCCTGTACAATAGATTCTCATATTATCCAATCCCCCTGCAGTCATGGCTGCATTAAGACCATTGCCAAAGCAGGGGGATTAAGCTTCTTATTTTAAAAGGAAAAATATCTAGAATAATTAACTCACGAATGACAAGTTAATGCAATGATGTCTTTGAAGATAGCTAATATTGCACTGCTATTCTTCATCCTAGAGCTATTTCAAAGTGAAGTTAGACACACACAGTTAAATGTGCATACTTACCAATATTATTGTTCACCTTTCTTCATTCATTTGTTTAGTGCTACAACACTACATCCTGTGATGTGCAGTTGCTTGATGACCTAATCGTTTTGGCCTAGATGTGTGCTCACAGACTCCAGTATGCCTTGTAGCTAAGGGCTAGATCAGTATTTCCCAAACCTGGTCCTGGAAGCACCCCAGCCAGTCAGGTTTTTCAGGATATCTACAATGAATATTCATGAAAGGGATTTGCATGCAGTGGAGGTAGTGTATGCAACTCTCTCTCATGAATATTCATTGTGGGTATCCTGAAAACCTGACTGGCTAGGGTGCCTTCAGGAGCAGGTTTGGGAATCACTGGGCTAGATCTTAAGTAGTAGGTCAAATTTTAAGGATATCCTACTACTACTACTACTACTATTTAGCATTTCTATAGTGCTACAAGGCGTACGCAGCGCTGTACAAACATAGAAGAAAGACAGTCCCTGCTCAAAGAGCTTACAATCTAACGAATATATATGAGGTGGCACTGTATGCAATTGTTAAGGATATTCTTGACAAAGTGACCCATTCTGTGGCCCTCAAGGACTAAGAGTGAATACCATTGGGCTAGGTGATAAGCTTCATTGTAACGATCTGACTGGAATACAAGACTCTTCATTGACACCAACAATAAGTATGCTCTATAATTCACAAAGATCCTGCAGTGTCTAGTTAGCCCTTTTGTGCTTGTTTCAAATTAAATTATTTAAATTAAAAAAAAGAAAATAGAAAACAAAGAGGTGGTTAGTCAGCTTGATTATGGGTTCCCCATATTGTTAAAGGTAGCTATATGCATTGACAAGAAAATTGATTTAATTCACCTGAAATGTTACCGGGCTAATATTCAGCTTGGATATTAACTTCCTCTCCTATCTGATATTGAATTTCTTTTCTTCCGTTTATAAAGTATAGTCATTATGAACTGCTCTGATGGGATCCCTAATGGGACAGTATATCGAGCACTAATAAAATGTAACTTGATATTCAGTACTTGCAGCTGATGAATATCTGGTTTCACCTTGAATAGGACAAAATCTTATGTTGCAGGGATCATATACCAATTCCTTAACAAGCTCCCAGCAACAAAATATTTAATGTCTGTCACCAATTTTATAAAAAAAAATATTTTGGAGACTCAGAACTACAGTCAACTAAATGCATATCAATTTCTTTAAATGCTGACCATTTCTCATCAATCCATTTTTTTTCATTCCTAATTTCAGCTAAACTGATATCTTTAATCTTGATTTTCATATAAAGTTTGTAAAATGGTTATAATTATTGATAAAATAGTAAAGGTACTACGGGCCCTGTTTAAGCCTCGTTATAGGCATGTTAGCGTCTTTAACGCACATTAACCATGTAGGCGCCTACACAGTTAGCGCACTTGCTAATTACAGGCTTGCTAAAAATGCTAACGCACCTCAGTAAACAGGGCCCTTAGGTTGCAGAGTTTTTTCACTCAATAATACAAATTGGGATCTCTGCCGACATGGCCAGGTTTCGATTACTTTGTCAGGGTAGAGGTCTATTTCATTATGCTGTATAGCCCGTTCACTGCTGTGAGTAAGTTGATATATAGCATAATGTATACCCTGACAAGGGAGAAGCAAGATTAGAGGGATGAGTTTGGCTGAAATTAAGAATAAAGAATGGAAAATGGACTGATGAGGAATAGGCAGCAATGCATTTAAAGAGATTTATGTGCATTTAGCTGACTGTGGTTCTGAGGCTCCAAGTATAAAAAAAATAACTGTATAAAATTGGTGATAACACATATTTGGTTGCTGGAATATCTGGCTTCAGCACCCACTGGGAAGTGCTGTGCAGTTAGTGGTCATATTCGGACTACTAATCAGATAGCAGAAAGTTAGGACAGCCCTTTTGCTGACCCCCAGGGCTTTTTTTGAGGGGGTACTCGTGGGTACTGAGTACCGGCACTTTTTTCAGCATCTTCTAAAATTGACCCATGACGCACAAGTTTAAATGAAAGCACTCAGGCTCAAGACACCAATTTTGCCTTGTCGTAGATTCTGCGAGTGGTTGCAGGGGGCTTGGCTATTGTGGAGTGAGTCCCTCAGTGATCACCCCACCCCTGAAGGATGGCCTGGCATTTGAGTACTGGCACCTTTTTTGCTAGAAAAATTGCACTGCTGACCCCTAACTGTGTAAATTGCTGTTCCGCCCACAGACTGTCCCAGACTAACTGGATAGTGTCACGGCAGTCTGTCTAGATTTCTCTGCCTCTAGTCTCTCTAGAAATACAAGTACTTAGCTTCCTCAATGGTTGATTTGTAGGAAAACACTAAACAGAAATTTTAATTTCATTCAAATTACTAGGGAACCCAATTCAGCTAAAGTCTCTCATGGTGTGCTCCCTCACTTCTAATATCGGCATCTCTCCCAGTTCTAATGCTCCCCCAACAGTTAATGATCTAGCAACTTCTCTGACAAGATAACCTCCCTACAATGATTCCTAATAACCATTGTGCCTAGAGATCAGACAGTCTTACATGATCATCTGTCCCCTACCCGATTTTCACTCTGTAGTTCTCCATTGTTCTTCAGTCTTCCTTCTCCCCATGCAGACTCCAAGGCTCTGCAATCCTATGAAAATCACTACTGCATTACATAACATCTTCCCCTCATGAACATAAGAGTAGCCATACTGGGTCAGATCAATGGTCCATGTAGCCCAGTATCCTGTCTTCCAAACAGTGGCCAAGCCAGGTCACAAGTACCTGGCAGAAACCCAAATGGTGGCAACACTCCGTACTACAAATCCCAGGGCAAGCAGCTGCTTCCCATTTCTGTCTCAATAGCAGACTATGGTCTTTTCCTCCAGGAAAACGTTAATGTTGCTCCGATTTCAATTCTTCATATATTCACTACCAGTCTTGAAAAAGGCACTGCTCCTTCCACTTACAAATCAGCCTACATGTATCCCAGGTTCAAGAACCCTAGCCTGGGCAATACTCTTAAAAGCTAAATGCTGTCCTTCTTTCCAAACTTACTGAATGAATTGTTCTCAAGACTACTCCATTCTAACCAGCCAAGCTGCCCCTGTCCCCAGTCTTCAATCTCAGGAGTGAAATAGCCCTAGTCTTTGTATCCCTTTTGAGTGAGCCTCCCCCCCCCCCCCCCCCCCCCACACACACACTACACACACATGTACATGATGCCATTTTTATTCAAATTGTAATAAGAGGGCACCATTAGTGCAAGCTGTTTGAGTCTTCAGGGTTGTACACTGGCCATGCTTTTTCTCCATGATAACCCCAATTTTATACACGTGTGCTAATGTACTAGTCTGCTCCAATTTGCCTCTTTTTAGAAGCTTTCAGATGGCTGGGTTTGCATGCATATGTTCAGTAGGCAGCACAGCACTTCTCTCTCTGTTGTAGTTCTGGCTTCCCAATGGAAAAGTGTATGGCAGTGACAGCTTGCTTCAGAGCTTTCTTCTTTGCTGTTATGCAAGAAACCAAAGGCTTCATCTTAAAGGAGCAGCATACTTAAGTACATAAGTATTGCCATACTGGGAAGGTATTAATCCGCAAACGAATCTTTTCCAGAGATGGGAAGGCGGTAGAACGAGAGGACATGAAATGAGATTGAAGGGGGGCAGACTCAGGAAAGATATCAGGAAGTATTTTTTCACGGAGAGGGTGGTGGACGCTTGGAATGCCCTCCCGCGGGAGGTGGTGGAGATGAAAACGGTAACGGAGTTCAAACATGCGTGGGATATGCATAGAGGAATCCTGTGCAGAAGGAATGGATCCTCAGAAGCTTAGCTGAAATTGGGTGGCGGAGCAGTTGGGGGGAAGAGGGGGTGGTGGTTGGGAGGCGAGGATAGGGGAGGGCAGACTTATACGGTCTGTACCAGAGCCGGTGATGGGAGGCGGGACTGGTGGTTGGGAGGCGGGAAATACTGCTGGGCAGACTTATATGGTCTGTGCCCTGAAAAGGACAGGTACAAATTCAAGGTAAGGTATACACATATGAGTTTGTCTTGGGCAGACTGGATGGACCATGCAGGTCTTTTTCTGCCGTCATCTACTATGTTACTATGCTACTATGACCAAAGGTCCATCGAGCCCAGCATCCGGTTTCCAACAGTGGCCAATCCAAGTCACAAATACCCGGCAAGATCCCAAAAATGTACAAAACATTTTATACTACTTATCCCAGAAATAGTGGATTTTCCCCAATTTCATTTAATAACGGTCTATGGACTTTTCCTTTAGGAAGCCGTCCAAACCTTTTTAAAACTCCGCTAAGCTAACCGCCTTTACCACATTCTCTAGCAAAGAATTAGAGTTTAATTACACGTTGAGTGAAGAAAAATTTTTCTCTGATTCGTTTTAAATTTACTACATAGTAGCTTCATCGCATGCCCCCTAGTCCTAGTATTTTTGGAAAGCGTGAACAGCCGCTCCACATGCTGTCATAGTCGCAATCCCCAGCTTCCTGTGGCAGCTCAGCAGTAAATTCTGTGGTACATATGGTATGTAAATATGTGCACATTAAATAAAGTAGATTAATAGTTAGAATAGTGGGCTGAGAACCAGGGAAGCCAGGTTTTGGTAACATTGGGCAAGTCACTTGACTTACTGTCTAATTCAGTGTTTCCCAAGTCTGGTCATGGAGTACCCCTTGCCAGTCAAGTTTTCAGGGTGTCCACAATGAATTTGCGTCAAAGATTTGCATATAATGGAGGTGATTTATGCAAATCAAATTCATGCATATTCATTGTGGATATCCTGAAAACCTGACTGGCAAGGGGTATTCCAGTACTGGACTTGGGGAAACACTGATCTACGTTTTATACCTGAGGTAATGGAGGGTTATCTGGGGACAGAGAAGTACCTAATTACCTGAATGGAACTGAACTTTGAACTAAGAAGCATGAACTAAATTCAAATCCCTTTCCTTTCTCATTCTTCCCCCCCCCCCCCCCCCCCATGAGGGCAAATCTATAATAGGCACTTACTTTTTCTTGCTAGCATTCTAGCCCAACCAAGTGTATATAGTACATGCTTAACATTTAGGCAGCCATAGAACTGATGTAAACATTGGCACCTAAATGCTAGAGATACGCACGTTAACATTTTGTATTCTGTGTGTCAGTGGTTCTCAAACTGTGCCGCAGCACCCTGTTGCACCGCAGCAAACTCAGGGGTGCCGCGGTGCATTGCTCCCAACTTCCCGTCCTGCAGGTCCAGCATCTGCCACTTCCTGCTTCTTCCCCCGCTGCCATTGCAGTGCTTGCAGCTTACATTTTCGGGCCATCCGCAATTCACACAGGCACTGCGGGGACTTCCCTCTACCATGTCTGGCCCTCGCAACAGGAAGTTGCATCAGAGAGGGCCAGACGCAGCAGACTGGGAAGGCCTCGGAGTGCCTGTGTGAATTGTGGACAGCACGAAAATGTAAGCTGCAAGCACTGCAGTGGTGGCGGGGGAAAGAGAAGGAAGTGGCAGCGATCCTGTACCTGCAGGAAGGTAGTAAGCAATGCTGGATTTGGGGAAGGCAGAGAGCTGCAGGGAAAGGGAGACCCATGTGGCTGGGGGGGGGAGGGGTGTGGAGACCCATGTGCCCTGGGAGGGGGGGCTGCGGGAACCCCTTCTGTATGTTGCATTTGTAAGTGTGAGTCCCCCCACCCCACCCACAATTGCAAATGTTAGGTATTTACAGAATAGTGCTTCATCGGGATTTTGCCGTTTGCATGCATATATGCACTTAGCCCTTGTAACAAGATCTTTTTAATTAGTTATGAGCAGGGGCATAGCCAGACCTCAGCGGGAGGGGGGTCCAGAGCCTGAGGTGGGGGGGCACATTTCAGCCCGCCTCCCCCTCCCCGCCACCAACCCTACCATGCCGCTGCTGCCTGATACCGTTGCTGGCGGGAGTCCCCAACCCCTGCCAGCTGGTCTTCAGCACCAGTCTCCGGTGCCTTCGCTGATCTGTTTCTGTGAGTCCTGACCCCCACCAGCAAAGGTACCAGGCAGCGGCAGAGGAGGATCGGAGAGGCGAGGGGGGGGTCGGCAGCAGGGGGGGTCAAAAGTAGAAGGGGCCAGGGCTAAATCTGCGGGGGCCCATGCCCCCTTGGCCCCACCTAGCTATGCCCCTGGTTATGAAGTGAAAGAGCTTTCTTTTGATTTGAAGCAGAGAAAAGAGAAACGGAGCAGCACGTGGATGGGGAAAACCAGAGAGAGTGTGGGGGGGAGGAGATGCAATAAGGAATAATCAGAGAAGGGGAATCTTGATGGGATAGGGAACGAAGATCAGGAATGGAAGGGGAAGTGACATAATAGAGTGAGGGAATACAAGACCAGAAATTCCCTCTTCATATTCCCATTCTCCAGCTGACTCCACTCGCACACATCCTAGTACTGCTGTTTTGCATACACCTTGCCTCTTTCCTCTCCTTCCCCCTCCCCCAGGATTGGCCAGTAGACGTAAGAGGAGGGGAATGTCTGTGCCTTAGGTAATGCCGCCATCCTCCTGCTGGCATCTGATCATCTCACTATGAGAGTGGGATGGGAGAAATGTAGGATGCACACCCACACACCTCTGTCTGATCAAGGGGCTCTCCGCATAGCAAACTACTGATTCTACAGGGACTGAGCAATTCTGTGGCACAAGTAAAATTTTGAGGACCTTACAGCAATTGAGGAATGCTGGAAGTAAAAAGGGTTAGATTTTCTGAAATACACACATGCAAATGACCATTCTATAATTCTTGTTAGCAGTGAAGAGTGATAGAAGTGCACTCCTTTTTAGAGCTGTTCTGCATCTGTCCAACAGATGAAAGCGTTTTCATTCCCTGTTCGAAAGTAGTATGCAAAATGATGCTCTTTTGCAATAAGTGTTTTTATGATCAGCCCATCCCAAAACAGTTGTGTGTTGTGAGAATCTCGTAAAATGCTTGGCTCAGAAGAAGCGGGGCAGGTTACAACCAGAACAAACTAAAATGATTGATCCTAGTGAAGCAAATTTTGCCATCCATAATCCAAGGCAGCCTGTGGGAGGATTCCCTTCTCACCTAGACTGGACTAAGCAAGCTTGACTGAATTAAACCGGTTTTTAATGGAAGCTGAGAAGGGAAATAAGAGAACTTTTTGAATGGAGCTGATTCATTCTTTTTCATGGTCCATCCAGTTTGAAAGAAGAGTTCAAGTTTGGCTGAACAATCCACCACGTTTTCAGGCCCAGATGATCGAAAACCCCGTGCTGTTCCAAATAGCGCTGGAACAGTGCGGGGCTTTACTGCCCCTATGATCAGAGAGAGTGCACATACATTTGCATGCTTGCTATTATCTCTCATCATAGGGTAAAGTGCAGGAGAACATACTCGGGCACAATCCTCCCACACTTGACAGGTCTGGGCTGTCAAAAGCCCAGACCTGTCAAACACAGGGGCTGAATGTCCGTCGGACCACCAGACCGCCAAACAGCATGGCCCTGGTGGCCTAGTATTTTATTTATTTAGATTTTGCTCACACCTTTTTCAGTAGTAGCTCAGGGTGAGTTACATTCAGGTACACTGGATATTTCTCTGTCCCAGGAGGGCTCACAATCTAAGTTTGTACCTGAGGCAATGGAGGGTTAAGTGACTTGCCCAAGATCACAAGGAGCAGCAGTGGGATTTGAACCGGCCACCTCTGGATTACAAGACCAGTGCTTTAACCACTCCTCCACTAACCACTAGGCCACTCCCACCCGAGCCAGCGACATGGGGGCTCTGGAGGTCCAGTGGACCTCCAGGCCCCCTAGCATTTCCCCCCCCCCCCCCCCCAAATAAAGCCCTGGTGACCCAGTGCATTGCAAATCAAACCCCCTGGTCTACTACTATTATTAAACATTTCTATAGCGCTACTAGACTTACGCAGCATTGTACAAATCAACATGAAAAAGACAGTCCCTGCTCAACAGAGCTTACAATCTAAATTGGACAGACGAACAGACAGCTAGGGGTGGGGAAATTGCAGTGGTAGGGGTGATAAGTGAGGGTGTTGAGTAAGAGAGTCTAGTGGTGTAGCGGCGGCCATGGCCCTCTTCCCTAACCCCCCCCCCCCCCCCATACCTTTGCTGGAGGAGCCTCAAAAATGGCTGCACCCTGCCCAGCATATCCTGAGATGCACTGTACGGGGCTTCATACCATATATTGGCAGATACTGTTAAACTCCTGCATTGTATATCATTGTATATGATATAAGACTACCCCCCCCCCCCCCCAAAAAAAAAAAAAAAGGTGTAAAGTGTATGTAGATTTAAAAACAAAAACAATGGCATTTAGATTTTATAAAAGAAAACAATTGCTTCTGAAACACTGGGTACCCAACCAACAGTGAGTTTGTTGCTGAAATTACAAATTGTGGAAGTCTTTATTTTATTGCAGAAGGCCGTGGCTCCCCTTATGACTAATTTCAGGTACTAGTCCTGACGAGAAGCTTGTAACCATACTAGTTACATAGCATCCCATTGTGGTAGTATCTGCACCATTTTTTCTGTCTGTCTTCACTTTTCTTGCCTGAGTACAGAAGACAGGACCCTAAAGGTGAAGACTTAGGAGTATAGAAATGAATGTAGGCTACCATGAAGATGGGTTATTTTACTACTAACTCATGCTATATATATATATATATTTTTTTTTTTTAATGCAAAAAAAAAAAGCACACTGCTTTCATGTTAATTACATATTCAGCCATGGAATGGTTGAAATTGAAGGGTCATTTTCTAATGACTTACTCTTGTTTTTCCTGTATGCAGTGTCCACTTGAGATGGGATTAATGGTGGCATTTTTTCTGTCTACGCTGGTATCTCTCAGCAGAATTTACACTGGAATGCACACAGTGCTGGTAAGCTGTTTTCCACGATGACAGGCATGCTCTTCATTTCAGTATCTATGATAAATTCAGCTGCCAGCCAAGAGAATAGATTTTATTTTATTTATGCAGTCTTGTATCCCACTGTTATCCAAAAACATGTTTCAGTTCAAAGTGGCTTCCAATTTACATTTTAGTTGAGTTATTAGTGTTTAATCGTGTTAACATGGAGAGGACATTGATAATCTATAGAATTTTCTGAGGGGCAGTTTTAAAGAAGGTAGGACGATAGGTTATGTAGTTATCTGAAGGGTTTACATGAAGTAGGTTTCTAGAGGTGGGGCATTGGTAGAGGTAGGACGATAGTTTGTGTGGGTTTTCTGAAGAGGTTTGATGAGGTAGACTTGTAGAGGTGGGGCATTGATAGCTTATGTATTTAGCTATGGATTTTTTTTTTCTTTTTGAAAAGGTATGTTTTTCTTTTTCAAATTGAAGGTAGTTAAAAACTTTCATCCAGGCTAGAGCAAGAGATTTTTTTCAGGTTACTACAACTGGAAGGTAATACATTTCATTGTAAATATTTATTAAACTTTAAAGATCAATGGATCAATCCCTCTGAGCAGTTCTACTGAATATCTGCACAGACCACTGCAGCAGTCCCCACAGTATTCTGGACTAGAGAATGACACAGGGACAATGTTTGTCCCCGCACCAATGGGCTCTGTCCTCATCTGCAGAAGCCTCAAACAATTATGATTTTTATATTTAAATCTTCTTATTAAAGTATAAAAAGAAACAATATGCTGTGCAACTATTGTGTATAAATTACAAATAGAAAACAATAACAGTGAGCAGCTACAATAACCCTCCTCACCACCACCCTCTACCCCCAACCCCAACAATAGCTGATTTTTACTAGCCCAAGGAATCCTAATACACCCGGTTAAAATGTCCAGGGGTACAAAATACAACCCATTCTGTGTGCCCTAGAGGAGAGAAATATGCCTATGAAGCACTGTTATGATTTTTTTAAATCTGTGATTAAGTCATCAACAGTCACAGGATTCAGTCTAGCTCTCCTGTCTTCTACAGTCCTTCCAGAAATAGAAGATGTCTTCTTAGAGGATGTGCTGGTAGCAGGATGTACAGGATCCCCCATGCAAATGTTGCTAGTTGTGGCAAACATGTTTACTTGTTTTTCCAAAAAATCAAAATGTCATTGTCTGCATCACTCAAACATAAATAACAGTCCAGTTCATTAACAGGCTTCAAAGTAGAAAATGACACTAGGACAAAGTTCCTGTCCCCATGAGCTCAGTCCTCATTCCTGCTCTGTTCCCATCCCCACAGTTACTGCAAGTCCCCGTATCATTCTCTATTCTGGACACAGGCAATCCAGTGCCAATACCCAAATATCTATCCAGCCAAGTAGAATTGTGATCTAGAACAGCAGTGACTATTGATACTATATGCCACTTCCCTTTCAGCTGCCTTAAATGGGGTTTCACTGCCCAAAAAATAGCGCTTAGTGACATGTAGGCGTGAATCCCCTTTTACCTATAACACATATAAAGGAATGCCCCTTATCTGCCCATGGCTATGCCAGCACAGGCCCACCTTGTCTGGACAGCCAAAAAGTTTATCGGTAGCTATCTCGCTCTCCTCTGTCCTACCGCAGATCTGGCATTTGCCCCCCCCCCCCCCCACTTCCGTTAAACCTCAGCATCTTCACCAGCGTAGCAGCAATATACTTCCTGTGCCTCCGTCAGCCCTGCAGGTTTCACTCTGCCGCCTCAGGCTCTTGCTGGCATTACTTCCTGTTTCCTCTGCCACAGAGGAAAGCCGGCGAGGCTGGGGCAGGCAGCAGATGTGCATCACTGCTGTTCTGGAGAAGATGTTGAGGTAAACTGAGGGGGGGAGGGTGATGGGCCACAGGTAGGTGGTAAATGCCAGATCCGGGAGCAGAGGAGAAGGAGATATTCAGGACAAAGAGGGGAGGAGTTTTGGAAGGCACAGCCCTCTTAACTTAGGGCCCATCTAAAATGATATGCCACTGGGTGCCCCCTTTTTGGACCAGTATGTAAAATTTACATATGTAAATTTTAATTCCAATTAGCACCAATTGCTTTAGTTTCTATCTGTTAATTGGGTGTACTTGTCCAAATTTAGGGTGTACTTATTGATAATGAGCTTCCCTTATTTCTAAAACTTTGTTCAGGAATCCATTCTTAGACCCTACTTAGGTGAGAGAGCTCTTTGTAGTACAAGTGTCCCCCCCCCCCCCCCCCCCCCCCCCCCCGTAATTCTGACTGCCATATCCTGAACCAACAGTTCTCTCTTCTTTCTTTTGGAGAGCCCAGTAACTGTTATAGTAGTTAAGCCTCAATATTTATTTGGATAGTAGCTCTAGGTGAGTTACGTTCAGGTACACTAAGGTATTTCCCTGTCCCTGCAGTCTGTATCTGAGGCAATGGAGAGTTAAGTGACTTGCCTAAAATCACAAGAAGCAGCAGCAAGATTTGAACTGGGTGTCTCTCATTGTCAGCACGGTGCTTTAAATACTAGGGTTGTTCTTTCACGTTTAGCAACTGTACTTCTGACACAAGATCTGTAGTAGGTACATAGACTGAGTGGCAAAATCTTCTGCAACTAAAAACATACAATATATAGTGATACCTCAAACCTTTGCACATACTACCGTACATCCACAGAACAATCCCCCACAGACCTATTTACATATGTGTGCACACCTTTACAGAGAGGAAAGTGGGAGTGCAGTGAAGTGCAGTGAAGCAAGATTTATTCAAGAACAAAATGACTCGACACAACGTTGTGTTTCGGCCGAAAGGCCTACATCAGGAGTCTATGGATTAAAAACAATATATAAAAATGAAATTAAAACAAAAATAAAGCAGATTATAAACATATGGAATTAAACAATAATATACAGTTTGTGTATATATTGTTTAACATAGATGCAACACACAATTGTAAGTATTTCATGAAACAAACAAAAACATGGTGGAGCATAAATGCAACATAAAAATGTTTATCATGAATGAAACATGATTGAGCATAGATATAGTGAAAAGATATTTCGTGAATGAGACATAACCCGTCTTAACCAAGCATATCAGAAGACATAAATATATATAAAAAATAGGAATATATTCTAAAAATATGTATATATTTTAAAAAATATATATTAAAAGAATCTTTTTTTTTTTTTTTTTTTTTTTTTAAAGTCAATTGAAAAAGAAGACCGTTGTAATGTAATAAAAATGAATTATAGCAATAGAATATTGATCTTTCATGAATAAAACATGATCCATCTTGACCGAGTATAAATAAAACATAGTATAAGATTATTAAAGTGAAGGGAGCAGTGAATCAGCTGAATGGATGACGGATAATTAACAAACAGGCACAAGAAAAGAAGTGTCCTTCTTATTACTTTGGCTCACTAATTGATAACTGAGCCTGTTAACATTACTTTGAAGGAGTTATGTCAGTGGAGGTAATTTTTGGATATGTTAAAAAGAATATTGAAAAACATACCTGATTGAAAGTGTTGGACATTATCCCAATTTTTTTTGGAAGGTTTTTTTTATGGCTGATGATGAAGAGAGGATCTCATTGATCTGGTCAGCTCTTTGGATACAATAATGTATCCCAGAGCTCTTTGAGGCCTCTTTCCTTCTTAAAAAATCAATAAACAAATAAAAAATAAGGAAATCCTTTAGGTCAAGATTCTAGGCTTGAGTCTATCCTAAACTTATGAGATTTATTCAGTTACTTATATAAACAATATATACACAAACTGTATATAATTGTTTAATTCCATATGTTTATAATCTGTTTTGGTTTTGTTTGAATTTCATTTTTATATATTGTTTTTAATCCATAGACTCCAGATGTAGGCCTTTCGGCCGAAACACAACGTTGTGTCGAGTCATTTTGTTCTTGAATAAATCTTGTTTCACTGCACTACTTGTGTGGTCCTGTCTTTGGAAATCCTGGTTCTCATTCCCTCTCTGTTTGTATTTCTCTGTGGGACCTCTTGAGTGGATTCTCTTTTGCACACCTTTACCACATATATACACCTTAAATTGAAATATTCAAACTATAAAAATGTGGTTTATATACATAACTCCTACCCCTCCCCCCTACACACACACGTGTAAGTTATATATGTGTGGATTGGTATAATGCATAAAGAGCCCCATTTTTGACATGCCATAGAAGTAGGAATTGAGATATTCGGTTTCACCAGTATTTTAGAACAGAATCTGCCACTATCGAGCCTGTTCTAAAATACAGGAGAAATGGATGTTTATGTGCTGAGTGTGTTTAAGCATAAACAGTCATTATTTAACAAATCAGTGGGGTGGATTCAAAGCCAGCATATAGCCGGTTCTTTGGCCTTGGAAAAAAAACAACAGGTGGTTATCCTGACACTCGGTGACCAGTGTCATTTGCCATTTGGAGGGACAAAAACCACTAGGAGATTAAGGGGGCAAACTGCCCCCCCCCCCCCCCCCCCCGCCCAATCCCTCCAGTGGTGTTCTGCTCAATGGCAGCGGTTTCCCAAATTCTAAAGGTTCTTGGTAGCAGCTATAACTCCAGCCACCAATGATTTAGGACATAGACGTTTGTGCCCTTCTGAAATGGGGAATAAAGGTCTATGAACTTGCTATGCCCTTCGCCCACCCAAAACACGTCCCCATGCCATTTGCACACACAGGGGCTTGATACATGCTTATCCCAGCTTTCTAAAATGGGGACTTAATTATCTTGCATAAATCTCTTACTGGTTTATGCAGGTATTGCATAGGGCTTCCATAGTGGGAGATTCATTCAGAGTGGACTCTTCTGATGCAATCATGTGATTGGATAGAAGTACTTTCTGTGGCCAGAGACAGCTTTCATAGCACTTCAGGATTTTGCACCGTTTCACTGCAACAGCCACTGTATTATCTGTCATACTTACAAATGATAAAGAACACATTTTCCTCAATCCTTTTTATAAGTGATGATTCGGTGACCCTTTGGTACACTTCTCGACCTTCCTATTATTTTGTTCCACCTTTCTAGCACATGTCACACTGCAGGGCACATGGAGATAATGAATAGCTCTTATCGCATGACTCATTTTTGCTAGGTAAATTAGTCCTGCTCTTCCACTTTCTCTAGGTGTGGCTCTGTTTACTTACCTTGTCAGGGACCCACCCTGTTAGGTAATCTGTTACATTAGTTCCAAGGCTTGTTTCCCATATACAGTAATACTGAATACTGTATGTGTACCTTACAGTATTTTGTACCCATAGATTTTACATCAGTTATCAAAGGGAAAACTTCCATTTGAAAATGAGTTTCCACAAATCTATATGTGGGTATAATTTTCCATGTAGACTTGCACACATACCCCAGGATTCTATATATGGTGCCTCAATTTCTGGGCGGAAATTGAAGCATATTCTATAACAATGCGCGTAATTTAATTGGTAAACAAGCTAATCAAAGCTGTTGTATGTAAACGAGCAATGAACACTAATTGGCATTAAGAATATGTGCACAACTTGATTGGTGTATTCTGTGATGTGGTGCGCTTAAATTAAGACACAGAGTTGAAAAGAGGGTGTGGACATGGGCAAGGCACAGGCATTTCTAAAATCTATGTATGTATGTGTTATAATACACCCACTCTGCACCTAATTTAGGTGTCGGGATTTATGCCAAGTAAAACATGGCATTAATGGTCATGTGGAAAGGCGCTCGGCGTATTCTATATACCACACAGAAATTTAAGACTATTCTATAAAGTATAGATATACTTAAGTGTATTTTTCCATGCATAATTTTTAGGAGCCAATCTCATAGTTCTGGAAATACAAAAGTATGCAAGTAGGTACTCACCCTCCCTCCACCAACTCCTCTCCTGTCCCCAAGAATGCATCTACAATATGGAAGTACAACTATGCACACATTAAGCCCCATTTTAGAGATTTGAATGGAGTCATCCGGGTTGGGACATTCTTATTTTAAATAAGGGTTTGCTTGGCAAAGTCTTTTTTTTTTTTTTTTTCCTAAAATACAGGCAGGATTGTATCCGCCAGTATGTGAAGAGGGAGTAACCATTTTAGAAATACACATGGTTAAAAAAAAAAAAAAAAAGTATGGACCCCACATGGAGTTGTCTGTGGTAGTAACACAATTTCCACATGTAGGTAGTGCCTCTTCTAGTGTGTAGTTACCCCATTTTACAACCCAACACGTGAAAGTGTTGCTAATTTAGGGGTCCTTTTACAAAGGTGTGCTGAAAAATGGTTTGCAGTAGTGTAGGCGCAAGTTTTGGGCGCGCATCAATCCATTTTTTTTTTTAGTGTCTGTAAAAAAAAAAAAAAAAAGGCCTTTTTGTTTTGGCTGAAAATGGATGTGTGGCAAAATTGAAATTGCTGCATGTCCATTTTGGGTCTGAGATCTTACCGCCAGCCATAGACCTAGCGGTAAATAATTCATGGCGGTAATGACCTATGTGAGTCAAATGCCACTTGGTGCACATCCATTATGCGTGCCAGAAAATAAATATTTTTCAGATGCACATAGCGGATGTGCGCCAAAATTGAAATGACTACAAGGGCCACGTGGTAACCGGGCAGTAACTCCAATTTGGTGCGTGTTTGGCACGTGTAGGCGCCTACGTGGCTTAGTAAAAGGGGCCCTCAAGTAGTGAGACCATCATTTTAATTTTGTTTTCATTTTGGAGGAGGAAATAAATTACATAGGATTATAGTGATTCACTTATGGGCCTCTTAATTAGCATGTGCTAATGGAATTGGTACACAGTAAATACTGCGTGTCCTATTTTATACTTATGGGCCACATGGCACTTACCATGTGCTAATGTCCATTAGCTGTACTAAGCTTTAGTAAAACGGCCTCTTAATCTCGTACATAAATCCCAGGCCAAAACATGTACTTTTAAAAACCTATTCTTGCCTTTTGAGCTGCAGAACCCACTGTAGAAAGGTTTCCCCATACACAGGCTCTCCTCATTTCGCATAGCAAATACACATGTAGATTTTAGTTTGACCCAAACCCCACCCCTTGAAATCTATGCATAGTGGGGAGATTTTCCAAAATCGATATTTACACGTGTATGCAATATGGTGTCTGTGCCACCATTTACATGTAGATTACTTTTCTAAAATAATGGCCATAAGCTATACATGCGTAATTATTCCCATGTATGTAGTGGGCCATTTCAAAAACTGCTTTATGCAAGGAAGTTGTTTGCTAACAGCAGAAGATGGATATGGATGGGGGAGAGGGGTAGATGCTGAATTGCATCATGTAAAAAGGAGAGAGAGGGCACAGGCTGGATGGAAGGGAGAGAGTGAAGAGAAGACGAGGAAAGTAGAAACCAGATATATAGATATATCTCTGGTTTCTACTTTCCGTGTTCTTTTTATTGGACTAAAATTTTAATTTTTGACTAACTTTCAGAGACCAAAACACCCATTCTTGGGACAGGATACAGTAACAGCAGTATACTGTACTTACCTGAGGAAGGAAGTTTTGGCCTCTGAAAACTAATTGAAAAATGTATTAGTCCAATTAATGGTATTATCTTTTCCATTTTTATTTTATTTCTATTTGTTAATTTGTAAAGTGGTTAGTATTTGACAGGTTTTGGGTTTTTTTTAATTCAAATTTATATCTATCTTTTTATATTTTCCACAGTACTAGGGCACATGGTTCACTGTTTCTGTGGTTTTGCATTGTATGCAGAATCTGGCTTCTTGGGGGTTCAGTTTAATTTTTGTCTACATATTTATATTTTTAGTTTGTGGTTACTTATTCTATACTGGGTGAGAGGATGTTTCTATGTTCTCTGTTTGTGAAAGACATGGTTTTCTGTTGGCAGAATCATCTTTATGAATCTGGCTTGTTTTATTTTACAATGAGTATATTGATGTTCTAGTGCTCGCTGCAATGTTTAAGATGCTACCTTTTCCCAGGTACACCCCTGTTGTGTGACTCATAGATTATTACTGAAAATAATTATTTCATATAGAAGAGGGGGGTGTAAAAAATATAAAATAAAATCAGCCCCAGGTGTCAAATATGCTAGGCTCGCCACTGCTTTCTTCCCCTCTTATGCTCCACCCACTTGTACACACTCCTTGAAGTTACATGCTACAGCACTTACCAGTGGCACTTACTGTATTTTTGCATATATAACCTGGGGAATATATACAGGTAACTTTTTTTTTTTTTTTTTTTTTTTTTTTTTCTTAATAAGACTAATATACAATTTTATGTTTGATTATGGTGCAGGGTATACAAAGGTGTGGGGTATATATGATTTTTCTTTAAAATTTTAGGGTTGTTTTCTGTAGCGTATACACACAAAACTATGGTAGTTATACAAAAGCAATTTTATGATGACTTGTTCTGCCCCAGGTTTTATAGCCTGCTTTACTGACACAGACTATTCAGTAATTACGGTGGATTCTTTTGGAGTCGTATTAGGTAAATGAGACTTTTATTAGAGGTTCTAAATACACAATGATTAAGATATATATATATATATATATATAGATATAGATATAGATATAGATATAGATATATAGATAGATAGATACAATGATTAGCTATATAACTGAAAAGAAACAATACCTATAAACAATCATTATAGCACTGGTCCTGAATCTCTACATCCAAACAATGCTAGGAGTTTCTAGACCAGGAAAAGAAGCAATAATACACTATAAAATACATTACATCATCCAGGCTCTTATCAGCTGGGGGGGGGGGGGCCCTGTTCACAGCACAAGCCAGGAGTTTCTTTGACCAGGAAATATGGTTCCCTGCACAGTTTGTACGTTACTCACAGACAAGCTCCCAATTTCACTGATAGAAACTCCGTTTTTTTCGTTAGGCTAAGGAAAATTACAGAATGCTTGAGAATTTCTCTGTTTTGGTAAACAAGCCATACTGTGGGAATGTGGTCACATGTTTCTCAGTCCAGGCGGCCAGTCTGAACTCAAAATAGGCTCTACAGGACTCGGGGAACTTGTGTGTCCCTAGCAATTGAAAACACAATATTGATTCCCCCCCCCCCCCCCCCCCACGCACACACACACTCACAGGCACCAATGCAGTTGGAAAACTCCTGCTCAGCTTAGAGGGAACGGTGGCAGCAAGGAAAACTTCCATTAGTGAACTTAAATTGGCCTTCCCTATTTCTCAAGAATTGGGGACTTTTTTCCTGATTAATATTCTTGGTTTGTTTTCTTATTCGTGGTGTGCAGTTCTCTGTTTTGTTTTTGTTTGTTTTGCAGGATGTGATATGTGGAGCGTTGGCTGCTGCCTTGATCATAACCATGACGTATCCCTTCTGGGACATTGTAGACCATCTAATTTTGACCAGTCCTTTCTGTCCTCTCTTCTTCACGGTGGTGCCTTTCCTTATGAGCTACAACTATCCTAAGCTCGATCATTACAGCCCTACGAGAGCAGACACGACCACCATCTTGGGAGTATCCGCTGGGACAAACATTGGAGCATGGCTGAATTACCAATGTGGAAGAACCTATGAGCTGATTGGATCCCCTCCGTTCATCACTCCTCCAGCAACTATTGACTTGCTAGTGGTGATGATAGTGAGGTTCTTGTTGGGAATGTGTGTTCTTATAGTCACACGGCAAGTCATAAAACGACTTTCCCTTGAATTGTTGTGCTCCTGGCACAAGGTTTCTGTCAAGGATACAAAAGCTAGACAGAGTCTGGAAATTGAAGTCCCATACAAGTTTGTAACATATTCTGGCATCGGCTTCAGTGCTACAGTAGTTGTGCCCCTGTTATGCAAGAGTGTTGGATTATAAATGTTAGTTGTAGAAAACCTGGGTGTAAATTAGCATGTCAGATGTAGCTGTGTTGGCGCTTTGGAGAAAGGTACAACCTGTCGGATCTGCTTTGCAGAAATCACTGTTAAGCTTTGATTTTCATGTATGTATGGGGCTTTTTCCCCACCTTGTTGAAGTCATGACTTCAATTAAATACTAATTAGCCTTCTGAAATACAAACTGCTGCTCTTAAGGATAGTATTAACTTTCCAAATGACTTTGAACTATGCATAAACCAATGAACAAAGATGGGAGAGGAAACAATATAAAAAAATGTGACCTATGAACCTCGATGGGAGTCATGCAAGGTCCTGGGACGAGCTCAAGTGAGCAATAAAAACAAGAGCTCCGGTAAATTCAGGGCTTACGTCCATGTGTGACATCTGATATGACTTCTAGTCAGCTGCATTTTCAGGGATTTTGAGAATGACGTATTGGCACTGTTAAATGTATTCTGGTGTGGTTTATAAGTATTATACATTATGCTGCTAGTTAACCAGGGCCATTCTTCAATTATATTGAAGCTTATAAATTCTGGAACTAGAATACCAACTACCTAGTAAATTTTGAGCAACTACCACCCTAGCTTCAGAAATTTCTCCCTGCTGGAAGTGCCAGCTCCAGATTTGATTCTGTGGGCTTTCTTACCCCCCCCCCCCCTATTTTTTTTTTAATGGGGGGGGGGGAGGGCTGCTGTTGTTAATGCCTTGTTAAATGAATAATTAATACTGCTGCATCCTGCATTCCACAGTCACCCATATCTCTCCTCCCATGCTAACCTGCATTTTACATAGGATTCTTGTTGTATCCTTACCTAAGGAGCTTGTTTTAGTTGCATTTTAGGAATTCATAGCAGCAGTGGCTGTGCTAGTAGATCCACAGCACAGGTTCTCTTAGCAGTGAAAATGAGGGAACTTGAGCCCACCTTCTGTCTACAGGTAGACGTTGAAATGGCACAAGAACAGAAGGATGGTTTTCAGCCCTTCCTTATTGCAGGTCATTTGCACTTGGGAAGTCCAAAAAGACTAAGCCTACTGTATAAGGGCAATATCGATGACCGTGTGCCTTTATAAAATAGGTTCCCAGAGCCAGCCCCAAAAGTGCACTAAAGATAATGCAGAAATTTACATCTTGTTCAGTAAAAGTTGTACAAATGTGTATGTTCACGTTTTAGAAAATGCAGCTCTTTGCACCACCCAAACTTCACCTTTATAAATGCCTTCACAGATTATGTAAAATAGGCTCAGTTTTTCCATGTTGTCCACTGTTATAAAAGACTTACAAGCAAGACAGGCTCTATACATGGAAAAGGATTAATAAAGTTATACCACCATTATGAAAAAAAAACAATTACTTTGAGTAAGAATAGTTTAGCCAAACTGTAGCATACTAATTAGAGGCATATTTTCAAAGCACTTAGCCTTCCAACGTTCCATAGAAACCTATGACACTTTGGAAGGCTAAGTGCTTTGAAAATAGGTGTCCAAGGGCAGGGCAGTAGGGGTGGTCTGCCCCAGGTGTAGTCAGCAAGGGGGTAAGCAGAGCAGATATGTGGCTGTCTGCTCTGCCATTCCCCTGCTCCCTTTGATGTTACTTCCTGGTCCAGGGGAAGTGGACCGGCAGAGCGGACAGCCAAACGCCTTCTCTGTGCACCCCCTTGCTAGGAGGAAAGGTGGTGGGGTGAAGTGTTATGAGGGGTGTGTGGTGCACCTTGGGGGGGGCGGTGACATGCTGGGGAGCATAGCGGTGACCCGCCCTAGGTGGTGAACAAGCTAGATATGCCACTGTAGCCAGCTGAGTCTAGATGTTGCTATGTTAGTACTGTATTGAATGGTATGTTTTAAAATAATTTTTTAGATATGTAAAAGAATATTGTAGGCTTGGCCCATATTGCTTTCATACTTCAGAGGAGTGGTGAATGCTAAATAAGATGACGTAGCTAATTTAGGGCCATTCTAGCAAGTGGTCCATATAGCTCAAATTGGCCATTAAAAATGGGGCCTACACAAGACTGCACACTCCTACCTCAAGACTTGAGCTTTAATAGAAAATTCAGAGTTGACAGACAAAGGCAGAGCCACAGCTGTTCTCTCCCCATAAACCTTTCCATCCCCCCACCCACCCCCATACACACATTGCAGGCTCCTACAAGAACGGTGATTTTTGTTGTATGTGCTGTATAAAGAAGTGAACTGAAGCCTCTTTATTCACATTGTTGCTGTCTGTGGAGGAAAAAGATGTATAAATCTGACCCTTGGGGGGGGGGGGGGGTAAGTCCATGTGCCAGTATGTGCTTAAATGCTTAGAATACTAGCATATATGTGCATACACACCTATGCATGCTTTCTGATAATACGCACATATATTACATGTGTATGCACATGGGTGGATGCAGGCTGGAACGTTGACAGTACTATGAGCTTTGAAGCATATTCTATAACCATGTGGGTAACTTTAACTGACTAGCTAATCAGTGCTTTCAATTGGATGTTAATAATGCCAGTTATTGCTGATAATTGCTTAAGATTTACATGCAGAACTCGCTAAGCATATTCTGTACTGTGATGCATGTAAATTCTAAGTTGCATAGTTGAAAAGGAGTGTGTGGCCAAGGGTGTTACTAAAATCTATTCGCATTGTTATAGAATACATCCACGCTGCGCCTAGTATAGGCATTGAGATGGCCGTGACTAAATTTGATCGCATGGAGAGACGCTCGGTGTATTCTATATACTGTGCAGAAATCTAAGCCTATTCTATAAAACATAGGCTTGCTTTACAGAATACGCCTAGGTGTATTTTTTTTCCATGTGGAATTTAAGTGCCATATATAGAATCTAGCCCTATTGGTGTATCTCCAGCTCTACATACGTGTGTCTATACCCAATTACACAAATATTCTATGAAGGAAAACTGGGCAGCTACTTTATTGTATAGAATAGGTGCTTGTGAAGAGCAGTTCTATAACGGCATCCATATTTATATGCCCCTTGCATGTGCACATTTGTGGAATACTATCTAATGAAAGTATGCCTAAGTGATGTAGGGTGTAGATGCAATGGCTGGAGGCTCTTGCATGTGTCAAGGCCACATTTACATGACTGCAACAGGTGCATAAATGCAAGGTATACTAATACTGGGTTATACTATAATTCTGAGTGCCCAGATGCCATTCTAGAATAGATTCTCCCCACTTATCTTTAGGGCACTTAAAGGGAGGCACCCAGTTAGAGAATTGTTCCCTAAATGCACAAAGCAAGCAAATCACTAAGGGCTTCTTTTACAAAACGGCATTGCCCATTTGTGTGCGCTGAATGTGAAGAAACCCATGAGAAGTGAATGGGTTGCTTCATATTCAGCGTACCGCTAATCAATAGTGCCACGTTTTAGAAAGCGCCTTAAGTTATAATTAAAACAAAAAAAATCCTGTGGCTTGGAATGTCCTATCATGAGTTTTCTGACCTTAGCAGCAGCGGGATCTGGCTTGACTTTATGAATGTGTACTCCATTGGCGTAGCTACGGGTGGGCACAGGCCCACCCATTCCTGTCTCTGGCCCATCTAATGGCAGCGTCTCACTCCCCTCTCTCTTCTCCACTGGTGGCCTGGTATTTGCCCCCACCCTGAATCTCCCCCTGTACCTCAGAGGTATGCTAGCGGTCAAAGTGATTCATTTTCACTGCCTGTACCACCCCCTGCAGGCCATGTCCCTCCCTCGCTGATGCCACTTCCTGTTTCCTCACTGGTGGAACATGGCAGAGGGAAGCCTGTGTGGGCCAGTGCATGCAGCGAAGGTGAACGCTGAGTCCGCCAGGTTGCCTGTGAAGCACACTAAGGAGATTCATGGAGGGGACAGATGCTGGTCTTTGGGGGTGGGGGAGGACAGAGGAAATGCTGAGGTAAAGGGGGGGGGTTGGAAGGGCCCACCCAATAGAACTGTGGGTCTACCCAAAATAGGTGTGGCTACACTGCTTGTGTACTCCCATCTGTGACAAACAGGAACTTGGACATGTGCCTTGGAATAGTAGTTCCAAAGTCTGATCCAGAAGAACCAACAGGTCAGGTTTAAAGGATGGTTGGGAGGCGAGGATAGTGCTGGGCAGACTTATACGGTCTGTGCCCTGAAGAGGACAGGTACAAATCAAGGTAGGGTATACACAAAAAGTAGCACATATGAATTTATCTTGTTGGGTAGACTGGATGGACCGTGCAGGTCTTTTTATGTTACTATGTTAAACATTCATGAGAAATACTTACTTCTATGGGTTTGCTCATATAGGGTGCAAAGTTACCTTAAAAACCAGAGTTCGGGATTAAGAGGGTCCTTGAGCATAAGATTTGGGAAGTGCCACTGTAGAACTGTTAAAAATATATGCGTTTACAAACACAGGAGAGCAATTTGCATGCTTTGCTGAGGAAAATGAGAGAATGATTGGCTAGGATTTCCATATGCCTGCCCATGAATAGTTTAAGCCAAAAAAGAGCAGCTATCTTATGTGATAAAATGCTTGAAGTAGGTACATTTTGATTCATTTTGGTCTCCAATAAAAATAAGTATATTGGATTTATATTTTTATTACGTGTGTGTATGTATGTATATATATGTATATATATATATATATATATAATACACACACAGTAAGTTTATCCATTACTTCTTGAAGAATTTAGCTTAATGTACCTGCAACATGTAGTATTTTCAAAACATTTGCACAATATGCAGAGGATTAAAGAATAAGATTACATTTATGAGATGTCTTGTTTTTTTCTTTGGTTAAAATGTACATTTATATTAATAACAAAGTATTTTTGTGATTTTGCTGGGGCCATCTATACTGAAAAGATACCTGCTTGCGCATCATCAATCTCCTTATGGGAACAGTTGAACCTCTTATGTTTTTATAGGGGTAAGAGGATATGAGGGAACTAGCCTGTATAGGGGTGTGTGGACCTACAGGAAGGAGGTGTAATGAGGCTGTGAGAAATTCTGCTTAGAAGAGGGATATAGAAGTGTAAGAGGTGATCTGTAATGCAGAGTTTCAGAGGGTGACTAATAGGGGTGGGGTGAGATAAGACACTTTAGATGTGCAGAGGACTTGGGGAAGGAAGGGACTAGGAACATAGATGGCCAGTGACGGGTTTGTTTGAGGAGGCTGAAGCAGGGCTGTGAAGGCTATGCCTACACATAGTCTCCTCACCAAACCAAAGGCTGTGTGTTAGGGTTGCCAATTCCAAAGGGGAAAACTACTATATGTCTGTGCTCTTATCAACCTAGCACTGTACCATATACAACATTATTATTTAACAAACTTTGTGCAACAGACATAGACTATTTTAATACTGAATTCAAATACACACCTCAACTTTTTTTTCAACTTTTTAAAAATGTGCAACAGTAGAAGTACACAATTTGCTTTCAGAAGTATAATGTACAAATTCTGGAGTCTTCTCAGTAACAGCAACATTAAACTCTCCACTACCAGACCCTTTGGAATAAGACAAAAACACATTCCAAACCTGTGTAGTGAAACTTGCCAAACTAAAAGGGCACTATCTCTCAGGCTACAAGTAGCAAAAATCCTACCTATGAAAGGCAACATTGCCATTGTTACCCCAAGCCCTCTATACCTTCAACTGGGAAAACAGAATAAGCCATACTGCTATGGATCTTCAAACAGAACCCTAGTAAAATACTTCACTTGTCACATTCAGAGCACAGACACAAATGAGAGAGCCTGAGAAGTCACTTTACATGCAATGTAACACTTGCAAAAGAACCAGAAATGAGCACCCCCTTTAGGTACATTTCCCAAAGCAGATATATCCTAGTACTAAACTTTAAATCCTAATGAATAAAATACATATTTTTTTACCACTTTTTGGAAGAAGGTGACTCAAGGCAGTGCACAGCAAGAATAAGTCTAACATAGGCAACAGACAATTGCAGCAGTAAAAATATTCAAATCTTTAGTATTGCCATACTGGGACAGATCAAAGGTCCATCAAGCCCAGCATCCTGTTTTCAACAGTGGCCAATCCAGGTTACAAGTACCTGGCAAGATCCCAAAACAGTGCAATACATTTTATGCTGCTTATCCTAGAAATAAGCAGTGGTTTTTCCCCATGTCCTTCTTAATAATGGCTTATGGACCTTTCTTTTAGGAAGTTATCTAAACCTTTTTTAAACTAAGCTAACTGCTTTTACTACATTCTCTGGCAATGAATTCTAGAATTTAATTATGCGTTGAGTGAAGAAATATTTTCTCTGATTTGTTGTTCTAAATTTACTACTTTGTAGCTTCTTTGCATGCCCCCTAGTCCTAGTATTTTTGGAAAGAGTAAACAATTAAGGTCTACCATTCCACTCCACTCATTATATAGACCTCTATCATATCTCCCCACATTTGTCTTTTTTTCTCCAAGCTGAACAGCCCTAGCTGCGTTAGCCTTTCCTTATAGGGAAGTCATTCCATCCCCTTTATTATTTTTGTTGCCCTTCTTTGTACCTTTTCTAATTCCACTATATCTTTTTTGAGATGCAGTGACCAGAATTGCACACAATATTTGAGGTGCAGTCGCACCATGGAGCAATACAAAGGCATTATAACGTCCTCATTTTTGTTTTCCATTCCTTTCATAATAATACCTAACATTCCATTTGCTTTCTTAGCCATGGCCACACACTAAGCAGAGGGTTTCAACATATCGTCAATGATGACACCTAGAACCCATTCCGGGTTGGTGACTCCTAATGTGGAACCTTGCATCTGCCATTTGGATGCCCAGTCTCGTAAGGTCCTCTTGTAATTTTTCACAATCCTCCTGCGATTTTACAACTTTGAATAACTTTGTACAAGGTATGGCATGGTACGTTACTTTACAATGTCAATACAATAAAGCATTTTAATAGACAGCATAGGGTGTAAGCAAGATGGAACACATAGATAAAATAGAATAACAGGAGTTAGAAAATTAGGGGACTAATTTAAAGAAAGTTGCTCATGAAGTCAAAAAGGTGCTTGAATATTAACAGCTAGGGTAGGAGTAGATAAGCATGTCTTGCCTTAGTATGTGCAGCTGGTGTCACTCCTTGTGTGTGTAACTAGCAAGTTACTTCTTCCATTAAAGGCCTGAGTGAAGAGCCATGTATGTGTTACCTTTTGTCTGGACATTTTTTTCTGTTATGCTTGGTCCTGGTTTATTCTGCCTTCAGTGTCATCCGGTCTTCCCATTATTTCCAAACTCCTTTACTTTTACTTTTTCATTTTCTGTTTTCTCTCTCCTGTTTGCTTCCTCCCCCTACTTCTGTCTCTGACCTTGATCTTACCTTTTCATCTCAGTTCTCTACCTCCCTTCTAGTTCTCTTTCCTCCAGCTATGTGTTTCCCCAACTGAGTCCTCCATTTCCTCTTCACCAGTCTCCAGGTATCAGTTTCCATTGTCCTTATCCCTTAACTTCTACCTCATTTTGGTTCTCTTGTTCCACTAGCCCATTACATTTCTCCAGCAATTCTATGCAGGCACTTCCAACCCCATCACTGCTCCTCTCCCTCCTTGCTGTTTTGCCATCTTCTTTGTTTTGCACCCTCCCCTTCTTCTCCCATCCTACCTCTATTTCTTTCTCCCATTGTCCCATCTTACAATTTACTACCTGCTTCCCTGCCTACTAGTTTTCTATCTTCTATTGACCCCCCCCCTTCCCAACCCATCAACCCTCTATCACTTCCTTCTCATCTGCTGTTCAAACTCATTATCCAGTCCCCCATTTCAATGTTTTGTTTATTTTTTTTACTCTTTTCCTCCCTTGCTCTCATTTACTTTATTTTGCCTTTCATATAGTTCAAGCTTCTTCTTTCACTGTAGTTTCTCCTACCAAGTTTCCAGTTTGTTCTGTTTTTCACCTCATTCCTACACTATCTCAGCCTGTCCCTTTCAATTGCTTTTTACCTTCTCCTAGGTTCCGGGGTAATACCCTCCAGACCAAGAGTGGGGAACCACATTCCTTGAGGGCCACAACCCAGTCATATTTCCAAGATTTCAACGATGCATAATGTTACGCTCTGCTACACTTCTCCAGGATGGGTCAGTTTCTGTTTCCTAACCCGGCAGCCGTCATCCGGCTTGCAGCAAGAGCAGCAGCCATCTTGGCTAGCTCAGGAGGGGGCAGCCATCTTGTCTAAACGAGAACAGGAAGGAACTCCATATCTGGTCGTGGGAGGATCTCCTATGGGGGCTGACATATTGGATGCACCTGAGTTTGGTTTGCTCTGATTGCTTCACTATTTAAAGCACTGCCTCCAGGCCTTCTTTGCTTCGGCCTCAATTGTTCTGAGGAGTTGCGGTGGGAGTGCTGTTTACTGACTATTCTTCTGTTCCTGTTTACCTGTGCACCGGACCTTGGCATAGGCGTAGACTGGGGGGGGGGGGCAATGCCCCCCCAAACGACGATGAGGCGCCGCCGCGCCATTAGTTTAAAAAAAAAAAAAACACATGCACGCACGCGCTCCTCTCCGTCCGCTTGGCTTCCCTGCTCTCTGTCTGCGTCCCGCCTTCCTCTGACGTCAGAGGAAGGCGGGACGCAGACAGAGAGGGCAGGGAAGCCAAGCGGAGTAGCGGACGGAGAGGAGCGTGTCCGTCTACCCCTCTCTCTTCCTCCCTCCCTCCCTCCGCCGCAGGCAGCAGTCTTTTCCAGCGTTCCTGGCAGCGGTAGCGTTGTACACGCTGCCTTCGGTCTGCCCTGAAGCCTTCTCTTCAAGTTCCTGTTCCCACCTATGCGGGAACAGGAACTTGAAGAGAAGACTTCCGGGGCAGACCGAAGGCAGCGTGTACATCGCTACCGCTGCCAGGAACGCTGAAAAAGCTGAAGACTGTTGCCTGCACCGGAGGGAGGGAGGGAGGAAGAGAGGGGGTAAACGGAGTCACCATCTTGGACCTCGCGGGGGGGGGGGGGAGCAGAGGGAAGATGGATGGGACTGGGAGGGGTGGGGAGCAGAGGGAAGGAGCAGGAGATGAATGGGACTGGGAGGGATGGGACTGGGAGGGGTGGGGAGCAGAGGGAAGGAGCAACAGATGGATGGGACTGGGAGGGGTGGGGAGCAGAGGGAAGGAGCAGGAGATGAATGGGACTGGGAGGGGTGGGAAGCAGAGGGAAGGAGCAGGAGATGGATGGGACTGGGAGGGGTGGGAAGCAGAGGGAAGGAGCAACAGATGGATGGGACTGGGAGGGGTGGGAAGCAGAGGGAAGGAGCAGGAGATGGATGGGACTGCGAGGGGTGGGGAGCAGAGGGAAGGAGCAGGAGATGAATGGGACTGGGAGGGGTGGGAAGCAGAGGGAAGGAGCAAGAGATGGATGGGACTGGGAGGGGTGGGAAGCAGAGGGAAGGAGCAGGAGATGGATGGGACTGGGAGGGGTGGGAAGCAGAGGGAAGGAGCAGGAGATGGATGGGACTGCGAGGGGTGGGGAGCAGAAGGAAGGAGCAAGAGATGGATGGGACTGCGAGGGGTGGGGGAGCAGAGGGAAGCCTACTGGAAAGAAGACACTGAATAAAACAGAAGACACTGGGACCAAAGCGAATAGAAAAACTAAATGATCAGACAACAAAGGTAGATAAAAGTATTTTATTCATAATTTATTAATTGAAATGTGTCAGCTTTTTGAAATGTGATCTGTGATATTTTGCCTGTAAATTCAATTCCTTCCTCCACATTAGCATATTCATTTGCATATGTATATATGCAAATGATATGCTAATATGCTCCGCCCATTCTTTGCCCCCCCAAATGAAACAGTCAAACTACGCCTATGGACCTTGGCTAGTTTTCTCGGATTATGCTTGTTTGCTGCCTGCCTTGACCCTGGACTGATTTTGACTATTCTTTGCCTATCGGAGTACTGGTTCTGGACTGTCTGTTTCCTGCCATCCTGGTCAGTGGCTGTGCAACCCCGCCGGTTCCAGAAGTCCTGGTGGCCACCTGCAGCTGGGAGCTCAACTCCCGGTGAGCGGTGGTCGCTTTCCAGGTGAAGCAAGGGGTTGTCTGGCTGCCTGACTGAGTGTGATAGCACTCCATCTCTGCCGTGCTCTGTCAGGGCACAAGGGCTCACTACTACCGGGTCATAACACATAAGCATGAGATCTACTTGATTTGCATGTACTGCTTGCATATGATGGAAGCTGTGCAAGCAAATCAACTAGAACTCATGCATATTCTTTGTGAAAGTCTTGAAAACCTGACTAGGTTGTAGCCCTTAACAACCATGGTTACTTACTTCCTGCTCCACTCTCACATTCTGATCCCACGAAACCCCAGCTCACCTCCCCAGTACCTGCTTTCTTCACCCCTTCCACCTCTCCCACTACCCATGCTCTAATTGCCACTTATTCCAATTTCCCATTCACCACTATCTCACCAATCACCCAGTTGCTACTCTCCTTATCCACTCATATCCATATATCTCCCAGTTCTTGCTTACCCAATCAACACTAACCCCCATCTCCTCCATACAACTTTCCTAATAACCATAGAAATAGAAAAAAAATGTAGGCAGATAAAGACTTTATTGCCTATCTCATCTGCCCATCCATGCCCTCTATTCGAGATTCTATGTACTTCTCCCAAACTCTCTTGAATTCAAAAACTGTTTTTTCTCCACCACTTGCAGTGGTAGGCTATGAAATCATCACCCTTTCTGTGAAGAAATATTTCCTCAGGTTACTTCTGAGTCTATCCCCTTTTACTTTCATTCTGTGCCCTCTTGCTCCAGAGCTTCCTTTCAATTGAGATTTGCCTCTTGTGCATTTATGCCATGTAGGTATTTAAATGTCTCGATTATATCTCTCCTCTCCCACTTTTCTTCCAGAGTATACATATTGAGATTTTTAAGTATCTCTCCATATGCTTTATGATGAAGACCGCTGATCATTTTAGTAGCTGCCCTCTAGGCTGACTCCATCCTGTTTGTATTTTTTGAAGGTGTGGCCTCCAAAATTGTACACACTATTCTAAATGAGGTTTCACCAAAGTCTTATATAGGGGTAAGACATAAGCATCGCCACACTGGGACAGACCAAAGGTCCATCTAGCCCAGCACCCTGTCTCCGACAGTGGCCAATCCAGGTCACAATCACCTGACAAGATCCACGGGGCAAAGCATTTTGTACTGCTTGTCCCAGGAATAGTGGATTTTTCCCTATGTTCCTTTAATAACATTCTATGGCCTTTTCCTTCAGGAAGCTGTCCAAACCTTTCTTAAACTCTGCTAAGCTAACCGCCTTAACCACATTTGCCAGCAACAAATTCCAGAGTCGAATTACGCGCTGAGTAAAGAAAAATTTTCTCTTGTTTTAAACTTACTGCACTCCAGCTTCATCGCATGCCCCTTTGTCCTAGTATTTTTGGAAAGCGTAAACAGACGCTCTATATTTAAATAGGAACTTTAACACCCCCCCCCCCCCCCCCTAGCCAGGCATTTAGTAATTTGCATTTGAAAGCAGCTTGTGTGTGTCAGGTTGCAGCTGCTTGGAAAAGACAGCTGACTGCTTGTGAGCTGCCTTTGTGCACTGCACAGGTGCGTAATCAACGTTTGATGTATTTTTGTGTTCTTACTTTGTGACACTGGGGCATTTTTTTGTGTATTTTTTTTTTATTTATAATTTCAAAGTTTTACATTACAAGAGATTCTTGTTTCAGAAAAACAGACAGGAAAAAATTTTGGGGATTACATCATCCACCTAAGTACATTAATAAAGAATTACAAATAATTGTCTTTTTTATATCACAAAAAAAACTATAGAGAGGGAGCATACATAAGAATAATGGGGTTAAAACTAAAAAGAAGAAAGAGAAGTATAACATTTAGAAAGAATAGGCTTAACATGCATTTTCCATCCTTCAATTCTTTAGCTTAATCAGTTGGTTAAGAACCATTAGGAATTATGTCTTCCTAGAATCAAGAAAAACTCTTAACTGCTCTGGCTGAAAGAAAATATATTTTAAACCTTCATGTTTAATAGTACATTTACTAGGATAATTCAAGAAGAAGGAGGTTCCCAAATCTTGCGTCTCCTTTCTCATACTCAAAAACAACTTTCTAATATCCTGTGTCTGTTTTGTGACATCTTGGAAAATAGGTACAGGTTTACCACAGAATGGTTCATTCATTTTATGAAAATATACTTTTTTAACAGCATCCACATCCTGCTGAAAAACAAATTGAACCACTAAAGTCATTCTTTCTGATTGTTCTGATAAAGTAGCTTCAAGCAGGTCAGATACATTTAAAGCTGTTTGCGCCTCATTACTTGTAGGTATATCAGAAGATTTATTTCTTATATAGTAGATTTTGTTTACAGGAGGTAATAGTGCTGAGGAATATTGTAAAACCTCAACCAAATATTTTTTAAAGGCGTCTAACGGTAATATTCCATTTTCTCTCGGAAAATTTAAAATGCATAGATTTAATCTCCGATTATAATTTTCAATTTGATTAATCTTTCTAGATATTATAGTTTTGTCTTTTATTAACTCTGAAGATAAATCTTGCAGCTTTTTCACATCCTGATTGAGCTTTGTTGTTTGAGTAGTGAATTCCTTTTTAATAACAGCCAAAGACTCAGAAAAATTATTCATTGTACTCATTAGGGAAGAAAGTTCCTTTGTAGATTTTCAACGGTAACCGCCTACTGTTGGAGAACTATCCAAACATTCTCCAACGACACCGTCCCAGGAGCTGATCTTACTTGCTTCCATTCAATGCTCGAGCCTGCTGGCCTTTGCGTCCACGTAGGTTGAGCTTTTCCAGTGCCTTCGAATAAGGTACCCGTGGTAACCACTTCGGTCTCAAGGGGTCCTCTCTGGATTTGGTGCCCTTCAGGGTGGGGCGGTGGATCAAGCACCGGAGGAGATAGTGACATCTAGGCCCAAGTCCTCCAGGGTTTCCCCCTCCTGGAGGACAGCCCGTACTCCTCTCAGTATTTTGGATGGGAATTCGCGAGATGAATCGCTCTATCGAAGCCTGATGTGGAGAGGAGGTCCGGGTTGTTGAGGCTTCCCCCCGGACCGTCCCCTTCCTTTTGGTATGCGGCATAGGTAAGAGGATTCTTTTTTTCAGAGCGCCGATCTCCGAGCGGTGCAGAGCTCGCTCAACTGCATGCCGCCGTCTTAGCACACCCCCCCGCCCCATTTTTTGTGTATTTTGGCTGCTTTCTGGGACCTATTTAATTTGATATGATATGTAGAGGAAGCATTTAAATGGGAACTTTGACCCCAGCTAGACATTCAGGCCCTGATGCTCAAAAGTAATCGTGGGCACCAGAGGCCATTAGCGCTGTCCTAGGGCCCACATTTACCTACACAATGTTCAGAGGGGTCTAGTACGGCAATTGCTAGGCATTAATGCAGATATCATGTGAATGTAGTCAAGGTCATTTCGTCTTCTCTCCCAATGCTCAGAAACGAGCGCCTGAAACAAAACTGCCTTACTGCTGCAAAAAAATAATACAAGGTCGGAGCAGGTGTTAGGATGTTGGAAGACAGGATTTCTCATGCTTCTCTCATGATTCTTTCTGCAAAATCTGCCAGTTTTGATTGCCTTTGGAAGAAGAAGGAAGCCCATGTTTTTTCCTGTGTCTAAATTTAAAGCCCCCAAAAAAGGGGGTCTGCTCCTTCCACAGTCACGCAAGCAGAAAACAACACAGGGTGGAAGAGAAAACAAATCCAAGTGACCAGCTGAACACAGCAGTGAGAGCTCCAAACAAAGTTTATTAGGACCCAACACAGTCCGTGTTTCGGCAAAAGCCTTCCTCAGGGGTCCATAAATCCTCTGCAGAACGTATAATCGACTGCATGTGCTAGGAAAGCACTAAATCAATTGCCACTGAAATCCGTGAAAATGGACGCTGCCAGTGCACGGATGTCAGTGGCAATTGATTTAGTGCTTTCCTAGCACACGCAGTCGATTATACGTTCTGCAGAGGATTTATCGACCCCTGAGGAAGGCTTTTTGCCGAAACACGGACCGTGTTGGGTCCTAATAAACTTTGTTTAGAGCTCTCACTGCTGTGTTCGGCTGGTCACTTAGATTTGTTTTCTCTTCCACCCTGTGTTGTTTTCTAAATTTAAAGCGGCCATACTTTAAAAGAAAAATCATTTTTTAAATGAAAACATCCAGTGAAAGCACACATTTGTGTCTGTTTCCTGCATCTAAATATGAGTCCATGCTAAAAAAAATTTTTTTTTTAATGCTTATATTTAGGCCACAGAAAACAGACGCCAGTGTGTACTTCATGTTCGGGTTTTACCAGGCACATGCGCACAGGAGCTGAGTTTACTGTGGAACACTTCTGCGTATGTGCAAAGCACAATCCTTCTGCCAAACTCCCTAATGCTCAAAGCTATGAGCACACCTATATTTGCATCTCATTAGCACTGAGCATTAGGGTGGTGTTCTGCACAGTTCTGGCAGTATTCTTATGGTGCTATTTGGAACAGCATCAGAGTTTTGAACATTGGGCCTTAGTAATTTGATTTGTGAGTAGCCTGTGTGTCAGGCTGCAGCTGCTTGGAAGAGACAGCTCATTGCTTGTGAGCCTGAGCCTTATTCTTTGTGCTGCACTGGTGACTAATCAATTTTTGATCAATAGTGTTTTGTGCTTTTTTTTGTTATAGTGGGGCATTTTTTTGTGGGATCTTTTTAATTTATTTATATTATTAGTACTAACCAGACAGGGAAAACATTGGCCTGCTTCTGCTGGATATGCAATGTTGGGTTTTTTTTTGGACCTATGAATGAGTTGCTGTTGCTTTTAGTTGTTTCACATATTTAAGGTGTATTAAGTCAGTGGCGTTCCTAGGGGGGCTGACACGTGGGGCGGATCGCCGATACACCCCGCCCCCTGGGTGCACGCCGCTGGGGGGGGGTGCCGCACGCCTGCTGGCTCTTCGTTTTCATGCTCCTTCTGCCCCGGAACAGGAAGTAACCTGTTCCGGGGCAGAGGGAGCATGAAAACGAAGAGCCGACAGGCGTGCGGCACCCCCCCAGCGGCGTGCACCCAGGGCGGACCGCCCCCACCGCCCCCCTTGGTATGCCACTGTATTAAGTTATAGTTTTTTCTTATATTATCCGATGGCCTTTTATGTATTTGTCTTGATAGGGTGAAACATGACCATGTTGGGCAGTTAGAGAAAAGTTGTATGCTGTTTTTATGTATTGGCATTGAATAAATCTTGTTTTATTTCACCACGTGGATCTGCTGTTCTGGATCTTCCAGAGCACTCGTCTGTGTGCTTTTTGGGATCCTCGGCATTCAGTGCAGCTCCAGGACCCTGTGGAAACCAATGCTTCTGAAGCCAGTGTTGATGGACTGGACTTATACATATCAAATAATTGATCGTCCTGCTTTACACAACCCTGCAATCCTTTTTGACTCATTGAACACAATTTGCATTGAAACAGTCAATGGCTGGGCTCCAAACACTACAAGCACCAATTGTGTATATCTAACGGATGGTGTTGCCGAACTGAAAAATACTGCTGCAGTGGCTGAGGTTCTCTATCGAGGCCTACACTAGTGAAAGCGCGCACAAAAAAAATAAGAGGGTTTTTTTTGTTACTTTTTCTAAGGTACTACCAGGAATTAGGAACTACATGACCGTGATAAAACTGAGGAAAACTTACAAATAAGCAACAACAAAAGAAACAAAAATCATACTACACTTTCCACACTGGAAGCTTTGGGGCCATGCATAGTTTCACAGAATGATGAAAACAGAGGTGGTCCTGTGCAAGAGCAGCAGGACTGATGGGGTATGCTTGAGCAGTAATCTTCAAGAGAGATCACAGTTGGGACAACATTCCCATGCAGCATTCAATCAATAACATTTCCTGTGCTACAGGGCCTATTTTCTTGCATATCCTAAAAAAAAAAACACGTTTATCTGTTTAGTGACTGCTGCTAAACATAAGAAGTCCCTTTTGAATATTTGGCCTTACATTCAGGTGGACTAGGTACCTGCCTAGGGTAGTACAATTCCAAAGGTGGCATCAGGATGGTGCTAAGGTGGGGGCGGGATCCAAATACAATCCATCAACCCTCCTAGCTAAATATTAGTGATTTTCCAGAACCTAATCCAGAAGCTAATATTTGGAGAAAAAATTTTTTGATTGTAATGAGAGGTCATTTGGATGATTTGTTTCAAGACTACGCTCTGCTGCTTCCCTCCTTGGAACATGGGACCCTAAGGTAGAACTTTGGACATGCTGAAGTCATAGGGGCAGTGTTGGGATAGTGTCTGCATTAAAGTAGGCAGTGGTAGTAAAGAAGAGTTACAACTTTCAGCACAAGGCGCCCAAGTACACACGCATACTGAAGGGCTGCCCTGTCCCACCACCTCCAATCTTCTGGTTTTGGAAGGGGCCGAAACCAGAAGGCCTTGAGTATGCACTATGCACAGAGGCCTTGTGCCTGCCACTCTGACTCTTCGATGCTGCGGTGGGGGCGCCAGCAACAAGTGGAGGTAAGGCAAGTAATTCACAGCACAACAAAAAAAAAATTTTTCATGTGCTACTGGGCAAAAACCATTTGTCCTATACTAAATTCAGTGTGCGTATTCCAAATCCAAAGTCAAAATTGTTGTAACACGTCAGGAAATTTTGTTATGCATAAGTTTGCCCAAATGAATTAAGCACTTGGAAAGCATTGAATAATTTTTTACAGAATGAGTTTTACTCCAACAATTACCTGATCTACATCAAAGTTTTCAAAGTAAACAGTATATGAAAATGTAATGGAATAACAAAATTTCAAAAAAGTCTCGTATTCTAAGTCTTACTTCAGCAAGGCCCAGTACTGTTAAAAGTGCTTCAGGCATCTGCTTTTGCGTTTGTGACCAGTCATATTTTCCCGTTGCAAAAACCAGCAGTAGTCCCCCATCATGTTGGAATTCCAACGGCCTTGATATCTGTTCTCCATTGCAGAAATGTCTTTATGGAGACTCTCTCCATGTTTCCAATATATAATACATTAATATTATAAGTGAATAGGCTTTGCACATATAACTTAAAATCTAGATGTGTCAGGCAAATTCGGATTTCATATTTGGAATCGGCGGGTTCAATTTAGTATAAATCACGTTTTTCTCTCAGTAGCAAAATCATTGTTGCGTTGTGATGAGTAAATGAGTCCATATTGAAGTTAACAAGAATTAACAAAAATGTTGTCGGCATATGAAAAAAAAATCTGTTCATCAGAAATGCAATGAACTCATATTCAGTGTACTCATATAAAGATTGTATAATAAAGGAGATATGGGCAATCCCTGTGGCACACCACATCGAGGTACCCAGTGTTCAAAACAAATCCCATCTTGGGGATACTGCAACATGTTTCTGCTAATATTTAAATAATTTACTAATTTAGGGGCCCTTAGGAGCAGCACTGGCTTGGTGTGCAGCAATTTGGTCCTACGGCCGCCCAGCAGTAGTTCTGACTCCCGCCGCAAGCCAATTCCGGTGTAAATGTTTTTTTTTACATTTTCTAGCACTGGAGATGTGCACAGCAGTAATCGAGCAGCGCCACGCAAGTCATTTTGTTGATTTAACCATCTTGCAGGAATAAAAGCATCAGAGAGAAAAAATAGGGTCTCCCACTGTGTGATTAATCTCTGACAAATCACTTTGTTGGCATGCACTAGCTTGGTTACTTTAATTATAGGGCACAGGTCTGGCCCAAGGGTATTCAATGCCCTATGCAACCTTCAGCTGTGCACACCCTTCAAGATGAAATATCCCCTTCCCACTCAGGTATCCCAGAATCCTCCCTCTTCACCCCCAAGTGTCTAGAATCTCCTCCCCTTGACAGCATCTCACCCCAGCCCTTTATCAGAGGTTGATGCATAGGTTAGGCAATGGTCAGCGACTTATTAATACAGAAAAAAAACAAGTTTCTATGGTTTAAAGAAGGAATCTATTTCAGCTTTTGTCAGTTGCTTGATGGTCTGAGCTTTAAAACTGATACTACTTCAAAAGTGTTGGGTGGTTTTTTTTTTTTTTGGACTGTTCATTGAATTTTGAGACACAGGTTAATTTGGTGGTTGAAAAATAATTTTTAAGTTAAGACCATTGCAATTGATTCGTTCTTATTTTTCATCAGCAACATTTTAGAGTGTTCAATCTGTTTTATATTTTTGGATTATTGTAACTTTCTGTATTCTGGATTATCAGTAAAATTTATGAAGAAACTGCACTTGGTCAAGAACACAACTGAAAGATTGATATTTTGGAGTTCAATTTACATTGGCTGCCAGTGGAGTTACATATTAATGTTTAAATTATGTTGTCTAATGTTTAAAACTTTACATGGAAATGTGCCTGATACTTTTCCTGATTTAATTCTGTTAGGATGTCAGATTGGGAATTATAATTATGAAGGATTATTATATTTTTCATCTACTAAGGGTATTAAATATAAGCGAGTATATCAAGAGTCTTATCAGTGTTGTGCAGTTGCAGTTTGGAATTCATTACCCTTATACATATGTCAAAGTGTTTTCAAAAGAGAGTTACAATGTGGTTGTGTCAACCTTTTGAAATCAGAATATATAGTAAATGGATGGGATATGTAATTTTTATGTAACCCTCTCCAAACCTGAACGAAGGGATATGGGGGAATATAAGACTAGTAGCAAAGAATAGCATTTCCACTCCCCTCCATCTCAGCCTGAGCAAACCATTCTTGCTCTCTCCTTCAAAGCCTCTCCTCCTAGGCATACTATATCTTCCTTCCTTCCTTCCTTCCTTCTGCTGCAGGCACCTTGTCCTCCCTCCTTCCCCATTACACTGCCTCTCACTTCCCCTCTCATTGAGTTACCATATGGCTCCAGAAAAAGGAGGACGGATTGAGCCATCCGGGTTTTACTTCCATTGCTTTCCGGCTGGCTCAATTACTTCCATTGAAAGCAATGGAAGTAAAACCTGGCTGGCTCAATCCGTCCTCCTTTTTCTGGAGTCATATGGTAACCCATCTCACCTTCTCTTGCTCTTTTGTCTCCCCCCCCCCCCCCTCCAGAAACACTTTCACCCCTGTACCTTCACAAGTTTCTTTCACTTCCCCGTTCAAGGAACTGTCTCTCCCTGGCTCCCATAACTCCAATCGCTGATCTGCTCCCAAAGCATCACAGGTCTTTGGTTCCCTCAGCTGAACAACATTGTGGCTCATTTCCCAGGCCCTGCCCATCCCTATACAGAGTTTATCAGCTTCATCTACCATGTTTCTGCCCTTTACTGGCAGGGTGCACACATGCAGCCCAAATTCCAGCAGCAGACTGCATTTTTGCCCCCCCCCCCCCCCAAATGTATTATACATAATTTTTTCTTTCAAATTGTTTGAAAGCATATTGACTTCTTTACTGATCCCAGAAACCCCTCTTTTTAAATCTGTTTCTTTAGAATATGTAATTTAACTGAACAATAATCACATTAAGGAAGCTACATCTATTGGAAAAAAGCACTTCCTGCATCAGCTCTTATGGAATTGGGTCTTCCTCCAGTGTATAATCAGTACATTGGTTTATCTAGTTATTAAATCGTCTCTACTCCAGCCAGGTTAAAATAATCCACAGTTCATTTTCCAGCAGTTTATTCTTTCTCCTTAGGAGTTGCTTTTGAGAAGGCAAAGGAAAAAAAATTGTTTTTATAGGTGCCATTGCCAAGTACTTTCTCTGCAGGAATCTAATATATATATTTATGCAGCTAAGGAGTTGGTGCAGACCTGACACAAAAACAGAGTGGGGGTGAAGGAGTACTATGGATGTGAGAGCATTTCCTGGTATTTATCCAGTAAACAACTAGTTTCCATATGGGTTGAAATCTAAAATCAGAAGTATGCACTCTATTGCACATGCATATATCTAAGTGATTCTGTCTTAGGAGTAGCCTAGTGGTTAGTGCAGTGGACTTTGATCCTGGGAGACTTTTTTTTTATTTTATTTATCATTTTACTTAATTACATTCACATTTATCACATAAATGTAAGGAAATACAGAAATTAATATAAAAAGGAAAACATTTTCTCTCAACAATATATATTTACATAATTGTCCACAATTGGAAGATCCAAGATCAGGAAAACAATCTTAAAGAAAATAAGAAAATCTCAAAATGGTTAATCTTACACTTCACATTTTCTGAGGGAGGAAGGTTAATCGGTTATTGCAGCCGGTACAGTGGTAACTAAAGGAAGTTGCTGCAGAGGATTCTTCATCTGTTTCCACAAACTCTTATAATTTCTTAGGTTCAAACAAATAAGTAATAAGGAAAATAAAACACAAGGGAATCGTGCTAGGAAGGTCCCACCTGGGGCAATGATTCCTGGCTTAAAAGCCAAGACTTCACACCTCCAAGTCTACGGTTCCCTTGATGTGTCAGGAAATATATTCATCTTTAAACCCAAAAAACTATCAATCATGTATCGGAAATACAATTTCAAAACGTTGTTCCTATCTAATCAAAGACGAAAGTCTGGGGGACTCAGTTTGATTCCCACTGCAGCTCCTTGTGACTCTGGGCAAGTCACTTAACCCTCCATTGCCCCTGGTAGAAAATAAGTACCTGAATACATGTAAACTGCTTTGAATGTAGTTGCAAAAACCTCAGAAAAGCAGTATATTAAGTCCCATTTCCCTTCCAGGTTGTAAAGTTGCTGTTTCACCTGGTTTTTACTCTCATCTTCTATCCTTAAGCCAAGCAAATCCCATTACGGACCAAAACCAAACACATTGCACTCGTCTTAAAACGTTTCCTCAGCAATTCAAGCCTGTAGCCTTCAAGATTATCATGGCAACCTGTGATCTTAACCCTATTGATCCTTTTTCCTGTGTTACATATGCAGTTTCATTTTAATTTTCAAAAGTTCCTACTAGCTCTTTTACTCTGGCTTTATTGTCTTCTCACAAACAAGCCAAGGCTGTAGCCAGACATAACAGCAAAACACCTTTAACATTGCTGTCTATTGAGCAACAGCTGCTCTAAGAAGGATCACCGATTCCTTTTCACTAATTGTAGTCTTCTGAGAGACAATTTCTCTCATGCGGTACTGAAAAGATCACTGACCCTGTCATTCCTACAGACTCAAATTGGGCTGTAGTGCTCTATAATCACTAAGTCTCAATGTCAACAAATTCCTTATTTGCAAAGTCATTCTGTCTATACTGTTCACTATCCGATTTATGATGATGATGTAAAGTGGTATGGATTGTGTAAAAAAAAAATATAGGAACAGGCATCTAGCTAATTTTAAGATTAAAGTTTGTATTGACTATCAACAATGGATTCTGTCAGTTGGACTAGAAAAGGCAGTGGAGCACAGAGGTTCAGTCCAATCCAGTACACACTAAAAAACGTTTTGTTGCTGGAAACACATGAAGGGCTTCTAGGAAGGGTGATATTATTTCCTAACAGATTTTCTGTTTTACAGGCACGAAGCATACTGTGGTGAGGAGTATCCTTATGTAGTAATGTACCAAGGACATAACCTTCCAATGCTTAGGGCTACCTAGATCAGCACTAGCAGTGAGAAAGTTTACAAATCTTTGGTGTTTAAAAACTAAAAGCACCAAAACAGCAGCCTGGGATGAGTCAAAGTTGAATCATTCTTCCTGAGGAAGTTCTGGAGGATTCTAATGTAATCTTCACTGTACTGGCATGTTTGAAGCCCTCATCTAAAGGACAAAATGTAATGGGAGAATTAGCAAAATTCCCTTTAAAAGCTTTAAAGATACAGTAATAGAAGACAGTTTTGTTAATCCAATCTTCAAATGATAGATGCCCTGCCTTTTTGTCTTCTCTATCCTTCACTCCTTAGCAGCTGCTGCTTCCCTTTTCTCATGGCATCACTTTCTCATACCACATTTGGCTAGAGGATCAGCGCTATAACCCTGAAAGCACTGTATAATTTGTCAACCTAAATCCCAGTGATATATCTCAGTAACCATGAATATATACACAAAACCCAGTATAACATTTTTAAGTTATTTTCTAGTACCTTGAAAGATAATTTAGTGCCCCTAACATTTGTGCAAATCTGTAATGTCTCTATATTCCAATTCGAGGCACATCTAGTTTTGTATGCTCCATTTTCAATGGTGCATTTTTAACCAAATGTCATACATAGGGAGTATCTCTGTCCCTATCCTCTTGGTATTCATAAGAAAGCCTTCCACTCTACAATGAAGGCCAACCGGGGCTAAAGACCCCAAACTGTATATTCAACGTTGTTCTTTTTGTATTAATTTTCTGTCTCTATCTCCCCCCCCCCCCCCCCCGTATTGACTCTGTTATGTGATCTATGATGGTACACCAATATTCTCCAAAACTATGTGATTTCTTTATACTGTGGGGGGACCGTGGGGGCTTCTAGACATCTATACTTCAAATTATGTTTGTGATCACTTAATCTCTGCTTTAATGATCTCGTCATTTTTCCAACATAAATTTTCAGGCACGTACACATTAAAATGTACATCACATGGGTGGCATTGCAATCTGTATTAAACCTCAAATGATATTTTTTCTTATCTGATGGATTAATGAAGACATCCCCAGGGGTCATCATTATGCAGACTTTACATTTCGCACAAGACTTATGTCTCATCGGCCTTTCCATATGCTTCGCCGGCATTCTACTACTACTACTTGACATTTCTAGAGCGCTACTAGGGTTACGCAGCGCTGTACAGTTTAACAAAAAAGGACAGTCCCTGCTCAAAGGAGCTTACAATCTCTCTTGTAGTATCTCTCTCAGATTTTGGTTCCGAGTATACGCAATCCTTAACTGTTGAATTTGAAAGGCTGGGTGCATCTGCAATATTTTCCAATGTTTCCTAATAGTCTGTGCCACCCGACGGTTCTCTTGTGAATATCTCAAAACACAAGTTGCACCTGCTCTTCTGTTATTCTCTTTCTGCTAGTGGTCAATAGTAACTGGTCCCAATGATTATATTTTGCTCGTGTATAAGGTGGTTTTACCACTTGATTGGGATATCCTCTGGTTTTGAATTTATCTATTAGTTGTTTAGCTTGCTCTTTGAAAATAGTAGTGTTGCTACAGATTCTCCTGTATCTCAATAATTGCGAGAACGGTAAACTTTCGTTTTCTTAGGATGATTACTGTCAAAATGCAGTAACGTATTTCGGTCAGTGGGTTTTGCATAGACCGAAGTTATCAACTTATTTTGTTCTTGCATTAAGATATCCAGAAAGTTAATTCGGATCTTTGATGGCTGCATGGTGAATTTTATGTTATTATCCCTATCATTCAACCAGTTAAAGAATGTATTTAGATCCTCTTGTTGTCCGTCCCATACCACCAAAATGTCATCTATATATCTATACAATTGAATATCTTAGAAACGATCCAGCAGGGCGATACACAGAGGATAATGGTCACTCTAGATGTTGTTATCACTGTAAACCTCTCTTCCTCAACAGGATTGTTTAACAATAGTGGAGGAAAGCCTGGAAACTAGATCCCATCCCCACCAAATTCCCACAGGGTTTCTGGTTGAATTAGCTACCATGGCATTAACAAAACATTTTTTGTGTTCAAAGAGCACTTTTATCAACAATTAAAAGGAGTAGCCATGGGCGCGGCATGCGCCCCTTCGGTCGCTAACCTGTATATGGTTCACTTTGAAAACAAATGGATCAAGAATAACCCCTGGGGGCACAACATAATTAAATGGTATAGATATATAGACAACATTTTCATGGTATGGGACGGACATTTTGAGACATTACCTTTACAACTGAAATCAAGTGAACCAGAATAGATCTTGCATTGCTATTCAGCACCTGTTACTGAAGAAGCCTTTTTGATGGGTGAAACGGTGGCCCCGTCAAACTTGAGTCTGTGCTGGATAAGACAATAAGAAAAGTGCTTCCTCTATCATTACCAGTTATAAGTGTGATTTAACTAAAAGAGAATTTCAGTTTTGAGAGAAGTTTTTGCACTTTTTAATTGAAAATTAGCACTTTAATCACAATTTAAAAGCATCACAAAAAAATTTTTTTCTACAAAAGTTATTGAAATTTTTAAGCCCAGTGATCAAAATCAAACGCTGTACACATAAATTCACTGTGACGGTGTTTAAAACCAGAGACGTTTCGCCTTTAGTTTCTGAGGGCTTTTCTCCAATTTTCAATAGAAAACATCAGCTGTTTTGAATGTTATGAGTTGGAGTCAGTTTATTTTCGTATTAGGTTTTTTTACAGACTCATGAGGATACCCACCCGCCCGCCAGCAGCAGTACAGAAATCTAGTTAAACAGCGGCTGAGCGGCGCGGTACTTCTCATTAACTGAATGAAATAGTACCGGATATCTGAACTCTTTTGAGAGACTGTGAGCAACATTGATAGTTTGCAAGGTGTATAGTTGTGAGATGTTTATCTATGCAATTAGCCTGCAGTGCATCTAAATCACAAGGGGGCATGCCTAACATTTGGACATTCTACAGCCATAATAGAACAAAACCAAAACATCTACGGTGAAAACTTCATTTTAGTCTAGACCTGTTTTTCTAATGAAGAAGACTCAAAAACGTGACCTAAATGACCAGATAACCACTGGAGGGATTCAGGGATGACCCCCCCCCCCCCCATTGCCCCCAGTGATCACTGACCCCTCCCACCCCAATGTGAATAAAAATTGTACTCACCAGCTTCTATGACAGCCTCAGATGCTATAGCCAGGTCCATTAGAGCAGAATGCAAGTCCCTGGAGTAATCTAGAGGTGGGTGTAGTGAATTGTAGACAGGTGGACCCAGGCCCATGCCTCCCCCCGTTACACTTGCGGTATAAACCGTGAGCCTTCCAAAACTCACTAAAAACCCACTGTAACCATATAGGTGGACAGTTGGGGGTAGTGGGTTTTGGAGGGCTCAGCAGACAAGATGGAGCAATGGTGAGATGCGTACCTGGCAGCATTTATATGATGTGCACAGCAGTGCCCCCCCTAGAGTGCCCCATTGCTCTCCTGGGATGTCTGGGGGATCAGTCTGCTAAAAATGCTGGCCCGCTCCTACATCCCAATGGCTTGATTTTGTGCGTTTTTAACTTGTGCATTTTTTTTTTTAAATTGCCTAAAAAGATAAATGCACAAACCACAAAACCTTGCTCAAAATGGTATTTTTGAAAAAAAGATGGACTTTTTTTTCTTTTTTCAAAAATGGTTACTTTTGCTATTTGGAATGGCGACATTTAATGCAAAACATCCAAAGTCCAACTTAAACATTATCTAGAATTCCGAAAAAAAAACCTAAAAACCGAATGAAATAAGCATTTTAATCAGGAAACAGACAGTTTTCAACCCCGACACATGATCACACCCTAACATTTTGTCTGAATCACCCCAACCTATTTACCGATACTTCTTTACAGTATTTGCTACTGTAATAGTACCCCTATACTGTATTTGTTCACACCGGAGTTTGTAACCACCTCTCTGGGATTATGTAAGCCACTTTGAGCCTACTAATTTACTACTACTACTATTTAACATTTCTAAAGCGCTACTAGGGTTACACAGCGCTGTACAATTTAACATAGAAGGACAGTCCCTGCTCAAAGAGCTTACAATCTAATGGACAAATGTACAGTCAGTCAAGTAGGGGCAGTCTAGGTTTCCTGAAAGGTACAAAGGTTAGGTGCCGAACGCAACATTGAAGAGGTGGGCTTTGAGCAAGGATTTGAAGATTGGTAGGGAGGGGGCTTGGCGTAGGGGCTCAGGAAGTTTATTCCAAGCATAGGGTGAGGCGAGGCAGAATGGGCGGAGTCTGGAGTTGGCGGTGGAGAAGGGTACTGAGAGGAGGGATTTGTCCTGTGAGCGGAGGTTTCGGGCGGGGACGTAGGAGAGATGAGGGTAGAGAGGTAATGAGGGGCTGCAGACTGAGTGCATTTGAAGGTAAGAAGGAGAAGCTTGAACTGTATGCGGTATCTGATCGGAAGCCAGTGAAGTGACCTGAGGAGAGGGGTGATATGAATATATCGGTTCAGGCGGAATATAAGACTTGCAGCAGAGTTCTCAACGGATTGAAGGGGGGATAGATGGTTAAGTGGGAGGCCAGTAAGGCGTAGGTTGCAGTAGCCAAGGCGAGAGGTAATGAGAGCGTGGATGAGAGTTCAGGTGGTGTGCTCAGAGAGGAAAAGGCGAATTTTGCTGATGTTTAAGAGGAAGAAGTGACAGGTCTTGGCTGTCTGCTGGATATGCGCAGAGGAGAGGGAGGAGTCTAAGATGGCTCCGAGGTTGCGGGCAGATGAGAGGAGGCGGATGAGGGTGTTATCAACTGAGATCGAGTGCGGATGAAGAGGAGAAATGTGTTTTGGTGGAAAGACGATGAGCTCGGTCTTGGCCATGTTCAGTTTCAGGTGGCGGTTGGACATCCATGCAGCAATGTCGGATAAGCAGGCCAATACCTTGGCCTGGGTCTCCACAGTGATGTCTGGTGTGGAGAGATAAAGCTGGGTGTCATCAGCATAAAGATGATACTGGAAACCATGAGATGAGATCAGTGAGCCCAGGATAGAGGTGTAGATTGAAAAAAGAAGGGGTCCAAGGACAGATCCCTGGGGAACTCCAACAGAGAGTGGGATGGGGGTGGAGGAGGATCCATGAGAGTGTACTCTGAAGGTGCGGTGGGAGAGATAGGAGAACCAGGAGAGGACAGAGACCTGGAACCCAAATGAGGACAGTGTGGCAAGAAGTAAATCATGATTGACAGTGTCAAAAGCGGCGGATAGATCGATGAGGATGGAGTAGTGGCTTCTGGATTTGGCAAGGAACAGGTCATTACAGACTTTAGAGAGTGCTGTTTCTGTTGAGTGTAGAGGGCGAAAACCGGATTGAAGTGGATCGAGGATGGCCTGAGAGGAGAGAAAATCAAGGCAGCGGCTGTGAACGGCACACTCAAGTATTTTGGAGAGGAAGGATAGGAGGGAGATGGGGCGGTAGTTGGAGGGACAGGTAGGGTCAAGTGATGGTTTTTTGAGGAGAGGTGTGACTACAGCGTGCTTGAAGGTGTCAGGGACAGTTGCAGTGGAGAGAGAGGTTGAGGATATGACAGATGGAGGGGTGACAGTATGAGAGATGGTGTTAAGTAAGTTGGTGGGGATGGGATCAGAGGAACAAGTTGTGCATTTCGAGGAGGAAAGAAGGCGGGCGGTTTCCTCCTCCGTGATATCAGGAAAGGAGGAGAAAGAGTTGGTTGGTTGGTTTGTTGAGGGAGAGGGTTGAAGGGTGAAAAGGAGGAGGTGGCTTGGTAGTGAATTCAAGGTTGATCTTTTGCACCTTGTCGCAGAAATAGTCAGCCAGTGTTTGAGAAGAGAGTGAAGGGGGGGGGGGGGGTGGGAGCAGAGGGCACATTGAGGAGGGAGTTAAGGGTGGCGAAGAGACGACGAGGGTTGGAGCTGAGAGAATTGGTCAATTGGGTGTAGTAGTCCTGTTTGGCAAGGAATAGGGAGGACTGGAAGGAGGATAGCATGAATTTGTAATGAAGGAAATCTGAATAGGTGTGAGATTTCCTCCAGAGGCCTTCAGCAGATTGGGCGCAGAAGCGAAGGTAACGGATGCAAGGGGTCAACCAGGGCTGGGGATTAGTATGCCTAGTGGGACGGGAGATGGATGGTGCGAGAGTGTCCAGAGCAGAGGAGAGAGTGGCATTGTAAGCGGAGACAGCCTCATTGATAGACGCGGAGGACATGATGGAGGGGAGATTAGAAATACTAGAGGATAAGGTGGGAGGGTCAATAGCCTGGAGATTCCTGGAAGTAGTGGTTAATGTTGGGTGGGGCTGAGGGGGGGTGAAGAAGTGTGAAGGTGATCAGGTGATGATCAGAGAGGAAGAGCTGAGGCGTGGAAATTGGAGGGTGAGCCGGAAAAGGAGAGGATGAGGTCAAGACAATGGCCATTCTGGTGAGTAGGGGTGGTGGAGCACAGCTGGAGGTTGAAGGACGATGTTAGAGTGAGGAACTGAGAAGCGTGAGAGTCAGATGGGTCATCAGTGTGTATGTTAAAGTCTCCGAGAATGAGGGATGGAGATGAGGGATCAAGAAAAACAGAAAGCCAGGCATCGAAGTCAGTGAGGAAGGAAGAGAGAGATTTATCAGGGGGGCGGTAAATGACTGCAACTCTGAGTGGCAGCAGGTAGAATAGACGGATGGAGTGAACTTCAAAGGATGAGAAGCAGTGAGATTGTGGTAGAAGGAGGGGTTGAAAACTACAGGCGGGTGAGAGTAGTAACCTGACACCTCCTCCACAACCGACTGTGCGGGGAGTGTGGGAGAAAAGATAACCTCCATGGCATAGGGCCACGACTGAGGCCGAGTCATCGGGGGTGAGCCAGGTTTCAGTTAGGGCGAGCAGATGAAGGGAGCGGGAGATGAAGAGATCGTGGGTGAAGGAAAGTTTGTTGCACACGGAGCGGCCATTCCACAGGGCGCACGAGAAGGGGAGGGAAGAAGGGGGAAGGAGGGGAACAGAAATGAGATTGGAGATATCTCGGAAGTGTTTGCATGGATAAGATGAGGGCACGTGTGGGGGGCCTGGATTGGGATTGATGTCTCTGGCGGATAGTAGAAGAAGGAGCAAGAGAGAGCGGAAGAGGGTGGGGGAGGTAGGGCGACGAAGACGGGATGAGCTTAGTAGGAATGGAGATGGGCTAATGGCAGGAAGGAAGTGTTGAAGGTTGAGAGCTAGGAGGGAGGGGGGATAGGAGAGATGATGAGGTGGTGAGGGACGGGGGTGGGTAGGGTAATGCAGTAGTAAGACAGGAGAGGACATGGATGGGCAATGAACACATGCGGTGGACAGTGGTGGGGGGAGGGAGAAAAGATTAGGAAGGGACAGGGCAATGAAGAGAATGTGTATAGGGGCCATGGTCAGGGAGGCAGGCAGGTGATAGGTGAGCTGGTAGGCAGGTGGATCGGCAGTTAGGTAGTTGTGCAAGCTTGAAGGCAGGCGGGGAGGCAGTTAGGTGGTTGAGCAGGCTAGATGGCAGACAGGTAGTTGATGGGTTGATAAATAGGCAAGTTGATGGTCTGGCAAGCAGGCAGGCAGGCAGGTTGGTTGCTGATCAGCAAGCAAATTGATGGACTGACAGCATGCAGGTTGGTTGCTGGTTGGCAGGCAGGCATGCAGGTAGGCTGGGGTGGATGCGATGGAACTGGAACAGGCTGGATAAAGGACTGGAGACAAGCTGGAACAGATGGACAGAAGGATGGACTGGAACAGTAGGACTGGAACGAGCTGAAACAGACGGATTGGAGCCAACTGGGACACTAATAAGTAGGAAAAGGTGGGATACAAATGTAACAAATAAATAAAATAAATAAATATTGAAAATGCCCCTCCTTGTAGCCTGTGTAACTTTGTAAGCCTAAGTGCTTTGAAAATACGCGTCTTGGTATCTTAAAGAGTAATTATGAAATTTAATCCATATTTTATTATATCATAAAAATGATGAACAAGGCCCACTGCGATGATCTCAGACTATAGTCACAGGACAGATCTGGTTTCATCTAATCACAGACCAGCTTTCTCAGACTTAAAAATATTCCCTTAGGAGAAGAAAGGGTTAGGCAATGTAAAAATCAATGCAGGAAACATGGTTGGGGTGGGGAGAAGGGGTGTCAAACTCATTGTGGAAAACAAGTATTTTTATTTCTGTTTCTAAGAATGTACACAACAGACATATGGCATGAAAATTAAGACTCTTTACTGAGTTATGCTCACATTCATTTGCCATTTGTCCAAATCAATTATCATGTTTCATCCAAAGAAGAACAGAGTGAGATGTCTGTTATACACATGGAATGAGTTACAGCATGAGATGGCGATGGCTTTGGAACATCTTTATTATTTTGAGCCTTTATCATGTGACCTGTTATTACATTTCTGTTATAACACATCAGGCTTATCCTTAACAATGAGACCTTACAAAGCAATGATATGTGCCGTCCCCCGATACTGAATTCCTACATTTTACAGAATGACCTATAATTGAGGTGGAAGGAACATATCTACCCAATGGAGCCAGACAGTTTCTCTTCTTTATTAAATATTTAAGTACAGGCTGACTTTTTCTTGTCAGAAGACGAGCAAGAGACAGAGCTGTTGGGGAGAGGAGAGGTGGACCATCATACAGGCAGATCTTTACAGAAATGGCTCAATGTTAATCTCCAGGGTAGAGCACGGCATGGTCAGCTCAAATTTGGTAATGACATCAGGGTGAAGGACACCAAGCTTTCCAACACTTTGACCCCTGGAAGTGACCTCAGCACATCTCCCTGGGAAGAAACGGGGGTCTGAAAAGAAAAGCAGGAGAAAAAGTAATGTTTGTGAAAATAGTATAAAATAAACAAAACAGAGCCATTTAAAATATGAAGGTACTGATTTCTCACACTAGGAAAGAACTGTAGATTATCACAGTACTATGCACTGAATTTTCAGCAACAGCATTGACCATAATAACTTAAATGCTGGTGTTAATTACATGTGTGTCAGTGCTACAACTGCTTTCTAATTAGTTTAGAAAATTAGCGAATGCTTACTCCCCTTGACTAGGCTTTACTGGCCTTCTGTACAAAAGTGTCAGAGTTGGAAGTAGTAAAAGCAGAATTAATATGGTGGGATTAGAGGAGGTTAGAAGTTTGTAGTTGATGTGTTAAAAATGTACTGCAAAGGCACATGTTCTTAGTCACCTACTGTTAATTTTATCTATATTATTTTCATTGGTAATTATAACATTGTACTGTTAAGTTAATTTATATTTTGCTGTCACATGATATACTGTATATAGTCAAAGAAACAGAGTTTTGGTCGTCTCCACCAAAAAGCCCCAAAATCGGGATCTCTGTTTATATTCAAGTCTCTCTTTCTACTCCCCCCCCCCCCCCAACCAGAATTTCTTCACCTCCCCTGCAGTTACTGGCATTTCTTCCTCCATCCCTCACAGTTACCAGCATTTGAGTTCCAGTTCCTACCTCCTAGAGCTGATGCTGACAAAGTTATGTGCTAAGCTGGTACAGGGCCTTGAGCATCTGCGCATGTTCAAGGCCTGTCAGCTCCTGCCCTCTCCGAGATAAGGGCCAAAATAGCAGCCAAATTCCAGTGTGTATGGGATAAACACAAATGGAGCATTCCGATAAAGGGAAAATAACCACCACAAATTGAACAAGACTGGGCAGACTATATGGCTCTTATCTGCTCTTCTAAGCTTCTATAATACCACTTTATAGCACTATATATTTGTAGGAAGTAAATATACAGTAAGTGAGGAATTATTTTCATTTATGATTTCTAGGCCTGGCACCCTGGGTTGTTCTCGATTGCCTCAGGAATCATGAGGTTACCGCTGACCAACAGAAACAAGTAGTTATTCTGAAGGTGAAGGTAAATGAAAAGTTCTGCCACATATTGGCCACAATCTAGGGAGGAGAATAACATTTACAATACTTGTAAAATAGAATAATAAACTGTTTTGCAAGGACGTCCAAAACGCAAGTTGGACATTTCTTTTGAAAATGCCCCTCCAAATCACGTATGACGATCACCCATGAACAACACATGACCTAGATATAGGGAGCATGCGGCACAGAAGTACATGCAGATAGCCTCTTGGTCTGCCTGTCTAAAGTGTGTGTGTATAAAATGAGCTGAAGCAAGCAGATGCAGTTATTAACTAAAATATCTCTGAATAAGAATTAGTGTTTCAGAATTTTTTGGCTTGTTTTTTTGTGGTTCACTATGTGTTGTGTTAGTCTTTTAAAGATATTTATTCCTGCTAATTAGTATTTGTGAGAACTTGTATAACCAATTTCTTACTAAGTAAAGCAACAGTTGCTTTACTTAGTAAGAAAGATCGAGAAGGAGGAGGATAGAATAGAGCCCTTTGGATTTAGCTAGGAATAGATCATTGGAGACTTTAGGAAGTGTTGTTTCAGCAAACCACCATTATATGACCTCAGTACCTAAAACTAGACAGGAAAACAGTGCCTTTACAAGTTCCAGTTGATCCTTTTGATCAGTGGCATTCAGTAGACATGCATCTCTTATGACTGGGCACTGATCCTTTAGTATTAGGTGTTTAACTTGCCTGCAGGACAGAGCTTATCTTCTAGTAGCAGAGGGTAAAAAAAAAAAAAAAAAAAAAAAAAGCAAGCCAACTTACACCTACTGGGTATGATGGGTAAGTTTCCTAGCAACAACTCTATTCAGCCCGCTCCCCTCAGGCCCAGTCCCAGTGGTGTGCTGGAGCGGGCTCTCACGGGCTCGTGAGAGCCGTTTGTTAAGTTTTTAAGAATTTTGGGAGCCGGTTGTTAAAGTAGGCCTCCCCATGGTTACTTTAACAACTGACTCCCAAAATGTGGGCTTGGGCCCCCTCCTGAATTCTCTTTTACTTTGCTGGCAGTGATGCTGGCCCCACCAGTCAAGTAAATAGACTGCTGCTGCTCCCTGCTCCTTGTTTCTGACTCAGCATCAGGCTGGGACTTTTCATGCAAGCGCAAGAAGGTTCCATCATGCTGCTCAGAGCCAGAAACAAGCAGCAGAGAATGGTGACAGTCCATGTATTGGCTGGTGGGGCTCGGCAAAGGCATGCCTAGCATGCCCGCACAAGGGAGGGGAGAGAGAGGCATGTATTCCCCCCTCCCCCCAAATTTCAGGGCCGGCTATGCCCGGAGAGAGAGCCCATTGTTAAAAATTTGCCAGCACACCCCTGCCCAGTCCCCACACCCACTGAAAAAAATATCACGTGAAAATAGGATGTATACATGAATAGACTATTCTGAATCTATCATTACAAAACCTATTGTGAGAGCTCAACCAGATTCGCAGAAAACCATGCTGTTGCTTTATCACACAATGATGATAAAAAGGAGGTGGGGAGGAGACAGGAGGCCTACAATTACATGACCATGTCTCTCCACAGAAAAGAGGTTGCTAAACCTAGTGATGTCTCAGCTGAAATACAACATGAAAGTACTGGACAAAAGCCACATCTCATAGGCCGAATAAGAATTTAAGTTTTAAAACTCAGTGGGGTGTAAATAATTCCCTTAATTAAAGCTTTTGTAGCATCTCCTGAAAAAAAAATCTATAATTGTCTTTCAGTGAGCAGACAGTAGAGGTCACTCTGATGACCTTGGGGGTAATTCTTTGGCCAGTAATCCAGTGTGCTACCTAGTCTTTAACACATTTTCAGGCTAATTGATCATCAAAGAGCTTCTGAGCTCTCCATCCTCTTGGTTGCCAACACCTTTCACAGTTTCTTTTCTTACTTTTTCTCTTTTAAGGAAGAAAGAAAAGATTAAAGTAATATTACAGGCCTGAGGTCAGGATAAGCTTAAACATAATTACTCACTCCTATAATTTTATGGCACATCCGGAAGTTGATGCTTTAAAAAAAAAAAAAAAAGTGCACCCCCAGCTCTGAAAGCCACAAGCTTGTGTTACCCAGCCTCTGTCCCCAGAGTTCTTTCCTCCTACATCCAGTTTTTGACTGGCTACATTTTTTTCTGCCATTAAACTTCAAAACACCTGTGTGCTAGATGCAATAGATAAAACTGCAGGGTAAAGGGGAGGTAGATAGTTATATGTTTTTCCGAGATGAAACATCATGTGCTCTAAAAATACTGTCAGCATGTATAATATTTTGATTTGTAAGTAACCAAACCATTTCAGCTTAATTTTATCACTGGCAGCCAGTCAGGTCAGTGAAGAAACAAAGTATTAATATTAGTCATTTAGGCCTTAGGTTGCCTGTGTATATCATTACAGCTCAGTAAAAGGGGAGTTGAGGGGGAGCCTAGATAGAGGTGACAAGACAATAACACTTTACAACTGAAAGACCCTATAGCTCAGTACTTCCCAATCTTTTTGTGGCTGTGATTTCATGATTGCGACCACAAACAATTGTGTGACCTCTTGGAGGTACAGAATAAGGATGCATCTATGGAGAGCCCACCTAGGTCCTGACACCCCCCCCCCCCCCAATGCAGGCTTTGTGACCCCATTTGGGGTTCCCATCCCCATAGTTTGAGGAGCTCTGCTATAGCTGCTAACGGGTGAAATAATCAGTGTCTTTATTAAGTCCTGTGTTAGTTTCTTGATCATCCTTAACAGAGAAATTGGCTCTCACACCCTAGACCAGCTATTTAAGTGTTAATCTGCAACATTTCAGTCTGGTCCTCTCTCCCCCACTTTAGTGCATTTAAACCCAGTGTAACTGTACTACTACTTCACTGAGATGATGAAAAGATAACTTTTGAAAGCAAGCCACATATATTAAGTTAATCTAAATATCCAAGTGAACTAACATGGCAACTACAGTATAGGCTCCATTATCTGACCATCCAGGCAGACCCCCCCCCTTAAGTAATTGCTCTGTATTTGTATTCAAATTGCCTGATCTACAATTTTTTTTTCATTGCTGATTAGTGTTAGCGTAACCCTGTAGTGTTAAGGTAACCCTATAGGTTAGAATGTTTTTTAAAGCAATACTTTGTATTGTTAATTGAATATTTTTACTGCTGTAATTGCCTATTGCTCATGTTTGATTTATTCTTACTGTACACCGCCTTGAGTGAATTCCTTCAAAAAGGAGATAAGTAAAAGTAAATAAATAGTAAGTAAACAAACCAATAAATAGTAAGTAAACAAACAAACAACCTGGTCAACAGGATCAGATCCAGGTTAGGAGACAGTACCGGCAGTGATATTGCTGCAGTTGAAAGCAGCCGAGCCCAGGCAGGATCGGGGCTGAAGAGGCTTGCGGTTGAGGGTTGGCTCGGGTGCTGGAGTACCGCAGTGAACAGGCAGCGTTGGGCCACACTGACACGGCAGCTAAGGAGTTCAGGCTGACTGAATGCATGCCTTGGGAGTGTGAGGGGCAGGCTGTGTTGGGCCTGCTTGGGGTTTCTGTTGTGCATGCGCGGTTTTCCTGCACATGCGCTGAGGAGGTCAGGAGTCCGGCCTGAACTGAAATGGGATGATCTGCCGTGGTATTTTGGCTCCCACAGCAACCCTCAACTGCGAGCCTCCTCAGCCCCGATCCTGCCCAGGCTTGGAACACTGGATCTTCCTCCAACTTTCAGCCACAGCAATGTCAACTGCCAGTCCTGCCTTCTGACCCAGACCACAGGTATTTTTATTTTAAAATATATTCTAACCTATACAGGGTTACATTAGTAAACATTTTTTTAAGTAAACATTGTTTTCTATATTATCTGATTTTTCAGTTATCTGACAACAGGCCAGACCCATTTACATCGGATAATCGAGACTCTACTGTACAATACAGCTAGTAGATTAACTGATTAAGATTTTCCCAATTTTACTTGTTGTCCACTTGCAGGAAACATCAGAAAAACATGGCTTCTACATTTTACTTTACCATTCTCCTGGAAAATAGTACAGCAACCCTCAAGATAGGGAGGGATCAATTATACCACCTGTTAATTTAAATGCTGACACTTAAATTAATAATAAGCACAGGTGGTGAATATAAGTACTTGGTCAGTATATTGATACTGTTCATTTAGTTTAGGCCTGCTATCCAGATGTTTTTAAATCTCAGCCTTGCTCTGCTCCAAATCTGGTCCCATATTATATACAGATAGTGTCAAGCCATTCAGTTAGATTTCTGGCATTACCCATATAATTTTCAAAAATACATCAATAGCAAAGTTATAAGCTTACCAGTGGCCAGAGAACATATAACTGCTTGAAATCAGGCCAATGGTAACTTAAGATGTTAGACTGATTTTTGCATTATTCAAAAAAGTATGGGAAAATAAGTCTCCCTTTCCTTCAATCCCCTCCATGTCACCATTCTGATTTTAAGTTGATCTTGACAAAAGTTGAGCCTTGCTCTGGCATGCAACATTGCAAAGACAGGATTTGACTGTGAGATAAGGTAGTAAGACCAAGGTTTAAAGTTTTTCTTTTCTTTTTGAAAACACACAAGTGGAGTATGTACGGGCGATATCCTTCTCAGTACATTTGCTGTGTTAAGAATTGTTTGAACTGTTTTCAATCTATTTCCAAAAGAAAAAAAAACAAACAAACTTATGAGATTGTTATGCCCACACCTACCAACGGCAACAGTCAAGCAGATATTATGAATAAATAGAAGATTTTTTATAGCTATGCAAACTATACACTGTACAAAGGTAAAAGGAATGTTTTGAGTACACCTGTTCTCACAATAAGAAAATTTCCTTTACTATAAGAAATTACACTAAGCCCACAAGAAAAACAGCTCTCTGTCAACTTGCACATGATGTCTGTAGTTGAAAGTATGATTCTTTGTAAAAAAAAAACCAAAAAAAAACAACATAGGGCTGACTTGCCCTAAATCTACACTGCCTTTGGTGACTGTTCATCAGGCAGTGAATAGCTACTCTTAGGGCAACCTCCCCAAAACACAGATAATGGACCTTTTTTTTTGTACTATTGCAACACTCATCAAACCAAACAAACCCTTGAGCACGAGTGTCAGAGCTAGACATGGTTGTGTGAGGCCCTGAACTTCTCTGTAATTAACAATCTGGGCAGCTTCTCCAGTTGGAATGACTGGAAAGAGAAAAGGGAAAGTTTGTGCCTACCCCCAAGGTTTTGTTTTTTGTTTTACAGACCAACCCCCAACTGGTACACACCACACTGCAGGGTACTGAAGGCATAATCCAGATGGGTTGGGAGCAGCTTCAACACTCGAACATTGTTTACTATTATAGCCGTTGAGGGGGCGTCACCTAGCCCTGTGCCTACAGCAGCTCCCTTGCAATTTGGAAGGACATCAATGTTGGAAGGCCAATCTGAGGCAGGACAAGAAACTGTTGGCACATCAGGCTGCGTTCAGGGGCTCCCCCAGTTTTTTTATTCCCTCTTGAGTCTGCAGAGAAGTAAGTTTGAACAGCATGAATTGGCAATTGAGAGCTTTGACCAAGCTGCAGAAATGGGATGTGTTGCTTCTACTATGGTCCTGGAATTGCAATAACCAGCTGTGGTTATCATGGATTCTCTGTGGGATGCCATTAAAAGGTTTGGAACTTTATTTTTATTTAACTTTAAAGAAGTTTATGAAGAACAGAACTGTTTCTTGTTGGATGGATAATTATGAGCAAGTCATTGGGCAGCACATACCTAAGTCTGGGAGTATAGAACAGCTGGAACATTTTAAGAAGCTTAGAATTACTTTGGTAAAGGACAAAGAGATGTTACATCAGAAGATGGAGTACCTAGAGAACCAGTCATGGGAAGTGCAATCTTAGGCCTTTGAATTTTCCAAAATCTCCTCTGGTTCTTCCAGGGGAAATGTTGAGGAAGTACTTAGAAGTTTTGAAGATAACGGCTGAGACGTTACCGCGTATTGCCAGGGTGCAATACTTGTCATCTAAGAAAAAGTTACAGCAGCTGTGATTGGAAGTACTAAAGCAAATTTCATCAGATAGCCTACACCAGACTTGCTTCCTGGAAAGCTCTTGGGAGATTATTATAGAAGGATCAACTCTTTTACTGACTTTTGCTCTAGAACTCGACCAGAACAATATTGAAGGATTGTACTTTCAATACATGAATGAGAGTTTCTTAAGGGGCAATGTTCAGATTGTTCTTATCAAAATAGAGGAGGAAGGAATTACTTAACTTGTGCTCTTGGTTCCAGCTTTATGTTAAAATTCCCTTGTTATTATTTTAGTGTAAATGATAAAACTTCTCTTATTTGTTTTTCCCAAGCAACTATTGGATTTTATTTCTGCTAGACAGCTCATAGTATACTGGTTTCTTAGGAGTAGGGGATCCTGCAACTGGAGAATAGGGGCTCGTAGGTCAATACTGCTACATAGTGTGTATTGCCCTTGTTGGCTTCTTGGATGATTTTTCTGTGTTCGCTTTTTCCCAATTAACTGAGCCCAATTAGTCCAATAAAAAATGGTATCATCTTATTTCTATTTATATCCTTGCTGGAAACGCACCACCAGTCATCTGTCAGCCAAACACAGGAAGACAAACAGAATTCTTACACTCTTTCTGTAGTCACAACATAGAAAAATATGGCTCTCACACATGTACATACCAGTATACGTTGGTAAAATGTTTCTTATTAAATTACCTCCCATGTCAAAATGCACGTGATGACAGTGTGCGTGCTTTTAAGCAAATTGGGTAGGTGTGTTTGGGGATGGATTTTGGGCAGAGCACAGTGGAGCTGTGATTTAAATTCACTGTTTATAAATAGTGTGAAAATTTACACTGGTTCAATTAGCAGTGAATTCTGCAGGATTTGCATTAGTATTTTATCAAATAAGTACCTTTTGCCCATTACAACCTGTTATAAAATTACCCTCCACGTACTAGAATACAACTTCTTTTTGTTTTACACACAGACAATTGTGATTTCATAAATAAATTTATCAAAGCCCTGAAATGCTCTAATTCAAACACATACCACAGAAATTTTGTTTTTCTCAGTTGTAGAGCCATTTAGATATCAAATAGTTTATCAAGTAGAAGATAAAGTCTTTAGGCCAGCAAATCTAATCCCTAGAGTTCAATGGCCATCTCATTGTCTTTTCCCACATCAAAAAGATGACAGCTAATTTATTACATCCTATAAACTCACTGCTTACCTGGCACCTGCAAATTAACCCTTAACAAAACCACAGTAGGAGAGCAGGAAGAAGTAATATTATTAACCTGCTCAGTACCTAAGGGAGGTTCTATGATTGTACTAATACATCTGGGTGCACTACATAAAGGAATAAAAAAAAATTAGAAAAACAGCTTAAGGAAGAAAGTAAAAGCATCCTACAGGTCTTCATATCTCTTCTCCTCCCCCCCCCCCCCCCCCCCCACAAGGCAAAACATGTAATTTCTTATTTGATTTCAGTACATCTATACCATTGTTAGAAATATTGTAAGGATCAGAACAAAATGAAGGCAGTTACTGCTTGGATGCGTCCTTCTCATGGCACAAAGTATTATATACAGGCTTTAGGTGCTAGAAGTGATCATATAAATCACCAAATTGGGGGGGGAGGGGAACAGTACTCCTTACAGTGACTCTAAGGGCCCATAAGTGGTGGACTAAGAATAACAGCATCATAAATCAGAGAGAAATGTGATGAGTTGTGCTTCCTGCATATCAGGTGGGAATATTTAGAATGCAGTGTGTCATTATGTGAACAAATCGTACAATAGATACACAAGTATCATTCAAATGATTCGGAATTTCCCATAGGCCTGGTGTTCAAAAAACAGTTCAAGGCAAAACAAACAGGTTCAGAAGAATTCTTCCTTCTGATCATTCTTTTGCACTGGCCACCTGCTTGTCAGTTTCCACAATAAGCATAGGTCTTTTCCCTAATCAAGAGATCCCTCTTTATCCTAGCTAAACACTTCTACACGGTGCAAATGGGACCTTGTCACCTCTCTAAGGGGCCCTTTTACTAAGCCACGGCAGGCTCTATGCATGTGCAGCGCACGCCCAAATGAGCCTACCGCCAGGCCAGCACACCCTCCTGGCGGTAATTTCAGATTTGGCATGCACTCATAACGCGTGGATGAATTATTTATTTCCTCCTATGTGCGCTGATTCCAACGGTAATCTGCACTTGGTGTGCGTCGACCAGTCACCGCGTGTGTAGCGCATGAGCCTTTACCGCTAGATCAATGGGTGGCGTTAAGGGCTGAAGCCAGTTTTGGGCACATGCTGGTTTCATTTTTAGCACAGGCCCTTTTCCCGCCCCCATTTTTTAAAAAAGCCCTTTTTTGTAGAAGTGGTAAAAACTGGCCCAGCGCGTGCCAAATACACGCGCCTACACTACCGCAGGCCACTTTTTACCTTAGCTTAGTAAAAGGGCCTCTAAGGGAACAGAGCTGGATCCCTGTCATATCTAGGATAAAACAAGGTCATTAGTGGCCTAGTGGTTAGGGTGGTGGACTTTGGTCCTGGGGAACTGAGTTCGATTCGCAGCACAGTCAGCTCCTTGTGACTCTGGGCAAGTCACTTAACCCTCCATTGCCTGCCGCATTGAGCCTGCCATGAGTGGGAAAGCGCGGGGTACAAATGTAACAAAAAAATAAAAAATAAAATAAAATTATGTTATTGCCTATTGTCTTCAATCTACCCACAGAAAATCACCTGTGCGTTCTATCACCCACAAAAATTAGACAGGCGGTGCCGGGCAAAATAGTGGAAACTATTGTAAAGAATAAAATTATAGAACACGTAGACAAACATGGTTTAATGGGACAGAGTCAGCATGGATTTAGCCAAGGGAAGTCTTGCCTCACCAATTTGCTTCATTTCTTTGAGCACGTGAATAAACATGTCGATAAAGATGAGCTGGTTGATGTACTGTATCTAGATTTTCAGAAAGCTTTTAATAAAGTTCCTCATAAGAAACTCCTGAGAAAATTAAAGAGTCATGAGATAGGAGGCAAGGTTCAGGTGTGGAGTAGGAATTAGCTGTTCAACAGAAAACAGAAGGTAGAGTTAAATGGTCATTTCTCTCAATGGAGGAGGGTGAACAGTGAAGTGCCACAGGGATCTGTACTGGGACCAGTGCTATTTAACATATTTATAAATGATATGGAAATTGGAATGACGAGTGAGGAGATTAAATTTGCAGATGACACAAAACTATTCAAGATTGTTAAACAGGTGCAGACTGTGAAATATTGCAGGAAGACCTTATGAAATTGGAAGACTGGGCATCCAAATGGCAGATGAAATTTAATGTGGACAAATGCAAGGTGATGCACATTGGAAAGAATAATCCGAATCATAGTAACCTGATACTAGGGTCCACCTTGGGGGGTCAGCACTCAAGAAAAAGATCTTTGTGTCATTGTAGGTAATACGCTGAAATCTTCTGCTCAGTGTGCAGCAGCGGCCAAAACAGCAAACAGGATGCTAGAAATTATTAGGAAAGGGATAATGAATAAGACCAAAAATACTATAATGCCTCTGTATCGCTCCATGGTGCAACCGCACCTTGAGTATTGCGTTCAGTTCTGGTCGCCGTATCTCAAAAAAGATACAGCGGAATCAGAAAAGGTTCAAAGAAGAGCAACTGAAATGATAAAGGGGATGGAACTCCTCTCGTATGAGGAAAAGCTAAAGAGGTTAGGGCTCTTCAGCTTGGATGAGGGAAGATAAGACTGAGGTCTACAAAATCCTGAGTGGTGTAGAACGAGTAGAAGTAATCAATTTTTTTACTTGTTCCAAAAGTACAAAGACTAGGGGACACTCAAGGAAGTCACATGGAAATACTTTCAAAACAAATAGGATGAAATACTTTTTCACTCAATGAATAGTTAAGCTCTGGAACTCTTTGCCGGAGGCTGTGGAAACAGCGGTTAGTGTAGCTGGGTTTAAAAAAGGAGATATTTTAAAGACAACAAACCTTTCTTTCTGATAAAAAAGTAAATAAAATAAGAGGCAAAAGAAGCAGCCGAAAAAAAGTCAAAAAAACAAGGAAAACGAGATTAACACTCATAAATTACAAGAGATTGCAGAAAGAGAAAGACAGCTGGGGAAGCTAGGAGACAGACTTTCTTTCCCGGTGACAGGAGGAAGTGCAAAAGTAGCAAGGTGAAGGGGAGGAATATATAGAGGCTGATGAGGATAAAACAGAATTACTAAATGATTTCTGTTCTGGGTTCAGAGACCGAAGGCTGGGAATTGGACCTTACAACACAGACACCATGAATGGAAGCAAGGTAGATCTCAAATTTTTAGTAGACTGTTTCAGAGAAGCCAGTTAAACTTAAAGCGATGAGGCTAGATGGGATATATCTGAGGGTATTAAAAGAATTTAGGGATGTTCTGGGGTGACACTCTCTGACATTTTTAATGCTTCTTTAGAGACAGGAGTGAGCCTAGAGGATTAGAAATGGGTGGATTCAGTTCTACTCTAGAAAGGCAGAAGGAAGGAAGAGGTTCGGACCTATAAGCGGTTAGTCTTACTTCAGTGGTGAGTAAATTCTTTTGTGGTGCAATTTTTCATGTACAGTTTCCTTGTATATTTGGTTATTTGAATGCTCTCCTCTTACTTCCTATCCATCTGAAGATTCAGGCTAGTGGCAGGTTCAGTTCATTCTTCCTCCCCCTTATGTGTTAAATATTAGTATTGTTGCTGGTTTCTGATGTCATGCTACCCCTTCCCTTTTGAGTTTTTGTTGTTGCTGTTTTGTTATTATTATAAGTTTATATTTTTTCACTTAACTATCTGGAATTTGTACACCGCCATGTTGATTCTTCAGATTTCAAATGGCTGTATATTAAATAACAAATGAATAGACTAATGAAAATGCTGCTAAAAACAGAGGACAGTGCAGCTCCTGGAATCGGATTACAGCATTCAAGGAAGAATATTTTTACTACCGGTAGGTCTTGACAGATATTCTGATTCTCTGGATGACCAGACAGCTCAATCAGGTTAGAGCACTGGATGTGGTAAACTTAAATTTCAGCAAGGTCTTGAACACGGAACTCAAACTGAGCACCCTTTGGTACGGGCCCTAAAGAGATTCACTGGGTCAAACTGGTTGAGTGAGAGGTGACAAATGACAGTAGTAAATTAAGATCACTCTGCAAGGGCACTACCAGTGAATCAATCCTTGATCCAGTTCTTTTTAATATTTTTATATGTGATATTGTGAAAGAGTTGTCAGGTAATGTTTGTCTCTTTGCAGATAATACGAAACTCTGAATATTGGACTTAACCAGCTATGTTAGTTGGCTTCGCAGACCCGGAAATTGAATGCCAGTATCTGGACCTGGCACTGAAGTTCCAGGTTTAATGCCGGCCAGCTGAATATTGGGCCCCAGGATTTTGGGTTTCAGCCAAAACTGAGTCTGCAGCCAAAATTGGCAGCTCGGTTTTGGCTGAAAACAAAACTAGCCTTGCCCCAGCCTCTGATCACCACCCATCAGCTGCAGCCCCCATCCCAAACCCAACCATCAGCTGCAGCCCCCCTCCTCAGCCTACCTCGTCAGTGGCTAGCGAGGGCAGAAGCGATCCTCACTCACTCTAGCTCTCACTAGTTCCTGCATCAAAATGGCTTCTGGGACCATATATACACAAAAAGAATTCACATACATATCGCATTTCTGTCCTGTTTGGGAAAGGTCTGGAAACCTAAAGGCATATAAGCACCTAAGTTGAAGTTATAAAATATGTGTCTTTTAGGAATTCCCACATAAGTGTCCTGTTATTAAATCAAGCCCTATGGGACAGGAGCATACTATATGAAAAACCTGCTGATGCAGCAAGTCTGTCTGAAATGCATTTTCTAAAATTACTGTACTATCCTCCACTGTACTAGCACTTCAACATGGAGATTACAGAATTTAAGGGGAGAGACCAGAAGGTGTAGTGCCTCAGAGGAGCTGCTAGGAATTTGTAAAGAGGATGAGAGGAATGCAAGATCTATTTATCTGGTGTTACAGATGTCTGTGTGTAACAGTCCCATGAGCACCTGTGCATGACTGGGTCATCATTATCTTTAGTGGCCAACTTTTATAATAAAATGATAAAGGACGCTGTGGTACATGGCACACATCTGAAGGGGCAAGTTCAAAGGGGTGCGCTGCTTTAGAGCTGATTAAAGTGGACAGAAGTCAACGGGTAAGCCCTATGTGAAGGGATACTCCTTGAGTACTGTTTCTCCAGTATGGGGGGGAAGGAAAAAGAAAGAAACCTACTAGAAACAAAGACCCCCCCCCCCCCCCCACAAAGTTCACAGCCTCCTGAAATCAAAGGATAGGCAAAAAACTTCTGTACTATTCTACATCAGCAATACTAGAAGATGACCAGTGACTCATTTTACCTAGTCCTGTCCCCTGCTCACCACCCTACCATCAAGAAGGCATATAACTGTTCTTGAAGAACAAGGAACAAATGGGCAAGGAGAGTTAGAAAAAGAAAAACCTCATAGTAAAATAAAACTCTTCTTTTAAACTTAGGTAAGGGTTCCTGCAGCCCATAAATGCCTTTGGGGATATCTACTGTGGGGAGGAGTGAAGTGTGAAGACTCTTCTTAAAGGGTTTCTCCCCTGCTACAATTACTTCCAAAGCACGGATTCTCAAGATAACCACAATGAATATGCATGAAATAAATCTGCATGTACTGCCTCCACTGGATGCAAATCTGTCTGAAGCATATTTATTGTAGATATCCTGAAAAATCTGAATGGCTGGCTGTGTCCCAAGAACCATGCTCCAAAGGATGGTGCCAGTGTTGTTCAGATGAAGTCCATCAAGCCTATAGTCTTGGGTATTGAGATGGTGGAAAGACGGTCTGGTCTATTCCCCTTACCTTGCCCATAAAGACATCTCAATCTGAAGATTCAGAAACTGATAGCAGGAAAGGAAGTCATTATGGGGCCCTTTTACTGAGCCATGCAGTGCTTTTTTTGTGCCGGTACGCAACGGTACGGCGTACCGGCACCTTTTTCTCCTCCTCCCCTCCCCTCCCATTACTTCCAGCGATTCTCCGCCTCTCTCATGCCCTCCCATCGACATGCAGCGATTTTTCCGTCCCTCCCCTGCCCTCACCTCTCTCATATCCAGCGATTCTTCGTCCCTCAGCGTCCTCCTTCACTGCCTGCCAGCCAGTCGGACTCAGAAGCGAACGGTGCAGGCAGCGATTGGCTGGCAGCGTGGTAGCTTCCCTCTGCAAGTCCCGCCTATGCGTAAACAGGAAGTTGTAGGCGGGACATGCAGAGGGAAGCTACGACGCTGCCAGCCAATCGCTGCCTGCACCGTTCGCTTCTGAGTCCGACTGGCTGGCAGGCTGTGAAGGAGGACGCTGAGGGACGAAGAATCGCTGGATATGGGAGAGGTGAGGGCAGGGGAGGGACGGAAAAATCGCTGCACGTCGATGGGAGGGCAGGAGAGAGGCGGAGAATCGCTGGAAGTAATGGGAGGGGAGGGCAGGGGAGAGAGAATCGCTGAAAATCAATGGGAGGGAAGGGCAGGGGAGAGAGAATTGCTGGAAATCAATGGGATGGGAGGGAAGGGCAGGAGAGAGAGAATTGCTGGAAATCAATGGGATGGGATGGGAGGGAAGGGCAGGGGAGAGAGAATTGCTGGACATGGGAAGGGCAGGGAAGAGAGAATTGCTGGACATGGGATGGGAGGGAAGGGCAGGGGAGAGAGAATTGCTGGACATGGGATGGGAGGGAAGGGCAGAGGAGAGAGAATTGCTGGACAAGGGAAGGGCAAGGGAGAGAGAATTGCTGGACATGGGAAGGGCAAGGGAGAGAGAATTGCTGGACATGGGAAGGGCAGGGGAGAGAGAATTGCTGGAAATCAATGGGATGGGAGGGAAGGGCAGGGGAGAGAGAATTGCTGGACATGGGAAGGGCAGGGGAGAGAGAATTGCTGGACATGGGAGGGAAGGGCAAGAGAGAGAATTGCTGGACATGGGAGGGAAGGGCAGGGGAGAGAGAATTGCTGGACATGGGATGGGAGGGAAGGGCAAGGGAGAGAGAATTGCTGGACATAGGATGGGATGGGAGGGAAGGGCAAGGGAGAGAGAATTGCTGGACATAGGATGGGATGGGAGGGAAGGGCAAGGGAGAGAGAATTGCTGGACATGGGATGGGAGGGAAGGGCAGGGGAGAGAGAATTGCTGGACATTGATGGGAGGGCAGGGATGAGATAATTGCTGGACATGGAGGGGAGGGCAGGGAAGATAGAATTTCTGGACATGGAGGGGAGAGAGGAGAATCGCTGGACGGGGAGGGGAGGACAGGGAAGAGAGAATTGCTGGACATGGAGGGGAGAGAGGAGAATCGCTGGACAGGGAGGGGAGGACAGGGAAGAAAGAATTGCTGGACATGGATGAGAGGGGAGAGAGGAGAAATGCTAGAAATGGATGGAGAGGAGAGCAGGAGATAGAGGAGAATTGCTGGACATGGATGGATGGAGGAGTTGGCTAGGAGAGAGGAGAAATGCTGACTTGGATGGAGGAGAGGGGAGAGATAATTATTGCTTTATATGGATACAGAGGAGGGAAGAGAGATGAGAAATGCTGGACATGGATGGAGGGAAAGAGAGAGGAGAAGTGCTGGACATGAATGGAGGGGAGGAAAGAAAAAAGAAGATGCGCATGGATGGAGATGAGGGAAAGGGAAGAGAGGAGAAAAACTGCACATGGATGGAGAAAATAGGCAAAAGCTGGATCCATGTTATACCTCCTCCAGTCAATTCCATGGAGGAGGACCCAGCTTTTACTTATGGATGCAGGGCAACAAAAGAAGAAGAAAGGAGGAAAGTAAAGAAATAAATGGAAAGGAAGCCCTGGAAACGGAGTTAAGAGAACAGAGAGCAGCAGAATCAGAGACTGGGACCAATATGGATAGAAAAACAAAGTCACCAGACAACAAAGGTAGAAAAAAAATCATTTTATTTTCATTTTAGTATTTGGAATTTGTCTTATTTTGCAATGGGTATACTGGAGCTGTAACAGCTTACAGAAATTATTTATAATGAAAAAAAATCGCATTATTTTTTCTCCTATACTAGTATAATATTTTCAATGATGTCTGTTTATATGCGCTATGGCTGGTATAAGGGGTGTGGCTAATGTGGGTGTGGCTATAATAGGGGCGGTGCCATGTGTGGTGACCCCGCCCACAATGAGTACCGGCACCTTTTTTTCTACAAAAAAAGCACTGGAGCCATGTCAAAAATTGGCCTGTGGCAGTGCGAGCGTGTCTTTTGGGCACGTGCCAGGACAGTTTTTACTGCGTCCTGGAAAAAGGGTCTTTTTTTAAAGGGGTCAGAAAATGGACGTGCAGCAAAATAGAAAGCAGTGCACGTTCATTTTTGTCCCAAGACCTTACCGCCACCCACTGACTTAGTAGTAAGGTTTCATGCGCTACTCGGGCAGTAGGCATGCAGCGCACGCCCACTGCCGTTTACCACTGGTAAGCGCCACGCAGTAGAAAATGAAAACATTTTCTACCGTGTGTTTTCGGCATACGCCAAATTCAGAATTACCACCTGGGACACACAGCAGCTAGGCGGTAATGCCAATTTGGCACGCACTGGATATGCACAGGCCCTCACTTACCCTTGTAAAAGGGCCTCTCTCTCTGTCTGGCTAACTCTCAATTATGTCATTTTTCAGGCAAGTCTGTATTTAAATTTTCAGTCACAGGATGGCGCTGTGGCTAAACGAAAGCAGCTGGCTTACAATCAAAATGTTAGGATTAAAGCTCTGGAATCATCTAGGAAGACATAAAGGGCACTATGTTAAATCCCGATTAATGACCTGGCTTTTTACTCAGGCCTTCACCTTGCCTTAAAATATAGTCCAGAGGTTGACCACTCTTGTCTCTGCACATTCCCATTCCTACCCCTCCTATTTTGTTCATTCTACTCCCTGTCCCGTCCCCTTTCTCCCCTTGTCCCTATCTGGATGTGTTCTCTGGAATGGCCGATTTTTCTTTTCTATCAATTTTTTGTACTTCCTTTTCTTTCAAGTGATTTGGATTATTGTAGACCGCCAAGATCTGCTACTTAGCCATAGTGGTATAGCAAATTTAATAAACTAACTATAAATCTGTGGAAAACAAATATGACAAGCTGGAAAATGCTCTTAAATATAATAATTTATGTTTCCTAAATTTTCTTGTTTGCAAAATAATTTATGCTAAAGAAACGTTAGAGATACTTTATTGATATCTTGCAGGTAAATCCAGGCTTTTTACCAGGCATTTCAAGAGCCTATTAAATCTCTACTTTAGGGGTCCTTTTACTAAGCAGCGGTAAAAAGTGGCCTTAGCGCACACTTATGAGGGTTTTTCCCACATGTTAAGCCAGAAAATAGCCATGTGCTAATGTTGCTATTTTGTAGACAGTAAGGGCTCACATGCTAAAACCACATTTATCAGTTAGTGCACTGTAATGTGGCTGTGCTAACTGATTTGCACTCACATCCACTCTCTGCCCTCCAAACATGCTTCTTCAGAGAAAAATACAGAAAACTTTTATAGCGTGTGATTTGTACGCACACATTGAGCTTTTACCACAGGACGTCTCAGCACGTCCTGAGGTAAAGCCCTTTTAAGTTGTAGTAAGCGCATGCAAGTGCTTACTGCAGCTTAGTAAAAGAAGCCTTTAGTGAATTTAACTGGCCTCTTGGAGAGCTACTTTGGTGGGCTGCTTTTTGCAAGCCTCAGAAGACTGTTTACTGTTGTAATTCCTCTTTAAGTACATGATCTCTCTATTCCACAAGCATCAGGTTAATGTCCTTCCAGTTGTTTCTCCTAAGACACAGGTTGTTAGAAAGGTGTTCTTCAGATCTGTCCCAGGAGATATGATATGATAAAGTTTAATGCTCAAACATATGGGTTTTGTTGAGCCTTCTCAGCTGGGTAGTTTTCTACATAGTAGAGCAGAACCTCCACCAAGTTCTAACTAAAGGAATTATTTCTTTCCCTGTTTTTTGGGTTGTTGTTTTTTTTTTGTTTGACTTACTAGTGATGATATTGTTTAGGGGAACTATAATATTAGGGTCTAATATATGGAAATAATTTAAATTTTCTATTAATTTATTCCTCGATTATCTCATTTGGTCTCTCTCCCTTATAGTGGGGCTTGCAGAGGATGGTACTATTCCCTAGTAATCTTTTCTTGTTATTTATTTATTTTGTATTTCTGGATTTCCAGTTGGAAATTATTTTGAAACAATAAATGCTAAGGGGGTCTTTTACTAAAGATTAGCTTGAGTCATCTGCAGAAGAGCCCATAGGAATAAAGTGGACAGGCTATTCTTTAGTAAAAGACTCCCTAAATTAAAAATAAAGAAACATCAGAGATTCTCTCATAAGATAAGTAAATGCTAATTACACCCAAAGTGTGCTTTCAGAAATTTAAAAAAATTATAAAATGACATGATTGCTGGAAGCAATATTTTGTTTTCTAAGTCCACCCGTCTTTGATTGCTCAATGTGCCCAAATATTGAATAGCTCAGATTACACTAAAAACTAGCGTGAAGGCCAGAGGAACATCACAATTTCACCCATATTTTCCAGCATCTGCATTTCTCACAGGTATCCTGCCTCAAGGAGCACAAAGGTTATGACCCAAGGTCAGGTCAATGATCATTTAGGTGCGAGTATAACAGAAGGTGCTTAAATAACCATGGTTTTCACATATGGCGCAAGAATGAACTTATGTACACAAATAAAGCCTGAATTATTTCCCGAGGTGATTACCTAGAACAGGCCAAAACAATGTAGAGTCCACTCCAAGATAAAAGGTTCAAAGTTGCTCCTATCTTCTTATATTTAGATATGTCCACATACGAAATCTCCCATGGTTATATAAACAAAGACTATAAAGTTACTCATATGCAAAGCTTAACTAGAAAAGGGAAGTCTTTTGGAGTAGATGAGCATCAGGATTAGTTTACAGCTAGCAGACTCAAGGTTCCAACAGGGCTGTGGAGTCTTGAGTCGGAAGCAATTTTGGGTGAAGTTGGAGTCGGTAAAAACATACCGACTCCAGCTTCAAAATTAAAACAAAATAAACCACCACATAATATATAGAAAATGTATCATTTTATACTTACATTTACCAGTACTTTAGATCCAGGACAAAAATAAATATATTTAACATTATCCTAGATCCTGAACAAATATGTAAAGCCTAGTAGGACAATAGAAAAATAGAGGAGTTGGAGTCAAAGATTTAGTGTAACAACTCCACAGACCTGGGTTTCAAATATTGCCCTTGTTTGTGAACATTAGTATTAATTCACCAATATACAAATTTTATACCAGATTCAATATAGTATACAATATTAAAGCAATCAATACATAAATCACCACAATACAGACAAAGTTTGCAAGCATCTGCCGCCACCCCACAATGCAGCACTTGAGGGAAGACCTATATTTGGCTAAGAGCAAAAAAAGATTTCAAAATGTCCTAGAATGGTCTTGCTCTTCAAAACAAATGGGAACATATTCCAAAATGTTGGTACAATTACTAGAAACATGCATCATCTCCAACATTTTAAAGCGGACCTCTACACTTTTGTCTAATAATCTGCCCAGACTAGGTCTTAATAGCCTAGCATGTTCATAACACTGCATTCTCTCCTTGAGAAATACCTGCTTACCAGCAGGAAGCAACTTAATGAATACCACCACTGCCTTGAATTGCATCCATCTGCTAATGGGTAACTAGTGCAGCTCCATAAAACCACTTGGTGAATTCTCTCCCACTAACTCAAAACTGCAATCACTGAAACGACTGCATTCTGGACCATCTGCAAACTCTTCACATACTTATTTGAAAGTCCAATATAGAAAATATTGCAGTAATCCAGTACACTAACCACCTGAGCATGTATAACTGTATATAACGCCAATCTAGTCAAAAAAAGATTTTAGTTGCCTGACCACATGCAACTTTAAAAAAATGCAATACATGTAACTGCTGAGGTCAGTGACAAAAACGATACTTCCCTATCAAGCAAAACTCCAAGATCCTTGATTGAATCTTTTGCGCGGGGGGGGGGGGGGGGGGTCACAGTACTAATTCAATTTAGACTAGTCAGCATTCTCTCCCTATAGGTCAACACATCTTCTGTGCATTTAAAAATCAACTGACTTCCTGTATACCATGCCACAACTTGCTCCAAGCACCAGTTAAACACAACTATATCAATGAGGCAAGACCCTTACAAGTTCTTTTACTAAGGTGTGCTGAAAAATGGTCTGCGGTAGTGTAGGCACGTGTTCTGGCATTGCGCAGAATTATTTTTCAGCGAACCTATAAAAAATGCCTTGGGGAGGGGGGCGAAAATGGACGTGCAGCAAAATGAAAATTGGCGCGCTTCCATTTTGGGTCCGAGACCTTACCGCCAGCCACTGACTTAATGGTAAGGTCTTGGGCATTAACCAGGCGGTAATGGTCAACGCGCTTTCAAATACCAATTACCACCCGCATGCCAGAAAATAAAAATATTTTCCAGAACACATAGTGGACACACGTAAAAAATGAAATTACTGCCCAGGCCACGCAGTAGCTGGGCAATAACTCAGAATTGGCACGTGTTGGGTGCGCGTAGGCGCTTACGTAGCTTAGTAAAAGGGCCCCCAAGAGAACAATGATTTGACTATCATCTGAATAAGCAAAGAATGGAAATTTACAAGAGTGGACCAAATCATCCCTAGGAAGTAGTACTGGACAGAGTATAGATCCTTGTGGGATCTTACACACTGTATGACTCCTATAAGATACCTTTTCTTCTCATTACAGAACCTTCAGGATCAAAACAACAAAAGATAAGCAAAGTCAACATGTTGCCCCTTAACCCCACATCTCTGAATTTGTTTACCCAAACAGACCACCCACCAAATAGACGCACTGTTATAAAAAATACTACCTCCTTTCTATACAAATACTTTTACATTATATCCATTACAGCTGTTAAAAGGTGATTCCATCCTTGGCCTTCATCTATAATCTGTCCGATCTACATTCAAACATGCCTGCCGTCTCCAGAAAATCCTCTCTGTACAGCTATATTTTTCCACAAACTTTTCTGAATCAGTAAACTGCCAAAAGACTTAAAACTAGCCAGATCTGCTGCATCCAAACCATCTTTTTTTCCAAAACTGGTGTCAGCATTGATTCCTTCATGTTTGCCTGACTCAAGGATGCATTTACCATTTCCATTATCCACATCAAAGTTCTTTCTGGGCACTGCTTCAGCAAATATGCTGTCATGAACTCTACAGGGGAATCAACATGATGAAGTAAACCCAGTCACTGCTGTACTATTTTCTGAGCCCTGCTCTAAAAACCTTAACTGATTCACCTACATTCAAAGCCCTCAAAACCACTATCTGATTTTTCACCCTTACCCAACTCCTCTCCACACATCCACTATTTTCTTTAAAAGAAAAAAGGCTTTGCCTCAGGGTTCCAATTGTTGATCCCTCTCAAAGCTACCATTCTCAAGCAGAGCCCTCATAATCTGAAACATTTCCCTGGGCTTATTCAGAGCTTTCTCAATTGTAGGTTTTGTTTTGCTTTTTTTTTTGCATCCTGTACTGAAGCTCAATGTTTCCCCTCAAGTTAAGACTCAGCCAAGCTACATTCTAAGCGCAGGAGCTGGTGGCTCAGTTTCCGTAACAGTGGAATATATGGTGTCCTGTGTTTCTTAGCTGGACAATGAAATGTTTTCAATGTGGCCACTGCTTCTATTGTGTGTTAATGGGTTGATACCTTATAAGAGGTTATTGCGATATTCCTGTGTATAAGTAAATTTGCATAAAGTAAGAGGTGAGTGATGTGGCACCTTTGCAAGAGCAATGTTGCTATTTTGTTTATTTAACTTACTCCCCTGGCTTTACTGAGGGGTGGAATTACTGAAATAAAAAATGGGGGGGGGGGGGGTCCTTATTTTGTTTTTTTCTGATGTACATTTCATTTTCTTGTTTTAAGTTACTCTTTGAATTTATAGTTATGAATTACACCTGCATAAAACAATAATAAAAAAAAAGTTTTAAATACAGATTCAAATGCCATAAAACTGTAAATAACTTAAGGAGCATGTGTGCCAGACAGTACACAACAAAAAACTAGAAGACAAGTCAAAGTCTCTTAAAAGAGAACAAAATCTATCCGGGTCTTTGGGTCTTATTTTGCTCTTTCACCAGGAAAAGAGTGGGGTGGGGGTTTGCTAGGGGGGGGGGGGGGGGAGAAGAGAAAAACTTTTATAAATGGTTAGAAGTGTTCTTGTTTTATTTTACTGTTCTTAAAGCTAATCCCAAACCTTGATTTTGTTTGGCATAACCCACAGGGGGTTCTCGTGTTTTATTATTTGCTTGACTTTGGCAGTTGAACTATGTGAAATTTGTTTTTGGATCATAATAAAGACTTCTAAAATTAAAAAAAAAAAAGAAAAAGAAAAACTACTTGTAGGGGGTTCTTTTACTAAGGAGTGCTAACGAATGAGTGTGCGATAAGTGCCCTGCAGTAGAGAATGACATGGGAATGGGGACAAACTTTGTTCCTGTGTCATTTTCTACTTTGAAGGCTGTTAATGATGATGTTTTCATTTTTTGGAAAAACAAGCAAAAATGCTGGCCACAACTGGCAAAATTTGCATGGGGGATCCTGTACATTCCTGCCACCAGAACATCTTCTGAGAAGACATTTTATATTGCAGGAAGGACTGTGGAAGACAGGAGAACTTCACTGAATCCTGAGATTGTTCATGACTTATTATTCATCCACAGATTAAAAAAATCATAACAGTGCTTCATAGAGCATATTTCTCCCCCACTAGGGCATACAGAATGGGTTGTATTTTATACCCTTGGACATTTTAACAGAGCTGATTAGTGCTCCTTGGGGTAGCAGAAGTCAGCTATTGTTGGGGTTGGAAGGGTAAAGGATGGTGGTGGTGGGGTTATTATATTGGCTTGTTGTTATTATTGTTTTCTATTTGTGATTTATAAACAGTTGCACAGCATACTGTATTGTTCCTTTTTATACTTTAATAAAAAGATTGAAATATAAAATCTAAGTGTTCCAGGCTTCTTCAGATGAGAACAGAGCCTGCAGGGACAAGGCCAGAATCTGCTGGGACGGGACGGGGATGGAGACAGAACCTGCAGGGATGGGGTGGGGACAAACTTTGTCCCCGTGTCATTCTGTACCATGCAGTCCATAGGTATGCAATGGGCTGTGTAGCGCTTAGTGCACTAAGGGGTCCTTTTACAAAGGCGTGCTAGCGTTTTTGGCACGCGCTAAAAATAAGCATGCACTAAATGCTAGAGTACAAAAGCACATAAGTATTGCCATACTGGGAAAGACCAAAGGTCCATCAAGCCCAGCATCCTGTTTCCAACAGTGGCCAAGCCAGATCACAAATACCTGGCAAGATCCCAAAAAAGTACAATATATTTTATGCTGCTTATCCCAGAAATAGTGGATTTTCTCCAAGTCCATTTAATAACGGTCTATGGACTTTTCCTTTCAGAAGCCGTCCAAACCTTTTTTAAACTCCGCTAAGCTAACCGCCTTTACCACATTCTCTGGCAACGAATTCCAGAGTTTAATTACACGTTAGGTGAATAAAAGGTTTCTCTGATTCGTTTTAAATTTACTACATTGAAGCTTCATCGCATGCCCCCTTGTCCTAGTATTTTTGAAAAGCGTGAACAGAGACACCCATAGGAATATGTGGATGTCTAGCATTTAGCTCGCACTAAAAACACTAGTGTACCTTTGCAAAAGACCCCCTAAATCAGTCAGTGCACCTTACTAAGAGGACCCCTAAGACAGTCATTGCAAATAAATAAATCTCTAAAGGGGTCATTTACAGTCAGTCAGTTAGATTTTGCAGTTACTGAACCTTAATGCAGTAAGTGCAAATTTAATATAGCAACTATTGGAGGCATGCAACTATTTAGGTGCAGCTAAGTGGACCACAACTGCACAGTTGTTAGTGCACAGTATTTGCTGCGTGCTAACTGCAATATACTCTCCATACCCATTCTCCACCCACGCCCCACCTATCTCCTGCCCCTAACACAAAATGCCCTTAGTGTGTAAATTAGTGCAAATCCAGTTGCTGCGTTTGTGCAGTAGCAGTTAACATGAGCTAATTTGAACTCCCAATCTGTGCTAATGCCTTTGAAACAGATTAGCAAGTATTATTAGTAAACGAGACCCCTTAAATGTCAGAAAAGTCCCAACAGTGGTTGAGGCAACAGTGAGCCCCTAGATAAGCCATGACATTATTTTTATACACTGCCTATTGTCTTAAAAAGCCTGAATTCTTCTGCTACAGCTAAGGTGTGAAAAGAAGGCTCACCATTCTAGGGACAGCAGGTGGTGTCCGATTTACATTTTTACAAAACTTACTAATCCCAGTCTCTTTCTACATATCTCTACTATAATAAAAGGCACCGTCAACGTTCTGCAGCTGACTCGGTGGCTTCAAGTGAAGGGTTCGTAAGGATCGTTAGGTTCGTCACTTTGTCACCATCTTGCTCGGCCCCGCCCTCGCGCCTCTGATAGGTCTGCCGCCCTCGACGTCATCGCGTTTTGACGTCCTCGACGTCATCACATTTTGACGTCGAAGGCGGCGGACCTATCAGAGGCGCGAGGGCGGGGCCGACAGAGATAGTCAAAGAGCAACGAACCTGACGAAAATTACGAACCCTTCACTTGAAGCCACGGAGTCAGTTTCACAACGTTGCAGGTGGGTGGCTGGAGGGGAGAGGAGAGGAGGGAAAGAAAGGGGGCAACTACCCTGGAACTGGGGAGGGAGGGAGAGAGGGGGGGCAACGATCCTGGAACTGGGTGGGAGGGTGGGCGGCCCCTGCAACTTGGAGGGAGGGGGGGAAAGACCCTGGAACTGAGTGGGTGGCAGGGAGGGAGAGCGGACCCTGAAACTTGGAGGGGGTCCGGACCCTGAAACTGGGAGGGAGGGGGCGCAGGCGGACCCTGAAACTGGGAGGGAGAGGGCCCCTGGCACACACACTCATTCTCACACACACACACACTCTCGCATACAGTCTCACTCTGTCACACACACTCACACATTCACTCTTTCTGTATCACACACTCACTCTCACACACACTCTGTAAAACACACACACTCAGAGGAAAACCTTGCTAGCGCCCGTTTCATTTGTGTCAGAAACGGGCCTTTTTTCCTAGTTGTTAATAAAGTCTTAATTTAGCTACTGGGGTTTTGCTTCAGTCTGAGTAGAACACTTTTATGCTGTGACATTTGTGGAGGCTCTTCTCCCTACCAGGTACTGTTCCAGTGTTTAAACAACTGAGCAGCACGCAATTACACTTTTAATATTCAGTTCCCGTCCATAAGAAACACACAAAACTTATGGGGGTAGTTTTATAAAGCACTTCTGCACACAGAAATCACCTTTAAAATGTCCAAGTTATAAATGCCTAAACATACACAAATACATTCTGTATATTCATAAAGGTTTGTCTGAGGTGTTCTCTAGGGTGGCGTTCTATAAAAACGCAAGCATAAACCTGTGAAATAAATTGGCAAATTTATGTGTTCCTGAGATTAGGTGTAAATATGTGCAGGTACTTTCGGTAGGATAAACTGAAAAAGGGAATAGTGCCCTTTTTTATAACCAGTGCAACTTGTGTGCATTCCTGTTCTAAAATTACACTTCCTGACTACTGGTTTGAAAATGGTGGTTGGTGCACCAGGTTTTTACAGCTGGTCAACTTGTTTTGGCTTCTGCTTGGAAGCAGCAGGACCATTCCTGGACTTCCTAAGGTTCATATAAAGGTGAACTATTTCTACTTGATGTCTAAACTTATTGCGCTTCGGAGACACAGACTGCCACAATTCTGCAAAATTTGGGACTACATTAGGTGGCTTGATTGCACTTCTGTTCCTCAATGCATAATACTGCTACTCGTCCTTACATCAAGTCAAAATGAGGAATGGCCTTTGCACCAGTCTAATGAGTCTTTGCTTGTTTTGGGGAGGGAGGGGAGATGGGGGGGGGCGGTTATTAGGGAGGGATAGTGTAGAAGTTTCAGTTTTTCCTGGTGCAATACTGCCATGTACTGAAAAGTCACAGTATGTCAACTGCTACTGTAATGGGGTTTTTGCTTGTTAATTGAACATTTAAAATAAAATTTAAAAAAATAAATGAAATTACCCTCCCCTGTGGCCAAAATTTATTTGTGTGCCCTAAAAATTGCAGATTTCAAGTGGCATATAATATCTATATCATCTGATTAACTCCCCTAAAATATTTTATCCCCTAGAAAGGCAAAAATTAACCAGTAAAGGTTCTTCTAAAACTCAAGACATCCTTCATTTCTTTTCAAAGCTCTTAAAAATCTACAATTTCTTCCAAACTAGTAACAGTCCATTTATCATCTGTCCAATATCCTCCGCTTGTCTGTGTTGGGTCAGTGTAAGGAAAAGATGTCAACCTTGCAGCCTCTTCCACAGTGATGGGATCTGAATATGGGCATGACTCTCCATGATGGCGCTCTTTGACAATGAAATTAAGGTTAGATTTCAATGTCAGGAGAGATGCTGAGAGTCAATCAATGAACTAGCCAGTAAAATGGACTTCACTTGTTTTTCTAAATTGTACAGTTGGACACTGGTACAAGGGTCAATTTCTTACCGATAATGTCTAAGAGTTCCTGCCCTCCTAAGTCTTCAGAGGCCTCTCTGAACAGCCACTCTTGGTTTAATTACTAAGCGACAGCAGGGCCTAGATTCCACTGAGGAAGCCCCCGCTCTTGTAGCTTACAGATGGGATCACATCAAGATGTAATAGCTCACAGCAACAAAAGGAGTAATAAATGCAGCATATCCAGGGCTGGATGAGGCCAGTGCTTTAACATTTCTAACTTTTGAAATTTAACACTTTAGATTTAAGAAACCTGTTCACAAAAGTACATTTTATGATTTGTTTTCTTTACAGACTTTGGGGCACAGTTATCAACATGGGCTACCATTAAAATAGGTTATTTTACCATTAACTCATGCTATTATTGCACAAGTTCAAAGGGGAACAGGAAAGTAACCTCTACAAAAGTCCAAAGAAACCAGAGGAGTAGAGGATAAGCCACTGACTTCCACGCGGGGAGTGTCGTCAAAAATGTTCTTTATTAAGGTACCAGATGGGGGCGTGGTTTTGTACGTTTCTGGTTGAGGATCGGGTGTAGATAATAGCACTACCCCTCTTCCGAGAATTGGTATATACCAATAATATGGGGGGGTGGGGAGGGCTAACAAGAGTAAAAATTTGACGACAGATGTATTCTGTATGTTTCTTGTCTTTGCACAAATGTTTATTTTGCCTTGTCGTCCATAAAAAGTGTTGAAACCTAAGGTACCAGACACTGTTTTGGCGGAAACATCTGCCTGCCTCAGGGGTCATATACAATAGTACTTAAAGCTGGAAAGTGTTACAAGCAGTGCCTTGATAAAATGGCTGTGTGAGCAGAGTTAAGAATGAACACAGCAGCAGCTGGGTTCAAACAGACACTGTGGCGCCAAAATTGCCATGGCAACTATTCCATTTTAGCACAGGTCCCATTTTATCCAATAAGACCTAGTTTCTAAGAACTGGGGTAAACAATAACATAAAACACCTTAATGGAAGCCTACATTGATGACATCCCTCCTTAGATATTAAAAAGAAATATATATAGAAAAACAAAAACAAGATGTGTGGAATAAATTATCTCTTGGAATTAGACAAATTGATTCATATTTAGCTTTTCGGAAGGCTTTAAAAACTCATCTGTTTGATGTTAAAATATAATCTGTCTGGATTAGGATTATGAAAATGTATTACTAAATGCTTATAATTCTCCCTGATTTAGAGACTCTTAAAAATTGTGATCCGAACTGAATCCATTAGGAAATGTAGCAGAGTACAAGAACCTTAACAGAATAGAATAGTGTTTTATGCACAGTAGTTTATAAAATAAGTACATGCTAATTTTTATGCCTACTCCCAAGCAGGCATAGGTGTCTGTGCCTTCAATCTAGCTACAATTTCTGTTGATTTACCCCTAATATTTTATAGATACAGACAACTATGTATTTTTATAAAATAGGTAAAAACTGGCACCTGCTATAAGATTATTCTTCACATGTATCCTATGTTCACCTGGTGTAATAACAAATTGCCATACATTTTTTAAGTAGGAAATTCTCCTTAAAATACATAAATTATGGTACACTGCAGGGGTGGTGCAGTCATGCCTGACATGGGGGAAGATAACCACCACCATGGCTGCAACTCTTGCTAGCCAAAGAATGTTACTGAAGTGTGTGCATCACAGGAGGCCCCCTTCTGGTCCTTGGCAGGTCATATTTACTTCATATTGCTCAGAAGGAGGAGAGAGGAAAAGTGGAAAAGCTTAAAAAAGGTCATAGTATATAGATGCATTTATAAGAGAGGCCCTGCTCTGTGGAGCTTACACTCTAGTTAAGACTCGCAGCAAAACATAAGAGGCTTCAAGAAATTTGTAGGGCTGCATTTTGATTAAAATTTTAATCACAATTAATCATATGTTATTAAGGGGCCCTTTTACAAAGGCACGTAAGGGCCTACTCGTGTCCAGCACATGCCAAATTGACATTACCGCCCAATAATTCTGAATTTGGCACGTGCTGAAGACATGTTAGAAAATATTTTCTATTTTCTACTGTGTGGCACTAACCCTGCAGTGAACAGCAGTAAGCGCACTCTGCAGGTCTACTGCCCGAGTAGCACATGAGACCTTACCGCTAAGTCAATGGGTGGCAGTAAGGTCTCAGGCCAAAAATGGACGCACACTGGTTTTTATTTTGATGCACATCCATTTCCGGCCCCATTAAAACAGGGCCCTTTTTGCAGGACACAGTAAAAACTGGCCTGGCGCGTGCCCAAAAGGCGTGCTCGCACTGCCGCAGGCCATGTTTTGCCACGGCTTAGTAAAAGGGCCCCTTAGTTATTTATTTTCCCACTGCAGCTCCTTGTGACTCTGGGCAAATCACTTAACCCTCCACTGTCCAGAGGAGCTGCAGTGGGAAAAATAAACAAACATGGGATTTACTGCAATTACAAATTTTAATCGAAATACAGACCTAATAAATTAAAGAATAAAAATTAATGAAAAAATAAGAAATACAAATTGAAAAATTACTAATTAAAGAATTTAAAACAGCATGCAGAATAGCTATAAACAACTTTGTAGTTTTCATAGCCTACTTCAGAAATGCAAGCCTAGAAATTTGTGACAAAAAAAATGTTATAATCATAGACAGCTAGGGTTTAAGGTTTAAAAGCAACCTCAGAAAAGTCTTTCAGTGGGAGTTGAATACACAGAGAGACAGCATGACACACTAATACTGGAAGGCTATTTTGGACATAAAATACAGAATACCCAATGAACAGAAACTAAAAGGAGGAATGTAGGGAAAGAAAGGAATGCTGCAGAGTAAATGTAGATGAATAGCAGAAGCTTGAATCATATGCAGAAGTAGATGGGGAGCCAATGAAGAGGTTTGAGCACAATCCAACAATTTTATTTCTCCCTCTGTACCGATATGATCCACCTTAATTTCTCATACTCCTGTAATCATTTTTCTCTCTTGGTTAATCTTGCATACAAGCACTATTCTAGCTTTATTTTATATGGTGAAATTTAAAGTCCTTTCCTTTAATCCAGCCACAAATCTGTACGAATGGGTTGTGTCTCTTTCCTACCAGCAGATGGAAGCAGAGAGCTCAGTTTTCCAGCAACATCATTGGACATAGGCTGTTGTTCTGGAAATTTCCAGAATGCTACAGCCAAAGCAGCATAAGGTCCTATGAACCTCCCCCACAATACCATCAGCAAATTTGTTTTTTAAATTTCACAACTTTTTTCACAGGGAGAAATAAAAAAAACTAAAACAGAATATTCATCAATGACCCCACTCAACACCCATAAGAAGGGACAAGCATCAAATTAGGCTTTGGCGTAAGGTGAGGTGGAGGATACATCCAAAACTTTCTTTAGAGGTTTCCAACTTTAGTGAAATGGCTTATTTTCCCCACAGAATTCTGCAATATTAGTCTCATACTTACAAACCAAACAGACTGATGACCACCAAAAGTGAACATTCAATAGATAGAAGTTTTTTTGTAACAGCCTGTAAGGCTATTGCTCACAGAATAGAAAGCAACTTGTTGGATTCATCCGACAGCTTCACTCCAGAAAGCAAGGTGGTAAACACAATACCTTCAATAGGTTAGTGGGGACTAAATTTGGAGCACTGCTATGAGACCATACTTGTGACCAGAAAGAGTAAACCATGGGGACAGAAAAACTCTCTCTTTCTGACATGTCCAACAAGTCGTTGAGATAGTACAGTCCACTTTATTCGACTTCACAGGCCATGAAAAACAAGGATTGCCGCAGAAAGGTCAAGGCTGTACCCCACACCTTTGAGGTCCAGAAATGTCTCCAAACCTCATCGGTCAGAATAGAGCAGTGAAGCTCATTGCTACAGCCTTTTAACCCATCCTGTTTTTTGGAAGCAGAAGATTTATGCAGAATAGCATACCAACAAGAAGCCTCATGTCCTACAGTAAATATTTGAGGACAAAAGTTCAAGGCTACACCCAACAGGTAGCTTGTCAGGTACTGCATTCCAAGATACAATATAGGATTCGATCAAAGGGCCACAGTGAGCCTGGCGTCTACTACTGTCTTCAAGGAGAAGGGTGCAAATAGATCTTGCTTTAGACAGTCAGCTAGGCAAAACAGAAGATGATGGAATATGAATCCAATATATTCTTTGCCTCAGAATAAATGCCGTATGGTATGATAGGGAATTAGGGAAGTTAACACCACCTCGATCACTAGGTTTTTGCAATTTAGACAAAACAATTCGGGGTACTTTGCCTTGCCAAAGGAAATGGGTCAGGATGCAATCCATGTTATATAATATAATCGGTGCAAGAGACATTTTTATAGTTTCTACCCTGCCCCACCAAGACAGGAGAAGTGGAAACCAGATAGAGCACATTCGTCTGACTTGTTCCAAAATCCTTTGTAGAAAGGAATATCATTCCAAAACTCCAGTGCAGAAAAGCAAACCACAGACAGAGTTCCAGTTGAGGTGAAAAAAAAAAAAGGTTTCAAAAAGTTGTATCCATTAAATACGCTATAACATAGCAGCACAAATGTAGACACTTATCTGAAAAGGCTTCCAAAGTCCTCAAGCATGCTGCCGCACTACAGACAACAGCAGCCCTGTTTCACTATAGCTTCTTCAGTGGAACGGTGTTCCGCTGAAGAAGCTATAGATTTTCTTCCCTGTCATGCCACCCCATGACTCCACAGGGGTCCAAAGGCCTTGTGTCTTGTAAGATCTCAAGTGAGCTCCCCACCCCTGTTTGGATGCATCGGTACTTATGTAAATTGAGGGCAGTGTTGGTCGAAACGGCATGCCCTGATGTGGGGTGTGGGTCCACCATCGTAGAGAAACCTTTAGATTCAGAGAAAGCTGTATCCTTGCTGAGAGAGGGTGAAGAGCTTGAATCCATCGGTCCCTTAGATGCCACTGTAAGGTTCGCATGTGCAATCTGGCTAGGAATACTACCGGTATTGCAGCCGCCATATGTCCCAGGAGCACTAATAATGCCCGAGCTGTGGTGTGTGACCGTGGGGTCAGTTGAGAGATGAGCAACCAAATTTGCAAGGCTCTGCTGAGAGGCAAGTACGTCAGCATTCGAAGCATATGTAATACTGCTCCGATGAACTGGATGTGTTGGACTGGACGAAATTGAGACTTTGTGGAATTGATGAGGAATCCCAGAAGTTTTAGCAGAGTAGTCCTCTATAGTGCCTGGAGAGCTTCTTGTGCCGTGGGGGAGGAGATAAGCCAATCGTCCAGATAAGGAAAGATCGCTATTCTCTGCTGATGGAGATATGATATGATTGTGATGACACATTTTGTGAATGCCGTTGTATCGCTCCATGGTGCGACCGCACCTGGAGTATTGTGTTCAGTACTGGTCTCCGTATCTCAAAAAAGATATAGTAGAATTGGAAAAGGTACAGCGAAGGGCGACGAAAATGATAGTGGGGATGGGACGACTTTCCTATGAAGAGAGGCTGAGAAGGCTAGGGCTTTTCAGCTTGGAGAAGAGACGGCTGAGGGGAGATATGATAGAAGTGTATAAAATAATGAGTGGAATGGATCGGGTGGATGTGAAGCGACTGTTCACGCTATCCAAAAATACTAGGACTAGAGGGCATGAGTTGAAGCTACAGTGTGGTAAATTTAAAACGAATCGGAGAAAATTTTTCTTCACCCAACGTGTAATTAGACTCTGGAATTCGTTGCCGGAGAACGTGGTACGGGCGGTTAGCTTGACGGAGTTTAAAAAGGGGTTAGATAGATTCCTAAAGGACAAGTCCATAGACCGCTATTAAATGGACTTGGAAAAATTCCGCATTTTTAGGTATAACTTGTCTGGAATGTTTTTACGTTTGGGGAGCGTGCCAGGTGCCCTTGACCTGGATTGGCCACTGTCGGTGACAGGATGCTGGGCTAGATGGACCTTTGGTCTTTCCCAGTATGGCACTACTTATGTACTTATGTACTAAGACTCTCGGTGCTGAGGAGAGGCCAAAACTGGTAATGGTGGGAATCAACTTGGAAACGGAGATACCTTCTGAAGGAACTGTGAATAGGAATGTGCAAGTATGCGTCCTGAAGATCTAGAGATACCATCCAGGCATGTTGATCTAGCAATGGAAGAATCATCTGGAGAGTTGCCATTCTGAACTTTTCTTTTTTGAGATATTTGTTTAGGGGTCTTAAATCCAGAATAGAGCGTAGACCTCCATTCTTCTTTGGAATAAGAAAAAACCTGGAGTAAAACCCCGTGTTTAATTGAGCCTCCTGCACCGGTTCGATTGCCCTGATCTATAAGAGATGGAAAATTTCCTCCTGAACAACCAGGCGGTGAGAGGGAGGAATGGGAGAGGTGCGTGCGTGCGGCGGATGAGTTGCAAAATGTAGCCATGCTGAACAATGGAGAGGACCCATTTGTCGGACGTGACAAGGGACCACTGTGGGGCAAAATAATGAAGCCGGCCCCCCACTGGAAAATCTTCTGGGGTCTGGTCAAAAGGAAGGTAGGGGTTTCGGTGCCATAGTGGTTGCTGGCTTAGAAGTTCTCCACTCTCTGAAAGAGATTTTAGCTTGCTGAGACCTATTCATCTTATTATTGTTTTTGTAGTTAAAACTGTACCTATTAAAGGAGTATGTTTTGCGAGAATTATATCTCCTCTTTGATTAATTAAATGATGAGCATTGAAAGGGAGATCTGGATTGATTGAGATTGTCATCCTCCAAAGTATCCAAGGTTGTGAAATCTTGTTTGATATTATCTATAATGTCCTTGACTTTATCACCAAATAATTTCCACAGCAAGATACAGCAGAACAATCCATACTTCCAGTGGTCTCAAAATGGCCACATGGTTAGCCTGTTCAGGCCAATACACCCCTGCTTATGCCCGCCATACTGCAGCCCGGCACTTCTTGGACCCCTGCAGTCCCCCTAGATTCTCAAGATAGCTTAGCTCTGCCCTTTGTTATTGCTTTTTTTTCTTTTTTTTAAGTGTTAAACAGGCTTGTTCATATATATGAACAGGAGGGAAATAAAAGCTGCAGTGTCCCTCCGGGGAGGGAGGTACAGCACGCAGGGAAGATGAGGACCCAGACCCCCCAAAGGCAAGGGCCTGCATAGTCTAAGCCCTGAACATCACCCTTAAAGTGCTAGCTGGGGGCTGAGTGCTGCAGAGCTATAAATCTACTCTTGACTGTCCCTGGCAGATAGACTGGGGCAGAAGCGACAGTTAAGCTCAACCATGGTGGTAGGCCAGAGCCTGTGCACTGGGAAGCTAGGCCTAGGAGCAGCACCAACCTAAACACATTACAATCTACAGGAGGTAGAGAAATACAGGAAAGTTCTAGCAGAACGCTAGCCTATACCAGGTGATGCCACTGGAAAAACTTAGCTCTCTGCCTCCATCTATCATAGGAAAGGAACACAACTCATCTGTATAGATTCATGTGGCTGAGATGCTAAGGAAATATTGTTTTTGAGTCTCCATGTGTTATTTCTGAAAGTGTTACATCACACTCCATCTTGAACATATATTTTATGGATAGGTGGAATATAAGTTTTGTAAAATAAACACACAGACTGATTAAATAGTCTTTTAAGGACTCGGATGTTAAAAAAAAAAATTAACCCCACAATGTTCCAGTACTCCAGCCTGAATAAAATGTACTCGCTATGTGTAATCAACTTAATTTACCAATTACATGGTATAAGGGGTATATAACTTTTGCTCATTAAAACAGACTAAGAAACAACTTCCAAAGACCATTTTTTTTTTTTTAGAAGACTGTTGTTTGTCTGGAAATTTGCATTTGCAATTACCCTAAAGCAGGTCTGACACAGTTAAAGACAGCAGCACACATGCTTCCAAGATTTCACTGCAGCTTAATTTTATTCAATTTAAGTACCTCAATGAGTAATGCTTTTAAACAGTAAAATTAAAAGCACATTGGACAAACTGCACTGCAATCATCTCATGCTAAAAAAAAAAAATCATCTGTTCTGTGTGTTCCCTTCAAGGGCCAGTAACCCCATGCATGGTAATCCACTTCCTATGGCCACCCAGGAATACCTAGCATTGCCATGTGAAATCCCTTTTTAAAAAGAAACACTCTACAAATTGGCGCTATGTCTATGGGCTACACAAGCCTGGTGTATTCAGAATGTCATCACATGTCATCACAGAGCAGCTTGTGCATGCACCCAAGGACAGCAAATTTCACAATTCAAACCAAGGAACCTGAATAGAATCAGCAGCTGTGTCAAATCATCTCAAACCTACATTTGAAGAATAAGATCAGATGCTGACAAGACCTGAAGCAGATCTGCAGAAATTCACCAACATTATATATTCAAAATCTGCTGAAGTTTTTCAGAGATCAGTACATTTCCTTGAATTTTTCTTGGAATCTATTAAGAAACAAAAAGTGACAATATTTCGTCAACGAATCTTGGGTGAAGCCACAACTTCTGGCAGATTCCAACTAGGCCAAAATTCGCATTTGAACTAGCTCGCACATCCCGAGTGCTACTTGCTAGTTACCCTTGAGCTCAAAAAGCCTCAAGATGCGCATGAATCAAGCAGTGGCCCATGATAAAGTGTATGGGTTATTTTTTCTTTGATGCCCAGATGCACAAAGGTCCCCGTAAAGAATCGCTCTGTATTTCCACCTTGGTAAAAATGACCAATTTGGAAATATAGAGCGATTCCCAAAGCAAATCGCATGCAAACAAGCTGCTCACTGCTTTAGCGAATAGCTCATTTGCACGCAATAGGGGGGAAGCATGTGCAGAACAGCCAATCACTAAGAGTGGTTGCTCTGCGCATGCTCAGAGTGGCGCTTGTATATGGCTTTCATACACCCAAAAAAGCTGTGTGTATGAAAGCTGATGTAGCCTTTATTTTTCTATTTTGTGGGGTGTGCTCGGAGGGCTGCAGCAGTGGCTGACAGGCAGACGAGTGCTGGAGCTCCGGCATCTTTCCTGCCTCCCCGCTGCTGGGAAAAAGCAGCACCCGCCTCCAGGGGGAAACAGCCCTGTGCAGTTCTCATGTGGAAGTCTTTTACAGTTTTGGTGAAGATGCTGCTGCTAGTCAAAGAAAGGTCCGTTGGATGAAAAAATGTGCCAGAGCTCAAGTATGCAACAATCTCCCTGCTCTGGCACGTCTTGTTTCTTCCCTTCTCCTATTTGCGACAATGAAGAACAGTCAGGACTGACAGTTCCAGACCGCCCATTAAATTTTCCATGGTAAAGTTAGGGGCTGCTTCTGTGCATCGCATTGCATGCACATTCATATAGTAATAGCACATTACAATAGCTTCTCATACAATTTTCATTAGCTTCTACCGTGACAGGAAAAGAGCTCGCAGAACCCTTTTGTGAATGTCTCGCTGAACTCTGTCCTTGCTAAACCGGCTAGAACCAGTGTAAAACCTATGTTGCTGGCTCGTTAGGTTTTGTGCATCTGGCCCTGAATACATAAAAATGACTGCAATCAAAGAGGAACAATAGCTCCTTGCAACTAGAAAACTCAAAGAACCATCAGCACCTTTTAACTGCAAGAAGGCTGGGCAATTTTCAAATAACCCATTTAACTAGATAAACAGCCGTTTACCAATAATTATGAAAATCTTAGGTGGAGCCTAAGAAAATGAAAGATAACTTGGAGGGGCTAAAGTTTACCTAGTATCTAATACACTTGCATCGGCCCAGCTTGGAAACAAATACCCAACCAAATGAAAGGATGCACCTCGCTGGGTTACAGACTCAAGCAACTCCCCCAGAAATCATACCTTACGTGAAAGGATCTTGCTGTAGTTAGGAACAGCCATTTAGTTCCACCACCCAGAAAGTGGTCACTGATATCTGATCATCCTCTGAATCCCAAATGGGAGTGGGGAATGGGATGAGCTGCTGCTGGCAAAAAAAAAAAAATGGTTGCTCTACAAAAGCAGCAGGAGCCTCCCGTTGCAAGGCAAACTTTTCAGAGGGCTGCGTGAGGATTTGTTCGGACAATAAACCTCTTTATTTTTCCATGCTGGCTGTCCTTTGAGACTCAGCGCTGGCAATCTCATCACATGTGAAATAGAAACAGACTGTGCTGATGTTTTTCATTCTTTGTGAGCAGTAGAAGAAGAGGCTATGTATTTTAGGTGGTCTCTTTCAAACAATGAGTTACAAGCTGCCACACCAACAAACCAACCTAAGCCAAACCCTTTAACATTTTAAACTTTTCTAATGTAACCAAAATCATCATCTCGGTGGTCGTCCAGCACTCCCAAAGCTTGGGAAGGTTTCTACTGCCTTTGTTTTCATATGCAACAAAACAAAAACAAAAAAAGTGCTTAATTAAAATGGCAAAAGACAAATGCTAAAGAGGAACACATTCAGGGAATAGTCCTATCCTATTTTCCAGGATCTCTATCATTCTGTAATCAAGAATTGGGACAATAAGCATCAGAATGGGCGGTGTGGAGGAGTAGCCTTGTGGTTGGTGCAGTAGATCCTGGGGAACTGAGTTCGATTCCCACTGCAGCTCCTTGTGACTCTGGGCAAGTCACTTAACCCTCCATTGCCCCTGGTACAAAATAAGTACCTGAATATATGTAAACCGCTTTGAATGTAGTTGCAAAAACCTCAGAAAGGCGGTATATCAAGTCCCATTTCCCTCCCTCCCTCCCTTTAAAATGAAGTTTACACAAATTCCAGTGAACAACAGTATGTTCCAAAACAAATATGCAAAGGCAAAGTATATCTCTGGGGCCTGCGCTGCTGGATGGAGCAGGCAGGTTGTGAAATTCTATTCTCTTAAAGTAAAATAAAATTAATATGTACAGTCTTAAAGTAGAGGTCTCTTAAGCCCAGTCTTCAAGGGTCACAACCCTGTCTGGTTTTCAGATTTCCACAATGAACTTGTATGATGTCTATCTGCATTCAATGTCTCCACTGTATGCAAATAGATCTCATGCATATTCATTGTGAAAATCCCAAAAGGGATTGTGGCACTTGAAGACTGAGTTTGAGAACCCCTGTCTTTACATAACATAAAATAAATAATATACATGATAATAAAATATGCTCTCTTCCTCCAAATTGGATCTATCATCATCAAAATGTTTCTGCTGAAGACTATTAAGTCTAGCTACAAGTTATATTTTCTTAGATGTGCCTATAAATACCTAGGACCAACATTCAACTTGGCTGTTGGCGTACTGAATGTATAGTCTATCTTTACAAAGACTAAGTATTTGTGACATTTATATCCCACATTATCCCAAACAAGTTTGAGTTCAATGTGGCTTACAATTAACAGTATAGGATACATAAAGAATAATGCATAAGAAAGTAATTTGTTGTAAGAATTCAATTTTACAATAATAATTAAAAATAATTGCTGACATTCTGTCTGTCCCCTTCACATACCCATAAATAACACAAGGCATTTCTGGGCCTTGCCGTCTCCTACCTTTTGATGCTTTAATATAATATCCAAGTTCCTTGTCTAGACATACACCCAGCAGCTGCATGGTTCTATCCAGGAGGCCATGGATAACTTCAAATCCTGGATTCTTACTGTAATAAACTGCACAGAGATGCCTCTGGTTTCTTGCACCCACATCTGCAAAAGAAAAAAAATTTTTTGGATGTTTTCTGGCAGTTTCATACAGTTTTGGATACAGTATAAAAAGCCAGTGCTAACCAGTGCTTCTTTTGTGCTGGTATGCACCGGTACAGCGTACCAGCACCTTTTTCCAGAGGTCCAGCTCAACTGCCTGCTCCCTTCCGTTCGTGCTCCCTGAGTCTAAATCTTTTGTTCACCCGAAGTCACGGTGAACCGGCAGTGAAAGCAGCAGGTAGGCAGGCTAGTCTGCTTGTCGCTTCCCTTCCCTCTCAGCGCGTCCCACCTTCCTCTCATGTAATTTCCTTTCCACGAGGGCAGGACGCACTGAGAGGGAAGGGAAGCAACGAGGAGACGAGCCTACCTGCCGGTTCACCGCAACTTCGGGTGCACAAACGGAAGGGAGCGGGAAGGCAGGGAAGAGAGACTCGCTGGACATGGATGGGAGGGGAGGGCAGGGGAGCGAGGAGACTTGCTGGACATGGATGGGAGGGGAGGGCAGGGGAGAGAGGAGAATTGATGGACATGGATGGCAGGGGAGGACAGGGGGCAGAGGAGAATTGCTGGACATGGATGAGAGGGGAGGGCAGGGGCAAAGAAGAATTGCTGCACATAGATGAGAGGGAAGGGCAGGGGAGGAGAGGAAACATACTGGGCATGAATGGGAGGGGAGGTCAGCGAAGAGAGATTCACTGGACATGGATGGAAGGGGAGAATCACTGGACATGGATGGCAGGGGAGGAGAGGGGATAGAGGAGAATCACTGGACATTGGAGGGGAGGGCAGGGGAGAGAGGACAGAGACATGCTGGACATGGGTGGAGAGGAGGGAAGACAGGAAGAAGATGCACATGGATGGGAGGGGAGGGCAGGGGAGAGAGGAGAAATGCTGGAAATGGAGAGGAGAGCAGGAGATAGAGGAGAATTACTGGACATAGATGGATGGAGGAGTTGGCGGGGAGAGAGGAGAAATGCTGGATTTGGATGGAGGAGAGGGGAGAGAGAATTATTGCTTTATATGGATACAGGGGAGGGAAGAGAGAGGAGAAATGCTGGACATGGATGGAGGGGAGGAGAGAGGAGAAGTGCTGGACATGGATGAAGGGGAGGAAAGAAAAAAGAAGAAGATGCACATGGATGGAGGGGAGGAAAGAAAAAAGAAGAAGATGCACATGGATGGAGGGGAGGAAAGAAAAAGAAGAGAAAAACTGCACATAGATGGAGAAAATAGGCAAAAGCTGGATCCACGTTATACCTCCTCCAGTCAATTCCACAGAGGAGGACACAGAAGAAAGGAGGAAAGTAAAGAAATAAATGGAAAGGAAGCCCTGGAAACGGAGTTAAGAGAACAGATAGAGAGCAGCAGAATAAGAGACTGGCACCAATATGGAAAAACAAAGTCACCAGACAACAAAGGTAGAAAAAAATCATATTTTCATTTTAGTGTTTGGAATATGTCCAATTTGAGAATTTACATCTGCTGTCTTATTTTGCACTGGGTATACTGGAGCTGTAACAGCTTACAGAAATTATTTATAATGAAAAAAAATCATGTTATTTTTTTTCTCCTACACCAGTATAATATTTTCAATGATGTCTGTTTATATGTGCCATGGCTGGCATAAGGGGGTGTGGATAATGTGGGTGTGGCTATTACAGAGGTGGAGCCATATGTAGTGACCCCGCCCATAAGTACCGGCACCTTTTTTTCTACAAAAAAAGCACTGGTGCTAACACATGTGAATTCTGAATGTGATAAGAGGAGGGGGATACAGAAAAGGGAAAGAGGAAGGGATCAGGATGAGGAAGAATCTGAGGAAGGAGAAGGTATCTTGTGCAGGGAGGGCAGAGGGATGGGCATTAAAGAAAGGATGGGGCATAGAGGGAGGGGAAGATGGAGAACATTTGTGAGCAGAGAAAGGATAGGAAAAAGGAATGAGGGGATAGAAAGTCAAAGAACCCTGAATGAGGGAAGGGGATCCCAGACCCAAGTTATATCCCACAGTTACTCTCTATACACCCTGCTGTATACCTTCTGATCTCCTCACTCTCCCAACATCCCCAACTCTCCCCATGCAGAAACTTCAATCCCCTCACTCAGTCTTACATCCACTGCATCCCCTCTTGCTCTCTCCTCCACTCTCATAGCCTAGAATCCCTCTAATTCCCTCAGTCTCTTGTTCCCCTCACCATATTCCTTCACTCACTCTTCCCCTTCACCTCCACACAAACCACAGCACCTCATATTCTCTTACTCTCTTTTCCCTAAACCTCTCACCCTTTTCCCCACCCTTCAGTCTCTTCATTCATGCTCCCATCTGTAAGGAGAGCACAGCAGCAATATAGCACCTTGACTCATGTCCTCCTCCTCTGCTGCCCAGGGATAGTGTCATGCTTTTATCCATTCAGCATTATAGTGTTTTATGCTGTTCAAAGTGATGCCAGCCCCAGGCAGCAGAGGAGAACATGGCCAAAGGCACACTGTACTGCTGCTGTCATCCTCCTAAGTATTTAGGATAGGCACGGTATAGGATGGGAAGCAAGAAGTCAGTCATCGTTCTGTCCCCAGGGATGGCATGACACCCCTGCCCTTGGTCTCCAATGCACAAAGCAGTAGAGGTTGTATTTCCTTTTTACTGCCTCTTTCCTCTGCAGCAGATCACTGAGAAACGATGATCCTGCTTCTGTTCTGGCCTTTTTCTGTACTGCTATGACCAGGGCAACAAAAGAAAAACATGGGCTGCACAAAGATTGCAGCCCCATAAAATAAAACAGAAACAATTCTTTGTGAATTAAGGAAACAACTGGATTTATTTGTGTGTACTATTTGGGGTCTGCACCTCTTTAGGAGACTATGGCCCTATAGAGGTAAAGGGAAAGAGGGGTGGGACTTGATAAACTGCCTTTCTGTGGTTACAATCAAAGCGGTCTACATAAATACAGGTACTTACTTTGTACCTCTGACAATGGAGGTGTCTGTACCTCCTATATCCCTTCTAGAAATTTGTGCTTATTATTTCTATGCTGGGTGTCAGCTCCAATAGGGAGACAACAGCAGGTGAGACAAGTCTAAATTTCAGTTCCTTGGGGGTCACACCTTGTCTGGATCAGTATGGCTAAATGTTTGGATTACCTGGGCACTGAATTTGATTTCTCCTATCTACAGGAATTGTACACAATGACTGCACAATATAGCCAGGAGATATTTCTAAGAGATTTCTCTAGGTAGGTAGATAGTTATTTACCTGCAGGCTGCAGAATTTGAGAAGTGCCCTCACAAATTATTACAATGATATACCAACCAACTCTGCAAGATACACCTTTACAGTTTGTTGAATCTCTTAAATACTTGGAAGTGACCTTTGATGTCGAATTATCTTTCACTAGTAAAAAAGGCCCGTTTCTGGAACGAATGAAACGGGCACTAGCAAGGTTTTCCTAGGAGTGTGTATGTTTGAGAGAGAGAGCCAGAGTGAATGTGCGGGTGTGTGACAGAGTGAGACTGTCTGTGTGACAGTATGTGTGTGAGAATGAGAGTGTGTGACAGGGCCCCCTCCCCTGTTCCTAATGCCCCTCACCCCGTTCCCTCCCCTCCTTTTCCTCCTTCTTCCCACACTTTGGGTTCCTTAAGGCTTTCAAAAGTCTATGTACCCCCGTGGCCCTAACGCCCAGTATCCGGATACCCCACCGCTTTCCTCCTCACCCCTCCCCCAAGATGTAATACTTTCACGTCCTTCATTTTTTTAAAGAAGTGTCCTATCTACCCTGTGTACAAATGCCCGGCATTCAGATTGTGTTCCTCTCGTAAATTTTCATTTCTTTCATTCATTCAGAACTTGCCCTCCCCCCCCCCCCCCCCCCCCCCCCGAACACTTTTGGTTCCTTCAGTCTTTTAAAACTCTCCTATGTACCCTGTGTGCTAATGGCCAGCAATGAGATTGTTTTCCTGTCCCAAATGTGCATGTCTTTCAGTCATTCACAACCCCCCCCCCCCCCCCTTCTCCAGTTTAACACTTTTGTTTCCTTCAGTCTTTTAAAACTCTCCTATCTACCCTGTGTCCTAATGGCCAGCATTCAGATTGTTTTCCTTTCCCAAATGTTCATGTCTTTCAGTCGTTCAGAACTCCCCCCTCCCCCCATTTAACACTTTCGGTTCCTTCAGTCTTTTAAAACTCTCCTATCAACCCTGTGTCCTAATGGCCAGCACTCAGAATGTTTTGCTTTGCCAAATTGTCTGTCACTGATGTCACTGAGGTCAGTGTGTGCCTGCCTAGCAGACCATTTCTGGCAGGCACGGTCCCAAGCACATCCTGTTGGAGGTGAGAATTATTATATAGGATCTCCCACATCACTCGGTTGTCCAGGCTTGCTTTCCAACCACTCCATCTTGTTAGATCTGTTCATAGCTACCTTGATGACTCTGCCTGTTCGACACTTCTCTATGTGCTCGCAACACCATTTATGCAGGGCTTCAAGCCTACCTCCTGAAAAGACTACAATCAGTACAAACTAATATGTCTTCTCATGCCAGACATGCAGATCATAATACTCCTCTCATAACTCATCATCACAGGTTCCCTATATCATTTAGGGTCTAGCATAAGGGTATGACACTATCACATAAGGCCATTTACACTGGGACACTGCCGTTATCTTGCTTCTTGATCACAGCTTATCGCCCTCCTAGAACTCTATGTTCTATGTTGGCCTGTCAACTTACCATACTATTCATTTACTGGGTCCATCTCACATCTACTCGTCACTCGGCCTTTTTTGGTACTGTCCCTACCCCTCTGGAATTCTCTGCCTTCTGACCTTCTTACCGAGCCATCATATCTGAGGTTCAGATCCCTTTTAAAAGCCCTCTTAATATCCCAGGCTCTTCAGGGAGCTTGAGGGCAGCGGCAGAACGGGATCGCAGGATGAATCTGCTTCTTCCTCTTTTCTTTCTTGCCAATTACTGCAGTTCCTTTCCTTCTTTGTTTTCTGATGTGTAGCAGTTTGACATAATGGCGCTATAACAAGTACCAAATAAACATAAACAAAGCTCTATAAGCATTACAGCTAGTACTGATGCATCAGGTGTCCTAGCTATAGGGATCAACATATTATAAAAAAAGGAAACCTTTATTATAAACAACAAGTTTATATTTCAAATTCTAGTACAAATATCTTGCAGCATGCATCAACTGCTATTTGTATTACATTTGGACAAGGGAAGGTATTATTATCCATCCATTTCTTAGACCTATCTTTTCATGAATACTTTAACGCAGAAAATATACTATACAAAGGCAAGCTTATAGACTGCATGACAGAAGTAGCCCAAAGCAAGGGCTTGCTAGAAACACCTTCAAGTTCTTTGGAATTCTATTAACAAACCTCTTATCACACAATTCTCTTCCAAAAAGTCTGCCAATTATGTCCATCTCAATTATGCAATTACTGTACAGACTTCAAAGAACCGCCTGAAGATGCTACTCCAAAAACTCCTACGGCTGGGAAGACATCAATAAGCAAAAGATGGGATAGAGCGCCCTCTAGCATCTTTTCAAAAGTATTAGAATTTCTTATAGATGCTACAAAGTGCCTGCTTAAAAATCCATTTCTCTTATGTACCAATCCAGACAGGCACACACAATTTTAATTCATTCTAGATTTGATTCAGATACAAGTCTATATACAGTGCTCTGCTTACACAACATGGAGGAGTAGCAGACTGTGAACCAGATGGACCAGGGTTGAAATCCCACCAACATTTCTCCTGGCTTTGGGCAAGCCAACTAACCTTCCATTGTTTCAGGTTCAAACTTTCTTGCGAGTCCTCCAGGGACAGGGAAATATCTACTCTACATAAATGTAATGCTCTTTGAACTACCACTGTAGAGGTACAAGAAATAATAAAATAATACCTGAATTTTACTATCTGAGTAGCTGATTTTGGGTGAACTATATGTAGCTGGAATGTGTGATTAACGAAGCCCCAATCATTCTCAAGCAAGTCTCCCTTTATTTGTTACCACCCTGCTGTCTTATGATTTCAATATGAAGTCTGTATCATGGACATTTGCAATAGGATTGCAAACAGATGCAAAGGCCTCTAGAGGACAGAAGGATCCAACAACATGTCCACGCTCAGTGCTGTTTTACTATATTGGGGTTCTTGCTTCACTTCAAAACCATGAAAGGAACTGAATCTTCAGAACATGTTCACCATTCCAGACAAGGATGGAAAAACATTCACTGATCAACATTCAGCTGGAGGCAGTCAGCATGTTTTTAAACGCAGACCATTGCTGGCTAAGTTAGACATAGATATTCAATGCTGGTGCCTGGACATGGCACAACACTGAATGGGTTTGACCAGACTATTGCTGATGACTTGCACTTAGGCAGGTCCCGGCCAATATTTAATTAAATATATATATGAAAGTACCATGAAACCACCACTAGAGTTTGTGGCAACCATTTTAGCACATGGACCTGGGGCAGAAATGAGTGGGGATCGTTCTGTCTAGGATACCCCCCCAATGGACCACCAGGATGCAGGTAGGCCCCTAGGGGAGGGAACAGTACATCCAACAGCTTTGGAAGTCATGGGTGCCGGCTGATATTCAAGAGTCGGCACTTGTATACCTAAGCGATTAAAGTTAGGAATTTATGCCATCCTATTTGGTTGCTTAGCTACACACACACACACTGGTACTGAATATTGCCAGTACCTGCACAGCTGCCATCTCCTCCCCGAGTCTGCCCTCAGAACACCCCTCTTTGGCCCACTTTGTAAATGGACAATCAGTGCAGTTGAACACTGGAGGCAAGTCCCCAGAATTTATTTATTTATTAGGATTTATTTACCGCCTTTTTGAAGGAATTCACTCAAGGCGGTGTACAGTAAGAATAAATCAAACATGAGCAACAGACAATTACAACAGTAAAAATATTCAAACAACAGTGCAAAGTTTGGCATAGTATACTACTTACAATGTCAATACAATACGTAATAGAACATTTTAATTGACAGTGTAAGGTATAAGCAAAGATGGAATGTATAGATAGGCGAAAGAGTACGAGTAAGGGCAGTGTACTAAACTAAGGTATAAACTTGTAGTAAACTAAACTAAGGTATAAACTTGCGTACCTATACTGAGGCATTTCGAGAAAGGGTGCAATGGATGCAAGGGCACTGTCCTGCTAGGCCATTATCCTCTGGAAAGAGAAATTCTCTCTCTGTCTAGAAGGACACTTTTGCCAGCCCTCTGGGGCTTGCCAATTCAAGCTTCATGCGATCAGCGGTTAGGAGGTAAACTTTGTGGGTTTGTGGAAGGTCAGCTATCTTGGGTGGAAATTTTAATGTTGTTTTAGATCCCAATTTAGACACCTCAAAAGGAGAAACTGGGTCAGGGAGGCAACACTAGAAATTAGGGATGCTTAACCTTATAGATACATAGCAAGAACTACATACTAAAGGCCAAGGGCCCCATATTCAAAGAATTAATGTTCATGGCCTCTCTAAATTTTACTGGGGCTGAGTGCATATATTTTTATTCAAAATTTCAATAAACTCCTAAATTTAGGAGCATAAAAAGTGGGCGACACCTGGGATGGATGTAGGGTGGGGAAACGAAGTTAGGAGCCTAGCACTGATTTTCAGCACTACACTCATAAATAAGGCTCATAAATCTAGACAAATTAATGACAGGCCTAAACTTATGACCGTAACTTTTAAGCTCCTAAATTAAGATGGATTTTCAGCTGAGAGTTATGCTTCTAGGTTTGGCTGCAAATAGGGCACAAGTTTAGGAGGCTAACATAGGAGCATACATTTAAGAGCTTGACATTTTCTGAATATCAGGCCCCAAGGTTATATATAATTCTTAGGGTCCATTAGACCTACCCCAGAATTGATCTTAATTTGTATTGGAAAAAAACCTGCTTCCCTCAGTATTATAATGGGAGATAAGAGAATTTTAGATGGAGCTAGCCGTCCATAGAGCACTGTTCTCTATCTCCACCTGCTGGTAGGCAGACACAACCCATCAGTTAATGGATTCATCTGCTGCTGACGACAAGGAAAAGAGAATTTTGACTGGTGGGATAATGCACCCTTATAGTGTAAGTGGGCAACGGCACACGAATAAGGTAGACCAGTGGATCCTAAATCTGGTCCTGGAGGCACCACAGCCAGTCAGGTTTTCAGGATATCCACAATGAATATTCACAAGAGAGATTTGCACGCACTGCCTCCACTACATGCAAATCTCACATATGAATATTCATTATGGATATCCTGAAAACCTGACTGGCTGGGGTGCCTCCAGGACCAGGTTTTGTAACCACTGAGGCGGGCAATTCTAGAAACTGAATGATACATTACTTAATCAACACAATAGGGAGAAAAGTCAGATAGGTATGGGGAGTACTTGTCCTTTAATGATTCTGGAAAGATGTCCCTAGGCACAGTATAGGAGTGTCCAAAGATGGTGGTCCCGAGAAGCCTTAGTTCTTTTCCTGTAAGATCCAATCAAAATAAAGGAGAAGCAAAAGGAAGTGTTAAGGGACCAAACAACTAGATCAGTACAACGGCAAAAGGTAAGTTACTTTCTAGAGGATGAGGTCTAAGAAATTAAAATGGTGAAAGCCAGCCTTCAAGATTTAGACCTGGAAAGGTCAATTTTGAATTACTGAAAATGAAACAGATCTACTTTGAGCAAGCGAATAATGCTTTCAGACCTATGGGTCAAATATTTAAAAAATGTAATTACATTACTAAGAGAAAAGACAGGCAGAATACAGTTTAGAGGAAATGATCAAATTAGACAGATTTATAGAATTCTATAGTGTTGTACACCTGGAGTAAGGCGCATCAGAAAAAGATATTCAGATATATGTAGAAGGAACAGAGCTCCCATGGATTGATAAGAAACTTCAAGGGGATGGCGGCATGCACCCGATGCTCTGAACTTGACCGCTGCTAGAGCTGGTGTTTACTTTTGTCTTGGTACCCTATGCTGCATAACAAAAGGAAAGTTGCTCCCTCCGCAACCTTGAGTGTGGCTTTCACCCAGCCTTAGGCAACTCATAGCAGGACTCGCTACTCCAGGAAGTGAAGGAATCCCAACAGTCCTGCTATGGGTTGCCTAAGGGAGAGCCTTCCTCTTTGGGACATGATACAACTATTGCCTCCAGAGCCTAATGTTCCACCTTGTCTGGCGAGTGTCAGTATCAGATGTCAAGGCATACACCATGAAGTTGCTGTGTTGAAGCTTTCTGAGAAGGGTGTTGCGCCGAACGCCATGGAGTGTTAATGGAGCAGCAGAGAAGAATGCTCCCACGGTGATTAACCTTGAAGAAGTCTGGAAAGCACTGCAAAAGTTAACTTATAATGTGACCAGATCTACAGGAGAGGTAACTGCTTTGGTGACTAACGTGGATGATAGGGCTAACGTGGATACTGTAAAGATGGATAGTTCAAGTAAAATCAAGCAGGCTGGGGGGAGTATAAAGGTTTCCAGTATTTTTAAGTCGTCCGTTGAGAAAGTTCAACTACAAATTCAAAGGAAGACCGAGTGGATGGAGGATTTTATTCAAAGGAAGACCGAGTGGATGGAGAATTTTAATAGACAATTGAATTTATGTTTATTGAATTTTCCTAGATCCCCTGGGATACCACCTTTGAATCTCTTTAAGAGAAATTCAATAGCGATTTTGCATTTGACACAATTCCCCCTTAAACAATGCCTACTATTTTCAGGTTTCCTCAAGAAAGACCCAAGGGGATTTGGAAGGAGAGTGTGGTCCTGATACACAATTGGATTTGAATAATATCTCAGAAACTCTGAAGTATCTATAACAGAAAACACTGAAAGCCACATTGTTGCTTCTTTTATATTTGAACAAGATGCTAATGTTGTATTGAGACTTTATTTCCATTAACCACATGCTCTCGTTTGTGGACAAAAAGTTTAGGTTTGCCCAGATGTGACCAAGATATCTCAAGAGAGAAGAAAACTTTCTTGCCTTGAGGCAGGAGACTAAAGCACTGGGTGCAACCTTTTTGTTAGCATATCCCTGTAAATGCTAGCTTAGATTCACTGGGTCTAAATATGTTATTTGGGGGGGGGGGGGGGTTAACCCCAGAACAATTAAGAGCTCTCCTGTTCTTGAAAATGATCGTGTAAGGTTGATTAATATTTAATTATTTAGCACATTTGATATACCGCTGAGGTCGTCACATAGGCATACAGCTGTTGACAAGTACAATTTTCTATACAGGTACTAGTACTGTCCCTAACGGGCTCATATTCTAAAGTAGCATATATTGTACTTGAGGCAATGGAGGGCTAAGGGACTTGCCCAGGGTCACACAAAACTGCAGAGGGAAATGAACCCAGTTCCCCAGGACCTCAACCCACTGCTGTTCAACTGAATGATTAGCAAAGCTAGGAACTAACAAAAAGCAATACTAAAAGAGAGGAAAGCCACACCACTGAGCAGTTTTCAGTGTTAAATCCTCCACTCACCGACAAAGTGAAAAAATGAAAGGGGCGAGCTGGTTCACTGTCACATTGGTAGTCTTCCCACACTTGCTTTTTCTGTGAAGATCCTTAGACCTTCCTCCAACACAGGTCATGTGACCCACAGGTACACCTCCGCTGAGACTGAATGTCAAAGAAAGCATCTTTTCCACACTGAACACAAAAGGTCAACTAAGGAGCAAAGGCTGCCTTTGAAATAAGAGCTGCTTCTATAAGTGAAAGAGCTTATACAGTGAGACAACAAATTAGTCTCACACCTAAATGCTATAGTGCCCATTGGGTATATCACTGAAACTACCAACTTCTGAATAAGATGTGTACAATGTATATATTGTACTGCCAATGCCCTCCTTCTGAACCAAAACTTAAGAGATTCAACAAAATTTACTCAACCCACATAGCAAATCTGTGAAATTCTGTTTATGAATCATGAAGGTTGTTGCTTCTGAAACTACATGTGTGGACTTGGGAGGCCTACAATTAATTTTTTTAAATTAATATATTTATTGACTATTTTAACACTATAAATTAGCACCGATAAATGCGTCAGGCATCCTAGCTGGTTCTAGGCACTAAACAGCAGAACTGACTTAACCACTGGGCAAACTAGGCTGCCACCTAGGGTGACACCAAGGAGCCGCTGCATTCAAGGCAAAATAATAGGTTCTGATAGAAACATGACAGCAGATAAAGGCCGAATGGCCCATCCAGTCTGCCCATCCTCTGTAACCCTTAACTCTTCCTTTTCCTAAGTGATCCCACATGCTTATCCCATGTGGGATCGCATTGGATAAGCATGAGGAGTAGCCTAGTGGTTAGTGCAGCGGACTTTGATCCTGGGGAACTGGGTTCGATTCCCACTGCAGCTCCTTTTGACTGTGGGCAAGTCACTTAACCCTCCATTGCCCCGGGTACAAAATAAGTACCTATATATATGTAAACCGCTGTGAATGTAGTTGCAAAATACCACAGAAAGGCGGTATATCAAGTCCCATTTCCCCCTTTTAAAATTCTGACAAAGTCCTTGACTCCACAAACTCCACCGGGAGGCCATTCCACGCCTCCACCACCCTTTCTGTGAAATAATACTTTCTTAGATTACTCCTAAGCCTATTCCCTCTTAACTTCATTGTATGCCCCCTCGTTTCAGAGCTTTCCTTCAGTTGAAAAAGACTCACTTCCTGTACTATGCCTTGAGATATTTAAACGTGTCTATCATATCTCCACTCTTCCAGCGTATACACGTTGAGGTTCATAAGCCTGTCACTATATTTTTTGTGTTCAAGACCGCTTACTAATTTTGTAGCCGCCCTCTGGACCGACTCCATCCTGTTTATATCTTTCCATAGGTGCGATCTCCAGAAATAAACAAAGAACCATCAGCATGTACATTTACCCACAGGCAAAGTGGGCAGTTTTCAAATAGCCAATCTAACTTTTGGGAAGTGTCCTCCTTAAGTAAACATGTAAAGTATGATGTCTATTTTGCACAGGATTGTTCTGTGTGGGTGACAATGGAGCAATCATGATTGTTGAGATTAATTACCAAACCTCAGGGGGAAGGGAAAGGGCTAGGGGCTTGATGGTTAGTGAGGGGATGGGGAAAGATCTGGAGGTTTGCCTAGAAAAGCTAATACTCCTACATCTATTTGCTAGAGTGTTAAACAACAAATGAATAAAAGAAATAAGAATATTTGTGGAGGCTGCAGCACCTTACCTTTAGTAGAATCTTTTACTACAATGTCTGAAATTTCAAACAGTTTGAGAGGTAGTGGCATCTTCTTATTAGAAGCTGCAGTCTTTAGAAGACCAGGCAGGAGTGTGGTGCGTACCACCTAGGAAAATAATTACAACAAACATAAGCAAAAATGTATGATATAGGAACTAAGCCACCTTCCAGACAAAATGACATTCACCCACTACGATTTCAGTGACACATATGCATATTAAAAGTCAATTATGGCAGCATGTACCTTTGTAGGTGGTATAAAAGATGGAAAAGCAAATTTAAAGAATGGGTACCTCCTACTAATAGCAAAATCGAGAAGGCAGCTGAGAACAGGAAAGGCCTTCTGGTTATGCTGCTTTTTAACAAGTCATCGTGAGGTTTTCAGAGAGCAGAAGAGTTTACAAGCTACAAGTCAGCATATTCTCAGTGCATTAAATGGAGCTCCACAAACACCCCCAGTGATCCAGTTTAAAAAGTGTCTTTTTCTCAGCTTCTCTTGCCTCCTCATCCAAAGCTAATTTTTGCCATATCTAGCAAACACTGCTATTTTATAGAATTGACTTCCACACACACATAACTTTCATGGCCTGATTACCTCTGATCTTGTTTTTTTCATGAGCTCTGTAATTATTCAAAACATCAATTTCTCCAATAAGGATTAATGGATTATTGTCATGAGTCACATGTTTCACACACAGACAAAAAACCTCTGAAGAAAATGAAGATGTCAACGACTTTGTCACATCTTTTTCTCTCCAGCTAGTCTAAACTAGTTAACATGATGATGGGCAAAATGCCAAGCATAAGCAGACAGACACCAATTTAATCCCACAGGAAAGCACGCCCACTGTAACACGATGCAGACAATCTTACTTTTGAGGTCTACTTATGAAACCCAACATTTGCACGCATCACTTATCCACAAGTCACAAAACAATGACAAAAAACAAGCAGTTGTCCGAGAAATCTGAGCTTCCCAGTCAGATACTACACCTAAAGGCAAACATAATGCACAAAACCCTATGTTTCTATAGGAGGAAAAGACAATTTGGGCGAGGGAGGCATAGCAGTGGCATTAGTGCTGCTGCTGCAGCAACAATTCTTCACCAAGGGACAAAAAAATAAAAAATAAAAAACAAATCTCACTTTATGGACCCCCAGAATCTGTGCTTCTTCAGGAACTCTTCATCTTTGGCAGCTAACTTTTTTTTTTTTTTTACATTTGTACCCCGCGCTTTCCCACTCATGGCAGGCTCAATGCGGCTTACATGAGGCAATGGAGGGTTAAGTGACTTGCCCAGAGTCACAAGGAGCTGCCTGTGCCTGAAGTGGGAATCGAACTCAGTTCCTCAGATACCCAGGACCAAAGTCCACCCTAACCACTAGGCCACTCCTCCACTCTTTGGTTATATTAATAGCTAAATAACTTTTTTCTGTTAATATCACCTTATTTGTATATGTTACTTGTCTTATTGCAGAACACCCAATGCAAGAGTTAAAAAAAAAACCCTCACAACAGAAAAATCTAAAATTATACCCTGATAAAGCGAAGACACATACCTGTAGCAGGTATTCTCCGAGGACAGCAGGCTGATTGTTCTCACATGTGGGTCGACGACCGCGTTGGCCCGGGAACTGGCATTTTGCAAGCAATATATTAAAAAATCTTACCAGAGTCTTCTGGTGCACGTGCAGCATGCACTGTGCGGACCGATTTCCAGCCCATCGCGTCAACGTGTTCCTCAGTTAAATCAAAAGCATAAAAAGAAACAGTAACTCCAAAGGGGAGGTGGGCAGGTTTGTGAAAACAATCAGCCTGCTGTCCTCGGAGAATACCTGCTACAGGTATGTATCTTCGCTTTCTCCAAGGACAAGCAGGCTGCTTGTTCTCACATGTGGGGTACCCTAGCAACCAGGCTCATTCAAAACAATGAACATTGGTCAATTGGGCCTTGCAACTGCGAGAACATAACAGAGACTGACCTGAAACCATAACAACTAACTGAGAGTGCAGCCTGGAACAGAACAAAAATGGGTCTAGGGGGGTGGAGTTGGATTCTAAACGCCGAACAGATTCTACAGCACTGACTGCCCAAACCGACTATCGCATATCCTGCTGAAGGCAGTAGTGAGATGTGAATGTGTGGACTGATGACCATGTTACAGCCTTGCAAATCTCCTCAATGGAGGCTGACTTTAAGTGAGCCACTGATGCAGCCATGGCTCTAACATTATGAGCCATGACATGGCCCTCTAAAGACAGCCCAGCTTGGGCATAAGTGTAAGGAAATGCAATCTGCTAACCAATTGTGCATTTTCCGATGGCGACTCCCTTCCTATTGGGATCAAAAGAAACAAACAACTGGGCGGACTGTCTAAAGGGCTTTGTCCGCTCCATGTAAAAGGCCAATGCTCTCTTGCAGTCCAAGGTGTGCAAACTGCTTTCGCCAGAACGGGTATGAGGACGGGGAAAGAAAGTTGGCAAGACAATTGACTGGTTCAGATGGAACTCCAACACCACCTTTGGCAGGAACTTAGGGTGCGTGCAGAGGACTACTCTGTTGTGATAGAACTTGATATAAGGTGCATGCACTACCAAGGCCTGAAGCTCACTGACTTTATGAGCTGAAGTAACAGCCACCAAGAAAACAACCTTCCAGGTCAAGTACTTCAGATGGCAGGAATTCAGTGGCTCAAAAGGAACTTTCATCAGCTGGGTGAGAACGACGCTGAGATCCCATGACACTGGTGGAGGTTTGACAGGGGGCCTTGACAAAAGCAAACCTCTCATGAAGCGAACCACTAAAGGCTGTCCAGAGATAGGCTTACCCTCTACACGGCGATAAACACTAATCGCACTAAGGTGAACTCTTACGGAGTTGGTCTTGAGACCAGACTCTGACAAGTGTAGAAGGTATTCAAGTAGGGTCTGTGTAGGACAAGAAAGAGGATCTAGGGCCTTGATGTCACATCAGATGGCAAACCTCTTCCATTTGCAAGAGTAACACCTCTTCGTGGAATCTTTCCTGGAAGCAAGCAAGACTCGGGAGACACCCTCCGAAAGACCCAAGGAGGCAAATTCTAAGCTCTCAACATCCAGGCTGTGAGAGCCAGAGACTGGAGGTTGGGATGTAGAAGCAACCCCTCGTTCTGAGTGATGAGGGTTGGAAAACAGTCCAATCTCCACGGTTCTTCGGAGGACAACTCCAGAAGAAGAAGGAACCAGATCTGACGCGGCCAGAAGGGGGCAATCAGGATCATGGTTCTGCAGTCTTGCTTGAGTCTTGTAGCGCTATAGAAATGCTAAATAGTAGTAGTAGTTTCAGCAAAGTCTTCCCTACTAGAGGTATGGGAAGATACGCATACAGAAGGCCTGTCCCCCAATGTAGGAGAAAGGCACCTGACGCTACTCTGTCGTGGGCCTGAAGTCTGGAATAGAACTGCGGGACCTTGTGATTGATCTGAGTGGCAAAAAGATCCACCGAGGGGGTGCCCCACGCTCGGAAGATCTTGAAGACTACGCCCATGTTCAGATCTTGCAGACTACGCCCATGTCCAGTGACCACTTGTGAGGTTGCATTATCCTGCTCAACCTGTCGGCCAGACTGTTGTTTACGCCTGCCAGATAAGTGGCTTGGAGAAACATGCTGTGACAGCGAGCCCAAAGCCACATCTGGACGGCTTCCTGACACAGAGGGCAAGATCCGGTGCCCCCCTGCTTGTTAGTGTAATACATGGCAACATGACTGTCCGTCTGAATTAAAATGATTTGGTTGGACAGCCAATCTCTGAAAGCCTTTAGAGCGTTCCAGATCGCTCTTAATTCCAGGAGGTTGATCTGCAGACCTCTTTCCTGAAAGGACCAGGCTCCTTGAGTGTGGAGCCCATCTACATGAGCTCCCCACCCCAGGAGAGATGCATCCGTCGTCAGCACTTTTCGTGGCTGAGGAACTTGGAATGGTCGTCCCATGGTCAAATTGGATCGAATCGTCCACCAGTGGAGAGAATTGCGAAAGCCGATGGACAGTTGGATGATATCTTCTAGATCCTCTGCAGCTTTAAACCACTGGGAAGCTAGGGTCTATTGAGCAGATCTCATATGTAGACGTGCCATGGGCGTGACATGAGCTGTGGAGGCCATGTGCCCCAGAAGTCTGAACATCTGCCGAGCAGTGACCTGGTGAGACGCTCGAACTATGGATACCAGGGACAGAAGATTGTCCGCCCTTGTCTTGGGAAGATAAGCTCGAGCTGTCTGAGTGTTCAACAGGGCTCCAATGAATTCCAACGCTTGGACTGGGGTGAAATGGGACTTGGGATAATTTATGACAAACCCCAGTAGCTCTAGCACCCGAACAGCCATTCGCATGGACTCCAGAGCACCCTCATTCGAGGTGCTCTTCAACAGCCAATCGCCGAGATAAGGAAACACATGCACTCCCAGTTTGCATAGCGACGCTGCGACTACAGCTAGGCATTTGGTAAACACTCTGGGCACAGACGCCAGGCCAAAAAACAGTACACGGTACTGAAAGTGCTGTGTTCCCAGCCAAAATCGAAGATACTTCCTGTGAGCTGGAAGTATCGAGATGTGCGTGTAAGCATCCTTTAAGTCCAGAGAGCATAGCCAATCATTTCTCAGAATCATGGGAAGAAGGGTGCCTAGGGAAACCATCCCGAACTTTTCTCGGACAAGAAATTTGTTCAGGGCCCTTAGGTCTAGGATGGAATGCATCCCCCCTGTTTTCCTTTGCACAAGGAAGTACCTGGAATAGAATCCCAGCCCTTCTTCCCCTGGTGGAACGGGTTCAACCGCTTGGGCCTTCAGAAGGGTGGAGAGTTCCTCTGCAAGTACCTGTTTGTGCTGGGAAATGTAAGAATGAGATCCCAGTGGACAATTTGGAGGTTTGTATTCCAGATTGAGGGTGTATCCTGACTGGACTATTTGAAGAACCCACCGATCGGAGGTTATGAGAGGCCACCTTTGGTGAAAAAATATCAACCACCCCCCAACCAGCAAGTCGTCCGGCATGGACACTTTTACTGAGGCTATGCTGAACTGGAGCCAGTCAAAAGCCCGTCCCTTGCTTTTGCTGGAGAGCCGCAGAGGCCTTAGGTGCACGCTGTTGACGAGAACGAGCGCGTTGGGACTGAGCCTGGACAGGCTGCCAAGAAGCAGGAGTGTACCTACGCCTAGCATAGGAATAGGGAGCACTCCTCTTCCCTCCAAAAAAACCTCCTGGAGGAGGAGGTAGTAGCAGAAGACGCCCAGCAGGAGAGAGAATCCATAGCATCATTGTGCTTCTTGAGCTGGTCAACCAGATCCTCTACTTTCTCACCAAAAAGGTTACCCCCCCGGCAAGGAACATCCGCCATCCACTGCTGGACTGAATGATCCAGGTCAGAGACACGCAGCCATGAGAGTCTGCGCATCACTATACCTTGGGCAGCGATCCTGGATGCTACATCAAAAGTGTCGAACGTACCCCTGGCCAGGAATTTTCGACACGCCTTCTGCTGCCTGACCACCTGGCAAAAAGGCTCGGCTTGCTCCAGAGGGAGTGCATCAACCAAGCTAGACAATTGCCTGAGTTCCCCAAGTGGATGCTCGTGAAGAGCTGGTATGTTTGGATCTTGGCAGCGAGCATAGCGGCCTGATACGCCTTCCTCCCAAAAGAGTCCAAGGTTCTAGATTCTCTGTCTGGGGGTGCCGAGGCATAGTCCCTAGTACTCTTGGCTCTTTTGAGAGCTGAGTCCACCACCATGGAATTGTGAGGTAGCTGAGACTTCATCAATACAGGCTCCCCGTGGATCCAATATTGGGATTCAGTCCTTTTCAGGATCACGGGATTAGACAGAGGGAATGACCAGTTTCGCATAAGGACTTCCTTCAGTACATTATGCAAAGGAGCCGTTGCAGCCTCTCTAGGCGGAGAAGGATAATCCAGGACCTCGAGCATCTCAGCCCTGGGTTCATCCTCAACCTCCATAGGGAAGGGAATAGCCGCAGCCATTTCCCGGACAAAAGAGGTAAAGGATAGACTCTCCGGTGGAGAAAGTCTCCTTTCTGGTGGAGAGGAAGGTTCAGAAGGAATCCCATAGAACTCTTCAGAAGAAAAGTACCTGGGATCCTCCTCTTCCTCCCACGAATGCTCACCTTCAGTATTGGACAAGACATCTCTCAGACCAGTCCGAAACTGAGCCTGCTTCGATGCCGAGGAACAATGTCCTCAATGGCGGTGCCAAGAAGTCGACGCCCGCATGGACTCCGGTGAAGCTTCCTCTACCGACGTCGAAGGGGAATTGACCTGGGTGGCAGACGGCACCGAGGTTGGGGACCTCACCACAGGCGAAGGGGCAGATACCACTGCAGCAGATGGTACGGAAGGTGCAAGCACCCCCGACACCAAAGCAGACTGGCGCAGCAACCCTTCCAGAAGCTCTGGAAGCAGGGCCCCGATGCGTTCGTCGAGAGCCGCCGCCAGACAAGGCTGTTGGGTCGGAAAAGGAGCTGGTGGCAGAATCTGTCGAGGTTCGGGAGCAGGTACTGGGCTGCTAGACCGACACATCGGCACCTCCTGAATAGAGGACGAGTGATCCTCTCGGCGCAAATCCCTCGACGCCCCGGAGCTCCCGGCACCATGTGTCAAAGGAGAACGATGATGGTGCTTCTTCGCCTTCGCTCGATGCCCATTATCGAGACTCCTCGGTACCGATGAGTAAGACGTGGAATCCTCACGTCTCCTCGGGGCCGGGTCCGACGAAGGTCAGTCCCGGGCGGCCTGCATAATAGGAGGCCTCGAGACAGGGGGAGACCCACTCGATGCCTCACTGCTCCCAGCACGAGTTGGTCGTTCCGCAGCCATTACCTTCGCTCCTGACATCGATGTGTCCCATGTCGAAGACGCCGACCTCGGTACTGATGTTGATGTTAAAGGACCGGACCAAGCCCCAAAAAGCTTCTCTCGTTGGGCCTCTCGAGATGCTTGAGTCCATTTCTTAATGCGAAGACACAGACTGCAAGCGGCTGGGCTATGGTCGGGCCCAAGGCACTGGATACACCAGGCGTGGATCTCGGTACCTGAGATGGTCCGGTTGCACTGAGTACAACATTTGAAGCCGCTGGGTGTCTTCGATGACATGGAAGGAAAAATGGCTTCGGTGAAATTAAAAGACATGACCGTGCCTGTTAAAAGAAAAAAGGGCACGGAAAGAAGGGAACAACCCGACTGCGCAGCCTAAGCTGGCCGCATCGAAAAACAAAGGAAACTTTTAAAGGGCAAAAAAATAAAGAAAACTACGGGAATTTTTTTTTTTAAGTGTAAATTTCTATTAAAAAAAGAAAAGAAATAAAGCAAAAGCCACAAAATGGATGAGACTCTTTCCCGGGCCTGAGAGGAGCGGAGAAAAAAAAAACTAAGGAACGTGTTCACACAACGGGAGGGAAATCGGTCCATGCATGCGCTGTGCGCCAGAAAACTCTGGCAAGGTTTTTTAAATATTTTGCTTGCAAAATGCTGGTTCCCGGGCCAACACAGACATCGACCCACATGTGAGAACAAGCAGCCTGCTTGTCCACGGAGAATAAATATGATGCAAATTTAAAATAATAAGGAGGCTTATTTTCAAAGCACTTAGCCTCCCAAAGTTCCATAGAAACCTATGGAACTTAGCCTCCCAAAGTGCTTTGAAAATATGCCTCAAAGTAACCCAAGCCTAACACAATAAATATAGTTAAAAAAAAAAAAAAAAAGTAACCTACTTGTACTAGAATTCTCCATAAATAGCAAAATAAATCAGACACATATGTTGGAAACATCATACTAGGCTTTTCTGAGTACATGTGGCATTCCCACGCAAGTGGTACCTCATGAGGCCCCACAGTCTAATATAGAAATTAGGAATCAATACCCTGCAGAATGTAGGTAGTTAGTGTGTCTGATTTATCCTGCTGTTTCTGGAGTTCTTAGTCAACAAGCAAAAGCAATCAAGTACATAGGTAGAAAGCTGAGTGGCCCTATTTTTATCTAGGTTTTGGATTGTCAGGCAATCTAGAAAGGTATATTGTGAGTGGGAGTTGACTAATAATTGAAAAATCCTTGTGTAACTGCTGGCCCAAATTCACTGCATATATATGAGACAGATTTACATATAATAGAGGCAGTAGGCATGCAAATCTCATGTCAGTGAGGAACCGGCTCAAGCTGCCCAAATTTAAGGGTGCCGAAAGCTGCCTCACTGGCTCACCCTTCACAACAGTGAAACCCTGCACCTTCACTCCCACCACTGTATTTTTCTGTTGATAAAGGCGAAAGAACAAAGCTCCCACCTCTGCATCTAAGATTAATCAGGTGTGGGCTCATGCTGCAGCTCACGCTGGCAAATGTAGAGGGAACAAGGGAGAAAAGGGGCATATGATGAGGGAATGAGGAGGAGAAATACTGGAACAATGGAGGAAGATGGAGAAGCAAGGGCATATGTAGGGGAAGGTGGAGAGGAAGGGGCATAGGAATGGATGCTGGGGTAAGGAAGAGGAAAAGTAGATAGGTAGCTGCTGAGAAGGGGAGAAAGATGCAGGAGAGCAGATATTGAGGTCATGGGTATGTCAGAGAGAAAGCATCAGATTTAAGCAGAGACTTAGATAGGGTTGGAGACCAGAAGTTGTCGACAGTCTCTGAGACTGCCTGGGTATTGAGAATGTAAGTGGAGACTCGGTGCTTAGACGGCACTGTGTGTGATTGAGGACTTAAGGGATTGGGTAGAAGGATAATAGCAACTTGGCACCACAAATTATTTCCTAAGACATTTTCTTCTACTCTATGCTTTGCTGTCTTCATGCTGAAGGAAATTTCTATCTCAACTTAACCAGAAACCACTGGTTTAGGAGTTTAACTAACTAACCAGTCTAGAATTTGCATGATGAGCTATCACCATCTTCTGGAGACAGAGAAATACTGAGTATTCTATGGCTTCACAGTACCATTATGGGGTGAATCACAAATAACTTTCTCCATTTTCATTCACTGATCGACAGACACAACTCACCAGTTCTGGGCTGCTCTAGCATTTTACTGCAGCTTAGTAAATATCCCTCTAAAGCTGGGCAGGAGATATGAAGTGAATGTCTGAAAACCCATTTGCCAAGCATCTACATTCTGCAGCAGACATGCAGAGCCCTAGATTAGTCACAGTTCATTGCCTCATTGGGCTTTACGGGAAGACTGTAAATACCAAGCCTTCTTACCTGAAATTCTGCTGTTTTAGGATTAGCTATGTGCACTGCTTGTGTGGTGGAGATAGGCATGTCAAGTTTATCAGCGATATCCTCTACTGAACACTGTGGATAAAGAAAATAATAATGGATGAATAGTATAGAAAGATAAAGATTAACTATATAAATTATGTCATAGGTTTCCACCCATGTAAAAGTCTATAGCTTTATTTTTTCCTTTTTCAATATTTGCAAGATAGCACCTGTTCTTGTTGATACAACCTTAACAACATTTTAGACACAACCTGTTCATCAACATTTCAAGGATATTTCTGTTTTAAACTTGTGCCAGAGTCTGCTAACTGAGTTGGCAATGCTGGGAGCCCAACAGTCAATCTCATGGAGTGAATAGTAAAGACTATTGCAGCAGACCTGCTAGCTGTAGATTAATGCTCACACAAAATTTAAGGGGAAACATCCTACACAGAAAGTGTTACGCAGGCATGCCATCTGGAGTGGAGGGTTTGAATAAGGTAAATATGGGAGAAAAGAAGGGGTCCCCTCCCCACCTTGTGACACATATTGATGGGAATCAATCCCACAGCAATAAAGGAGGAATACAACAATTTGTCCTCTGGTAAGACTAATCAACTTCAAATGGCCTACACAGAGATCTCAATTAAAGTAGGTGGAGGCAGGATATACAACAAATAGTCTCATATAACCCAGTGTCTAATGCTTCCAAATCCAAAATTCTGATTAAGGCAGATTTTTTAGCATGGAAAGTCATAGACCTCAGTGGCGACTCGTTTCATAACAGTTCATCTGGCTCTTGTGAAACGAGTCGCCACTGAGGACTACGACTTCTATGCTAAACAAAATCTGCCTTAATCAGAACTTTGGAAGCATTATATGCTGGGTTATACGAGACTCTCTGGTAAGACTAACCAACAGGCAAGGGAGCAGCTTTAGAAAAAGATGCCGCTCAAAGGGGATTTTTTTTTAATACAGAAAAAAAACTGCACATATACTTTTGTTTTGACAGTTCATGTGGGTAGATACAGTTGCACCTACTTGTGCCTGGAGTGCTTTTTACAAAGAAAACAATGTAATTTTAACAGCACACTCTAAATGCATTATTTTCTTTTCTGCACGCCCCCTAGAATGCCTCCTCCTCAGGTAACTAAAACGTGTGCACACTGTAAAACCCGAAGCATATTTCAGCTGGGTTAAGGGTGAGCCATTTTTTAGATATTTTTACACTCAGGTAAATAGCTTTTTAAAACTGCCCTTTATATTCCCTGTTTTCTCAGCAAATGCCAGTATGCTTTCCTGCCAAGTCCTGAAAGAGTTGTAAGACAAAGGGGCTCATTTTCAAAGCACTTAGACTTACAAAGTTCCAAAGGTGCTATGGAACTTTGCAAGTCTAAGTGCTTTGAAAATACACCTCAATATCACACAACATTCCTGGCAAATCCTAAAGGCATACTTTTGAGCTCCGCCATTTGATTGCAGCACATGCCATAAACCTGCAGTGGCCTGTTTTATATGGTCTTTGAATATTTCTGTATATCTTTCTTAATACTGAACTGAAATTTAATCATTCTGTAACACTGTAAAACACTTTGCATGTTTTTCTGTTTTGACTTATAAGATTTATTGTAAAATACATCATGCTTAATTGCAGTCAACCGCATTATGCAGTATGTATTTCTCTAAATATGTGTATCTGTAAGCCACATTGAACCTAAACATTGTTTGGGAAAATGCAGGATATAAATGTCAAAATAAATAAATAAATATCAAGATGTCACCTTCGGAACCATCTCAACCTTTTGGTCCAAGTGTAGCATCAAGAATGAGGTTTTGTGCCAGATGCTGAGGGCGGTCTTTTCTAGGCCTATTGGTACAGTACTTCTCAACCCAACCCAATCTTCAGAGAACACAAAGCCAGTCAAGGTTTCAGGATATCCACAATGAATAAGCCTGAGATGGAAGCACTTACCAAGGACAGTACATGCAAACCTGGAAACCTGACTGGCTGGGTGTGCCCCAAGGACTGGGTTGAGAAACCTGTATTAGAAGGCTGAAAACTGCTCAACAGTTGGGGGGGGGGGTGGAGGGGGAGAGACGGACACTGATATGATGATCATTGACAGAGCTAAAAGATTAAGCTTCCCATTAAAAAAAAAAAAAAAAAGTTATGCATATCAGGCAGAGTGTTACAAGAAGGACGTCACCTGAGGGTAGCCATTCCCAACCAAGTCCTCAAGGCACACCTAGTCCCATCAGGTTTTCTGGATATCCACAATAAATATTCATAAGCTAGATTTGCATGCGATGGAGGCAAATGCATGCAAATCTATGTCATGCATAATTATTGCGGATATCCTGAAAACCCGATAGGAATAGGTGTGCCCTGAGGACGGGGTTTGGAATAGTTTCCTCAGGGTCTTCCTGGTAGCATCCTAAGATCCACTATTTTTAAATCTCTATATTATGTGGTCTTCTCAGAGACTGAAACCACTTCTCTGGAGCTGATCTGAAACTGATACAGACAACTATTTTTATCTGTCAAAAGCTCAATCAAAATTCAACAAGTGCAGAATTGACTTTTTTATTTTTTTTTAAAGGGGGGCACCCTATTTTTTGACAACATTTTCCCTTTTCGTTCTCCTTTACCACTCCTCTTCTCCTTCCCCTTTTCTCTGCCTCCATGTTTTGCTCTCAACTCCCCACTTTTTTCTATTCTCTCCCTTCCTCCTCCCGTCTCTTACTCCTCCAAATGCCTTCCCTCTCTCTGCCCCTCTCTATTCCTTTTCTATTGAGTACGTAATTCTGCTTCTTTTCCCAAACTATTATATTTATTGTATAACACCTTAACCTGTCTTATGCATGAAAGTTGATATATTAAATTCCCAAACAAACAAATATAAATACATTCTCCCTCTTAACTTTCAGAGGCAGTCTTTGATGGCCTGGTGTTCTGCTCCATTTGGCTGCTGCTGCAGTAGTGGTTGTCAGTCTTTGACAGGCCCTGCCAGGCTGCTCCATTTGTAGTTTCCAGTCTTGCCTTGTGAATCCACCACTGATATTTTTAGTTTGTAGTCTGAGCTGCTAGTTCCCACTTGTGACAGCGGGCATCATGAACAGATACAAACCCTTCCCTCTGAAAATGTTAAGTTCTTGCCAGCATAAAATGAACTAAATATGTACCAGAGCAAATGTGAATGCCTCCGTGAATCCAGCAGCTGCTAGGTCCTGTCTCAGCAGTTCTGTCAGCTTGTTGAGAAGAAGCTGGAAAACCAAATGGAATTAGTGATTATGCCAAATATTTACATCACTGCAAGCTACAAAAACACATTTGGTCATTAGGAGAATGGGGGGGGGGGGGGGGGGGGGGGCACCTTTTCAAGTGTTTACCTATATAGAACATAAAAAAGGTTAACTTGAATTTTACCTGTTAATTTTCTTTCCTTGAATCTTGCTAGACCAGCCTAGATACATGGGTTTAATGTCACTTTGCCAGCAGATGGAGGAAGAGAACACAGCTTTGCAGTGACATCACAACTGCCTATAAAGCACTGTTCCGATAGAACTCCAGTGATTCATGCCAAAGCTTGAAGGATTAAAGGAAAAATCAAAACCCAACCTACACAATATAAAAGTCTACCAAAACACCAACATGTGGGTGGTAAACTCCAAGTTCCCTGCAACCAGAAGGAAAATGGAAATACATACAGTATAAAACAAACCCTGCAGCCAACAAGAATTTCCAAACGAAAGAAAATTCTGACAAAAAAAAAAAAATCAGCTGACTCCTGTTTCTGCAAATTCTAGTCTGCTCTAGCAGGAATCAAAGAAAGAAAATTAACAGGTAAGATTAAACTTCACCTTCCTCATCATCCTACTAGTCCAGAAAAATTGGAATTACCCAGGCCTCTCAATCCTAGGGATGAGGAGAAGCAAAGACTGAATGGAAAAATTCAGCTTCAAAACTGCCATCCTCCTTATCCCGAACACCCAATCTGTACTGTTTCTTAATAAGAATGAAGGGAGGACCAAGTCATTGCCGTATAAATGTCCTCTGGACATACTGCATGATACTCCACCCAAGATGAGGCCTGAGCCTTTGTCAAGTAAGCCCAGAGGCCCATGTGTAACTGAAGGCTCTTCAACAAACAAGCTGAGGAAATGGCTTCTTTCACCTAATGGACTAATGAAGCCTTAAATGTGGCTTCCCTAATAGAAGGGCCACAAAAGAGAACAAACAGATGATTTGACTTCCAAAAAGGAGTTTTTCAGATAGCATAGGGGGACTTGATGTGCAATAGACTACCCTTCCTTCCCTCCTCTTTCAAGAGAGAAAGCAAAGTGATCTTTTAATTCATGTGAACAGGAGACACCACTTTAGTGAGAAATGATGGCATCGGGTGTAATGAGACCACTTCCTGGGATAAGACCAGATAAGGATCTCTGCATAACAAGGCCTACTGCTATGACATGCGCTGATCTGAACACATAACCACCAAGAATATGGTCTTGAGCAACAAATTCTTATCAAAAGCACACTGCAGAGGCTCAAAGGGTGGCTCTGTTAAGGCACATAAACTAAATACAGGTCCCACTGAGGAGCTAAGCCCCAGAATGTGTCTGATATTACTGATATCCTTCAGGACACGCACTATATTTGGGTTGAGCATTCACAGAATATCTGTAGACTCAACCTCAAAAGCACGGCATTGCTACACCAGGCTTCTCTGAAGAACAAAAACGATGGAAGAGATACCTAGATAAAGGGGAATCACCTCAGACCTTTAGACATCCTTGAATATTTGCCAAATTTAGATCAACACCACAATGGAGGTACAAGCAGCCTTGAGAAGAGTAGAAAGCACAGCAAAATACCCTATCTAACTTTGCCCTTTCAAGTGCTGGGCCACAAAAGAGGATCAAGTCAGTTCTTCCATGAGAGCTGGACCCTGATGTAACAGATGCTGCCCAAATGGAAATCAGAGGAAGACTACCACTGAGTCTCTCGAGATGAGTATATCACAGCCTCTGCAGCCAAATCGAGTACCACTAGGATGGACTGGACCAGATGGTATTCATGCCAGAGTACTGATAGAATTTTTAAAAAGTAATATGTAATTTATCTTTAAAATCAAGCATGGTACCAGAAGATTGGAGGGTGACCAATGTAACACCAATTTTTAAAAAACGTTCCAGAGGTGATCTGGAAAATTATAGACCGGACGTCGGAGCTGGGCAAAATGGTAAAGACTATTATAAAGAACAAAATTACCAAGCATATTCAAAAGCATGGATTAATGAGACAAAGCCAACATGGATTTAGTGAAGGGAAATCTTGCCTCCTATCTGGATTTTCAAAAGGCATTTGACAAAGTACCTCATGAAAGACTCCAGAGGACATTGGAGAGCCATTGGATAGGAGACAGTGCTCTACTGTGGATTAAAAAACTTGTTAAAAGATAGAAAACAAACAGAGTAGGGTTAAATGGTCAGTATTCTCAATGGAGAAGGGTAGCAAGTTGGGTTCCCCAGGGGTCTGTGCTGGGACCACTGCTTTTTAACATATTTATAAATGATCTAGAGATGGGAGTAACTAGTGAGGTAATTAAATTTGCTGATGAAACAAAGTTATTCAAAGTTGTTAAATCGCAAGAGGATTGTGAAAAATTACAAGAGGACCTTATGAGACTAGGCATCCAAATGGCAAAATTCTGCTGCACGACTAATATTCCGCCAGTGTCATTATGCTCATTATAGCCCTCTCCTCAAGTCACTTCACTGGCTCCCTATCCGTTTCCGCATACAGTTCAAACTCCTCTTATTGACTTACAAGTGCATTCACTCTGCAGCTCCTCAGCACCTCTCCACTCTCATCTCTCCCTACACTCCTCCCCGGGAACTCCGTACACTGGGTAAATCTCTCTTATTTGCACCCTTCTTCTCCACTGCTGACTCCAGACTCCGTTCCTTTTATCTTGCTGCGCCATGTGCCTGGAATAGACTTCCTGAGCCGGTACGTCAAGCTCCATCTCTGGCCATCTTCAAATCTAAGCTAAAAACCCACCTTTTTGATGCTGCTTTTAACTCCTAACCCTTATTCACTTGTTCAGAACCCTTATTTTATCAACCTCACTTTAATATTCCCTTATCTCTTGTTTGTCCTGTTTGTCCTAATTAGATTGTAAGCTCTGTCGAGCAGGGACTGTCTCTTCATGTTCAAGTGTACAGCGCTGCTTACGTCTAGTAGTGCTATAGAAATGATAAGTAGTAGTAGATGACGTTTAATGTGAGCAAGCGCACAATGATGAATGTGGGAAAGAGGAACATTAAGACTTTAGTTACGTGATGCAAGGTTCCACACTGGAAGTCACTAACTAGGAAAGGGATCACGGTGTCTTCGATGATATGTTGAAACCCTCTGCTGAGTGATGCGGTGGCTAAGAAAGCAAACAGAATATTAGGTATTATTAGGAAAGGAATGGAAAACAAAAATGTGGACGTTATAATGCCTTTGTATCGCTCCATGGTGCAACTGCACCTTGAATATTGTACGCAATTCTAGTCACCACATCTCAAAAAAGATATAGTGGAATTAGAAAAGGTACAGAGAAAGGCGATGAAAATAACAATGGCTAAAGCGGCTAGGGTTCTTCAGCCTGGAGAAAAGACAGCTGAGGGGAGATATGATAGAGGTCTATAAAATCACGAGTGGAGTGGAACAGGTAGACGTGAATCTCTTGTTTACTCTTTCCAAAAATGGTAGGACTAGGGGGCACACAATGAAGCTACAAAGTAGTAAATTTAAAACAAAGAGAAAATATTTCGTCACTCAGCATGTAATTAAATTTGTTGCCAGAGAATGTAGTAAAAGCAATTAGCTTAGTGGTGTTTTAAAAAGGTTTGGACAGCTTCCTAAAAGAAAAGTCCATAAGCCATTATTAAAATGGACTTGGGGAAAATCCACTGCTTATTTCTAGGATAAGCAGCATAAAATGTATTGTACTGTTTTGGGATCTAGCCAAGTACTTGTAACCTGGATTTGTCACTGTTGGAACCAGGATGCTGGGCTTGATGGACCTTCGGTCTGTCCCAGTACAGCAATACTTATGTTCTTATGTACTGCTGAAGGATGATCCTCTATCCTTATGAGTGTCCATTCAATCAACCGGGGGGGGGGGGGGGTAACCTGTAAAGAAGAGAGTACCTCGGACATGGCTGCAGAAGATCCTGAGATGCCAGAAGACCCTGAGATCCCAGTTCCCATTGCCAATTGAAAAAATTATCATGACCTGCATTGTGTCATCTTGCCATAAGGTCCATGAACAAACTCTTTAGATTTCGACTATCTTCTAAAAGGCAACTGTACTCTACTCCAACTCCCCAGGATCCAACAGTCTTGACTAAGGAAATCATCTTGATTGTTCTCTGCTTCTGCTATGTGGGCTGTGGACAGCTGAGCGAGGTTCTTGCTTCCCAAGTGACCAAACATGAGTTTCTCATTGCCTTTTGTCCAACTACAGCAGTCGCATTGTCACATAGAAATCATACTGCCATTTCCTTGACCACAGGAAGAGAACAAAGCAGGACAACCTCACCTCTTCTTTGTAAAACCAGAGACCCTAAGCCTCCTGTTCCAGACAATGGGTTCCCCAGCTTTGCACACTCACATCAGACATAAACACAAACCATGTCGGAGGATCTAGCTCCATCTCTTTCACCAGAGTTTTGCTGGACAACGACCAGGAGAGGCTTCTCCACCTTTGGCACACCAGAGGTATATGGACTTGAAAGTCTTGTAACTGTGGGGACCACCAGGACAGTATGAGCTCTGGTCCACAGGATCAATTCCAGGATGTCTACCATGGAACCCAGAAGCTGGAGATAATTCATGCTATTGGCAATCTCTGTGAGAAGATATTCCTGGCTAGAGTCTGAAGTTGTCCACTCTCCCAGGTTATGAATACCAAGCCAGAAGAGTACCAAAAAGAGCAGCCAAGAACTCCAAGGAGTGGATTAGAATCAATCTGTTCTCTCTGTAATTCAATACCCAGCCCAGCTTCTCCAGGAGTCCTAGGACCCTGGAAATAGCCAGCTAAGCCTCCTGCTCCGACATGACTTGAATAAACAAATCATCCGTATCTGGATGAACCAAGATGCCCTCTCAACACAGAGAAGCATAGAAACAGACAGCAGATAAAGGCCAAATTGCCCACCCAGTCTACCCATCCACTGCATCCACTATCTCCTCCTCTCCCCCCTAAGAGATCCCACAAGCCTGTCTCACGTTTTCTTAAATTCAGACACAGTCCTCACCTCTACCACCTTCATTGGTAGGCTATTCCATACATCCACCATCCTTTCCATGAAAAACTATTTCCTTAGATTACTCGTAAGCCTATAACCTCTTAACTTCATCATATACCCTCTCATTCCAGAGTTGTCCTTCATTTGAAAAAGGTTGCCTCCTATACATTAATACATAAGTACATAAGTAGTGCCATACTGGGAAAGACCAAAGGTCCATCTAGCCCAGCATCCTGTCACCGACAGTGGCCAATCCAGGTCAAGGGCACCTGGCACGCTCCCCAAACGTAAAAACATTCCAGACAAGTTATACCTAAAAATGAGGAATTTTTCCAGTCCATTTAATAGCGGTCTATGGACTTGTCCTTTAGGAATCTATCTAACCCCTTTTTAAACTCCGTCAAGCTAACCGCCCGTACCACGTTCTCCGGCAATGAATTCCAGAGTCTAATTACACGTTGGGTGAAGAAAAATTTTCTCCGATTCGTTTTAAATTTACCACACTGTAGCTTCAACTCATGCCCTCTAGTCCTAGTATTTTTGGATAGCGTGAACAGTCGCTTCACATCCACCCGATCCATTCCACTCATTATTTTATACACTTCTATCATATCTCCCCTCAGCCGTCTCTTCTCCAAGCTGAAAAGCCCTAGCCTTCTCAGCCTCTCTTCATAGGAAGTCGTCCCATCCCCACTATCATTTTCGTCGCCCTTCGCTGTACCTTTTCCAATTCTACTATATCTTTTTTGAGATACGGAGACCAGTACTGAACACAATACTCCAGGTGCGGTCGCACCATGGAGCGATACAACGGCATTATAACATCCGCACACCTGGACTCCATACCCTTCCTAATAACACCCAACATTCTATTCGCTTTCCTAGCCGCAGCAGCACACTGAGCAGAAGGTTTCAGCGTATCATCGACGACGACACCCAGATCCCTTTCTTGATCCGTAACTCCTAACGCGGAACCTTGCAAGACGTAGCTATAATTCGGGTTCCTCTTACCCACATGCATCACTTTGCACTTGTCAACATTGAACTTCATCTGCCACTTGCACGCCCATTCTCCCAGTCTCGCAAGGTCCTCCTGTAATCGTTCACATTCCTCCTGCGACTTGACGACCCTGAATAATTTTGTGTCATCGGCGAATTTAATTACCTCACTAGTTATTCCCATCTCTAGGTCATTTATAAATACATTAAAAAGCAACGGACCCAGCACAGACCCCTGCGGGACCCCACTAACTACCCTCCTCCACTGAGAATACTGGCCACGCAATCCTACTCTCTGCTTCCTATCTTTCAACCAGTTCTTAATCCATAATAATACCCTACCTCCGATTCCATGACTCTGCAATTTCTTCAGGAGTCTTTCGTGCGGCACTTTGTCAAACGCCTTCTGAAAATCCAGATATACAATATCAACCGGCTCCCCATTGTCTACATGTTTGCTTACCCCCTCAAAAAATGCATTAGATTGGTGAGGCAAGACTTCCCTTCACTAAATCCGTGCTGACTTTGTCTCATCAGTCCATGTTTTTGTATATGCTCTGCAATTTTATTCTTAATAATAGCCTCCACCATCTTGCCCGGCACCGACGTCAGACTCACCGGTCTATAATTTCCCGGATCTCCTCTGGAACCTTTCTTAAAAATCGGAGTAACATTGGCTACCCTCCAGTCTTCCGGTATTACACTCGATTTTAGGGACAGATTGCATATTTCTAACAGTAGCTCCGCAAGTTCATTTTTTAGTTCTATTAATACTCTGGGATGAATACCATCAGGTCCCGGTGATTTACTACTCTTCAGCTTGCTGAACTGACCCATTACATCCTCCAAGGTTACAGAGAATTTGTTTAGTTTCTCCGACTCCCCCGCTTCAAATATTCTTTCCGGCACCGGTGTCCCCCCCAAATCCTCCTCGGTGAAGACCGAAGCAAAGAATTCATTTAATTTCTCCGCTACGGCTTTGTCCTCCTTGATCGCCCCTTTAACACCATTTTCGTCCAGCGGCCCAACCGACTCTTTGGCCGGTTTCCTGCTTTTAATGTATCTAAAAAAGTTTTTACTATGTATTTTTGCTTCCAACGCTAATTTCTTCTCAAAGTCCTTTTTTGCCCTCCTTATCTCCGCTTTGCATTTGGCTTGGCATTCCTTATGATCTATCCTGTTACTTTCAGTTGGTTCTCTTCTCCACTTTCTGAAGGATTGTTTTTTGGCTCTAATGATTTCCTTTATCTTACTGTTTAGCCACGCCGGCTGACGTTTAGTCTTTTTTCCCTTTTTTCTAATACGTGGAATATATTTGTCCTGAACCTCCAGGATGGTGTTTTTAAACAGCATCCACGCCTGATGCAAGTTTTTTACTCTGCGAGCTGCTCCTTTCAGTCTTTTTTTCACCATTTTTCTCATTTTGTCGTAATCACCTTTTCTATAGTTAAACGCTAGCGTACTTGATTTCCTAGTTTCACTTCCTTCAATGCCAATATCAAAACCGATCATATTATGATCACTGTTATCAAGCGGCCCTCGTATCGTTACCCCCTGCACTAGATCATGAGCACCACTAAGGACTAAGTCTAGTATTTTTCCTTCTCTTGTCGGCTCCTGAACTAGCTGTTCCATGAAGCTGTCCTTGATTTCATCAAGAAATCTTATGTCCCTTGCGTGTACAGATGTTACATTAACCCAGTCTATATGCGGGTAATGCCACAGAGATATTCAAATGTCTTTCATATTCCCTCTCTCCTGCCTTTCTTCCAGAGTATACATATTGAAGTCTGTCCCCATATGCTTTATGACAGACCACTGGCCATGCAAGTTTGTAGCTACCCTCTGGACTGGCTCCATCCAGTTTCTCTCTCTTTGAAGGTGCAGTCTCCAGAATTGCATACAGTATTCTAAATAGGGCCTTCCAAAGACTTGTAAAAGGGCATTATCACTGCTTTTTTTCTGTTGGCCATTCCTCTCCCTATACACCCGAGAATCCTTCTGGCTTTGACCGTTGCCTTTTCTACCTGTTTGGCCACCTTAAGATCATCACATATGACCACCCACAATTCACGCTTTTCTTTCATACATAGAAGCACTTCACCCCCTATTACTACACAGGGTCATGCACTTGGATTTTTGCAACCCAAGTGCATCACTGCATTTTTTTTTAGCATTAAATCTTGGTTGCCAATTTCTGGACCACTCTTTGCTAGATCCCTCCTCATTTTATCCGCACCCTCCAGGGTGTCTCCCCTATTACAGAGTCTGGTATTATCTGCAAAGAGATAAACCTAATCAGACTGTCCTTCCACAATATCACTCACAAAGATGTTAAACAGAGTCAGCCCAAACACCAATCCCTGCAATACAACACTGATAAACATCCTGTTCCTCGGAGCAAACTCCATTTACCACAACTCTGTTTCCTTTCACTTAACCAGTTTTAAACTGAGTCAGTCACCGAGGGAACGCGTTTATTTATCAGTCGCCTATGCGGAACAGTGTCAAAGGCTTTGCTAAAGTCCAAGCATACCACATCTAGCAACCCTCCCATAGCCAACTGCTTGGTAACTCATTCAAAGTCACCATTACTTTAAAGAACATTTGAGGTGAAATGGCCAGCCCAATGACAACACCTGCCCAAGATGCAGAACCATAGCCATCTGGTTCTCTGGGTGGACTGGAATATGGAAGTAGGCTTCCAACAAATTCAGAGAAGATAGAACTTCCCTTTCTTGACTGCCATCACCACCAATCTGAGAATTTCCATCTGAAACCAAAGGGCCCATAGGTAACAGATGACACTCTTCAGATCCAGAATGGGCCTGAAGGAATTAGAAACTAGGTCTTTGGCTTCCAGAGTCAGGAAGCTGACCAAGATAAATTCTACCACCACTCTCTTTGCCCGTGAAGGGCAAAGGGAAATAAAGGCATCAGAACAGAAGACAACACCAGAGCATACTCATTTTTAATGATGTTGAGGACCCAGAGATCTAAGATAATGTGGGTCCACCCCTAGTAAAACTGTTGGAGGCACCCCCCTCCCAACCTACATCATTTAGAGTAAACCCATAGACTCTCACTGGGTGGCTTGGCCACGCCTGAAGTCCGACAGCCTTGAGTCTTCAATTTCCACACTCCCCAAAATGGCTGACTGATTCATAAAGTGGTTACTTGATGACAACGGCTGTTTCCTAAGATAATAATACCTCAAAAATGGTCCCAGTTTTTAGGTGCTCTTGCTGATGCATGTGACTGACAATATGGCAACTTCTGGGGCTTGTATTCTCCCAGGTCCTCCACCAAAGTCTTAAGCTCTTCCAGAAGACAGCCTTTAAATGAAAGCCTTCTATGATGTACCCTAGAGGCCATATCTGCCACTCAGCCATAAAAATCATCCTGCTGTAACCACAGATGCTGAGAGACAAACTAAATCATAATGGGCATCTGTAAGAAAAGTCACCATGTATTCCAAATGCACTACTTCTATGCTTTCTAGAGGATGCTAAATCCAGCGCAGCAAGGCACATGTGACACAGCCTCCCCAGACCAACGCTTGACCAAGATCAGAATCATTAAGCTTTTTTTTTTAACCCTAGAGAAAGAATGGGAGGAAAAATCTCAAATTAATCAATTCTGTGTTTTTGTAGGCCACTTGAAAATATACTTAGAAAAATACCAACACACAATATAATAAAGCAGCAACTGTGATGTTCTTGTGCAAGAGTCACTCAGGTTATCGAATGAGTGGCTTTAAAGAACTGGAATGTCCTATAGAATATTTCAACACAGATTCCTCTAAGTCTCTAATGAAAAAGAATGCTACAAAGTTCTGAATATCTGTTTGTATTTTCTCAAGCTCCTGAAAGGGATTATCTCATAACAAGCAACTAATACATTCATGCTCTTCAGTGACACCTCCAAAGATTCCATTTCTTCAGTAAAAAAAATAAAATAAAAAATTTGAGTCACCTGAGAATAGCTACCCAGTGACTACCTGCTTAAAAGTTTACCAGTCAGAAATCTTTAAACAAATTGCTTTCACTGTGAAAGAAACAAACACATCATTGTCAGAAGACAACATGCCAACAGCAAAAAGAGCCTCACTTCAACAGGGATATGAATATTTAAAAATAAGAAGAAGACCGCCAAAAACAGTTCTTAGATTTAGCATAGTGCTTTTCAATTCTTTTGTGGCCATGACCCAAGATTGCGGCCTAATAAAATTGTGTGACTACCAGAACTCCAGAATGATGCACCTGTGGAAAGCTCACCCAAGATTTGTGACTCAATTTGAGGTCACAACCTACAGTTTGGAAAGCTCTGATTTAGCATCTGTACAGTTTTTATGATACCATTTCCAGCGATTAATTATGAAGATCCTAGAAAGGAACACCAAGAATTTGCTGAACTAACATATAGCTAGAATCCATGCAAAAGGTTTCAGTATCACTTATGGTTTACCTATCAACTGGTAAGACAGGTAAGTCACGGAGCAGATAAACAATAGCAAAGGGTCCGATATTCAAAACTGACTTATACATTTAGGACTAGATTCTATATATGGTGCCTGAAAAATCATCGCCGAAAATATTTCCGCCTAGTCGTATTCTGTAAACTGCATTTAGGTGTGGTTTATAGCATTACACCTAGCGGCCATGCCTGTGCCTAACTCTAGGTGTGTCCATTTACGCCAATTAAAACTTGGTGTAAATACCAGTGCCCAAGTTAGGTGCAAAGCAGGTGTATTCTATAACCCTGCATGTAGATTTTTTGAACACCCATGGCCCGCCCATGACCACGTCCCCATTTTGGCAGTGCACATTAGAATTTATGTGCACCACTTTACAGAATATGCCTAGCAAGTTGTGTGTATGAACTCTAATTAATACCAGTGTCAATAACTGCTTGTTAAGTGACAATTATCGGCGCTGATTGGCTTGTTAAGTAATTAAATACGACTGGATTTGCTTGTGCAATTTATAGAATCTGGGGATAAATGGCAGCCACTAAAAGTATAAAGTCTGTTAACCAAGGATTTTCAGCAGCACTATCAGACACGGTCTACAAAAATCCTTCTAACCACAGCAGCACTTCCTGGATAGTGCAAGAACAGAATGACTAGGTATATGGATAGCAGCGATATTCAGCCTTAATCTACACAGTTAAGCTATTTAATTTAGCCTTTAAAAAAAAGGCCTAAATTAAATTTGCTTAGCTATACATATAGCAACTGAATACTGCTCCTATACAAATAGCTAGTGGTGGTGACCACATTATCACCCTAATTCTATATATGACACTCAAAAAACTGAATGGGCACATTTTTAGTGCTGATAATTGGGTGATCATAATTATCGGCGTCAATTGGCATTAATTTAGAATTGGAATATTTATATATATACTGCCTTTATCCAAGGTGGACATACAAAGATAACATACATAACACCACACACAGACAAGGACATATTCAGGCAATACGGACCATTGTAACATTAACAAGAATACCAGATTAAAGTGAGTCCATAAGTTCACAAAACAGCAAAAACCAGGAAGGCACGGAAAATAATTCCTCAAAGCTATTAGGCATATTTAGGCGCTGGGATACGCACATAAATTTTACATGCTGATCCAAAAAGGGGGTGTTCCTGGAATTTGCACACAGTTTTACACAATAAGGGAGATCCAATTTAGGAACAAGAATTTACAGCAGATTTTAGTTGGTGTAAATCCTTACACCCAAAACTGAGTGCTGATCTCACTGCCAAACGCTATTCTATAAACTGTGTCCAGCACTGAGCACCACTTATAGAATAGCACTTAGTGCTAATTTTTACTGGCACCATATACTGAATTTACTCCTATATGTATATTCAGTGCTGCCACCTATCTCTATAGTGACACTGAATATGCACATTTATTTAAATACCAATGGCTCGCGTTTAGAAAAATGCGAACCCAGCTTTAAAAACTTGACTGGAATCTTTTCAAAAGGTAACTAAAAAAAACAAAACAAAACAAAACAAAAACCACCAAACAGCCCCTGTCAAAACTAGCAGAGATCTTCCCTCCATGCAGATCTGAAGAGGCATCTGTTTCATATCCTCTACATGCCAACTGCCTCTCAAGGCATGTCATAATATAGAATAACTCAAGTGTTCTGTTCTTTCCCCAGTCTTCCTGGCACCCCTGCTACTTTAATGACAATACAGTGTTTATTTAAGGGTGCAATCTTACTTGATTTGCTATGGTGTATGTTTTCGGAATAGTCATCTGAATGTTATTATAACCATAAGCTATAGCAGCATCTTCCACGATGTCACAGGCATGGATAACATCTGCGCGGGTAGGAGGTATTTCAATTTCTATCTGTTTTCCATCCTCCATGACACGAGATTTCAAATACATCCTGGTCAGCAGCTTTGCAAGGCTGGCTGGAGTTTCACTGAAAAGAACAAAATACACACATAAAATATGACGACACTGTCATACTGTACTGTATTTAAACTGTCCCAAATGGGCCAGCCACATGGTAAACTGGTAGAATTAACACGAGTGTCCTGTCTGCTTAGGCTGAAGACACAGGCACCAAAGAGCGGGAAATTAAAGAAGGCGCAAACAGACAAAATTTAATCAAAAGTATTTTGTAGCAATGATAAAAACTCTCAAATGACTGGACACAGCACCATGTTTCTGCACAATAGAGCCGGCTTCAGGAGTCTTACACTGATGAGTCGGTCTAGGGGTCTTGATAAAGACCGTACATAAATAATAAATGCCCTTTGCCAAAACAATTCATAGCAACCACTCAGTAATCCAATAAAATATTGTTGTGGGGCTAAGGTGTAAACTGAGATACATATGAAGACCCGTATCTGCATCTGCATCTCACACCTCTCGGGGTGCTTCCTTTATACTGTCTCAACCCAGTGGATTCCAATGGGATCCAGCTTTGTCAGCAGAACTTGCTATCCCTTATCAGTTGATAAGGAACCGATAAGGGTGACTTCATTGGGTCCCAGGTTCTAACTATACACAAAAGGGGTGCAAAGCACAGCTGGCGAGATGACTTCATCGGTCACTCTGCCCTTCTCAGCTCTTCTCAGCTCCCCCCTCCCTCCGAGTACTCTCTAACTACGTACATCTACCCCTTTATCTACATTCATTAGCCCAAAACATCTTTCATGACTCTTCACCGATGCCAGTCCCAGGCATGTTTATAAGAGCAAAGGACCCCCTCCCGTGCCAGCTCCCTGAGAACTCAGTTCAGCTTGTGCTGCAGAAAAATGTATTTTGTATCAGAGATGACTTTGGATTTTTAAGAGAAGCCTAGCTCTTATTATGAGCTCTTATTATGTACGCCTTAGCACCACAACATCTTTTATTGGATTACTGAGTGGTTGCTATGAATTGTTTTGGCATAGTGCATTTATTATTTATGCACGGTCTTTTTCAAGACCCCTATATATCATTTTACGCTGCTGTCCAGCCTTTTATTGTAGGACTCATCAGTGTAAGACTCCTGAAGCAGGCACTATTGTGCCGAAACATGTTTACGTGTCGAGTCATTTGAGAATTGTTTTTACAATTGCTACAAAAGACTTTCAATTAAATTTAGCTTGTTTATCCCATTATCTGTTTAAGCCTTCTTCCAAATCCCGTTCTTTGGTGTCTTGCTCTCACTTCGTGGGATTTGTTTTGTGTTCAGTTACCGGTAGGCTGAAGACATCACATATATGATATATTTGGATCCCTGGGAATGGAGACACAGCATACTGGGGTAATTTTCTAACAAGGTACCTTACTCAAAGTTGGGGAAAGTGTGCTATTTTAAGACTACTTACAAAGACAACTAGAAGTCTATGTGCTTTTATAAAATAAGCACTCAAAACTAGCCCCAAAAAGCAAACAAATTTGCATACACAAGTTTACATCTGCTTTCTGGAGGCCCTGATATGTATTCTATGAACATACCCTCATATTTATAAAAATGTGCACATATATCTCAACTCCACCTCAATGACTAATGTTTGAACATTTAAGCTCTTTTGATAAGATAAATGAAATTAGAAATGAAAAAGCGAATCACTAATTTGTACTACGTCTGTAATGTCACAAGTGAAGATTAGCCAAAGTAGGGAAAAGCATAACAGTTGAATACACATTAGACCTATACATGGGAGGGATCCTTTTACTAAAGCTTAAGCATATGCTAAATGCTGCATGTCTTATTTGATACTTATGGGCCACTTAGCACTTGCTAATGTCCATCAGTGTGTGCTAAGCTTTAGTAGAAGGGTCCCTATGCCTACTTGGCGATGTGTATCCTTTTACATGTGTAACCCATGGGATAATTTGAGAGTTTTAGCTGCAAAAAAAAAAAAAGTTTATAATATTTCCCCCAAGCAATATTATAAAACAACATTTATGTTCACAAAAAGCTTTTTAAGAGCATTGCTTACCCATATACTTTTTAACCACAACAGGAAGAAGCATTCTGTGGAGCAGGGTTTGGAAACAGGTGTATTTTTTTTTTTAATTTTCAGAAGTATATATGGATTTTCTCTTGGAAAAATTATCCTTACATATTAGCACTTGCAATTTTGTGCAAGTAATTTTCCTTATACAGTTTTAAAATGAAAGTACTAATTCAATGAGGAGGTTTTCTGTATGGGAGGCGTTTATGGGAAGTTATGTGGATTTGGTTGATATGATGTGTGTTATTTGTGATTTCTGTATTTGGTACTCAAACCAGAAAACATTTTCAGAACAAAAATTGAAAGTTAAAAAAAATAAAAGTACAACTTCATTCTGACTTTTGAAAATCAGTGTAAATTCAACAATTAAGAAGTACCAGTGGTCTTTGCACCTGTCTAGCTAGTTAGTCTAAGAATTACTACTGAGGGGGCTATTTCCTAAACCATATGGCCAGTTTAATTGGTGGTCTAAACTAGAGAGTTGCATGGGGACAGAAATCTAACCCATCCCCAATGGAATCCAACTCGTCCCCATCTGCCCCCGTAGGGACTCTAACCCATCCCCGTCGGGAATCTAACCCATCCCCGCCTGTCCCTGCGGGAAATCTAACCCATCCCTGCCCATCCCCGCAAGAATTTAACCTGTCCTCACCCAGTCCTGCAAGAATTTAATGTGAATATATATATGGCCGCCCTTGCTCTCAGTAAAATACAGGTCAATGGCTCAGGCTAAAGAGCTAGGCCTCTACGAGCAAATGGCTCATAATAAGAGCTAGGCTTCTCTTAAAAATCCAAAGTCATCTCTGATACAAAATACATTTTTCTGCAGCACAAGCTGAACTGAGTTTTCAGGGAGCTGGCACGGGAGGGGGTCCTTTGCTCTTATAAACATGCCTGGGACTGGCATCGGTGAAGAGTCATGAAAGATGTTTTGGGCTAATGAATGTAGATAAAGGGATAGATGTACGTAGTTAGAGAGTACTCAGAGGGAGGGGGGAGCTGAGAAGAGCTGAGAAGGGCAGAGTGACCGATGAAGTCATCTCGCCAGCTGTGCTTTGCACCCCTTTTGTGTATAGTTAGAACCTGGGACCCAATGAAGTCACCCTTATCGGTTCCTTATCAACTGATAAGGGATAGCAAGTTCTGCTGACAAAGCTGGATCCCATTGGAATCCACTGGGTTGAGACAGTATAAAGGAAGCACCCCGAGAGGTGTGAGATGCAGATGCTGATGGAGGAGAAAGACAGAACACCACCGAGAGCTGGTGTGTCGTGTGATTCTGTTCCACTGTATGATTGACTGAATTGCTGGTATCCTCATTATTGGGTAATGTATCAATGCTAATTAATACTAATAAACTATATCTCTTTAACTAATTAAAACTGGGTTCCTCTTTAATTACAGACTTAGCTACGACTGAGTCTGTTCCGAACTGCCATGAGCAGATTCAAGGTTGGGAAAGCTAGATATGTAACTTTGCCCAGAGAGATGAGACGGGCCACTGCTTCCGCTGCCTGATTAGTAAAGGCAGATTCTAAGAAAATAAACAAATGGTACATTTAAAAAATTGCTATCGGCTCTCTCAGTCTCTATCTGGGTTTGAGCCGCAGCACTGCAGGCAAGGAAGTAATGGAAGTTGGAACACTCTGGTGTGCACATGTAAAACTACTCTGATTCACTGGCAATGTGTGCTAAGAGATCGCCACATGCACATGGCTGTAGGTCAGGTGACATCTGATGCTCGTGCCTATGTTGGAACTGAGGTCTGCGCATCAGCCCGGGAGCAGAGAGGATTAATAGTAACATAGTAAATGACAGCAGATAAAAACCAGATCGGTTCATCCAGTCTGCCCAATAGTCACAATCATTATCAATTCATGATTAAATCAACAATGTGTGTGATATTATATACTTGATTATGGTCTTTCTGTGGCATTTCTGGGACATAGAACAAAGAAGTCCGCCTGGCCCTATCCTTATGTTCCAACTGCTGGAGTTGCCCTCGAAGCCCACTCCAGCCTATTTATCTTCTCATTTGTGGGACACAGACCACAAAAGTCTGTCCAGCACTGTCCTCATGTTCCAGCCACTAAAGTTGCTGTCTAAACTCTTTCCAGCCCATCCTAAACCAGATTGTCATATATGAGACACAGACCGTACAGGTCTCCCGGTATCAGCCTTAGTTCATCACAGAAAGAGTCACCATCTAAGTGTCACTCAACACATCCACACACAAGCAGCCATTTAATTTTAGGTTTTTTTATAACTTTAATTTTCTAATTAGAGATTCTCTGTGTTCATCCCATACCTTTTTGAATTTCATCACCATCTATGTCTCTACCACCTCCTTAATGGAGACTTTCTGCATCTGTGCTGTTAAAGCAAGGAGGAGGAGGAGACAGCACTCAAAGAACTTGGTACTCGGTAGGTGAGAGGCTGGCACAAGTGCAGCATACACTTCCACGAGAACCCCGCAGGAACTCCTTCCATCCCCACGGGAACCCCGCAGGAACTCCTTCCGTCCCCCGCAGGAACTACTTCCGTCCCCACGGGAACCCCGCAGGAACTACTTCCTTCCCCACGGGATCCCTGAAGAACTGCTTCCATCCTTGCAGGAATGCCGCGGGTTCCGCGGGATTCCCATGAACCCCGTTCCCGTGCAGGTCTCTAGTCTAAACAATGGCACTCCCCCTTTAAGCAGCACTGTTTCACAATGCACTTAATACCTTTAGCCACATTTAAGAGAGGCATTCAGAGAGGTATATTTTGGACGACACTGGAGAATAATGTGCATAGATTTTGTTTTCAAATCCATACATACCAGCATTTATGAAAAGCTGATACAAAGCCAGGTACTCTTTAGTTGTTGTACTTGTAAATAAAGAAAATATGTGCATACTTTAGCTTTGAAGATTATGTACATGGTCCCCAGAGTCATCTATAATCAAATCACTGAATGATGTCTGTTGCATCCTGTACCACAGATAAATCCCCATCTCTGCTTTCTTAAACCATACCTGATTCCTAGCTGTTTGTTAATTACATTGGCTTTCAGCACCTCCTTCCTGTAAGCCAGTTCCTGAAAAGAGAGGGGGAGCAAGTTAGCCAGTGTGCAAAACTAAAAGGTTATAGCCTCTTTCCCCCAGGTTCACTGTATCTAATTTTTTAAAGGAAAAATTAATTCTTACCTGATAATTTTCTTTCAATTAGTCCCAACAGATCAATCCAGAGACTTGTGGGTTGTGTTCCTCTACCAGCAGGTGAAAATAGAGAGAACCTCCGAGGTTTGCTATATGTGGACCTGTGCAGCCAACTGAACCTCAGTATGAACGATATCAAAGCAGTGGAATGGAAACAATAGAAAACTCTCTTGACATTGTCAGACCAATTGCCCAACATACTTCCACCACTTCTATATTTATTTATTTTATTTTTTTAATCAAATGAAGGAACATTCAGAACGGAACCCAAAAAAAAAAAAACTAACCAATCACAACAAAACCGCAGACAGTAAACCCAGGGGGGGGGCCTCTGGATTGATCTGTGGGACGCCATGGAAGGAAAAATTAATTCTTACCTGATAATTTTCTTTCCGTTAGTCCCAACAGATCAATCCAGAGACTTGTGGGATGTACCCAAGCAGTCCTCAAGTAGGGCGGGACACCCCCAATCCGGCAGAAATCACCGACAAGCCAAACACCGCATCTTGACGAACTGCCACATCCACCCAATAAAGATGAGTAAATGTATGGACCGAAGCCCATGTAGCTGCCCTGCAGATATCTTCCAGAGAAACCAAATGGGACTCTGCATAGGAGGAAGCTTGACCTCGCATAGAATGAGCACAAACTTGCAAAGGGGCTTGCTTGCCCAATGCCACGTATGCCGAAGAGAAGGCCTCCCGCAACCAACGGGCTATGGTGTCTTTGGACGCCATATGACCCTTCTTTCTGCCTCCAAAAAGGACAAAAAGATGGTCAGAAAGACGAAATTCATTCGTCACCTCCAAATACCTGAGAAGAGCCCATCTCACGTCGAGGCAGCAAAGAGCCCGGAATTGTTCAGGGTAATCTTCCTGGCGGAAGGCCGGCAAATGCAGGGACTGCCCCAAGTGGAAACAAGAAACCACCTTGGGCAAAAACGAAGGAACTGTCCTAATCGATATCCCCGCCTCCGTAAAACGCAGGAAGGGGTCTCTGCAAGAAAGGGCCTGCAACTCTGAAATTCTCCGAACGGACATAATGGTTACTAGGAAAATCGCCTTCAAGGTGAGATCCTTAATCGTAATCCCCAATAAGGGTTCGAAAGGAGGATGCTGAAGCGCTTTGAGAACTAGATTAAGGTTCCAGGATGGCAGAACTGGCAAGTGAGGAAGGCGCAAACGATTTATGCCCCTCAAGAAACGAACTACATCCGGGTGGGAGGTGATGGATGCCCCCTGAAGCCGGCCTCTAAAACATGCCAGAGCTGCCACCTGCACCTTAAGAGAACTCAACGAGAGTAATTTTTGTACAGCCTCCTGAAGAAACACGAGGATAACCGATACTGAAGCCGAAGCCGCTGACAATCCCAAACTCGCACACCACGAACTGAAGGTAAGCCACACCCTAGCATAAGCTATCGAGGTGGATCTTTTCTGAGCCTACAGCATCGTAGCAATAACTGCGTCCGGATACCCTTTTCTTCTCAACCTCGCCCTTTCAAGGGCCAGGCCGTAAGACTAAAGGGGGAGGGATCCGCCATCGTGATTGACCCCTGCAGCACGAGGCTGTCCTGCGCCGGTAGCAGAAAAGGACGATCGAACAGAAGCCTGATCACATCTGCATACCAGGGCCGTCTGGGCCAATCCGGGGCCACTAGGATCACTCGACCGAGCTTCTCATTTTCCCCCCCCCCAAACCCACCTCCCCGCTCCCCCCGTTTTCTATTTCTGTTGATGGCTCTCTCATTCTCCCTGTCTCCTCAGCTCGAAACCTTGGGGTGATCTTTGACTCTTCTCTCTCCTTCTCTGCTCATATCCAGCAGATCGCCAAGACCTGTCGTTTCTTTCTTTACAACATCCGTAAAATCCGCCCCTTTCTTTCCGAGCACTCTACCAAAACCCTCATCCACACCCTTGTCACCTCTCGTTTAGACTACTGCAATCTGCTTCTTGCTGGCCTCCCACTTAGTCACCTCTCCCCCCTCCAGTCAGTTCAAAACTCTGCTGCCCGTCTCGTCTTCCGCCAGGGTCGCTTTACTCATACTACCCCTCTCCTCAAGACCCTTCACTGGCTCCCTATCCGTTTTCGCATCCTGTTCAAACTTCTTCTACTAACCTATAAATGTACTCACTCTGCTGCTCCCCAGTATCTCTCCACACTCGTCCTTCCCTACACCCCTTCCCGTGCACTCCGTTCCATGGATAAATCCTTCTTATCTGTTCCCTTCTCCACTACTGCCAACTCCAGACTTCACGCCTTCTGTCTCGCTGCACCCTACGCCTGGAATAAACTTCCTGAGCCCCTACGTCTTGTCCCATCCTTGGCCACCTTTAAATCTAGACTGAAAGCCCACCTCTTTAACATTGCTTTTGACTCGTAACCACTCGCCTCCATCTACCCTCCTCTCTTCCTTCTCGTTCACATTAATTGACTTGATTTGCTTACTTTATTTATTTTTTTTGTCTATTAGATTGTAAGCTCTTTGAGCAGGGACTGTCTTTCTTCTATGTTTGTGCAGCGCTGCGTATACCTTGTAGCGCTATAGAAATGCTAAATACTAGTAGTAGTAAGTCAGTAACCTGCCCACCATTGGCCACGGGGGAAAGGCATAGAGCAGGCCCCTGGGCCAAGATTGAAGAAGTGCATCGATGCCTTCTAAGCCCAACTCTCGTCCCCTGCTGAGGAAACGGGGAACCTTCGCATTGAATGCGGTGGCCATTAAGTCCATCTCTGGCATCCCCCAACGGGCAATTATCTGATCAAAGGCCAGAGAGGAGCGTGTCCACTCCCCTGGCTCCAACTGGTGGCGACTGAGAAAGTCCGCTTGCACATTCTGTGACTCCAATATATTAGCCGTTGTCAAGAATGAGAGATGAGTCTCTGCCCAATGGCAGATCAGAGCCGCCTCACGTGCTAGGGGTGCACTCTTGGTGCCCCCTGATGGTTTACGTAGGTGACCACTATTGCATTGTCCGAAAGAACTCGAACTGGGCAACCACACAGAAGAGACAGAGACTCTCGAAGGGCCAGACGAATTGCCCGTAACTCCAAGCGGTTGATGGACCATGACACCTCCGTCGAAGTCCAAACACCCTGGGCCGTCTGTTGAAGGCAATGAGCCCTCCCCCCCAGCCAAACAGCGACACATCCGTGGTCACTATCTTCCAGTCCGGGTTTGCCAGAGGAATGCCCCACACCAGATTCTTTTGAATGAACCACCAGTTCATGATTGTCTGAAGACGGGCCGAACATGGCACCTGAACCTCGTAATCCTCTGAGAGCGGAGACCAACAGCTCAGAAGGTGCCATTGGAGGGGGCGCATCTGAGCTCTGGCCCACTATACCACGACCAAGGTGGAGGCCATGGAACCTAGAACTTGTACATAGTCCCAAGCCCGCGGGTTCGGAGTTTGAAACAGTGCTTGTAACTGAGCCTGTAACTGCTGTGCTCGAGCTGAAGAGAAACTATCCCTGTTCGGGTATCGAAGCACACCCCCAAGTATTCCAGCGTTTGGGAAGCCGTTAGGCTGCACTTCGGGAAGTTGACCACCCAACCAAGCGATTGAAGCAACCCAACCACTTTGTCAGTTGCCCTCCAACTCTCCTCGAAAGATGACGCCCACACAAGCCAGTCGTCTAGATAGGGATGGACCTGAATCCCTTTCCTTCCTGAGATAGGCCACCACTACTACCAGGACCCTGGAAAAGGTCTGAGGCGCTGTGGCTAGGCCGAAGGGCATCGCTTTGAATTGAAAATGACGACCGATCACTGCAAAGCGAAGAAAGCGCCTGTGGGGAGGCCAGATTGGAATGTGTAAATAAGCCTCTTTGAGATCGAGAGAGATCAAAAACTCCCCTGGCTCTACCTCTGCGATCACCAATCGGAGGGTTTCCATGCAGAAAAGCCAAACCCGTAAGGACCTGTTGACGCACTTGACAAATAAGATGGGTCACCAAGAACCGCCCTTTTTTGGCACCACAAAATACAGAAGTATCAACCGCACCTCTTTCTGCTGGGGGTACAGGCTGGACGGCACTGTCACGTTTTCAAATCTGGAACTGGGTTGTGAGCCCTTGGGCCACTGCCGATGAGCGGCAGTGGCAGGCAAAACCACCCCACACCAGGGGCAAGGCAGAACTCTGACAACAGTTAGGCTTCACCTGTACCTGGCCACTTTCCACCAGGAGTTAAGCTCCCAGCTTCAGGTGGCCGAAAGGACTTTGCAGGGCAGGGCAGGAGCTGGATAACAGCTAGGCAGCACAGGGACTGAGTGTCAGAGGGGAAATGAAGGAACATGAGCAGCAAGGCAGAAAACTGGGCTAGACAATACAACACAAGGCAGAGACAGGACAAGCTAGGGGACAGAAACTGGAAGCTGCAAGCAGCCACTGAAACAGGGAACAAAACACTAACAAGACACAGAACTAAAAGCTGCAGAGCAGCCAGCAGGATACAAACAGACAAGGACTAAACACCAAACTACCACTCAGAGACAAGCAAACAAACAACAATCTAATCTAACTATCCACAGACTAGCAAGAACAGACAAGAATCAAGGCAGGCAAAAACTAGAACTGGAAACAGCAGAAGTGCACCAGCACCCCAACATACCAGGGCCTTAGACGCAATGCAGAGGCCAAAAGACATGTTCCAAGATGGCTGATAAGCCCAGAAGCAGTTGGAACTCAGCTGCTGTAATCACCAGGCAGCTACGGGTGCTGTGCAGGCTCAAACAGCACAAGCAATCCTGGCAGCCTGGAAGATCCGGACCGGACTGAGCTGAAATCTGGAACGGGTGACGGTCCACAGCAGCCACCAGTTCTGGCCACCAGAGGGCGAGGTGAGCACAGACGTAACAGGCACCCAGCCGTTGTAAGTTGAGGAGGGTGTGTTGAACGGCCCACACCTTGGTGGGACATTTGCAAGGAGATTCCAGAAAAGAGTCTACTATCGGACGAGCCAATTCTAACTTGTAGCTGTCTCTGATAACCTTCAAGACCCATCCGTCAGATGTTACCCTGGTCCACTTCACCAGGAATAGGGACAGACTGCCCCCAATAAACGGCTGGATATGGACCAGGGCCCCATCATCGGGCGGACCTGGCTGCGGGCTGGTTTCTGTTACCGGAAAGGAAGGCCCACCTATCACCTCGAAAGGGCTGAGGCCTCTGAGAAGACCTTGCTCTCTGAAAAGAGGCCCCGCGACCTGGACGGTAACGCCGTGTATCCCTAAACTTTGGTCTAGATCCCGCCGGTCGTACAAACTTGGACCTGTCCTCCGGGAGGCGCTGGCCCTTAGAGTCACCGAGGTCCTTCACAATCTGTTTTAAGTCTGTCCCAAACAAAAGCTTTCCCCTAAAAAGAAGACTTGCTAAACGTGACTTAGGGGCCATGTCTGCAGCTTAATGCCGCAACCACATCCAGCAACGCATGGTGACCACTAGGGAAACCTCCTTCGCCGAAGCCCTCAAAAGATCATAAAGAAGATCCGCAAGGAAGACTAAACCGGACTCCAAGGCTAGCAAAACAGCCACGAGATCTTCCGGAGAGGAGGCTTTCTGTCCCCACAATAAGCATGCCCGCGCTGCATAGGAGCCACAAACTGAGGCCTGTAGGGAAAGGGCCACTACTTCAAAGGACAGTTTCAAGCAAGACTCCAACTTACGATCCTGAGGGTCCTTGAGCGCCGTGCCCCCCTCCACAGGGAGAGTCGTTTTCTTAGTGACCGCTGTGATTAAGGAATCCACCGTAGGGAGCTTCAGCAAGTCTAAGTCAGGAGCAGGTAGCGCGTAAAGACGCGACATAGCTCTAAGCAACCTTAAGCCCACTGTCCGGTGTATCCCACTGCGCTGAAAAAAGGATCTTCATGGCCTCATGCACATGAAAGGAACGAGGTGGGCATTTGGTGCCAGACATAATAGAGGGCACCGGACCTGTTCCCCCTGACGATTCAGGGGGGAAATGACCAAAACCTCAAAAGCCCTAACAATCAGGGAGGGAAGCTCTTCCCTGCGAAAAAAAAGGCGGGCAGCCGTCGGATCATCCCCCTCCTCAGAGGGCAGGGTGACCTCATCTGCCAAATCCAAAGATTCTGAGGGACAGCCCAGAGACAAAACCTGGCCATCTGTGTCACCCGGGGACGTTTTGGCAGGAAAGACTGAGAGGCTGCAGCAACCGAAGTTTGCTGAGGAAGAGACGGGGCTGCCTGAAGAGAAGCTCCTGACTTCTTCAAAAGAAAGGCATTATGCATTAATAAAACAAAATCCGGGGAAAAAGGAACTGCAAGGGACTCCCCTGTTTCCTGTGCCACAAAAGTGCGCTGCGCCTCTTCTCTATCAACCGCCACGTGCGGAGTGGGTCACACCTGAGAGGAAAAAAAGGCACCCGCCAACGCTCGCTGCACTAACTGCCCCGAGGAAACCACCAAAACTATCCCCTGCGCTTCCGACTCACCGAACGCCTGAGGGGAACCCCCGTCGCGCTGAACACCTGCTGCGGGCTGACAGCGACAGGACTCACACTCCCCCGATGCTGCTCTCCGGCCCCCACACTGGGAGCAGCGCTTAGCCACCTCAGAAGGCACTGACATGCTCCACAAACGCCTGCCCCAAAACTGACTCGGCAGAACGTCTAGTTCCTCCATATGATTAAACAAAGTCTCTTACCTTTTGTTTTTTTTTAGTCAGGAGAGAAAGGAAACACCCAATCAGGCCAACAGCCCCGGGTGACAGAGGAAAGGTAGGGGGAGACCGGGAGGGACCTGGCACCACCAGGTGTACACCACAAGCTACAAACAGCCACTCAACCCATCTGTGCTAAACTAGGCACAAAGGAAACCAGTAGCCAGATCAAACCAGAGCTGCACAGAGATGTCCCTCCACCTGCTAGATAGAGAGAATACCGAGGTTCAGCTGGCTGCACAGGTCCACATATAGCAAACCTCGGAGGTTCTCTCCATCTCCATCTGCTGGTAGAGGGACACAACCCACAAGTCTCTGGATTGATCTGTGAGACGCCATGGAAATAAGCTTTACAGTTCAGATGTGAAATGTCACACATTTATTTATTAAGGGCCAATTTATATCTATTTTATAAATGGCAACAGAAGCACCTTTGTGTCACTATACAATAGGTTTCTACAATAATCCCCAATAGCATACAAACACTTTAGCACAAATTTACACCTATTCCGAGGCAGATGTAAACATGTGAGCAGTGTTAAAACAATACTGGTTGTCTCTGGTATGACTGTGTTTATCATTTGAGTTGTTAATAAAACCACATTGAAATAAGTAAATAATGCACATACATTGTAACTACACCCTGGGATCATCTATTCACAGATCATGTAAAAGTACACATGCTTCAGTCAGCGCAGGTAGGTAACTGTATGCACATATACACCTGTGCAATTTTAAAAGAGTTGTTCCTTATGTGTAAAATATGTTTTACACGCAGAAAATGCTTTATAAAACAACTCCTTTAGGACCCTGTTTACTAAGCTGTGCTAGAGGCATGTTAGCATTTTTAACACGCGCTAAGCATTAGCGCATGCTAACCGTGTAAATGCCCGTAATATTCCTATGGGTAAAAACGCTAGCCCACCTTAGTAAACAGGGACCTTATTGTATTACTATTCTGCCAAGATTCTAAAGTGGTGCACAATACAATGAGCACATAATTAAGGATTCACAGAGGATCAAAAAAGATATGGAGAGAAATATAGCTGTGGATTCCCATCCCATGAGATCACATGATAGCACATTTCCAATGGTTTCTAGGTCATATCAGTGCACGAGCACAGGCAGCAGAATACAACTGGGGTGGGGGATGTTGAGGAACACAAGGAAAAGTTTTGAATAATAGAGGGGTGCACTATTTTCAGGGCCGGTGTACCCCTTGGGGCAATCCATGGCTCATGCTCGAGCCTGTTCTGATGTAGGAAGAGGCTGTCTTGCTTCACAGCAGGCACCACCCCAACCACACACTCATTGTGCGATGATGACGGCTTTGTTGTATCACACAGTGGGCCCACACAATGGCTAATAAAAGTTCCAGAAGGCTTGGGTACTAAGTTGTTAACACATGTTGATGTATCAATAAAGCTGTGGCCTAATGTTTTACCACTGAGAAACAGTGTGGCTGGTGAATCCTCATCTGGGGGAGCTATCCGTCGCCTATTTAGGCAGACGAGAAAGGCAGGAGACAGAATGGTCATGGTATGTAGTCCAGTATCCTGCTTCAGCAGTGGCCAATCCAGATCACAAGTACCTGGCAGAAACCCAATTAGTAGCAACATTCCATGCTACCAATCTCAGGGCAAACAGTGGCTTCCCCCATGTCCATCTCAATAACAAACTAATGGATTTTTCTTCCAGAAACATGCCTAAACCTTTTTTTAATCCTAGATATGCTAAGTGCTGTTCCACATCCTCCAACAATGAGTTCCAGAGCTTAACTATTGAGTGAAAAAATATTTCCTTCTATTTGTTTTAAAAGTATTTCCATGCTGGAATGGAGAACAGGGTTTTATATTCACAAGTGGTGGTCCTGTTGGGTGGTGGAAACTTATTGGGAAGACTGTATAACATTCATAGAGTCACTCAAGGGAGCCTAGATCCAAAGAGACCCAAAGATATGTTTCCATGCAAACCATCCAGGATCAAAAAGGATGAATGGGGGTAAATTTAGCTGTGTATAGTGGCTGCTCAGATGGAAACAGCAGGGGCTTGGAGAAGAGAGAGAGATTCTGCCTAGCTGGGTGGGAATTTGTTCAATTGGGAAATTATTCTCTCTTGAGCAAGTTGACAGCTTTGAAAAGATGGCACTTAAGTGATTTCCAGTATGAGTTCTAGGTGTAAAAGAATGTTGGTTCTAGAGCTGCAAGTTAAGAGTTTGTGAAGAGAGCGTGCTCCTATGGGATATGCTAGACTCATACCACAGGATGGTGGAGGAGGTATTCTAAGGAGGGAGGTAGGGTATTTCTGTGAGTAGAAAGTATAGCATTCACTGAGATTGTTGGACCTAGCTGAGTTTGGATCTGTTATTTGTAAGGTATTACAGCATATTTTAACACATTAAATGGAACAGTACATTAAAAAAAAAAGAGAGAGAGATAACTGAACTTAATTCATCCCTTATTGATAAAAAAAAGAAAGAGCAAATTGAAGGATCTAACAATCTGAAGTCCTGCCAGTGTTATAACACTTACTGGATAGAGGCAAATTTTTCCACTGGGATAAATTACTTCAGCTCCTTCCACGCTGAAAGGCAAAACATGTAACATATTACTTAAATAAACCCAAACATTTATGCCAGAAATTCTGTGGACACTCTTAAATGATGATGATAATAATATTCTACTCACGTGAATGGCTTTTCACAGTACTTGCTGAACATTGTTACTAAGATATCCAGGACTATTTTTGCCTTAAAGAAAAGAAAACAGTGCATCAGAAGCAAGCACATGAAAACGTTTCTAATCAATTCAGTTTCTAATTGTATTTATTTTATTTAAGTTCTTATATACCGCCTGCAAGCCCAAAGGCTAGTGAAGTGGTGTACTTGCAGAAACAGTAGGTATTTTTCTGTCCCTGGAGGGCTCACAGTCTGTTTGTACCTGGAAGATTAAATGACTTACCCAAAATCACACATAGTGGCAGTGGGATTTGAAGAGGGTTGCCCTGGTTCACTGCTCTAACCATTAGTCTACTCCTCCTTCTAACAGATATGATACTTTTCAAATAGCACACACTTGAAACATCAGAATGAATTACAAAGGACTGTAGAGGAATTTTCATTCTTTACTGTTTTTTTTGTTAATACATGAAAGGGAATTAAAAACGGGAAACTTAGCATACATGCAGCAACAAACAGAATAACACGGTATATGTAAATTGCAATCAGCTGTGTTGTGTCTGAGGAAATTAATAGCTCAGTGATTAGATTAAGGTGTTGGAAAAAGGAGTTCCAGGTTCAGACCTTGCTTCTGCCACTGGCAATTGGTAGTGATGGGGATTCAGTGGACAAGATAAGCAGGGCCACATAATGTATAGTAGAATACATCCCAACAGATAAGATCCTAAAAGGTATTCATTTTCAGAAAACAGTGTCATATAAGTCCCAGAAAAAAAGGAGGCTGGCACGCCAGATTCAAACTCCGAACTGGAAGGTTAGCAGTAGGAGATCTGAAAAAAAACCTACTGGAAGCTAACAGTTTCAGAGAAGGTTTAATTAATGTACCTGATAGTGTGGGGGGAAGTCAGTAAAGGTCACTCAAAGTTAAGCGCCAGGATGATGAACGCTAAGCGCGAACTCTATAAAGGCAGTTGTCTTTATAGAATACTTGCTTAGCATGCAATTATGTGCCTAACTTTGGGCGCAAGCATTCAAGTAGTCTAACATCGTATGCCTAAATCCTAGAACACGCCTGACCCACCCATGCTCCTCCCCTGGCCAAGCCTCCTTTGGAGTTGTGAGCAAGTAAGTTAGATGCACAGGTTACAGAACAGAGGTATGGGGCAGAACTGTAACTACTAATGACTGACGATTAGTGCTGAACATCAATAATTGATTGTTATCACCTATTTAGTCAATTAGCACATGCATGAATGTGACCTCTGCTCAAAATTGCACGCTGAACTTTTGGCAACTATACAGAATCCAGTGGGGTGTGGTTTAAAGAGTTCACATGCTTTACACAGTTTCCTGAGTATGGAAAACTGCATAGTTACTGCGTAAGTAGAGCTCAGACAGGGCCAGGCTTGAAGTTCATGATTTTGCACTGTATACATGTCAGTAAAATCCCCTTATGGAAGCAGCTCAAGTCATCCATTTCTCTGAGTGGAAATGCTGCAGCTTACTGGACAAGCCCAAAAAGCTGCATATTCACCATAGTGTAATTAGAGAGGAGGATCGTCCATGCAAGGTATAACTCAGGACAGTAAAGGGCCGCCAAGACATAGCCGGGCCTGGACCGCGCCCCCCCCCCCCCCCAATTGGACAACCCCTACGCTGTGTTCCCACCCCGCATACTCAGGCTGCACCCCACACTCGGGTCACTGCCGCCCCCTTACTTTTGTGTCACTCTGCTCCTCCCTTGGTCTGTCTCCTCTTGCTCCTGTGTGCCAGGACCTGGGTTATCACGTTAACGCAATCATCTGGGTCCTGGCACACAGGAGCAGAAGAGAGACAGACCTGGAAGCAGGTAAGCAGGAAGCTCCCACATGCCAGGCCCCCCCCCCCCCCTTGGAGGCCGGGCACAGGGAATCTTCCCCCCCCCCCCCCCCCCCCCCCACCGGGACAGCAATCTCAAATAGTAAAGAATCTCATCATATGCTTGCTGTGATTCAGAACAAGTCATTTTGACTTCTATTGACTCAAATCGCCACTAAGGCTGCAAAGCTCTTTTGGATAGGTGTTATTCAGTTCCAGAAGAGATTTGGCCCCACTGTACCAGATATCAGCAGTCGTGGCAGGTACCTGGAGCTAAACTCAGACCTGGTCAGGATTACACAATTAAACTAACCACGTTCACCAGGCCCAAAGCTAGTAAGGAACATGCTTCTAAATTTCAGGACTTTCCAGTAAACAGAGGTGGAAAACAGTTTGTGTCACAAAATTTAATTTTGCCTTTAACGTGGATGTTTTTGGCAACCAAATAAACTGTTAATTTTCAAAAAGAAATGTGACAATTGTCTAACACTAGATGTAATTTTCTAAATTTGTGAACTCAGCTGAACTCTTATATTTGTTTTTACCCACAGAGGTGTATCTTAGCCCTACTCAAAGACCAGCTCCATACAGGACTCACAGGGAACAACCAAAATTAGTAGACAACTGTTCCAGTTTTTTTCCTAGTACTTATTCAAATTAAATATACCATTCTCAGGCAACCATATAGCAATCACCCTTCAGACAAAATTCAATCACACTGGGGATCCATCCTGAAAAATTCTTATATTCTTAAAATCACATTCAGAATTGTTACTAGGTGTGACAGAACAGTGTGTTTAAAGCCTGTAAATTGACTAAATTAATTCTGAAGTGTATTTCTCTAGTCTGGCCAGCAGGTGGTACATGTTTATGCTTAAAGCTGTTATAGAAAAGTGCATGCCCTCTTTTAGTTTCACTTAGTGAAGAAGTGAATCTACAGTACTGTGAGCAGTATACTTTTAAAACTTGTTGACTGGGCTCTGATTGGCCTGGAGTTTGAAATTACCCAGCAGTTGTTGTTGGCTATTGCTTCAGTCTTAGCCCGGGAGAAAAGAGACACAGATCTCTTTGCTGAGGCTCTGTGAATTATATGTCCTAACCTTCCCAGTATGCAAATGTCTAGTTATCGTTATTATTGATCCATATTTCAGTTACCTGTTATTGTTTGCTAATTGCACTTTGTTTGTTCCACTGTTCAATTTTCAAGACAATAAACAATATTTAGTTTATTGCCTCTCTGTCTGGACTGATAAAGAATCCTGGTGGTTTGTGTGTTGGGTCTGCAAGTGCTTCCTGGTAACTGTGGGGCCACTGGGAGTGTGGCCCCTGTAACCTAGAAATCACTGGGGATAATTTGAGAGCGGGAGACTCACCTAGAAGCTGTTGTGATCCAGTCAGTGAGAGGAGGGTGCTAGTGTACAGCACAAGCAGGAGGTGGACCTGAGCTGTGCTGGAGACAGACCCTCTAAGTGGCCGCAGGGTAACCCCAGGCGGGTGGCTAGGCGTTTCCTGATGCTAGGTTTTCAAAGACACTTTTTAGCTGGTTACACTACTCCCAACTTTCAAACACATCTGTTCTTTTCTGTCACCTCAGTTCTGAGCAACTGCCAGGCAAGCCGTTTCACTGGTAATGGAGCTCAGCAGCCATCAGCAGACCCTAACCAACCAGATGGTCCCTCACGGAACTTTCAGGTTTTTTTTCCTGTACATGGAACACATTCTAAATAAGAACCATCTCTGTTTTGAAAACCTCAATTGCTGTAGATGTTAATGAGCGCATTGGGACTGCAACTTATAACTTATATCAATTTCAGATTTTTGTAGTATGCTTTGCTGATCATTTCTGATGGATTATTACACCTATTCCTAAGGGAAGGGAATTTGAATTTGGCTCATGCATTATCTATAGTAACTTAAAGTGAGTTCTATTCAGATAGTAGGTATTTCCTACATTTTTATGTATATTTTCCACTCTTTTGTTGGACATATGTTTTCAGTTTGCCTTCATTTCCCGTTATAGAAGAGTGCCTTTATTTGTCCAGCCAAAAAGTCTTCCTGATGTCATCTGAAAAACTCTTCACTATTTAGACTTCTTCAGTCAAATGATGATCACAAGAGCTATACCGCTTCAAATATTCTACATCACACCTATTTGTGGATGTCTCATCAGTGCCTCTAGGATTAGGGCTAAATCTATAGCTTAATGACACTGTAAGAGTACTCAGTAAATTTACAAGGGGATGATCAGAAGCAAACACCGGCGCTAGAGGCTGTTAGCGCCATACTAGCGCCGGCGTTTGCTACCGCCCCATGATCAGAGCCCACGAGCGTGTGAAACGCGCTCGAGGGCTCTGAATGCAACTAGCATGCAAATGCATGCTAAACAGGGCTAAACATATTCATCCCCAATGATCAGCGACCAGCGTGCCAAAGATTGGGTCGCAGGCCGCGGCAAACCCTACGCCAGCTCTGAGCTGGCATTAGGGTTTACAGATCATTGGGGAGGAATGGTGAGCCCTGTCCAGCATGCATTTGCATGCTGGGAAGCTCCCATTCCCCCCAACAAGGCAAACCTGCCAGCGACAGGGGGCTGGAGGTCTGGCGGACCTCCGGTCCCCCAAACGATCCCCACCCCACACACACACAATTACCTGGGAGAAACCCAATTAGTAGCAACATTCCATGCTACCAATCCTGGGGCAAGAAGTGGCTTCCCCCATGTCCATCTCAATAACACACTATGAACTTTTCCTCCAGGAATTTGTCCAAACCTTTTTTTAAACCCAGGTATACTAACCGCTGTTACCACATTCTCCGGCAGCGAGTTCCAGAGCTTATCTATTCTTTGAATAAAAAAATATTTGCTCCTGTTTGTTTTAAAAGTATTTCCATGTAATTTCATCGAGTGTTCCCTGGTCTTTGAACTTTTTGAAACACTGAAAAATCGATTCACTTTTACTCGTTCTATACCACTCAAGATTTTGCAGACCTTTCCAAGCTGAAGAGCCCTAACCTCTTTAGCCTTTCCTCATATGGGAGGAGCTCCATCCCCTTTATCATTTTGGTCACTCTTCTTTGAACCTTTTCTAATTCTGCTATATCTTTTTTGTGATATAACAACCAGGAATGAAAGCAATACTCAAAGTGAGGTCGCACCATGGAGCGATACAGAGGCGTTGTAATATTCTTCGTCTTATTTTGCATCCCTTTCCTAATAATTCCTAACATCTTGTTTGATTTTTTGGCACCTGCCACACACTGTGCAGAAGACTTCAGCGTATTGTCTAAAATGACACCTAGATCTTTTTCATGAGTGCTGACTTCTATGGTGGACCCTAGCATCAGGTAACCATGATTCAGATTATTCTTCCCAATTTATCCACGTTAAATTTCATCTGTCAATTGGATGCTCAGTTTTCCAGTTTCCTAAGGTCTTCCTGCAATTTTTCACAGTTCATATGCGTTTTGACAACTTTGAATAGCTTTGTGTCGTCCGCAAATTTAACCACCTCACTCGTCGTTCTCATTTCCAGATCATTTATAAATATGTTAAATAGCACTGGCCCCAGTACAGATCCCTGTGGCACTCCACTATTCACCCTCCTCCACTGAGAAAAATGGCCATTTAAACCTACCCTCTGTTTTCTGTAGAATAACCAATTTATAATCCGCAGGACATTACCTCCTATCCCATGACTTTTTAATTTTCTCAGGAGTCTCTCATGAGAAACTTTGTCAAAAGCTTTCTGACAATCTAGATCCACTACATCAATTGGCTCGCCTTTATCAACATGATTATTCATGCCTTCAAAGAAATGACGTACTGAAAAAAGTCAATCCCACACAATTGTGGAAGTTTGGTATTGTAAGCAGAGAACTCCACACATGACCATCACAAATGTGATAATGAATGAAAATTTATTTAAATTTATAAATTTTGTGAGAGTTCAAAGGAGAGTTCAGTATAGGCAGCACCTGCAGCAGAGCACAACTTTAGTGAGTCAGGCTGCCAGAAGCAGCTCACTTGAAAGCTCTATACATCATAAAATATTCTCCTAACAGAACTTGCCAATAAAGCTGTGATTACATAAGTGCAAAAACCCAAAACTGGTGAAATCTAAACTAGACACATGAGAAATAATGGAGTTCTCTGTCAACCTCTTACATCACCAGAGTCCACTAGATGGAGAAAAAAAGATGAACCTTTTCATATGCTTATAAATAGAGTGAAGTTAATGTTTTAAACCTCATTAACTCTAAACAACACTGAAAGTGAAGAAACAAACAGGAGCAGACTTATCTGAACTTAGTCACTCATACACTGTGAGTTTCAATCAATCATTCTTTATCACATTTGTGATGATCATGTGTGGAGTTCTCCGCTTACAATACCAAACTCCCACAATTGTTTAGGATTGACTTTTTTCAGCAGTCGACTGATTTTGTCTCTCCCTTGGGATTTTTTCTAGTTGGTATACATTTTTTTCAAAGAAATTAAACAGATAGATATCTCTCCTTTCAATTTTCTTTGTATCTCTGCAGCAAACTTAGCCAAGTCCACCACTCTATGTAAGGTAACAATAGTGCTCGATTTACCTTTGTAAGATCAGTGGCTGTGCATTCAATAAACACATTCCTAGTATTTACGCTGATTTTTGAATGATTTCCTATAGTAGAGAAGAAGAAAATATGTATTAGAAGATTCTGATCTATTACTATACATTAATAAGACTGTTTTGTAACAGTCTGCCAATACTGTGCAGAAAATACGTTACATCTATTTTATATAGGAAACAGATGCACAAAAGCACTGTTATAAAATTAATCCCCACCCCATCATCCCTCAGAGAGTGGCCATACAAAATTACAATTTCTATCAGGAAAGCATAACTTTCCTATTATAAATTCATATATATTAAGGTCACCCAAATTTGGGCGCTAAAATGCAGAGCACTAAGCACAAATTCTATAATGGCATCTGGGCACCTGGATTCCATTACAGAATAGAGCACAAGTCGGCACAGGGCGACGCTAATTAAGCAAAACGGATGGGGCCACCGTCGGGCAACAGATAAGTGCTCGACTTTGCTTTGTTTAAACATAACTGCTTTCAACATTTGAAAGGATTGGTTAAGATTATAAATGAATGAAAAGAATGGTTTCTAAATATAACAGAAACCATCGAATTCTCGAAAAGGGAAGCACTGAAGTTGGTAAAAATATCACAAAATAAAGTTGGAATATATTTTTAAGTAAAGGTGAAATAAAAATTAAAATAATTCACAAAAACGAGGTTTTTATGACCAGTGATGAACACCACGCCTCCAGTTAAAGCCGCCGAAAATTACAAGTAAGCGGTTGGGCGTTTTGAGGTCTTTTCCTCGGTCTCATATATAAATTACTGGATTCCCTCTCAACAGTTGTTTGGTTTCTTAATATTCAAGACCATTCGATCTTTCTGGATATATTTAATCGTCAGTGGGGAAGACTGAGTCAGAAGTACGTCAGTGAAGCAGAGAAACAGCCCCTGGTGATCTTACCATTGATGATGGGTGGCATGGACAGGACCACACCATTACTGTCATAAATGACTGGATAAACTGGCTCTTTCTCAATAATATGCAAGTAATGGCGAAGGTGGCTGTCAGTCTACAAAGGTTAAAAAAAAAAAAAAAAAGAATGTCACAAAATTACAGCAAATCAGATCTCCTTTCCAAAACTATAGAAAAGGAAATTAAAAAAAAACCCCAATATGCATCATCATTTTCTCACACATAAATGACAAACTGCAGGAAATCATTAAAAGAACTTCTAGTATTGTTTCAGTTCAGTGCAGTTAAAGGGAGCAGAAAGTAAGTAGGAAATTGTACTCTAATCTAAACATATAATCTAATAGAGCAGTGGGCTGAGAAATGGGAAAGCCAGTGTTCAAATCCTTGATGTTCCAGATAACCTTGGGCAAGTCATATCACCCTTCACTACCCTGGGCAAGACATTTCACCCTACAATGCTTTGCATACACTTAAGGCCCTGTTTACTTAGGTGCGTTAGTGTTTTTAGCACACCTACACTTAGCACGCGCGTTAACTATGTAGACGCTTACAGTATATTGTAGGCACATACATGGTTAAAGCGCGTAAAAAATGTTAATGCGCCTATAATGCTGCTTAGTAAACAGGGCTCTTAGGGACTTAATTACTAAGCATTTTTCCACAACACAAAGAGCTGGACTCTATATATGGATCCTGAAAAATCCGCACTGAATAAACTTCCACCTAAACATATTCTATAAGCAGCATCTAGATTTAGCTGCGCTATATAGAATACACTTAGTTGATATCCCAACACCTAAAACTACGCGCATCCATTTACACCAAGGAAAGCATGGCGTAAATACCAGCATGTAGATTTAGATGTAGAGGGCCATATTCTATAACAGTGTGCATAAATTTTGGAATGCCCATGAAACACCCATTTCCCGGTCCATAACCACCCCCCTTTTTGGCTCCGCGCATTAAAATTTTATTAGGATTTATTTACCGCCTTTTTTTAAAGAATTCACTCAAGGAGGTGTACAATAAGTATAAATCAATCATGAGCAATAGACAATTATAGCAGTAAAAATACTGAAATAACAATAGAAAGTATTGCATAGTATATCACTTACAATGTCAACATAATACATAATAGAACATTTTAATTGACAGTGTGTGGTATAAGCACAGATGGAACATATAGATAGGTAAAAGAGTAAGAGGAGTTAGAAAATAAGGTGACTAATTTAAAGAAAGGTGCACATGGGATCAGAGAGATGGTTAATTATCATCTCAGCTAGGATAGGAATGGATAAACATGTCCTGCTGCAATATGTGCAGCCCGTGTCACTCCTTGTGTGTGTGAGCGAGTCTAACAAGTTAGTTACTTCTTCCATTAAAGGCTTGGTTGAACAGCCAAGATTTCACCTGCTTCCTGAAGTAGAGATAGTCTTGTGTTAAGCGGAGCCTTTCAGGCACTGCATTCCAGAGTGTAGGGGCTACTCCGGAGAAGGCTTGCTTGTGGTATCACATTGTGTAATTTCTTTTGGAGAGGGTGGGGTTAGTGATAGTCCTTGGGAGGACCTTAGTGTCCTTGGAGGTGTGTAGAGGATCATCCTATTCTTCAGGTACTTGAGACCATTTCCTTTAAGGGCCTTCAAGATCAGACATAGAGTTTTAAATTTAGCCCTGTATTGTACTGGTAGCCAGTGAAGTTTTTGCAAAAATGGTGTGATGTGGTCATGTCACTTGCAACCTTCTATTAGTCTTGCTGCAGCATTCTGAATGAATTGGAGCTGGTGCAGGCTAGGGCCGCCGAGAGCAGGGGGCAGGGGGGATAAAATTCCCCAGGCCTCCAAGGGGGGCCCGGCGTTGCAGTCCCACCCGCCCACCCTCAGCTCCGTCGTCAACCGTCTGCCACCGGGCCGGGCCCCCTGCATTGAAATCGCAGCGCCTCTCACCTCCGTGTGAAAGCGCTGCAGGAAGCAGCAGATCGGGCCTCCTTCCCTCCCTGTGTCCCGCCCTCATGGAGGGACACAGGGAGGGAAGGAGGCCCGAAGGGAGGCGATCTGCTGCTGCCTGCAGTGCTTTCACACCAAGGTGAGAGGCGCTGCGATTTCAATGCAGGGGGCCCGGCCCGGTGGCAGATGGATGGGGGCGGCGTGGGCCCCAGGGACGGCCTTGCCCCAGCCCAGTCTCTTGGCGGCCCTGGTGTAGGCCCTTTCTAGTTATCATGGCATGCTCAACTGGTATAAGATTTACCTTTTCGATGTAAGGAGAGAGGCAGCATAGCTGTCGCAAATAGTAGAAGCAGCTCTTGAAGGTTGCTTGGATTTGTGGAATCAGAGTAAGTGTTGAATCTAACTGTATTCCAAGGTTCCTGACTTGTGATTTGAGAATCCTGGTGGTTGTGTGTTAGGTCTGTGGGTGCTTTCTAGGAACTGTGGGACCCCTGTGATTGTGGCCCCCATGTCCTTAGAAACCACTGGGAAAATAACTTGTGGGTGGAAGATTCGCGCACAGAGGCAAGTGGGACCCAGCATGCGGGTGGAAGGGTTCCCCTCACCTAACATCGGCTCTGACACCTTCACAGTTGCCACTTAGTAGGGTAGCAACTACTCTTTAGTATGAGTTATTAAGCCACTTTGTGATCTCCCTCTCCTTCAAGGGTACAGGCAACCAAAGACCACTTCTCCCCTCAAACAAGAGCCTTTATCACCTTTAGCTCCACCTCCCTTAACTTCTAAATCCACTTTCTTTCAACTATTTATTTCAACACCACTCCCTTTGGGCTGGGCTTTCTCCCACCCAGGGTCATCCCAGCTCTGTCCCCAGTGACTACCAGAGAGCTGACACCACAATCTAGTAAACGCCATATAATGTAGCCTAGTGGTTAGTGCAGCGAACTCTGATCCTGGGGAACTGGGTTCGATTCCCACTGAAGCTTCTTGTGACTCTGGGCAAGTCACTTAACCCTCCATTGCCCCAGGTACAAATAAGTACCTGTATATACTATGTAAACCGCTTTGAATGTAGTTACAAAAACCACAGAAAGGCGGTATATCAAGCCCCATTCCCCTTCCCCCCCCCCCCATCTAAACAAGCTATGCAGGAAGGGGGGGGGGGGTCAGCAAGTTGTCCACAGGCAGAAGGATTGGCAGGACTACTACATGGCTTAGCAGCTAGAGAATTTTAGGAGTCTAGTTTACCCTGTACAAGTCCATGAGCTCGGAAGCTGTGAATTCCTTGGTCTGGTTCAGTGGCTTGAATTTAATTTGAGAAGGAGGTCTTGCTCTGTAGGTGAATGGACCAGTGATGGTGTCCAGGTCATGGGTACCAATTGCAACTAATGATCTCTTCCTGGAGGAGAAAAACAAAACAGACGACTGGTACAGTTCATATCCTCCAGGCACCCAACTTCTAAAAACACATGCAATCACATGTTGTACCCAAAAAAAAAAAAAAAAGTTTTGCTAACACATCCTAATATGGGGGGGGGGGGGGGGGGGGGGAGAGACACACACACACACCAAAAGATCTCCTATGGAGGAGTAAAGCTGCTAGAGAGACAGCCCTCCCCGCATGATGTTACATGGCCTCCAAATCAAACTGGAGTTCTGGTAACTGTCCATGATGACCCATGAAGTTAGGCCTGATAAGATTTAAGTAGATTCCTGCTCACCCCCCCTCCCACTCCAATAAGCACATGTACCTGTTAAAATAGGAGCTTAAGCTGTTTACCTGTAATGTCTTCCCAACCACAGATCTTGTGATCTTTGCTTCTGTTCTTTGGCTAAGCTAATATCAGAATGTTCAATAGTTCCTTAACAGGATATGTATAAACAATGTATAACAAACTGCAAAGAACAGCTATTAAGGTGAAGGGTATTTAAAACCCTTGCCAAAAGGTGGAACAGATAACTGATCTCAAGCTATATATAAAAGATATGGTTCTCTTGCAAGCCTGCTTTTTTCCTGAATAACATGATTCCAGATAGATGCATGTGTGGGACTCCTAATTTAAAATTGACTACAGGAGCTAACCTAGTTTGGCCTGGCTTACCTGGAGGGACTACTCCCTAGCAAATATCAACTCAACACCACGGGGTTTGAAGATACTGGAGTTTTCCTCCAAAAGAGATGAACCAAAAAGAGTTGCCCCTCGGGAGGCTTCATTGGCAGCAACAAGAAGTAATACTTTTTACGATACAGGTATGTTAGATTGTGTAGTTTTGAAGTTGATGTGTTGTGTAGCTTACCTCCTTCTCCCTAAATTAAATAAAAGAACTCCCTTCTATGAGAGAAAGAGGTAGGGATAGCGAGCTTAGCTATTATTCAGGAAGATAAGAAATAATATATATAATGGTATATTAGATTTATGAGGGAACCACCACCAAAGGTCGAGGAACAAGGACACCACTACGAGAAGCTGCAGTGATAAACAGAAGTGTCAGATGGCACTTCCAATCTGCAACCAAAAAGATGTAGAATCCAATATAGTAAAAAGTTTATTGTAGTATATACACCTCTGAGACGGAACATGGTGCCCTGACACAGGCAGAAACACCGAAACACGAGTCTATAAGAATTACACATTTATATATGTCAGATTTTACATTTAAAAAAAACAAACTTGTGAATATCAGTGCATTATATGTACCAATACAGAATATCATGGTATGCACAGAGATAAAATACATGGGTAAGTAAAAAAAAAAACAGTCAGTGTATAAGCACAAACGTGTTAGAAATTCATATTGAAAAGAGGCTAATACTCAAATTATTGGTCAATATATATAAACAAACATATTAAAAATTATTATGCACAAACATATTAACATAGAACATAAGAATAGCCATACTGGGACAGATCAATGGTCCACCTAGCCCAGTATCCTGCTTCCAACAGTGGCCAATCCAGGTCACAAGTACCTGGCAGAAACCTAATTAGTAGCAACATTCCATGCCACTAATCCCGGGCAAGCAGTGGCTTCCCCCATGTCCATCTCAATAAACTATGGACTTTCCCAAACCTTTTTTAAACCCAGATAATCTAACCACCGTTACGACTTCCTCCGGCATCAAGTTCCAGGGCTTAACTAGTCTTTGAGTGAAAAAGTATTTCTTCCCATTTGTTTTATTTCCATGTAATTTCATTGACGGGCCAATGATCAGAAGCAAAATGTGGGCACTAGAGGCTATTAGCGCCATACTAGCGCCCATGTTTGCTACCGTCCCATGATCAGAGCTCCCAAGCATGCTAAACATATTCCTTCCCAATGATCAGCGGGCAGTGCGCCAAACACTGGGGCGCTGCAAAAAAGACCTCCAGCCCCACGAACCCTCCCCCGACACAATTTCACCCCCCCCCCCCCCAAACCTGGTGGTTTAGCAGTCCGTCCCTGGTACCTTAATGGAGGAGGAGGAGGGAGTGTAGTAGTACACTCCTGCCACTTCATATGGTGAAGCCCCACCCAGCACATCCCAGGATGCACTGGGCAGGGCTGGAAGGTAAAATTATGTATCATACCTGATAATTTTCTTTCCATTAATCATAGCTGATCAATCCATAGACTGGTGGGTTGTGTCCATCTACCAGCAGGTGGAGATAGAGAGCAAACTTTTGCCTCCCTATATGTGGTCATGTGCTGCCGGAAACTCCTCAGTATGTCGATATCAAAGCTCCATCCGCAGGACTCAGCACTTAGAGAATTACACCCACGAAGGGACACTCTGCCCAGCTCACCACCACCGAAACGGGGGAGGGGAATTAACCCAGCTCATCCCCACACAAGTGGGGGAGGGGAATCCGTCCAGCTCATCCCCGCAGAGCGGGGGAGGGACACCACACCCGCCGATGCGGGGGGATGTGGCTTATCCTGCAACCGCAACCGCGGGAGGAGCTGACTGACCCTAACACCGCCGAAGCGGGAGGGGTACAAAGCTGCCCTACAGCCGCACGAAGCGGGAGGGAGTGCCGGCAGAATTTAAATCTCAATCCAGCCCCGTAAAACGGAGGGGAGAGGAATGCAGCAGCTCACTGTAACACAAACTCGTCTCAACTCTTGAAGAATCCAAGTGAAAAAACTTGAACACGAAGTCTTTCTGAAGTAACTGAAGACTAAACTTGAACCTGAAATGCAACCAGAATAAAAACAGTACAGATATCTGGGAGGGGCTATGGATTGATCAGCTATGATTAATGGAGAGAAAATTATCAGGTATGATACATAATTTTACCTTCCATATCATCAAGCTGATCAATCCATAGACTGGTGGGATGTACCGAAGCAGTACTCACCCAGGGCGGGACATTGAAATCCCTGACCTCAACACTGAAGCTCCAAACCGGGCCTCCGCCCGTGCAGCCACAGTCAAGCGGTAATGCTTGGAGAATGTATGAGCCGAAGCCCAAGTTGCCGCCTTGCATATCTCTTCCAAGGAGACGGACCCGGCCTCTGCCATCGAGGCCGCCTGAGCTCTAGTGGAGTGAGCCTTCAGCTGGATAGGCGGCACCTTCCCCGCGGCCACATAAGTCGCTGCAATGGCTTCCTTGACCCATCTTGCCACTGTAGGCTTAGCAGCCTGCAGACCCTTACGAGGACCTGCAAACAGGACAAACAGATGATCCGATTTCCGGAACTCATTGGTCACTTCCAAGTATCTGATGATGACTCGTCTCACATCCAGATATTTAAGAGCAGAGTACTCCTCTGGGTAGTCCTCCCTACGAAAGGAAGGGAGACAGAGCTGCTGATTCACATGGAAGCGAGAAACAATCTTGGGCAGGAAGGAAGGCACTGTGCGAATAGTCACTCCTGCCTCAGTGAACTGCAGAAAGGGCTCTCGACATGAGAGCGCCTGGAGCTCGGAAACTCTTCTGGCTGAAGTGATAGCCACCAAAAAGACTGCTTTCAACGTCAGGTCTTTCAGAGATGCCCTCGACAAGGGTTCAAAAGGCGGCTTCTGCAATGCTCTTAGCACCAGGTTGAGATTCCACGCAGGCACCACTGAGTGCAGAGGAGGGCGCAGGTGATTAACTCCCTTGAGAAAGCGCACCACATCTGGCTGCGAAGCCAGGGAAGCACCCTTCAGGCGGCCCCTGAAGCAAGCCAGAGCCGCTACCTGGACTTTAAGGGAACTGAGCGACAGGCCTTTCTCCAGACCTTCTTGCAGGAACGCCAACACTGAAGAAATTGGAGCAGTGAAGGGAGAAAGTGAGCCTGCTTCACACCACGCTGCAAATATACGCCAAACCCTGGCGTAAGCAGTAGAAGTAGAGCGCTTCCTCGCTCTCAGCATAGTGGCGATGACCTTGTCTGAGAAGCCCTTCTTTCTCAGACGCTGCCGCTCAATAGCCAGGCCGTAAGACCAAAGGGGGAGGGATCCTCCATCAGCACGGGACCCTGATGTAACAGGCCCTGCTCCACTGGCAGCCGCAGAGGATCGTCGACTGAGAGCCTGATCAAGTCCGCATACCAGGGACGTCTGGGCCAATCCGGACCCACCAGGATTACCCTGCCGGGATGCTTTGCCACCCGGTCTAGCACCCTGCCCAACATGGGCCAGGGCGGGAACACATAGAGAAGCTCTTGAGTCGGCCACTGTTGGAGAAGAGCATCTACTCCCAGGGATCGAGGGTCCCGTCCTCTGCTGAAAAAGCGGCACTTGGCAATTGGCCGATGACGCCATCAGATCTAGGCTCGGCTGGCCCCAGCGCTTCGTGATGTCCAAGAACGCCTGAGCAGATAGCTGCCACTCTCCGGGCTCCAAGGTATGGCGACTGAGAAAGTCCGCCTTGACATTCATGACTCCGGCAATGTGGGCCGCTGACAGCTGCTCCAGGTTTGCTTCTGCCCACTGGCATAGATTCATAGCCTCCTTGGCTAGAGGGGCGCTCTTGGTACCTCCCTGGCAGTTGACATAGGCCACAGCCGTGGCATTGTCCGACAGGACCCGTACCGGCTTCAACACCAGTACCGGGATGAACTCCAAAAGCGCCAACCGAATGGCTCTGAGTTCCAGGAGGTTGATAGACCACTTTGCCTCTGCGCTGTCCTTCCCAAGCAGTGGGCTCCCCAGCCCGACAAAGAGGCGTCCGTCGTGACGACAATCCACTCCGGGGTCACCAGAGGCATTCCCGCAGACAACTTGTCTGTCTGCATCCACCAGCTCAGCGCCTTGCGCACTGCTGAGTCCAAGGGAAGGCGCACAGCATAATCCTCCGACATCGGAGTCCAGCGCTGCAGCAGAGATTGTTGTAGTGGTCTCATATGAGCCCTGGCCCAGGGCACTACTTCCATCATGGCCGTCATAGAGCCCAACAGCTGCACATAGTCCCAAGCCCGAAGAGGAGAGGCTACTAGGAACTGGCCCACCTGAGCCTGAAGCTTGACAATCCGATTGTCTGGCAGGAACACTCTGCCCACTTGGGTGTCGAATCGAACTCCCAGATACTCCAGGGACTGAGTCGGGCGCAGCTGGCTTTTCTCCCAGTTGATGATCCATCCCAGGGAGCTCAAAAGAGCAACTACCCGGTCCACAGCTTTGCCGCACTCTGCATAAGAGGGGGCTCGGATCAACCAGTCGTCCAGATAAGGATGGACTTGTACTCCTTCCTTTCGCAGGAAGGCCGCGATGACCACCATTACTTTGGAAAAGGTCCGTGGAGCAGTAGCCAACCCGAACGGGAGGGCTCTGAACTGGAAGTGTCGTCCCAGGACTGCAAAACGCATAAAGTGTTGATGAGGAGGCCAGATGGGAATATGCAAGTACGCTTCCTTGATGTCCAAGGATGCCAGGTACTCCCCTGCCTTCACTGCCGCTATAACAGAGCGGAGAGTCTCCATGCGAAAGTGCCGCACTTTCAAGGCCCGATTGACCCCTTTGAGGTCGAGGATAGGCCGGACAGAACCTCCTTTCTTTGGTACCACAAAGTAAATGGAGTAATGCCCCTTGCCAAGCTGACTTTCTGGCACCGGAACGACCGCACCCAGGCGGATCAGATTGTCCAAAGTCTGCTGCACTGCCACAGCTTTGACCGGAGACTTGCAGGGAGAGAGTACAAACCCGTCTCTTAAGGGTCGGCAGAACTCTAGCTTGTAGCCGTCTCTGATGACTTCCAGCACCCAAGCGTCTGAAGTTATTGTGGTCCACTCGCCCAGAAACGAGGACAGCCGTCCTCCAATCTGCACTGGGGCGTGGACCAAGGCCCCGTCATTGGGTACGAGACCCTGGGGGAGGACCGGAGGGAGCACCTCCGGGACGGCGGTCTCTGCGAAAGGAATGCTGCTTGGGGGAGAAATTCCTCTTAAAGGAAGAGGGGGCAGAGGAACCCGACCTGCCCGGGCGGTACCTACGGGCTTCCTGAAACCGTCCTCTGGAGGTACCGGGACGAGTACTAGCCTGAGCCCTGACCTCTGGTAACTTCTTGCCCTTAGACGTGCCGAGATCGGTCACGATTTTGTCCAGCTCGACCCCAAAGAGCAGCTTGCCTTTAAAAGGCAATCTAGCCAGGCGGGATTTAGAGGCGTGGTCAGCAGACCAATGTTTCAGCCAAAGCCACCGCCACGCAGAGATTGTCTGAGCCATGCCTTTAGCTGAGGCCCTCAAGACATCATACAGCAAGTCTGCCAAATAGGCTAAGCCCGATTCCAGGGCCGGCCAATCAGCCCTCAAGGAATGATCCGAGGGGGAAGCCCGCTGCACCATAGTCAGGCACGCCCTGGCCACATAGGAGCCGCAAACTGAGGCCTGCAAACTTAAAGCAGCCGCCTCAAAGGACGACCTTAAGGCCGCCTCCAATCTTCTGTCTTGGGCGTCCTTTAGGGCCGTGCCACCTTCCACCGGCAACGCCGTTTTCTTAGTCACCGCAGCGATTAAAGAATCCACGGTAGGCCACAGATAGGCCTCACGTTCACTTTCAGTCAAAGGATAGAGGCGGGACATAGCCCTAGCCACTTTAAGGCTCGCTTCAGGGACATCCCATTGAGCCGAAATTAAGGTGTGCATGGCATCATGCACGTGGAAGGTTCTAGGCGGGCGCTTCGTCCCCAGCATAATGGCAGAGCCAACAGGGGCTGAGGGAGAGATGTCCTCCGGAGAGGAAATCTTCAAAGTGTCCATGGCCTGTATCAACAGGTTGGGCAAATCCTCTGAGCTAAAAAGCCGCGCTGCAGAGGGGTCATCTGCTCCATCCGAGCGGGGATCCGTCTCCTCCAAGGAATCCGCAAAGGACCGTTGGGAGAACTCAGATACGCTGCCCTCATCTACATCGGAGGAGACAAAGTCCTCCAAGGCCTGGGAATCAACCCGAGGGCGTTTACCTCTGGGAACCTCAACCTCTTTACCAGACGAGGGAGCAGGGGCAGCGTTTTGCATAAGGAAGGCCTGATGCAGCAGCAAAACAAACTCGGGGGAGAAACCCCCCAGACTGTGCACTTCCGCAGCCTGGGCTACAGCCCTAGACGCACCCTCAACCGGTGCTCGCAAGAGCGGGGGAGAGACATGCTGCGCATCCAAAATGGCGTCCGGCGCGACACTCCGCGAAGGAGCCGCGCGGGAAGAACAGCGCTTAACTTTAGCCGCTTTTGTGCCGTCGCCCAAATTAAGGGCGTTCATGGCATTAATGCTCCAACCTCAAGGGCGGCCCAAGAAGAAGCCGTCCGAGCCGCGTGGCCGGCCAAGATGGCGGAGGCGAGGAGCGGGGGATGGGCGTTTATGGCGGGAAAAACCGCCACGCCGGAGGAAGGACCGGGACATTCATCGGTCACGAAACTGTCACCCAACAAAGGCGAATCAGGCTTTAAGACCCCCGCATCCCCTCTAGAAGCGCTCAAGCGATCCGGGGAGCGACTCTTTGCGCCCTCGCCCTCCGACGCCATATGCCACGAGGAGAAGAATCGGGGAACCCCCTGCCCGCTATAAAAAGGTAAAAATTACCTGCTTGCCGCTCCGAGCTGTAACGACCTGGTGTCCCAGTGAGTAGCTGCAATAAACGTTTAAATAAACGTCGAAATAAACGCCTTTAAGGACGTTCAAAATTTTTTTTTTTTTTTTTTTTTTTAACGGAGCCAGCGGGAGGGGGGAGAAAAGGAGGGACCTGGCACCACCAGGTTTGCACTTGCTCAAAAGAGCCCTCAACCCCAGGCACTCAACAAAACCTAAGAATTAGGCTTGGAGGCCTAGCCAGAGCTGCTGCTGTGTGTGACCACCACCTGCTGAGATAGAGAACATACTGAGGAGTTTCCGGCAGCACATGACCACATATAGGGAGGCAAAAGTTTGCTCTCTATCTCCACCTGCTGGTAGATGGACACAACCCACCAGTCTATGGATTGATCAGCTTGATGATATGGAAACTGCCATTTTCAAGGCAGCGCTGGAAGAGGAAAGGGTTTACTACTCCCTCCTCCACCATTACGGTATTGGGGGGCGCTAGATCACCAGGTTTTGGGGAGGGGGGTGCTTCACTTTGCGGCCACTGGACCACCAGGGTTTTTTTGGGGGGGTGAAATTGTGTCGCTGGCTTGTTTCGGGGGGGGGGGGGGGGACGGGACTGGAGGTCCGCTGGCCCTCTAGCCCTCATGTTGCTGGCTTGGGGTGGGGGGGGGGGCTCTAGGCCACCAGGGCCATGTGTGGACATGGGAAGGGCATAAGTATGGGTGGGGCGTTCCCACTTATATGCTAAGTTTCTGAAATAGTGTCAGTTATGCACGCAACTGAAACATTTGGTCATGATCATTTACACCAGCCATTGACATGATGTAAGCAGCAGCAGTGCCTAAATATTGGTTCATAAATGCCCACTTACGCTAAGTATTCTATGTTTCAACAATTTTATTGATGATTCAACATGTTAAACACAGCCAAAAGGTTAAGTATACAACAATTTGAATAACAAAACACACGTAATAAGAATAGGCAATATTTCCATCATCAAAGTTTACCAATTTTCTCCCATCCCCCCCAACCTTGTACCCCCCCTTTTGTTTTAGATTTTATTCCCCCCCCCACACACACAATTTTTATTAATAAGCCAGCATGTTAGACAGTACTAACCAGTACAGCAATTATCACAGATCATAAATTCAACAAACCATGCTGCCCAAAACTAAAATGTAAAAATCCATCAGCATGAAAACGCAATTTTAATATTGTCTCCCTCCTCACCCAACCTCCCTTCCCCCCTCCCCTATCCCCAGGAGGAATAGTCCCCTCTTATCTGTAACCACATAGTAACAAAGGCCAGACAAATCTGGCCCATAGCCTAAGAGGCACATAAATCAGCAGTAATCTATTGAGCCTCTCTCAACCCATACCACCAACCCAGTACCAAACCCATTAATCAGCTACCCATCGAAACCCTCCCCTCCACCCTACTTTCGAACCCAAACCCATCCCACCTATCCAGGATTGAAAGGGCCTAGAAAGTTAACCCACATATGCTAAGTATTCTAAAACACATGTATAATCGCCGATATAGAATTTGCACTTAAGTGTGCAGCATCTTAGCACCTACATTTCAGCAGTTGTTTCAGAATTATCCCCTAAATGTTTAGGCCACTTTTTCTCAACTTGACAAGTAGCACTCTCTCGCCAGTCTGTTTTTTCAGGGTATCCATAATGATTAACTTACATGTACTGCTTCTGCTGCATGCAAACCTCTCTCATGCATATTCAGCGAGGCTATCCTGAAAAATCAGATTGGCTATGGGTACTCCAGGACTAGCTTGAGAAACTCTGGTCTAAATTACCTTGTGATGGCAAATGCTGTCCCAAAGCTTTAAGAATTTACCTGCAGATGTTCTGATGCAGTTTGTCTTGCAGGTCAATAAAGCTCTCATAGCGCTCGGCAGTGAATTTTATGTTACGAAGGACTGCGGCCACTGCATGGGGACGAATTTCAGCAGTCTGCAAGGAGGAGACTTATTAACCAGTAACAGTGTGTGGGGGCTTCTTCCAAGAGAAAAATTCAAGGCAAGCAAAGGAGTCAAACTGAAATGCTAGGAAGAAGTTGGGTCATTTAGATTTTTTCCCCCATTTATTCTCCATTACGAGTATCTTAGAAAAAGAGCAATATAAAAAGGAATGGAGTGGAGGAATAGCCCAGTGGTTTGAACACTGACCTGACAACCAGAGAAGTCCAGTTCTACTTCCACTACTACTCCTTGTGATCTTGGGCAAGTTACTTAACACTGCATTGTTATCAGGTACAAACTTACAATATAACCCTCCAAAGACAGGAAAATACCTAATGTATCTCACTATAACTCACCTTGATTTACTACTGAAAAAGAAGTGAGCTAAATCCAAATTAATAATAATAATATTAAACTAGAATAATCAAGATAAAAAGAGCAGTGTCCCATTTCCTCAAAGAGAAATAGTGCACCTTAAATTCTTCTTGGTGGTTTCTCTTACAAGCAGAACAGGGAACAGTAGAGGGGAGTAGTTGGTACGGATGAGCACATGGTCTTTATCTGCCATCACTTTCTGTTTCTCTCAATTATATAATGGATTTAGTGCAGTAGAAAGTATCACTCATGCAAATATCAGACTACAATACTGAATTCTGAGAAGCTTGTACAACCATTTCTACCTCTTCAGTGATTATTAACCTCTGGGGCTCTCCGTTTGCTGGTGGAATCCTCTTGTACCTTGGTGCTTCTATCCTAAAATAGAATGCAAAAGACATTTTGAACCATTTCAACTCCCACAACAAATCCAGAAAGAAAAATAACTGAACACGAAAAGCATAATTTATAGGGAAGAAAAGTTCTTTGGCAATGCAACTGGAAAAAGAAAGAACACTACAACTATTCAGAACTACAGCTAATGTCTCCCCCTATACAGAAAGAGAATTGAAGTAAAATTGGAAAAAAAACCTCATGTCTTTAGCTGAAATGTAAGCTTTTCAGATCATCACATTGGCGTCCATACAATGCTGCAGTCCATTTCCAACCTCTGCTTTATTAACAGAGCCAAAATGCTCAAATTGACTTACAGTAACTCTCATTCAATTTAGTTAATCTGATTTGGGGAAAAAAATAGAAAAACCCCCAAACAGACACTGTTTACATCAGGCTAACCCTGCCTATTTTCTGCCACATCTGAAGAAAGGAACTTGTGTGTATACTTTCAAAACCACATATCATCTGTGAATAATTTTCCTGCCAGTCTAATGAGAGCTATCACAACCTAGAAAAGGATCTAACAGATTTGGCTGTTCTATGTCTTCAGGTCCCAGGAGAAAGAAAAGGATTACAATAACAGAAACTGATTTTTGAAGTTCAGCCATTGCCTGATGCACTTTGGATTTTCAGAGCAATCAAAAATAGCCTCTTATTGGGCTACATTGCCATTAGCCTTCATTTACAATTACCCATGAATTTTTCCCCAATTTTATGACACTCATCCCAATTAACTTAGCTCAGTTGCTGCAGTCCTTAGTCGGTGGTCATGTAAAAGGACGACTTCTAGAATCCTGCCTCATGGGCCCCAAGTCCAATTACTAGGTGCAACGACAGACTCCTTCCCAGGGACTGTCAATTCTGCTTAGTTAACTGAAAGCAATGAACTATACTATTTCTTATTATTCTCTACATAATATGCTCAGCCTCCAAACTTGTTATTCCTTAGTCAGTGGTCACGTAAAAGGACGACTTCTGGAATCCTGCCTCATGAACCCCAAGTCCAATTACTAGGTACAATGACAGACTTCTTCCCAGGGGCTGTCAATGCTGCTTAGTTAACTGAAAGCAATAATCTATACTTATCCTATATAATAATTCTCACCACCAACATTCTAATCGGGAACTGCCTGTGTCCATGCCTCCTTCTTGAGCTATGCTCTGTAGCCAGGCTGACGTCACTAACAGCTGATTCCAAGTGGCAGGGAGCAGAGCATCAAACAACGACCCTCCTCTCCCCTGCCCCCCCCCCCCTCCAGCCACCCATGTCCTGCAACCCTCCCCTCCCCCCCTGCAGCCACCCATGTCCAGCGGCGACCCTCCTCTCCCCCTGCCCCCCCTGCAGCCACCCATGTACAGCGACCCTCCTCCCCCTCCTTACAAGGACAGCCTCCAAGACTTCAGCAGAAGTCTCGGCGGCCATTTTCAACAGCGATCCAGCAGTGGGGGAGCGTCAGCACCAGCAGCGGGCAGGCAGGACTGGGGATCTTTCCTGCCTGCCCAGAAGATTTCGTTACACAACCTGGGTGGATGAAGGAGGGACAAGTGAGAGAGCAGGGTCGCTGGACATGGGTGGCTGAAGGGGGGGGGGGCAGGAGGAGAGCAGGGTCGCTGGACATGGGTGGCTACAGGGTCGCTGGACATGGGTGGCTGAAGGGGGGCAGGGGGAGAGCAGGGTCGCTGGACATGGGTGGCTGCAGGGGGGGGCAGCGGAGAGGGTCGGTGGACAGGGGTGGCTGGAGGGAGGGGGTGAGGGGGTCCTAAGACCAGAAAGGTGGGGGTGAAAGGGGGCCTCAGACCATAAAGGGAGGGGGGAGGGGCGCATACTCACACTCTATCACATACACTGTCTCTAACACACTCTCTGTCTATCACACTCTCTCTCAAACATACATTCCGAGGAAAACCTTGCTAGCGCCCGTTTCATTTCTGACAGAAATGGGCCTTTTTTACTAGTTTCTTATAATTCTCTACATAATATGCTCAGCCTACAAACTTATTATTCCTCAGTCTGTGCTGTTCCAACTCTGACCACTAGGGGGCACTCTCTGCTACAAAATGTACAAAAGTCCTGGGAAGGCAGAGGGCCACATTGAATGAATTTGTAACAGGTTACTGTTAGTAAATAATTAATCCTCTAGTCCAATGATTTTCAACCTTCTTCATCTCACAGCATACTTACAAAGCACAAAAATTGTCAAGGTACACCACTGAAATCTAACACACACCCACACACCCACCCCTGCTAAGATCCATTCCATTTAATTATGCTACTGAAGTACATTAGAACACCAATATACCTTCTATTGGAAAACAGAACAAAATGGACTGTTACAGATTCCTACATAGACACCACATAGTAGCAGAATCCTTCACCTCAGTTGCAGATGCAGAACATGACTCTCACCTGATACAAAATAGGGAACCACAAAAAAACATGCGGACAAAACCTGAAAGAAATACTGGACTCTGCATGTTGTGCAACAGCAGAGAAATAAAAGGAAATGCATGTCCTCCTGCACAATGCAAAATAAGCCGACAGATGGAAATTCTCATCACTAAACTGAAAATAAAATAATTTTCCTACTTTTGTAGTCTGGTGACTATTATTCCAATCATCTTGTTCCCAATCTTTGGTTCTGTTTTCCTCTGTCTGTGCTCTTTTTCCAGGGCCTCCTTTCCATTTGCTATTTCTTTTCTTAGCTCCTGCCCTGTGTCTGTTTGGCACTGATCTTTCATGTTCAGCTTTCTTCAATTTCTCTGCCTCCTTCTCAAATCTATCTTGCCTCCCCTTTTTCCTTCCCTATATGTACAACATTTCACTCATTTTCCTCTGTGGTACTGTCTCTCCTCCTCACCACCCCCGTTGCCTCCCACAGGTTCAATATCTTTTCCTACCTTCCTCCTTCCACAAGCCTCCCTCTCCTCTCCACCGCAAATTCTATAAACTTTGTGGTTGCCAGCAGCTATTAGAACAGGCTTCCTCTGGCCATCTGGAAGCTTTCCCTCTCTCAATCCTCCCATATGGCAAAAGGAAGTCGAACCAGGACCAGGGGAAGGCCTGTTTTAATAGCTGCTGGCAACTGCCAAGTTTGTAGAATTGCGGCAGCGAGGAGAAAGTCCCAAGGGAGGGGAGGAGGATGCTAGTAGTGTGATGCCTATGACCTGGAGGGGATTCCTGAGGCACATCTGGAGGAGCAGCCACAGCACACCGGCCTGCGCAGTTTATCAAGCAACTGACAGTGATAGAGTCACGGAAACAGTAGAGTGAATGTCAAAGAACATTCCCAAGAACTCCAGTTCTGCTTGGTAGTACCACAGAAGAATACAACTTCAGAGTTCCAGTACCGTTCTTTAAAGACCTGAAGTCCTTGCACTAATCCTTCCAGGCACAAAAGATCATAGCGGTTAGCAGGAACATCGATCTTGAAGAGAATGACTTCGGACGCACCCTCTGCGTTCCTATCACCTCGCTCCTTGCTGATTATGTCCTTTTCAGAGGTCTAGAACAGAGCCAGACAATTAATGAAGAAAATCACACTGGAAAAATCTTATAAACTGAGACAGGAAACAGCTGTTTAAGGGAACATCGCAACATAAAACTACAATCTGACAATAGGTGCCTCCCCAGTCACAGGCAGTGGACAGAGGTGGGCCACACAGGCCCCAAATTTCCTTTTCAAAGCAGGAAACTGACATGAAGATTTGATGAGACTATCATAAAAAACTCTGTATTTACACCAGCACAAAGTCAGTGGCATGGGGTCGGCCCGATCCACACAGCATCAGTAAACTAATAACGAAAATCACTAAAGCATGGGTTGGGCACAAAGAGGCCAATGCAGAAAGCAACCATGAGCTTAACCATGTGGTTACCATGGCTTCTACGCGCATGTTACTAACCTAACAATGCAGAAAGGGGTTGAGCGCGGATATACTTGCACAGAAGATACCGGTGCACGTACCATTAAAATGAATAATGTTGAGACTATTAAGTATTCCGCTGCAATGCACAGAAGAAAACAGCGGCTTTTCATGTGAGCACAATGCAAGAAAAGTTTTGTCAGGTTCAGGGCAGTGTACTAGAGTTGATTGAAAGGATGCCATGCCCTTTTTTGCGATTTAAAATACATTGGTTTTCTTTTTTCTCCAGCCAGAATAGTATCTGTAACTTGAAAACACAGATTGGAGGATAAAAGCAACAATGTGCACGTGTCTGAACAAAAACAGAAGTGCCAGCACTTATTTGAAAATGTTGCACTTGAAATTTTTGTGAGGCTAATATTTATGTGCAGAACAGCTGCCGCAGATGTGTGCTGACACTTTATTTTTCTTCAGACATGCACACAAGAAGCTGAGCTTTCCACTGAACCTGCACACAAATTCTGTGTGCATAAAATTAGCTTTCTGCATGGCACAACTTTAACCTCATATTACAAGTCACACACTCAGCTCTACCATGTAGCTTTCTGCTTCAACCCCAGAGAGTCATTAGTGCCCAGGAAGTGAAGTTAAATCCTGAGATTAAGTCGGCCATATGATACTGCATTTAAGAAAGGAAACAAGGCAGACTAGATAGACCTTCACTCTCCCATCATATTATGTTTTAATCAACACATCAGCTAATGTGCTTAGAACAGGAGTCTCAGACATACACACTGTGGGCCATTTTCAGCCCAATAAGCTCCCTCATCAGGCCTGTGCTCCTGTCCCCTCCACGTCCCCCCCCCCCCCCCCCCCCCCCAACTAATGCTCTGTCCAGTCAAGTTTTGCACTCACACTCCGAAGCGCATCTTGGAGGCATAATACTTCTGGATTATTTATATCATCCTCTCCCTCCAACATGATTTACATAAGACAAAGGTTCCCAAACCTGTCCTGAGGAACCCTCAGCCACTTGATTTTTCAGAATATCCACTATGTATATTCATGTGATAGTTATGCATGCATTGTCTCTTAGATGCCTATCTTTCTCATGCATATTCACTATAGATATCTTGAAAATGGAATGGGCTGGGGGTCAACCCAAGACAGGTTTGGGAACCTGAGACATAATGATATAAGAGAAGCCATGCTGAGTTAAATCAAGGTCCATTGAGTCTAGCATCCTACCTCTGCCAGTGGCAGAGCTGGTCATGTGCATCCAAACAGATTCCAAAACGTAGTTCAAGTTCTCATAGCTTATTTCAAGGGATAAGCAATGACTTTCTCAAGTCTACCTGGCTAATAATTTTTATGGACTTTTTCTCCAGAAACTTCCAAACCTTTTTGAGTTCCACTATATTAGTCACTTTGATTATGCTCTCTGGTAGCAACTTATTTTCAATCTGCTAGTTGTTAGTTTCATGGAACGTCCTCTTGTTTTAGGGTTGTTTGAAAGATTAAACACTTAACAAAATTGACTCACTGTCCACATATATAATAGCAAAAACCCCCAAACCCAAAGTGGATAAAATGACTGATGCCAAACAGCTTATTCAAACGATTCTATAAAAAGAAAGGGAAAATGCCTCAGAAGTTCGTGGTAATACAGCACCCTAGCGGACCGGTCTGTGAAATGCTCCGTTAGTGCTCAATTAGGGCTCATTCAAAGCTGTACCCACTAGACCTCAATATATCATTGGCCAAAAAAACCCCTTTCAACACATTTTTTATTATTCATTTTACCAATTATTTCTCAAAAAAATCTGATACATAACTTCATATATAAAAAAAATCTTATGCAGCATGCAGCGCACTTATCTGTTCCCAACGGGGCCCGTTTCACCCGTAGACTTCATCAGGGATGCAGTGCTTTAACCAATTTCCGCCATTTTCATTTCTGGCTTCAATTAAGTGTCCACAGCAGTGGTATACCAAGGGGGGGCGGTCCGCCCCAGGTGCACGCTGCTGGGGGGGTGCCGCGTGCCTGTCGGCTCCGCTGGTTCCCTGCTCTCTCTGCCCCGGAACAGGTTACTTTCTGTTCCGGGGCAGAGGGATCAGGGAGCCAGCGGAGCCGACAGGCACGCGGCACCCCCCCCCCCCCCAGCAGCCAAGAAGGCACCGGGGGGGGGGGGGGTGTTGTGCTGCACCCTGGGGGGATAGACGCCGCTGCACCCCGGGGGGGGGGGGGGTGCGCAGTGGCAATCCGCCCCGGGTGGCAGCCGACCTAGGATCGCCACTGGTCCACAGTACTTATATAGTAACAACTCACAAACTAACAGTCATATCAAAATTTTAATTATCTCAAAAATAATTCTTCAATGACCAGGCCCTCCAACTCATGTTCTGCATAGCTGCATCAGGGTATGGTCCTATAAAGTACTAACATCTCACCTAGTGCTACGCATGGGTGAGGTTGGAGGGCCTGATCATCGATGAATCATTTTTGAGATTAAAAATCTTATATCAAAAATGTATTTATGTTTGTGAGTTGAGTTACTTATGGATGCTTAATTGAAGTCAATGATGATTTTAGCAACACACTAGGCAGTGTCCTAGGGTGAAATGAGTCACCTCTGAAGCTTCAGTTCACAGTTGTTTTCATACCTATTTGAGGAGCAATTGATGTGAAGATTTTCAACAATAGGTTTTGTTTAATATCTTCTATACCCCTGCAATTTTGAATTTTTGGGACTATTTATCAATAATTTATCAAATCACCTAAAAGACATTACTTTCGCCTGGTGCCATGGAAGCTGGAGGTACTCAAGCATTCAATGCCAAAAAAAATGGAAATAAATTAATCCAGGAAACAAAAACTACATATAACAACCTCCTTCTCTAGTGCTAGGTGTCTGGTGCACAATGGTCTTTTAAGCCATCTGAAGCAGTAACAGAATAGGAAGAAACAGCAATACAAGCAATAATGCTCCATGAGCATTATGAAATTACTTTTAAAGAAATGAAAATATAGTACTTACAATTTCATCAAGTTCTAAGCCGAACTCAAAACACAGTTCATCAAACTCTTCATCAGCTGTAATTAAATTAAGGCTGTTATTACAGCGTCCAATTTTGCCCCCCACCACAAAAAAAAATTATTAACGCAGCTAGACCAAAAGAGCTCATATACAAATAACAGTAACTATTACCCTAGAACAGCAAGGAGGAGCAGAAACGCTCGGAGAAAAGACAGTGTAGGATCAAAGGGAAAGTTAAAGAACCCGGTGAAGATTTAACTGAGAAGCGATATTTGAGGTTACAAGGACAGGCAAGCACGGCTGCAGCTGGAAGAGTATCTTATCTCGGGGACACTACTCACTATAAGTCCTGCCTAGGGCCCGGAAGAGTAGGTCTCGCTTCACACTGACAGTCGGCATGACTATCTCCACCCGGCTCCAGTCTCAGCATGCATCACCCAGGAAGAGGACCCCGGCCACCAGCTCTCACCAAGGAGGTTTGATTGAGACCAGGAGGACGGCATGACGTCGAAAAGTTGAAGCCACTTAGGTTAATCTATGTTTCCCCTTCCCCGCGCAGCCGTCGTTCTGCATACACTCAAAACAAAGCAAACAAACATATGAACTGCTGCATCCACTTTGTCGTTCTTTATTGTTGGTAGCATTTCTATTTAATCTCACTTATATTTTCAAACATTCCAGTTTGTGCAGCATACGGATGTACACAGAGGAAGTATAATAACGAATAACTTTTCATAGGTAGAGTAGTAATTTTTTTATAAATCATAATCAGTGTGTCATTTGACAGGTACTCAATATTCAGAGTTTCTATCTATTTATTTATTTATTTATTTATTTATTTATTTATTTATTTATGGCAGTTATATCCCACATTAAGCTTCAATTAGGTTGAAACCTGTGAGCATTTAAATTTGTTTTCCTGTGCTTAGATCAAAAGAGAAAGATGGTTTATGAGAACTTGCTCCTTTTGTTTTGTGGAATGCAGTGGTATATTATAAAAATGCACTTACTATTGTGTATTACTACTATTTAAAAGAAAGATACTAAATGATGAGGGCAGAGCTACCTTCATGCAGAAGTCCAGAATCAGTCTAAATGTGCCAACATTTTCTAATTCTGTGATACACATTTATTTCTTCAAGTCAGTTTTCAACAGCATTTTCTCAGTTATTACCCAAATGCAAACACAATTATAATGTTAATTAATACGTTTTGGATGTTACTGAATTCTGTTATTCTGTCTCACTGTATTTCCAGTTTGGCACAGTATAAATCATTGCTTTCCAAACTACTAGAATTTAACCACTCAACAAATGAACATTAATCCCAATCTATAGTGGTTACTTAATAATACCGTGTAACTTCACCTTGTGAATACTATTTAATTTGTTATTTACTTATTTATTTATTTTTACCTTTTTAAGGTTATATATCACAAAGATAAACATGCAATTGTATAATCTTCTGAACTTCTAACACTGTCTTATAATGTCTTTTGCTTTCTAGCACTGTCTTATAATGTCTCTTGCTTTAACACCATTATATAATTCACCACCATGTAACACAAATCTTCTGTAAACCTAATGTATATGCACTCCTATTTCTAGTACCCATGATGTATTGTAAGCCACATTGAGCCTGCAAAGAGGTGGGATAATGTGGGATACAAATGCAATAAATAAATAAATAAATAAAATATTATTCACAACTGAATTTTTCAATGCTGATTTTTTTATAAAAATTCAGTATTGAAAAATTCAGTTGTGAATAATATAACCTTAAAAAGCTAAACAAAATAATAAGGTGAAGTTACACAGTATTATTAAGTAACCACAGTATAAGTCATCACAAGGACAAAATATAAGTAAACCAGGGCAGTACAGTAAAGGGAGGGGAGGACACCTCTAGGGCCGGCCGCCTGCCATCCAGCCCGTTTGTCCGCAAATCTGGACAAATGGGCAGGATGGCAAAACCCACCCGATTGCTCAGCCATGTCCTCAACAAGTGGACATGTCCGGGTAAAACCAGACGTATGGTAACCGTAAGATGAACCCATCAGTAAACAGGATATCCACACTAAAATTTGGCCATGTATTACTGTATTGTATAGAACAATGTAGAAAAATAAGCACAAAATACACCCTTTATTAGTGCTGTTTCCACCAGCTACAATAATGTTTGATGCTGTTTTAGTGATATTCAGTTTTGATTTCACAATATTTATATCTACATATGGGACGCTTTCAAATAAGTGTGTGTGTGTGTGTGTATATATATATATATATATATATATATATATATACACACACACACACACACAGTCCTCCATCTATCTATCTATCTATCTATATAGATACAGTCCTTCATCTTTTAAGGCACTGCCTATCCAACTGGAACAGCTTTTGACGTTTTACAGATGGACCACGCATAGGCAGCCGTTATTTCTAATTATCTTTTACTATTCTTTCCTATTGTTTTTGGGTGTACTTATGACTCCGCCTACTGGATTCAACCCATATAATGGGCTAGATAGCCTCGTACCGTCTCCTGGTCTTAATCTATAACCTCCCACCGGCTCTGGAAGGGTGAGGGATGGCCGCGGCGCCTAATCGTACGCACGCACCTATCACTGCTTCGCTAGCTATCTATGCTTTCCTGTCACTCACAGTGACAAGTTTACTAGAAGAAGATCGAGGGGGGGGGGGGGGGACGTCGAAGCAGAGCTGCTTCTCTTCGCAAAACAATTATACAGGCATTGATGTAGACGTCTCTGAATTGCTTTCTATTACATCAAACTTCTCCAACTGGACGAGGACGACATTACGTTCCAAGACCAAGCCCCATTTCGGCATCAGCCAATCAAACCTCTGGCACTTGCTTCCTATTTCTGGTCTGGACTGGATGGAGGCGTGTGATCTGCGGTTCGGTTTTATTTTCGTTTGTTTCGGTGTGCTTAAAAGACTAGTCCCACTGAGCGATATGTTTTTCAAATCTGACTGTTTCTTTACGCGATCTATTTTTTGTTTCTGTGCATCAGAGGCAGGCATTTAGGCAGGGGAAATAAGTCTAAATTAGTTTTCTATACTGGTCCTTCGCAAAATCTTAAACTTCCAGGCATTCTGGGAACAATATTTTTAAACTACCTCATATTGCTGCTACTAGAAAGTGAAGCAGAGGAGATGCTTAGTGGTTATGAGGCAGCCATGGGCAAAGAAAGTGTTAACTCTGAGAAATAATTATATATATATAAGAAATGATATTAAAAGCTTGAAGTTTGAATTCTCTTCAGTTCTGCAAGTAGTGAAGGAATGCAGGCTGGAGTTAATTAGAGTCTAGTTTGGCCGAGCTAAGGTTAGGAAAGGTCAGTGAGAAATGCAACTCTGTCCCTTGTGAATTGCCAATGCTAGCTGGCACATCTGTAAATTATTAGGCTTACTGAATAGTTTTGTAAGCAGGCACGAGCCAGATATATGACATATTGTAGTTTAAGAATAGGCTGAAATACTATTTAGAAGTGCTTAATATGTAGATAGCTTAGATATAGATATATCTTATAAGATATATCTGATTATGCTTATTTTAGAATATGTTGTATTCTGTGTAAATTAATAATTCTGTGTAGGATGTTTGTTCAACTCTGTGTTACTTTTAAAATGATCCTTTGTCTGCTGTTTAAGGCTACAGTGAAGGGGGGCCAACATGTGTTTTGAATTAACTATGGTCTTAGCTAGTTCTGTGTATGGAGCTGAGAGGTGAAAAAGGTCAGAACTAGTCAGCTCTCTTCTCCTTGATTAATTATAGGTAAAATGCAGGAATGGTCTTGGAAGTAATAACCTGATATGTATGCTATTAATTAAGATTGGCTTTTGACCTCTTTAATGAATGCCAGAGTTTAGTTAGCAGTTAGTACTAGGAATATGAGAAATCAATCATAATAACATGTAAGAGACTGGAGCCCAAATGTCTGGCTTGAGGGGCCCCAGGTTAGAGGTCAGTTTAGGATGTCTGGAACCTATGTAACTGATATTTGTAGGGAGCTGATTGGTTGAGGCAAGGTAGCCAATCAATGTCTTAACCAATTGGGAGTAAAGGGGGCTAGGCTAGGAGGAGGGCTTAGGACCCTATTTAAGTAGGAGCAGAAGCAGTTTACGTCAGAAAGAAGAAAGGAAGAAAGCTGGAAGACAACAGGAGAGACAGCAGAAGAGAGGCAGCTGAGACAAAGACACAGAGAGCTGAGAGAAAGACACAAAGAGCTAAGAGAAGAGAAGAGAGCTAGAACTGATGTCCTGCTTTGTTTGCTGGCAAATAAAGAAGATTACTCTCTCATTTTGGTGTGTGCTGTCTGACTCCTGAAGCATCACAAATTCCTATCTCAATTCCTGCAACAATTCTTGGTGGCAGCGGTGGGATCATGAATCCTGCATTAATCCCAGCACCCAACTGACTGGAGAACATTCGCCGGGTATGTATTCTGTATTTTGTATTGTAATCCTAGCTAGGAAATTGTAAACCAGCCCCTCAAGAAAATTGAGGAAGGAGAATCTGATCAATTCTCAGCAAAGGCCCTAGTACCTTCTAGTCGCGGGGACTAGAAGCGAAAACGCTTGAGCTTATCTGTATTTGAGAAATCTGAAATTGTTGGGTGGGATTTTCTGTATGGAATGTGTGATGCGTGAATGATTAACTGAGTGCGGACTTCTTATAGCTGCATTTCCAATTAACGCGAGTTCAATTGGTCAGCAACGGAAGGAAGCGATTGTTGTCTGTCTACCTAGTGTCTCGAGAGTGCGGACCCCTTACTGCACTCTCAAAAATTCCCTCCCTTTTTGTGTGTTGTAACTGTAAGCATTATGGGTGGGACATCATCTAGACAAATTGTTACCCCCCTAGATTGTATGCTTAGAAATTTCAAGAAAGGCTTTTTAATTAATGACTATGGACAGACTTTAAGCTCAAGTACTTTAAGAACCTTGTGTGAAGTTGAGTGGCCATCTATGGGAGTGGGGTGGCCCCCTAGTGGCAGCTTAGATATTGAAGTAATCCGGAAGGTCTATAGCATAGTAGTAGGAGAATCAGAATATTCTGAACAACTCCCTTATATAGATTCCTGGGACAGCCTTGTGACTGACCCTCCCTCCTGGTTGAAAACTTATATGGGATCCCCAGTAAAATTCATGTTAGGCCGTGTTCAAAGAAAGATTAGAAAATCTAAACTAGAAGAGGGAAAGAGCCCCAGGAAGCTTACCACCCAATCGGTGGCTTCCGCCCCTACCCTGTCTGAGAAACCCATACTCTCTGATGACCCCTCAGACCTTGAGCCACCACCTTATGGCCCATTGTTGGGGTTCCGTGCCACCCCTAGAGATCCACGCCGCCCAGCCCAAGCCTCTCCAGCACAGGCTTCTCCGGATAGTTCTTCCCCTCCTGTGCCAAACCTGCCACACCCTAGGTTGGACTTTTCACCTGGCCTCTACCCTTCTGTGCCAAATCCTCTCCTGTTAACCTCTGAAGACCCGTTTTGGGTTCCACTCCCTGACTCCTCAACTCCTGACAGCCCAGCCTCTCCCTCTAGTACCCCTACCCACTCATTAGGGGCCCGGCATCCCTTTCAATGGACTGACTCACCTGTGACCACCTCTCAGTCTATGAGTACCCCTCCCCATCCCTCAGGGGTTCAACACACCTCCACTGAATGGGTTAGACCTGCTGCAATCACCTTTGAGCATGATAGGAGGGTAGCTCCTAGCTCTACCTCAGGTTCCATTCCCACCTCCTCGAGAGTTCTGCCACTTCGTCAGGTAACTACCACTCGACCGGATCCTAATAATCAGGGTCAGGTTATACAGGCACAGGCCTACCAGTATGTACCCTTCACAACCACTGATCTCCTGAATTGGAAGACGCATTACCCCTCTTATACTGAAAAGCCTCAGGCAGTGGTGGACCTAGTGACTAGCATTATGGCCACCCATAACCCAACCTGGACTGATTGTCAACAACTTCTCCTGACCCTCTTCACAACTGAGGAGAGGCGGAAGATTTTGCAAAATGCTGAGGCCATCACGCGAGAGCGTGCTCCCGAGAGGACACCGGACCTAGAGGGGTGGGTTAGAGCTCGGTTTCCTCGCGCAGCTCCAGCTTGGGATCCAAATGATGGGCAGCACTATGAACTGTTGTCTGGCTATTGCCGGGACTTACTGGAAGGTATGAGGAAAGGCATAAAGAGGCCCATTAATCTGGCAAAGGTCTCTGAAATTCTCCAAGGGGCAACTGAATCCCCTGGGGCCTTTCTAGAGCGACTAATTGAAGCCTACAGAACATACACCCCATTTGACCCTGAAGCCCAAGAAAACCAGAGAATGGTGAATAGCGCATTGGTGGCCCAGAGTATGCCAGATATCCGGAAGAAGTTGCAGCGTCAGGAGGGATTCGCAGGGATGAATACCACCCAGCTAATTGAGATCGCAACCAAGGTTTTCATTAATAGAGATCAGGAGGTGCGCCGAGAGGCTGACCGGAAGATGCAGAAGAAGGCCGACCTTTTAGCGGCAGCCATTACTAATTCCACCCTTAACCGAGGTCGACTTCTAGCTAATGGGAAGCCAAAGTGGGACCCCGGACCACCAGCCAGGGCCCGAGATTCCTTCAATCAATCCCGGCCAAGGGGGGAGAATCCCAGACCAAGATTGGAGAGGGATCAGTGTGCCTATTGTAAGGAAAGAGGGCACTGGAAAGATGAATGCCCCCAGAGGCGCCAGGGACTGAGAAGGGGACCAGGAGATCGAGGAAGCCGAGGCCGAGTTCGAGAGGGAAGATATGAGCCTCCTGAATCTGACATCATCGGGATAGCCGAGATGGCAGAATGGGACGAATAGGACAGACCGGGTTCCTACAAACTGGGCTCCCAGGAACCTATGGTCAAGTTAACTATAGGGAGCCGCTCAATTCCATTTATGATTGATACAGGAGCTGAACATTCTGTTGTGACGGAGCGATTAGCGCCTGTGTCTGGAAAAACTGTCCGAGTGGTGGGAGCCACGGGGGTGCAGAACCGGAGGCCCTTCCTGACAACCCGTAGATGCCAATTAGGCTCACACATAGTCACTCATGAATTCCTGTATATGCCAGACTGTCCAATCCCTTTGTTAGGTCGAGACCTGCTGTCCAAGCTTAGGGCCCAAATTTCCTTTGACTCTGATGGCCAGACTTCAGTCTCCTTTCGGCCCCCAGCATCCAGCCCTAAGGGTATATTGAGTTTCTGCTGCCCTCTTGAAGAAGAATGGCGGCTGCATCAGTCACATAGCCAAGTTGACCTACCCCTGGCAGACAGCTTTCAGGTCAGTGGGGTATGGGCAGAAGATAATCCCCCAGGGTTGGCCCGAAATATTCCTCCTGTACATGTAGACTTACTTCCAAGTGCCCGGCCAATCCATCTTCGCCAATACCCAATTCCCAGAAAGGCTCTGGAAGGGATTCAAGCACATTTGAATCGTCTGTTATCCCATGGAATTATTCGACCTTGCCAGTCTCCATGGAATACGCCACTATTGCCAGTTCAGAAGCCAGGGACTGAGGACTACCGGCCAGTCCAAGACTTACGAGTGGTCAACAAATCCACTATCTCATTACACCCTGTAGTGCCTAATCCATATGTCCTGTTAGGATTGATACCTTCTGGAGCTACCCATTTCACAACACTAGACCTAAAAGATGCCTTCTTTTGTATTCGGGTGGCCCCCGCCAGTCAATTGCTTTTTGCCTTTCAATGGGAAAACCCAGTAACAGGAAGGAAGCTTCAGTATACATGGACTCGCCTGCCACAGGGGTTCAAGAATTCCCCCACCATTTTTGGGACTGCCCTAGGACAAGACCTTAAGACTTTTAAATCTGAGCCTTCCAGGCGAGTTTTACTCCAGTATGTAGATGACCTCCTGATTGCAGCAGTGACCCAGGAAGAGTGTTTTGAGGCTACCAGAGAATTGCTGGAGCTACTCTTGGATGCAGGCTATAAGGTCTCACGCTCAAAGGCCCAACTCTGTCAGTCAGAAGTGAAGTATCTGGGTTTTTGCATTTCCCAGGGAAGTCGGAGACTGGATGCTAGTAGGAAGCAAGCGGTAGCTGCAATTCCCCAACCCAAGTCCAGAAGAGAAGTTAGGGAATTTCTGGGAGCAGCCGGATTCTGCAGAATTTGGATTCCAAATTTTGCATTGATGGCGAAACCCCTTTACCAAGCCACAAAGGGGGGTGAAAAGGAACCATTTGAATGGGGACCTACTGCTCAACAATCCTTCATTGCCATAAAGAAAGCCCTACTCCAAGCCCCTGCGTTAGGCCTTCCTGATGTGGAGAAACCTTTCTCATTGTATGTCCATGAGCGACAGGGGGTTGCTCTGGGTGTGCTGACCCAGATGATGGGATCCTGGCAGAGGCCTGTTGCATACCTGTCTAAACAGCTGGATGGAGTGGCTAAAGGATGGCCAGCCTGCATGAGGGCCATTGCAGCAACAGCCTTACTGGTCCAGGAAGCTGATAAGTTGACCTTGGGGCAAGAATTGGTTGTTAAAGTCCCCCACGCAGTTCTTACCCTCATGGAGTATAAGGGCAACCACTGGTTTACAAATAACCGCATGGTTAAGTACCAAGCTAGCTTGTGTGAGAATCCACGGATACACCTGGAAACAGTGGCTACATTTAATCCCGCCACTCTTTTGCCAGCATCTGAGGGACCACCAGATCATGACTGTATCCAAACTATGGATGAAGTGTACTCCAGTCGACCAGATCTTAAAGATGTTCCATGGAGGGACCCAGATGTAATTTATTTCACAGATGGAAGCAGTTATGTGGAGAACTCCAAGCGATTGGCAGGCTATGCTGTGGTGACAGAGGACAAGGTGATAGAAGCAAGAGCCCTGCCCCAAGGAACTTCAGCCCAGAAAGCAGAACTTGTGGCCCTCATACGAGCTCTGGAGCTAGCAGCAGGACTGGTGACTAACATTTATACTGATTCCAAGTATGCCTTCACAACTCTACATGCTCATGGAGCTTTGTATAAGGAAAAGGGACTCATAAATGCTGCAGGCCAACCTGTTAAGTATGGACCCGAAATACTTCAGCTGCTAGAGGCTGTGTGGGCCCCTAAGAAGGTAGCTGTCATTCATTGCAGGGGACACCAAAGAATAGATACTCCAGTGGCCCGAGGGAATCGCCATGCTGATCGGGTGGCCAAGGAAGCTGCTCGAGGACCCCCAGCAACTACTGTGACTCCCCTGTTCCAAATTCGATTGCAAGAATGGACACCTATGTATACCCAAGTGGAAGAGAAATGGGCTCAAGAAGAAGGTGCAGTAAGGAGACCTGATGGCTGGTTACATCTCCCTGATACCAGAGTTCTGGTGCCACGCCACCTAGCTTGGCCTGTAGTGTCTCAAGCTCATGACCTATCACACTTAGGGAAAACAGCACTAGCCCGCCTACTCAGTCGAGTAGTGGTGCTGGAAGGATTGGATAGTCTGGTTGCCACTGCCTCTGCCCGATGTACTCTCTGTGCCCAGAATAATGCTCGTCAGGGACCCCGTATTCCACCAGGAGTTCAGTCTAGAGGTCTAACACCCTTTGAGTCCCTAGTTATAGACTTCACAGAAATGCCCAGGAGCGGTAGGTTCCGATACCTCTTAGTCATGGTCTGTACCTTTTCTGGGTGGGTGGAAGCATATCCTACAGTCACTGAGAAAGCCACAGAAGTAGCTCGAGCTCTCCTTAGGGATGTCATCCCCAGGTATGGACTGCCCCTTGCCATAGGTTCAGATAATGGTCCCGCCTTTGTTGAAGCTACACTTCAGGCCCTGTCCCGCGCATTGCGCATTACCTGGAAATTGCATTGTGCCTATCGTCCCCAGAGTTCAGGGCAGGTTGAGCGAGCAAACAGAACCTTGAAAAATAGCCTAGCAAAGATTTGTCAGGAAACCCAACTGAAATGGCCACAGGCACTGCCACTAGCCCTCTTCCGCCTCCGATGCACCCCAACTAAAGGAACAGCCCTCTCTCCCTTTGAAATTGTGTATGGGAAGCCCCCAGCCATTTTACAGGGAATTAAGGGAGACATAGGGATTTTAGGGTCTGCCCAGGTGCAGGAGCAGGTAGCCCTCTTGGGGAAGATAATTTCTGAGCTTCAGTCTTATGTGAGAGAAATAAACCCTGTCCCCTTCCAGGCTCAGGTACATTCCTTCCTGCCAGGGGATAGAGTTTGGGTGAAAGACTGGAAGCTCCAGCCTTTGGGGCCCCGATGGAAAGGACCTTTTACTGTTTTGCTTTCTACCCCTGCAGCTGTGAAGGTCGCAGGGATAACTCCATGGGTCCATTGGTCTCGAATTAAGTCTGCTGACCAGACTGAGCCCAGCACGGATCAGACGGAGCCTAAACAGTGGAGAGCAGAAAGAGATCCAGCGGAGCCATTGAAGTTGCGCCTGACCCGAACCAAAGAATCTACTAGCTGAAAAGAAGGGTCAACTGCATACTGCAGGAGCGGCTGAACTTCGGCTTCATACTGAGACTCTTTCTTGCCGGATTCTGGCTTTCTTGGAATTTGAGAGCTTGATCCTTGTCAGTTGAGGGTCTATCCCAACTGGTATAAGAACTCAAAGACTGAGAACATTATATGAGAGTAATCTGTGATTAGCACAGACTGTTGAAATATTATTGCTTAATTAGTTTGCTGTATTTGTTTTAGATTAGGAAGAAAGAAAATGTTAGTAGTTTGGATGCTTTTGTTGTTTTCTACTCCTTGCCTCCTTGTTCCTAATACCCCAACTCGCTCCAACCTTTGGTTACACTCAGTCCAGGAACTAATTAGCCAGGCAAAGATTACTTCCCCTTGTATTGTGTGTTCCCGATTTTCTCCTTATACCACAGATGTCCCAGCTGTTCCTGTTCCTGTGCAACTCCCAGCTCTTATACCTCCCTACTTTTCGAGTTCAGGTCCTTGGAGCCAGGATTATACTTGGTGGTCCTTTTATAATGCTACTTCCCCCTCTGACTCTTCTCTAAGGCCAGTTTTTACGTCTCCCTATCCAGCTTCTGGAGTGTTTTGTTTAACAAGAAGCATCTCAACTGTTCTTCCCATTCCCTGTAACTATACTAATGTTCTCCTAGAGAAGGAGGAACCTGTGTGGGTAGTTTCTCCAGGTACTCCTATGTGCCCTACTACCATACCTGTAGATTATGACCAAGATGATTATCTGGCTCCTAACTATACTACTGAGAAGACTATAGTGTCCCATCCTATTTTCTACTTTCATAAGTCCCCGGGGGATGAAGGGGTTGCATCATATGAGCGGTCTGTTACAATTGGGGATTGGCACCTATGGTGTGCAAAGTCTCCATTTCTTCTTCGTTCCCCCTGGGATAGGGGCTCGCATTATGGGCATCCTAATCTCCATCCTGTGCCTACATTTATTGGGAACTTTCGTCGCCCTCTCCTTGGTCATTACTGGCTCTGTGATAATGTCCTCCACATGATTCTTCCCTCCACATATGATTTTTGTGTATTGGTAACCTTGAATTATTTTCCTAAAGTTATTCCTCTTAAGCCACTATCCCCGCACCGCTCTAAGCGAGAGGCTTTGTCCTTACCCTCCTCCGTTGCCACAGAGGATGAGGCGATTGAATTAGCCCTCCAGTATATTAATTCTACTTATCCTCTGACTAAAAAGAGACTTGTAGCCCTTTCTGCCACGGCCTGGATTCCAATTGGAGGCCCGGTAGCGGGTATTACTGAACTAGGTATGGCTACCCGGAGACTTCAATCCCTACTCCATGTTTTAGTTCATGAGCTGAACGTGGTAGTCAATGCATTGCAGGATCAAATTAATGAATTAAGTATAGTTTCTAGATATAACCGTATGGGCCTTGACTATCTCTTTGCAGCTCAGGGTGGCCTCTGCACAGTGCTAAATTCTTCAGAGTGCTGTACTATTGTCATAAATAGGACGCATGTAGTTAGGCATGCCATGGATAAAGTCCTACAGTTGGCCAGCCTTAATGTGGAGGATTACCGAGGAGGATTAGATCTTACCTCCTGGTGGTGGTCATTGACCTCCTGGATACGTCCCTTGTTCATTTCCCTAATAGTCTTAGTTTTAGCAGGGTTTTTGTTTTGTTTCTTGGCCTCATGTGCTTCGGCAGTATGCCGTCGGACCTTAACAAGTAGGGTAATGGTGATTCACAAGTCTATTCCTAATTAGGATCACTATAATCTCCAGAGTTTGAGTTGTGAGACTTATCTCTGCATAAGCTGATTTTAGTCTCAAAGGGGGGAATGAGGCAGCCATGGGCAAAGAAAGTGTTAACTCTGAGAAATAATTATATATATATAAGAAATGATATTAAAAGCTTGAAGTTTGAATTCTCTTCAGTTCTGCAAGTAGTGAAGGAATGCAGGCTGGAGTTAATTAGAGTCTAGTTTGGCCGAGCTAAGGTTAGGAAAGGTCAGTGAGAAATGCAACTCTGTCCCTTGTGAATTGCCAATGCTAGCTGGCACATCTGTAAATTATTAGGCTTACTGAATAGTTTTGTAAGCAGGCACGAGCCAGATATATGACATATTGTAGTTTAAGAATAGGCTGAAATACTATTTAGAAGTGCTTAATATGTAGATAGCTTAGATATAGATATATCTTATAAGATATATCTGATTATGCTTATTTTAGAATATGTTGTATTCTGTGTAAATTAATAATTCTGTGTAGGATGTTTGTTCAACTCTGTGTTACTTTTAAAATGATCCTTTGTCTGCTGTTTAAGGCTACAGTGAAGGGGGGCCAACATGTGTTTTGAATTAACTATGGTCTTAGCTAGTTCTGTGTATGGAGCTGAGAGGTGAAAAAGGTCAGAACTAGTCAGCTCTCTTCTCCTTGATTAATTATAGGTAAAATGCAGGAATGGTCTTGGAAGTAATAACCTGATATGTATGCTATTAATTAAGATTGGCTTTTGACCTCTTTAATGAATGCCAGAGTTTAGTTAGCAGTTAGTACTAGGAATATGAGAAATCAATCATAATAACATGTAAGAGACTGGAGCCCAAATGTCTGGCTTGAGGGGCCCCAGGTTAGAGGTCAGTTTAGGATGTCTGGAACCTATGTAACTGATATTTGTAGGGAGCTGATTGGTTGAGGCAAGGTAGCCAATCAATGTCTTAACCAATTGGGAGTAAAGGGGGCTAGGCTAGGAGGAGGGCTTAGGACCCTATTTAAGTAGGAGCAGAAGCAGTTTACGTCAGAAAGAAGAAAGGAAGAAAGCTGGAAGACAACAGGAGAGACAGCAGAAGAGAGGCAGCTGAGACAAAGACACAGAGAGCTGAGAGAAAGACACAAAGAGCTAAGAGAAGAGAAGAGAGCTAGAACTGATGTCCTGCTTTGTTTGCTGGCAAATAAAGAAGATTACTCTCTCATTTTGGTGTGTGCTGTCTGACTCCTGAAGCATCACAAATTCCTATCTCAATTCCTGCAACAGTTAGAGCAGCAGGCAGACCAGAGGACCCAGGTTCAAATCCTATAGTAGTGCCATTTGGTCCTGAGCAAACCACCCAAAACTCCATTGCCTTGGTTGGATCTAATGCTTGACAGGCTTTGTCAGCAGCACAAGCATAGCCCTCAATCCCACCCCCACCCCACGCCAAAGCTACAGCAACATAGTGGCTTCTCGCACTGCACAAAGAAAAGGTAATGGAAAAACTATTCCTGCATCATGCCAAGAAAACCACAAGGGGAGCGCCCTTGTGCAGTCACAGTCCAACTCAAGGGCATGTCTGTATCTGGACAGCCATAAAATAATAATTCCATTAAAAAATATGAAAATAATAAAAAGTTGAAGCAACAAAATATCTTGAGGAATTTAATAAATTCTATAGCTATGGAGAAAAGGACTTACTAGAAGCATGGTTAGAGTAACCAAAAGCTATGTGAACCATCCAACTACAGTTCTTTATTGTGAAAAAATATTTTACAGTTAAAACTCAAGCCCAGATTTAGGCACACAAATAACTTGGGATCAAATATCTTTAAGGTAGGAGAAAATGTATGTCTCAGCATAAGCTCCATATATGTATGCATATTTTTAGTGGTATAATAACTTGTATTTTTGCAGAATAAAGTGCTCATATGCCAAGAGACTGTCACAGATCAACTTGTCTATTGTCTCATCAGTTTTCATTGCACTACAATTAACTGTGAAAAAGTACATTGTCCACCATAACTTAATGAATCTGTGAAACATGCTCTTCAATCGAATTTATAGGAACATAGATCATGTTTCACTGGAGGGCTGCTTCAGGAAACCCCAACTTTATAACTTAAATCTCCTATTTATTACTCTGCCAGTCTGTGCAAATGTCAAATCATTTGACCAAAGTATTTCTATAACAAAATGAAACTAAACAATCTTAAGAAAAAACATAGTTTTATAATGGCAACACTGGATGGAAGACACATACCCCACACTTTGAATTCTCTGCTTGGAAAGAGGTGCAGCCGGAGCTATGACATGCCCCCTATAGTTATAGGTTTACCTCACGTGATTAAAGCCCGGGTGGCTATAGGTAGACAATTGGTTTGAAAAGACAAATTATAAAAATGACCACTCCACCTCCTGGTTTAGCCCCTTGGCTGCCATTGTTTGCCACTTGTAAATCCATTTTTGTTCTTTCCTCTACACTAAATGAGAACAGTTGGCCCTGCAATGGAAAGCCACGTTTTACTTGGTATAAATCCCAGTGCCTAAATTAGGCGCAGATTGGGTGTAAGGCACATAGATTTTAGAAACGCCCACACCCCACCCATAGCCACACTCCTTTTCAGTTATGCAACTTAGAATTTAGGCGCACCATGTTATAGAATACACTTAGCGAGTTGTGCATGTAAATCTGAATGCCAATTAGTGCTGATAATTGCTTGTCAACATCCAATAAACAGCACTGATTAGCTAGCTAGTTAATTAAGTTATGCGCATTGTTATAGAATACGCTTCAGTTTCCGCACGGATTTTCAGGAGCCATATATAGAATCCAGGGGATAGTGTGCAATTTTAAGAGGAGGATGTACATGTGGGCAGAACATGGTTGAGTCATGGGGTTATCTCATGGATGCCCAACTTACACAGTTAGGCACTCCCATTTACATAGACCTGGCATGAGTAGATACATCTACATTTAGGCGCATTAACAGTGTTTCCAAGTCCGGTCCTGGAATACCCCTTGCCAATCAGGTTTTCAGGATATCCACAATGAATATGCATGAAAGAGGCAGTGTATAACGGAGGCAGTGTATGCAAATCAAGTTCATGCATATTCATTGTGGATATCCTGAAAACCTGACTGGCAAGGGGTACTCCAGGACTAGACTTGGGAAACAGTGTTCTATAACCCAATCTGGGTGCCCAGATGCTGTTACAGACTAGGCCAGTGGTTCCCAAACAAACCTGGTCTTGGAGGCACCCTAGCCAGTCAGTTTTTCAGGATACCCACAATGAATATTCATTGTGAATATCCTGAAAACCTGACCGGCTGGGGTGCCTCCAGGACCAGGTTTGGGACCCAATGGACAAGGCAGTCCCCACACAGCATTGGGGTGCCTACATTTAGACACCCCCTTTAAAGAATTGCTTCCCAAATATATTAAGTGAATACGATAAAAAAGGGTTTTTTTTGTTTTATTTCTATTTATTACCTTTAAAGTGGACTAACACAGTAACCACAATATTTTATCTCATAAAGCTAGAAAGTACACACCTTTTAATCTTTTACCATGGAAATACAAGGATTTTCCCTTGTATAAACTTGTTAGTGGTTCTGAACAATGGGAGGACATCCTGGTAGAACATTAGGTACATCTCTATCATCGGATCCCTGAGAACACAGCGTAACCTCTTGAAACTTGTACAGCTTTCATTAGCAGAAAAAAGTAGTTTTTTCAGACATACATAATGTGGCAGTAATGACTGATAGCTGTTTCTAAGCTAAGCCACCCAATATGAACATGTGTAAGAAATGGAATGTACTCACTGTCAGTGAAAGTACAAAACTCCACCATAAAAGACTCTGTGCTGCTTTTGTCACGGTAATGATAGCATTTAATACAATTAATAAATTGTCAGCATCAAATCTTGAGACTTCAAACTGTACCACCAGCAGCTGTAGTACTGTAGATGATTTGGCATAGTCATCCCATAAAGTACACCCATGGATTCTTACTTTGAACCTTTGTCTTAATTGAATTATTCTTACCCTTGTTAACACTGGTATTATCACCAGAAAAATGTAATGCCATTTTTCCATGGTATCTCACTTTATCTCATTCTCTTGTCAGTGCCTGCATGAATGCCTATGACAGATATCATGTAATTGTATTAGAAAATATTTCTGGATATCAAAGATCCTGACTGTACATGGATTCATGTTTTTCTAAGTCTGTATTTGAATCCATAAACAGATAGAAAAAAAGCCTTTGATTTTCATGTGCTATACAAGATACTTGGAAACAGTGGGATATAGCGCCATTCAGATTACAAGTCAGAGCCAGCTTAAGGCATGAGCCAGGTGAAGCACAGGTTTTGGCCCCAAAGTTCAAGAGTATCAAAAGACTACCTTACCAGCTCAGCCTTCACGGCTGCAAAAGCATTTTTTTTTCTCTCGCCACTGTGTCCTCTGCACAGCCACCAGCACTTCCTGTTCTCTTATTTAAACCTACAGTAGAGAGCTGAACAGGAATGGAGATTGCGGGAATCCCATGGGTGTGATGTCTGGGTTTGTAGGATTTCCATGGGGATGGAAGAAGTTGCTGTTGGTTTATTGCAGAAGTGTAGTCAAAATCTGGCAATGGCAGAATGAGGCTTGGAACGCACTGAGAGAGGATACTGGAGCACCAGAATGAGTCTTGAAATACTCAAGAGAGGTAGCCAGAACACCAGACTGAGGATTGGAACACTTATGGGCTCATTTTCGAAAGAGAAGGACGCCCATCTTTCGACATAAATCGGAAGATGGACGTCCTTCTCCCAGGGTTGTCCAAATCGGTATAATCGAAAGCCGATTTTGGACATCCCCAACTGCTTTCCGTCGCAGGGACGGCCAAAGTTCAAGGGGGCGTATCGGCAGCATAGCGAAGGCGGGACTTAGACATGCCTAACACTTGGATGTCCTCGACCCATAATCAAAAGAAACAAGGATGTCCCTGACGAACACTTGGACGACTTTACCTGGTTGTGTTTTTCTTACGACCAAGGCACAAAAAGGTGCCCGAAATGACCAGATGACCACCAAGGAGAATCGGGGATGACCTCCCCTTACTCCCCCAGTGGTCACTAACCCCCTCCCACCCTCAAAAAATATCTTTCAAAATATTGATTGCCAGTCTCTATACCAGCCTCAGATGTCTTACTCAGCTCCATCACAGCAGTGTGCAGGTCCCTGGAGCAGTTTTAGTGGGTGCAGTGCACTTCAGGCAGGCAGACCCAGGCCCATACCCCCCTACCTGTTACGTTTGTGGAGGAAACAGCTAGCCCTCCAAAACCCACCAGAAACCTACTGTACCCACATCTAGGTGCCCCCCATTCACCCGTAAGGGCTATGGTAGTGGTGTACAGTTGTGAGTAGTGGGTTTTGGAGGGCTCAGCACACAAGGTAAGGAAGCTATGTACCTGGAAGCAATTTATGAAGTCCACTGCAGTGCCCCCTAGGGTGCCCGGTTGGTGTCCTGGCATGTCAGGGGAACCAGTGCACTACAAATGCTGGCTCCTCCCACGGCCAAATGGCTTGCATTTGGTCGTTTCTGACATGGACGTCCTTGGTTTCAATTATCACCGAAAATCAGAAATGACCAAGTCTAGGGATGACCAAATTTAGGGACGACCAAATTTCAGGATTTGGACGTCCTTGACCGTATTATCGAAATGAAAAATGGACGTTCATCTTGTTTCGAAAATACGGGTTTCCCCACCTCTGGATTGGGACGTTTTGCGAGGACGTTCTCATCAAAACTTGGACATCCCTTTCGAAAATGCCCCTCATTGTTTCTGTGAAGACTTAAGAAATAACTACTTTCAGTTAAGAAATAAATGTAGTTTTTCCATTTGTATTTAATGTTTATATAGTCTAGAATCTGAAGGAAAGTTTGGGTGGGGTATTGAAGGAGTTACCTGTGTGTACAGGTGATGATGGAGGAGATTAATTGCGGGGATGAAATGGATTTTAGCTGGTATGGGTTGGATTCCAGTGGGGACTGGTGAGGATGGGTGAAATTTCTGTCCCCATGCAACTCTCTAACCTGCAGTGGTGCCAGCCATCAAGCAAAGAGGAAAGTACAGTTTAAAGGGCTGATGCAGGTGGGCAGAGAGAAGGCATTGCAAAGGAAAAGTTGGTTCATGACACCACAAGCAGGGGTGTCCTGAGGGCTGTGCAAGTACTCTATCCATTATTTTCCCTAGTGGGCGGGTTAGGGGTACTGGAGGAGTGACACAAAGGGCACAATTCCAGCTCAGGACAGTCTTAGCCACAACCCCTTGAACCTTCCCCCAGTGATGTTGCTTCTACACTGGCATTTAACAATGCAGATCTATGGTGCTTGATCTACAAGGTACCTGAACTGCTTCTGCCGTTTCCTCTCTACAGCCTTTGACTCTCCTCTCCTTCTCACATTCTGACCTGACATCCAGTGCAGCGACAGAGATGACATCACTTCCATTCTGGCATTCAATAAATTGGCCAGAAAGGCACTCGATCTGTGTGCTACCAGAACTTCTGCTGTTTCCTCTCTGCAGGTTTCACCTCTAATCTCCCTCCCAAATTCTGACCTGACATCCGGTGGAGCAAAGGAGGTGACATCACTTCCATACCGGTGTTTAACATGGCTGCCAAGGCACTTGTACCAAAGGCACATGCCAAAGGAGTGTGAAAGACGAACAAGCCCTGCTCCTTAAGTGCTCCTTGGAGCACCTCCAGTGGTGCCTTTTTCAGCCCTCTTTGCTTCTTGTGCTTGCCTCACTTGCTAATTCAATCTATTCTGCTGGGACTGCCTTTCTGTTCGTATGAGTCCGCTTTCTCACTGCCCTGTGATCTGGGGCCAGTGGCCACCACCTGATGTTTCTCAAGTAAGTTGCACTTGTTCCACTGTTGTCTTCCCCCCACTGCCCCTCTTTTCTCTTCCCCTTCTCCATATTTTCCCTCCTCTCCCTACTTTTTCCTTTGCAATGTCTTCCCTCTGCCTGCCTGCATCAGCCCTTTAAACTGTACTTTCTTCCCTGCTTGATGGCCAGCACCACTGCAGGTTAGAGAGTTGCATGGGGACAGACATTCCACCCATTCTTGCCAGTCTCCACTGGAATCCAACCCATACCTTCTAAAATCCATTTCATCCCCGTAATTAATCTCCTTCATCGTCACCTGTACCCACAGGTAATTCCTTCATCGTCACCTGTACCCACCCAAACTTTCCTTCAGAGTCTAGATTACATAAACATGAAAAAACCAGCTACAATGAAGTGCATGAAGATAGCACTGAGTTTTATGCGGTCCTATTTATATGGTTATCATAACCAGTTAAGGGCTGTATATTGGCATTTAACTAGCTAAGTGCTGATTCTGCCCCCAAAACCTCCACAAGGTAGCCGGTTTCTGCTAACCAGGCATTTTAGTGGCACTATCTGGTTAAGAGACACTGAATACACCCGTTTAGACCTGGAGAAGCAATTGAAACAGCCAGGAGCCTTTTCTGGCTGTTTAAATCGCTTTGAATATTGACCCTTTAATGATTGTTGCTGAGATGGAAGGAAAATAAGGGAAGAAGTCTTTTTTTGATTGGAGCAGGGCCTGTTTAACCATAAGGCATTACTAAGCTGTCACCTAGGGTTGCAGCTTCTTGGGGTGGCAAAGAGCAGCTGAAATTAACACAACGCAGTAGGTCCTGATATCAGCACATGCTTTTACCCACAGGAAGGGTAGCAGCTAGCCATTTGACCATCGGAGGGAAGGAATAACAGACCCTGGTAAGATATGAGGAAAATGGAAGGAAAATGGAGGAAAATTATCTAATGTGGACACCTAAGACAGTGTTTGCTGACTCGGGACAGGACATGCAGGCCACATGACAGCTCAGGTGCCGGCTTGTGGCAACAGCAGTGGGTTAAGATTCTAAAACAGTCATAGTGGCAGTTGGGAGGGTACATTGGAAAGTGGTGGGTACTAAGGAGCCTGTCTCTGCTTGCTTAACGGAATTTGAGAAAATTTTGAGTAACGAGCACAATGTAAGAGTGAATGAGTGTGTGCTCACGCGGATGGTAAAATGACAGCCTCACGGGTTTTAACTGGCTCCTTAAATGGTGTGATTGTTCACATCCTGACTGGAAATGTCAGCTGAGAGTGTTGATAAAGTTTATTAAGTTGTGGGCTATGTAACTGCTTTATTTTCCATTAGGAAAGTCATGATATTCTGAATATTGAAAATTTTAAAGAAAGTTGGCAGTAGGTTCTGTGCTTACAGATTTATTAAGGCACAGGAGAAGTCATTGCAACTGGAACAAATTGATTAAGGCTGTTTACTGATGTTTTCTTTAAAAAAAAATGGAACTGACAGCTGAAAGTGAAAGGTTTACCTGGAGTGGATCTAATTGTCTTTGGCAGATCTAGACAGCTGAAGTCACTAAGGGGGTCTTTTACTAAGGCACACTCATGTTTTTAGTGCGTGCTGAAAACACGAGCGTGCCTTAGTAAAAGACCCCCTAAGACTGAACTGCACGTAAGAAAACCTGCCACTGAAAGCAAGTATGTTTATGGAAAAGAGTAGTTCCCAGAAGGGGAATGTGATTCCCTGAGTTAATGGAGTGAAAGGGCAGATGTGTGCCAGACAATGTATTCAATGCTTGAGTGGATTTAGAGAGGATATACCTAATTATTTACTTTATTTTTTTGGGAAGCTAGTTAGGGAAAGTGAGGCCTGAATTCAAGAAGAAAATGTCACTTGCCCTTGCTTAGATAGGGAATAGGATCTCTTACTGAGATTTAAAAGTCAGGTGAAGTAGAGCATTGAAGAACAAAGAAGGTGTCCATACTTAATTGTGATAAGTCTTTGCTGAAGAACAGTCATCACAAGGCACCCTTTCAAGAGAGCCCTAGGAAGAAGAAAAACAACTAAGTGACTGAAGGCCAGATGCACAAAGCTTACCTTGCTATTAACGTTTGCTTTACGTTGGTTCTAGCCAGTCTAAAGCAAGCATTTGTGTAGCTAGGAATGCACAAAGGGGTTTTCCGTGGCTCTAATGTGTGCCGTTAGCAGCCACTGAGAACCCCATGCAAATGTATTATAATGAGCACATTAGTATTCTAATGAGCTCATTTGTAATCTAATGTGTATTCCACAGGATGCACAGCTCCAGAGCAGCCCTAATTTAATTAGCAAATTTAACAGCTGCTCTGGAGCTGTTGGAGAGGAGAGAAGCACAAGCAGGAAGCTATAAAGTCTGCCTGCTTGTGCTTCCTACCTCTCACCTCCCAGTGCCCCCCCCCCCCCCCCCCCCATGAATTTTTTTAAAATTTTCCCTGGTGGTCCAGTGGACCATGACTCCCCCTTCCCCCCGGAACCTTTTAAAAAAAATTTCCCTGGTGGTCCAGTGGACCAAACCCCTTCCCCTGTGCTGGACCAAGCCCCTCCCTCCCACCTGCACCTCGTACCTTACAACAAATTGGAAGCAGGAGAGTAGGAGCAACAGCTCCCCCCTCCTGCCTCTGGCCTGCCCGGAACAAAATGGCGGCACCCAGGCCCTGCCCAGTGCATCCCAGAATGTGATGTGTGACTGTGCAGTGGAAGGGGCTCCAGGGAAAATTTTTTTAAAAGCTTTCGGGGTCAAGGGGGGAGTCGTGGTCCACTGGACCACCAGCGAAAGTTTAAAACAAGATTTGGGGAGGTCAGGGTCCACTGGACCACCAGGATAAATTAACAAAAAACAGTGGCAACCCAGTGGTAGCAGCTGTGTCAAATCCATTTGACAACTCGAACTCGCAAACAGCGAGGATGCACAAAAGTGGATCCGTGCAGCTCTTTCACATGCAATCCCTTTGTGCATTGCTGGCTGTTAGCAATTCATTAATTTTCTGCGTATCGGGGCCTGAGATTCTTGAAAGTGTGCACATAAAGGAAAAACAGTAAAGAAAGAGACAGAAAGACAGATAAGAGAGAAATAAAGAGAAAGTGAGAATAAGCGAAAACTTACCTGATGTGGAATCCTCGGGAATGTCCATGGTATGAAAACTGAAAAGTACGTTTAAAGAATCTAGTACTTTATTAATGAATTTACTCGAACAGTTGTAAGTAAATGATTTGTGTGATTAGTACTTATACTCATCTGAGCATGCTTTTGATGTTCTTGAAGAAAAGCTGTTTGGTCTTGCAACCCTGTAATTGAAACGTGTTAATTTGTTATCTGCAAGTTTTGAAATTAAATAGAAACTTCCTCACTTATCATAAATCTTACATTTCACAGCAGGGGTGCAGATGGTTCTTCCGCGCTTCTGAATACAAGCCCATGTGGCTGCAATTGGAGGAGGCCATGGTAGCTCCTCTCACTTTACTGCTTCTTCATTTCCATCACATAGAGTTAATCAGATTATAGTCTCCACGGTCAAATGTCTATTGGACCTCGACAAATTTCAACCAATACCTCTCAGTAAGTCATCACATCAGTCACTTTGGTATAATCCACATATCTTAATAAATAAGGCTCCATTCTTTTGGAAACAGTGGATAGATAAGGGAGTCTTCTATCTGTCTGTCTGATATTGTTAATGCTGATAATAGTTTTTGGTCCTTTTCTGAGGTGGTATCCAAATTTTCTCTACCTCCTACTATGTTCTTTCAATGGATGCAACTTACTCATAGTGTGAAGGCATCTGTTGAGCTGGCATCATTGTCATCTCAGCTGCCTTCTTTATTTGCCAACGTCCAGACACTAGTATTAGCTGGGCACACAGCTTCATCTATTTATAAAATTTTTATTAACGCAACACACAACTTCAATACTACCCTTCAACATAATTGGCAGCTTGATACAGAGTCTGTGGTAGATGAAAATATGTGGTTCTGTTTCTGGTCTAAAGTTATGAAACCTCTTTCCTCTGCAGCGGTTTTGCAGTCTATGTTTTTTTTATATCATAAAACCAATTGGACTCCTCGAAAACTTGCTACTGCTGGCCTGAGCTCATCAGACAAATGTTGGCACTGTTCGCTGCAAGTGGGTACTTTCTCTCATATGCTATATGAGTGTCCTCCGATCTTTCAATTCTGGAAGGCTGTTTGGAATATTATACAAAAACATTTGCCCATAACTGATTACCTGACTTATTCAATTGTAATTTTTAAGTCCGTTCATGCAACTTTTGATTTGACCTCCCCGCAATCAAAACTATTGGACATTCTCCTCACTATTGCTCAACGGCATATTTTGCAAAACCGGAAAAACGCACAGTTGCTGAATATTCATTTCTGGTGGAATACAGTCCTGCAGCATCAGAAGTTTGAGCTCACCATGGCTGCGAAAAGTCGGATGATGGTATCTAAGAAAAAAATTTGGTCTATTTTGGACAACTACCTCCAAACTATTCAGGCCACACCTTAAACCAGTACAAAGGACTTATTTGTTAAACACCTGAATGCTTTCCCCTCCTTTTTTCTCTTCTTTCCTTTCTCTTTTTTTTTTCCTTTCCCACCTGTTGTGTTTCTTGCTTCCTATGCTTTTCCATCATTGTTTTCCTGTTATTTGTATTCTTGGAAATTAATAAAATATTTGGAGAAAAAAAAAAAGAAACTTGTTTAACAATTATTGGTCAATGGTAAAATAAGCATAATTTAATGTTAAATTCCCTGGCTTGGCATGGAGATTATTTTGGTGAAACAATGGCTTCAGATTTTACAGAACGCAGTAGCTAAACTTATTTTTCGTCTTAAAAGATCTGATAGTGCTACTGCAGCTCTCTATTTTCTTCACTGGTTACCACTTCAGACATGTGTTTTGTTTAAATTGGCTGATATAGTTTTCAAAATGTTTGATGGGTATGCTTCGGTTTATCTTTTTAATTTTTTACCATTTCCCCCTACTTGTAGCATTTCTCTGACCAGAACTTTATTTCATTTATTTTTACTTTCTTTTTCAGGTGTTAAAAATTATTGGAGGATTCCTTTTGTTGTCAGGCTGTCCTTCCCTTTTGTTCTCTGGTCATCTTTTTCTCACTCTCTTTTCAGAAGAATTTAGGGCCTCTTTTACAAAGGCACACTACCGATTCTCAGTGCAGCAAATGAGAGGAAGGCTATTCAAGTCCTATGAGTTTCCTCTCGTTTGCAGCACAGGAATTGCTAGCGCGGCTTTGTAACTCCATTTATGGTAATACGCAATTTAGCTGGATATAAGAGTGCAAACTTTGAGGCATATTTTCAAAGCAGTTTGGGAGGCTAAGTTCCATAGGTTTATATGGAACTTTGGAAGGCTAAGTGCTTTGAAAATGAGCCTCTTTATCTTCTTATGAAACATGTCTGTACACAAAGGCGCGAAGGACTTCCGCAATATCTGTACCTGCTGAGAGTAATCCTGAAAGCATAGAATCTGCTTTCCCTGGTAGGTTAGAGAATTACCACTGCGAATCGCATCCAGAATATGCTGTTTATGGCGAAAGTTGAGACTCTTGAATATTACCACTCTCGGTCTAGCCACTGTCTGTCGCGCAGGCCCCACTCTATGGGCCCTCTCCACGCAGAAATGTTGTAGTTTATCTGCTAATTGCAGTGTCTGTGGGAGCCATTCCTCCAAAAAGGTAGGCATGTCTTTATCCAGCAGTGATTCAGGGAGTCCAACTAGTCTCAAATTGTTTCGCCTGCTACGATTCTCTAAATCGTCTACCTTTGCTTCCAGATCCTGCACGCGTTGTTTCAGATGCACTGAGTTCTCTTTCTCTGCCTCTACGGTCTCCTCCAAGTCCGATATGCGCTGCAGGCCCTCATCCAGCTCTAGGCTCATGCTGTCTAGCCTCTCATGTGCTTCTTCCGTCCGATCAAATAATTGTTGAAGTTTCTTGTCCAGCGCTGCCTCAACCGCTGCTGTTACCTCTGCGGTGATCTCTGTCAGCCATGCCGATCCCACGTTATGCTCTCCGAGCTCACGATGGTCGGCCATCTTGTTATCAGCCAGTTTCGTTTTATCTCGCTCTCTCCTGACCGTTTTCGCCGCCATTCTTTGTTCGATCACGTTTCTTTCAATCGCCGTTCAATTCCCCTGATCTATGCGATCACAGCTGCACCGTTTTTCTTTATGGATTCGGCAAATTAGCAGATTATAGGGTGAATGTGCACGGAGCTCCGCTCACTAGCGTCAGCCCTGCATCATGGCGTCACGTGACCTCTTAGCGCGGCTTTGTAAAAGAAGCCCTTAAAGACTTATCTTTAAAAAATTGTGGTTAATTTCTTTTTTCTTTATTTGTTTCTATTATTTATATTCTATTCACTGTTCTGTTATCCACTTTGAACACTACAGTGGGAGTTGGCGGGATACAAAAATCATATTATGTTACATTACATTAGTTTTTCCTAAAGTGTAATATCTTTCTCTGCCACTACTCCCATCATAGACTTTTGATCCTCCCATCCTTCTGGCCACCTCTGCTAGGACCCCCTTGAGAATATTTCTTATTCCATAGGCATGGACAGTGGAACATCTATTGATGGCAAGGATGGGGAGGGGGGTTAACAAAGTTCCCTTCCCCAAGCCCCTTATATGCTGATGGTATGTAAGGCGAAATATTATAAGGGTCAGAAGGACATAATGGCCAAACTTCTTGCAGCAATAACGAGAAAGATTTGGGGTACAGAGATGAAGGTTTGTTTGCCCCTTCCCCATTCTAACCAGGTTATCAATAGAAATCAAACAAAATAAAACATGGAAAAGAAAATAAGATGATACCTTTTTTATTGGACATAACTTAATACATTTCTTGATTAGCTTTCGAAGGTTGGACTAACACGGCTACCACACCTCTCTAGATTTAGGTCCCCTAAATCTAGAGAGGGGAGAGGGATCTTGGGGTGATAGTATCTGAGGATTTGAAGGCGACAAAACTGTGTGACAAGGCGGTGGCTGTATCTAGAAGGTTGTTGGGCTGTATAGAGAGAGGTGTGACCAGCAGAAGAAAGGGAGTGTTGATGCCCCTGTATAAGTCGTTGGTGAGGCCCCATCTGGAGTATTGTGTTCAGTTTTGGAGGCCGTATCTTGCTAAGGATGTAAAAAGAATCGAAGCGGTGCAAAGAAAAGCTACGAGAATGGTATGGGATTTGCATTACAAGACGTATGAGGAGAGACTTGCTGACCTGAACATGTATACCCTGGAGGAAAGGAGAAACAGGGGTGATATGATACAGACGTTCAAATATTTGAAAGGTATTAATCCGCAAACGAACCTTTTCCAGAGATACGAAGGCGGTAGAACGAGAGGACATGAAATGAGATTGAAGGGGGGCAGACTCAAGAAAAATGTCAGGAAGTATTTTTTCACGGAGAGATTGGTGGATGCTTGGAATGCCCTCCCGTGGGAGGTGGTGGAGATAAAAACGGTAACGGAATTCAAACATGCGTGGGATAAACATAAAGGAATCCTGTTCAGAAGAAATGGATCCTCATGACTTAGCCGAGATTGGATAACAGAGCCGGTAGTGGGAGGCGGGGCTGGTGGTTGGGAGGCGGGGATAGTGCTGGGCAGACTTATACGGTCTGTGCCAGAGCCGATGGTGGGAGGCGGGGATAGTGCTGGGCAGACTTGTAGGTCTGTGCCCTGAAAAAGACAGGTACAAATCAAGGTAAGGTATACACAAAAAAGTGGCACATTATAAGTACATAAGTACATAAGTACATAAGCAGTGCCATACTGGGAAAGACCAAAGGTCCATCTAGCCCAGCATCCTGTCACCGACAGTGGCCAATCCAGGTCAAGGGCACCTGGCACGCTCCCCAAACGTAAAAACATTCCAGACAAGTTATACCTAAAAATGCGGAATTTTTCCAAGTCCATTTAATAGCGGTCTATGGACTTGTCCTTTAGGAATCTATCTAACCCGTTTTTAAACTCCGTCAAGCTAACCGCCCGTACCACGTTCTCCGGCAACGAATTCCAGAGTCTAATTACACGTTGGGTGAAGAAAAATTTTCTCCGATTCGTTTTAAATTTACCACACTGTAGCTTCAACTCATGCCCTCTAGTCCTAGTATTTTTGGATAGCGTGAACAGTCGCTTCACATCCACCCGATCCATTCCACTCATTATTTTATACACTTCTATCATATCTCCCCTCAGCCGTCTCTTCTCCAAGCTGAAAAGCCCTAGCCTTCTCAGCCTCTCTTCGTAGGAAAGTCGTCCCATCCCCACTATCATTTTCGTCGCCCTTCGCTGTACCTTTTCCAATTCTACTATATCTTTTTTGAGATACGGAGACCAGTACTGAACACAATACTCCAGGTGCGGTCGCACCATGGAGCGATACAACGGCATTATAACATCCGCACACCTGGACTCCATACCCTTCCTAATAACACCCAACATTCTATTCGCTTTCCTAGCCGCAGCAGCACACTGAGCAGAAGGTTTCAGCGTATCATCGACGACGACACCCAGATCCCTTTCTTGATCCGTAACTCCTAACGTGGAACCTTGCAAGACGTAGCTATAATTCGGGTTCCTCTTACCCACATGCATCACTTTGCACTTGTCAACATTGAACTTCATCTGCCACTTGCACGCCCATTCTCCCAGTCTCGCAAGGTCCTCCTGTAATCGTTCACATTCCTCCTGCGACTTGACGACCCTGAATAATTTTGTGTCATCGGCGAATTTAATTACCTCACTAGTTATTCCCATCTCTAGGTCATTTATAAATACATTAAAAAGCAACGGACCCAGCACAGACCCCTGCGGGACCCCACTAACTACCCTCCTCCACTGAGAATACTGGCCACGCAATCCTACTCTCTGCTTCCTATCTTTCAACCAGTTCTTAATCCATAATAATACCCTACCTCCGATTCCATGACTCTGCAATTTCTTCAGGAGTCTTTCGTGCGGCACATTTCTTGAGCAGATTGGATGGACCGTGCAGGTCTTTTTCTGCCGTCATCTACTATGTTACTATGTGTGATCTACCCTGTTCTGAAGGGTAAACTATTGGATCCATTGAAAATGGAGCTTTATTGACCTATTAAAAATGTTTTTTATTGAAACTCTTAGAAAAAAAATAGCAGTACAACAACTAGTGGACAAGTTCTGTATTACATCTGAGACAGGCAGCATTCCACGGAGACCAATTTGGTAGCACTCCTTATGAGATGTGGAGTATTTTGGATGCAGGTGACTTAGTTCTGGTGGGAGTAGTTGGATTTAGCTTCTATATTTGATGTTGTGAATGCTGCCTTGCTTTTAGATCGACTGATTAGAAATTGTCTTGGAGGGAACAGTTTTGTTGGGCAGACTGGATGGACCATACAGGTCTTTTTCTGCCGTCACCTACTATGTTACCCATTCTAACCAAAAAGGTGTTCCACTACCCTTCCTTTCCTTATTCCATTAAAAAAAGGGACCTTCCATCTTTTTGCCTTCAAGGAAGCCTATACAGCCAGCCTCCTCCTTCGGAGATCAGCAAGGGTCCGGCAGAGAAGGGCAAAAACTTGATCTAGGAAATAATAAGATACAGCCGCCCCCATCCACTTACTGTCTGTCCCTCCTGCAGACCGGCCCTAGCCCGAGGAGCTTCCTCGCCACCGCCCCTCCAGGTGACGTCATCGCCGAGTGGGGCTCGCCCCTAATTTTTGTTAATGAGAAAGCTGAAGCTCAACTGCCCGCGGCTGGTTGTGGTTGAGTGTAGCGTGGTTCCCGGAGAAGTTCAGCGAGCGTACGGGATAGGACGGCTTTTTAGTAAAGTGCCGTAGGGCTGTGCCTTACTGATTGCTGCTTTATTCTCTCCCGCACTTTTGATTTGGGGGGAGAGAGAAGTAAAGCGGTAGCTTTTTTTTTTTTTCTTAACTACTTGTGGTCTGCGTTTTCCGGGGGGGCAATATGAAGATTGAGTTCGCCCCGCTTAACATTCCTCTGGCCCGGCGAATCCAGACCGCTGCTGTCCTTCAGTGGGTCTTCTCCTTTCTGCTGCTAGGTACTGACCGTCCCTCCACTCCCTAGCCAGGCTTCACAAACAAGTGCGGATTTTCTAAATAAGGTCGTGGGTGAGCCCTTGTGGGTGTGTTTGCTTGGTGCTTCTTGTACACGCTTATTTCTAAACTTAAGTCTGGTTTATTCACTTGCCACGTTGGGGTTGGGCTCGCCACCAAACACAACACAACATTAAAAAAAAAATGGGTGAAAAAAGATTAAGAATACAGAGTTGCCCTCAACTGTTTGTAGATATATGAGACCAGAAGAGTGTTGCACACGATGGTGTTTGCACAATTTTTTTTCAGCTAGTATTTCCCCTTATAGGTCGCAGGAAATGAAGAAAGATACTTTCTTTCAAAATAATATATACAAATTGGCTTACACGGTTTTGTCCAATGACGAAACCAGTTTTTGGGATTTACTTTTTTAACTTTCAAACACACCCAAAAGCAGAGTTCAAAAGTAATTGTCTTGCAAAAGATTTTGTTTAGTTTTACATCTTTATATTCCTCCCCACACACATGCACACCCACAAAAAACGGCAAACTGCACCATATTAAAGAGCTTCTAAATATGTGGCCTATTTTCAGCTAAATTAATGAGCATTGCTTTCAGCTCACTACTCAATTTAGGAGCTTAAAAATTATGCCTATAAACTTGTCTTGCCATTCATTTGCCTAGATTTGAGCCTAGTTGTGAAAATCAGTGTTAAAACAATCTTTTTCCCTGCCCTAAATCCAGCCTTGTTGCCACCCACTGTTTATGCTCCTAGATTGAGTCACTAAGTGAAATTTTGAGTATAACCTTATGTACTCAGCCCTAGTACATTTTCACAGACAAAAGTTAGGAGCATAGATCCTTTGAATATTGGGCTCACATCTTTTGTTTTGAAATCTCAGATCGGAGCACTTAAAGCAACGTTAATTTAATTTTTTGGAAATGCTAAGCTATAGCTTGATAAGGTTTTTTTTTTTCATAAGTACTTATCTCGGATTCTTAAAATCAAGCTGCTTCTTTCATGGCTCTTGTTCCTTTCTTGGTAGTTATTTTTAGGAATCCTATTTTTGTTCACCAAATTTAGTGAAGAATTCTGATAGTTGTACACTTTGTATTGGTTCCCCAAGGAAAACAGTGTAATTTTTGCAGCTTCTAATATTGTGTAGTGGTCCAGCATCACTATTCCATCAATGGTGTACCTGATTATTAAGATGGACTTGGGGAAATTCCACTGCTAGGATAAGCAGCATAAAATGCATTTTACTGTTTTGGTATCTTGCCAGGTATTTGTGAGCTGGATTGGCCACTGTTGGAAACAGGGTACTGGGCTTGATGGACCTTCGGTCTGTCCCAGTATGGCAATTCTTATGTTCTTAGACCACTGAAGCCCAAGTTATCCAACTCCAAGAGAGAGATTTTAAGCCAGTTCTACTTTCTGACAAGCCTATCCTGGATAATTATTTATTTATTTTATTTGTTACATTTGTACCCCACATTTTCCCGCATATTTGTAGGCTCAATGTGGCTTACATAGTACCGGAGAGGTGTTTGCCGACTCCGGTGAGAACAAATACAAAGTGGTACTATGGTAAGATAAAGTTCGTGTGGCGCAGCCACAAATAGTAGTCGTACTGCGGAAGGGTTGCGATATGTCCAAATACATGCCTTAGCTTTGATTGTGTCGCAAGGATCAAACGTTTAGGTTGGGTCAACAAGGTATGTCTTTTTAAAAAGGATAGTTTTAAGAGATTTCCGGAAGTTTAGGTGGTCGTGTGATGTTTTCAAGGCTTTTGGTAATGCGTTCCACAATTGTGTGCTTATGTAGGAAAAGCTGGATGCGTAAGTTGATTTATATTTGAGGCCTTTACAGCTAGGATAATGCAGGTTCAGGTATGTTCGTGTTGATTTTGATGTGTTGCTGGATGGTAGGTCGATCAAGTCTGTCATGTAACCTGGGGCTTCACCGTAGATAATTTTGTGAACCAGGGTGCAGATTTGGAAGGTGATGTGTTCTTTGATTGGGAGCCAGTGTAGTTTTTCGCAGAGGGGTTTTGCACTTTTGAATCGTGTTTTTCCAAATATGAGCCTGGCTGTCGTGTTTTGGGCGGTCTGAAGTTTCTTTAAGGTCTTTTCCTTGCATCCTGCATAGATTCCATTGCAGTAGTCTGCATGGCTAAATACCATTGATTGTACCAGGAAATGTTTCCCACGGGAAGAATTGCTTCAATCGTTGAGTTTCCACATTGAGTGGAACATTTTTTTTAGTTGTGGATGCCACTTGATTCTCTAGTGTTAGGTTACGGTTTATTGTAACGCCGAGGATTTTTAAGCTGTCTGATATAGGGAGGGTATAGTCTGGGGTGGTGATAATTGTAGAGTTGTCTGTGCTATGTGGGGATGAGAGGATGAGACAATGTGTTTTTTCTTTGTTGAGTTTTAGTTTAAATGCATTTGCCCATGAGTCCATATGTTTAGGCTCAGGTTGATTTCGTTGGTTGTTTCAGTCAGATTAGATTTGCACGGGATGTGTACTATGACATCATCTGCGTATATAAAAGGGTTGAGGCTGTGGGTGGCAAAGGACTTGGCTAATGGGGTCATCATTAGGTTGAAGAGGATTGGTGATAGGGGTGATCCTTGTGGTACTCCACAGTCTGCTTTCCAAGGTTGTGATATGCAAGAGTTTGGTTTTACTTGATAGGATTGTGTAGTTAGGAAGACCTTGATCCAGCTAAGTACGTATCCGCCTATTCCGATCTTGTCTAGTAATCGTATTAGTATGTTGTGATTTACCATATTGAATGCGCTAGACATATCGAATTGGAGAAGAAGAATGTTCTTACCAGTTGCTATTTCCTGCTTGAATTTGGCTAGGAGAGTGAGAAGTACTGTTTCAGTACTGTGGAGGGGGCGAAAGCCTGACGGTCATACGTGTAGTATTGAGAATTTGTAGATGTAATCTGTGAGTTGCTTGGTAACCATGCTTTCCATCAGTTTGACTACTAAAGGGATTGATGCTACTGGGCGGTAGTTGGTGATTTCATTTGATTTTTTTCTTTGTGTTCTTTTGGTATCGGGGTGAGTAAGGAATTTCCATTTTCTTTGGGGAAGAGACCTTGCTGAAGCATGTCATTTAGGTGGGATGTGAGGTCCGCTAGGAAGCGATTGGGCGGATTTCAGTACATAGCTGGGGCAGGTATCTAGTTTGCAGTGGGTGTTGGAGAACTTGTTGATCGCCTGGTTAACTGTTTCGATGGTAAGGGGGGCGAAGGATACCCGGTCAGCCGGGTATCCTTCACTGGTTGGGTCCAGCTCATTAAGGAAATGTTCAGTGTCAGTGGTGTCTTGAGGTAACGTGTTGTAAAGGTTTATAATTTTATCATTGAAGTACTTGGGACCTGCAGCATAGATTTCCATGGTTAGAACCGCTGCTTTGGAGTTTACAGTTCAAAACCAGGATTGACCAAAAAGTCTCCCTCCTGGAACTGGGTAACTTGGGAGCTCTCCAAGCCCCTTCATGTGTGTAGAATAGGAGTTGTGCACCACTTTGATCACACGCCCTCATTTTTAAAGGGTGCTTTTTCTTCGGAGATCACTTGAGGGCCCTATTTAACCAAAGTGCGGCAATGTAACTACAAAGACTCCATGTTAAATTTTAAGGACTTGCCCAGCATCTTCCCATACAACTAAGAGAAATTTTACTTGCTGCGTGTTTAAACACACTGCAGATAATGTGGATATTGTTAGTACCACCTTCTGAGACGGCACTAATTGCATTGTGTTAACAGTTAATATGCCAAAACTACCCGAGTGTTAATTGTAAGGTGCAGTGTTTGCACATTCCCATCCCATTTTGTGTTTGGCAGTTAATGCAGGAACCAGTTCACATACTAATTTCCACTTTACTCGCTTAGTCTCAGGGCAGGTAGAAGGGTATTAAGTGCACTTGTCAAACCTTCAGCCTTGCGCCTCTTCCCCCCCATTCAAACACATGCTATGAACTTTTAAAAATGAATATTGAGCATTAGTATAAATACAAAATTAACAAAGTAACATGCTATACTTAATGTTCTATTTCTGTAACATAATAGCCTACATATAAAAATAAATACTTAAATGTGCAGTCTTTGAAATTCAAAATCACATGTCTATTTATGCACACTGCTGTGATGCCAACCAGAACAGTTACTGAAAATCTTGGAAGAAAAATACTCTCTTGGAATCTATATAGCAAACTTTCATACCAAAACAGTGCTAAGGGGGGGGGGGGGGGAGAAAGGACAAAAGAGGAATCTGGGGGCATTTGAGAGAGAGATTGTGAAGAAGAACCTTGGTGGAAAGGACTCTGAAAGGGAAATGAAAATACCAAACTGGCAAGGTATTTCAAAATGATAGACACAGCAAATAGCATGTGTAGTAAGAATGAAAAATCCTTCTCTTTCTTCATCTTCAACCCTGCATGCTTCTCTTTCCATGCCCAGCATTTCATCCCCAGTCTTCTAAAGTCTTTTCATCACCTCTATCTACAGCATTCTTCTTTCTCTCTCTCCAACCTTTGCTGACCACTAAACAGATGTCTAGCTCTCTCTTTCTCTCTCACCACTCCTCCTAGCCCCTTCTACCCTCCCCCCCCCCCCCCCCCCCCCCACATCCTGAAAGAATTTCTTCTTCCTAGGCACATGCAGAGGTGTTGAGGGGGCAGGATTTTCATTTATGTACATAATTTACAGGCATCTCCTTAAATTTTTGAAAAATAGCACACTCTGGTGCTCATTTTCAAAAGAAAAGAACATGCAAAAAAATGGGACAAGGGGCAGATGGATTGTTTTCTCACAGGAAAACATTTAAACCATATAATAAAAAGAAAGTCTGATATTCACTGAAAAATGTTTTAAGAGTGGGCGTCTTGTGGGATGGACATATTTTTTTTGTGAGACTGGATAGCAAACAATTTTCTTTTGCTGGAAAGAAAAATGTTGTGAATTAGACTCACTTGAAAAGCAACCAGCTCAAGACCAAACTTATCTTTGGACCATTTTCTGATTTTGCTGAGTTGGAGAATGGAGAGGTGGAATTGTGTTGGTTTTGTGAAGGAGTGGAGAGTTGCTGAGTGGTCTGTAATCTTTTCTTTGCCCCTGTCTGAACCTTTTGACCCTCACATTTCCTACCTTGCATCCTGTGTCTCACCTCCTTAAGTCCTTGCCCACACCTGCCAGTGCCCCAGCCACACCTGTCACTTGCTCTGTATCTCACCCCCTTCCCCTTCCATTTAAAAAACAAAATTCAAACCCCTACCTGCTTGTCTTCTCTCATTGTTCCTTTGTTTGTCCACTCTTAGTTTGCCACTGTGCTTTGTTACTGCTGTTTGTGACAGGACTGTGTACTGGTGCTGGGAGAGACTGTTGAATGTAACTGAAATTTGGATCAATTATAACACTAGCTAAACAGTTGCTTACTTTCCTGAAAAGTACCTGGGGAGATCAGGATATATAACTGTTTGTTTACTGAACCTCGGCAAAGAGATCTGTCTCTCTCCTGGGCTAAGACCGAAGCAACAGCCAGCAACAACTGCTGGGTAATTTTCAAACTCCAGGCCGATCAGAGCCCAGTCAACAAGTTTTAAAAGTGTACTGCTCACAGTACTGTAGATTCACTTCTTTACTAAATTAAACTAAAAGAGGGCATGCACTTTTTTATAACATACACTACCTGCTGGCCAAAATAGAGAAATGCATTTCAAGAGTTAATAAGTCAATTTTACAGGGTTAAAATACACTGCTCTATCATAGTTGGCACAAAAGACTTAATACGAATTGTGTTTCACCTGTATGGCCTGCCTCAAGAGTCTGTACCAAACACTAAAAGTGACATCACAAACACAAGCACATCAAGATTTGAAAGTTAAGCAATGCTGATGAACATGAGGGAAAACTTACTCAGTGAAACAGTGCACAATAAAATATTTGCCAATGATGAAGTGCTGACAACAGCTCTAAGTAAGTGACTTAGAGAGCTGTTGTCAGTGCTTCATTATTGGCAAATTTTTTTGTTTCGCTATTCTATAAATGAGTGTGTATTTTCACATAGATCTGCTGTTTCAGCACATTGCATCTGTTAGAACGCTTTTCCATGACAACGTTTTTGCAGCAATAGCACATAACATTCAACACCATATATAGAATTCCCCTGTAGAGGGAGATTCCCCATAGACAAAATGGAACAAACCCTTTAATGTTTTTAGCCTATTGAGTTTTACTGTGGAGTGGACCTTGGTCTTCTGTTGGCTAATGTCCCCCCTATTTCTAAGAACCAGGAGCAATATTTTTCATACAAAACCAGAGATATTCAGGTAAAAGCTTTTACTTTTGTTTAGCTTCCTATGTTTAAGAAATTGGGGGAGGGGGGGGGAATTTAAAAAAAAAAGCAAGGGGTATGCAGGCCAAAACCCTTCGTTGTGTTCACAGGATTTTTCTTTCTCCCCCTCCCCCCCCCCCATTTTGGGTGCAATGTTGTCAATAGGAAATACACTGTCGAATGTCCCCTGGAAACAAAAATTTTTTTATATATATATAAATTTAGGGGACAGTTGTCAGTGTATTCCTTATTGACAACATTGAACCCAAAATCGGGGGGGGGGGGGGGGAAGAAAAATCCTGTGAACACAGAAAATTAAACAAAATGAAGGGTTGTGACCTGCACACCCCTAGCCAGTTTTTTTTTATTTTTTTTTATTTCAGATGTCAAAAAAATCCTCTCGCACATTCCTCAGTCTTCATCCTCCCAAGTGTAAAGGCTTGAAATACAAATTAATGCATGCATCAACCTTTTCCTATACAAGCACACAGCTCTGGAACGCGCTGCCACGCAACCTGAAAACAGTCTATGAAATGACCAATTTTCGCAAACTACTGAAAACTTATCTCTTCGACAAACTATATCACAAAGATCAACATGTGTAACTGTACATTTTTCAAAATATCCAGAAACGTTCTTTAATGTCTTTTGCTCGACAATTTCATGTATTTCACCATCATGTACCCAAAACGTTCCAGTATACTATTTCCAGTATCCACGATGAATTGTAAGCCACATTGAGCCTGCAAAGAGGTGGGATAATGTGGGATACAAATGTAATAAAAAATATATATAGTATTACAATTTGGAGTGCAGAATAAGGATACTTTTCCCTATAAGTATGTGATAAAAACACTTGGGAGTATGTCTACTAAGGTGTGTTAGCGTTTTTAATGTGCCTTTAAAGTTAAGGCGCATTAAATGCTAATTCGCCAATACATTCCTATAAGCATGTTAGCATTTGACGCGTGTTAAAAACATTAACGCACCTATATCACACCTTTGTAAACACAGGCGTTAGAGGCATATTTTCAAAGCATTTGCACTTACAAAGTTACATAGGCCCTGATGCTCAAAACTCTGACACAGTTTCGAATAGCGTCATAAAAATACTGCCAGAACAATGAGGAAAAGCAACACCCTAATGCTCAGTGCTAATGAGATACAAATAAAGGTATGCTCATAGCATTGAGTATTAGGGAGTTTAGCGGGAGGATGGTAAGCTCGGCTTCTGTGCGCATGTGTCTGGTAAAAACTGAAAGTGAAGCTGTAGCCCAAATATGTGTTGATTTTTTTTTTTTTATAGTTTGGATGGCTATATTTAGATGCAGGAAATAAGATGCCAATGTGAGCTTTTACTGGTTGTGTTTAAATTTTTTATTTTATTTTTTTTTTTAGCATGGACTCTTTAAATGTAGACACAGGAAACAGATGTCAATGTATGCTTTCTCTTGGGTCTGCTGTTTCTCACAACTAGCACTTGAGGGCTTGCACAGGCTTTCAAAGCAATCAAAACTAGCAGTTTTTGCAGAAAGAATCATGAGAAATCCTCTCCCTGCACCCTAATGCCTGCTCTGACCTGGCGTAATTTTTTGCAGTGATAAGGCAGTTTTGTTTTGGGCAGTCTTTTCTGAGCATTGGGGAGGAATGCAAAACAACCTCATTTACATGAGCTTGATTATCTGCGCTAGTGCCTGGCATGCTCGTTGTTTCCTTTGCTAGACCCCTCTGAATATTCTGCTTCGGTAAATGCAGGCACTAGTACTGCGCTAATGGCTTTGAGCACCTGCATTTACTTTTGAGCATCGAAGCCATATAGTAACCTATGGAACTTTGTAAGTCTAAGTGTTTTGAAAATGAATCCCTTGCATGCAAAATAAGTTTTCTAAATCTTCACAGTTAATGTCCAGCACTTTTACTGAAAGGGGTGGGGGGTGTATTGAAGATGTATAAATGGTTAAAAAAAATGAATGTCTTGGTTGATTTTTACTTTACCTAAGCTTTTACCCTTTGACCCAGATTCCATGCGAACACAATGTAATGCCGAAGCCCCTGAGCTAAAAATAGAGAACTCAACACATGTTGAAGAAGCTTTCCCATTATTTTATTCCTGTACTTTCTCAGCCTGTACACACACAAACAAAGCTAACGTTTAAAATGATCTTTACTTTTATAACTAGAAATACAAATCACACGCTGAATTTGGAGATCATGGTATGAGACTCTGAGGAGCAAGATAGGAAATATTCCTTAATGAAAAAGAGGTCATTCCGTGCATTCACCATTCACGGATGATTGGAGATGGGATTCATTTTGCAAAACAAATGCAGTTGACTGTTAATAGAACTCATTGTCAGTTTCACTTGGACTAGATGCCTGAATCCTATATAAAAATGGAACCTGAGCCTTTTCTATTAATACTGCTAGTTGGCCTGTTTAAATATTTCTATATTCTGTTTTTAGTGTTCATATATTATAAAGTAAATACCACATTCCAAATGAAAACAGTATATTGATGAAGGCTACACCACACCTTTTTAATTTTTTTTTTTTTTTGTAGTAGACTTTTGAGATTTTTGAATTTGTGATTTTTAACGTAAAAGATTTCTTTCTATATTATAGCAGTGATAGTTGATCCTTCTTTTTTAATGGTTTTGCTTGTGAATTCATTATTGTGAATGTGTATTTACATCTGCTGTTTGGCTCACAAACATATTCTCTGGTTGAGGTACTCATTCACATGTGATTTTGAAAGCCTGACTGTGAATAGCACATCATTGCTCACAGTTTTTGGTGTACATTGAACTTCATGTTTCGGCTCTTCTTTTGCAGCGCAGTGTTGTGTGGGAGTCTTTATCCTCCTCATATTGAGAAGCTATTGGCTGGTTATTGCTCTCTATGTGCTGTGGTTGTATTTTGATTGGGACACTCCCCAAACCGGAGGAAGGCGATGGCAGTGGGTCAGGAATTGGACTGTTTGGAAGTTCTTTAAAGATTATTTTCCAATCCATGTAAGTAATGAATTATAAAAGTTTGTTGTTGTTTTTTTAGATCATATCTCTTCAGAAATACTAGTGGAAATTATGAAGACAGGAAAGAAGTTAATTGATTTTGGGATGGAATAAGGATTAGTTAGAGCTGTCTTGAGATTTGAAAACAAGAAGGCTAGGTGTGTTAGGGAAAACTGTGTGGCTTTCTGTGAAGAAACAGTGTGTGTTAAGCCTGTAAAATGTATTGGATATTTTTGTTTTATGTCTGAAGTGTATTTCTCCTATTTGGCCAGCAGATGGTGCATGTTTATGCTTAAAGCTGTTACAGCAGTGGTTCTGAAACCTGGCCCTGGAGGCACCCCAGCTAGTCAGGTTTTCAGGATACCCACAATGAATATTCATTAGAAAGATTTGAATACATTGCCTCCACGCCACTGCATGCAAATCTATCTCATGAATAGTCATTGTGGATATATTGAAAACCTGACTGGCTGGGGTATCTCCAGGACCAGGTTTGGGAACCACTGTATTAGAGAACTGAGTGTTTTTTTTCTTTAGTTTGACACAAACAGGAATCAAGAAGCAGTATATATTTGAAATCGTATTGTCTGGGCTCTGATTGGCCCAGAAACACATCTCATTTGGACTTTACTGACTTTGAGAGAGCTCTTTGCTGAGGCTCGGTGGATTATATGGCCTGATCTTCCCAGGTACTAGTTAGCCAGTGTGCAAATGTTTTCTAATTGATCCATTTTTCAGTTACTTTTTACTGTTTGCTATCTGCATATTTTTTGTCCACGGTTCCAAGTTCTGAGAATAAACACAATTGTTTGTTCGCTCTGCTTGTCTGGACTGATAAAGAATCCTGGTGGTTTGTGTATTGGGTCTGTGAGTGTTTTCTGGGAGTGTTGCCACAGTAACCTAGAAATCACTGAGGATAATTTGGGAGCGGGAGACTCACCCAGAGGCGGTGGTGACCCAGTCGGTGGGAGGAGGGTGCTAGTGTAGAGCACAAGTGGCAGGTGCAGGGGGACCTGAGCTGTGCTGGGGACAGACCCTCTAAGAGGCCGAGGGGTAACCCCAGGCTGGTGGCTAGGTGTTTCGTGACACTTTCATTCATTAAAAATTGGCTTTAGAGGTGCTTAATAGAACAGTAACGATATTCAGAATTAGCCAGCAAGCATATCTGATCATAATCTGTGCAAATATAGTGGACCATAGAATAAGCACTGGGACCCTGGGTAAGGGTGTCTGTTCAAGGAAACAGAACTAAATTGTAAACCCTGCCTTGAAGTTTTAAGTTTTTGTTACATTTATACCCCGCACTTTCCCACTCATGGCAGGCTCAATGTGGCTTACATGGGGCAATGGAGGGTTAAGTGACTTGCCCAGAGTCACAAGGAGCTGCCTGTGCCTGAAGTGGGAATTGAACTCAGTTCCTCAGGACCAGAGTCCACCACCCTAACCACATTTAATGCCAATAATACTGTAAGAACCTAACATATGACTCAATATTTCTAAACAGTGAGATATTGTTGGTCAACATAAATTAGCCTAGCTTAAAAATGAATCCAGTTCTCTCCAGCATAGTTTTTAGAACTCTGTACTATTGCCTACATTTTTTTTCCAAGCCAATCTTTGATTACCTGTTAGTCGGTATAGTTTTCAGGATAGCCACAATGAATATGCATGAGAGAGATTTGTATGCACTGCCTCCATTGTTAGAGCAGTTGGCTAAGAACCAGAGAAGCCCTTGGGCAAGTCACTTAACCTTCCTTTGCCTCCAGTACAAACTTTGGGGCTGATGCAGAAAGCTTTCTGTGCAGTTTAACGAGGGTTTAACAGTGTTTTACTGCAGGATAGCAAAGTGTTAACTCGCGTAGAAACCCTGACTGCACACTGCATGCAAATGTGGTGGATTTGCTATCCTATGCCATGAACAATTACAAAGGTTTTGGCCATGCGGCTACTGAGGAAATAATTTAAAATAGGTTTGTGGCAGCATGGAAGTGCTGGTTGATAATTTACCACACCCCTTCTCTCTTATACCTTTCTGTATTGGCCCTCCCCGACCTGATTACAAAAACAAAAATTATCTGTACTGGCACCCCCCCCCCCCCCACACACACACACACACTCCCTGGTGTCTAGTGACACACTTCCTGACCTTTCCTCCCCCAACTTGAAGTACTAGTATCTAATGGCATCCGTCCATTTCCACCCCAATACCTTAAGAGACAGGAGCGATGCCCACATGCTCTTGCCTCTGGTGCCACCATCCTGAAAAATGTTCCCTGCCCTGTATGGTGCATCCTGGGATGGACCAGGCAGGTCCAGTGTTCAATATAAGGGAATTGTTCTTGCCTCTTAATGTGTATGTTGATCAGAAGTAACTGGAGAAAGGATCAGTGAGTGCCACTAAGACACCCGGGGGTGTTTTGCATCGGGAAGAGAGGGTACCATTAGACACCAAGAAACAGGGCTTTTTTGGAGTTGGGGGTGGGTGGGATTTCCTTCTGGAGGGGGTGGGGGTGCCACTAGACACCAGGTTTTTTTTTTTTTAGTGTGAGGGAGGAAATTGAGGGTGCCGCTAGACACCAAGGAGTAGGAGGATGTTTGGAGTTGGAGGAGGGGTTGAATGGGTGGTGGTGTGCTACTAGACTATAGTTTAAAGAGAATCCACAAAAAGTGGAGAACTCAATAAATCCCACGAGGCGTGAAATGAAAATAAAAGAGGTGGGAATATAAGCCAGGCTATCCAAAGAATGGAACCAAATTATCTTTTAAAAAAAACAAAGTTTAATAATTTCCAAACAAATAATATTGTAACAATCACACATTAAAAATGACTCAAAACAATCACACATTAAAAATGACTCAAATTGAGTCATTTTTAATGTGTGATTGTTACAATATTATTTGTTTGGAAATTATTAAACTTTGTTTTTTTTAAAAGATAATTTGGTTCCATTCTTTGGATAGCCTGGCTTATATTCCCACCTCTTTTATTTTTCGGTGTGCTACTAGACACCAGGGACTATTTTTTTTTTTTTTTTAGTTGGAGAAATGGGGTTGGTTCAGGGACCAAAGCTGGTGGCTTGGCACTATTTATGTGTTTTGTTTTAAAAATGTCACCCTTCTGTCAATGCCTTAGCCAATTGCTGCTCAGGCACCGATAGGATGGGTGACATTTTTCCATGAGCTTCAGAGTTTAGTGTGGCAGTAATTTCATGCCTGTTGTTTATAGCAGTGTTTCCCAAGTTGGTCCTGGAGTACCCTCTTGCCAGTCAGATTTTAGGATTTCTTTAATGATTTGCATATACTGCCTCCATTCTATGCAGATCTCTGTCATGCATATTTATTATGGATATCCTGAAAACCTGACTGGCAAGGGGGTACTCCAGGGGCCGCCTTGGGGAAACATTGGCTGATAGCTTGCAGCCTTAGGTTTTGAGCAAATGTTTCATGGTAGAGCCGTGCGATGAGCTTGGCTGTACCACAGATCTTTCTGCATTGGCCCCTTAGATTGTGAGCCCCCTGGGGACAGGGAAATACATTCAGGTACAGTAGGTAAGTCACCTTGAAATACAACTGAACAAGCCATGAGCAAAACTCAAAATCCCATATCTACCTACTCTCTCATACATTCATTTGTTGTGGCTATCTTGAAAAGCAGACTAACTAGGGACTTTCTTGAAAAATATTGGTCTAAATGACTGGTCTATAAAGAGGTTGAAATTGCAAAGCTTTTGTTTTCCTAGTGAATTAAACCTTGTCTTGCTTTTGCTACTGTTGTTGCCTGTGTGTTTGGGCTAATCTCACACTCCCAATTGCTTTTATTTATTGGGATTTATAAACTGTCTCTATAAAGAGATCTACCCACGGTAATGTACAGTAGCTACCGTTTGTTTTCCGTTTATTAAATATACCAACTAAGGAATATTCCATCAAATTGGTTTACAATACAAAGTCAAACTAATGGTAGAAAGGAAAAACAGTGGGAACAGGAAAGCAAGGTTGAAATATAAAACTGAGATCTGAAGCAGTAATAGGCCCTGAGCCTACTTGTTTTGGTGGTACCTCCTCCCTCATCTCCCCCCCCCCCCCCCCCCCAGCAAGTTTAGCATTTCTGTCTCTCATGGGCTGGTATGTCTCTTCCCCTCTCTGTGGGTCTGGCACTGCTCCCTCACCTCTCTCTCACTCCCCTGCTGTTTGTCGGTCACTGGTGGCGCAGCAGCAGCAACATAACAGGCTGCCTTCGGCCAGCCCCTGGGTCTTCCTTCTGCTACATCCTCCCTTCTCTGATGCAATTTATGTGGGTGGGACACATCGGAGCCAAAACTCAGGGCCTGGCCGAAGGCAGCCTGTCATGGTGCTGCTCCTGCTGCCGGTTCCAGTGACTGACATAAATTTTACAGGACAGCGGGGGAGTGAGTGTTGAGGGAGCAGTGCCAGAAGAGAAGGAGAGATCAGATTGGGGGGGGGGGGGGGGAGTGGGAAAAGAAAAGACTTAACCTGTAGACCAGGTGAAGTCAGAGGCTCCATGTACAAAGGCTGTTTTTGGAACCTGTAATCATGAGGCCTAAGTTTGACCCTGAACAAGGACCATGATTTTCTGTCCCTGGGCTACTGAATACTGCCTCCACAGGGTCCCTAGCTCTGTCGGGATTAAGGTGTGGAAGACCAGGGGTGAACAATCATTAGTGTAACTTAAATTTAGTGCATTCTAAATTTAATGCACACTAATCAGCTTAAGTGTGCTTTCATTTGTCTGTTGTATCAATTTAGTGGGCACTACACAAAATTCAGTTTTTGAAATAAATATGTGAAATTTTAGGGTATTTTTTTCCTGTTTAATGAGGAATGATTTGACAGTTATTAAAAATGTGCACATCCCTAGTAGAAGACCTTCCAGACTAGCCTGCTGCTCATTTTGACAGTTTATAGATCATGGCTGATGCAAAAACTGATCTGATGTTGTCCTGTTTGTGTCCTTTTCAGCTTGTAAAAACAACCAGCCTGGATCCCAAACACAATTATCTCTTTGGATTTCATCCTCATGGTGTCCTTGTGGCTGGTGCCTTTGGAAATTTTTGCACCAACTATACTGGTTTTTCAGAGCTGTTCCCTGGCCTCACATCGTACCTTCACATACTGCCGTTTTGGTTCCGATGCCCTTTCTTCAGGGAGTACATTATGTGTGTAGGTAAGGTGGAAAAATGTCTTATTTTGTTCATTAAGTGTGCCTTATTCTTTTCTGTTTGAAGTAATTAGTTGCTTGGGTCTCCAAGCATGATGCATTCTCCCTGAAAAGATCTTTTTCTCATTTTGTATTGCTTGTCTTGACCATCTCCAATGCTTACTCCCAAATCCTCAGAATTACCCCAGAAAATCAAAGAATTTAACAGTTTTTATTAAGCAACAGGAAAAAAAAGCACAAAAGGGCCTCCAAGACCGGAACAAACGAGTTCTTTAAGTCAACCCAATAATTTCCACATCCAAGAGAAATTTTCATTTTGAAGTTTATTTGCTTAGAAGGATTTCTGTCACGCAGAAGGTCCTTATTGGGGCTAAACAGGGATAGGGAATAAATTGAGAGAACTCTGTAAAGAAATATTTTAAAAGGAGCAGACTAGCTAAAATTTAAGCAGTGAAGGAGCCTTACAGAAAGATTGTTGACCGTTCTGGCCCAGCTTATGAGCTGTGGAATGAGAACTCTGATGCTAATGTTGTTGAGGTATTAAAGGGACCACAGCACAGTTATTCTATTTAGCAGAGGAATTATTTTATGCCTGCAAAGGTTTCAGTAAACCATTTGTTAATTGGTGAAACTCGTGTGTGAGGAGAATAGACATTCTATGGGTTTGGAGTGTGAGTGATCAAATATGAAGCTGAACTGTGAGGATTAATTAGGGAACCCAATTATCATTTATTTTCTTTAGACAGGGACATTTATAGAACAAGGAAGAGTTTGATATAACAACTGAAGCAGAGATTAAAACAAAACTGGTTATCAGAGGTATTGGAATAGTTAGAATGTCTTACTACTTTGAATTGTTAAGTTAAGGAGTAGGTTTGCAGCCAGAAGATTTAGCTGAAAAGATCCAGTCCAGTGTCCGGTTATGCTGGCCAAAACAAGACGGAGAAGCCTGAAAGAAAGGAAAGAGTGCACACTAACATTTAAAGGTAAACAAGAGAGGACCACAACAATTTAAACTTGCCTAAATCTATTTAATACTTATCTTTATTCTTAAACCTTATAGAAATGAGATTTCAGACTGTGAAATTATCATCTCTTGATTTGGTTAGAAGCATTGTTTAAAGTTCTGAAAGATAGAGAAAGTTTAAGTAGTAATGGATTGCTTGGAAAATAATAGAAAAGTTACAGAATTGTTTAATATTTAAACCAGATTTTATTGCTACCGTTTTTGCTCAATTTTATTGTGACAAGGTCTGCTGTCTTATAAAGGAGGTTGCATATTACAAATTGCTTTATTAAAATTAAGTAATGGGTTTTAATACTGCAGTGACAAGGTACTTCCAAGGTAATTCCACCTGGTAACCGTGACATGTTACAAAATTTGGAAGTAGCCTGGCCACGTGTAGTAACGTGTTACATATACATGAGTGTTCAAGGTAAAACAGAAGTAGGGATTTAATAATTGATTACTGTAGATAGACACACAAATCCCCTTATTTGTAATCTAGGCATATAGTAGGTGCTGTAGGGGAGCCTTAACTGCTGGAGTGTTGTGATGGCAGAGCACAAAGAATGGGGCTTGTTCTGTTGACCTCATGGCCAGCTGGGTTTTTGCAGTGTTCACAGTGAGCATGCAGGTTTGTGTTGTGTATATTTATGATGGATGTTTTGGGAACACAGAAACAGCAAAACGTGGAGACAGCCAGGGGAATGATGTCATCACTGGAGCTACAACTCTGGTTATTAATTTTATTGTTGACCCGACACAGCCATGTTTCGGCAAGTGCCTGCATCGGGGGTCAATTGGTTGATCCAGCAAAATATTGCTACGCTATTCAGAATGGTATTGAAACAGTCTTCACACACTTACTCGTTTGTGATCGCATTCTGTTTTAATACCATTTTGAATGGTGTTAGCAGTATTCTGTTGGATCAATTGATTTGACCCCTGACGCAGGCACTTGCTAAAATACGGCCATGTTGGGTCAACAATAAAATTAATAACCAGAGTGGTGGCTCCAGTGACAACACTATCCCTCTGGCCATCTCCATTTTTAGCTGTTTGTTTTCTGTGGAACATTTTTGTTCTCCTCCTGTGGTTGGTTTTCCCTCTGGATGTTTTGTGAACCCAGTTGAATGTGGGGTAACCAGGATAGGCTTGAGAAGACCAAGGCACAAAGGATTACTACAGTTCTATATGAGGAAACCTGTACAAATGTGTCTTGGGAAAGAACCCAAGGGAACGAAGGATTACTACAGAACCCCAGGGAACGAAGGGTTACTACAGTACTATAGGAAGAAACCTGTGTAAATGTGTCTTGGGAAAGAACCCGAGGGCAGAAAAGATTACTACAGTACTATATGAGGAAACCTGTGCCAGTGTGTCTTGGGAAAGAAACTGAGGATAGAATCTTGGTACACTGAAAACTCATTAAGAGAAAATTAGTTGTGTATAAAGTATGATAATTCATTTCAAATGCCAATCTGAGATTCTCTACGGACAAGCTGCTTTTTTTGTATTTTCTATACATTTTTCATATAGGATTCAAAAATTACAAGTTAAAATAAAACCAAGGGAAGCTAAATATTATTTTATGGTGCTCTTTTCATTTGCAGAGTAACACCAACCATGCAGATTTTGCAGATTTATATCCTGAATGCACCTTATTCATTGGAGTGGTAAATCGCCCTCTTTGGAATGGGCCACTCGGAGTTACAGAGCTTCTGATTTTAATTTACAAATGTTTAGTTTCATGGTGATTTTAATAAGCAGTGCTTATAGAAGAATCACTAAATACATTTTCACCCTTTTTGATCATGTTTATGCTTATGTTTATATATCCAGCTCTATTTCAGTTAATTGAGCTTTAATGGCACTTTCTCACAAGAGGTGTTTTTAAAGTGACAAAAGCAATGATCTTAAAGGAAAATCATTTTACTATAAACAGCTATAGTAGTTTGTGTTTTGTTTTGTTTGTTTTTTAAAGAAAAGTACCAGTTAGAGTCAGCGGGGAGGCCACCTTCCATTTAGCTGTTTGAAGCAAGTTTGAGGTTCTAGGTCACCACTGTTCATATGATAATAAGGCAATATAAGAGCCAATTTGTTTTCTGCTTAATGGATATGAGCCTAATATTAGAAATCAAGCTTATTTTTTTTAAGGGTGCTGAAATTTGTCCCCCTATTTTCAGAAATATAGGTGAATTTTCAGCTGAAAGTCTCCAGTGTTCAGAAATGTAACTTATGCTCCTAAATTAATTTGCCTAGTTTTGAGTCTAAATTAGGTGCCTACCCCCGGATTCCATTTAAGTCTCCCAAGTTGGGCACTGATCCCAGATCTGTCTATTAGGCACAACCAATCAATTGTTGAAGTTAATTTAAGGCTGCCAACTTGATCTAGATTCATAGGAAAGGGTTGATCCAAGCTTGGGTTTACCCCAGTGCGTGCTGGGACTTAGGATTGCTTTTCTTAGGGAATCACTTATGTGGCAGGTGTCTTGCTGAAAAGAATACTGGTTTGTCTCCCGAAGAAACTTGCAGTGAAATGGAGGCGCTGTGTTGAGAAAACTGACAAGCAACTATTTTGAATCAAGACAAGTGTCCTATTTTAAAGTCCTCAATTGAGAAGTAAGACTTAGAATGCAAAATAAGAGAAGCAAGATAGCATTCAAGAAATATTTTTTAAAAAGTGATAAAAAAGTACTATAAAAATTTTTAAATCAATTATCAGGAGGTTTTTCAGACCAGTGAAGAAGTTTCCCCGGCAGTTCTGTGGAACTATTCACAATAATAGGCCGAGCATCTAAGGTCTTTTTCTCCTTTGATAAAATCAATTAATGAAGTAAAATCAGATATGCTTGTTATTATGTACATGTAGAGTTTTCTTAGGGAATGTAATGGAGAAATCGGAACTACAAGTCCCTGCATGCAATGGAGTAAACCTAGAACTGGATCAATCCTGTCCTACGAATCCGGATCCAGTTAGCAGCCTTAGTTAATTGGCACTTGGCAGAGTGTGCATCTGCCCTACACCCTATTCTATAACATGCGCACCTAAATTTTATTGGGTGAAACTCAAAAGGAGGTGCTGCCATGAGCGGGTCGGGGTGTTCCCACTAATTAGGCCAAAATACAACAAAAAACACCAGGAGTCTTCAAAAACGGGACACAGTTCCTTTAATTTGAAACAAATTTCCAATATGGGCCTAACATGGGCCGTGTTTTGGCGCACAGTATAAATCAAAAACAGGTAAAAACTTTTTTATTTATTTATTGCATTTGTATCCCACATTTTCCCACCTCTTTGCAGGCTCAATGTGGCTTACAATACATCATGGATAGTGGAAATATAATAGAAAAATAGGCATTTAGTGTTACAGAAAATTTTTGGTAACATAATGATAAGACCTGATAGTAGTATGACAAGCAGATATTATAAGACATTTCTAACTACGTGTGGAGGATTTATGTATATTCACATTGGTTGATCTTTGTGGTAAGCCTTGCTGAAGAGATGGGTCTTCAGTAGTTTGCGGAAGTTCGTTAGTTCATAGGTCATTTTTAAGTTGTGCGGCAGTGCGTTCCATAACATAGATAATCAAAATTAGGCACAATGTTCTAGAATACTGGGATTTATACGCCCAACTGCCATCTGCGTGAGGATTTACACCGGGTTTCGGCAAGTGTAAGTCTTCATGCCCAAAGCTGGTCTTGGGAATCTGCACTAAGCACTATTCTATAATTGTGTGTTAACATTTGCTATACCACATTTCAAATAAAGCCCATCCAAGCAGTTTACAGACTAAGGGGCTTATTTTTGAAAGAGAAAAACATCTAAAAAGTGGCATAAAACAGCATTTGGAGGTTTTTCTCACAAAAATTTCCAATTCAGTATTTTTGAAACCTGTTTTTCAGATGTTTTTCTTCAGTGCATCCAAATTTCAAGGGGGTGTGACAGGAGCATGTTAAAGGATGGGATTTGGGCGTTCCTAAGATTTGGACCTTATTAGCCATAATGAAACAACAAAAACGTCCAGGACTTGTTTCTAGAAAGAATAAGGCACAAAAAAGTGTCTTAAATAACCAGATGACCACTGGAGGGGCATAATGCTCACCAACTAGGTAATCACAGTGCATATACCAATTTTCCTTACATAAGCAACACTGGCAGTTGGTCTGCGATGGTCAGATAATGCAGTTAGTTATTTATATTATTTATTTATTTAGATTTTGCTCACATCTTTTCAGTAGTAGCTCAAGGTGAGTTACATTCAGGTGCTCTGGATATTTCTCTGTCCCAGGAGGGCTCACAATCTAAGTTTGTACCTGAGGCAATGGAGGGTTAAGTGACTTGCCCAAGATCACAAGGAGCAGCAGTGGGATTTGAACTGGCCACCTCTGCATTGCAAGACCGGAGCTCTAACCACTAGGCCACTCCTCCACTCCAAAAGTTGTATTTTAAAATGTTGTGTGTTAATGGAAGATTTAAAAGTTAATTTAAGCTCACTGGCTCTATGGCGTGATGAAGAGGGCAGGAGAGTCATGAGGTTTCTTTCCCCATGTGAAACGAGTTGCCACTGAGGAGTCGACCAGTGTTGCCTGTGTAAAGAAAATCGGTATATACACTGGGATTACTTAGGGGCCCTTTTACTAAACCAGTAAGAGTCTACGCGTGCCCAACGTGTGCCAAAATGGAGTTACCGCATGGCTACCACGTGGCTCTTGTGGTAATTTCATTTTTGGCGCTCGTATGATACGTGCATCCAAAAAATATTTATTTATTTTCAGACATGCATATTGGATGCGCGCCAAGTGGCACTTGATGCGCATAGGTCATTACCACCCGGTTACCGCATGAGTCTTTTACCTCTAGGTCAATGGCTGGTGGTAAGGTCTCAGACCCAAAATGGATGTTTGGCAATTTTGATTTTGCCGCACGTCCATTTTTGGCAAAAATTAAAAATAGACCTTTTCTTACAGGCGCGCTGAAAAATGGATCGGCGCGCAGCCAGAACCCACGCCTGCACTACTGCAAGCCATTTTTCAGCACACCTTAGTAAAAGGATCCCTTAGTTTGTAATGTTAATCATGACATTATAGTCAGTACTAGCCGTTGAGCCCGTAAAAATGGGCTAGTAAAGGAAGGGAGGGTTTGAAAGCCCCCCCCCCCCGAATGGGTTGCCGCCGCCCCTCCGCCACCCCTCCACCCGGGCCGGGTACCTGGCTTCACGCAGCACACAGCTCATCTGAGCTGCCGTCGGCCTTCCTTCTCTACGTGTGTTCCGCCCTCGTGTGACGTAACGTCGGCGAGGGCGGGACACAGGTAAGGAAGGCCAACGGCAGCTCAGATGAGCTGTGTGCTGCGTTCCGGCGGTTTGAATAGTGAAGCCAGGTACCCGGGCCAGGTGGAGGGTGGGTGGGTGGGTGGCGGCGGCGACTCCGGGTGGGTGGGGGGAGCGGTAGCGGCAACCCTGGGGGGGGGGAGCGGTGGCGACGGTGGTTCCCTCACTCGCAGGTGCGCAGGTTCCCTCTCTGTCACGCCCCCTTCATCTCGTATTGACGCAGGGGCGGGACAGAGAGGGTCTCTACTGCGCATTTGCGAGTGAGTACGCCTCTTGCCATTTATATGTTTGATATAAACACACACAGTGTAATTTGACGTGCACCTGAATATGTAACTCGCCTTGAGCTCTGATTTGGAAAAGATGAGTAATAAATCTAAAATCCAGATCCAAAATCCATTTGCCACCAAAGTGGATAAAACCGCACTGGTGGTTCTTGTAGGGTCTGCCTGCCTGCAGTGTGACTAGTGCTGTTTTTTTGTCCCCTGAAGGAATAGTGTCTGCTTCCAGGAGAAGTGTATCACACGTGCTGAGCCATAAGGAAGGTGGAAACATCTCAATCATTGTCATTGGAGGTGCAGAAGAGTCTTTGGACGCCCATCCTGGAAGTTTAACTCTGAGTATCCTTAAAAGAAAAGGGTTTATCAAAGTGGCTTTAAAACATGGGTATGTTACCTTTATTTTTTAAGATAAAACAGTGCAAAGAGGAGGGAAAAATGAAGAAATATTACCTGTCTTTTAGCTAACTAGCATAAGACTTCTCAAAGTTGTTTAAATGACTCCTCCCCCCCCCCCAACCAACATCTGTTAAAAAAAAAAAAAAAAAGTAGCAGTTCACAGGTCTGTTGCCCAGTATCGTCCTTATTGAATCTTTCAGCCTATCTTCTGCTCAGGGCTGTGGAGTCAGTACATCAATCCTTTGAGTATGACAACTCTATTTTTTTATTGTCTGACTCCGATACCGATTCCAGCTCCTACTATATTAGGCTTTAAATGTTTGTGTTCTGGATCTAAAGTGTTTATTTACCAGTACTTTAAATCCAGGACTAAGATACATAGTGTCTATGTATAAAATGATAAATGTAACATATATTATGGTGTAAGTTTTTAGTCTGGAGTTGGAGTTGATTTTTACCGACTCCACTCAAAATTGCTTCCGACTCCATAGCCCTGCTTCTGCTATTCTCTGAAAAGCTTTTACCTTTCTATTGTCTGCTCTTTGAAGTCCTCTATGCTCGTTTTTCATTTTCTCTGTCTTGCCTTGCTTTCTGCATTCAGTTGTCATCTGTTCTCTGATTTTTATCTTGGTTCTGGTTTTACGTGACTTTGAAAATACTTTGCAAGTACATTGGCTCTCTGAAAAATTTCTTTCCTTAATACGGAGAACAGACCCTAAGGAATGCAGTTGATCAGTAAATATTCAGTTCGTCAGCCCAGGAGTGTGGCAGACAGTGACCAACACACAATGATGATGAGCATTAGAGACCTTTTTCATACATTTCCTGTAGTATTTTGGAAACTTTATACATGAGGCCTAGAAATACTGACTTAAGCAAGATGAAAAAAATGGCAGGGCTACTCCTATCCAGCCAGGTCTGTCTCCTGTTGGAATGGTGTGAATCAATTTAGAATACTTTTCATAAGTGATTTTTTTTTTCTTCTTGAGTAAGACTATCTCCTGAGCAAGTACATTTTCTTGATAATTTGGAAAACCATGTTAACCAACTTAGATGACATTGTAACATCTACAGCTTAATTTTGTAAGATAACCCCTAGCATAAGAGTGTCAACCATGGCTCACAGCAGACTTTCCATCAGTGTCTGGGGCTTTATCACTAGCCTATATGAGCAGGACACAAGGCAGCCTGGGTTTGTTTTGTTTGTTTTAAAATTTATTCTGGTTTTAATACAAATCAGAATTATACCGTAGTCAAATTAGAAGAAATCAAATTGTTAAATCTCTCAACCAAAAAGTCAGAAAATAGAGGAGCTAGGATCGGGAGGGGTGGGGGGGGACACAAAACGGAAAATAGTCTGAAAATAAAGCGAAATTCCCCGATACAGCTATCCCAGCCAGCCTATACAGTAACTATTTCCAGGAGCCATAATTGAGTCTTCTATTCTTCCTTAGCACTATAAATCCAAAAGCTGTTTTGTGTCAGAAAACAAGTAATTTTTCAGCTGGTATTTTCATTTCATGCCCTGATCGTGGCAGCGGAGCTGACTTGGTACATCAGCGACCAGAGGTAAAGGTAGCGATAGTGATGGAAGTGACAGCTGTTCTCTTCCTCTTTTACCACCTCATCTCAGCTTGTAAGGGGGAAGAGGGGATAGTGGCAGCAGTGCAGTGCCTTGAGCAGTGTTATCATCCTGTGTTGCCAGACCTGTTTGTGATCCAGGTTTCCTTTTGGGTTGTCATACGCTGACTTCGGTGCACGCGCACTGCAAAACAAAAGAGTGAGGCGGACTCAGAAAGGACATCAAAGTATAAAAGTCTTTATTGTAAAAAAGGATAAAACTGACCCAACACGGCCGTGTTTCAGCACAAAAGGCCTGCCTCGGGTCAAACAAATCAGTTATATTATGGTGAAAAAATCTTGTCTAAAGGAAGATGTCAACATCCTGGCTGCTAAAACACCATATGGTCCCCAGTGGAAAAAAAAAACGCTCTGTGATGCGAATAACGTCTTGTACAAATTGCCGTTTGTCCTTATTACTGGAGGTTTTTAAGCTACAACATTGCAGGCTTTTCACTATATGCATTATTGCATAGTAACATAGTAGATGACGGCAGAGAAAGACCTGTACGGTCCATCCTGTCTGCCCACAAGATGAACTCGTATGTGCTACTTTATGTGTATACCTGATCTTGATTTGTATCTGCCATTTTCAAGGCACAGACCATAGAAGTCTGCCCAGCACTAGCCCTGCCTCCCACCACCGGCTCTGCCACTCAATCTCCGCTAAGCTTCTGAGGATCCATTCCTTCTGAACAGGATTCCTTTATGTTTATCCCACGCATTTTTGAATTCCGTTACCGTTTTCATCTCCACCACCTCCTGCAGGAGGGCATTCCAAGTATCCACCACTCTCTCCATGAAAAATTACTTCCTGACATTTTTCTTGTCTGCTCCCCTTCAATCTCATTTCATGTCCTCTAGTTCTACCGCCTTCCCATCTCCGGAAAAGGTTTGTTTGCGGATTAGTACCTTTCAAATATTTGAACGTCTGTATCATATCACCCCTGTTTCTCCTTTCCTCCAGGGTATACATGTTCAGGTCAGCAAGTCTCTCCTCATACGTCTTGTAACGCAAATTCCGTTCCATTTTTGTAGCTTTTCTTTGCACTGCTTCAATTCTTTTTACATCCTTAGCAAGATACGGCCTCCAAAACTGAACACAATACGCCAGGTGGGGCCTCACCAACGACTTATACAGGGGCATCAACATCTCCTTTCTTCTGCTGGACACACCTCTCTCTATACAGCCTAGCAACCTTCTAGCTATGGCCACTGCCTTGTCACACTGTTTCGTCGCCTTCAGATCCTCAGATACTATCACCCCAAGATCCCTCTCCCCATCCGTACATATCAGACTGACCGCCTAACACATACGTCTCCCGTGGATTTCTACTCCCTAAGTGCATCACTTTGCATTTCTTCGCATTGAATTTTAATTGCCAAACCTTAGACCATTCTTCTAGCTTCTGCAGATCCTTTTTCATGTTTTCCATTCCCTTCCGGGTGTCCACTCTGTTTCAAATCTTAGTATTATGCGCAAAAAGGCAAACTTTACCTTCTAACCCTTCAGCAATGTCACTCAAAATAATATTGAACAGAATCGGCCCCAGCACCGATCGCTGAGGCACTCCACAACTCACCTTTCCCTCATCCAAACTCCATTAGCCACCACCAGGGCCGCCGAGAGACTGGGCCGGGCTCGGGGCCCCGCCCTTGCTGCCCCCCCCCCCCCCCCCGAGGTCGCCGCAGCCACTGCTTCCCCCTCCCCCCCCGCCACCGGGCCGGGCCCCCTGCATTGAAATCGCAGTCTCACCTCCATGAAAGCAGCGCTGCAGGCAGCAGAACACCTCCTTTCGGCCCTCCTTCCCTCCTTGTGTCCTGCCCTTGCTGAAGTTACGTCAGACGAGGGCGGGACACAGGGAGGGAAGGAGGGCCGAAGGGAGGCGATCTGCTGCCTGCATCGCTGCTTTCACGGAGGTGAGACAGCAATTTCAATGCAGGGGCAGATGGTCGACGACGGAGGGTGGGTGGGACTGCGGCGCCAGGCCCCCCTTGGAGGTCCGGGGAATTTTGTCCCCCCTGCCCCCCCCCCCTCTCGGCGGCTATGACCACCACCCTCTGGTGTCTGTCCGTCAACCAGTTCCTTTTTGGTCTGGTTCTATGTAGCATGTTATATATGACCCCTGCTGAAAGCTCGTTAGCTGAAATGCAGCCTGTGTAGGGTCAGTTCATTAAACACTGCACACTATTTGTTTTGATATATTGTATCTGACAATAAAGGACCTAGAGAAATTATCCCTGGAACATCTATCTGGTCATTTCCACTCTTGTGTTCTCCATTGGACTTCTGTGGGACATTAAAGCGTACCTTCCGGGTCTGAGCAGTAGAGCCGGACTCTTGGCAAGTCACTTAACCCTCCATTGCCCCAGGTACAAATAAGTGCTATATATATAATATGTAAACCGCTTTGAATGTAATCAAAGAAAGGCAGTATATCAAGTCCCATTCCCTTTCCCCCCTTTCCCTCCCAAAGTGCTGTGGTGTTTGTTTTCCTCCTAACAATCTAAAATGGTCTGGCTTGAGTTAGGAAGGAAGAGGAGGACTGCTATCTGTCTAACTTTGGTTAGTAATGTGCCAACTTGGTCCTGATTTTGCCATTGCTATTCTCTCCACTGGTGTGGTTAGGTCTTTTAAAATGGGACAGTGAGTGAGGGGATCAGAGGGAGGAGGTAATGGAATAAGGGTGGGGGAACAAAAGTTATGGAACTAAAAAGGGTTGTGTGGTAGGGGGAATGAGACCAGAGTGAGTGAACTGAATATGGTAGGGGGTAAAAGACTGAAATAACTGGAGAGGCTATAGGAGGGAGATCAAGAGTGAGGGGATGTTGATGGGGGGAAAGTTTGGTGAAGAGAGAGAGGATGAGAGAGGGTGTAGCAGAGTTGGGGGGGGGGAGAGGGAGAGAGAGTGAGGCTTATGGGACTGGCTATACAGATTTCGTCTCCTGATTCAGGATTCTGTTCCCTGATCAAAGATTATTCCCCAGTTCCCTCATCCTTCTTTGCTCTGTACCTTTGTCCTTCCTTCATTGCCCTTCTCTGCCCTGCTGCCTTAGATCGCTTCTCCTTTTCTCTCACCCTCCTCCAACAAGGCCAAGTTAATTGGATGCACCAATATGTTAGAACACACCTTTATTTTTGTAAAGTAAACAATTTTGCCTTATTTTTAATATCTAAATCTATGGAACATTATGCAGATCCTCCCCTCCCTTTTTGGCGAGCCCACTGAAAGTAAATGTCAGACATTGAAATGAATTGACACCCCTTCCCTGGAAGATATTACTTGTGACTATTTTCTTCTCCTTGGTCCTACTTAGATCCCTCTGATAAACTATAAGAGTGTAGTCCAGTTCCTGCAGGAAATTAGTTCTTGATGCTTCCTGATGAGTCTGAGTTCTGAAATGTATTCTCCTGCTGGAGTCTACTATGCGGATCTCCCTAACATTCACCTGTCCCCCTCCCCCCCCCCCCAAGTAAACCATAACCCTATTGTTTTGACTCTTACACTTCCTGTAGGAAAACCAAACTCTCTGCTGAGCTACAGTGGAATCCAAATACATTCTCTTTCTGATTTCTGTTCTGGAAACTTGAAAACAAACCTGATAGCTGTTGTCAGTTTTCACAAGAAAAAGGAAATATTGCTGAAATAGAAATGTTCAGTATGGAGGAAATAACTTAAAAAAAAAAAGGATACCAGTCCACTCCCACAAGAAAACAACTTGTAAAAAAGGGGTAGGAATGGCCACAAAGAAACTACAAATACTGCAGCATAGAAACTAGCCTTCGTTCCAAATGGTGTAGTCCAGACAGTGATAAATGCAAAAAGCAATGCTGGACCCAACACAGGCTGTGTTTTGGCAGATGGGCCATTCTCAGGGGTCCTTTATTGATAAACAGCACTGAGGCTGTACAACACCAAAAGGCAGTGGCTCTGGAGCACTAGGCTAATAGTAACTGTTAAAGAAACTCAGCAGTACGACATAATAATGTGGAGGAGTGGCTTAGAAGTTAGAGCCACCGGTCTTGTAATCCAGAGGTGGCCAGTTCAAATCCCACTGCTGCTCCTTGTGACCTTGGGAAAGTCACTTAACCCTCCATTGCCTCAGGTACAAACTTACAGAGAACTATCCAGAGTACCTGAATGTAACTCACCTTGAGTTACTACTGTAAAGGTGTGAGCAAAATCTAAATAAATAAATAATGCATCATCAGGAAAGGGACCCTTGAGAAGGGAATAAAGGCTCTGGTTTCCATCCTGCAGCATTTGTGGGGGGGGGGGGGGGGGGGGGGGGTTGTGGCCATTCCTACCCCTTTTTTTGGGTCAGTGTGGAGGAAATAACATTTCACTGGAGGGAAGAGAAGACTTTTTGACGCATTAGTGGTTTCAGTTGGGAAATGTGGTTATTTTATGGCCAGAGGAACTAATACAGCCGCCATCTACAAGTTCATGGCCATTAGTTTAGTTTTCCATTCAGAGTGACCTGTTTCTACCAATAGAACATAAAGGACGCAAATGAATTCCATTATGGTACAAACACTGAACATTGTACCTGGGCATGTTCATTGCTGATGACATTAGTTTGGCTGGAGCTTGCTGCAGATTTGTGATGTTGGCACTGAACTTAAATCATGTGTGAACGCCTGCCTTTTGAAATGATATTAACAGGATAATAATAGCTGATTCTGTCATGCAGTTTCCTTGCATTGGAAAATAGATTAGCCCATCTGACCTAGAGGTGGTTAGTTCATTTTTCCGTTTATAAATTAAGCACATTTTCCAGAATGCATTGGGATCCTGTTAAGATGAAATATGTAATTTTTTTTTCATAATAAATCCATACTTCCAAAAAACAAAACCCCCCAAAGGAACATTATAAGCAATAGTGGAGTATATAACACAAATAGCAAAAGAAAAAAATTAATTCAGATCCTGACAAATTTTCATTAAATCTGTAAGCCCACCTAAAATATAGAAGCCAGCAGGTGAGACCACACTCGCTCCTCCTTCCCCGCCCCCCCTCCAATATTTGTCCCCAGTGAATTGGGAGGAGGGGGGAATTCACTCCCAGATCAGCAGTAGTTCTTTTGGATACTGATTTACTGAGGCTCTTTCCCTATTATGTGTCTGTGGCCAAGGAAACTAGTAAATCAGTCTCTTAAGGTGCCTCAGCAAATCTCTGGCAGAAGACAGCAGTCTTCCTTCTTAAAGCATGTCAACTGTGTAACAGTACCCCCTTGGTAGGTGAAGCAAATAGGCAATTGTCTTTCTATTTCAACTATCACCTTGGCCTGGGTCCCTATCAGTCTTTCTCTCATTAATACCCCTTCTCGCCCCTGTCTTTGCTCAGTCTCTTATCTGCACCATTTCTGTGTGTCTGTCTCTATATATACTGGGACAGACCAAAGGTCCATCAAGCCTAGCATCCTGTTTCCAACAGTGGCCAATCCAGGGAGTGGCCTAGTGGTTAGGGTGGTGGACTTTGGTCCTGAGGAACTGAGTTCGATTCCCACTTCAGGCACAGGCAGCTCCTTGTGACTCTGGGCAAGTCACTTAACCCTCCATTGCCCCATGTAAGCTGCATTGAGCCTGCCATGAGTGGGAAAGCGCGGGGTACAAATGTAACAAAAACAAACAAATACCTGGCAAGATCACGAAAAAGTTCAATGCATTTTATGTTGCTTATCCCAGAAATGTCCTTATCTTGATTTTTGCAAGGGTACCTCACAAATAGCACATTTCCCACTCTGCACTGTAATTCAACTTGAACTGTGTGGTGCAGACCTGAGAGACCTACTATATGTGAGGCAGGTCTGCCAAAAAAAAGAAGTGGAGTAGCCTAAAGGTTAATGTAGTTGCCTGAGAACCAGAGGAACTGGAATCAATTTCCACCTCAGCTCCTTGTGACTCTGGCCAAGTCGCTTAACCCTCCATTGCTTCAGGTGCAAAATAAATACCTGTACATTATATGTAAACTGCTTTGATTGTAACTACAATCCCAGGATGCAATTTCTAGGCACCATGGTGACCTAGCATTCGGTATTTCTTGAGCCCTGATTTAAGTACACATCAATATGCCCAGATACAGATCCATGTTTAGAAACGAGAGAGGGAAAGCAGAAAAAAAAATGCTAGAGAGATCTCAGGAGACACCAAATCTCTACATAACTGCCAGAACAACTGTTAGGTTTAATTGTGCTGTCTAAGATTTTACCGATTCTTATCCAAGACACTGTTCTGCACAGGCGACTGATAAATAAACTGAGTGCCCTCAGTATGGGACCTAAAGTGACTGACTGGGGCAAAAACTGGTTAAGTGGAAGGAGACAGAAGATAGTGGTAAATGGAGCTTGATCTGAGGAAAGGGATGTCATCAGTGGATGGATCAGTCTTTGGGCCGGCTCTCTTTAACATCTTTATGAGTGATATTGAGGAAGGCCTGTCTGGTAAGGTTTGTCTCTTTGTGAATACCAAACTCTGTAATAGGGTGGACACCCCGGAGGGTATGGATGGCTTGCGGAAGGATCTGGCGAAGCTTGAAGAATGGTCCAATAATTGACAACTAAGATTTAATGCTAAGAAATGCAGGGCCATGCACTTGGGTTACAAGAATCCAAGGGAACAGTACAATATAGGGGGTGAAGTGCTGTGTATGGAAGAAGAACGGGACTTGAGGTTGATTGTGTCTGATGACCTTAAAGTGGCCAAACAGGTAGAAAAGGCAATGGTCAAAGCCAGAAGGATGCTTGGGTGCATAAGGAGAGGGATGACTAACAGGAAAAAAAGAGATGATAGTGCCCTTGTATAAGTCTCTGGTGAGGCCCCATTTAGAGTTGTTCGTGCAATTCAGGAGACCACACCTACGGAAAGATATAAACAGGATGGAGTCGGTCCAGAGGGCGGCTACAAAATTGGTGAGCAGTCTCCATCATAAAACATATAGGGACAAGCTTCTGACACTCAACATTTATACGCTGGGTGGGAGAGAGAAGATATGATAAGAGACATTTAAATACTTCAGTAGCTTTAATGTACAGGACGTAAGCCTTTTTCAAATGAAGGAAAACTCTGGAACGAGGGGTCGTAGGATGAAGTTAAGAGGAAATAGGCTTAGGAGAAAACTAAGAAAATACCCTTTCACGAAAAGGGTGGTGATGCGTGGAGTGGCCTCATGGTGAAGGTTGTGGAGACAAATACTGTCAGAATTTAAAAAGCATAGAACAGGCATGTGGGATCCCTAAGGAAAAGTAGGAGTTAGTGGTTACTGAGGATGGGCAGACTGGATAGGCCTCAATTGCGTGGACCAAGCCATGTCTGGAAACATTTTGTAGGCTTTTTTTTTTTCTCAAAAGCAAAAATTACCCTAAAGACTTAACATCAGTATAAGTAACAAAAGTTACCCAGAAGTGATTTCATCTGGGAAATTTCTAGGAATTTAGTTAAATCAAAATCTGATCAAGATGCTATTGTGTCATAGCCCATGCCTTCCGTAGCCTCTGCTGACTTATTAGTAGGAAAATAGTGTATATTGGAAAAAAATCTGATCCCTGTTAGATGTAACACATCTGAAATTCTTCCCACACAAAATACCAGGGGTTAATAAACAAATACAAGGAAAATTTAAGAACACAAAGATTATTGAAGTTACATTGATTTTCAACATTTCATTTCTACAATGTACGAATAAACTATTATTTAAATCTGTAAACCCTGCATCTTGAAAAGTAGCCAATTGAGGTTCTAGACTAGGTGCCTCGGTCCCCGCAAACCAGTCAGTTTTTCAGGCTGTTTCCAATGAATATGCATGAAATCATTTGCAAACAAGGAGGCAGTGCATCATTGGGGGAATCCTAAACACTCAACTAGGTTGCAGCCCTCAAGGCCTTAGGATGCCCACCCCTGTTCTAGACCATTCTAGAATTCACCTCCTGAACTTGGTTGGAAGTCTGTTTTAGTGAAATCACATGATGTCTCCTTAGCTTGCAACATGGTCTCCATCCGAGTTGCTACCTGCCATACATCCAAAATAGATATGTTCTCCTTAACATCTAAGAAACATACTACTTATAAATGCAAAATTGATCATCTCCAGCACAGGTGGTGTCACCATATCACTAGCTTATTTGGTTTTCCAGGGCTCATCTGGTTCCAGTGTTTTCCTTTGGGGAAAATGAACTGTTTCAGCAAGTTGCAAACCCAAAAGGATCTGTGCTGCGAACTGTCCAGGAGCGATTGCAGAAAATAATGGGGTTTGCCTTGCCACTGTTCCACGCTAGAGGAATATTCCAGTACAGCTTTGGTCTGATACCCTACAGAAAGCCTATTCACACTGTTGGTAAGTACCTGCATGTCCACTCATGCGCTCTGGTCGGTGGCGTAGCTAGGGGGGGGGCGCCAGGGGAGCGGCTGCTCCCCCAAACGGACTTTTGCCAGCACATATTTTTTACTCAATGTGTTGCATTTAAAATTCACGCCGGCGGAAGTCCGCTTTCGCTTCCCCCGCGCCTTCAACCTGGCTCCGCTTCTGGCTCTGGTATGTACTAAACCAGTGTTAACCCAAACTTGATCCTGGAGGCACCCCAGCCAGTCAGGTTTTTGGGATATCCACAATGAATATTCATGAGAAAGTGCATGCAAATCTGATATTAAAAAGCAAGTTATGTGTTTGCTGGAGGTGGGGAATGCATAATTTGCCTTTTAGGTTAGTTATATTACACAGTCTATGTGTAATAGGGGACTAGCTTTGGAGAAGAAAGAAAACATTTATCTGTTTAGTGGTAATTTTCAGCCATTAACCTCTCAAATTATCTAAATAGCACTCAAAATTGCTTGCGCAAATTTGACCGTGTGCCCAATTTATATGCACAATTTACTTGAATCAATTAGTGCCAATAATTGCATGCTAATCAATTGGCACTAATTGGCTACAATTTGAATTTAGCACGCATCTTGCTAGGCTCAGTTGCTACTTAAACATATACTCGGCAGTGTTGACAGCTGCTCAATATACATATTAAATGTGGGCCCAGCTAGTTTGCTCACTTTTGTTTGCTCTGTGTAGCTCAGCTTGATGTGATAAATTTGTCAACTTTGTGACTGCTACAATTAAGTGTACATGCTAGAGGCTCCTGATAAAGGCACGTTTGCCGAAACATGGCAGTGTGGCGTCCTTTGATGGTACATCTACAGCACGTTGGAAAAAAACAAAGTTTTTAAAAATTATTACTCGACTTTGGCTTCCTCGTTTTTTGTTTCCTCACTCCTTTTTGTTGGTGGTTGTGTTCGTGAGGACTGGAGTTTCTCCTGCATTTGCAAAAGTGCACCTACATTTAGACACTAACACTTAACATGTATGTCTGCCGTAGACCTAGCGATATTGCCTAAATGCGGGACTTACATGTGTAAACAGTATTCTGTAAGTTGTGCACATAAGTGGGATGCACATCTCTGTTTGGCTCACATGTACACCCTCCCTTGCATTTACAGGCTAAGGAAGTTTATGTATGTTGCAGAATATCAACGAGCAAGCAGCCTTCACTTACGTGCATGAATGTGCATTTCATATGCACAAGTATTGTGTAAGGCGCGGAGATTTGACCTTCCCTTTTACTAATTAGATTGCACTGGCTACCTGTACAGTATCGTTCATGGTTTAAGGTTTTCTGTCTTAACTCATAAATCTCTTCACTTGGGTACTTTTTACCTTTCCTTACTAACTATTCTGTATAGTCCACACTGCCATCAATGCTCACTAGATGCTCATCATTTAGTTTCTGTTCCACCAAGAAAAACCTGTTTTGAGTCCACTAGGAATTGCACTTTTTATGTTATAGCACCAAAACTGTGAAATGATATTCCTCAGTTCATAAGATCTGGTTTATTTTCCCAAATTTAAAGTATTACTCAAAACCCATTTTTTCCAGATTGTTTTTGGAATTCCCCTATCTGAGATTGCCCACATGATGAAGTTGTCTCCAAAATTTGTGTTTGTTTATTCATTTTATAAGAATGTTTATTGTATATATTATGTGAATAGTTTGTGAGTTGTATCCTATCCACCATTGGAGTTCATTTTTCTCTTGTTCGCCAGAATTAGTGATATATCAAATGTGTGAAATAAAGATAAACTTTTAGGTGCTAAGTTAAAGAATTTAGGGGGGGGGGGATAGTCTACACCTCAAGGCTATTTTTGGCTTACTATGAAACAAATGGCGCTCCAGTTGCAAGATTACCTCTGTACAAAATTTATGGACAACCTTCATATTAACCCTCTTATTCCCAAGCTGCCATTTCCATTTCATCTTAACATAGCTCAAATGCAGTCGATGAAACAGCTATTGAACAATAGTTGTCATTTTCTGCAAAACACTTTTCATAGAAACTGTTTATTTTTTCTAATAACAATTACCGGTATCTCTGCAGAAAGTTAGTGATTGTCATCCCTTGTTTTGCATGCACCTTGCACTTGTTTTTTTTTCTAACAGTTATACTCGGAATCCATCCAAAAATTTTCTTCCAAAAGTGGTATTGTGCATCTCGATCAATAAATTTACCAGTTGTCTACTAGATAAAGTTGCTTAAGATAGAGACCCTAGATTGCAAGAGACCACTGAGGTCATACAACAATTACTGAAAAATCTGTGCAGCCTTTTATATCCAACAATTTGAAATCAGTTGGGAATGGTTATTAACTGAAATAATTGTATCCTACTGGTTAGTTGGCTGCATCCAAGTTTAAGAGCAAGCTGGAGTCTATGTAAGAGAAAGTAAAAGTGCATTGCATCAGACAATCTCGGCGTCTATAGTCCATTTAAGACAAGTCTTTTTATACAGGATGTCTTTAATGCTGCCATGTGCTCCTCACTGTATACTGTTATAATCTGATTTATGCTAAGGTTTGAAGAACCCTCTTTAATTTGCATTAACTCTCTCAAAAATAGAGAGCCAGGGTTACATAAAACTTGACCATTTCTTATGTATTCTACCTCTCAAACATTATTTTAAAACTTTTTTTTTCGAAGCTGGCTAAGTATATACTAAAATAGTCCTAACGTATGCACCTTTGTGTCTTGTTAACTGAGGTGACCTGTTATAAATTTTCCCTCTCTGTCTATAGAAAACACCTTGAGGAATCTTACCTTAAAAGTTCAGCCCATATAACTTGAACTTTGATTTTCATCTCCTTGTATCATTGCTACATGAATTGTCTACTGTTAATTTACTGACTGACTATGATTGCTTCAGTATTGGTCATTGTGTATTATATGTTTGTATTATGGTTTACTCTTTTTGTAATTTGCTTCAAACTTCAATTTGCTGAGGGATGTAATCAAGTGAGGTACAAGACCCTGGCATGAGACACAAGAGAATAACGTTTTGCCTTGATCCCCTATTCAACAAACTCTGCTCATTGGTTTAGATGGACCCTCTGGTATTCTTTCAGTCCAATTTATTATAGGAGACAGTTTTCTTTTAATTAAAAAATTGTGGGTTGGCTCAGTAGTCCAGTTGCACCAGTGTACACAGCTGTGTAGAAAACTGGAGTTAGATGTCAGATCACCTGGCTAAAGCTGGATAGAGTCAGAAGCTGGTTTAAGTATGTCAAGCTGGTTTTCATATTAATTTCAGTATGTCCAGCACTCCTGACAGATAGTATCTTCACCCCCAGTGTGGAGGGAAAACCCTAGTTAATCTGTTCCACCCAGTATTATAACGATGTGTATTTTACCTGGCTCTGGAGGGAGTCATTTTCTCAGTTAACTGTTGTTGCAGATCTGCCAAGTCTGTTGCTTTTAGTAATTAAGATTTACATGTGAATCTGCCCTGCACCCTATTCTGTAACATGTGTCCTTTCAGCGGGAGTCTCTTGCTTTTGCAGGTCATCTCCTGCTGAGTGACCTCCCTATCCAGCAGCAGCAGGAAATGACATTTTATGAAGTCATTTCCAGCTGCCACTGTTCATGGAGGCCACTTCTTTTGCCGCTGGCTGCAAAACAGTGTATACCAGGGGGCAGAGCTATGGGCGGGACTGGGTGGAGCTGTGGGCAGAGTGGGGAAATTTTGATGTGGGTTGAAAATCTCCCACTGAGTGGGTCAGTCCCCTTGGCAGCTCTATTGTTGCGATGGCTAGGTTGGGGTAGAGAGAGGGTGTAGTGGTGTAAATTCTGCTCAGGGGGCTCCAGGGAAGGGAGCACAATTTAAGCTGTTCCCAAATCTTTGGAGGCAGTCTTCCCCATAGTTTGAACTTTTGTAATTGTCATGATGTCCTATTAATGCACGCTTATGGAATCTGAGGAGGGGGTGCTGGAGCCACATTGGCAGGCAATTAATAGAATCAATGAAAAGATATCCATTGTTTAATCTAAAGCCTTTTTTAAATGTCTTACTACAGTGGGAAAACCCATCGTTGTTGTTCAGAATCTGAATCCTACGGTGGAAGAGATTGAACAGCTACACCACACGTACTTGGAAGAACTGAGAAAATTGTTTGAGGAGCATAAGGAAAAGTATGGCATCCCAGATCATGATACTCTCATTTTCAGTTAATGAGCCACTTTTGTGGTGGTTGTTACTGGAAGCATTGGGCTCCTTTCATCCGTTGTTCTCCCAAACCCCACTTGTTAAAGCACATATCAGGGCAAATTGAAAGGCTCCTTCTCCTACCTCCAAGATTCATGGATTTCTATATATATTGAATTGTAAATCATTTTGGAAAATTGACTAAGAATATAAAACACGTATAAATCTTGATTTCAATGTGAAAAACAGTATGTTATACAATTTTATATGAAGGGATAGTTACTGAAAGAAAAAAATAATGGAATGTGTATTCATGGATTCAACAAATGATTGTAAGTTTCTGAACAGGACTTGAGTCAAAATGCACTTATTTCTGAATCCAAATAATTATGCCTATGGTGTTAGTATGTTTTTGTATGTTCAGAGAAATTCCTGAGCACTGAATTAATTTGTGCTGTTTGTTGATATTCAGTGATTCATCTGTTTCAAATTATTAAATATCATCTATTTTGTAATGATGACAATTCAACATGATTTTGAAAGGCATGGTAATAAATATATAAGTATTTATACCAGACTCTGGTGAGGTATATGTCCTGCGTATTAGACAGCCTCAGGTAGCCTAAACCAAACCAGCTAGCAGAATAGCCCTAGGCAAAGACAAAAAGGAAGATGGGAGAGAATTTCACCTCGGTGTCCTGGAGGCAGAGGATATGAATTAAAAAAAAAAATTTAAAGAGAATTTGGTGCATTATTTTGAAATTCTTTTATGTATTTTATTTGATCAAAATTACATGATAAAATCACTGTCTTGGAGTAATAATTTAAAATGCAATACAGGAAAATGTGTTCCCTGAGCTCTCACCCTTTTCCTTTAGCTCTGTCTTCCTCAGTTCCAGCTTCACCTCCAAAGTGTGTCTCCCTCACCTGCCCAGACTTTATCTCCACTTCTCCTTCTGGGCTGCAAAGCCAACTTCAACATCTGTCTTGTCATCTTCCTCCATTTTGTGCTGTGTGTGTGTGTGTGTGGGGGGGGGGGGGTCATGACTTCCTCTTTTGGCCAAGGGCCTGGCCTTGCCCCTTCTGGCTGCATAGGTCACAGCTTCCACTTCTCTTATGGCCAAATTCTGTGCAATAATGTAATTCTGCATTATATAGGTACATAGGTGTCAAAATGAGGTAAGCTACAAGGTCCATGGCCCTACCAAAATTCTGCTTACATAACCGATTTGGTTATCAATTTCAGAGCGGGCAGCAGGAAATTGTAAGACTTCTGCCACATGCTTCTCTTTACAATATGTGTCCCAGAGTGCTACTTGAGAATTGCTGATGTACCAATATCGGTTATTGTCCATAAGCATGGTAAGAGGAGTTTACCCACTTCTGCTGTCCTGTACTGGATGCCTGATGGGTTTAAAACATCTTCCACTGCCTCTGGCTGCTAAGAGGGGAGGATTAGGGTAAGCTGTATTCTTCCACTTTGATTTGATTCCTGCTACACCTCCTTGTGACCCTGGGCAAGTCACTTACCCCCAGATTCTGGAGGGGTCACCCAAATTTGAGTGAAAATCCCAGATCTGTGGCACAGACAATCAGTTAACAAGCACTTAATTGGCAGTAATTAGGAATTACACATGTATCTGCGTTGCACCCTATTCGATAACATGAGAGCTTTGGAATTTTTAAGCAAGCAACTCCAAAGGAGGCATGGGCGGGTCAGTGGCGTTCCCAGCAATTTAAATGTAAACCCACCGCAAAACTAACACTGAATCTGGACAGATTGAGGCCCTGATACTCAAAAGTAAATGTAGAAGTTAAAGGCTATTGGCACCATACCAGGGGCGTAGCCACACAACAGATTTTGGGTGGGCCTAGACAAGAAGTGGGTGGGCACCAAGTGTTCTACCCTTCACCCACCACCAAAAAAAAAATCTCAGCTGGTGGGAAAACACTTCTTTCCACCTTAGCAGTCTATAGCAGGCATGCGCTGAAAACTGAGCATGCTCAGGTGCTGGTATTGTGGAGAATAGTGTTCTCATTACCATCAGGGGGGAAGTCTTCAGCTGGCGGAGCTTGGGATCCCCACCTGCTACTGCTAATACGTGTGCTACTGTTGGGTAGGCCTGATCCCTAATTGGGTGGGCCCCGGCCCACCTGTGGCTACGCCACTGCACTAGCACTCGCATTTACTTGTGCAGAATGTTCAGACGCCTGGAAAGCGGAACACACAAGCACACAGAAGAACAACACAAGTAGCATGCTAATGTAGTTAAGCTCACGTAAATTAAGTCATTTTGTATTCCTCTCCAATGCTGAGAAGAGAGTGCCTAAAAGAAAACTGCCTTACCACTGCAAAAAATAACGCCAGGTCAGAGCAAGTGTTAGGTTGTTGGAAGAGAGGATTTCATGATTCTCATGCTTCTCTCATGAATCTTTCTGCAAAGTCTGTCGGTTTTGATTGCTTTTGGAAACAGAAGGAAGCCTTGTGCAAGCCCTTAAGTGCTGGATGTGAGAAACAACAGACCCAAGTGAAAGCACACATTGGCGTCTATTTCCTGGGTCTAATTATAAATGTCCAAGCTAAAGAAAATTAAAAACACTTATATTTAGGCTGCAGAAAACAGATGCCAATGTGTGCTTCATGTTCAGGTTTTTACAGGTGCACGCGCACAGGACCCAAGCTTACCATGGAACTCTGCGCCAAGTACAATTCTCCCACTGAGCTCCTAATACTCAATGCTATGAGCGTGTCTATATTTGCATCTCATTAGTGTTGAGCGTTAGGGTGTCATTCTGCACTGTTCCGGCGGTATTTTTATGGTGTGATTTGGGACCGCTGGAGTTTTGTTTTGAGCATCGGGGACTGAATGGTAGTTTTGTGGTTGGTTTACATTTAACTTGTGGAGTTTTTTTTTTTTTTTATTTGACTCACAGCAATTTGACATCATGTTATAGAACTCACCAAAATGCCATTAGTCAGCTTACTACACTGCTATTTTCACTTTTTTTTTTTTTAAATTTATCCTGCCTCACAATCTTTTGGATGTCTTTATTTTTATTTTATTTTTTTTACAGTGAGCTGCAGTTTTCTCTCTTTATAATGTGATATTACTGTTTCTCTGCTATATGTGATCCAAGAGAGGACTACAGTCTGAATCCTAAGTCAAAAGTGAATGATTAAGAATTATTCTGTCTGCCTTTAAGATAAAATGGTTGAGTGATGGGCAAGGGAATGTAAAAAAGATGAAACGGTATTAAGGATGAAGATGAGTAAAAGACTGGGATCAGATCAAAATACTGGGTGTGGCCATAGGAAGGAATACAAATTTATGTGCATTTCTTTTTCGTTGTATGTATTTTAAAAACTAGCTCAGGGGCAAGTTACAAAAGTCATAAAATACTTGAGTAGTGGTGGAAAGGAGTCTGGATGACCATGCTAAGTTTATTGCTAAAGGCTCTCATGCTGGAGCAGTAGTGTAGCCATGGTACTGCTAAAATTGGTACTTGGCATAGTTGGGTGGGTATCCCCAAGCCTCACTAGCCAAAGACCTCCCAGGCAGAACTCTTTCAACCTGCTTAGTTAGTACTAGTGTCCCAGAGCTGGCACCACTACTCCACCCCTCCCCCTCCCTAGTGCACATTCGGTGTTGGAAGGGTTCTGGTTGGATGGTGGCACTGGGGATCTCCAACAGCTCAGGTATTCCTATGTTGAGTTTGAGAGGGGGGATTGCCGGGTGGAGATGGAATTTTGTGCCGACCCTAAATTAGCCATCTGGCTATGCGACTTCCTGAGCCAACATGATATGAATGCAGTGTGCCTTTGATTCCTATGGGCATCTCAAATTATTCCCTAGTCTGACTGTAAGAAGCTAAGCCTGCTCGTACAAGGTTCACCTGAGTGGTAAATATGTTTCCAGGTAAATCAGTATTTAAACACAGCAGTCTTGTACAATTCATATTTAATCACCATTTTTATTTTACGTTGAGCGTCTCTGTGTTAGTCTGTTATCAATGGAAAACTCTGGTTACAGGTAAGCAAATCTGTTTTAGCCACTGACAGCCCAGATGTGGCCACACTCCTGGTGATGTGCAGTATTCTACTGACGTGGTTTGTAGGGATCTGTTGTAGTCCACTTTTGTTCTCCCGTACATTGGCATTACAGAGCATGCTGTAATATTTCTAATGCTGCCTCTTTATGGGTGTAGTCCTTACTATGAGAGACCTGAGACTTGGAGGGCCACTTCACAAAGTTTGTCATTAAATACAGCAGCTGCAGATGATAACTGAGTTGCAAACAGCAACTGATACACAAAGGGGATGACATGCCAATAAGATGCACAGATATTAAACAACAACCTTTGTTCATCAGTCCCTGGAAGCGCCTAGCACGTGCAGAATAGGATCAGGTGTTTCCAAGATCGGACCGGGGTGGGGGTGGGGTGGGAGGAGAGAGTTCCTGCACTCAAAACGAGCTTACCTTCATCTTCATGTCAAAACTTGGAGCTCCTGCTTAGAAATGTAGCAGAGCTCTGGGGTTTGCTCTCTTTCCCCCTTTCCCCGTGTTTGCCTGTGGCAGGAGAATAAAGGTCCGCAAAGTGCAGCAAATGATGCAACCATGGTAAGCTTTGTGCATTGGCCCCTTAGTGTTTTGAAATGGCAGGGTTACTACGTATGTGCCGAGGGTATTACTTTATAGAGGTGGATAATAATCTGTTTTTTTTTGTATGGTTAATAGTACTATATGTAACATAACATTGAAGAGGTATAGATTTAAACTTACAGAAGTTACTTTGAAAATGAGTACCAAAATATGCCATGCTGGGTCAGACCAAAGGTCTATCCAGCTGAACAGCAAAGGATATAAGTGTTGCCATACTGAGACAGACCATGATCCATCAAGCACAGCATCCTGTTTCCAACAGTAGGCAATCCAAGTTACAAGAACCCGGCAAGATCCCAAAACAGTACAATACATTTTGTGCTGCTTATCCTAGAAATAAAAAAAACCTAAATGGCTTAGATAACTCCTAATGAAGTTAGGCTACTAAAATATACTGGTAGGAGAAGATCAATCAGAGTATTCGCAATCAGCAACCAGGTGGAGTCTCATCTCTTTTGCACGAATATTCGTGCAAAAGAGATGAGACTCCACCTGGTTGCTGATTGCGAATACTCTGATTGATCTTCTCCTACCAGTATATTTTAGTATCCTAGAAATAAGCAGTGGATTTTCTTCAAGTCCATCTTAATAATAGCTTACGGACTTTTAGGAAGTTATCCAAACCTTTTTTTAAACCCCGCTAAGCTAATTGCTTTTATCACATTCATGTGCAATGAATTCCAGAGTTTAATTACACATTGATTGAAGAAATATTTTCTCTGATTTGTTTTAGATTTACTATTTTGTAGCTTCATTGTGTGCCCCCTAGTATTTTTGGAAAGAGTAAACAAACGATTCACAACTACCTGTTCCACTCCACTCATGATTTTATAGACCTCTATCTTATCTCCTCTCAGCTGTCTTTTCTCCAAGCTGAAGAGCCCTAGCTGCTTTAGCCTTTCCTCATAGGGAAGTCGTTCCATCCCCTTTATCATTTTCATCACCCTTCTCTGTACCTTTTCTAATTCCACTGTCTTTTTTTTGAGATGCGATGACCAGAATTATACACAGTATTTGACGTGTGGTCATACCATAGAGAAATACAAAGGCATTATAATGTCCTCATTTTTGTTTTCTGTTCCTTTCCTAATAATACCTAACTTTCTATTTGCTTTCTTATCCGCCACCGCACATTGAGCAGAGGATTTCAACATATTATCAATGATGACACCTAGTTCCCTTTTCTGGTTTGTGCCTTCTAATGTGGAACCTTCCATCACATAGCTATAGTTCAGGTTCCTCTTTCCCACATATATCACTTTGCACTTGCTCACATTAAATATCTCGTAGGGTCCTCTTGTAAATTTTTACAATCCTCTTGTGATTTAACAACTTTGAAAAGCTTTGTCATCAGCAAATTTAATTACCTTACTAGTTACTCCCCTCTCTAGATCATTTATGAATATGTCAAAAAGCAGCAGTCCCAGCACAAACCTCTGTGGAACCCCACTATCTACCCTTCTCCATTGAGAATACTAACCATTTAACTGTTTTTTCTCTTTTAACCAGTAGAACACTACCTCCTATCACTTGACTCTCCAATTTCGTCTTGAGTCTTTTTTGAGATACTTTGTCAAATGCCTTTTGAAAATCCAGATACACAGTATCGATCAGCTTACCTCTATCCGTATGTTCTCCCCTTCAAAGAAATGTAGTAGATCAGTGATGCAAGATTTCCCTTCACTAAATCCATGTTGACTTTGAGGGGCATAATCGAACGCGAACGCCCATGTGTAAAAACGTCCATCTCCGGAGACGGCTCCATGAAGAGGCGGAGCGAACCGTAAAATCGAAACGAGATGGCTGTCCATCTTCGGTTGCGATTATACGGTTCGGCCCGCTGAAATCCCATCATTTGTGTCAACTCTAGAGATGGACGACACAAATGGTGAGATCGCTGGATCTAGAGATGGCCGTCCGTGGTTTTCAGCGATAATCGAAACTGCTGCTGGCCATCTCAAAAACGGACCTAATCCAAACCATTTGGTCGTGGGAGGGGCCAGCATTCGTAGTGCACTGGTCCCCCTGAGATGCCTCTATGCCAGCCTCAAATATCATACCTAGCTCCATGATAGCAGTATGCAGGTCCCCGGAGCAATTTTAGTTTAGTTGGTGCTGCGCAGGACCCATGCAGAGAGCAAAAATCGGAAGAAAAAAAACATGCAAGTGCAGTCAGGGACGTCCAAAAAAAAAAAAAACATGCAAGTGCAGTCAGGGATGTCCAAATTAAAACAATAATAACAGTGTGATTTGAACCAGTCACCTTCTGACTACAAGACCTGTGCTCTAACCACTGCACCACTTATTCAGCTGCTTAGACCTCCTTCCCTTTCCATTAAGTCCCTCCAAGTTTCTGTCAGCCAATCACAGCTAGTTTAGCTGACACCGATGTCAGGTAAATGAGCTGTGATTGGCTGACAGAAACTTGGAGGGACTTAATGGAAAGGGAAGGAATGTCTAAGTAGCTGAATAAGTGGTGCAGTGGTTAGAGCACAGGTCTTGTAATCAGAAGGTGGCTGGTTCAAATCACACTATTACTATTGTTTTAAATTGGACGGCCCTGACTGCACTTGCATGGTTTTTTTTTTTGGAGGTCCCTGACTGCACTTGCATGTTTTTTTTCTTCCAATTTTTGCTCTCTGCATGGGTCCCGCGCAGCACCAACTAAACTAAAATTGCTCGGGGGACCTGCATACTGCTGTCATGAAGCTAGGTATGGTATTTGAGGCTGACATAGAGGCTGGAAAAAATATTTAAACAGTTTGTGTTTTAGGGTGGGAGGGGGTTAGTGACCACTGGGGGAGACAGGGGAGATCATCCCCGATTCCCTCCGGTGGTCATCTGGTCAGTTTGGGCACTTTTTGGAAGCTTGGTCGTGAAAAAAACAGGACCAACTTTGTGTGGACTAAATGCTCGTCGGGAACGTCTTGCTTCTTTCCATTATCAGGCGCGGAGGTCCATCTGTTAACCACGCCCCGGATCGCCCCTGTCCCACCTTCGTTACCGTTCGGCCACACCCCCAAGAATTTCGCCCGTCCCCGTGATGGAAAGCAGTTGGGGCCGTCCAAATCCAGCTTTCAATTATACCTGTTTTTGAGACGGCCGTCCATCTCCCGATTTGTGTTGGAAGATGGGCATCCGTCTCTTTCGAAAATAAGCTGGTTTGTCTCATTAATCCATGCTTTTGAATATGCTCTGAAATTTTGTTCTTTATAATAGTCTCTACCATTTTGCCCGGCACCGCTGTCAGGCTCACCGGTCTATAATTTCCTGGATCTCTTCTGGAACCTTTTAAAAAATCGGCGTTACATTGGCCACCTTCCAACCTTCCGGTACCATGCTTGATTTTAAAGATAAATTAGATATTACTAATAATAGTTCTGCAAGTTCATTCCTCAATTCTATTTGTATCCTGGAATGAATACCATTCATTCAAGGCAATTTGCTACTCTTCAATTTGTCAAATGGTGCTATTACATCTTCTAGGTTTACAGAGATTTCATTCAGTTTCTCTGACTCATGAGCTTTGAATACCATTTCTGGCACCGATATCTCTCCCAAATCTTCCTCATTCAAGAGAACTTGAATGAGAGAGACGGTTGCTGTGTTTCTGTAAAACATCCCCAATGTGGCAAAATGTGACCACGTTGGGACATTTTACAGAGTGGCACAAATAAAGCCTATTTATCATATTAAGACGTGTTCTGCTCTTCTTTGGAATAGCAGAAAAGGTTCTCCACCAGCAGCCTGGCAGTTGGCTTTTTCCATGGGCCACCACTATGCTGTCTCTCCCACCCATGCATAAATCTGTTCCTCTTGGAGATAATAGGACTTTGTAAAAACTGTCTGTATATGGACTCTGCTATTATTATTGTCCCATTTAATTGCCAAACAAGTCTTTTCAGTAAACAAGTTAGTTCAGAGCACCCACTCTGGAATGGTCTGACTTATTGACTAAGTGAAGAGTGCAGTGTGTGTGTGGAATATTTGTTTACTGCCTCTGAATCTTTACTGGTTCCAGCCTTGGTCCCAATTAAATATTATTATGTGAGTGATCCCCCAACTCTGGGTGTACCACAGGATCAGCCTTACACACGTATATACTTATATTTTATAACACACATGCAAAGTCTTAAACTTCTCTAAACTGTATCTGCAGCATCTGTTCTGCAGCTTAGCTACAAGTTTTAAGAGAACCCAAGATCTGCATGTAAGAACAACTGAAAGCCATGAACAGTAGGGGGCAGTAGCAGTTCTATCATGTAAAGTAAAGTGGCTGCCTCTAGTGGCAAATTTGGGGGAACAGCACTAGGGACTGAAAGAAAAAAAAGGGCTCCCTTGAACAGCTTCTGAAGGAGCAAATGGCTGCAGCCAGAAGGTGGAGCCTACTACCATGTGGCCAAAGCTTACCAGATATCTGGGGCGGGGCGGGGTGGGTGCCCCTCCCTGACTGTGAAGGAGTCAAGAATGATGGGGGAGGGCAGATTCAATCACCCAGGCATCAATGCACTTGAAGAAGTGAGTGACATACACATTATGCATAATTCTAACAGTGTTACCTCTTTGCCTTCCAGTCTCCTTATTCAATCACTCCAGTTGCACAAGCAGCAACGTAAGCACTTAAGTACACATCGCCTCCTGCTACTGAGAGCCAGATCTCATGGTAAGACCCTTCACTGCACTCTCCACAGTCCATACTTCCCAGTTCCCTCCCACCCCCACATCCCTGCTGTGCACCTGACTGGAGGTTGGAAAGGGACCTTATCCCCATTCCCTGACTGGAGCTCTAAGGGATGAAAACTCCCCCTGATGCCCTAAGAGGGGGCACCATCTGATCTCTGCCTTAAGTAGCAGAGTGCCTGGAGTTGCTCCTGACGGGGGGGGCTTTAAATATTGCAGTGCAACCCAAAGTAATCTCTGCTCAGTTCACTGTCAGCTAAAGAGAAAGCAGCCAACCTGAAGAAAAAATATTGACCAATCAGAAGGCAACATCTGGTGATTGAGGGAGATGCTTAGGAGGCAGACCAATCAGAAACTGGTTTACAGATACTGTTATCCTGCATGGTACCCTGGTGGTACCTTTCTTCTCTCTGCTTTGTCTCTGAAGCCTTAAGAATCCTGTATGATAGAATTAAACAAATATCTACCTATCTATTTCTGTATTCCAGGAATCATGTTTCTCCAGCAGCATTCATTTGCTTCCTTTGGATGGGAAGGTCAGGTTAGTGCTTTTAGAGGGGAAACTAACGGGGCCAGTGCATGACCGTGTAAAGGAATGTGAGGGGGGGCAGAGGGTGGCGGAGGCTGAGGTTTACACACAATCATTGAGAATTGTTAATTCCTACAGATGAAGGTTTTGCTGTGTTTAAGTAATGGCTCACGTAACCCCCCCCCCCCCCCCCCCCCCCCCCCGCATAGGCCATAAAAACACAACATGCCCATTTATTTCTCAGACAGCTGTGTCTGCATGATGCTGACAAGCAGGAGTTGTAGGCAGGGAAAACTGGCAGCTGCAGTTCTGATGAACAGATGAGGAAGAAGGGGGGGAATTTCAATCGATCTTTACATTAACCCTTTCTGAAAGCTAAGTTGTTGAGCATCACACCAAGATTTTTTGATGAGATCGAGCATACAGTTTCTACTGGTGGCTAATGTTTCAAATATTTTGATTGATGTGTTCTTGCTTGTGTTTATGGACTCTAGCCTGTGCAGCTATAATGTACAATATGAGTGGGAGATGGGGAAAAGGGGCGAGATTGCTTGTCACTTCAGCATATCTTACTAAAATGGAAGAGTGAAGCCCTGAGAGTCCAGTTAGCTCATTCACCACCTTTTTGTGAAATAGTGACTCTGAAAAAGGGAATACAAATATGTTACACTCAAAATGGAGAAACTGAAAATATATAAAAACATGGTTTCACAAGAGCTGAGGATAACCCCCCTCCCCCATCCACCCCTACCTGCCTGCTTTGCCACCATCAGTGAGAGGAGAGGGTGGTCTGGGAGCGATATTGTGCCCCTTTATATTTACGCCCTGTGGGGCCACACCACTCATACAGCCCTTTCTACGGCTGGCCTTTAGCTCTGAAAACTTTCAATGGAAATGGTTGATATGTTTATACGTATTTCCATTTTCTTTCCACACAACTCTATGGCCGGTTAATTGTGCTCTGTGCTACAGAGTCTGTCTCCACCTGTATATTCTTAGAACTCTGTGCAGAGAAAATACATTGTAGTTATAGTGTAGGAAAACAACATTGCAAAAAGTTGTTGCTGTTTTTCTTAAATACTGTAAATTATGCTGTCAGGTGGATGGCGGGAAGAGCAGCATCTACAGCTGGGCTCTTCTTTTCTCTCTGTTTTCTATTTTCCTTAGTACTTAGTTATTCTTTTATGTTTTTAACTGCTCTGATGCACTGTATGACATGGTATAGCTATGCTCAAAGAAGTCCTGCACATGGTCCATATGTTTAAGAATTCAGCAACATATGCCTCTGAGTTGGTGTTGATCTAAAAAGTGTTTTACAGTATTTATTTTATGTATGTATGTATTTATTTATTTGGATTTTGCTCACACCTTTTTCGGTAGTTAGCTCTGTGGAGTAGGGACTGTCTCTTTATGTCCAGTGTATAGCACTGCATAAGCTTAGTAGTGGCGGAGCCGGTGGGGGGAAGAGGGGTTGGTGGTTGGGAGGCGAGGATAGTGGTGGGCAGACTTATACGGTCTGTGCCAGAGCCAGTGGTGGGAGGCGGGACTGGTGGTTGGAAGGCGGGGATAGTGCTGGGCAGACTTATACGGTCTGTGCCAGAGCTGGTGGTGGGAAGCGGGGCTGGTGGTTGGGAGGAGGGGATAGTGCTGGGCAGACTTATACGGTCTGTGCCCTGAAAAAGAAAGGTACAAATCAAGGTAAGGTATACACATATGAGTTTATCTTGTTGGGCAGACTGGATGGACCGTGCAGGTCTTTTTCTACCGTCATCTACTATGTTACTATAGAAATGATAAGTAGTAGTAGTAGTAAAGTGAGTTACATTCAGGTACACTGGGTATTTCCCTGTCCCTGAGGGTATTTCCCTGTCGTAAGTTTGTACCTGAGGCAATGGATGGGGTTAAGTCTATGTAGACAAGCAGTATACGATCTCAGAGTTTCTGCAGCTTTATGTGATGGTTATACCCTTTTCCCTGTAAAAAAGCTGTGGCATTACAATAGAACTGCTATTTTGTGCATCTTAGAATATAGTACACTGGTTAAGGAGACATGTAATAACTTGCAATTAAAACTTTATTCAACTATTGCACATCATATTCTTGTATGGGCTATTTGTGGTGCCCTGGGAGCAAAGAAAAAATGGGAGGTCATGATTGCAGCCCGTCTACTTAGTCCTCCCGACTTCCTCCATGGTGACTCCTGAGTACATCATGACCTACTTGTGCTTTAGCTGTTGATGCCCCATGCTCTTTCCAGCTGCTCGTGAAGTACTTGGGAAGTGGTACTATTTCTATAGACTCTTTCTGGCTTGCTCTTTGGTCTTTCCTGAGTCCACTGTGTCTTGCATCTTATGTGATGCCCCATGCTCCTTCAAACTGTTTGTGATGCATGGGGGAGGTTGTGGTGCATCTTCAGGCTCTTTCTTGTTTTTCTCTGTGCCAATTTCTAAATCCACCATGACTTACTTCTCCTGCTGATACCTTTCTTCTGCTGATATACCTCCTTCCAGCCAATTACCAAGTGTGTGCTTCTTGGCATGTGCTGTACCATCGGTTCAGGTCATTTATTTTTCTCCATTCTCTGTTTCTTATGTCTCTGCTACATTTTCTCTTTCTGGTGATCAGTCTTTCTGGTCTTTTTCCTTACTTCAAACCACTATAAGCATGCAGAGCACACTACCCATTCTTTATGTTCATCCCCTTCACCAGCCATTCCATCTTCTACCCTGACCACTGCTCTTCACCATAAACAGTTTCTTCCTCTCATTTAAGCCATCTCCATTTTCTCTAAGTATCTCATTGTCATCACTACAGTCACACCTCACCTTGTCTTACATAAGTACATAAGCACCGCCATACTGGGAAAAGACCAAGGGTCCATCAAGCCCAGCATCCTGTCTCCGACAGTGGCCAATCCAGGCTTCAAGAACCCGGCAACCCCCCCCCCCCTTAATTCTTACTAATGTTCAATGGACTTTTCCCTCAGGAATCTGTCCAAACCCCCTTTAAATTCTGTAAGGCCAGCTGCTGTCACTACATTTTCCGGCAACAAGTTCCAGAGTCTAACTACATGCTGAGTAAAGAAAAACTTTCTCCTATTTGTTTTAAATCTACCATATTCTAGCTTTATCTTGTGACCCCTGGTTTTGTTGTTGTTTGAAAGTGTAAACAAACACTTCACATCTATCCGCTCTATTCCGCTCATTATCTTGTAGACTTCTATCATATCACCCCTCAGCCGCCTTTTCTCCAGTCCTAACCTTCTCAGCCTTTCCTCATAGGGAAGTCATTCCATTCTCTTTACCATTTTCGTCGCCCTTCTCTGCACCTTCTCTAATTCCTTTATATCTTTTTTGAGATGCGGCAACCAGAATTGGACACATCTCTAGAATTGGACACAATATTCTAGGTGCAGTTGCACCATGGTGCGATACAACGGCATTATAACATCCTCGTGTTTCTTTTCCATCCCTTTCCTAATAATACTCAACATTCTGTGCGCATTCTTAGCTGCCGCAGCACACTGAGCAGAAGTTTTTAATGTCTTATCCACGATGACTCCCAGATCCCTTTCTAGGTCTATGACTCCTAACGCGTAACCTTGCATGACATGGCTGTAATTTGGGTTCCTTTTACCCACATGCATCACTTTGCACTTGTCAACATTGAACTTCATCTGCCACTTGCATGCCCAATCTCCCAGTCTCATGAGGTACTCCTGTAATCTTTCACACTCTTCCTGCGACTTGACGACCCTGAATAGTTTTGTGTCATCTGCGAATTTAATTACCTCACTATTTACTCCTATCTCTAGGCCATTTATAAATATGTTAAAAAGCAGCAGTCCCAGCACAGACCCCTGCGGGATCCAACTAACTACCCTTCTCCACTGAGAATACTGACCATTTAGTCCTACTCTCTGCTTCCTATCTTTCAACCAGTTCTTAATCCATAGTAATACCCTACCTCCGATCCCATGACTCTCCAGTTTCCTCTGGAGTCTTTCATGAGGCACTTTGTCAAACGCCTTTTGAAAATCCAGATGCACTATATCCACCGGCTCCCCATTGTCCACATGTTTGTTCACCCCCTCAAAAAAATGCAGTAGATTGGTGAGGCAAGACTTCCCTTCACTAAAACCGTGCTGACTTTTTCTCATTAGCCCATGTTTTTGTATGTGCTCTGTAATTTTATTCTTAATAATAGCCTCTACCATTTTGCCCGGTACCGACGTCAGACTCACCAGTCTATAATTTCCCGGATCTCCTCTGGAACCCTTTTTAAAAATCGGCGTAACATTGGCTACCTTCCAGTCTTCCGGTACCACACCTGATTTTAGGAATAGATTGCATATTACTAACTGTAGCTCTACAAGTTCATTCTTCAGTTCTATTAATACTCTGGGATGAATACCATCCGGTCCTGGTGATTTCCTACTCTTCAGTTTGCAGAACTGACCCCTTACACCCTCCAAGTTCACAGTGAATTTGTTTAGTTTCTCCGACTCGCCTGCTTCAAATACCCTTTCTGGCACCGGAATCCCTCCCAAATCCTCCTCGGTGAAGACCGAAGCAAAGAATTCATTTAATTTCTCCGCTACGGCTTTGTCTTCCCTGATCACCCCTTTAACACTACTTTCGTCCAGTGGCCCAAATGATTCTTTAGCTGACTTCCTGCTTTTAATGTATCTAAAATTTTTTACTATGTATTTTTGCTTCTAATGCTAACTTTTTTTCAAAGTCCTTTTTAGCCCACCTTATCTCCACTTTGCATTTGGCTTGGCATTCCTTATGTTTTATCTTATTATTTTCAGTCGGTTCTCTTCTCCATTTTCTGAAGGATTGTTTTTTGGCTTTAATGGCCTCCTTTACCTTACTGCTTAGCCACGTCGGCTGACGTTTGGTCATTTTTCCTCTTTTTCTAATACATGGAATATATTTGTCCTGTACCTCTAGGATGGTGTTTTTGAACAGCATCCACGCCTGATGCAAGTTTTTTATCCTGCGAGCTGCTCCTTTTAGTCTTTTTTTTTCACCATTTTCTCATTTTATCGTAATCACCTTTTCTAAAATTAAATGCTAGTGTATTTGATTTCCTACGTTCACTTCCTTCAATGCCAATTTCAAAACTGATCATATTGTGATCACTGTTATCAAGCGGCCCTCGCACCATTACCCCCCGCACTAGATCATGAACTCCACTAAGGACTAAGTCTAGTATTTTTCCTTCTCTTGTCAGCTCCTGAACCAGCTGTTCCATGAAGCTGTCCTTGATTTCATCAAGAAATGTTACCGATGTTACATTAACCCAGTCTATATCCGGATAATTGAAATCACCCATTATTATTACATTGCCCATTTTATTTGCTTCCCTAATTTCCTTTGACATTGCTGCGTCCGTCCGCTCATCCTGGCCAGGCGGACGGTAGTACACTCTTATCACTAATTTTTTCCCCTTTTCACGTGGAATTTCGATCCACAAAGATTCCAATAGGGGTTTTGTATCCTGCGATATTTGCAGCCTATCTGAGTCAAGGTTCTCGTTAATATACAGTGCTACCCCTCCTCCAATCCTATCTACCCTATCACTACGATATAATTTGTAGCCCGGTATGACTGTGTCCCACTGGTTATCTTCCTTCCACCAGGTCTCCGTGATGCCTATAATATCCAATTTTTCATTGTGTGCAATGTATTCCAGCGCTCCCATCTTATGTCTCAGGCTCCTTGCATTTGTGTATAGACATTTCAATGCATGCGTGTTGCTTAGTTTTATACCCCGTTTAATACATGGCATTATTAATATGTTATCTTGTGTCTGGTTTCTTTGACATCCTTACTTAAAAGGAACTTATTCTTCCCTGTTTGGGTGATATCCTCAAAAGATACCTTATCCCGAACCATGCACTTTTGAGCGACTGTCTGCCTTTCCCCCGTTTCTAGTTTAAAAGCTGTTCTAGTTCCTCCTCCTCCTCCTCTTCCTTTCAGCTGGGGATATTAATCCCAAACCTGGACCTTCAAGTCAACTCTTACATCTTCTATGTAAGAATTGACTTGGAGGGCATCCAGCCTTAATCTCTCTCCTTCTTCTCCCCTCTTTTCTCCTTTTCTTATGTTCCCTGTTGAATATCAGCTCTATTTCCAGCATCTACATTCATGACCTCTTTGTCTCCAGTGCGTTTTTCCAGCAAAAAAGGTGCCAGCACTCAAATACTAGGTCACCCTTCAGGGGTGGGGTGATCACTGAGGGACCCTCTCACAATAGCCAGGCCTCCTGCAACCAGTCACAGAATCTATGGCAAGGCAGAATTTATGTGTAGAGCCTAAGCTCTTTCATTAAAACTTGAGATTTATGGGTCAATTTTAGCAGACAGTGGAAAAGGTGCCCCCTGTTTGTCTCTCACCTCAACATCTTCTTACTTTTAATTGAAACTTGGCTTTCCCTGAAAACTCGGTTTCAGTTACTGCCCTCGCTCATGACGCTTACGTTTTTATTCATTCACCTTACTTGGTTGGCCATAATGGTGGGGTTCGGCTGCAACTCTTCTCTTCCTGTAGGCTTTAATCTCTTCTTCTGTCTCAGTCCCACCCCTTGTCTTCCTTTGAGGTACACTCCATACACTATTCAACCCATTACTACTCCAGGGAGCTGTCATTTATCAACCTTTGCAAAAATATAGAGGGGCTTTTTGGTGAGAAGGAGGTTTCAGCTTTCCAAAGCTAATCCAAAAAATGTATTGTCCAATAACAAGGTTATCAGCTTATCTATTTTTTTTAATTAGATGTGTTAAATTTTATTAACATGCATCCAAATGAACTAACACAGTAAAACTACATTAATTTATTCCATTAACAGGCACTTGATTGAGTGGGGGCGTTCATCATCAATAAACTGAAATGGCCACTACAGTTTGGTGTTCAGACAAGCAATCATTGCTGTGAGAGATTACGTTTTTAAATGGTGAGTGTTTCTGCTGTTGTGTAGTGTTGTCAAGATAGGGCTTGCCAAATCTGTCTTGGAGACCCCACAGCCAGTTAAGCTTCAGGATATCCATAATGAACATAGTAACATAGTAGATGACAGCAGAAAAAGACCTGCACGGTCCATCCAGTCTGCCCAACAAGACAACTCATATGTGCTACTTTTTGTGTATACCCTACTTTGATTTGTACCTGTGCTCTTCAGGGCACAGACCGTATAAGTCTGCCCAGCACTATCCCTGCCTCCCAACCACCAGCCCCGCCTCCCAACCACCGGCTCTGGCACAGACCGTATAAGTCTGCCCAGCACTATCCCCGCCTCCCAACCACCAGCCCCGCCTCCCACCACCAGCTCTGGCACAGACCGTATAAGTCTGCCCAGCATAAGTATAAGTCATGCATGAACATGCCTGAAATAAATTAGCATATACAGGAGATACATTATATATAATTTTTTTTATCATAAGAATAGCCATATTGGGTCAGACCAATGGTACATCTAGCCCAGTATCCTGCTTCCAACAGTGGCCAATTCAGGTCACAAGTGCCTGATAGAATCCCAACTAGTAGTAATGCTACTGATCCCTAGAACAAACAGTGGTTTCCCCATGTCTATCTCAATAGCAGACTATAGACATTTCCTCCAGGAACTTGTCCAAACCTTTTCCTAAGCTATGATAACTGTTTTTACCATATCTTCTGGCAATGAATTCCACAAATTAGGGGCCCTTAAAGTAAGTTGCGTTAAGTGCTAATGCACACCTAATGAAGCAAAAATGGCATAACACAGAATACGTTGAAGTGTTCCGCGTTAGTTTTGTCATCTACCCGCGAAGTGTATTCTGATTATTATTATTTTTTGGAGTGGGCGTGTCAGAGATGATGACTAGGCTTGGATGAACTAACCAACTAGTGCACTGTTACCACTCCACTAATTGGTTAGTGTGTCCATAACATGGGATCCCTTAGTGCCTTCTAAATAGGAGATGGTAAGTACTCCCGCAGTAATTTTTTTGAAATGGCCGCATGCTTATGCAATCATTAGTGCATGGCCAGAAATAAAACAAATTGAAAAAAGCCCTTTTGACAGTTGTGCTAGAAATGGGCTTAGTTCATGGGAAAGGCCCATGTAAGGGGCACATAAACTCATTTCATAGTGCAGCTTAGTCAAAAAGCCCCTTAATTGTACACTGAGTGAAAACAAAAATTCTACAATTTGCTAGAAATGCATTACTTAGTAACTTCATGGGATATCTATAATCTTTCTACTTTTTGAAAGAGCAAACAATCAATTCACATTTTTCCTTTCCACTCCACTCATTTTATAGACCTTTGTCATCTCCCCTCATCTGTGCCTTCATGTTACTGTGTTACCTTGAGTATTAGCAGCGCCAATAATGTGGTACTGCCTGTAGCTCGGAGCTGTCCTTGGGTTTTGTGTAATGTGAAATAAAATCCCTGAAAATCAGAAACTTTAATTATTGTGCATTATGATACTTAACTCCTGGGGGAATCCAGCACCATAACTAAAAAAAAACACAAAAAAATTTAAATAAAAACCTGCATCTTTAAGAAACAATATTGTTTCTGTATTTTTAGTTTAACTTTATTATTACTCATCTAATTACTATGTTCTGTTATTTTAGCAAACATATGGGTCCTTTTACTAAGTGACGGTAAGCACTACCACATACTTCCCGTGCGCTAAAATGCACTACCGTGGGATGTGTTCATGCATCCTGTGGTAGTTCAGGCATTTGCACATGCTTCCCCGGCGCTAAAAACTACTTTGTACTTTTTAGCCCCAGGATCGTGTTTGGGGGCGGAGAGTAGGTGGTTAGCGCAGGTACATTGCCACAGGCCAACCAATCAGTGCATGGTTAGTGCACGAGCCCTTTCCGGCTACTAAATAGGTGTCAGTAAGGGCTCATGGCCTAATTTGGAAATTAGTACCTGGCCCGTAATAGAAAAAATAGACATGTGGCCATTTTACAGCTGTGCTAAAAGTGGCCTCAGCACGTGGGGCAACCCACGCGCTAATCGTGCATAGCCCCTTTTAGCACAACTTAGTAAAAGGGTCCCATAAGTTGCAGATTTTTAACATTTTTTTCACAACATTTTTGTTTGCACCCGTTTCTCCGAACATAAAATAAATCACCATTGATGGGAACAACTATACAAGAAATACCAATAATGTTTAAGAATGCTATAGAAAAATCTGAATTCAAAAAGAATAACTTGGATCATTGTGATTTTCACTGACCACTACATTTTTTCCTTAATATTACTAGCTGGATTGTTTTAACATTTCCAGTGTTATAACACTAACACAACCATTGCAGATGTAAAACCCACTTCTAAGCAGCCAATAGGAACAAAAATATTTATATTGAGACAGGCTTATTACCATATGTTTAAGTAAAAGTTGAAAAAACCATTCACAATAACCTTGTGAGGGTTAGCCATTGTGATGTTCAGTGGTTTGTGGATTAACAAGCTAAAGCCATTTCATTGCAATAGCTATGGGTTAGATAATTATTGCTACCAGTATTAAATATTTTTATGGTGCTGCAGCTCTATATAATTTACAGTCTAATCAGGACAGATAGACAAACAGGACTCTGAAAGTACTCACCATGAAATAAAGTAGAAATGTATACTTTAAATACTCAGCTTTGCTTAGAGGAAAGCATAAGAAATGTCAAATGCTGGGGGCAGTGGAGGGACAGGAGCAGGGGTGCAAGTGGAGAAGCGACCTAATGGTTAGTGCAATGGCCTGAGAACCAGGGGAACTGGCTTGATTCCCACTGCAGCTCCCGGTGACTCTGGGCAATCACTTAACCCTCCACTGCCCCAGGTACAAAATAAATACCTGTATATAATAATAGAATTAGAATTTTTATTATTTCTAAACCACCTTTGTCCAAGGCAGAATACAACATAACATGCATATGTAAACAGCTTTGATTGTAATGACAGAAAAGCAGTACATCAGATCCCATCCCCTTTCTCCATACTGAAATGGGCAGTGTAAATGCTTGGGAGGGGCAAGGAGAAGGTGAATGCCATCCCATGATCCCACTTATGTCAAAAATGCAGACTTGGCCATTGTGGAAATATTTTCCTTCTCTGGGTCTGCATTGCTACTTACTCTGCAGCAAGTATGAAAAGACCAGGGGTGGGAGGAAATAAAGGGGGTGATGGAGACCCAGTAGGATGGTATTGGGGGGGGGGGGGGTATTGACAACAGAGAGTAGGGTTGTGTTAAAGAATGTGGATAGGGTACAAGAGAGCCTGAAGGGGATAGAAGATGGGATAGGTTGAAGGAATTCAAGAGACCTGGAGTGGTGGAGGGTGGGGTTTCCCCTTAGAGTTGGTTATCAATATCCCCTTAGAGTTGGTAAACCTAACTCTGCTGCTGAGGAGGTATACTCTATGGGAGGCAGGGAAAGATGCAGAGGCAGATGCTGCAGAAGGAGGAAAGGAGGGGTAGGGAACAGGAGGTGGAAAAGGAGTAAGAGGCAGGAAAGAGAATGCTGGGGTTGGGGTGAAGGAGATGAGGAGAGGATACTGGGAGAAAGTGGAAGGATGCAAGGGGAGAGGACGCTGGGGATGTGGTGGAGGCAAGGAGAGATGATGCTGGGCCTGGGGTGAAGGAGACAAGGGGAGAGGATGCTGGGGATGGGGGTGAAAGAGGTGGGGGAGAGGATGCTGAGGATGGGGTAAAGAAGGCAAGGAAAAGAAAGGAAAGGACATGGAGCAGATAATGGAAGAAGGCGGTATCTTCTAACATTGTCAGTGTTTCTCAATCGCAAACATGATGTTCCCAACATAGTGTGCACCCAATCATGCCTGGAAAAAATTAGAAGGAACATTAGTTGCAGAATTTTCCACTGTTAAAACTGGTGCATGACTTGAAAAAATACTCTGCACCATGTACCCATGTCATGCTTCAAAAGGTTTAAAGTTATGGCAACTGGTGCTAACTGCCAAAATTTTGCATACCGCTTCTCTCTTTCTTTCTTTCTCTCTCACTCTGCTCTGAACCAGCTTGGTCATTTGCTTTGCTCTGATTTTTGCTAATGCATTTTCCTGGGATTGTTGGCACAGGGGACCAAGGTAGAGGAGAAGCGAACCCGGCGCAGCCAGCAGCTTCAGTTGCTCAGTGTGCTGCAGTGGATTCTTACATTTCTTTTGTTAGGTAAGTGAGGGCTGCCCTGTGCGTTTGTTGCAGCAGAAGATTATTAAGTATCAAATGTTGCATCTCAGTTTCTCTATTATGTGTGCTACATGGTTGGATGGTGTTGTTTAACAGAACTGGTATCTGACACCCTAGGCAATGCCCTCCCCTTCACCAAGGGGCAGCTCAGGGCCCTCCCCCATCATGTTATACATCTCCCTTTTCCTTCCCTATCTCTCCCTATCAAAAACTGTCCTGTACCTCTCTGTTTCCCTACCTCGCCTCCCCATGGTGTCCAGCATCTCTCTCATTTCCTCCCATCCATCAGGATCCACAGCAGGATTTGTCCAGCTGGGGATCTCTCCCTCTTCCCTAAAGTGTTCAGCCTCTCCCATTCCCATTCCCTCCTTCCTCCCCTCCCACTCCCCTCAAGGGATGGCTTCTCTTCCCTAATGCCTAAGGGCAGTGGCGATCCTAGCCTGCATGACATCCGGGGCGGATCGCCGATGCGCCCCCCCCTGGGTGCAGCGCCCCCCCCCCCCCGGCAAAATGACACCCCCCCCCCGGGTGCACGCCGCTGGGGGGGGTGCCGCAGGAAGTAACCTGTTCCGGGGCACAGGGAGCTGCAGCGAAGTTAGGGAACTCAGCTGACAGGCGCGTGCCGTGGCACCTCCCAGCGGCGTGCACCCGGGGTGGACCGCCCCCACCACCCCCCCCCCCTTGGTTCGCCACTGCCTAAGGGGTGGCACCCGGAGAAAGAAACCACACCATTTCTGGTGCAGGGCCTTGAGCATCTGTGCATGCTCAAGGCCTTTCAGGTTTCACCTCCTCCAAAGCAGAAAGTTCAGAAGGAGCAGGATTCCACAGGCCTTCAGCATGTGTGGATGCTCAAGGCTTCATTCTGGCAACACTCTTGTAGTCTCATTGCCACCCCCCCCCCCCCCCCCCAAAAAATTATGCTGCCCTAGGTGGACATCTTGTACACTTAGTGGTTGGGTCTGCCTGATATTTAAAGAAGGTTCTAAGGTTTTAAAATGTAGATAATTTAGTTGACAGATAAAATCACTGATATAGCACACGCAGTTGAAGAGTGGACTCAGAGATTTTACAAAATGAATAAAATGAGTGCTGGCTGTAGTACAAAAACAACTTGTCCCTTTGAATTCCAGGAATATTTTAAGAAACAAAATAAATTAGGACAAAAAAAAAAGAATGACCCAACATAAGAATATTACACAAGAAAACCCAATCTGTAAATCATGAATGAATTATAGTACTCCTGTAAGGAAATAGAGAAGACCTCAGTAACATTACAGAAAAGAGGTACTCAGCCTCTACAGCAAAAATTGACATCAGACAGAAAAACATTTCTAATCAAAACACTCCAAAATGGTGATCAATAGTGCACAATCTCTAAAAAACACACAACAATTAAATATAAACTCAGGATAAGCTCACTGAATTATATAGAGTGCCTCATAAATCCAAAAAATTATAAACGGAATAATGTACTTAATAGCGCAGAGAGTAATACGCAGGAGGAGTCTACCAACTGCAGTATCGGATGCGCGCCCAAAACATGCACCTACACTAGCGCAGCCCATTTTTCATTGCACCTTAGTAAAAGGACCCCTTACTGAAATTTCTGCAACTGGCAGATAAACCATTTTATAACTTCTTCTGTACAATTAACATTTGGTCTCAACAGTCCTCCTATCCATTCAAGATTGTGTGATGCAACCTCAATCACTTTCCAGCTTGTTTTACAGCTCCACCTGTCCTTTACCCATCCCTTCAGGCTAGCAGTAATCCAAGGATGCTCCTGATCACAGTTCAGTTCTCCTTCAGGCACAGACCCTTTTGGCTGTCCTTCGGAAGAAGGCAATGCACTTCTCAGAGCAGTGCCCTGGCCTTGAACAGGCTTCCCCTGCTCTGGTTCCTGCTCTCGGGCTGGGTTCCCTTTATCCACCCAGAGATCTTCACTGCTTCTCAGTTGCCACTGTTAGGGGCAGCAACTCTCCTTAATTCAGCCCCAGTTTATTCTGCTACTCTAGGAGCCCCCTCTCCTCCAAGGGTCCCAGCGGGGGGGGGGGGGGGGGGGTACAGGCAACCAAAGTGTTCCCCTCTGTAACCCTTTTATCAATTCTGACTCCTCCCCAACTATCAATCACTACTCAATAGCACATTTCTTCTGCAAATTATCCCAGAACCAACCCCCTTGGACTGGATCCTCACTCCTCTTACACCTCTAACCTTCCCCCACCAGTGACTCTGGAGAGTTCTAACCATACCTGTTAGTAATCCCCATTATGATGGAGAATTACATATTCATAGAATAAGGAAAAATAGCTACTAATTTGTCCTCACTATTGTTTTCTTTATACTGTAATAATAGTTCTCTTTGAGCAAATTTAGCCCTAAAATATGTGTTTCTTATTGCCATCTGCTGGTTCCTCTGCTCGAGAAAGTGTTGTTTGAGGAGAATTGCCTGTTCAAATTTTTCAGCTGTAGAACAAATGCACCTAATTCATAAAAATTGACTAATGGGTAAATTAGACATTAACTGATGAGGATGCAAAGTCCAAAAAAGTAAAAATGTATTTCTTGCCACATTATGGTATAATTCAGTATGAATCTCAGTTCCCACTCTGGATAAATGAACATCCAAAAAAGCAATCTGTTTACCGTAAGTAGTTGTAAATTGTAGATGTGAAGACAAAGTATTAATCCAGTTTTAAAATTCATCTAGTTGCTCCTTAGTTTCATCCCACAAAAAGAATGTCATCTAAAAATCATCTCCACCGTCGAATAAATGAAAATCATTTCTGAGAATAGGATACATTTAAATTGTGCATTATAGCATTTACAATTTTGGAAGGGGAGCTCCTTTATATATGATGAACTTAACACATTGTGTTAATTCAAGATATAACGCTCAAAATCAGTTTTTATTGTGTTTCCCGGTAGTGACTAAATTAAAATCGGTCAAACATCTTTATCTATACAATATCAGATGGTTGATATCTGGAACTCACTACCGTTTTTCTAAGATCTTGTAGACGCTAAGGGGGAGATTCTATATATGGCGCCTAAAAAATCAGCGCTCAAATCAGTGCAGACTAAGCGTATTCTATAATCAGCGCCTAGATTTAGGCACAGTATATAGAGTATGTTTAGTTGACATATCAGTGCCTAAATCTATGCACATTTATCTACAGCAATGAAAATCTGGCATAAATCCCTGCACATAGATTTAGGCGAACTGGGCCATATTCTATAACTCTTGTATAAATTTCAGAACATCCATGGAACGCCCATTTCCCCACCCATAACCATGCCCCTTTTTGTCTGTACATGTTAGAAATTTGATGCACTTCATTACAGAATATGCTTAGCGAGTTGTGCTCGTAAATTCTAATCAGTGCCAATTAGTGCTCATTATTGCTTGTTAAGTGTTGTTAACAGCGTTCATTAGCTTGTTAAGTTATGCGCATTGTTATAGAATCCACACTGAAATTGGCGCAGATTTCTAGGCACTCTATATAGAATCTGGGGTAATTGTGTCTAATTTAAAGAAAGTTGCACATGAGGACAGACAGATGGTTAAATATTATCTCAGCTAGGGTAGGAACGGATAAACATGTCCTGATGCAGTATGTGCAGCCCATGTCACTCCATGTGCATGTGAGTGAGACTAACAAGTTAGTTACTTCTTCCATTAAAGGCCTTGTTGAAGAGCCAAGCTTTCACCTGCTTCCTGAAGTAGAGATAGTCTTGTGTTAAGCGGAGCCTTTCAGGGAGTGCATTCCAGAGTGTGGGGGCTACTCCGGAGAATGCTCGCTTATGGGTATCACATTGTGTAATGTCTTTTGGAGAGGGTGTGTTTAGTAATAGTCCTTGAGAGGTCCTTAGTGTCCTTGGAGGTGTTCAGGTACTCTGGGCCATTTCCTTTAAGGGCCTTGAAGATCAGACATAGAGTTTTAATGTAGCCCTGTATTGTACTGGTAGCCAGTGAAGTTTTTGCAAAAATGGTGTGATGTGGTCACATCGCTTGCAACCTTCTATTAGTCTTGCTGTAGTATTCTGAATGAATTGAACCAATCTCCTTGCGGAAAGAGTAACTAGGCCCTGTAGACTGCACCATTATGGCCATTGGTTCAGTCCTCTGTTCTTCTGGTCTCTTCCTTGGGAAGACCACTGATTTTTCTATATTCAAGCATCATTCTGTGTTTTGATCTGCACATTTAATTTTGACAGATCAAGAGATTGTATTTCCACATAGTCAAGTGAACTAATAGCAACTACAGAACTTTATTGAAGAAGTGAGGGAAAACCAACGATCGTTAACCTTATATGGCTTCTACAGTACATTTTCTTTCAATATATCATAGTTAAGGGCATAAAAAAGTAATAGCATTTTTTCCTGGTATTCTGTGTAGTTTTATTTTAGTATGTGCATAAATATAATTTGCTGTTTATTGTTTATTCAGCTTGGAAAAGAGACGGATGAGGGGAGATATGATTGAGCTTACAAAATCCTGAGTGCTGTAGAACGAGTAGAAGTAAATTGAGTTTTTACTTATTCCAGAAGTACAAAGACTAGGGGACAGTGAAGGAAGTACTTCATGGAAGTACGTTTAAAACAAATAGGAGGAAATATTTTTTCGCTCAACAAATAGTTAAACTCTGGAACTCTTTGCCTGAGGTTAGCGTATCTGGATTTAAAAAAAGGTTTGGACAAGTTCCTTGAGGAAATGTTCATAATCTGCTATTCAGGCAGACATGGGGAAGCAACTGCTTACCCTGGGATTGGTAGCATGGAGTATTGCCAAGATTTGGGTTTCTGCCAGGTACTTGTGACCTGGCTTGGTCACTGTTGGAAACAGGATACTGGGCTAGATGGATCATTGGTCTGACCCAGTATGGCTACTCTTATGTTGTTATGTAAATATATTACAGATATTGTATAAACATACCCTAACTAGGTTTCCAACTATCTCATATGATCTGTTTCAGAGACTGTACTGTTTCAAAATGCTTTAGGTTTTTTTTTTTTGTTTCAATATCTTTATTGACTATTTCAATGCAAACAATAAACAACAAAAACACAAAAATAAAGTAGAAGAACAACCCAAGCATATAGGTTAGGCTCATAAGATATTACAAAGCAGAAACGAAATGTTTTAGTTTGAAAGTAACCAATAGGTTTACCGGGTGCAACAGCTGCTGGGTGTTTCACGGAGTTGCTGCCCAGCTGGTGGAGTACTCATGGAGGTGAGGCTGTGCATGGGAGAACTTTTTTGTAGCAGTGCCAGAGCTGAGGCGGCATGGAGGGAAGCACCTGATCGTGACTGGACCAGGAACTCGGAAATTCCTCTGCATGTACAAGGGATAGTGTATGTATGGGAAGATTTGGGGTTCACGTTGCAGGAAAAAGCAGGTGGAACAGCATAGGAATTGATACATCGGGGTTCATACTGCTTAGTAAAAGGGCCCCTCAGTGAGCATTTTAAGATTCATCTTTGTTTCTTGCTTTATTGAAGGGCTGGTTAAATGGGAAAAAAAAGCAGTGGGATGAGGAGCTGAGTTCATCAGGTCAGCAAATGCAGGGTGAAAGGGGATTATGTTCAGGCTGTGAAATGAAGGTTACAGTGCTGAAATGCAGAAATTTAAATAATAGCGTGAGGGAGCATATTGAAGAACCCTAGTTGTCCTTAAACATATTCCCCCACTGGGCCACCTTAACTGAGCCAGGGCTGAAGAAATCAGCCGTGAGGGCATGGTCCAGCCAGGGAAGATAAAAACTCAGGGTTGGGGAAAGTTAGGCATCCTTTTACTAAGCCGCAGCAACAAGTGGCCGGTGGTAGTGAGGGCACATGTTTCTGGCGTGTGCCAGGCCAGTTTTTACCGCATCTGGGAAAAAGGTTTTTTTTTTTCAATGAGCCGGGAAAAGAGCCTGCGGTAAAATTGAAACCATCACGCGCCTATTTACGGCCTAAGCCCTTAACGCCACCCTTTTATCTAGCGGTAAGGGCTCATGTGCTACACGCACAGTGACCGGTCAGCATGCGCCAACTACCGATTAACGCCAGAAACGCAACACGCGGTAGGAAATTTAAAAAATAATTTGTCCCGGCGGTATGGGCATGCACCAAATCCACAATTACCACCAGGGGGATGCACTAGCCTGGCAGTAATCTCATTTTGGCGCATGCTGCATGCACATTGAGCCTACCGCACCTTTGTGAAAGGGCCCCTTAAGGATCCCCAGAACAGGAATAAGCAGCCCTCTAAACTACATCTCCACTGTATCTATAAGGAATCTTCTGTTGTGCAACTATTGCATTCCTACAAGGTAGGCCAGCCTCCCAGTTTTGTTTAATGTCCTGGTTTGTTTTTTGTTAAACTGCTTTCATTTGCTTCTTTACAGGCTTCACAGAGGCCCAGTGCTCGAATGCTCGCTAATACTATCACAATAGCATACCAATTTTATTTATTTATTAGGATTTATTTACTGCCTTTTTGAAGGAATTCACTCAAGGTGGTGTACAGTAAGAATAGATCAAACATGAACAATAGGCAATTACAGCAGTAAAAATATTCAAGTAACAATACAAAATATGGCATGGTATACTACTTGCAATGACAACACAATACGTAATAGAACATTATAATTGGTAGTGAAGGATAAGGCAAAGTTGTAACATATAGATGAGTAAGAAAGTAGGAAGATTTGAAGAAAGTTGCACATGAGGTCAGAGAGATGGTTAAATATTATCTCAGTTAGGCTAGGAGTGGATAAACATATCCCACTGCAGTATGTGCAGCCCGAGTCAATCCTTGTGTGTGTGAGTGAGACTAACAAGTTAGTTACTTCTTCCATTAAAGGCTTGGTTGAAGAGCCAAGCTTTCACCTGCTTCCTGAAGTAGAGATTTTATTTTTTATTTATTTTAGTTACATTTGTACCCTGTGCTTTCCCACTCATGGCAGGCTCAATGCGGCAGGCAATGGAGGGTTAAGTGACTTGCCCCGAGTCACAAGGAGCTGCCTGTGTTGGGAATTGAACTCAGTTCCTCAATTCCCCAGGACCAAAGTCCACCACCCTAACCACTAGGCCACTCCTCCTTTCAGGCAATGCATTCCAGAGTGTGGGGGCTATTCCGGAGAAGGCTCGCTTGCGGGTATCACATCGTGTAATGTCTTTTGGAGAGGGTGTAGTTAGTGAAAGTCCTTGGGAGGACCTTAGTGTCATTGGCGGTGTGTGGAGGATCATTCTATTCTTCAAATACTCCGGGCCATTTCCTTTCAGGGCATAGAATACAATTTTCTTGTCAGCAAAATATTGATTGTGAACAAACTATTGATTCTAATGCACACCTGAGTGTGCATGTTTCCATGAAAACTGTGTGCTCATCCATGGTTGTGCACATTTTTGCATGCAGTTTGGTTGGGAAACCATGTGCTGAGCTTCAGCACATGGCTGTGATGCACAACATACTGCTTCAGCCCCTTGAGCAGAAAAGGCACATAGGTGCATAGGCATCATGTGCATTTGTGTGTCTTATACAATTACCTCAGGGAAAGTAAGCGCACACGTTTACACATACTCTGAGGCAAGCATACTTATGTGTAGAGTGGAGGAGTGGTTAGAGCACTGGTCTTGAAATCCAGAGGTGGCTGGTTCAAATCCCGCTGCTGCTCTTTGTGATCTTGGGCAAGTCGTTTAACCCTCCATTGACTCAGGTACAAACTTAGATTGTGAGCCCTCCTAGGACAGAGAAATATCCAGAGTACCTGAATGCAACTCACCTTGAGCTACTAGTGAAAAAGGTGTGAGCAAAATCTAAATAAATAAATATGTTTGTGTATGTGCTGGCAAGAACATATTCTATAAAATATGCATATGGAGCATATGGAGCTGGTTCAGTAAATGGCACTCAAAATTTATTTATTTGTATCCCACATTTTCCCACCTATTTGCAGGCTCAATGTGGCTTACATATTACCGGAGAGGCGATCGCTGACTTCGGTATGAACAAATACAAAGTGATGTTGTGGTAAAATAGAGTTCATGTGGAACAGACACATTAGGGAATCGTAGAGCAGAGGAGTTATGTTATGCCATTACGTGCTTTGGTTTCGTTGTGTTGCAGAGTTCAGGCATTTAGGTTCGATCGGTAGGATATGCCTTTTTAAACAGGTTAGTTTTTAGTGATTTCTGGAAGTTTAGGTGGCCATACGTTTTCACGTGTTTTGGCAGTGCATTCCACAGTTGTGTGCTTAAGTAAGAAAAACTGATGCATAAGTTGATTTGTATTTAAGTCCTTTGCAGCTTGGGTAGTGGAGATTTAGATATGTTCGTGTTGATCCGGATGTGTTTCTGGTTGGTAGGTCTATGAGGTCTGTCATGTATCTCGGGGCTTCGTGTCTTGTCTTTTGTTGGTGAGCCCTTAGGCCCCGCAATGCCCCGAAGGACCTCAGAGGACAGCCGTGCAACCCCGACTCTTCACCCGCGGCGGCCGCCGTTCACCAAGGGTTGAGCCCCCAGCTGTAGGCGGCCAGCAGGACTGCTGGAACCACGGGGTTGTCGGACTGACCTGGCTAGCAATCAACACGCACAGTCTTAGGATAGCGGCTAGCAAGGGCGGCTAGCAATCCTGTAGATAATATCAGCACAGTCTCAGATAGCGGCTAGCAAGGGCGGCTAGCAATCCTGGAGATAATCTCAGCACAGTCTTTGGATAGCGGCTAGCAAGGTGGCTAGCAATCCTGGAGATAATCTCAGCCCAGTCTTTGGATAACGGCTAGCAAGGCGGCTAGCAATCCTGGAGATAATCTCAGCACAGTCTTTGGATAGCGGCTAGCAAGGCGGCTAGCAATCCTGGAGATAATCTCAGCACAGTCTTAGATAACGGCTAGCAAGGCGGCTACGGAAACAGAACCGGAAGCGAAGTGTCAGCTTAGCTTCCTTCTTTAAATATCGAGCCCTATTAGCCGCCCCGCCCTCGTGGAAGAAGACCACCAATCCGGCCCCGGGAGTCGGCCGAGCCCCCTGGATTGGTGCTGCCCGACCTCCCAGGTGGACCCACTGCTTCGGCCCTCCAATCCGGAGCCTGGTGGGCGCAGCTCCGGCTCGGGAGCGCGGAAGATCCCGGTGCCTGCATACCAGCGCCGCCATCTTGAGCGGCGCGAAGCTCGCCTCCACACCCGGTGATAGCGGGGCCGGTGGTCGCCGTCGCCGACCGCCGGTCCTGGGCCGACCCGCCATTCCCGCCACAACGCCCACCTCCACTCGGGAGCCTCTGGAATGCCACTCCGCGCCGCAGAGGCCGCTGACTCCCGCCCCCCACGGCGGGAGAGCAGGTAGGAGCATGGCGGGACGCGACACTTCGCAGTAGATAATTTTGTGAACCAGGGTGCAGATTTTGAAAGCATTACATTCTTTGATTGGGAGCCAGTGCACTTTTTCAAAATTCAGCACACACAAAAAAATCATTGCCGAATGGTATTCTCTAAAGAGTGTTCCAGGATGGGCAACCTTCATAGGCTAGCGTGTAGTGCCAGGAACCATGCTCAACTTTGGGTGTGTGGATTTACACCAACTGAATCCAGCATATCCTCCTGCTATACCCATAGACATAGTAACATAGTAAATGACGGCAGAAAAAGACCTGCATGGTCCATCCAGTCTGCCCTACAAGATAAACTCATATGTGCTACTTTTTGTGTATACCTTACCTTGATATGCACCTGTCCTTTTCAGGGCACAGACAGTGTAAGTCTGCCCAGCACTATCCCCCCTCCCAACCACCAGCCCCGCCTCCCACCACCGGCTCTGACACAGACCGTATAAGTCTGCCCAGCACTAGCCCTGCCTCCCGCCACCGGCTCTGCCACCCAATCTCGGCTAAGCTCCTTAGGATCCATTCCTTCTGAATAGGATTCCTTTATGTTTATCCCACGCGTGTTTGAATTCTGTTACCGTTTTCATTTCCACCACCTCCCGAGGGAGGGCATTCCAAGCATCCACTACTCTCTCCGTGAAAAAATACTTCCTGACATTTTTCTTGAGTCTGCCCCCCTTCAATCTCATTTCATGTCCTCTCGTTCTACCGCCTTCGCACCTCCGGAAAAGGTTCGTTTGCGGATTAATACTTTTCAAATATTTGAATGTCTGTATCATATCACCCCTGTTTCTCCTTTCTTCCAGAGTATACATGTTCAGGTCATCAAGTCTCTGCTCATACGTCTTGTAACGCAAATCCCTTACCATTCTCGTAGCTTTTCTTTCCACCGCTTCAATTCTTTTTACATCCTTCGCAAGGTACGGCCTCCAAAACTGAACACAATACTCTAGGTGGGGCCTCACCAATGACTTATACAAGGGCATCAACACCTCCTTTCTTCTGCTGGTCACACCTCTCTCTATACTGCCCTGGGCATCGGGGATCAACAATATATTTGAAGTGAGAAAATGGATTGATTAAAAATGCACAGCACATTTACTATTACCATGGAACCTCAACTACAATGATAAGACTTTTTTTTTTAACATTTATTGTGATACTTTTGTTAGGCTGATTCATATAGCTGGACTCTTTCTTTTTCTTGAGGCTTCCATGTTGTTTGAATAATGCGCTATGATATTTATGTCATCATCTTACATTTTATAGAGAGATGATTTTCACTGAGCATATTACTCACATATTGTTATTTGTTATTTGAGATTTAATTTGAGAAATGTAAGGATTTTGTGATTTATTATCTATACCATTTAATGGTATTATTGTACTTTAACCTTCTAATTCTATAAAAGTCCCCAAAAATTGCACATGCAGTTTATTGAATAACGAGACAATTAGTGCTAATAATTGTTTTTTTAACAAGCAATTATTGGCACTAATTGAAATCAATTAACAGGTATGCATGTAAATTTAGATGTCTAAATTTTATACGCATCCTGGAAAAGAGGCACAGAAATGGGAGGGTCGTGGGTGTTTTGGAGAGGAGCATGGGCATTGATTCCTAGTTATGCATGCAATTATAGAATAAGGGGATTCTGTGTGTAAATTTAGGCAGTGGAATTTGCACCACATTTTCATTAGTGCAAATGAATGTGCCTAAATTCAAGTGTGACCCCTGCGCTTAAGTACTATTCTATAAACTGCACCTAACTTTAGGCGCGGTTCACAGAATAATGCTTAACCATTTTTTCTATGACGATTTTTTTAGGCATGATTTATAGAATTTATCCCTAAATCTTTAAAGAATTAGTCTACTCGGTTATTTATTTAATAGTTTGTCCAGATAGTGCTGAGGCAATCAGAGGGAATATTCATGGCACCATCCCAGGATTCAGTATAACGCAATTAGATTTCCGCATGGAAATCCAGGTGGATTTTAAAACAATGCACATAACTTAATTGGCTTTACCAGATAATCATCGTTAATAGCAATAATGAGCACTAATTGGAAATAATTAGAATATATGTGCACAAATCCTGAAGCCTATTCTGTAATGCATTGTGCCTAAATTTTAATGTGCACAGGCAGGGAAATGGGCATTCCTCGGGTGTTTCAAAATTTATGATTATTGTTATAGAATATGGCCTAGTGCATGTAAATCTATGCGCAGGGACTTACGCCACATTTTTATTGGTGTAAATGGCTGTATGTAGTTTTAGTCGCAGTGAGGTCCGTCTAGGCATATTCTATATACCATGCATAAATCTAAGCACCGCTTATAGAATTAGCCTAGGTAGAAATGTTTACAGTGCCAATTTTTTTAGGCATCATATATAGAGTCCCCCCCCCCCCCTCCAATGTGGTTAGTGCTGCTACCTGGATATGTGCTTTTATATATCAGCTGGCTTGTGTTCATGTGCACTTTTTTACACATGCAAAAACTCAGGCAATTTAATAGGATCCTGTTTGAGTGTGTACAATGCTGTGGTACACACCCATGTTCCTTATAAAATCCCCTCTGTATTGTTTTTTCCCCTGAATAGCCAGGGCTTTTACCCTTGAAAGGGTGAAGGATCATGGATTCAATATTCTGCCTTTCTGTGATAACAGTGGTTAACATATATTATGTGCAGGTACCCTTTCTGCCCCTATTGGCCCTACCATCTGTTTTATACTGGGGCAGTGTAGGTTTGAGGGGCCCTTTTACAGAGTGGTAGAAAGCCCAACACGGGTTTACCGCTCACTATTCCGGGACTACCGCCGACCCAATGTGACCACTGGGAGTAGTTCCGGGTCAAGCATGCACCATTTCCGGGGGGGGGGGGGGGACCCCAGAAATGGTTGGCAAGGCAGTAACCCAGCGGTAATCGGGCATTGCCACGTGCTGCACAGTTACCAGTGGGTTACTACAGGAGCCCTTACTGCCACCTTAATGGGTAGCGGTAAGAGCTCCCCTCCATATGGCCAAGCAGAAAGACTTTTCTTACCGCATGAACATTTTTTTTTCTAGGTCTTTTTACCCTCTGTGGTAAAAAAGGGCCCTGGAACATGGGAAAATCAGCCCCCACCATTACCGCAGGGCTCTTTTTACCACAGCTTGGTGACTTGCCCAGGGTCACGAGGATCTGCAGTGGGAATCGAACCTGGTTCCCCTGGTTGTCAGCCCATTGCACTAATCATTAGGCTGCTCCTCCACCCCTTGAAGCGTGTGCATGTATAATTGTGAAACAGTGTAATTGGAAACTGTTATGTGATCCTGTTCAGATGAAAGGCACATATGTAACTGTGAAGTTTATCCTATAATAATTTGATTATTTTCTTTTCAGCTATACATTAAAATCTTATATTAAGTTTATTTTCTTTAAAAAGGACCAAGCTGTCTGTTTCTGGTTACCTGCCTCCTGTTCACAAGTCTGTGGCCACTGCTTATTTTGTATTGCATATGGTGGATAATTGACTGGAAGACCCCTGAGAAAGGTGAGAGAGTTGTAAGATATTTCTTTAGTACGAAATTTGTATCTGTGGTTCTAGAGTGAGATCCATTCACGGACGAAGAGAGGAATAGAGACAAAAAAATTCACACATGTACTTAAAAAAAACTTTACAGACTCACAGAGAAAAATACACTAACAAAAAAAAAAATAAGAGAAACTAATTAAATAATTTTTTATGCACATATTTTCTAAATCAAAGGGTACTTTCAGAGATGGCAACTGTCACTCATTAGGAGAGTGTCAAATTTTTTTTTATTTTATTTAGAAACTTTCTCATCTGAAGGCTTTCTGGCTTTTAATCTCTTCTTTCTTTGAATCCCTTCTCACTCGGAGCCTCAAAGGGGAAGTTATCAGTGTGGGCTGCCCTTTAGACAGGTTATTTTACCACGTCATGCTATTTTAGTACAGGGTCTCATTGCATATAATGGGTTCCTGCATTAAAATAGCATGACTTAGGTTATTTTACCATATCTTAATGGCAGCCCATATTGATAATCACCCCCCCCACACACATACACCCCAAGTTACATGCACTGATCCTGATCACTACTTCAGAAGAGGCATTCCTAAGAGAAGAAAAGTCTCATGGTCCAACCAATAGAAAGAAGAGAAGAAAAGTCTCATGGTCCAACCAATCGTTTGCCTGCAGAGTGCAGTGTAAGACGGACTGCTTTCGAAACGGTCTTTTTCAAGACCCATTTTAATGCTCTTTTCTTGTCTACAGCACTTGTATTTATGATTTGAGACTTTTTCAAAAGAAACCATCAATCTATGATCTCACTCCATAAGTGATTTCAGTTATAAGACTCCTGATGTAGGCCGTCTGGCCGAAACACAACATTGTGTCGAGTCATTGTTTATGTGAAATTATTTTATTATCATTTGTTTGGAAATTATTAAAAACGGTGTATTTTAATAATACTAGTTTGGATCCAGTTTTTGGATAGCCTGGCTCATATTCCCACCTTTTTTTATTTTTATTCCAACCAATAGAAAGAAATTTAAGCACCCCATCCTATGTAATGCTGCCTGCTGTTTTTTGCCTTTTCCCTGTACAAGTGCTCTGAAACCTAGTGCTGCGACAGACTTCTTCAGTGATGAGCTCGCTATAGGCCTTGACTTTCTAAAGCCTCCTTTTTTTTTTTTGATTGGCTATGCTCAAGGAACTAGGTATCAGAATTCAGGGTGGAGTGCTAATTTCAGAAAAAAATAACAAGAAGACTCCTAAGTAGACCTGTTCTAGGATGCTGTTAAAAACATCAGGTCAATATTTACGAGCACTCGTTCGATCCGTACTGCTGCTGACTACTTAAGTGTGTGTGTGTGTTTTTTTTAAATTTATGACACTTAGGGCCCTGTTTACTATGTCACGCTATAGGCGCACTAGCGTTTTCAGCATGCGCTAAAAACGCTAGCGCACCTTAGTAAACAGGGTCCTTAGATAATGTTAGCTGTTTAAGTTACTAAGGGACCCTATTACTAAGTGGTGGTGCTTACCCGGCGGTAATCGGGCAGTGCTGCATGCTGTGTGGTTACCGCCAGGTTAGCGCAGGAGCCCTTACTGCCTCAGTGGGTGGCAGTAAGTGATCCCTGCTGAAATGGCCGTGAGGTAAGCGGTTCATTTACCACATGGCCATTCCTTTAAAAAAAAAAAAGGACAGCCTTTTACCCACTGTGGTAAAAGGGGGCCTCAGCGCACATCAAAAACATGCGTTGACGTTAGCGCAGGCCCCCTTTTACTGCAGCTTAGTAAAAGGAGCCCTAAGAGGGTAATTCTATAAAGAGCTGCCTAGTTGTAGGTGGTAACTTACACACATAAATGACCTCTTATAGAATTATTGTGCACATTGCTAAAGTTATTTATTTACAAGCAAGATGATCTTCAACCACTGTCTGTGTAATTTTATATCTACGTCAAATGCTTAAATAACTTTACATGGATAACAGGGATATGCATTCATTAGTGCACAGTTAGGGCCCTTTAGGGGCCCTTTGCTAAACCACGTTAAGCACTTGCCTCCTAAATCTGTAAAAGTCACTAAAAATTGCACAAATTTGGGTACATGCCCAATTTGTGGGCACAATTTAATTAAATAGCAAGCTAATTAATGCCAATAATTGGCTTTCTAACAAGAAATTATTGGCACTAATTACATTTAATTGAACTTTATGTGCATAAATTGAGGCACGGAATCTGCACCTAAATTTTACGTGCAGTTTGAAAAATGGGGCATGGAAATTGGAGAGTCATTAGTAGAATGGGGGCGTTCCTAAAATTAGCATGCACAGTTATAGAATAACAGAGTTATGCACCTAATGTAGGTACATACATTTGCACCACATTTCAGTTGGTGCCAATGGCTGTGCCTAAAGTTAGGCATAATTCCCGGGCATAAGCTGTATTCTATAAACCGTGTCTAATGTTACGCATGGCTTATAGAATAGCACTTTTTTGGCGCCGATTTTTGTTGGCACTTTATAAAGAATCTAGCCTTTAATGCACAATTTACTTGGTGTTTTAACTGCTATGGCCTGCGTTAAGGGGCTTTGTGGTATTTTTGCAGTTAGCATGCATTAAACTGACCTTTAAGTGCTTTATGTGTCACGGGGTATGGCATGGGCAGAGAGCAGGCATGGAAGGTTTTTGGCAGCTGCACCTACTCCGTACTAACTGCCTAATGCAGGATCACTTACCACCTCCTATATAGGAGGCTCTAAGTGTTAACTGGGAGCAGGTATCGCATGTTAATCTGAATGCTAATGCATGACCTCCAATACAAAATAGTGGGAACTCCCCCAATAGGTGTGGCCTTAAATTTGCAGCTACTGTGCAATACAATCCTATATTAAGCCACGGTAACTGCAAATTTTACCACAATTTATTAAAAGGGCCTCTTAATGTGCATTAACCTGCAAATGAACTGCATGCATTAAATAGTTCTAACATGCATTAAACAATGTTTTGATTAAAACACACAAAAAATCAGAAAATCATAATGAAAGCCCAAATGAGCAAACATGTTTTGTCTTATGCACATTCCTATTAGATACATTAATCATGTAAAATTATATGTGGACTCTCAATTGATCCTACTTAAGTTTGATAACCCGCATAACTTTAAAAATATAAGAATTGCCATATTGGATGAGACCGAAGGTCCATCAAGCCCAGGATCCTGTTTCTAGTAGTTGCCAATCTAAATCAATCTATTGGTCAACCCAAGTGTATAGCAGATAGATTCCAGGCTGCTTACACACAGGGACAAGAAGTGACTTTCCCCAAGTATAGCTACTTTTATGGACTTTTCCTCCTGGAATCTGTCCAAACCTTTTTTAAACCCAGCCACTCTAAATTTTTTACCACTTCTGCTGTCAACAAATTCCTGAGCTTAATTATGCACTGTGAAAAAATAGTTTCTCCAATTTGCTTTAACCATGCTACTTAATAACTTCATGGAGTATCCCTTAGTGTTTTAAAGAGTACACAACTGATTCACATTTAAATGGATAACTAATCTGTTTAGTTATGTTTCACCAGTGTGGCTGAAAACTAACCTCAGTAAAAATAGTAATCAATAGTACAGTAAAATCATCTGTGATATCCAAAATAAAAACCCCATACACAGCCCCATTTTAGATAGAATGTAGAAACTCAAATTGAGATGTCCAGTTCAGGACATGTCAAATTCCAGTAGTATTTTATAAAAAGGATCTGTAGGCGTAGAGCCTTTTTGAAAATACATGCGGGAATGAATGTGTTTGCACCACGTACATATGGCGAGAGCAACCAATTTTTAACATCTAAGATATCAACAGAGGTAACCTGGCAACAGGTAAGTTGGTATTTGAGAACCCAGACATGTAAGTACATGTGCCGTTTACGGGAACCTACTTGTCTAAATTCTTCCACTTAAGTACAGTGTCCGCATGTCACGGTCATGGCCGTTCCCTTATGTTCAGACCTACTGTTTCTCTGTATCTAGCTCTGTGACCTCTCCAGTCTGCTTTTTCCCTATTGTTGTTCTTCCTGTAAGCGCTTTGGTCTCCCTGCTTCTGCTTCATTTCCTGTTGTTCTTCCTATTAGCCAAGCCTCACTTTGGTGTCCCTGAAGCCAAGCATCTCTTTGGTCTCCCTGCTTCTGCTTCATTTCCTACTTGTGACATCATCAGCCTACTCCTTTATAAGGACCCAGGGAGCTTTTCTACAGGGCCTTTGCAAGAGGTCTCTTAATTTGCCTCTGTGTTACCTGTATAGGTCATATCCCTGCTTGGCTTTGTTCCTGAAGGTCTGTTCTGTGTTTCCCTGAGTCTTGTGTTTCAATGCTTTGTTCTGTTTCTGTGAGTTTGCTTTTGGACCTTGCTCCTGAAGGCCTGGCTCTAGAGCCACACCCTGCCCTTGGTGTCTGTATCTGTTTAACTCTACCCTTGGCTCCTGCTTTTAGTCTAGCCCTGCTTTTGACTCTTGCTATAGTTAAGCTCTGTGTTTAAGCCAAGCTTTGTGTTTAGCCAAGCTCTTTTCCAGTTTCCCCTGTTCTGTTTCTTGTGTGTGTAGTTCTTGTCTGTTAATTCTGAGAGTCTGTAGAAGCCAGCATTGTCCCTAATTACCTCCCTGCTATGCAGCTGGGTCTGCTGCCTCTCAATCTGCCTGGCCTCTCCCTTTACAGCTGTGGATGCTGGTAAGCACATTGCTTCTTTGTTTGTTTGTTTGTTTGTCTTCCCTTAGTCTGCTTAATCCTTTGCCTGCTATGTTTGCTTCCTGGCTCTTGAGCTCTGTTCCTGCTAAGTTCTGTTCCTGTTGTGTGTTTGAGCCAGGTTCTGCCCCTGCTATGTGTTTGAGCTAGTTTCTGTCCCTGCTCTCTGTGAAGCCAAGTCCCTTTCAGACTCCTGTTCCAGTGAAGCCAAGTCCCTTTCAGACTCCTGTTCCAGCCAAGCCAAGCCCATTCCAGAATCCGGTTCCAGTCAAGCCAAGTCCGTTCCAGCATCCGGTTCCACCATTCCAGCATCCAGTTCCAGCCAAGCCAAGTCCGTTCCAGAATCCAGTTCCAGCCAAGCCAAGTCCGTTTCAGCATCCGGTTCCAGCCAAGCCAAGCCCATTCCAGAATCCTATTACAACCAAGCCCGTTCCAGCCAAGCCTGTTTGAGAATCCTGAATCCTGTTCCAGCCAAGCCTGTTTGAGAATCCTGAATTCTGTTCCAGCCAAGCCTGTTAGAGAATTCTGAATCCTGTTCGAGTATTCTGAATCCTGTTCCTGCCTTGTGTATTGTCTTGCTTCTGTTATTCTGTTGCACTTGCCTAGCTCCTGCCCTGTCTTGCCTGTCTAGTTGTGCTTTGTTTTGTCTCTTTCAGTCTAGTCCTGTTTGGATCTAGTTCTTGCCTTGTCCTTGTCTTGCCCTTTTCTGGACCCAGTTTTAATCTACTTCCGTGTGTTGCCTTGTCTTGCATTTCTGGGTCCCAGTCCCATTTTTAATCCAGTTCCAAGTCTTGCCTTGTTCTGTCTGGGTTCCAGTTCTGGCCCCTTTACCTTCTTTTCCTTGCCTCGTCTGGATCCGGTTCTTGTGTTGTCCATTGTGTTTAGTTACCTCTGTCCTGCCTTGTTGAGTCTGTTAGTTTGTCTTAGTCCAGTCTGTTCTGATTCCTGCCTGTGCCAGCCCAGGTGATTTGTCTGCCAAAGATCCGGCTTTGGTCCAAGGGCTCACCATTCCTGACAGTTGTGACACCGCAATTGTTTGACACATTCAATTTTGTTGTTGGGGGGGGGAGGGGAGCACTGGGAGTTTAAGGAGGCAACCATATCTAATCCTTCCTATAGAGCAGTCTTTCCCGGTTCTGGAGTACCCCTTGCCAGTCAGGTTTTTAGGATATCCACAATGAATATGCATGAAAGAGATTTGGATATAATGGAGAAAGTGTATGCAAATCAAGTTCATGCATATTCATTGTGGATAACCTGAAAACTGGACTGAGAAGGGGTAGTCCAGGACTGGACTTGGGAAACATTACTATAGAGCACGGCCCAAAATCAGCACTCATACAAACCTGTATGTACCCGAGAACAGATGTAAATCCCAGTGTGATAACAGATGTGCATTTCTCTCCTGAAATGGAGGCTACATTTCTTGGCTTTACCCTAGTCCTGCCCTAACCCGCCCCCATGCCATAAGCTTGTATTGCATATTTACACACCCCAGCTTTCTAAAATTGGGCTTTCAATGTTTATTTTATGTACACATGTAAATTCCATGAATAGAGCTTCAAAAATAAAGGCCTATGCTATTTTTCCATTGTAGGGCACCAATTACTAAGCTGAAGTAAGGTTTTCCAGATACCATTCAGTAATTTCCCTAAATTAATTTGACAGTAACTGCAGAACTTCTGCGCTAACTGTTGGGATAGTTCCAGCATTTTGTTGTGAAGCTAATACAGAGAGAAAGTCACTACTGTGTGGAAACTGTACAGCAGATAACATGCAATGCAGTTTGTTATACCTCTTGAGGGGGGTGTTAACTGCTCTGCATTAGGGCACTATCACCGCCTCCTTCTGCATTAGCTGTCTAGTGTGAGAATTGCCACATAATGTTAAAGTGCTGCATTAGCTGTCAGCTTGTGGTAATTCCCACCTTAAACAGCTAATGTCGAGGCCCTTTTACAAAGTGGCGGTAGGGCTACCGCATGTGTTGCACATGCCAAATCGACACTACTGCCCGGCAGTAATTTCGAAGTTGGCGTGTGCTGTTTCTCGCGGTAGAACATATTTTTCGATTTTCTGCAGCAGGAGGCATTCCCGGTGGTAATTCGCAGCCTGGCTACACTGGCACACAATGCATGAGTACCATGCGTGTAGCGAGTGAGGCCTTACAGCCAGGTCAATGGATGGTGGTAAAGGCTCAGGCAATAATTAGCCACGCGCTACTTTTAATTTTAGCGCACAGCCATTTACTGCTCCATTAAAAAAGCGCCTTTTTTCCCAGCCGTGGTAAAAAATGGCCCAGCGAGCGCCAAAACACGTACCCACATTACCGCAGGCCACTTTTTACCATTACTTGCTGCTTCCTGAACCTGTTTTCTTGGTTATTGGTTTTGCTCAACTTTTATGCATTTCTAGAAAATGAACTGAAGTTCTTCTTGCTTTCTCCTCAATGATACCTATTGCAATACTTTACTTCCAGTCGCTCTTGTTTCATTGTTTCACAATGTCTATTGTAGGTGGAAGAAAATCACAGTGGATGAGTCAATGGGCTGTCTGGAAGCACTTCAAGGCTTATTTTCCTGTCAAGGTGAACAAATTACTTAATTTATACTGCACAACTTATGTATTTGTACATTTTTAAGATGTGTTGGGAAAATACAATACACTGAAGAAAATCACATTCTAATCAATTAAGAGGACAACTTTTAAGCAATGTTCCTTCATCATTTGAAAATGGACTTGGGAAAAGTAGACACACAAGTTTGCACCTGCTGTTTGTATGAGCACTTTTTCTATGAAAATTACATGTTCCCATTTGGAAATCTAATATACCTCTAAGCACACATTTCACTCCAACCTCACCCCCTAAGAAGGTTCTCTGTTACATGTGGAATTGCAGCAGAAACCTTTTTTAGTTGGGGAAGGGCCAAACAAACTAACCTCTGGCTCTGTTTCCAAACTCCCTAGCTGCTGAAGCTACATGGGGCAAAAAGTTAATTTTGCCATGGTCCCAGTGACCCACCCCATTCTGCTGCCTGTGGGTACAATTTGCATATTAGCTATACTTGTATAACTATACCTAGGTATATGGTGGGCTGTTTTCAAAAATTCCATTTATATGCATAAAATCCCTGTTTTGTAAGGCGAGATGCCTTTGAGAATTGTCCTATAATGGTGGGAGGCAGAAGCCTTCCAAGTTTGCATCCTGTTTGGAAGTGGGCATGTTGTACCTGTTTCCTTACATCTTTCTCTCTTTTTTTTTTTTGTCCTATAAAAGGAATAATTTAATGAAAAAAAATGTCAGATTTTTGCTAAATTCTAACTTTACTGTTCTGGAACCAGAAACAGGATGCCAGCTTTAGCCATGCTGATAAATCATTTCCCTCGTGTCATAGCCTACAATTAACTCTCATATGAAAATGAGTTGGTTGTTTTAATAGAATTTAAAATGTTTGTTTGTTGGATTATATATCACCTTTCTGTGGTACAACCAAAGCAGTTTTACATATTACATACAGATATTCTGCTTCCTTTGTCCCTAGTGAGCTCACAATCTAACTTTTTTTTTAATGTTTCAACAATTTTTATTGATGGTATACTTAAGAGACAAGTATTAGAAGCAATCAACAGCATCAGGAAACACAATGGTATAAACAAAAAAGCTTGTGTAGCAGACAATCCAATCCATCAGTTTCAGTTTTAAATTGAGCCCCAACCCCCTTATCCCACCCCAAAAAGAAGAGCACTCAACCCCCTAACTAGCCTAAGCTAAGGACCAATAACTAACCCCCAACCACCCTTTTCCCCTCATTCTCTCCATCTCGTATTACCTCACCCAGGGCCTGGATTCTGATAGCGCCTGGACTCAGCAATATAATTTTTAATACTTGTTTTTTCAATGGAAAAAAAAAAAAAGAAAACCATATCAATAGTTTATAGTTTATTTAAACTTGCTATATCGCCATTAGCTAACTCACAGATCACAGCAGTTCACAATCTAAAAATCGAATGCATAAGAAAAAATGAAAAGAACTACAATTCCTGATGGGAAAGAGGACAATACATTCAGGGCTCCGTTTACAAAGTGGAGCTACCGATTACCGTGCGCTGAATGCAGAGAAGTCCATGGTAATTGAATGGGCTTCTTCATATTCAACGCGCCGCTAATCGGTAGTGCTGATTTGTTAAAGGAGCCATCAGTTAGACTCATTCAAGTACTTAAAGCTTGGTAATAGGAGCAATGGTGACAGAAGTGGAGAAAACTCTAAGCAGAGTCAAAAGCTTGATGAAAGAGCCAGGCCTTCAAGGCAGATTTGAATTTCTTGAAGGACACTTCTGCCTGGATATGCAGAGGTAAAGAATTCCAGAAAGAGGGAGCAGCAAAGAAGAAGGTGTAGAGTGGATTCCAGTTGGGCAAACCTTGGACTAGGGATACACAAATGATGATCATTAATAGAACGAAATAGTCTAACCAGGGAGTAAATTGGATAATTAAAGGGGGATGCCCAATCGAAGTACCTTGAAAGCAAGCATAAGGGTTTTGAAAATAATTTGTTTCTCAACAGGCAACCAATGAAGTTTGATAAATAAAGGGGAGACATGATCAATTTTCTGTGCGTGACATAACAGTAATAGCTGTGTTTTGGAGTGATTGCAGTTTTAATTTAGATTGGGTTCATCCCAGGTAGACTATATTGCAGTAGTCCAATCTGGTAATAAGAGAGTGAAATGTCTTGTGATCAAAATATCTTCTGATGGACTGAAGCTGACGATGTATGAAAAAATTGTTTTTCAAAGATTAGAAATTTGTAAGGAATCAAGAATGATAAGAAAAGAATCTACAGGCGAAATAGTATTTCCAAGTAAAGTAATAGAAAGGGTTGGGGTAGAACAACCACCAGTGAACAAGCAGGCCACTGTTTTTTCTTTATTGAGAACTAACTTATGTTCACTAAGCCAGTGTATGAGACAAGATCCAGATCATTTTTAAGGGGTCCAATAGAAGGAGTGTAAGAATTGGTAACATAGATTAGAAGAATATCATCAGCATAAAAGTGGAAAAAAATATCTGTCGACTGAACAGGACTTATGAACAGATTGAAAAGAAGAGGGGATAAAATTGAATGAACTGCTTTTAGCTATTGTTCAATACTGATGGCAGGTTTTTGGGCTTTGCTACAAGTATTAATTGCATTCTTCACTGTATCCTTCTAGTTCTTGTACAGTGAGCAGTTGGTTAACATGAATCCTTAGCTCATTTTCCCTTCTTTGTTAAATTGTCTTGGTGGAGTACTGATGTATTTATGTAAGGGATGATGAAGAAGACCGAAAATACTATAATGCTTTTGTATCGCTCCATGGTGCAACCGCACCTTGAGTATTGCGTTCAGTTTTGGTTACAATATCTCAACAAAAATATAGTGGCATTAGAAAAGGTTCAAAGAAGAGTGACCAAAATGATAAAGGGGATGGAACTTCTCTCATATGAGGAAAGGCTAAAGAGGTTTGTGCTCTTCAACTTGGAAAAGAGATGGATGAGGGGAAATGTGATTGAAGTCTACAAAATCCTGAGTGGTGTAGAACAAGTAGAAGTAAATCAATTTTTTTACTCACTCCAAAAGTACAAAGACTAGGGGACACTCGAGGAAGTTACATGGAAATACTTTTAAAACAAATAGGAGGAAATATTTTTTCACTCAACGAATAGTTAAGCTCTGGAACTCATTGCCGGAGGATGTGGTAACAGTGGTTAGCATATTTGGGTTTAAAAAAGGTTTGGACAAATTCCTGGAGGAAAAGTCCATAGTCCGTTATTGAGACAGACATGGGAAAACAACTGCTTGCCCTGGGATTGGTAGCATGGAATGTTGCTGCTAATTGGCCAGGTACTTGTGACCTGGTTTGGCCACTGTTTGGAAAACAGGATACTGGGCTAGATGGACCATTGGTCTGACCCAGTATGGCTACTCTTATGTTCTTATGCTATGAGGTTGGTAATATATATAGCTTTTTAGCTTCATTTTAATTTTAATTACGTTTCTGCTGTTTTTTGTTTGTTGTAATAAGGACTATATGAAATGTATTATTTTTAATCAGTGACTATAACTTTGGAAGTGCTTTACATCAATGCATTTACAAATAAAAAATAGCAATTCAAAATAAATTAACATACATATGAGCAATATGCATACAAATAGAATAACAGAGCAATGAAAGAAAAACAATAAAAATAATAAAATATTTTTAAAACAAAAGAACATTTTTATAACCATCATATTCAAGGTGGGAGGTCTTCAATTAACAGAAAACAATCAACCAAGTTTTCCATTTGCAGCACTATGTCACAAGAGCCACTCATCTAGCAATGTAAGTCATGCTGTAATTTCTAGTAAAGCCAAGACTTATGCCTCATGAAACGCACGGAAGATGGTTGGGTTTAGCTACCTAAGGGGGGGGTCTGGCGTAAGGGTGTACCTTGATACAGCAATTGTGAAACATGCGTCATGTCGGAACAATATCCCCTAGCCGACTTCTTCTTTCAACTCAGATGAGTATACTTTTCTATGAAGTTTTTTGAAATGGAATTTATTTATATTGATAAAAAGTTAACCAGTGACTATTTATTTATTTATGCATTCTTATATCCCACTATTTTCCAAAAACAAATTTCGGTTCAAAGTGGCTTATAATTTACAATTAGTTGAAGTTACAGTTGTGTTTTTTCAGTTAGAAAGTGGTGTAGACCATCTTTAGCTTATGCCTTCAGTTATAGAATTTTTGGAAAAGGTAGGTCTTCAATTCTTTTCTGAATTGTAGATAATTTGATATGCTTCTTGCAGCCTTGGGTATTGAGTTCCACCATTTGGAGCCCAGATAGCTGAATCTGGCTGTGTAGATGGTTTTGTAAATTGTTTCTGCAGTTGGATAGGTGAAGTAGGTAGCCTCTGGTTTCTGGGCTTGCATTTCTTAGGGATAATTCGATTAGATCTAGCATATATTCTGGAGACATTTCAAATAGTATTTTGTAAATGAGGGTGCTAATTTTGAAGAATAATCTTGTCTTGATTGGCAGTCAGTGTAGCATTTCAAGCAGTGGGATTGCTCTTTAGTATTTTGACTTTTTAAATATCAGTCTTGCTGCTATGTGTCCCGTCCTGGGCTCTTACCTGGCGGCCCGCAGTAGGGGGCGAGGACCAACGGAGGCCGCGGGATCCGGGACGGCGAGGACGAGCCGCCGACGGGGCCGGCGATCCGCTGGAGCAAGCGCCGGCCTCGGAGAAGGAGATACGCCGGTCAAGATGGCGGCGCCGGCGTCGTCGTCCTCGCTGGAGCGGACCAGCGAGCCAGCCCCGCCTACTCGCGCCGGATTGGCGCATCGACAAGGAGATCCTGCCCGCCGGGCAGGCTGGCCAATCCAGGCCCCCTTGGCCTGCCTGGGCCAGGGGGATTGGCTCCAGCTGCTGGAAGGGGAAGGACGGGCAGGGGATTTAAACCATGAAACGGAAGGAGTCCAGTGCTTCCGTTTCGTTCGTCAAAAGCCCACACAGTGGATCAGAGTCTGTGTCCTTTCCTGCGTTAGCCGTCCTTGCTAGCCACCTTCAGAGACTGTGTCTTCTTCAGCTAGCCGTCCTTGCTATCCACCTTCAGAGACTGGGTCTTCTTCAGCTAGCCGTCCTTGCTATCCACCTTCAGAGACTGGGTCTTCTTCAGCTAGCCGTCCTTGCTAGCCACCTTCAGAGACTGTGTCTTCTTCAGCTAGCCGTCCTTGCTAGCCACCTTCAGAGACTGTGTCTTCTTCAGCTAGCCGTCCTTGCTAGCCACCTTCAGAGACTGTGTTTTCTTCAGCTAGCCGTCCTTGCTAGCCACCTTCAGAGACTGTGCCTTCTTCAGCTAGCCGTCCTTGCTAGCCACCTTCAGAGACTGTGTCTTCTTCAGCTAGCCGTCCTTGCTAGCCACCTTCAGAGACTGGGTCTTCTTCAGCTAGCCGTCCTTGCTAGCCACCTTCAGAGACTGTGTCTTCTTCAGCTAGCCGCCCTTGCTAGCCACCTCCAGAGACTGCGTTCCTCTTCCAGCTAGCCCTCCCTGCTGGCCCCTTGCAGAGACTGTGTCCTTTCCTGCGCTAGCCGTCCTTGCTAGCTGCCCTCTAGAGACTGAGTTGCTGACTACCAGCCAAGCCGACCGTCACCCCGCGGTTCCAGCAGTCCTGCTGACCGCCTGCAGCTGAGGGCTCAACCCTCGGTGAACGGCGGTCACCGCGGGTGAAGATTCGGGGTGCGCGGCGGTCCTCGGAGGTCTTACCAGGCCTCCGGGAACCTAAGGGCTCACCAACAACCACCACAGGACAGGAAACGGAAGCCATGAGCTTGCCTACGCAGCCCGATCTACGGGACCTGGCTAAGGTACTTCAGCAGCAGCAGGAGCAGCTGAACGCCCTGTCGGGGGCGCTCCAAAACGTATGCTCTCAACTTTCTATGCTTCAGGTACAGAACCAGGCCGCTGCGGTCCAGGGGGCCGCAGCGGCTCCCCGTTCGGGAGGGTTCCGCACGGGACCTCGGTTCCCTGAGCCGGCACGATATAATGGGGCCCCCGGAGGTTGCCGGGGGTTCCTCAATCAGTGCAACTTGGCCTTCCGGATGCAACCGGAGACCTTTGCTTCGGATCAAAGTAAAGTGGGATATATAATGGGCCTTTGTGAAGGGAAGGCCCTGGCCTGGGTGGCCCCACTTAACGAGCAACAGGACCCCATCTTGGATTACTATAGTGAATTTCAGCGCCGGTTCCGTATGGTGTTCGACCTTCCTGGGAGACCATCTTCCGTGGCATTGGAACTGCTGCGAATTCATCAGGGTGAGGGAACGGTGGCCGATTATGCCATTCGTTTCCGGACTTTAGCCACGGAGCTCCGTTGGAACCCGGAGTCCTTAATGGCTATCTTTACGGAAGGCTTACAAGAACGAATCAAGGACGAGTTGGCCGGGCGAGAGGTCCCAGGCCAACTGGACGCTCTGATTTCGCTCTGTATCCGCGTAGATACCCGGTTCCAGGAGCGAGCAAGAGCCCGGGCGGAACGGCAGAAGTGGGCACGGGGAACGTCCCGGACTACTAAGAGGCCGTCTCCTCGCCGTGGGAACCGGGACTCCAAGGAGAATGGGGAGGAGCCGATGGTGATGGGCCGTCAACGACTGGCCTCGTCCAACAGGAAAAAACGCTTGTGGGACGGACTGTGCCTCTATTGTGGTGAGGCCGGACATTTTATTCGAGCCTGCCCCTCCCGGGCGGGAAACGTCTCCCCCAAGGCACCTTGAGGGGAGGGGTCTTGGGGCATGCCGCTCCCCTACCAGATTCCTTGATCACACTGCCAGTAATTCTACGGTGGCACGAGACCACTATCCAGACCCGGGCCCTGGTGGACTCTGGTTCGGGGGGCAACTTCATCGGGTATGAACTGCTACAACAGATGGGCTGGCCCACGCTCCCGCGGCGTCCGGCGCTGCAAATCACCTCCATCCAGGGAACTACATTACCGCAGCCGGTCAAGGAGATCACCTCCTTTTTGATCTTGCAGGTGGGGGAGGATCACCGGGAGGAAATCCAATTCCTAGTACTATCCCGGACCATTCATCCAGTGGTTCTGGGATTGCCCTGGCTACGGAGTCATAGCCCTGTTATTGACTGGACCAAGGGAGGTATCCAAGCTTGGGGTAATTCCTGTCGAGAGAACTGTTGTAAGGGCCGGACCGACAGCTGCCCCGCATTTACTAGTATGCCCGGGGGGGCGCGGATGGAGTTGGGCTCCCTGCCCATGGACTATAGGGACTTTGCAGATGTGTTTTGTCCAGTGGAGGCGGAAGTTCTACCGCCTCATCGGTCGTTTGACTGCGCCATTAACTTGATGGCAGATACCATGCCACCGCGGGGCCGACTGTATACCCTGTCCCGAGGGGAGTCCAAGGCTATGCAGGAGTATATCCGGGAGAATCTGCGAAGAGGCTTCATCCGGCCCTCTACGTCCCCGGCCGGGGCCGGGTTCTTTTTTGTTAATAAGAATGATGGCTCCTTGAGGCCCTGTATCGATTATCGGGGGTTAAATGTCATCACGGTAAAGGATCGCTTTCCTCTACCGCTCATTCCCGAACTCTTTGACAGGCTGCAAGGAGCCCAGATGTTTACCAAGTTGGACTTATGGGGGGCCTACAACTTAGTGTGGATCCGGCGAGGGGACGAATGGAAGACGGCCTTTAACACCCACGAGGGACATTTCGAGTATCGGGTGATGCCATTTGGCCTATGTAATGCCCCTGCGGTGTTTCAGCGACTTATTAATTATGTGCTCGAAGATTTGCTGAACTCCACGGTAATTGTGTATCTGGACGACATCTTGGTGTTTTCCCAAAACCCCGCGGAACATGTGGGTCATGTTCGCGCAGTGCTGCAGCGGTTACGACAATACCGCCTGTTTGCTAAACTCAGCAAGTGCGCTTTTCATCAGAAGTCGTTACCATTTTTGGGACACATTCTGTTACCCGGGGGGCTACAGATGGAACCGGACAAACTCCGGGCAATTCAAGAATGGCCACAACCGCTGGGATTGAAAGCACTGCAACGTTTTTTAGGATTCGCGAATTACTATCGTCAGTTTATTCCCCAGTATTCACAACTGACGGCGCCGTTGACAGCGCTCACTAGAAAGAACGCGAGGGTCCGGGACTGGCCGCACGAGGCGCAGGTGGCTTTTCGCCAGGTAAAGGAGGCATTCAACTCAGCGTCCATTTTACTAGCCCCGGATCCAGACAAACCCTTTATAGTGGAAGTGGATGCGTCTGCGTTGGGAGCCGGGGCGGTCCTCTCACAGGTGAATTCTAAGGGCCAGCGTCAGCCGTGCTCTTTCTTCTCTCATAGATTCTCCCCGGCGGAATGTAATTACACAGTAGGGGACAGAGAGCTCTTGGCTTTGAAATTAGCCCTGCAGGAATGGAGACATCTGCTGGAGGGAGCAGAACATCGATTCACAGTAATCACTGACCACAAGAATCTACTGTATTTACAAGAGGCTCAACGGCTCAATCCCCGACAAGCCCGGTGGTCATTGTTTTTTGCCCAATTTCATTTTCAATTAGTTTTTCGGGCGGCTGCTCAAAATACCCCTGCGGACTCCCTCTCCAGAGCATTTGAGGTTCCAGAGGAGACTAAGGAGACCCATGCCATGTTGGATCCGGCATGCCTCAGCGCGGCCGTGGGGGAGGTGGCTCCTACTAGAGAACTAGTGCCAGCCGCCGAACAAGCGAAGGTAATGCAATGGGGGCATTCGTCCAGATGGGCGGGACATTTTGGGTATCAGAAGACTCTGCATCTCATTACCAGGCAGTATCAATGGCCTCAGATGAGGCGGGACATTCTTCAATTTGTCACCACCTGCCCTGTGTGCGCCCGGACCAAACCGGTGATCGGGGCCCCCATGGGGAAGCTACAACCACTGCCCGTACCGACGGGACCCTGGACGGAGCTTTCCATGGATTTTATCACCGACCTCCCCAGTTCCCGGGGACATACGGTGATTTGGGTGGTAATTGACCGTTTTTCCCGAATGGCCCATTTCGTTCCCTTGCCAGGACTCCCTTCGGCGGTCGCATTAGCTCAACTCTTCATTCAACACATTTTTCGACTTCATGGGCTGCCTCTTCGGATTATTAGTGACCGAGGCCCCCAATTCACCTCGCATTTCTGGAGGGCCTTGTGTACTGCATTGGGGGTGAAGACCCATTTCTCATCAGCATACCATCCCCAAACCAATGGCATGGTCGAGAGGACGAACCAAACGTTAAAAGGGTTCCTACGAGCATTCGTCAACAAACGCCAAGATAACTGGGTCTCCCTACTCCCTTGGGCCGAGTTTGCATATAATCACAGTGTCCACTCGACCTCGGGAGACTCTCCATTCTTCTTGGTGTATGGACGACATCCTCGACTTCCAGCACCTTTCCCGTCTGGATCTCCGACCCCCAGGGTTAATGAAACTCTGGAAGATCTGCAAAGAGTCTGGGAAACGGCCCGAGAACAACTGCAGAAGGCAGCCACCAAATGCAAGACCTTTGCAGATCGGCATCGGAAAACCGCTCCCGTCTTGCAACCAGGGCAGAAGGTATGGTTAAGCACGAAATACCTCCGGCTTCGGGTGCCCTCCCGTAGATTGGGACCTCGGTACATTGGACCCTTTGCAATCCAATCCCGAATTGGAGCTGTGACATATCGATTGCGGCTACCGAGTACTCTGCGGGTGCATAACGCTTTCCATATTTCCTTATTGAAGAGTTTTCGAGGGTCTCGATGGCATCCTCAACGGCAGGAAACCGAAGATCTAGACGCAGATCCCGATCCAGAGTTTGAAGTGGATGAGGTCCTGGATGCAAAAAGACAGCGAGGAAAGCTATATTACTTATTGTCCTGGAAAAATTTTGGCCCCGAAGACAACTCCTGGGAACCCGCTGCGAATGTACATGCTCCAGAATTGGTCAAAGCCTTCCACGCCCGGCATCCTTCCAAACCCGGGCCCAGGGAAAAGGGGGCATCCGGGGAGGATACTGTCCCGTCCCAGGCTCTTACCTGGCGGCCCGCAGTAGGGGGCGAGGACCAATGGAGGCCGCGGGATCCGGGGTGGCGAGGACGAGCCGCCGACGGGGCCGGCGCGGCCGCGGGCCGCTCCGAGGCCGGCGATCCGCTGGAGCAAGCGCCGGCCTCGGAGAAGGAGATACGCTGGCCAAGATGGCGGCGCCGGCGTCGTTGTCCTCCTCGCTGGAGCGGACCAGCGAGCCAGCCCCGCCTACTCGCGCCGGATTGGCGCATTGACAAGGAGACCCCGCCCGCCGGGCAGGCTGGCCAATCCAGGCCCCCTTGGCCTGCCTGGGCCAGGGGGATTGGCTCCAGCTGCTGGAAGGGGAAGGACGGGCGGGGGATTTAAACCACGAAACGGAAGGAGTCCAGTGCTTCCGTTTCGTTCGTCAGAAACCCACACAGTGGATCAGAGACTGTGTCCTTTCCTGCGCTAGCCGTCCTTGCTAGCCACCTTCAGAGACTGTGTCTTCTTCAGCTAGCCGTCCTTGCTAGCCACCTTCAGAGACTGGGTCTTCTTCAGCTAGCCGTCCTTGCTAGCCACCTTCAGAGACTGTGCCTTCTTCAGCTAGCCGTCCTTGCTAGCCACCTTCAGAGACTGTGTCTTCTTCAGCTAGCCATCCTTGCTAGCCACCTTCAGAGACTGGGTCTTCTTCAGCTAGCCGTCCTTGCTAGCCACCTTCAGAGACTGTGTCTTCTTCAGCTAGCCGTCCTTGCTAGCCACCTTCAGAGACTGTGCCTTCTTCAGCTAGCCGTCCTTGCTAGCCACCTTCAGAGACTGTGCCTTCTTCAGCTAGCCGTCCTTGCTAGCCACCTTCAGAGACTGGGTCTTCTTCAGCTAGCCGTCCTTGCTAGCCACCTTCAGAGACTGTGCCTTCTTCAGCTAGCCGTCCTTGCTAGCCAGCTTCAGAGACTGTGTCTTCTTCAGCTAGCCATCCTTGCTAGCCACCTTCAGAGACTGGGTCTTCTTCAGCTAGCCATCCTTGCTAGCCACCTTCAGAGACTGTGTCTTCTTCAGCTAGCCGTCCTTGCTAGCCACCTTCAGAGACTGTGCCTTCTTCAGCTAGCCGTCCTTGCTAGCCACCTTCAGAGACTGTGCCTTCTTCAGCTAGCCGTCCTTGCTAGCCACCTTCAGAGACTGTGTCTTCTTCAGCTAGCCGTCCTTGCTAGCCACCTTCGGAGTCTGTGTCCTCTTCAAGCTAGCCGTCCTTGCTAGCCACCTTCGGAGTCTGTGTCCTCTTCAAGCTAGCCGCCCTTGCTAGCCACCTTCGGAGTCCGCGTCCTCTTCAAGCTAGCCGCCCTTGCTAGCCACCTCCAGAGACTGCGTTCCTCTTCCAGCTAGCCCTCCCTGCTGGACCCTTGCAGAGACTGTGTCCTTTCCTGCGCTAGCCGTCCTTGCTAGCTGCCCTCTAGAGACTGAGTTGCTGACTACCAGCCAAGCCGACCGTCACCCCGCGGTTCCAGCAGTCCTGCTGACCGCCTGCAGCTGAGGGCTCAACCCTCGGTGAACGGCGGTTGCCGCGGGTGAAGATTCGGGGTGCGTGGCGGTCCTCGGAGGTCTTACCAGGCCTCCGGGAACCTAAGGGCTCACCAACAACCACCACAGGACACTATGTTTTGGATGGTTTGCAATGATTTTGTTGTGGTTTCTTTGTTTCCTGCATATGCTGCGTTACAAAAGTCTAGTTTAGACAGCATCATCGATTGCACTGTTGGTCAAAATGATTGTTGTGTAGGCCCGTCCCTTGCCCCTGGGGAGGGGAAAACACTTCAGCCCTAGTGGCTGGAATAAGAGAGACAATCAGACTTAGATTTGGCGTAACCAGTAAAAGTCTTTATTGGTGTTTCTCTAAGCCAATACATAATAATTGTTCTCTCTGGAGCAGGTTGTCACACAGAAAAGCCAGATGTAAAGACTGAATAACAAAATCTGCTTAGCAAAACTTTCTCAGTTTTCATTTATATACTGTTATAAATGTCATTTCTCCTAAATCATGTGATTTCTCCTAATCTAACTTGTGTTCATATATGGATTTTCCTGTTTCCTTCCATTACACAATATAGTAATATTCTGTTATTTTTTATATGTATACAAAAATGGCAATTTCCTCTATTCTACCATCCTCTCCTGCTTGTGTTCATATGTACACTTAGTGGCCATTGGCTAATCCCTTATCTGTAATGCGTGATCCCAGCAAACAAACAAGTAGTATGAAACACCTGGCATGGAGGAGTGGCCTAGTGGTTAGGGTGGTGGACTTTGGTCCTGGGGAACTGAGGAGCTGAGTTTGATTCCCACTTCAGGCACAGGCAGCTCCTTGTGACTCTGGGCAAGTCACTTAACCCTCCATTGCCCCAAGTACAAATAAGTACCTGTATACAATATGTAAGCCACATTGAGCATGCCATGAGTGGGAAAGCGCGGGGTACAAATGTAACAAAAATATAAAATAAATCCTTTTCTCTGAACACATATTTCAGTTGGAACATCTTGTCATTTAAATCTTTACAGTTGTACGAGTTGACCTTGTTTTGACTACCCACCATTTAGCCTTTTCACAAGACTTGAAATCTGTTGGACAGAGCAACTGTCAGCCTTAATGTCAAAAATTCCATCATCAAATCTTTCAGCAGCTATCCTGGAAGGTCAGCTGTTTGAGAAAAATGTAAAGCAGCTCCTCCTTACTTTTATTTTTACATATATATATTTTAAGATTTTAGTTCATTGTTTTTCATCATTTTTGGCCATGTTTTGGGACATCCAAGCAACTGCAGGAGTCATGGAATTCCCATCTTAGACATTTGTTATAGATAGTTTCCTACCTTATCAAGCCATTTGTAAATTGCTGTACATGTGGAATTGTTTAGTTTTCAAGTGGTATAAGGATTACATCCAGCATGAAAACCTCAGAGAAATCACCACATGCAGATTATGACAGGATGAGACCTAGTAAGTATTGAATGGAACAGCCCAGACGAATGACATTTCTGTGCAGCTGCAGCTGGCAAGAGAAACAGCAGCTGTGTGTCCCACAAGTGGGTGGGAGGGGGGTTCTTAACCCCCATTTCTGGTTCCAGTATAAGTTTTATAGTATCATATAGAAGTTCTATTGAAATTAATACATGTATTAATGAAATGATTTTTTAACTCATTGTTAGCAGCCTTTTAACTTTCTCATTCACATTTAGAGCCAGATTCATCAGGGGTCTTTCCCCATAGACAGAGACTGGAAGAAAATCCTCTGTGAATCAAGCTCTTTGTGTTACTTTACTCTCTTGCACTGTCTTCACGATGCACCACTCTCCACCAGGCAGAAACAGTGAAACTTTCAAAAGGATAACTGCACTAAGGGCAACAGCTTACACTGTTCCTCTTATATTTCTTTAGGAGCTCTTTAGTCATATAAGGAACCATTTATGAAATACAGTTTTACAGTGAACAAAACTGTATACTTTCTGTAATTCTATCCTTATCTAGCATTCAAATAAGTGGGGAAAGCATGCAGGGGCATGGCTTTAGGAATGCCTTCCTACATAAATATATGGAAGGAGGTGATGGGGTTCTTAGATTACATATTGAATATTTGCTTCCGTATGAGAACAGCTTGGGAAGCACAGTTTTCTGTGTGTAAGCCCTACATAAAATTGTAATACTTATGAAAGAAAGTTGGAGGACACAGAATTTTGCAAGCACTCCAATACAAAAATTTAGTTTAGCTAGCTCCTCATGAACATAGTTCTCTGAAAATTGTTTACCATGCTTCCATTCCTATTTGCATTTGTCTTCTGCAGTCCTACTCCCGGTTCTTCATCTGTGAACACAGAACATATATTTATTAAACAATTCCGCCTTATCCTTATCAGCTTCTACATATTCCTCCCCTTCATCTTTGAGTCTCACAATGCCACTTTTGCACTTCCTCCTATCACTAACATATCTAAAAAAAGATTGTCTTGTTCCCCGATTTTATCATATTGGTTATTTTCCCTTCTATTTGCATCTTTGCTTTCCTGACTACTTTATCAGCTTCTCTTATCTTTTCCAGATATTAGATACTAAAACTATGTTATCTCAGGACCTGCAATTTATTGGATTACAGAAACCTCACTATCCTCTATTTTAGAAGTGTTTCCATTAATGTACTCACACCTAGAAGTAGGGAGATCATGGATTCTTTCCAAAAGAACTGTTCCAGTAATTGGTATGGAGCCCATGTGGGATGGGGCCATACTAGACTTGGTACTTACAAATGAGGAGAGTGCTTCTGATGTTATAGTGGGTAATCATCTCGCATCCATTGATAACCGGATGGTGTGGTTCATTATTAAGACATAAATAAAGAAAGTTTATTCAAAAGTGAAGATTCTAGACTTCAAAAGAACTAACTTTGTTAAGATGGGGTACATCTGAAAGAGTTTTAGCTGGATAGGAATATCTGAGGGAAGTAGAAAAGCAGTAGTCAAACTGAAAGGAGCTATTATAAGGGCAACAAACCTTTTTGTAAGGAAAGTAAATAAGTAAGAGGAAAATGAGGCCACTTTGGCTCACAAAAGTAATATCTGAAATTGTAAGGAAAGAGAGGTGAATGAGGTTAGGTTTCATAAACTATAAGAGATTACAGAAAGAAGACACGCAACACTACCTGGAAAAGCTAAGAGAATCTGGTAAAGTAGTCAGGAAAGCAAAAAAAACAGATGGAAGAAAAAATAGCCAATATTATAAAATGGGGGGACAAGACATTTTTTTTTTAGTTATGTGGTACTTCCTCCTATCATTAAAAGTGTCATTGTGAGGCTCAAGGAGGGAACAATATGTAGAAGATAAGGATAAGATTGAATTGCTTAATAAATATATTTGTTCTGTGTTCACAGATGAAGGGTCTGGAGTAGGACCACAGAAGACAAACACTAATATGAATGGATGTGTGATAGATCTTGAATGATTTTCAGAAGACTGTGTTCGTGAGGAGCTAGCTAAACTAAAGAGAGACAAAGCAATAGGGCCAAATGGGACTCATCCAAGGGTACTAAAAGAACTTATGGGACTTCTAGCAGTACTGCTGTCTGACTTCTTCAATAAACAGCATCATGGATATATTAAAAAAAAAAAAGCCTGAGCATTTGAGAATTTGTATTGATCTAAATTTTCTAGACCTTGCACTGAAGAAATCTCACTATATCATGACAACACTTGAAGATGTCTTATGCAAGCTGCTCAATGCTCACTTGTTTATGCATGTTCTGTATTCCTGTAAAGTAAATTAGATGAAAAAAGCATTCGCATGGCCACATTCTGGACCCTAGAAGCAGAAAAAAGTGGCTCAAATTAATGTTTGGTGTTTCTGTAACAATAGGAGGTCAATATTCAGCTGGTGATAGTGAGCATTTTGATGACTGTTGTTGGCGTTATTCCTGTATATTAAATGCCAGGCCACGTCCAGACTTCTACATTGAATATCCGGTTTATGAGGAGCCAGCTAATGCAGAGTGTGAAGGGGTCCCTCCGCTCCTCTCAGGAAAACTCTGGCCTCCAGCCCAAGTTTTCTATATGATATTCCACTTAGGTACAACTTCCTGTAATCCTCCAGGTGTACCCTCTGACCTGAGGTACGTCAGCAGTACTATTCCAGCACAGCTCCCGCGATATCAGCCAGGGAAATTACCCCAGCAGTTTCAAGAATGCAGTCCCAAAATCAAACAGTTTAGAAAAAGTAGTTTTTAGTAATGCAGTTCCAAAATCTCCACAGCTTCAAAAATGCAGTTCATAAACCAACAGAACATGAATCTCAGCAGTCCCAATGATGCAATTTAAAATAAGTAATCCCTAAAGCAAAAAACGTTCCACAAAGAAAAACAAGCAGTTCAAATAAAACAAGCACTTCCAAACAGGCAGTTCAAACAAGCAGTTTAGAAATCCCATCAGCAGTTCAGAGGCAGAGAGCTCCCAGGGGTCCCCTCCCTCTTCTGGCCAGCTCTATCTCCTGGCTTCCTCCCACTTGACCCCATCGTTGCCTGGCTCCTCCACGATAGCCACTGCCTTCCCTTGTTTACCAAGACCCCACACCCAGCGGTTACCTGCTGTCTGAACCTTTTACTTTTGGATCTTGCCAGAGCTGCAATCTCCATCGGCACCTCTTGCCTCACTTTTTCCTCCTTTTCTTCCCCCTTCCATTCCATGGGCTCCTTGCCCCACCCATTCCCCCAGCTGATCCTCCTCCCCCTGATTAGCTCTGCTTAGAGGCTCCCCGTCCATTCCTGGCCTCCCCTCCGTGTCTTGGGTTTCACCTTTACCTGCCTTTCCCTTGGGCTGCTGGGATAGGAAGTCTTTGATTCTGTTGTAAGACTTCCTCAAGGGCTGCTGGGAATCGTAGTTTTTACCCTGCCTCCAGCCCTCTGGGGAAAAGATCTATGCTTTCTCCTGACATGTGGAACTCCCTGAGCTAAGAATCTGGGTTGTCCCCTCCTCTGGGCCTTATCTTCTCCGCCGGTAACCCCCTCTCTGTTCCCTTATCCCCTTCTTCACATACTCCCCCCTTAAGCGCTCGCCCCTTCCTTGGCCCCTTTCCTCCTGGCCGGGTTCCTCCATCCGTGATAAAGCATCCACATTTCCCATTCGCCTACCCGGGCGATGCTACACCGAGTAACGGAAGGGCTGTAGTACCAGGTACCACCGCATTAAACGGGTATTGCTATTTTTCATTTGGCTAAGCCACTTCAGGGGCGCATGGCCCGTTACTAGTTTAAATTCCCGCCCCTCTAAATAGACCTAGCAGCCTTGGACCGCCCACCGGATAGCTAGACATTCTTTCTCAATGGTTGAATAATTAGTCTCATGAGGCAGTAGCTTCCTACTCAGGTACAGTATTGGATGTTCTTCCCCTTGATGTTCCTGAGACAACACCGCTCCTAGCCCTACCCCTGAAGCATCCGTTTGCAAGACAAAGGCTTTAGAGAAATCAACTGCTTTCAACATTGGCTCCTAACACAAGGCTTTTTTCAAGACATCCAAGGCCTGTTTCTCCTTCCATCCCCACCTCAACTGGTGCGGGTTTCTACTCTTCAGGGGGGGTGGCAGGGTGGAAAAGTGGGGAATGAACCTTTGATAATACCCAGTAAGTCCTAAAAAACCCCTCAACTTTTTTTTGTACCGGGTTGGGGAAACTCCTGTATACTTTTGACCTTATCTAAAAGTGGTCGCACCTCCCCTTGACCCACCCTATAGCATAGGTATTTCACCTGACGCTGGGCAAAGTGACAATTTTGGGGGTTCAGCATTAACCCGGCTTCCATAAAGGACCTCAGGACTGCCCGGACCCATGCCACATGGGTTCCACAGTCCTTACTGTGAATTACCACATCATCCGTGTAGGCTGCGGCGTAGGTTTGATGGGGTCTTAGCACCCGGTCCAGCAAGCACTGGCAACTAGCCACCGCCAAGTTTAATCCGAAAGGTAATCGGGTAAACTGGTAGAGCCCTAGGGCAAGCCTCTTTTGAAAGGGGTATCTGCCAATACCCCTTGGTCAAGTCCAGGGTAGTGAAGAAACGGGCCGAACCCAGCCTATCCAATAGCTCATCTATATGAGGCATAGGATAGGCATTATTATTATTATTTATTGCATTTGTACCCCACATTATCCCACCTATTTGCAGGCTCAATGTGGCTTACAGGGTGTTGTTATGACATCGTCATGACAGGATCTAGATACAATCAATATTAAGCAGAAGATGGAAGAGGGATAAGAGAAGGAAGGGTTATGTAGGGTTGTGTGGGGTGTGTTTTAATTCTTAGGTGGGTTGGGTGGTGATAGTGTCATTAAGGGTTCATTTTGTAGGCTTTGTTGAAGAGATATGTCTTCAAGGATTTGCGAAAGTTGGTTAGATTGTCCATGGTTTTCATGGCTGTGGGCAGTGCGTTCCATAGCTGTGTAAGCGGAGATAAGGAGGGCAAAAAAGGACTTTGAGAAGAAATTAGCGTTGGAAGCAAAAATACATAGTAAAAACTTTTTTAGATACATTAAAAGCAGGAAACCGGCCAAAGAGTCGGTTGGGCCGCTGGACGAAAATGGTGTTAAAGGGGCGATCAAGGAGGACAAAGCCGTAGCGGAGAAATTAAACGAATTCTTTGCTTCGGTCTTCACCGAGGAGGATTTGGGGGGGACACCGGTGCCGGAAAGAATATTTGAAGCGGGGGAATCGGAGAAACTAAACAAATTCTCTGTAACCTTGGAGGATGTAATGGGTCAGTTCAGCAAGCTGAAGAGTAGTAAATCACCGGGACCTGATGGTATTCATCCCAGAGTATTAATAGAACTAAAAAATGAACTTGCGGAGCTACTGTTAGAAATATGCAATCTGTCCCTAAAATCGAGTGTAATACCGGAAGACTGGAGGGTAGCCAATGTTACTCCGATTTTTAAGAAGGGTTCCAGAGGAGATCCGGGAAATTATAGACCGGTGAGTCTGACGTCGGTGCCGGGCAAGATGGTGGAGGCTATTATTAAGAATAAAATTGCAGAGCATATACAAAAACATGGACTGATGAGACAAAGTCAGCACGGATTTAGTGAAGGGAAGTCTTGCCTCACCAATCTAATGCATTTTTTTGAGGGGGTAAGCAAACATGTGGACAATGGGGAGCCGGTTGATATTGTATATCTGGATTTTCAGAAGGCGTTTGACAAAGTGCCGCACGAAAGACTCCTGAAGAAATTGCAGAGTCATGGAATCGGAGGTAGGGTATTATTATGGATTAAGAACTGGTTGAAAGATAGGAAGCAGAGAGTAGGATTGCGTGGCCAGTATTCTCAGTGGAGGAGGGTAGTTAGTGGGGTCCCGCAGGGGTCTGTGCTGGGTCCGTTGCTTTTTAATGTATTTATAAATGACCTAGAGATGGGAATAACTAGTGAGGTAATTAAATTCGCCGATGACACAAAATTATTCAGGGTCGTCAAGTCGCAGGAGGAATGTGAACGATTACAGGAGGACCTTGCGAGACTGGGAGAATGGGCGTGCAAGTGGCAGATGAAGTTCAATGTTGACAAGTGCAAAGTGATGCATGTGGGTAAGAGGAACCCGAATTATAGCTACGTCTTGCAAGGTTCCGCGTTAGGAGTTACGGATCAAGAAAGGGATCTGGGTGTCGTCGTCGATGATACGCTGAAACCTTCTGCTCAGTGTGCTGCTGCGGCTAGGAAAGCGAATAGAATGTTGGGTGTTATTAAGAAGGGTATGGAGTCCAGGTGTGCGGATGTTATAATGCCGTTGTATCGCTCCATGGTGCGACCGCACCTGGAGTATTGTGTTCAGTACTGGTCTCCGTATCTCAAAAAAGATATAGTAGAATTGGAAAAGGTACAGCGAAGGGCGACGAAAATGATAGTGGGGATGGGACGACTTTCCTATGAAGAGAGGCTGAGAAGGCTAGGGCTTTTCAGCTTGGAGAAGAGACGGCTGAGGGGAGATATGATAGAAGTGTATAAAATAATGAGTGGAATGGATCGGGTGGATGTGAAGCGACTGTTCACGCTATCCAAAAATACTAGGACTAGAGGGCATGAGTTGAAGCTACAGTGTGGTAAATTTAAAACGAATCGGAGAAAATTTTTCTTCACCCAACGTGTAATTAGACTCTGGAATTCATTGCCGGAGAACGTGGTACGGGCGGTTAGCTTGACGGAGTTTAAAAAGGGGTTAGATAGATTCCTAAAGGACAAGTCCATAGACCGCTATTAAATGGACTGGAAAAATTCCTCATTTTTAGGTACAACTTGTCTGGAATGTTTTTACGTTTGGGGAGCGTGCCAGGTGCCCTTGACCTGGATTGGCCACTGTCGGTGACAGGATGCTGGGCTAGATGGACCTTTGGTCTTTCCCAGTATGGCACTACTTATGTACTTATGTACTTATGTACTCCTGTACGAGAAGGTAGTGGCGTATGCCTGCTTATATTTAATTCCTTTACAGCTGGGGAAGTTCAAATTGAGGAATTTGCGGGCTGATCTTTTGGCGTTTCTGGGTGGTAGGTCCACTAGCTTTAACATGTAGAGTGGGGCATCTGCGTGAATGATTTTGTGTATGGTCGTGCAGATCTTAAACTCAATGCGTTCCTTAAGAGGGAGCCAGTGCAGTTTTTCTCTTAAGGGTCTCGCATTTTCGTATTTTGTTTTTCCAAATATGTGTCTGGCTGCGGTATTCTGGGCTGTTTGGAGTGTCTTAATAGTCTGCTCTTTGCAGCCAGCATACAGTGTGTTACAATAGTCCAGATAGCTTATTACCATTGACTGTACTAGGGTACGGAAAATGTTTCTCGGGAAGTAAGGTTTCACTCTTTTGAGTTTCCACATCGAGTAGAACATCCTTTTCGTCGTGTTCTTCATGTGGGTATTGAGTGTGAGGTTTCGATCGATGGTGACTCCAAGGATCTTCAGATTTTCTGATATAGGAAGAGTGCAGTATGGTGTGGTTATAGTGGAGTATTTGTGTTGTATTGGGAAGTAAGTACTAGGCATTGAGTTTTTTCTGCATTGAGTTTTAGCTGGAAGGAATCTGCCCAGGAGTGCATGATTCGGAGGCTTTGGTTGATCTCGTTGGTGATTTCATTTAGATCATGTTTGAACGGGATGTAGATTGTGACATCGTCTGCATATATGTACAGGTTAAGATTTTGATTAGCTAAGAGTTTGGCTAATGGTATCATCATTAGGTTGAAAAGAGTTGGTGAGAGGGGGGATCCTTGAGGAACTCCGCATTCCGGTATCCATGGTGGTGATCTTTCATCATTTGTTGTTACTTGGTAAGATCTGGTGGTGAGGAATCCCTCGAACCATTTGAGAACTGGGCCTCCGACTCCGAAGTATTCTAGTATATGAAGTAATATTCCATGGTCAACCATGTCGAAGGTGCTAGACATGTCAAATTGTAGTAGGAGTATGTTCTTACCAGTTGCAATTGTTTTTTTGAATGTGTTCATTGCAGACACTAGTACTGTTTCGGTGCTATGATTTGTTCGAAATCCTGATTGGGACTGGTGTAGGATTGAGTGTTTAGTTAGGTACTCAGTAAGTTGTTTCGTCACTATGCCCTCCATGAGTTTGGTAATGAGTGGAATGGATGCAACTGGGCGGTAATTGGTTAGGTCCATTGTGTTTTTCTTAGCATCTTTTGGCAGCGGAGTGAGCAGGATGTTTCCTCTATCCGAGGGGAATAGACCATTTTGGAGTCTGTGGTTTACTTGATTCGTGATGTCTTTTTTGAATTGTTTGGGGGCAGCTCATTGGTCCTGGAGATAGTGTTAAGCTACCGGAAGTCAATACAGAACCTCCAGGACCCATCAGCCTTAGGCATCAACACCACCGGACTGGACCAGGGGCTATTAGACTCCTCGATTACCCTAGACCCCAGCATTTCCTGTACTTGCCTACAGACCTCCTGTCTCTTCTGCGGGGAAAACCTATAAGGCCTGTGTCGAATCACCCTCCCCTCCTCCGTTATAATTTCATGCTCTAGAAGCCCCGTCTGTCCTGGACACGGGGTGAGGACATCCCCAAATTCCTCCAGGAGCTGTTTCGTCTCCCATTGTTGAGCGGGCTCCAATTCGGAATTAATCTCGGGTACCCCTGGCTGAAAAATATCATTTATCTGTGGACCTAGCTCCTCCTCAGGTTCCTCCTGGGATTGGGCTTGCAATCCCTCCCTTGCGATCCAGGGTTTCATCATATTCACATGGAAGGTTTGAACTCTTCCCTTTCCACTGGCCACCTCATACGTGAGGGGTCTAAGTCACCTTCTCACTGTCCATGGCCCCCTCCACATACCCTCAAACTTATGGGGTGACTCTGACACTAAGATCAAGACTCGGTCCCCTTCCTTAAACTCCCGCCATTGAGTTCCTCAGTCATAATAGGCTTTCTGCCGTTCTTGATTACTACTAACTAACATTTCTAAAGCGCTACTAGGGTTACGCAGCGCTGTACAATTTAAACATAAAAGGACAGTCCCTGCTCAAAGAGCTTACAATCTAAAAGACAAGAGAACAATCTAAAGACAAGTGAACAATCTAGAGGACGAGTGAACAGTTAATCTGATAGGGTGGATAGATTGGGGCATTTTATATTTCTAGAGCGGTTAGGTGCCGAAGGCAGCATTGAAAAGGTGAGTTTTAAGCAGAGATTTGAAGATGGGTAGGGAGGGGGCATGGCGTATGGGTAAAGGAAGATTATTCCAGGCATAGGGTGAGGCAAGGCAGAATGAGCGGAGCCTGGAGTTGGCAGTAGTGGAGAAGGGTACTGAGAGAAGGGCTTTGTCCTGTGAGTGGAGGTTGCGGGCGGGAACATAGGGGGAGATGAGGGTGGAGAGGTAGTGAGGAGCCGCAGACTGAGTGCATTTGTAGGTAAGGAGGAGGAGCTTGAATTGTATGCGATATCTGATCGGAAGCCAATGAAGTGATTTGAGGAGAGGGGTGATATGAGTATATCGGTTTTGGCGGAATATAAGACGTGCAGCAGCGTTCTGAACGGATTGAAGGGGGGATAGGTGGCCGAGTGGGAGGCCGGTGAGGAGTAAGTTGCAGTAATCAAGGTTATGCCTCAGATTTTCCTGGGAATACTCCCATAATCTATTGAGCCTCCCTTTCAAGTCCTGCAAGTAGGACACTACTGATTTGTCCACTGACTCTGGCGGGACCCACTGCTCCTTATACATTGGATATTCACCTCTCCCTCATAGGTCTCCCCTTGCTCGCCTTTATCTTCTCCCACAGCATCCTTGAAACCATGGATTGATCTGCCCCGGAGTCAAGTAGGGCCGCCACCGGGATTCCCTCCACCTCCTGGGTATAACCTGAATTAACCCTGGGGAAGCTCTGTGGGATTCAGTAGAGCGAAGAGGTCAGTGCCAGTGGCACCGCGGCAGGGCAGCCTATGGGAATTGCTGTTGCCTTTTGGAAAATAATAAATTAAGATAAAAGCGGGGAAGAGGGTTGAGGCGGGAAGGTAGGAGATGACAGACTGGGTTGGTGCAGCATCTCATCCCTGTCTCAGATGACAGATTGCCTTGGGCTGCCCCTGGTTGGTGCAGTGCTTCACTGGGTTTGTAAGTTACCCAGCCAAATTTATGCTACATCTGTCTGAGATATGTGAACCCTTGAAAAGACTTCTGGATAAAGGTGCAGTTTGGCACTGGCTTCCAAGGCATGACCAGGAAGTGCAGGAAATAAAGTGCTTGGTCACTGCTGCCACTGTGTTGCGTTACTATGATGTTACACAACTTATTCATGTTCAATTGTAAAGCGCTGCATACGACTGGTAGCGCTATAGAAGTGATTTACAGTAGTATTTATAGTTATTGTGATACAGCGTGACTCCAGCAAAAATGGATTTTGCTGTTGCTTAATTTAAGAAGAAACAGCCAATGGCTTTTGCATCCAGGATGCTTACCCCAGCTGAGCAAAATTATGCACAGACTAAAAAGAATGTCTCAGTATTGTGTACCTCTACCACTGAGACATAATCACAGCAGAAACTGACCACAAGCCTCTGATAGCAATCTTCTAAAAACCTCTATTATGTGCATCCAAGCAACTTCAAAGCATGCTGCTGTTGCAACATTGCAAATTCAATGTTTATAAACCAGATCATGAGATAATTTATTAGTGAAACAGTCAGCAGAATCACTAATAGGCAACCATCAGCAGTCCAGCATTGGTACTGAACACCTCAGGGCTTGTTGGGTGCAACAAGAACAAACTGACATTTCAGAAATCAACCAGGCAGATCATCTGAATGTCACAGACTGGAGGCTAAATCAAATCATGCAGCATTCCACAAGAGTTGAGACCTTGCAAGTATTGAACTCTTTAATCCTGGCTGGATGGCCAGACTCAGAGGAAAACACCAGCTGAAACTAGGGGAATACTAGTTTTTAAGGGTAGAAATCAGCTTATAGAATGGCATTGTATACAAAGGATCCAGGGTTATACCCAAATTACTGTGAACAAAGATGTTAAAAACATAAACTTTCAAAGCTACACTGGTGGTGAAACATTTTACAGGCTGGTCCATGATACCCTTTACTGGCCTAACTCATGCTTAATATCAGCCAGCAGACTTCTGGTAGTTGCTGACCTAATAAAACTCAAAGAAGGTAGCTGAATCAGGCATTTCTGAGAAGAACACAATGTACACTGAGACAAGAGGCAAGTTTTAAAGTCACGTTATGACATATCTGCAAGAGATTTGCCTGAATTGAATACTGGGCACACAATCTACACGAAACCACTGACAAGAGACCATACAAACTGCTGGTACTGGATACCTGTGTACAAAAGCCAGCTTCACAAGGACAGCACAAACAGGACTTGATGAAAGAGCCAACATGCCCTTGTGCTCCAGTACACCCCCAAACATGGAGAGCACAGAAGCTACAGGGAACAGCAATGATGAGAATCCTGAGAGTGGGCACACCTCTCAAAAGTATCAAGTATGCCTACCATGTTGAGAGAGAGAGAGAGAGAGAGAGAGAGAGAGAGAGAGAGAGAGACAGACATACTGGCCCTGGAAAGGGTGATGATAGTGCATGAGAAAGGGAAGAGTGAGGGGAGAAGTTAGACATGGGAGGGGGATACGGACACAGAGAGCGATGCTCAACTTGGTGAGGGGTATAGGGACATAGAGGGGCAATAGTGGACATGTGAGGGGACATAGGGACACAGAGAAGGAATGCTGGATACATGAGGGTGGATAGGGACACACAAGGGCAAAGCTGGACAGGGCAAGAATAGGGACATAGAGGGCAGATGCTGAACATAGTGAGAGGATAGGGTTAGGGACACAGGGGAGATGCTAGGCAGGGTGGATAGGAATGAAGAGGGAAGATAAATGGTGGACATGGGGGGAGAAAAAATGCCACATGAACAAGAAGACACTGGCAACAACAAAGGTTAAAAAAATGTTGTTTTCTATTTATTGATTAGAACTTGTCAGTTTTTAGAATGTAATCACCAATGTTCTGCAGCCTTTAACTGCTTCCCATTAAAAGCAATGGGGATATTTCATGAAAGTTGAAGAAATTCCTTTGTTGTAACTATGTGCTGAATTTCCTTCCCTGTTTTGTAAAGGTATTTTGCTCACAGACAGAGAGACGTGGATCTCTTATATAGGGGCCCTTTTACTAAGCAGCACTAAAAGTGGCCTGTGCTATCCCCAGCACGGGTCTTTACTGTGCACCAAGGCCACTTTTAGAGAGGCGAGGAAATGGCTGATTTTTGCAAATACGTGGATTGCATCTGGTCTGAGTTTCCAAGATGGTATTTTTGAATAACATCCATGCCTGCTTTAGTGTCCTAACCTTAGCAGCCAATCCTTTTAATTTCTTTTTAACCATTTTCCTCATTTTATTATAGTCGTCCTTTCAAATATTAAATACAGCTACAATAGATTGCGAGTTCATCCCAGATAGTAACTCAAACTTGATCATGTTATGATCACTGTTTCCCAGAGGGCCCAACACCGCCACCTCTCGCACTATGCCAGAATCAAAATGACTCCCCCTCTCATTGGTTCCTGGACCAGTTTCTCCAAGAAACAGTCATTTATTACATCTAGAAATTTTATCTCCCTGGCACTCCCTGATGTATCATTTATTCAGTCAGTATAGGGTAATTGCAATCACCCATTATTATAGTGTTGCCCAATTTGCCAGCTTTCCTAATCTTTGAAAACATTTCTTTATCCGTCTGTTTGTTCTGTCCCGGCGGACAGTAGTGCAGCCCTACAAGAATACTCCTTGCCCTCACACATGGTATTTCTATCTATAATGATTCCACGCTGCTATCTGTTTCATGTAGAATGTTCATTTTGTTTGACTCAATTCCTTCTTTAACATATAGCGCCACTCCCCCTCCAATTTGATCCTCTCTATCATTGCAATACAATTTCTACCCTGTTAACACAGTGTCCCATTGATTGTCCTCTTTCCACCAAGTCTCTGAGATGCCTAATATATCTGCTTCATCATTTAGTGCTATATATTCAAACTCTCCCATCTTATTTTGTAAGCTTCTAGCATTTATATACAGGCACTTCAGACTGTGTTTTTTCCTTGGATCTACAAGCTGCTTAGAAGTTGGATAATGTGCACTAAGTAGCTGTACTAACATAACTACAGAACATTTCTACTCTCTGCCGCAGATATGTCCCCAGCGCCAAAAAAAAAAAAACAACTATTTTTTAGCATGTGCACATACAAAGCTGCCATAGCTTAGCAAAAGGACCCCATGGTTCTTTATTTGTAAATTAGTAAGTATAAAATCAAGCAAGCAAGACAATGGTATAAATACAGTTTACACTCCTTGAGACCTATAAAGCTATTGCCAAATTAGGTTGTATATTGCAAATAATTGAAAAAGGCAATGTGTACGGGTTAATAGTTTATTAGGACTTGATATAGCACCTCTCATCACAAAACAGCAAGGCAGTTTATAATAAGTACAACTAAGAAATGCGGAAAGGAAAGAGGAAACAATAGGCAAAGGTAGCAGAAAAGAAGGTCAAGGAAGGGATAGCAGGGACACGGTATACAGGCAACGTCCAAAGCAACAAACAACTTGTGACCTCCCAGAATGCATCGTCTGGATTCTATGCCCAAAGTCCAATTGGAAAAGATGTGTTGAGTCCTGCTCTAAACTTGGGATAAGACAACTCGGTGTGCAGTGAAAAGGGAAGAGAATTCCAGGGAAGGGGGACTGCAAAGAAGGCAGCTGATCAACAAGTGGATTCCAAATGGGCATGGAAGACAGATGGAACACATAGATGGCCATCATGGAGAGAACAGAGAGCTCTGTCAGTCATATAAGGGATAGTGAGTGATGACAAGTATGCGGGGTACCAGTGTGCAAAGCCTTATGTGTTAAGGTAAGAACTTTAAACTAAATGCAGTAGAAGACGGCATGAGATAAAATTCAAATGGCTGTATTTTGGACAGTTTGTAGTCACTTGATGGAGTACTGCTTTAAGCCAGTGTAGATGGAATTACAGTAGTCCAGCCTGGATAAGAGCGTATAGGAGTGTCATTTGACAGTCAGAGTCCAAAAAAGCACATGCTGAGTGGCATTGGCAGAGGGTAAGAAAATAGGATCTGATGAAGAATAGATTTAAGGTTCAGTTGAGAGATGTTGGTCAATAAATACCCCAAGGATTTCAATGAAGGAGCCAATCGGATCAGAAGGACTGAGAGAGGGGGAGAAATGCATCCAGTTTTTGAAGGGTTGAGGAGAAGCTGGTGTTCAGAGAACCAGTTAGTAACAGCATCCAGGCAGAATTGAACTGAGGTGACAATAGAGTGAAGTGCATCAGTGTAGTGAATAAGGAAGATGTCATTGGCATAATAGTACGCAGAAAGGCTGAAGCTTTGGACAAGGGTGACAAGTGGGCTTAGAATGATGTTGAATAAAAGCGCACAAAATACTGAGCCTTGTGGAATATCACAGGATAGAGGATAAGATGTGGATGTGGAAGGAGAGGAAGGAAAAAATACCGAAAAAGACTGATCTTGGACAAATCAAAGGAACCAATTGTAGACTGTGCCAGTGATGCCTATGGATTTCAATCTGGTGATAAGGTTTGGTCAACAAGATCAAATGCAGTGGAAAGGTTGAGAGAAATACAGAGCACTACATTTCCTTCATATAAGGCAGAATGTAATTCACTGAGACGGGAAATGATAATTGTCTCTGTGCTGTGGCCAATACAAAACCTGGACTGTTTAGGGTGCAGAAGAGTATCTATAATGTCATGGAGAAATTCAGAGTAACCAAATTAGTAGATAAGGAATTGTGTTCTTCAGAAACTATACAATTTACTATACATTTTAAATAATGATTAGTATAACATTTCTTTGTTCAGCAGTTTCTTCCTGCTCCTTCAACTTCCAATTCAGAGTCACCTTCCATTGGGTTAGAATGCTATGAGCCCTCAGATACTCAGTGGGGTTCCCCTCTGTCATGATTTTATATCCTGCTCCCAGCTGACTAAATTCAGTCACTGCAGTGCCAGGACTCCTTCTGGAACCAGGCAAATGTAAGCTCTTAGTCTAGCCCTGATGAGGGTAATTTTATAGCAGAGCAACTAGATTCATAGGGCAGGAAGGTATCTATTTTTCACCCATGTGTCTTTATAAAATACTCTTGCAGAAATTGCACCTAGATGGAAAGTACAGACATTACTCTACCTTCAGCATGCCTACTGTACACATATGTGCATAAATCGGTATTTTAGACAGAAAAATGGTCTATAAAGTTACTCCCTGTGTTTCAGTGTTGCCTAGGGCAGAAATTGCTAGAGGGCCCCAAAGGAAGCCATTGCCAACAGGTTTCTGTCAAGTACTTGTGACCTGGATTGGCCACTGTTAGAAGCAGGATACTGGACTAGATGGACCATTGGTCTGACCCAGTATGGCTATTTTTATATTCTTATGTTCAATTATAGGCAGGCTTGGGGCCCTTTCTGGCATATGGCATTTATAAACAAGCATCCTGTTTATACATTCCTAATGCTGGGCCTTACTGTTGATCGATGTTTGGGACTCACAGCAAAGCCAAAAGTGAATTTACTATATTTTAATAGCTTCTTATTCTCCCCAGAACTAGATGACCATTAAAAAAATGTCAATCTGGAAGGTTTTGTGATAGGCAGAGCTGCCATGTCTGCTTATTCACTAGGTCACTTTTCTTCAGTTAAGTAGCAAATCCCAAACCAGCATGCAAATCTTCTCACCGGCAAGAAGTGCTGCAAGTCCATGCATGGCAAACTTTAGCTGTCAATAAACCATGTGACTCTAGCTTGTTATTATACCTAATCCCTGAAGACATTGCAGTGAGTGGTAGCCTCTTGGTACTACACAGCACAAACAGTAAATCAAGATTTTCTTGTTTTGTAATGACAGTTAACACACATTCCAAAATGATAGGCACAATGTTCTCCCATTTTTTTTAAATAGTTCAGAACAATATTGCACTCTGTTGTCAAGAGATTTATTTATTTAGCAACGTTTTCTTTCTACTGATCTGAAATTCCTTGTTCTTGGTAGATTTCCAATTCAAAATAAAAATAACATATAAAACAAAAGACAAAAATCTGATTGTCAGATCAAGAATGACAGGAAAAACTTTTCCTTTTAATCCCCAGAATTTGTATTTCTGTTTGCCTTACTATCTTGTTTTGTGTCCTTGTTATTTGGGGGTTTTCGTTGTTTTGGCTTGGTTGTTGTAGGACACCATGGAAAACAACTGGTGCATGTACTGAGGTTAATGCAATGATGGGAATTCATGCAAGCACAAAGTAACATACTGCATGTATATATAGGGCTAGATTCTATATATATGGCGCCTAAAAAAAATTAGCACCAAAAAAAGCTCTATTCTATAAGTCATGCTTAAAGTTAGGCTCGGTTTATAGAACACTGTATACGCCTGGGAGTCATGTCTTACTTTAGGTGTGGCCGTTTGCACCAACTAAAATGAAGTGCAAATATACACGCCTAAGTTAGGCGCTTATTCCACACCCCCCCCCATTCTATAACAATACACATAAATGCTAGGAATGCCCCTGCTCCACCCATGCTCCTACCTTCTATGCCCCCCTTTTTCAGATCAGATCGTGTGTAAAGTCCAATTTAATTAGTGCCAATAATTCCTTGTTAAAAACCAATTATTGACACTAATTGGCTTCTTATTCAATTAAATTGCATGTGCAAATTGGGCATTTGCCCAAATTTGTGTGTTTAATCTTTGGCAGCTTTTATGTAATTAGGGTATAATGTGATGTTTAATGTGTGCTTCCAGTCTGTTGTACAAATTGCACAGTTATGATTATATATTGCCTGTGGTCTGCTTCTTCAATATATTCCAAACTGTCATTCTCCCGGGTTAATCCTGGGCTGCTGGATTCCCTTGATTTCCATCAGGCTGCTGTTGTCTTCTCAAGGAGCCTTGGGCTCAGACTCATCCTCCCAACTCATCTAGGGGCCATTATGTAGTACTCTGTAAGTGAGGGGAAGTATGTCTCCTCTTTGCCCTCCACCCCCACAGGTTCTCTCCTTATAAGCTTGGGTTTCTGTAGACTCTGAAATCTCCTCTCCTCTATTGGATGCCAGCTCAAGTTTTTCCTCCCTCCAGCATTTTTCTTCCCTCCAAACCTCCTATCCTGAGGTTCTTCTAAGATATCCTTGTAATGAGAGGGCAACAGGGATGGGAACTGACCTTGATGATCACAGCATGTAAATTAAAGCATTCTATAATCCACGTCCATATTTGCTCATGCCACCCATGCTCTTCCCAAACTCTGACTATATGAATGCCCACAGAGAAAGTACATGCCATGCAAATGATGCACATATTTTTACACTGGTTGGTGTCTTGTAGGAGGTCATCTGTATGTGCAGGTAGGAACTTATGTACAAAAATGACTAAATTACCGACATTTACATGCATATTTCACTAGGTGCCACCATTTAGAATTACCACTTAAATATTCCAATCTCTTTTGAGTATAAATCTTATCTTTTATCAAAACAACATTAGTTCCCTTTAGTTCTTCAGTTTTAGTTTCCAGGGAATCTATCTTGCTGGCATACTGACCCCAGCTCCTGAGTATGGGCCTCCAAGGATCCTCTAGACTGAGACAAGTCCACCACCAACTTAGCCACTGAAACCAGGGATGAATTGAAGAGCTGCATAGTGTCCCATAAAGTATCCAAAGTGACTACTGAAGACTCCTGCAGCCTGTCCACAGCTAGCACAGGAACTCCCAATTCTCCCCCAGAAGTAGTTTTACTTACAGTTGGATTTGATGTTGGATAACCACTTCTCCATTGTCCATATGTGGGGTGGAAATAGCAAGAGGAGATCTCTCCGATGGAGGCTGGGAAGATACACTGCTTCCCCTTGTTTCACTCCCTCCATCTCACGTACTACTTCCGGGCTGCCGAGGATCCTGCTCCTGCAGAGGACTCAGAGAGACCCCACTTCCACTGCCACCGGAGATATCCAAAACCGGTGTGGTTGAGGGCGAAGCTGCTGCAGTGCCAGAAGAAGCCTGAAATTGCTCCACTGTTGTTTGCCTCAGCATGGGGTTTGGCATCAGTAATGGAGGGGATTGCCTCACCACACCTTTCCTCTTCCTCCCTATTTCCTTGTGCAAACAGTGCAAGACCACAGGGAAACTCACGTGGAGGTGCCTGGTCCGGAGGTAAGGAGCTCCTTCCAAGGCATCTTGTCATGGTGTCATTTTGGATCCTCAGCACATAAGTTCTGATCTCTGGGAGAACAGTTCTGTTCCAGTGCTGTCGAAAGAGGGCACCCACTTGTGTGCTTTATCAATCTTGCTATCTATAGCAAACACTTATTACAGGTGAGCAACCCTGCTTTACCTCTAGTTTAGCTGGTTTTCATGTTCTCCAATTACTTCTCATATAGAACAAAAACATCATTGCTAATCTTAGCACCAGTAGCAAGCAAACGCATGCTAATGAGATTCCTACACAGATTTTGGGCTACTGTTGGAACTTTACTGCACACTGTCTGTCTTAGAGATTCATTCGGTGTCAGAGTCATCATGGGTAGTGTTGACCAACAAGGAAAGAAATCCCTGGGCATCATGATTGCTTTTTGGCTGAAACCTCGATGTTAGTCTTTAAAGTCCAGATGACTAGATGTCCAGTTTATTTACCTGACCATCTGATCCCTTATATGCCTTTTTGTCCACCTTGGTCAGCTAGTGATAATTTTCTTTATGCCACTTTTCCATTAGGATGCATTTGGAGTTTTTCATAGATCTGATCTCATCCATCAAGGTCTCATTTTTATGGAACTCAATGTCAGGTGAGCAGAGTAGTATTACTGATTCTTTGCTACGGTCTAAATTAAAAGCTTGGTTAGTCACCCAAGTATTCTAGAGTCAGTATTAGTGTTGGGCTAATTGGCTGTTTTAACAATTTTCTTTAATGGAATGTTTTTTTTTTCCTTTGTAATTTTGTCTTTCTTATTTGAATATTTATTGTAAACTGCTTGGACAGTGTGTCTGAAAGGCAGTATGAAATATGAATAAATATAACACATTCCTCTTTAGCCTTTTGACTGAGAAGTTCTTCAATATGCGTTTGGATTTTAGGCTTAATTATTCACCTTTCCAGATCCAAGCTCAAGGTTAGTGCAGTGGACTTTGATCCTGGGGAACTGAGTTCGATTCCCACTGCAGCTCCTTGTGACATTGGGCAAGTCACTTAACCCTCCATTGCCCCTGGTACAAAATAAGTACCTGAATATATGTAAACCGCTTTGAATGTAGTTGCAAAAACCTCAGAAAGGCGGTATATCAAGTCCCATTTCCCTTCCCTTCTGCAGTAGGCACACAATCTAAGGACCTCATTTACTAGTGTTTGTTAAATTAATGTGAAGAAATTTAAGTTAATGGGGCCTATTAATTATTCACTTGAGAATAACAAGGTTTGTGTTATTTAATGTGAATTAAATTGCATTAACACACATTAGTAAATGAGGCCCTAGGTTTGTACATGAGGCTACAGAGGGTGAAGTGACTTACTCAAGATCTCAGGGGGGGGGGGGGGGCTTGGATTGGGTTATATCAGATTGAGGGGAGGGTCAGTGGTTGGGTTGGGTCATGTTGGGGAAAGGTTAGCAGTCAGGTAAGATCAAATCAAGGATAGGGGAAGGGGGGAGATGCAGAAAGCCACTGGGTGTTCAGGCTGAGATGGGTCCTCTACTCCACCTCTGACCCGGTGGTATTTTTTTTAGCATTGTTCTGGCACAGTAGACAATGGGGCACAGTTTTACATTGCAGCAGATTACTAAAAAAGGCTCCTTACAGTATGTTTTAATATGCTCTGCACCGATGTCTAATGAGTCAGCTTCATTGCTAGGACCCGTCCTGCATCCAGTGGCCCATTAACCATGTGCTGCAGCCTGCGGTAGCTTTCTGGATTGGCCATAGGAAGCTTCAGTGGGAGAAGGGAATTGAAATTTATTTCTCTGGTTCTCAGTCCACTGCTCTAATTGCAAGGTTACTCCTAATGTGCGTTAATACCCTATCATCTAACTTCACTGGGAAATCTATGATGTTACTGCCATTGCCAAAGCAATAGGATTAAACCTTGTGCATATCAAGAAAAAAAAAACCCTGTTTCTTATTGAAATTGAAAAACATCATCCTTCTGGGGCTCCGATGCTCAAAACTCCAGCGTTGTACTGAATAGCGCTGGAACTGGATCCCAGAACAACTCCCTAATGCTCAACGCTAATGAGATACAAATATATATATATGAGATGCGCTCACAGGATTAAGCATTAGGGAGATCAGCGGGAGGATAGTGTAGGGCGCATGTGCTCAAGAGTTGTGCGTTAAACACGGGTCTTCAGTGCATGCCCAGAACGCCAGAGAGGAAGGAGGGAAGGAAGAGGAATAAGTGCCGGTTTCCAGTGGGGGGAGAGACAGTGCAGCCAGCAGTACCAGATCTGCCTCGGGGAGCCCTTACCATGTGGAGCTTCTGAGATCTGGGTTCCCTCCAGCTTCTGAAACCATTTACTTTACCAACATAAATATTAGCCAAGCATTTAAGGGAGGATCCGATTTTTTTTTACCCAGACCCCCCCCCCCCCCCCCCTTTTCTGTTCAGCGGAGTACTGGATGATGCCTAAAAAATACCAATGAAGGGGTGAAAGTGGGGAGTCCCTGTGCATGGTAAGCTTTCTTTTCTTTGAAATTACATATCAAGCAAGAAAGGCGAATCCCGACTCACCTCTTCCTCACTGTTGCTGTTGGGTACCCCAGACATCCTAATGCCAGCTCCAAGCTGGCATAGGGTTTGCAGCTGTAGGAGCACCCTTGTGAGGCATGCAGTTCTCTGAGGAGGAATAGAGAATGGCCACATCAGCACGCATTTGCATGCTCATTGTGCCGTGAACCAGCGAGCTCGTTGTTTCCCCATGCTCGTCAGCTCAGCATTCTGCACTAGCAAATGCAGGTGCTAGTCTAGTGCTAATGGCCTCTAGCATCTGCATTTACTTCTGAGCATTGGGGCCTGGGTGTTCCGATGCAAGTCTACAAGGGTTTTTAGAATAAACGTTCTGCCTAGTGTTAAGTGCTTTGTTCCAGTTCAACTTATTAGCCTGTGAGAGTAGCTGCTAAAGATGTGATGTACACATGAATGCAGGCCTTCATCACATGTTTAGATCCTGGACAGAAGACCAGGAGATGTCTCTTGATGGGAAGATGCTAATTCCTCCAGAGCACACACCCAGCTTCAGTTACAAATGTGACTGTATTAAGCAAGTAGATATTTAACTGGCACTAACAAGTCATACAGGATTAATTACTACCAATATTTTGTGATTCAGGTTGCATTATTGTGATGCTGTGTCACCCCACCTAAGGGCAGGTGTAACTTTAGTTCCTGAATCAAAGGAATAAGCTGTTCAGATTGCTATCACATCTGGAAAACCTGACTCTACCTGTTTGTTTTCCCTGTCCTCCTATTGCCACAAGGGTGGGGTCACTAGAAATGAATTCAGTATTTCATGGTACATTTGGAACTTTGCACATGGCTTCATCGTCTGTATAAGCCGGTTTGTATGTTGTCAGTATTTCTATAGGGATATCTGCAGGATAGGTATCTCTGCCAACAATGGGCACACCTTCTCCAATCCCTTCCTGAATGAAATGATTTATTAAGCATTTCTTCTTTTTCCTTGTTACCCTCCACATAGTTCTCCTTCTCCTCTGAGTTCCCTTAACACCCTCCCCCCCCACCCATTCTCTTTCAGTTTGCACAGGTCAGCCAGTATCTAGATAAAAGGTATCCGTGGCTTGTTACATGGCTAGAAGGGTAGGCGTGCACATAACACCATCCGACATGGCAGCCTTAGCATCTGTTCAACTTGTACAGGTTTGAAACTTTCATATATGCAGGCAGTTTTCTTCCTTTCATCCAGAACACCTCTCTTTAATGCATCTAGAACAGGGGTGGACAACCATGGTCCTCGAGAGCCACAACCCAGCTGGACTTCTATGATTTCCACAAAGAATATGCATGTGATCTATGTGATTTGCATGTACTGATTCCATTGTAAGCAATCTGATGTATATTCATTGTGGAAATCTTGAAAACCTGACTGGGTTGTAGCCCTCAACGATTGTGGTTGCCCACCCCTGATCTAGAAAGATATAAGGAATGAAAAGGCATTCTCATATTCCATTTTCAGGATATGAATAAAACTTGGTTAGTATTGCTGGATTTCTCAGCAGCCTTTGACACTGTGATCATATTATGCTTACAAGGCTGGCAGAAACAGGTGGCAGTGGCACAGTATTTACATGGTTCAAATCAGCACTTCAGTACCTTGAGCACTGAACTGTGGGGTGCCACAGGGATCCATACTGTCTCCCATTTTAATTAATATCTACCTCAAACCTCTGGCTGAGCTGCTTTGGTTGATGGACACAAAATTCTACATCTGTGCTGAATATGTGAAGTACTCATACCCATTGAATCCGATCTACCCACAGCCTTGAGTAAATTGACTGCCTGTCTAACCTCAACTCGGAATGGGCAAACAACAACAAACTCTTCCTGAACCCAAGCAAAACAGCGACTCTTTGGGTACCTAACACAAGTGGACAAATACTTGACTTCAAAATACCTTTTGGGAAGAATGAATTCCCCCTAAAATCACAGGTCAGGAATCTTGGGATACTGCTAGACTCATCACTCACCCTGATCCCACAAATTCAAACAACCTTTAAACATTTTCTCTATCACCTGTGGCAGCTATGAAATCTCTCTATATATTGATGAGTCTGACTAAAGTGGTCCATGACATGATAACATCATACCTAGACTACTGTAATGCCTTGTACACTGGTCAAATGAGTGTTTGTATCAGCTCCAACTAATTCTGAATGCTGGGTAGCATGACTGATAGAAGGCTGCAAGCGGCGTGACCACATCACACCCTTCCTGCAAAAACTACACTGGCTACCAGTACCTTACAGGGCTAAATTTAAAACTCTATGTTTGATTTTCAAGGTCCTCAGACAAAATGGGCCAGAGTATGCAAAGAATAAGTTAGCGCTTTACACACCTTTGAAACTTCTAAGGTCCTCTCAAGGAGCATCACTATCAGGCTTATTTTCGAAAGAGAAGGACGCCCATCTTTCGACACAAATCACAAGATGGGCGTCCTTCTCAGAGGGTCACCCAAATCGGCATAATCGAAAGCCGATTTTGGGCGTCCCCAACTTCTTTCCGTCGCGGGGATGACCAAAGTTCCAGGGGGGCGTGTCAGAGGCGTAGCGAAGCCAGGACTTGGGCGTGCCTAACACATGGGCGTCCTCGACCCATAATGGAAAATAAAAAGGGTGTCCCTGATGAACACTTGGACGACTTTACCGAACTGACCAGATGACCACCGGAGGGAATTGGGGATGACCTCCCCATACTCCCCCAGTGGTCACTAACCCCTCTCTCCCTTAAAAAAGTTTTTAAATATTTTTTGCCAGCCTCAAATATCATACCCAGCTCCATGACAGCAGTATGCAGGTCCTTGGAGCAGTTTTAATGGGTGCAGTACACTTCAGGCAGGCGGACCCAGGCCCATCCCCCCCTACCTGTTACACTTGTGGAGGTAAATGTGAGCCCTTCAGAACCCACTATACCCACATCTAGGTGCCCTCCTTCACCCATAAGATCTAAGGTAGTGGTGTACAGTTGTGGGGAGTGGGTTTTGGGGGGGGGGGGACTCAGAACACAAGGTAAGGGAGCTATGCACCTGGGAGCTTTCCTGAAGTCCACTGCAGTGCCCCTTAGGGTGCCCGGTTGATGTCCTGGCATGTCAGGGGAAACAGTGCACTATGAATGTTGGCTCCTCCCACGACCAAAGGGCTTGCATTTGGTCGTTTCTGAGATGGGCGTCCTTAGTTTCCATTATCGCCGAAAATCAGAAACGACCAAGTCTAAGGACGACCATCTCTAGGGACGACCTAAATTTCAAGATTTGGGCATCCCCGACCATATTATCGAAACAAAAGATGGATGCCCATCTTGTTTCAATAATATGGGTTTCCCCGCCCCTTCGCCGGGACGTCCTGTGAGGACGTCCTCAGGAAAACTTGGGCGCCCCTTTCGACTATGCCCCTCCACCTGTACCCTCATCAAAAGAAATTGTACAGTGTGATACTCGCCAGTGAGCCTTCTCACAAGTTGCCCCCATGCTCTGGAATTTACTCCCACAGGAGCTATGTCTAACCTGAGACTACCTGTACTTCAGGAAGCAGGTGAAAGCCTGGCTATTCTTCCAAGCCTTTAATACATAGGGTGAGTGATTACACACCACTCTGCAACTGAACTAGCTTGTTACACACACTGTAACTTAGATAAGTTCCTTATTTCTTATTTAGCTGTAGAAAGAACTTACCTAGAGTTTAGCCACCCATCTATTTATCCCAACTAACTCTGTACCACCCATCTTGTCCCCATCTAAATATCTGCACTTGACCCCTCGGCTATATGGTAAACTGTATTGTAGAAAATCATTAGCATCAAATCTATGTTATTTGAATGTTCTAATGCGTGCTTATTAGAGGTTTCATTAGTATTAAGCTGATATCATATTATATCTTTGTTATTTGAATATCAGTGCTGTTAAATATGTATATTTTTGATTCTGTTTCATGGTAGTCCCAGGGCTTTTTTGAGGGGGTACTGAGTACTGGCACCTTTTCTATTGTCTTCTAAAATTGACCCATGGTCCCCAAGTTTTAATGAAAGAGCTCAGGCTCTACACACAATCATAGATTCTGTGACTGGTTGCAAAGGGCCTGGCTATTGTGGGGTGGATCCCTGAGTGATCACCCCACCCCTGAAGGGTGGCCTGGCATGAGTACTGGCACCTTTTTTGCTAGAAAAAAAAATGCAGTGGGTAGTTCTATTATTAGGTTTTAATTTGCTGTTCTCAAATGTACTTGTTTATTGCATTCATGTTTATATTTGGCAATTTTTACTATTGTTATGCTGTTAACAAAATTGTAAGTTTTATGTTAAACCGTGCCTACTGTACACCACCTTGGGTGAATCTCTTCAAAAGGCACTTAATAAATTCCAATAAACAAACAAACAAATAAACCTGCCTTTGGCTATTAGGATAGATGCTGGCATTTACACTTCACCTTTACAGTGATTAGGAATTTGAGTGAGGGACTCATGCATTGTTTGATTACAACTGCACCTTACTGACTAGATTTTAGGAGGTATTTTGATTTATTAGCCTTTGCTATGTTTTTGTTGCATGTGTAAGTAGGTGTTTCAGGTCAGAGGCAAAATGAGGAATGTTTATCTCTACCCTGCTGGTGTGTAAATAATTGTAACTTAGCTATTGTTTTCAAGTATGTATTTGTTCCTGTCTAACATAGTAAATGACCACAGATCTAAAGACCAGTATAATTAATCCAGAGTTGTACCTTCTACTTTTTTCAGGTTACACCCCTCTATGCCTTGTTTACAGTGCTAAGGTTATTTTAAGTATTACTTTGATTCCACCCTCTTTCTACATAGGGATCCTCTGTGTTTATTCCATGTGCTTTTTAAAAATTCTGCCTCTGTTTTTGTCTGCATCACCTCCACTGGAAGGGTATTCCAGGCTTCTCCCTCCCTCTTCATGAAAAAGTATTACCTGATGTTACTCCTAAATCTACAACCCTGCAATCTCAATTTGTGTCCTCTAATTCTACTGCTTTCCCATCTCTAACAAAGGTTTTATATTAACACCTTTGCTTTCAAGTATTCAGACATCTACCTCATATCTCCCCTGTCCCTCTGGGTTATAGATATTCAGATCTTCAAGTCTGTTCTCATATGTTTTTGGCACAAGCCCCATACCATTCTTGTCAGCTTCCTTTGAACTACTTCAAGTCGTTTATTCATTTATTTATTAGGATTTATTTAATACCTTTTTGAAGGAATTCACGCAAGGCGGTCTTTTACTAAGGTGTGCTAGCGTTTTTAGCTCGTGCTAAAAATCGGCTGGATACTGAGATGGCCATTATATTCCTCTGGCCATCTGCATTTAGCGCCAGCTGATTTTAAGCATGAGCTAAAAATGCTAGCGCATCTTAGTAAAAGCCTCACTTAGTGAGATATGACCTCTAAATCTGAACACAATATTCCAAGTGAGACCTCACCAATGACTTGTCCAGAGGCATTAACACCTCCTTTCTTCTGCTGGTTATGCTTCTCTCTATGCAGCGTAGCATCCTTCTGGATTTGGCCACTGCCTTATTCTACTGATTTGCCACCTTGAAATCCTCTGACACTATCACTCCAGGGTCTCTGTTATGGTCTTACCGTAACTCAGGCCAGTGCCCACCGCGGTTCAGCGAAGAGAGGTAGACTGTCCCACCACTGTCCTAAGAGCATGGCTAGCACCACGTGGGGGAGCGTCCATCATGCATGGCTGTGGTGATGTCAGACGCGGTCCAACACTAAGGGATTTAACCCCTCTGCTCCTGACTTCAGCGCTTTTGCGTCATTAGCCAACCTCTGTGCTTCTCCAAGTCTGTGGGTTCTGAGATGCCTCCTCACCAGCCTCCCCTGTCTTTTCTTGGAGCAGTGCCTTTTGTGTGTGTATAGGTTCCAGTAAGCTTCTGTGCGAGTCGGTTCCAGCTACGCTGTCCGCCTTCTGTGTGTATGGGTCCAAGTAAGCCTTCAGCTTCTGTGTGAGTCAGTTCCAGCTATGGTGCCCATATTCTGTGTGTGTGGGTTCCAGTAAGCTTTCAGCTTCTGTGCGAGTTGGTTCCAGTTACACTGCATGCCTTCTGCATTGAGTGGGTTCCAGTGAAGCCTACAGCTTTGGTGTGTGAGTGAGTTCCAGTGAAGCCTTTGGCTTCAGTGTGTGATTGGGTTCCCATAAGCCACTAGCTTATGTGTGTGTGACTGAGCCCCCCAGTATCCTCCAGTATCTGTCCATGTGGCAGTAGGGGCCTTTCTTCTCATCCCATTCCTGTGTACGCCAGTCTTCAGGTCACCGTTTCTTGTGATTCGGCTTTTGTGCTCACGGCTTGCTGGCCGGAGACCAACCTATCATAGGTTTCTACAACCTAGGAACACCCAATGCATGCCAAATTTTGGTATGCAATTTTGGACACCATACATAGAATGCTGAGGGACAGGAGGCAATTCTCTACAGTTTGCCCAAAGATAGGTACTAGGATGCTGTGCGCTGAGTGAATTCTATATTACTAATTATGCACATAATTACTGTTATAGAATACTAGTTTTCCACATTTACGTGGCAGCATTTAGGTGCAACCACTTACCCTTCTGAAATTGGGACTAAATGTCAATGAATTTGCCATGCCCTTGTCCTGCCTAAAATATGCCCAAGCCATGTCCCCTTTTCATTTGCACACACTTGGGTCTAATACATGCCTATTCCAGGCTTAGTAAACTGGGGACATAGATGTTTATGCAAAATAAACATTTAAGTGCTGGTTTTTGCATGTATTAAACCTGAATAGAGCTTGTAAAATGAGGACCTTCGTAAATATATTATTTCTACAAATAATGACAATTATTATTCCTTTCATAAAGAAAAACAGCTACATATGGGTACCAGTTATTTAAAAAGCTACAGTAAACAATCCATTTTCACACATATTGTTGACCGTCAGTCCACCTATCCAACACTGTCCGTCCGTGCACACAGTTGGTTTGTGCATGTTCAAACAAATCTATTTGTACAGAAACAGCATGAGGAGGAGACCAGAATGTTGCAGCACCAGAAGCAGTGAGGGGGGGAGGGGCCAGACCCTACCACACCACGCCACACCACATGAACAGTGCAGACAAGAGCCAGTAGGGGAGAGTGCGTGAGGTGCCTGGCACAAGAGGCAGAGGGAAACCCAAAGCTGCAGCAATGATAGTGAGATGAAAGAGGAAGAGAAGAGAGGGGAGCAACCAAGAGAAGGAAAAGGGGAGGGGAGGGGAGGAAGAGCTGATTCACACCCCCTTAGCACTCAAACCCTTCCTCTAGCCCTTTCAAATCACTCCTTCTGCACTCTCTCCTCTCCAGTGTTTATTCAACTCCTATACATTCCTTCAGCCTCCCTGCCCCCACCCACTATTCATAGCCCTTCATCCACTTATTCACACACACGTGCCTCAACCATGCACTGCTTCAGTGAAGCGTAACTTTGTACAATGCTTAGAGATTGCATTTCTCAGTTCATTACTGCTTCAGTTATGTATCACCTGCTCCAAATAATAAGAAATATATTATCCTTTTCTTCTAATAAAAAAACTTGCTTCAAAGATTTGTCAGTGGGAACAGTGCAGCCTGGGTCAAGTTTTGCAGTGGAACAAACTGATTAATCTGCCCCTGGCTGTCATTTATAAGCAGCACTGAAAATAGTTTTCCAAGGCTTAGGCAGGATCTACACTGGTAAAAATGAAAGCTATGCAGTGAGTAGATTAGCAAAATCCACCTAAATAGATTTTTCAGCTGGCTAGAAGCACGCACACACTTTATGGTGTATGGCTTATTAGGTTCAATATACTGCCTTTCTCCAAGATTCAAAACAGTTTACAATAAAAATGAAACGGGGCTAAACCACAGAAGACAAGTAATAAATAACAGCATTAGACCTTGGAGACTGTTATATTTACTGTAGTAGTGAGCCCAGGGGCTGCCCAAGGCAATCTGCCACCCGAAGCAGGGATGATATGCCGCGCACGCCCAGTCTAGAATCTCCCCCTTCCCTCCTCAACCCTTTACCATATTTTTTTCCCAATAAGGCGGCAGCAATTCCCATAGGCTGCCCTGTCACAGTGCCACCAGCACCGGCCTCTTCGCTACTGTGTCCCGCCTCTGAGGAAACAGGAAGTTACGTAATAGTTTGCAATCAGGTTTAATCTCCATATCACAATAATACTTATTTTGACAGCAGCACTAGATGCATACAGCATTGTGTAGTGGTGATACATATTAGTACAGCGTGTTCCTTCCCTCAAAGAGCTTAGTACAATGTAAGTTATGTGAAATGTGAACTAAAATGATTTACCCAATGTCACAATGAATATGAGCAGCATACTTGGGGGTACTGAGTACCGGCACCTTTTCCATTGTCTGCTAAAATTGACCCATGGTCCCCAAGTTTTAATGAAAGAACTCAGGCTCTACACACCAATCCTGCCTTGTCATAGATTCTGTGACTGGTTGCAGGGGGCCTGGCTATTGTGGGGTAAATCCCTCAGTGATCACCCCACCCCTGAAGGGTGGCCTGGCATTTGAGTACCAACACCTTTCTTGTTAGAAAATATGCAGTGTACACATCTAATGTGGTAGGTTGGTGAAATCAGCCGAAAGCAGTTTCTGTGGGTCATAGAGAATGGACAGTTGCCAGTGTGCCCCCTGCAGCTATATGCTAGCACACCCTGGGCCCTCTGCTACTCCCCCCACCAGGCCCACTACTGCCACTGATGCACTGTTGTGAGGCCTTCCTTTACAGGTCCGTACTCCAGCACTGCCTCATCCTACCTCCTCTGACAAATTCTTGTCAGGGTGGGATGTGCAGCATTGGAGTGCGGGGCCTGGCACCTTGGTAAGTCAGCGCCCTCTTGCTATGCTTAGCTGGCTTACTATATTCTGCCGGCCCTGCCATAGCTTCAACAGGTGGACCTTCCTGTGTATCCATCCCGTTAAAAAAATAAATGTTAGACTGTTTTGCCTGGCAAAATTTGAGACCTCAAAACAGCACATGTATCCTTCACCCTACTTCGTATGACAAGCTGTCAGTACTTTTTAATTTTTCTTGCAGTTAATATCCATTTGTTTGTTTATTTTAAACCCTAGCTTTTGAAAACAACAGATCTTCATTCAAGTGAAAATTACATTCTTGGCTACCACCCCCATGGCATTATGAGCATAGGAGCTTTCTGCAATTTTGGAACAGACACAACAGGATTTTCCAAAGCGTTTCCGGGGGTGAAGCCCTATCTCACAACTTTAAATGGCAATTTTCGTGTTCCTTTATACAGGGATTATCTATTGGCAGCAGGTAAGCCTGCCATTGACTTGGTAATCTAACAAAGCTGAAAATAAAACAGTGGTATCAGTGGAAAGGTCTTTTGGAGGGTAATTTTATAAACCATTTTCTCACATAAAATGGATCTATAAAATTAGACTTTTTTTTTCTTTTTTTAATTTTTAATATAGTATTTCAACCAATGATATACCAAAATACATGTAAACCGAAACTCACCAGCATTAAAAAGGAGGAAAAAGACCTCAGTAGCAGTATAAGCCCTGAAATTCAGTAGTTAACAGACCTTACAGCGTTTTAAATTGTGTTAAGCCACTGAATTTCAGGGCTTATACTGCTATTGAGTAAAATGTTAGTTGCACTTTATTATAAAATGCATCTAAACTATGACTCTGCCCTTAAGCACGCCTACTGTTCAAGTATATTAAAAGCAGGAAGCCGTTAAAAGAATCGGACCGCTAGATGACCGAGGAGTAAAAGGGAAGACAAAGCCGTAGCGGACAGATTAAATGAATTCTTTGCTTCGGTCTTCACCGAGGAAGATATGGGTGGGATACTGGTGCCAGAAATGGTATTTGAAGCTGATGAGTCAGAGAAACATAATGAATTCTCTGTAAACCTGGAGGATGTAATGGGGTAGTTCTACAAACTGAAGAGTAGCAAATCTCCTGGACTGGTTGGTATTCATCCCAGAGTACTGATAGAACTGAAAAATGAGCTTGCAGAGCCATTGTTAGAAATATGTAATTTATCCTTAAAATCGAGCCTGGTTCCGGAAGATTGGAGGGTGGCCAATGTAACGCCGATTTTTACAAAAGGTTCCAGAGGAGATCCTGGAAATTATAGACCGGTGAGTCTGACGTCAGTGCCGGGCAAAATGGTAGAGACCATTATTAAGAACAAAATTACAGAGCATATTCAAAAGCATGGATTAATGAGACAAAGTCAACATGGATTTAGTGAAGGGAAATCTTGCCTCACCAATCTACTACATTTCTTTGAAGGGGTGAACAAACATGTGGATAAAGGTGAGCCGGTTGATATTGTGTATCTGGATTTTCAGAAGGCGTTTGACGAAGTACCTCATGAAAGATTCCAGAGGAAATTGGAGAGTCATGGGATAGGTGGAAGTGTTCTATTGTGGATTGAAAACTGGTTAAAAGATAGAAAACAGAGAGTAGGGTTAAATGGTCAGTATTCTCAATGGGGAAGGGTAGTTAGTGGGGTTCCCCAGGGGTCTGTGCTTGGACCGCTGCTTTTTAACATATTTATAAAGGATCTAGAGATGGGAGTAACTAGTGAGGTAATTAAATTTGCTGATGACACACAAAGTTATTCAAAGTCGTTAAATCATGGGAGGATTGTGAAAAATTACAAGAGGACCTTATGAGACTGGAAGACTGGGCGTCTAAATGGCAGATGACGTTTAATGTGAGCAAGTGCAAAGTGATGCATGTGGGAAAGAGGAACCCGAATTATAGCTACGTCATGCAAGGTTCCACGTTAGGAGTCACGGACCAAGAAAGGGATCTAGGTGTCGTCGTTGATGATACGTTGAAACCTGCTGCTCAGTGTGCTGGTACAGCTAAGAAAGCAAATAGAATGTTAGGTATTATTAGGAAAGGAATGGAAAACAAAAATGAGGATGTTATAATGCCTTTGTATCGCTCCATGGTGCGACCGCACCTCGAATATTGTGTTCAGTTCTGGTCGCCGCATCTCAAAAAAGATATAGTGGAATTAGAAAAGGTGCAGAGAAGGGCGACGAAAATGATAAAGGGGATGGGACGACTTCCCTATGAGGAAAGGCTAAAGCAGCTAGGGCTCTTCAGTTGGAGAAAAGGCGGCTGAGGGGAGATATGATAGAGGTCTATAAAATATTAAACAGGTAGATGTGAAGTGTCTGTTTACGCTTTCCAAAAATACTAGGACTAGGGGGCATGTGATGAAGCTACAATGTAGTAAATTTAAAACAAATCTGAGAAAAAATTTCTTCACTCAACGTGTAATTAGACTCTGGAATTAGTTGCCAGAGAATGTGGTAAAAGGCGGTTAGCTTAGCGGAGTTTAAAAAAGGTTTGGACGGCTTCCTAAAGGAAAAGTCCATAGACCGTTATTAAATGGACTTGGGGAAAATCCACTATTTCTGGGATAAGCAGTATAAAATGTTTTGTACTTTTTTGGGATCTTGCCAGGTATTTGTGACCTGGATTGGCCACTGTTGGAAACAGGATGCTGGGCTTGATAGACCTTGGTCTTTCCCAGTATGGCAATACTTATGTACGTGCAGATGATGAAAAGTGTCCATACCAAAAAACTAGGAAAACCAACCACAAACCCAAGTAAAGAACAAATAAAAAAATTTTTTTTTCTTTTTTAAAATATATTATTTCAACCAATGATATAGTGAAATACATGTACACCCAAACTCACCATCATTAAAATGCGATCAGGCTGAATATTGGATGTGACTGCACAAGTGGAGTCCATAGATCCTAGCTCATTGGCCCACTCTGACGCTGCTTCTGCCCCCCCCCCCAAGGCACTTCTGACCCTTCACCCTCCCCCCCTTTCATGAAGGCCCCGCTGGGCCTACTTACAGGCTCTGGTGGTCTAGTGATGCTTGGGGCAAGATGGAACGCCACTCACTCCTGCCTCGTCTGGATCCAGTCCTAGCCTTGTCTTCAATTAAGCCTTGTCCTGCCTTGCCTAGTACATTTTGGTTCCAGCCTTGCATCAGTTCCTGCATTGCTTCTGTTCTTGTCATGAATCATCTTGCCTTGATGCCTGTCTTGTGCCAGCCTGGGGGACTTGTCTCCCCCAGTTGGGGTTTGGCTGAGGCCCACGGGTTTACCACCCTGTCTGTGAGGGGCAGTGGGAAGAAAGAATTGGAAAAATAGTCAGAAGGAAGGGATGAGAATTAAATCAGTTTGGGGACAGGGGAAAGGAAATCGGAGGTCCCTGAAAAGAAGAGATCTGTTTAGCAGGGTTGGGGGCTGCATGGCACCTGCATCGATATTGCCTAGGAGTAGCAGGAGAAACACAATTCTTTGTGCATGTGCTAGGGCATCTCATGGAAATGGGCAAGACTCTACAAATGGAGATTCATTGTTAAACAGGTACTAGGGCTAAGGCTGAAAGGACACATGCCACTGTCTCATGCCTCAGAGCCTAATGGCCCCCTGTTTAAAACATGCTCACCCATGGGGGCCCTTATGCACTCCCCATTCTCCCTGTGACTTCCCATTAAATCATATCTTTAAATTCCTGCAAGTTTAGTGGGGACAGACCTGACTCACAGTCACTCCTGTTCTTCCAGTGTCATTTTCTAAAATGGAGCCAGTTACTTTGCCCTGCACCAGACATTGGGGGTAATTCTGTACAGGTTGCTTAAAGTGAGGCACTGTAATGATTCAAATCAGGACTTATATACCGCTAATATCCCCTGTTCAGTGCAGTGACGTTCCTAGGGGGGGCTGACACCCGGGGCGGATCGCCGATGCGCCCCGCCCCCCGGATGCAGCGCTACCCCCCGGCGAAAGGACACCCCCCCCGGGTGCACGCCACTGGGGGGGTGCCGCGCGCGCCTGTCCTTCCTTCGTTCCATGCTCCCTCTGCCCCGGAACAGGAAGTAACCTGTTCCGGGGCAGAGGGAGCGTGGAACGAAGGAAGGACAGACGCGCGTGCGTGGCACCCCCCCTGCAGCGTGCACCCGGGGTGGACCGCACCCACCGCCCCCCCTAAGAACGCCACTGGTTCAGGGTTCAGTGTGGTTTACATCATAAGTGGAATAAAGGTTGGATACAATATTATAGGTAGAAACTTGGTTGAATACAATCTTATTGGTTGAATTCAGACGTATAATAATACAAGAGAGTGCGAGAATAGTAAAGGTATTTTGTGTGATAGTCATGTAGACAGACAGGGGACATAAGGAAGTGGTGGTTGTTGTGTAGCAGTCTTTGGAAAGAGGAAAGCTTTTAACCTCTTCAGAAAGCTGAGGTTCTAATTGTAAGTGGAAGTGAGTTCCACAGACAGAATCCAGATACAGGGAAGAGTGAGTTGAAGATCTTCTGTGTGCTAAGTGTGACTCCCATGTCAGCAATTGCACACACAATCTCCAGTATAGAATACAAGCAGAAGTCCGCATTTATATGTCTAAATTTAGGTATGAGCACTTACGCCAGCTCAATGGCTGTTGTAAATGTTTGTGCCTAACTGTAGGCAATTAGGTGCTTAAATTCTAGTATTCTATAAGATGTGTGCATAAGTGCTAGGCATGCCCCTGACCCGCTCATGCCTATCCCATGCCCCCTCCTGCAGTTGCATGCTATTGATTTTGCACACACAATTTGCACAACCCTGACAAAGGGTTGTAATGTGTGTAACTGCTAATTAGCACCAATTATAGTAGTAGTAGTAGTAGTACTTGGTTATTAATGACAATTAGTATCTAATTATTAAATAAGTTATGCACATAGCTGACACTACTCTATAACTTGCAACTTTGCACTCTCATAAGTTGTGTTTACTCATCCAGTGGAGGAATAGCCTAATGGTTAGTGCAGTGGGCTTTGATCCTGGCAACCTGGGTTCAATTCCCACTGCAGCTCCTTGTGACCTTGCCCCAGGTACAAAAACAAAACAAAACAAAACAAAAAAACTTAGATTGTGAGCCCTCTAGGGACAGAGAAAGTACATGCATATAATATGTACAGTGCTGTGTACATCTAGTAGCACTATAGACATGATTAATAGTAGTAGTAGTCCAGCAGAGGCAGCTAATCTACCCTGTCATACCTCCAAATGTATGACAGATTAACTTTAGGAGTTATCAGATTACAATTAATTAGCACTTCTATTTAACAAAACAGTCTTGTACAGGAGAAAGATATCTTGCATTTTTATTTATTATTGTGCTGTTTTATTATCACTGTATATTGATATATATCTTAGTGGAACAGGTAGATGTGAATCACTTGTTTACTATTTCCCCAAATACAAGGACTAAGGGCATGCAGTGAAGCTAAGTAGCACAATTAAAACAAATTGGAGAAAATATTTCTTCACTTGGGACTAGATTCTGTATATCACGCCTAAAAAATCTGCGCTGAAATGAAATATGCCTAGGCATATTCTATAAAGTATGCCTAAATTTAGGCATAGTTTATAGAATAAGCCTAACTTTCCACACAGTTTATAGAAAACACCGAGCACCCATCCGCACAACTAAATTTAGTCATGGACCCAAAATTACATGCAGACAGGGTGTATTCTATAACCACGCACACAGATTTTAGAAACGCCCATGACTTGCTCATACCATGCCCATAGCCACATCCTCTTTTCAACTATGCAATTTAGAATTTACACATAGCGTGTTATAGAATGCCACAGTCATGCCTTCTTGATGCAGAACTGTGACTCGTGCTGTACAGGGATCCTTTCCAGGCTGCAGCCGGTGGCTGGAGACAGGAATCACTGCATCGACTTGTCAACTCACGCTGCTTCAGATCCTCTTCTGGGTGATGAAGTGGCGCTCGAAGGAGGGAGACAATGACGGCAGGCAGCATAGGAAATGAGAGAAGGCAGGTGATGTCACTTAGGCAGGGCACTGATGTCAGACACCCGTGTCTTTTTCTCTGGACTTGTCTTTCCCTCTGGGTTTTGGCTATAAGTCTCTGCCCATGTGCTGGTGTTTTACCTGCCTTGACCCAGACCGGACCTCTGCTTGCTTGCCACCTGCCTTGACCTGGATCGGATCTGACCTCTGCTTGCTTGCTATCTGCCTTGACCCAGATTAGACCTGACTTCTGCTTGCTCGCCACCTGCCTTGACCGGATCTGACCTCTGCTTGCTTATCGCCTGCCTTGTGCAGAACCGTACCTGACCTGTTGGATTGCTGCTGCCTTTGGAGATCCGCCTTCCCACCTGACCCGCCCTCTCGACTGCCTCGGCAAGTCCTGCCAGTCACCCGAACCCAAGGGCTCAATCTGCGGGAAATTGTGACTGGTATAGGTGAAGCTCCTAGTAGGCTGGATGACCGCCACTTCCATGGTGGGGCGGCACAGGGGCTCACACCGCATCTGAAGGAAATCAGACAGTCCTGACAGAGCTGAAGCCATGAGCTCGTTGGACAAGCCTTCCCTTCTGGGTCTCGCTCAGGCGCTGCAGCAGCAACAAAATCAGCTGCTACATCTCTCTGGGGTACTGCAGGATGTTTTTTCACAATTATCTGCACTACAGTCCGTGCCCAGATTAACTCCAGCACCAGCAGTGGCATCCGGGCCTGTTATCTCGGCACTTTGAGTACCAGACCCGCCTCGCTTTGATGGTACTCTCCAAGCCTGCCGAGGCTTTCTTAATCAATGCCTCATGCATTTTGAACTGCAACCGACCCACTTTCCATTGGATAACATCAAGGTCACCTATATCATCCGTTTGCTCTCAGGGCAGGCCCTGGCATGGGCATCACGGTTCTTTCTGATATTTCTGCCTTCTTCCGACGCTTTCGACTAGTCTTCAATGAGCTTGGATGACCATCCTCAGTGGCTAGTGAACTTCTTCGGCTACAGCAAGAATCTCTTTCTGTGGGGGCCTATGCAGTTCGCTTTTAGACCCTGGCCTCGGAGCTACGCTGGAACTAGGAGGCTCTGGTGGCTATGTTTTGGCAAGGCTTAGAGGACGAGCTCACAGGTCATGAGATCCCGAACATCCTCGACAAAATGATCACCCTCTGCATCTGGATTGACATCCGTTTTCAAGAACGAGCACCTCGCCTGGCCCCCTGGTTTCAGCGACCCCTGGCTCCTGTAGGGGCGTCTGCAGCGATGAGCGAACATACTGAAGAACCTATGCTCCCGGGGAGATATCGACTCTCCGAGAAGGAGAAGGCACAATAATCTTTGCATGTATTGCGGTTAGGACAGTTGTTGTAGTTGGTGATTCGATTATTAGGCATGTAGATAGCTGGGTGGCTGGTGGACGTAAGGATCGCTTGGTGACTTGCCTGCCTGGTGTGAAGGTGGCGGACCTCACGCATCACCTAGATAGGATTTTAGATAGTGCTGGGGAGGACCCAGCTGCCTTGGTATGTGTAGGTACAAATGACAGAGAAAAATGTGGGAGGGAGGTTCTGAAAGCCAAATTACAAAGAAGTACATTTAAAATGAATTGGACAAATATTTCTTCACTAAACGTGTAATCATTGCCAAAGAATGTGGTAAAAGCAGTTAGATAATCACCATAAAATGTATTGTACTGTTTTGGGATCTTGCCAGGTACTTGTGACCTGGATTGGCCACTGTTGGAAACAAGATACTGGGCTTCATGGACCTTCAGTCTGTCCCAGTATGGCAACACTTGTGCACTTATGTACCCATTCCTGAGGAACCCTGGCAAGAGGTATCCATGGACTTCATCAAGGATCTTCCCATATCCAATGGATGCACTGTGATTTGGGTTGTTGTAGATCGCTGTACCAAGATGGCTTACTTTGTACTCCTGCCTATTTTCCCCTTGGCAGTTGCCTTGGCTCAGGAATTCTTTCAGCACATCTTTCGACTTCATAGTCTTCCGTCCCGGGTCATCAGTGATCGTGAACCTCAATTCACAAGTCTGGCAGTGATTGTGTGCCTCTCTAGGAATCTGACTGCAACTCTTCTTCACTTACCATCCACAAACCAATGGACAAACAGAATGTGTTAAATCAATCCCTCAAGGCTTTTCCGAATGTATGTAAATTCTCTACAAGACAACTGAGCGGCACTACTACCATGGGCCGAGTTCGTATATAATAACACCACTCATGATTCTTCAAAGATGTTACTTTTCTATGTGGCCATCACATATGCACTCCATTGCCTATTCCGATGGCCACTGGTACACTAGCCACTCACCTAGATATCCAGGACATTCAAGCACTCTGGATGCAAGTCCGCCAACAACTTCTGGAAGCTACAAACATATACAAGCACCAGGCTGACTGTATCAGGAGTATTAACCCAGTTTTCCACTTGGGTCAGAAGGTTTGGCTCAGCACAAGACATTTATGACTCCAATTACCTTCTCAGAAATTCACACCCATATTTATTGGACCCTTCTGAATTCAGGAGACACTCAGAATCACTATATACTGTCTCCACCTGCCCTCTGCGATGCACATACATAATGCCTTTCATGTATCCCTCCTCAAACCATACATGAAGACCAAATGGCACCCAGAACCCTCAGACACGGATGTTCCGACGCTCGACACTGATCCAGAATATGAAGTGGAAGAAATCCTAGATTCCAAGTACTATGCAGGGTTTTTACTATCTGCTCTCATAGAAGTGCTTTGGCTCAGAAGACAATTCCTGGGAGCTGGCCAAACATATCCACGCCTTGGCATTGCTTTGCGACTTCCACTTCCTGTATCTCTCCAAGCCCGGACCTAGGAGAAGACGGGCTGTTGTGTGTGTGTGTGTGTGTGTGGGGGGGGGGGGGGTAGTGTCCTAATTATGCATTCTTACCGCAATATGGCAACTTGCACTGCACAGGGGTCCTTCTTGGGCAGTGAGGCAGCATCCAGTGACTGGAGATAGGAACCACCGTATTGACCCGGCAACTTGTGCCGCTTCAGATCTTCTTCCGAGTGACAATGTGGCACTCAGAGGGAGAAAGTGACAGCAGGCAGCGCAGGAGACAACAGAAGGTGGGCTGATGCGCCTAGGTGGGGTGCTGTCAGAAGCCCGCGCCTTTTTCTATGGATTCGTCCTTCCCTCTGGGCTTTGGCTAGAAGACTCTACCCATGTGCTGGTTGTCTACTTTTGTTCCCCTGCTGTGTTTCGCTTGCCTTGACCCAGACTGGACCTGACCTCTGCTTGCTCGCCACCTGCCTTGACCCGGACTGGACCTGACTTGCTGGATTGCCACTACCTTGGAGAATCCACCTTCCCGCCTGACCCACCCTCTCGCCTGCCTCAGTAAGTCCTTCTGGTCACCCAAACCCAAGGGCTCAACCCACGGGGAACCATGGCTGGTATAGGTGAAGCTCCTAGTAGGCTGGACAACCACTGCTCCCATGGTGGGGTGACACAAGGGCTCAAACCACATCTGAAGGAAACCTGACAGTCCTGACAATAGAATACGCTTAGATAGTTCTGCATGTAAATTCTAATTAATGCCAATTAGTGTCAGTAATTGTTTAAGTGACAATTATCAGTGCTGACTGGCTTGTTAACTAATTAAGTTGCGCACACAAATCCAGAATATGACAGGATTTGTACACGCAACTTAAATCGCCTATATAGAATCCCAGGGTTAATGTGTAATTAAACTCTGGAATTTGTTGCCACAGAATGTGGTAAAAGCAGTGAGCTTAGCAGTTTTTTAAAAAGATTTTGACAAGTTCCTAAAAAAAAAAATAAAAGTCCACATACCATTATTTTGATGGACTTGAAAAAAAAAAATCAATTGTTTATTCCTGGGATAAGCAGTATAAAATCTGTTTTACTCTTTTGTGATCCTGCTAGGCACTTGTGACCTGGATTGGCCACTGTTGGAAACAGGATACTGGACTTGATGGACCTTCGGTCTGTCCCAGTGTGCAATGCTGATGTACTTATGTGTGGCTTTATAGTAGAAGGGTGGAATTTCAAATAAAGGAAAATAAACAAATCACTAGATAACTGTTAAATTGGTCCAGTAGAAGGTGTTGCCATGATGGAAACAATGAAAGGGTTTGTTGTCTGAACTGTGGCATTTAAGGAGTGGCTTTCCTGATGGTAATGATTCTCTTTATTTCACTCTAGGAATGTGTTCTGTGAACAAAGCTTCAATCAACTACCTCCTGTCCAGAAATGGCACAGGGAATGCTGTGGTGATTGTGGTGGGAGGTGCTGCTGAAGCTTTAAACTGCAACAGCAAACAACATATCCTAACACTGAAGAACAGAAAAGGGTTTATTAAAATGGCTCTCACACATGGGTACGTCCAAGGGATAGCTTTATAGCCTTATGAGACAATGGCTTTGGGAATGCATTACTTTCAGAATTAGGGTGGGTGTCTTAGCTATTCCTTAGGTTTGAATAGTTTATATTTATATTTATTGCATTTGTATCCCACATTTTCCCACCTCTTTGCAGGCTCAATGTGGCTTACAATACATCATGGATAGTGGAAATGAGGAGAGGTTAAACATTTGGAGTTACAGAAGGGTTTGGGTTGAATGGTAATGGAATACATAAAAGTAAGAAACATAAGGCATTAATTTACATTCATGGTGTAAGTGGAGTTAAACTGAGCTACAGTTTTGGCATGTTAATTTTTACATTTAAAGTGGTTCATTTGGTTTAGTAAAAGTTAAAACTGAACACATTTTTTGAACAGCAGTTCAACTAAGGCCAGGAACAAGTGCATCATGTGGAGCCTCAGGAGGGTTGGCATATCTGAGAGGAAGCCAGCCAGAGAGCTTGAGTTTATTTATTTATTTAATTTTATGACATTTGTATCCCACGTTATCCCGAACAAGCTCAGGTTCAATGTGGCTTACATTCAAGAAAAACATAAAAAATATGATACAGTCAGATAATTAATTATAACATTTTAACATATTAGGAATAATTGTGTGTTTTTCAAGAAGCTAGGCTAAGATATTGGTTATGTTGAAACATATAAGAGAGACATCAAAAAGGACAGAGAGAAATGTAACATGTAGCAGATCCTGAAAAACTCCCACAAAATTTCAACATATGACAATAAAAATAGAAATTGAGGGCACAATGGCATCATTGTGGAGTGGAAGAGTAGCCTAGTGGTTAGTGCAGTGGACTTTGATCCTGGGGAACTGGGTTCAATTCTCATTACAGCTCTGTGTGGCTCTGGGCAAGTCACTTACTCCTCCCTTCCCTCAGGTACAAGTATAAGTACCTGTATATAATACGTAAACCACTTTGAATGTAGTTGCAAAAAACACAGAAAGGCAGTATATGAAGTCCCATTCCCTTTCCCATCAGACATAAAAGAAAGCTATAAGACCTACTATACATTAGTTTATTGTCTTTTGATAAGATATGTACTTAATAGAAAAGCCTTTAGTAATTTACAGAATCTCAGATAATCTTCTAAGTACCTTAATTGCTTGGGTAGAGAATTCCAAAGTTTGGTACACTGATATGTGAAGCCTGCGACAAGGATTGATTTGTAAGAAAGACCTTTGCAGTTTGGATAATGGAGGGTGAGGTATTCTTTAGATATTTTTACTGTATTATGTGAACGTAAATCAGTTGTTGCATTTAGGAGGGTGATAAACCATATATGATTTGGTAAACACTCACGCATATTTTAAAGGTGATCCTGGCAATTATGGGAAGCCAGTGAAATTTTAATGAAAGGAGAAGTCTACTCAAAGTGAGAACCACTGCACACAAGGCAGGGAAGCGGTATTTTGTGCTGTTTGTAATTTTTTAAAGAGTGAGATTTTAATACTGACATATATTGACATTACAATAATCAAATTTGGATAGTACCAGAGATTGGGTGATAGTACGAAGTGTGGAGATTTTGGAAAAAGGACATAACCTTTTAAAATTCCAGAGTGTATGGAAGATGCTTGAGAGCACCTTTGAGACCTGAGCTTAAAATGATAAATGCTTGTCGATGGTGATGCCCAGGATTTTCATAGATTGTCATATGGGGCTTGATTCTATATATGGCGCCTGAAAAATCTATGCAGTAAAAAAATAATGCCTAGGTGTCTCTAAAGTACACCTAAATTTTATAGAATGGGCTTAAATTTCCGTGCGGTATACAGAATATGCTGAGCACCTCTCCATACGACCAAATCTGGTCACATCCATTTAAGAGAGGGTAAAACAGCATACAAAATAATACAGAAACAGAAAAAGAGCAACACTGGGCTTTCAGGATCGAGATAACTAATGTCCTCCTTTATTGAATGATGACCCGACACAGGCCGTGTTTCGGCGCATAGGCGCCTGCCTCAGGGGTCAGAAAATCCTGTTTGTGACTTTCTCAGAGATGTGTGAATTGCGTATATTGTAGATTCTCCTTGACAACCAGTTGTGTGGACATACCGTGGTCATCTAAGAAATTTTATTTAAGAAATATCGCTACATGCACCAGTGATTTAGTAGTTTATTGTGTAATGTGTCCCTGTAAGCTTTACTACATTGGACATACAAAGCGTCAACTGAAACATAGACTAGCAGAACACACAAGTAAGATTAGGCATCAAAGGAAAGAAGCTCCTTTGGTGTCACATTGGGTGATGAAAAATCATGTACTGGATGATCTGAGAGTTGTAGTCTTGTTTCAGCTCATGAGTTCCAGGGGCAGGGATATCACTGAGGCACTGAAGGTAATTGAGGAATGCTATATCTTTTCTTGGGATACGGTGGCCCTGAATGGACTAAACATGGAAGTTGAGTGGATCTAGGATGGGTCCCTTTAAGAGAAGGGTGTGGGTACACTCTGACTAACAATATTTAATCAGGGTAGTAGATTGTGAGTGCTTGAAGCCTGATGATCAGTAGTCCGTGACTGAGACTGGACGTTAGTCCAGCTGGTGAGTAGCTAGAAATGGTATTTAAATAGTGAATGATTAAAATTGATTAATGTGGATAATCCATAAAAAAGAGGGAAAAAAGGAGATGATGATGTTAAGTTACATGTTGGTTATTGTGATTTATAGGAAAATAGTTCCCCCTGAGGAAGAGGATATCGAAATGCGGCCAGCATTGAGGAACATGGAAGAGAGCGAGTGGTGATTTGTGAATGTCGAACTATTTTGAAAATAAAGCTCTTCTGAAGTCGCTTGGGGCTTTTGCAATGGATGAGCTGTAACATCGAGGGCATTCAGACCCATTGTCATAAAGGAACAAGTAGCAGTAAAGGTTTGAGAACCATGAGTGCAGTGAATGCTGCTTTAAAGTGTTGTTGAAGTTCATGTGGGATATCAATAAAGAAGCAAGGAATTCCTGGGAATGGCAAGTTGGTTCAAAAAAAAGATTTTGATGGTATACAGAATCAAGCATGGATGATACAGGCTTGAGGATTATAAGAACATTCTTGAAGAATAAACTTTTGCAGATCTGCAATTTGGACTAGATGGTCGGGTAATACACATAAACTATCAGTACGGGATAAGAATGAGGGGAAAATTCTGAAAAGAGATAAGTGACGGGCTGGGTATATAGCATGTATAAAAAGGGATTAGTTAAAATTTAATGCCAAGAACTGCAGAGTGATGCACTTGGGGTGCAGAAACCCAAAAGATATACACTAGATAGGTGGGGAGAGACTGGTAAGCTTGAATCAGGAGAGAGACCTTGGGGTGATTGTGTCTGAGGGTCTGAAGGTGAACAATGTGACGAATGCTAGGCTGCATAGAGTGGGGTATAACCAGCAGAAGAAAGGAGGATAAAGGTGAGCCGGTTGATATTGTGTATCTGGATTTTCAAAAGGCGCTTGACAAAGTACCCCATGAAAGACTCCAGAAGAAATTGGAGAATCATGGGATAGCAGGTAGTGTCCTATTGTGGATTAAAAACTGGTTAAAGGATAGAAAACAGAGAGTAGGGTTAAATGGTCAGTATTCTCAATGGAGAAGGGTAGATAATGGGGTTCCCCAGGGGTCTGTGCTGGGACCGCTGCTTTTTAACATATTTATAAATGATCTAGACATGGGAGTAACTAGTGAGGTAATTAAATTTGCTGATGACACAAAGTTATTCAAAGTCGTTAAATCGCGGGAGGATTTTATGAGACAGGGAGACTGGGCGTCTAAATGGCAGATGACGTTTAATGTGAGCAAGTGCAAATTCATGCATGTGGGAAAGAGAAACCCAAATTATAGCTACGTCATGCAAGGTTCCACGTTAGGAGTCACGGACCAAGAAAGGGATCTAGGTGTCGTCGTTGATGATATGTTGAAACCTGCTGCTCAGTGTGCTGCTGCGGCTAAGAAAGCAAATAGAACGTTAGGTATTATTAGGAAAGGAATGGAAAACAAAAATGAGGATGTTATAATGCCTTTGTATCGCTCCATGGTGCGATCGCACCTCGAATATTGTGTTCAGTTCTGGTCGCCGCATCTCAAAAAAGATATAGTGGAATTAGAAAAGGTGCAGAGAAGGGCAACGAAAATGATAAAGGGGATGGGAGGACTTCCCTATGAGGAAAGGCTAAAGCGGCTAGGGCTCTTCAGTTGGAGAAAAGGCGGCTGAGGGGAGATATGATAGAGGTCTATAAAATATTAAACAGGTAGTAGATGTGAAGCGTCTGTTTACGCTTTCCAAAAATACTAGGACTAGGGGGCATGCGATGAAGCTACAATGTAGTAAATTTAATACAAATCGGAGAAATTTTTGTTCACTCAATGTGTAATTAAACTCTGGATTTCGTTGCCAGAGAATGTGGTAAAGGCGGTTAGCTTAGCGGGGTTTTAAAAATATTTGGATGGCTTCCTAAAGGAAAATACCATACATCATTATTACATTGACTTGGGGAAAATCCACTTCTTATTTTTGGGATAAGCAGCATAAAATGTATTGAACTTTTAGGGATCTTGCTAGGTATTTGTAACCTGGATTGGCCACTGTTGGAAACAGGATGCTGGGTTTGATGGACCTTTGGTCTGTCTCAGTGTGGCAATACTTATGTACTTATGTGTTGATGCCCCTCTACAAGTTGTTAGTGAGGCCCCACTTGGAGTATTGTGTTCAGTTTGGAGCTCATTTCTTGCTAAGGATGTAAAAAGAAGCGGTGCAAAGAAAGCTACAAAAATGGTATGGAATTTGTATTGCAAGATGTACGAAGAGAGACTTACTGACTTGAACACACAGGTGTCGACTCCATGGGTGCTCGAGCACCCCCAATATTTCACCCACCGGAAGTTTATTCACCCACCGGAAGTTCGTTCCCTCCCTCCCTCCTCCCTTCGAGTTCCAGGCCCCCTCCCTCCGAACTTTAAAAGTCATCTATTTTACCTCGTCAGGTTTAGGGCGAAGCAGTGGTAAAAAGCATGCAGGCTCGGCTCGGTGCTTAGTTTAGCTTTCACTTCTCTCTCTCTCAGCTCTGGTCCCGCTCTCATTTCCTGTTTCCGCATGGGCGGGGCCAGAGCTGAGAGAGAAAAGTGAAAACTGAACTAAGCACCGAGCCGAGCCTGCATGCTTTTTACCGCTGCTGCCGCCCTAACCCCGACGAGGCAAGATAGATGACTTTTAAAATTTGGAGGGAGGGGGCCTGGAACTCGAAGGGAGGGAGGAAGGGAGGGAGGACAGGGGACAGGGAGGGAGGGGGGATGAGGAGGAGGGGGTCAAAGGGGAGGGGAACAGGGGGGAGAGGGAGGAATGCACCACCTGTAAAAAACAAATTCAGCACCCCCAATCATTTTGAAAAGTTGGCTCCTATGCCTGAACATGTATACTCTGGAGGAAAGGAGAAACAGGGGTGATATGATACAGACATATTAATCTGCAAACAAACCTTTTCCGGAGACAGGAAGGCTGTAGAACTAGAGGACATGAATTGAGGTTGAAGGGGGGCAGACTCAGAATAATGTCAAGAAGTATTTGGAGAAAGTGGTAGATACTTGGAATGCTCTCTCGCGGGTGGTGGTGATGAAAACGGTAACAGAAATCAAAAATGCATGGGATAAACAGAAAGGAATCCAGTTTAGAAGGAATGGATCCACAGAAGCTTAGTGGAGATTGGGTGGCAAAACTGGTAATTGGGAAGCAAAGCCAGTGCTGGACAGACTTCTACAGTCCGTGCCCTGAAAATGGCAAGGATAAGTCAAGAACAGGTATACTTATAAAGGATCAAATACAATGAAATTATCTTGTTGGGTAGACAGGGTGAACCATACAGGTCATCTACTATGTTACTATGTTACTATAAGGCAATATTCAGCCCTTGTCTGCATAAGCCAAACTGCTTAAAGATAAAACTGCTATTTATTGAATTTTGGATATGATGGTTCCAGCCTGATATAAGGGTAAAGAATTCCACAACTTTGGTCCAATGTAACTAAAGGCAGTTTCATGGGAGATGTCTAAACACAGGCACGATGGGTGGGGAAAAGAGGAAATTCCTGTTAAAAAAACTGCAGTGCACAAGAAATGATGGACACCAGGTGGGAGTAGGGCTGAGAGGGAAGGAGAGAAATGCTGTACAGTAATGGTGGGGGAGGGGGAGTTCAGAGGTAGGGAAGGAGATAGATGCTGAATTCCAGGAGGAGGGGGACATGGTATGGTAGGTAAAAGAAGGGAAGATGTTGGGTCTAGGGTGGGTTTGGGGTAGAGCAGAGGTGGGGGTTGGGGTGGAGCTTGGACCCCCCCGCCCCCCCCCCCCCAAAAAAAAGGTGTTTCGCTGCTTCTGCTTTCTTTCATATATTTTTCTACTTAGATATACAAAATGTCAGTTTGGTTTCCCGCATAAACAATTCTTAGAAATACCCTGCATTTTAACAAAAGGAATGTTTTTTTCTTCATTGAAGAACTTCTTTTCATATGTTGCTGGGGGTCTGTGTCTTTTCTTTTCTTAAGTGTGTGTGAATTTTTCTAGGACTGCCCTTGTGCCAGTTTTTTCCTTTGGGGAGAATGAGATATTTAACCAGTGCCAATTTGCGGATGGGAGTTGGAAAAGAAACCTTCAGAAGGTCTTTCAGGAATGGATTGGGTTTGCTCCATGTGTCTTCATAGGACGGGGGATTTTTTCAAGCACCTCAACAGGCTTTTTGCCCTTCCAGAAGCCCATCAATACTGTGGGTTCGTATTTAATCAAATTAGGCATCTTTTCATTGCATTTATTAGTTCTGTATTCCTTCATATCCTAATAATGTTCTCAATAGTTTACAATGTCAACATACCTTATTACTACATTTAGGGGTTCTTTTACCACCCGGTAGTGTATAAAATATGTGGGCACTTTGAAAGTCTGTCTTAATGTATGAGGGTACAACACAAAACTATTTGGGCAGTTTGCATTTGAAAATTTATGTAGAGGTATGATAGAGGTGCAGAGTTCCTCTATTTACTTGTACCTGCCTATTTTTGCATGTTAACTTACACAGGATGAAAAAAGAAACCTACACGTACATATTGGAAAATCCAAAATATGCACATCATTTTCTCGCTCAGCTCTTGAACCAAACAATGCTTCTCAGATACCCATGTTTTCAGCAGCTACATTTAGGGGCATAGTCAGCCCTCGCGATGGCAGGGGGCCAGAGCTCAAGGTGGGGGGAGCACATGTTGGTCTGCCGTTCCTTGCTGCCCCCTCCTGCCGCTTCTCACCTACTACCGCCCCAAATACCTTGGCTGGTGGGGGTCCCCAACCCCCGCCAGCTGAAGCCTTTATCCAGTGCCGGTCTCTGGCGCCACCGTGTTGCCTGCTCTGCTCTCTCTTTACCTCACGTCCTGCACGCTCTTTTAGTGAAATTGGGCATGCTCAGCTTCACTAAAAGGAGCGTGCCAGACGTGAGAAGCAGGGGCATAGCCAGACTTCGGCGGAAGGGGGTCCAGAGTCCGAGGTGAGGGGGCACATTTTAGCCCCCCCCCCCCGGCGCCGCTGACCCCCTCCTGCTGCCTCCAACCCTCCCCAGCCACCGCCAGGTACCTTTGCTGGTGGGGGTCCCCAACCCCCACCAGCCAAAGTCCCCTTCAGCGCCTGTCTCCGAGTCTGGCGCGCTGCTCGCTGATCTGGATTCTGTTTCTGTGAGTCCTGACGTCCTGCACGTTCCTACGTGCAGGACATCAGGACTCACAGAAACAGAATCCAGATCAGCAATGCGCCGGAGACCGGCGCTGAAGAGGATTTCGGCTGGCGAGGGTTGTTACACCCGCCAGCAAAGGTACCTGATGGTGGTGGGAGGGGGGGGGGTCGGCGGGGGAGGGGGTGAAAGCAGGGGGGCCAGGGCTAAATCTGCAAGGGCCCATGCCCCCGTGACCCCACTTAGCTACGCCACTGAGGGGAAAAAAGAGCAGGGCAGGGAATATGGTGGCAGCGCCGGACGAAGGCTTCAGCTTGCGGGGGTTGGGGACTCCTACCAGCAAAACCAGGGGCCCAGAGGACATTTTGGGGGGGGGGGGCCCAGGTCCCCATGGCCCCACGTTGTTACACCACTGGCTATATTTGTGTCCAGTAGGACAGAGTTTCACTCTATTGGAGCTCGCTGGCTAACTCTTTAGTTACAGGATGTATAGTTTTGAAAACTGTCTTCAAAACATAAAGACTGTACTACAAGAAAGATACTATATACAAGTTAAGATTGAAAGTGGATCCTAAGTGTTACTACCCTGTTTCCCCGAAAGTAAGACATCCCCCGAAAATAAGACCTAGTAGAGGTTTTCCTGGATTGGTAGATATAAGGCCTCCCCCAAAAGTAAGACCTAGCAAATTTTAGTTTGAAAGCAGGGCCGCCGAGAGCCGGACAAGGCCGCCCCCCCCACCCGAGGTCGCCGGGCCCCCCCTCCACCCACCCTCCGTCGCTCCCGGAACTAACCTTAAACGCCTCCTTTCACCTTCGCAGCAAGCAGCAGCAGGGCAGACCTCTCCTTCTTTCCGAGCCCCGCCCTCGCGGACGTTACGTCAGGCGAGGGCGGGACACGGAAGGAAGGAGTGGCCTGCCCTGCTGCTGCGAAGGTGAAAGGAGGCGTTTAAGGTTAGTTCCAGGAGCGACGAAGGGCGGGCAGGCCAACCCCGATGTTTCCCCGAAAAAGAAGACAGCCCCTGAAAATAAGACCTAGCGCATTTTGGGGGGCAAAAATTAATATAAGACAGTGTCTTATTTTCGGGGAAACATGGTATTTACGCTTAATTGTGGGGCCTTGGTTTGGAAAGGTGATGAGCACTGCAGTCTGCAGTAAAGGATGCCTCCCATTCAGTGCCTGAGTTAAAATGATCTTATTGATTTGAAATGCTGAGACAATGCATCTGTGATAGTTTTACAGCAAAGAAGAGGGGATATCTTTTGATAGCTGAATCCATTTTTTTTGTTGTTGTTCCCCCATATTGTCAACAGCAAGATCCTTGTTCCCAGGCTCCAGCAGTTCCAACTAACCTAAAACAGAGCTATTTGATATTGTTGTAAATGAATTAATTAACTTGATATTTCTCATGTTATGCTACTAAAGGGTGTTGTGTTTTGCTCTTTTACAGTTGGCAAACCGATTCATGTTCCTAAGACTGTGAAACCTTCTGACCAACAGATAGAAAAGTATCACAGAATCTATATCAGATCGCTGATGGAGCTCTTTGACACACACAAAGTAAAATTTGGCTTACCAGAAACAGATACACTAACTATTATATAACAAGCTACCATGCTGAATGCGAATTTGTGCAATGAACTTTCTATTACTCCTCAAACTAGTGTTACCAAAACAACTATGGTGTACGTTACGAGACAGAACACCCTTTTTGTTTGCATTTAGAAAATGTTCAGATATATAAAATAAAGCAGTTATTCTCTGTTATATGACTAATATATTAAAATTTAACTATGTTTATGCCATGTGTAATAAAATTATTTAGATATCATCTATAATTTTCCAGTGTTTTAATGCAGTACTGATACCCACATCAATGACCTGTCCCTAGTGATGGCACAAAATGAAAATAAGCTATTCATGTATATTTCTATGTTCTCACATACTCTGCCATCTACCCTATTCTTTCCAGCCTAGAATGAATTCTCTTTCAATAGCTGATATGGAATATTTAATATTCACCAGTCAGCCTACAACCATTCATCTCTGGTCCCATTCTGGCGGCAAAATGGTAGGTCAAACTGTTAGCCCCCCCCCCCCCCCCATCCCCGATATTCAGCCCATGGTGGTCTATATTGTTTTAAATACAGGCTGTTGTGGGCCTTTAGTTTCTTGTTTATTAGGGTCTTGATATAGTAACTAATGAGTAGATGCAGAAAACGGTTTACATACAGTACTAAAATGAAAAAGGAAATAAAATCAAAATCATTAGGACAAGGAAAAGAAAGTGAAAGGCAAAAAGCAAGACTAGGACAGTCAGGCAATGGAACCTGATCCACTTGGCAGCAGCAGTTCATGAAACCAATCCCAGAACAGAAGACCCAAATATTTTTTGAAATAGGTAGTTTTTATAAGCAGACCTGGGTAAAGTGGTAGAGTAACTGTGTTAGTCCACTTTTAAAGATAAATAGAAAGAAAACAAAAAGAAAAGAGAATAGAATACCTTTTTTATTGGACTAACAATACATTTTTTTTGATGAAGGGCTACCTTAGAAAACTCATTAAAAAATGCATTGTTAGTCCAATAAAAAAGGTATCATCTTCTTTTCTTTGTCTTATTTCTATTTATTACCTTTAAGCAAACCTGAATTTCAGGTACGAGGGTTCAGAACACAACCTACTACTACTAATCATTTCTATAGCGCTACTATACCGAGTGTTTGGTAGACTCAAACCATGAATACTAGACAAAGAGAATAGACAGACAGGATTTGACAACAGAGTGAAGAGTGCGTACCAGGATAGAGGTAAGCTGGGGTACTGAAAGAAAGGACCTTGTGAGTCTGGATTCGAATTTTGAATGGATTCCTGTTTTAGAATGAAAGCCAGTGGTGACAGATCATTAAGGGGAGTAACAAGATCAAGAGGTCCTTTTATTAAACTGCATTAGGTGCTATGGCGCACCTTAACACAGCAAACATTGGAGTACCTGAGGATGCATTCAGGCATCCTGTGGTAACTTTGAAATCTGCACATGGTAACCATGCATTAAATAATTTTTCAAATTTTTTTGAAGAGGTGTATCAGGGGCAGAGAGCATGTGTTCCTGCCCTTAACCAGTTAGTAAATCTATATTACTGCATGCTAACTGGTTAGCATTCACATAACGCAGGCTACAAAATTGGTGGTGGTAAATACTCACAGTAATTTAAAAATTTGGACATGCACTAATGGCAACATTAGTGCATAGCTATTAATGGAAAAAAAGACAATAAGGCATTTTAACAACTGTGATAAAAATGGCCTAAGTTCGGGACAGACCCACGTATAGGCGCACTAAGGTCTGTTTTTACTGCAGTGTAAAGGACCCCTAGATTTTTAGCATGGGAAAACATATGGATAGCAGTATTCTGAACTGATTGAAGATATGTGATTAGACTAGCACTAATGCCTGAATAGACAATGTTACAGTACCCGGATATTCAATCCCAGGTTGTATCTGGATACCAGAGCTGAATTTCCAGGTTAAATGTGGCCACTGATACATATCTAGGGACTGGTGATATTCAGACCAGTACCCCAGATAACGTTAGGACAGCCTTTTTACTACCTTAGCATCATTCATATAGTTACCTAGTTAGTGAACTGAATGTTGCTGATAACTGGGTAACTCCTGACCCCACCCAGACTCTACTCCCGATCATCCCAACCCTACATGGATACTGCCAAGGTGGATTTTCAGTGGCACTATCCAGGTAAGTGCTGCTGAAAATCCAGAACCCAGTGAGTGGGACTTAATTTGGGTAGGAGCCGCTCTTACCAGGATAAGTTCCACTTGACCCCTTAGTTTTTAAATATCCCTGTGAATATGTGGTCAAGGGTGTGGCTTGGATCGGGCATAAACTCATGGCCAGATTATCGAAAGCCCCACGCTGTTCCAGACAGCGCTCTAAAAATAGCGCTGGAACAGTGGAGGACTTTATCACTCCTATGATCAGAGATAACAGCATGCAAATTTATGCATGCTATTATCTCTGATCATAGTGTAAAGTGCGGGAGGATTGTGCCTGAGTCCCCCACACCTGATTGACAGGTTCGGGCTGTTAAAAGACCAGACCTGTCAAACACAGGGGCTGGCGGTGTGTGGGACCACCAGACCCCAAACAGCAAGGCCCTGGTGGCCTAGTGCCCCCACGGAATCCCGCCCCAAGCCAGCAATACTCCCTCCTCTTCCAGCACCGTCTTGAAAATGGCGGCGCTCTGCCATACCCAGTGCATCCTGGGATGCACTGGGCAGGGCTTCATACCATATAAGGGGTGTGAAGCCCTGCCCAGTGCATCCCAGGATGCACTGGGCAGGGCTGGGCACTGCCATTTTCAAGGTGGTGCTGCTGGAAGAGGAGGGAGTGTACTACCTCCTTCCTTCAACTAAGGTACAGGGGAGGGCGGGGAACAGGGCCGCTAGACCACCAGGTTGGGGGGAGCTTGATTCACGGCCCACTGGGCCACTAGGGCTTGTTTGGGGGGATGCAAGGGGGCATAGGCACCCCGTATAAGAGGCTTGGCCATGACCTTCCCCTGGCTGCCTCCTCCTTGAAGGCAGGATAGAACAAAATTGTACCTTCCTCTCCTCTCCGTGCTGGTGTCCACCCCCCCCCCCCCCCACTCGTGGCAACGCAGGGCTGGTGCAGCGCTGCAGGCAGCTCTCGGATGGTCCCTACTTCCCGCCCTCAGCTCCCCGACTGACAGCCGTCCTCTCCGTTCCTTCCTGCCCCCCTCCCGCGCGTTTAACCCTTTTATTTTCAGTGGCTGCCTGCGGCGGCAGTGAAGAAAACAGCACTGCGGGCTCACCTCCAGCTTCTCCCTTCCCTCACAGTGTCCCGCCCTCGCGGAAAAAGGAAATACATCATCGCAGGAAGGCGGGACACTGAGTGAGGGAAGGGAGAAGCTGGAGGTGAGCCCGCAGTGTTGTCTTCTTCACTGCCACTGAAAATAAAAGGGTTAAACGCACGGGGGGGGGGGCAGGAAGGAACGGAAAGGAGGACTGTCGGGGAGCTGAGGGAGGGCAGGCAGAATTGTTGGACATGGATGGGATGGGAGAGCAGGGGGATGGAAGAGATTGCTGGACAGGAGAGGAGGGGAGAGAGGAGAATTGCTGGACATGGATGGATGAATGGGGGCAGGGGAGAGCAGAAATTTGCTGGATATGGGTGGATGGAGGAGAGGGCAGGGAAGAATGGAGAGTTGCTGGACATGGATGGATGGAGGAGAGGGCAGAGGAGAGGAGAATTGCTGGACATGGATGGATGAATTGGGGCAGGGGAGAGAGGAAATTTGCTGGATATGGGTGGATGGAGGAGAGGGCAGAGGAGAATGGAGAGTTGCTGGACATGGATGGATGGAGGGGAGGGCAGGGCAGGGGAGAGAGGAGAATTGCTGGACATGAATGGATGAATAGAGGGGGCAGGGGAAGAAAGGAAATTTGCTGGATATGGGTGGATGGGAGAGGGCAGGGGAGAATGGAGAGTTGTTGGGCATGGATGGATGAAGGGGATGGAAGTCAGGAAGGAGATGCATATGGACAGACGGGAGGGAAAATAGGAGAAATGTTGGACAAGGATGGACGGAAGGAAAGACAAAGGGAGGAGATGCACACAGATGGAGGGGAGGGGAGGGGAGTGAGGAGAAATGCTGGATATGGATGGAGGGGAAATTGCTGAATTTAAGGGCTGGATCGGGATACTTTGATTGCAGATGCTGAAACTGGAGAAAGGATAGGGACAGGGCTACAGATGGTAGACAGGATGCATAAGGACACAGGAGGATGCTGGACATGGTGAGAGAAAAAAATATCAAATGGAAAGAAGACACTGCATAAAACAGAAAAAACTGGGACCAAAGCGAATAGAAAAACTAAATGATCAGACAACAAAGGTGGCTCTATATGAGAATTGTGATATTATGATCCCTTGTTTCATATTGTTGACGTTCTGCATTTTCCGTATGGATGGTATATTGGTGTATTAGGGTCTGCCCAGTGTAATATTTATGCTACAGTAAGGTTCTGAGTGTGTTTTTCCACAAATTTGTGCATAGTGTTTTGCAGTTGAGCGATTGTGGTTAGTATATGCTTTGAGCAACCACTTTATTCTTTGACATATGATACATATCTAATATCTAAATTTAATAAAAAGTATTAATTGTGACTTTTATTTTTACTTATTTTTTTTCTGTGTGTTGTCATACAATTATGGATGTAAGCTCTACTCCTGGCCCCACCCCTAACCCCGCCCCCTTTAGCCCCCCCCCCCAAACAGTTGGGCCACCGACCACCTATGCAAGGGGGGTTAGGGGGCTGGAGATCCACTGGACATTCAGCCCCCGTGTCGCTGGCTTGGGGTGTGGGGATCGGGGTTCCTGCTCCTGCGGGGGTCTGCATTGGGGGGAATGGGGGGCCTGCTAGCATGCAAATGCATGCTAGACAGGGCTCACTATTCCTCCTCAATGGTCTGCTAACCCTAACGCCAGCTCCGAACTGGCGTAGGGTTTGCCGCGGACAGCACACCAATGTTTGGCGCGCTGCTCACTGATCATTGAGGAGGAATATGTTTAGCATGCATTTACATGCTACTTGTACTAAGAGCCCCGTTTAGCATGCATTTGCATGCTAGTTGCGGTTAGAGCACGTTGTTTCATGTGCTCGGGGGCTCTGATCATGGGGCAGTAGCTGCACTAGTATGGTGCTAATAGCCTCTAGCGCCTGCGTTTGCTTCTGATCATTGGCCCATCAGTCAGATCCAGAGGGTTTGCAAGAAGAAGGGGAAATATTTTATTATTTCACTCAACACATGTGCCCCTGTTACTTCACAGGTCTTAGTCCAGCACAATTATAGTCTCTGTTTTCTCTCTGGTTCCTCAGATATCACTGTCAGTACTCTCTCTCTCTCTCTATTTATTTATTTATTTTGTTGCATTTGTATCTCACGTTTTCCCACCTCTTTGCAGGCTCAATGTGGCTTACAATACATCATGAGTAACAGAAATACATGAAAAAGTATGCATGCTCCCAGCCTAGCCCAACACAGTGTCCATTAATCCCTTCCTGGGTTCCCTCTGGACATGTATCAAAACAAATACTATCTATCTCTTACCTTGATAGTTTTCACACATATTATGGAGGGTTAAGCTTGAGCCACACTGTTTCCCTGATCCTCTCCTAAGGTACCGAAGCTTAGCTTAAAATGGAATCCTCTTCTCTCCTGGAGCTCCCTCCTGGAAACCTCTGTATTAGGGCCTTTCTAAACTGTGCAGCTTCAGGAGTTTTAGCTTCCTCCTGGCCTGAGCCCCACTCCTTCGACTCAGCCTAGTGCCACCTGCCGAAAGGTGGCTGAACTGAATCAGCCTCGGCAGACTAGCGCCATCTGCCGAAAGGGGGCTGAACTGCACCAATGAGTGAGTGCTTCCTGCCCCTACATCACTAACTCCCTCACAGTCCTGAATAACATGCAAGTGCAATAAAATTGCAGCAACCTGTAGAATTATTGCAGTACCGTATTGCCTGTCACCACTCTTTCCAGCTTGATTGTAATTTCATATTACTCATGCCTTCTGTAGACAAGCCCACACCCAACAATGTGTTACAACAGATTTAATTAAAAAAAAAAAAAAGAAAAAGCAGAAGTAGCCCCCTAATAACAAAGCACAAACACCAACAAGAAGAGAAGAAAGGGGTAGACCAATGCTTGGAACAACACTGGTTTACCCCCTTCTATACAATAGGTTAATAACATAAGAGACAGAATATCCATATAAATATAGTATCATCATAAAACTATAAACATTATAACACAAGTACCAAATACTGCAAGAAAAAAATCCTTTCTATGACCTTCTCCCAGATCTCATAAGGGAGCTGGAACAGACTACATAACAAAACTAAAACAATAGAATCAATATCACACTCCCTTCCCTAAACCCACACGTTGATAATACAAAGTGCATAATAAATATAGAAATATAGATCCCAATCTTCTCTTAATATCCTATCTAACCATCCTTACATACACTTTTATGCAATCCTTACCCCCACCCCTTTTAACAAAGCCGCGCCAATTCTGATACATTATCGCAACAGCAGCCACTAATACGGCTTTGTAAAGGGGGGGGGGGGGAATTAATGACTTACAAGTTCATTAGCATTTCCCGTCCCTCTATTAAATGCTAGAAACTATGAAGACATCACTCCATATGGCCTTTTCATATCAGGCCCCAGGGCTCTGAAATTTTCCAGAAGACATAAAAAACAATGTACTCCCTTTTGTATCTGCTGTCTTTTAGTTCTTCTTGGAATTGTAAATTTTACATTTATATATGTGTATACTTCTCCCTTTAGACTATTTTCTTTTAATGGCAGTTTTAATGTAAACTGCTTTGCTGTTTTCTAAGGGGTCTGTGAGGGGGTTTATAGAAAACTGTCCCCCTCACCCTTAAGAAACGTCCCTCTCTAAGTAGCCTGGGCCACCTTAACAGCACTGGTCCTGCCCCAGGAGGAAGTGAGCTGGAAAGGGCGGAGACAATATCTGGGAGTTTAAAAGACTGGGCCAGGCTGCAGTTAAAGAGGCCCAGGGAGGGAAGATTAGGAACCTGTAGCAGATGTGGCTGTAGTTGCTGTATACAATTTATGACCTGGTTGAGGTAAGCCAACATTGCTTCTTGTTAAGATTTATATGCCTTGCTGAGGTCTGGCTGGAGCAAGACCCGAGTCTCAGAAGACCTGAGAACTTACAGGCTGTGTTGGGGCAGCCCCACCTGCCACATACTGCTTGGCCAGCTAGCCAGAGGCCTACTCAGGACTGTTACTAAACCAGAGAGAGACTGGTGCATCTGAGGTTCCTGGACTGTGAGGTAAAAGGTCCCAGGGCTCAGGTGAATAAAACATTTACCTTCACATTGTCTGGCTGAGTTATTCATTGGGCCACCCTATAACCCGCACCTGGGGTCTCACAGGGTCATTTTACTAAGCTGCATTAGGCGATAAATCCGGGCTAAAGGCCTACCTGTTTGATGCTGCTTTTAATTCCTAACTTGTCACCTGCTCGTAACCTTTATCTTGTCTTCATCTCTTCAATAGTCCCTTTTCCCTATGTGTCCTATCTGTCTGTCCTACCCTTATCCCTTATTTGTCCTGTCTGTCTGTCCTGATTTAGATTGTAAGCTCTTTTGAGCAGGGACTGTCTTTTCTTCATGTTCAATTGTGGTAGCACTGTAGAAATGATTTGTAGTAGTAATGCAGCTAAAAATGCAGTACCACAAGACACACTCAGGTGTCCTGTGGTAACTCCTAAATGTACATATGTTGAACACATGCTAAAAATATTTCTACTTTTTTTTTTAGAAGTGGTGTGTCATGGGTGGAGAGTGGGGTGTTCCTGTGCTAACCAGTTAGTGCATCTACATTGCCACGCATGGATAATGCAGGAGCCATTACCACCTACAAAATGAGTGGAAGCGTTCACACAGTAATTTTTTTAAATGGCTGCGCACTAATGACATTAGCGTATGGCTATTAATGCAAAAAATAGAAAAAAAGGCATTGTTACAGCTGCAGTACAAATGGCCTTAGTGTGCTAGAAACAGCTGTGTAAGGGTGCTAAGATCACTTTTCGCTGCAAAAATTAAAAGGACCCTTGAAAGTGGGATTCCAAATATTTAGACTCCAGTGAGACTCACCAGTACCACATACCATTACAGTGGTTCCTGCAGCTACCCAGCAGAATGCTGTCTCCTGGATTCTGAACACATATACAGGTGATTCAACTTTAATCTATGAGCATTATAGCAGGAACCAGGAAAGCAACAGTCACTGCAGACCTGGTTGTCCAGCTTGTGATGCTGCTTACACTTTTGGTATTTATGTATTTATTTAAAATTCTTCTATACCACCCATACAAAATCCATAAAAAATAAATAAACAAAATCCCTAAGGCCCACTCCAACCCAACAGCAGCAACAACGGTCCTGCTAACTAAACCTACAACACCATTTATCTAAAACAGCTATGCTTTTAATACTTTATGGAATGACACATGGTTTCTTTTTACAACTATCCAGATAACTTATTCCACAACTCTGGAGCTGCCAGCAAAGAAGCTCAAAATCTCCACTTTCTAAACCTGCTTACCACAGGCACCTCTAAGAATGCACCCTGACTTGAGCATAACTCATGACCAAGAACATACAGTAGGAAACTAGTTTCTAAGAAAAGTAGATTGTCTCCTTCCCATGCAAAGATCGAAATGTCAAAAAGTTTTGAACTTCACCGGACCAATAGTTTCCTGGATCCTTGGAAGAATTAATAGTCCAGATTAGTTAGGAAAGTAAGCTATGTTAAAAGAGCTTCCTTGTAATATCTTTCTGATCAGTATAAGGATTCTGGATGTAGTCAGGCACGTAGGTAAATATGGCCTCCAGAAAAGAGGTAAAATAGCTGGAGAAAACTGATGACGGAGAAAGAGTGGGGTGGGAGATGGGAAGGCGTTAGAATTAAAAGGACATGAGGTTGAAGGGGGGCAGACTCAGGAGTAATGTCAGGAAGTATTTTTTCACAGAGAGGGTGGTGGACATGTGGAATGCCCTCCCATGGGAGGTGGTGGAGATGAAAACGGTAATGGAATTCAAACGTGTGTGGGATAAACACAAAGGAATCCTGTTTAGCGGGAATGGATCCACGGAATCTTAGTGGAGATTAGGTGGTGACACCGGTAATTGGGAAGCGAAACTAGTGCTAGGCAGACTTCTACGGTCTACGCCCTGATCGTGACTGAATAGATATGGATGGGCTGGAGTGTAAATTTTAAGGGGTTTTGACCTTAGCTTCAGAACTTAGTACAAGAAAAGTGCTGGGCAGACTTCTACGGTCTGTGCCCTGAGAATGGCAAAGATAAATCAAACTTGGGTATAAAGTATCACATACCATGTACAATGAGTTTATCTTGTTGGGCAGACTGTATGGACCATACAGGTCTTTATCTGTCATCATTTACTATATTACTGTGATGCCAATCATTTCTCCTGCCATTCTCTGGTGCAAAAAGATAGATTGTGAGCCCTCTAGGGACAGAGAAAGTACCTCCATATAATGTGTATAGCGCTGTGTACATCTAGTAGCGTTATAGAAATTAGTAGTAGTAGTAAGTTCATCAATAGAGGCAGAGGGAGGAAGTGATAAATCAGGGCAATGAACAAAGTAGAGGCAGGGCAAGTAAGGCAAAGAATCCAAGCATCAGAATAGGAGAGAGGAACAAGAGAAAGGCGGAGGCATGAAAGGAGTTCAAGTAAAGGATACCCCCTCCCCTCCATACACACACTTGGAAGATCTATTATAGAAAGAGAAATTGAAGGTGGACGGGAATGATTCAAGTAGGGGTGTAGTTTCACCCAGTCTGAGCCAAGTTTCTGCAAGAAAAAGCAGCTGCAAACCATAATTGAAAATAAGATCCATAACCAAAAGCCCTTTATGCCAAAGAAAGTGGGTACTGTGCAACCTGATATTGATGGAAGGATTGGTGGCTGCAATACAGACAGTATGTACCAGGGAAACAGGCATAAAATAGCATGAAATATGATGGATCCTACCTGAATAGGCAAGATATTACACATTTTGCTACTGTGTCTTCTGTTTCCGCCAGGATTTTTCTTTCCCTGTCAGCTCTGGAAAATGTATATCTTTGATTTTTCTGTTTTAAGCAATTTATCTCTCCAAGACAGTGCCACTGTCTTCTGTTTCAGCTCTACATGTGTTGTAGATTTTGTACCAAGAGTTGAAAAAGTAGGACAGCTTCAACTTTTACTTATGATCTGAAGCCAAGTGATTAACCAAATTACTATTAGTAAGACAACGACTTGGGGTTTTTTTGGAAGGTAATGTGGGTATGTCCCAATACAAAAAAAGGTTTGGGAGCTACTGAACTAAGGGGCTGGACACCCACTGTACAGTAGTCTAAGGTGCTTTTGTTTTGTTGTGTTTTAATCAGTGTCTCAGCATGGGTGACAGCTCTTTGGGTACAGTAGTGCTTCAACGTCCCCCCCCCAGTACTCCTTCCCTGTGTGTGTAGATCATTTCTGTTGAGTTTAGCAACTTCAATATTTTTCAAATGTGGGTTCTATGGTTTACGAGGCCTCAGTAAGTTCTCTTGCTGCCTCAACAGCTCTTCCATCTCTGTGCAAGGTGGGGATTTAGTGTGATTTCTGTAGTAGTCTGCCTTCCATACATAGTAACATAGTAAATGTCAGCAGATATAAACCTGCTCAGTCCATTGAATCTGTCCAACAAGGTGGCCAGAGTTGAATTTGGCACTTTGCACATGTCTCATTTCTTCACGATTAAACACTGGTATACTTAATCTCGGTCTCTCCCTGCCAATTTTGGGGTACAGACCGTAGAAGTGTGCCTGGAACTGGTACTACTTACCAACTACTGGAGTTGCCATCTAAGCCTGCTCCAGCCTTGATCCTGATCTGTTTTGTTTTTTTTTATATTTAAAGAACCCAGACTGTAGAAGACTGCCCAGCATTGGTCTTCTCAATCTCTGAAGCTGGTGTCCAAGCTCACTCCAGTAATGAGATCCTTTAAAGTTTTATTTTAATTGGATTCCATTCTTTTTCTATATAGTGATCATCTGTGTTTATCCCAAGCATTCTTGAATTCCATTACTGTTTTTGTCTTCACAACCTCCCGTGGGAGAGCATTCCACCCGTTCTGTGAAAATGTATTTCCCGACATTGCTCCTAAGTCTCCTATCCCCTCTAGTTCTACTGCTTTCCTGTCTTTGAAGAAGATTAGTTTGCATATTAATACCTTAAGTATCATACAGACACTGACAGACTTCTCTGCTAACAGTGAAAAAGAAGCTACAAAAACATTATCTTGATATTTTCTAACTAAGCTAGTTCCTATCACTGATATTATTAGGGAAGTGACAAAAACCTTCACCAGTGCAGCTGTTCTGCTGCCCCAGACTGAATGGACAAACAGCAAAGCTCTCACCAGCACTCAGGGCCAGGGTCAGTACAATTAATTTTTAGGCCCCTAATCTGCCCTCCCTCAAGACAACATGCTAGTAAATATAAAATGTTGGTGTGTGTGTGTATATATATATATATATATATACATTATGTCAAACACACATAAATAAGGGCAATTTCTAAAAGCTTTTTACCCAAGTAAATGGGCTATTTATTTATTTTAGAACATTTGTATCCCACATATTCCCAACATAGCAGGCTCTATGTGGCTAACAACATTTATGGAAGGAACAACATAATAATACAATGGTGGAATATAGAGCAAGTACACCTTAGCCCCAGAATTCTATATATCGTGCCAAGATTTCTGCTTGGAAATCGAAGCATATTCCACAATAATGCAAATAACCTAATTAGTTAACAAGCTAATCAGTGCTTTTAATTGGATGTTAACAACCAATTAGCACTAATTGGCATTAATTTGAATTTACGCACACTACTTGCTAAGTGTATTCTGTAAAGTGATGCAAATAAATGTAAGTCATATAGTTGAAAAGTGGACGTGGTTATGGCCAGGTCATAGGCGTTTCTAAAATGTATGAGCGTTGTTATAGAATACACCCGCTCCATACCTAATTTAGGTGTTGGAATTTACACCAAGTTTTACTTAGCATAATTGACCATGACTAAATTTAGTCATGTGGACCGGTGCTTGGCTTATTCTATAAAGTACGCCTGCTAAGTGAATTTCAGTTTGGCACCAAATTTTTAGGTGTAATATATAGAATCTAGTTCTAGATGGATCTTTGAGTTTCGGTGGCTGTTGTAGTCAAAGCAAAGCAATAGATTCTAGCTGCTCTTTGCTGCCCTATGTGACTGCCTAGATTTAATGGCTGGGAACCTCATATGATTATAAACATTGCCATACTGGAACAGGCTGAAGGTCTATCAAGTCCATCCTGTTTCCAACAGTGGCTAATCCAGGTCCAAGTATCTGGCAAGATCCCAAATGAATAAAACAGATATTATACTGCTTACGCCTGAAATAAGATGGCCTGGGGCAAGTCCACTGCTGGCTTAAGGCCTTTTCCTTTAAGAAATTGTCTCAGACGCCCAGAAGAAAGATGCTTTATGCGAGGCGGGCACTGTGTGTACTCTCCTGAGATCGCAACCAACTCAAAAACCAGCATCCCAGGAGCAAAGAAGGGCTTACTCAGTCCTCTCGAACATCCTTTCCTCAGCTATGTCTCTCTATTTTCAGGCTAGAAAACAAGCTAGTGTGAGCTTTTGCTGGAGGAGCAACAGGCACAAGCAAAGCCTGAGTGCCACTGTTATAGCCCCCACCCTCTTCCCTTTCCACTTCTGTAGTGTGCATTTTGCAAAAGGTCCAGACTTGCATTTTCCAGTACCTACTTTTTAAAAATCTAAATCCAATAAACCTATACACAAAACAATTCTATATATGAAAAAGAATATCCTGCTTTCCTTAATTTTCTTGGGACATCCGGAACGCACAATTCTAGAGAACCAATTTTCTTTGCGCAGAAGAAACGGCCTTTAAAGCGGATTTAAAGCCTTTAAAGTAGTAGGATAACTGCAGACAGACAACACATATTTGTAATATAATATTGTGAAAGGAGAACGTCGTCGTCGACAACGTAAAACGCGTCGCAAATCATCAAGCGCGGGAGAAGGCTATTGACTCACCAGAATGAGGCTTGGACTGCATAGAGGGGCACTGTGGCAGGCTAGAGCACTAGACTGAGGCTTGATACTTTCATTGGTTGAGTAGTAAATACCGCCCTTCCCCACAACCCGTGCACACTGCAGAAAAGCAGCCCAAAAGCGCTCGTGACCGCTAGTAACCTCCTGCTCTGCGTCTCTTACACTAACACACACCCCCTCCACATTGATGACGTCCCAAAACAGGCCTCCCGCTCGCCACTCTTTTCTGACCAATCAAGGCACAGCTCATGAATATGGAAGTAGAAGAGCACCGCTACCGGAGTGCTTACTTCCTGTCGGCGGGGGGAGAAAGAGTGCGCGGCTGAGGCCTTGGTGGAGCAGTGGGTGTGTGCTACACGGTGCCGCATCTCTCACTCTTTTTTTTTCCCCGTCTTTCAGTGTGTGTCTGTGCGGCACTGAAGTTGGGTGAGTCGCTTCTCCTTGTATTTACCTTTCTTTGTGAGTATATTTACATTGTATGAGTGCTCACAGCTACTCAGACGCAGGGCACAGATTAGCGCGCGCATGTGTATGTGCGTGTTGTGTTATGTGTGGGCCGCGGCGGCATGTGCAGGCGGAGGAGCGCCTTCCACCTCCTCACCCCACAGGCACTTCCCGCTATTGTGGACATGTCCGCCTGTCTCCCGCCCCGTATTCCCCTATCTCATCGCAATGGATGTGGGACAGAGAGGGAAAAGGAGCTGCGGCATCTCCTGTCATGTGCCAGTTTTCCTCGTTCTTCCTCTCACTGCGGCTCCTGTCTCTGGTGTGACTGGGAATGGCAGAGTTGAGCTGACGTGGTGCCTCCTCGCCACATCACCATTCTTCTGCGGTCGATATTAAGAGAATAGAGCTTAATGTTTTTGTCTTCTGTGATGGGGAATCAGGGGTGAACAGTTGAAAAGACGGGCAGAATGGGTAACTCGCGAAAGATTTAGTGAATGAAAGTGACAGATGGTTTCTGGCCAAACTTCAACGTTCCTGATTGAAAAAAAATCGTTCTGTATTTATCAATAAAAATATGTCAATGATATAAAGGACAAAAGCGAAACTAAGAAAAAAGCTAATACAGAATAATTAATCTTATAGAAGTGATGGAATTGGGGAATTTTTTTTAATGTAGAAGGGGGTGGAGGGAAGGCTAACTCTTAAAGGAGAAAAAAAGGATTTCACTGAAATGAGTACTAGCTACTGTGGGTTTCCTTATTATTTATGCTTATGCGAATATACAGCATTTTTGTTTGTTGTGGTCCAACTTCTGCGCACCATGTTTTATTTTAGCTTTGTGTTAAAATTTGGTCTCTTTTTTTTAAAGAATCTTTCTGTTCTAGTCTTAAAGTGGAATGCACTACCAACTCACTTGGAAACGATCAACGAACTAAATAGCTTCCACAAAGCTCTGTAAACATATCTCTTTAATAAAGCCTACCACAAGAACCCATAATGACTAGACCACAACCCTTACACTCCTTTACTCAGAATGTCTTATGGTATAGCTACATGACCTGATCCTCTTGTCGTCTTCTTATCACTTTGTAATACCAATTGTATTTCTTCCCTGTTATGGCGATGCCATAACAGATCTTTGTAAGCCACATTGAGCCTGCAAATAGGTGGGAAAATGTGGGATACAAGTGCAATAAATAATAAAATAAAGACATATTCCTCTTGGTATGGATAAAAAATATATCTTGTTTACTCTTCTGTTCTCAGTAATTGTTTTGGATTTATGCTTATAAATGCAGAAGTAGTAACATAGTAAATGATTGCAGCTAAAGAATTGCATGGATCTTGAATGTGACTGGATGATCAATTCATGATTGAACCAACAATCCAATAATATTACTAATTAACATTTTACTTGCTAAGTTCCACTTTAAGATGCCTTTCCCTTCCCCACTGAGAGATACAGCAGCCACTCTCATAACAACATATCATTTGAATGTGGTATAGGGGAAAGGGAATGGGACTTGATATACCGCTTTCTGTGTTTTTTTGGAACTACATTCCAAGCGGTTTACATAGGATATACAGGTACAGAACACGTAGACAAACATGGTTTAATGGGACAGAGTCAGCATGGGTTCAGCCAAGGGAAGTCTTGCCTCACCAATTTGCTTCATTTCTTTGAAGGCACGAATAAACGTGGGTAAAGGTGAGCTGGTTGATGTAGTGTATCTAGATTTTCAGAAAGCTTTTGGTAAAGTTCCTCATGAGACTTCTGAGAAAATTAAAGAGTCATGCGATAGGAGGCAAGGTTCTGGTGTGGATTAGGAAATGGTTATTGGACAGAAAGCAGAGGGAGGGTTAAATGGCCATTTTCTCTCAATGGAGGAGGGTGAACAGTAGAGTGCCGCAGGGATCTGTTCTGGGACTGGTGCTATTTAACATATTTATAAATAATATGGAAATCGGGATGATTGAGGTGATCAAATTTGCAGATGATACAAAACTATTCAAGGTTGTTAAAACATGTGCGGACTGTGAAATATTGCAGGAAAACTGGGCATCCAAAGGCATACAAAATTTAATGTGGTCAAATGCAAGGTGATGCACATTGGAAAGAATAATCCAAATTATAGTTACCTGATTCTAGGGTTCATCTTGGGGGTCAGCACTCAAGAAAAAGGTCTAGGTGTCATTGTAGATAATACGCTGAAATCTTATGCTCAGTGTGTGGCAGTTGCCCAAAAAGCAAACAGGATGCAAGGAATTATTAGGAAAGGGATGGTGCATAAGACTGAAATATTATAATACCTTTGTATTGCTCCATGGTGCATCTGCACCTTGAGTATTGCATTCGGTTCTGGTCGCTGTATTTTTAAAAAAGATATAGTGGAATTAGAAAAGGTTCATAGTAGAGCGACCAAACTGATAAAGGGGATGGAACTCCTCGTATGAGGAAAGGCTAAAGAGGTTAGGGCTCTTTAGTTTGGAAAAGAAACGGATGAGGGGAGATATGATTGAGGTCTACAAAATCCTGAGTGGTGTAGAACGAGTAGAAGTAAATCGATTTTATTTGTTTATTTTTACATGTTCCAAAAGTACAAAGACTAGGGGATACTTGAGGAAGTTACATGGAAATACTTTTAAAACAAGTAGGATAAAACATTTTTTCAACTCAACAAATAGTTAAGCTCTGGAACTCTTTGCCAGAGGATGTGGTAACAGCAGATAGCATATCTGGTTTTAAAAAAGGTTTGGACAAATTCCTGGAGGAAAAGTCCATAGTTTCCTATTGAGACAGACATGGGGAATTTGTAGTGTGGAGTGTTGCCACGACTTGGGTTTCTGCCAGGTAATTATGACCTGGCTTGGCCACTGTTTGGAAAACAGGATACTGGGCTAGATGGACCATTGGTCTGACCCAGCATGGCTACTCCTTTTTTTTTTTTTGTACCTGGTGCAATGGAGGGTTAAGTGACTTGCCCTGAGTCACAAGGAGCTGCAGTGGGAATCGAATCCAGTTTCCCAGGATCAAAGTCAGCTGCACTAACCACTAGGGTACTCCTCCACTTTTGATTCATCCTTGTCATTTCCGCTTGGACTGTAAGTCTGCTTGGTACTGGATGTACTTTCTAACTAATAATAATTGAATTGATAGAAGTGTTCCCTAACAGCATGTGTTGAGTGCTGTCCTCAAACTGAGTATTGGTTATTGAGCAAAGTGGTTAACATGAAACATGAGAAACCTCAGTGTGAAATGTGAGCAACCCAGTAGCTAGGTTTACAATGACAGAATTAACAGTACTGCAAATGACTCAAATTACTAGTGGAAACACAGGTGGCCAGTTTGCTGGATCTGTCTTGTATGCTGCAAATATTAACTAATAATGGGAAAACTTTCAAACAAAGTACAAACACTTAACCAAGCCCTAACGTACTCCCTGTTATTCAATCAATACAACTTTACTTAAATTTTCAATTTCTTAATATATGAACATAAATAATACAAAACATACAACCCCAAAGTACCCTCAGTACTCCTAAAGATCTCCTCAAACCAATTCCAATCACTCACACACATGCATACTCCGTGTCCCAGCTATTGTTAAATATACACAGATAAATACATTTCATAATCACTTTCTTCGCTGCTTCATATTCCAGAATGCGGAGCTAAAAAGCTCAAATGACTGTCCTTTTAAATGTTCAGCATAATAACCATAACCTTATATCCGGTATGGTACTATGTCAATTAAGGACTTGTTCAATCAAACACCAAATGCTGGCATCACTCCGTGCTGTTAAGGAGCTTCATAATTTAAGCTTCAAAATATATAATCCACTGTGTGATGTGAACGTCAGTGATTAAAGGGTCCGGCTGCTGAGGGCGCCTTCAGTGCGTCCTCAATCAAAGCATACTCTCATTCTCGGTTCTCAGTGCGAGACCGCATTTCAGTCTTGGCTTCCTCAGGAGAACTACAATCGACAACCTAAAAGGACACACATAACATTCTTATGTACAATAACCCCAACAAACTTTACTATAACTTCATATAAACTCATTTAACCAACATTTATATCCTATAATAATAATTTCTCCTTTGGCAGCTTACCCAGCAGGCTGTTTCCCAAATCTACGTGGTCAGGAAATGACGACGCTCACTTTCCGACCCATGCTGGCGTTCCTAAAGTATCCAAACAGATGATCGCTCACATTGCCTCCACGATCAGACAAAGGAACCTGCACCAGCACCAAATATTTAATATCTTCAATTGTGTGCTTGTGTTCCATCAAGTGAACGACCAAAGGGGCATCACTCCTCGAAATTCTCACATTACTTACGTGTTCTGCCAACCTAATTTAGGGGAACTTTTGAAAAGACCTAGTGTAGCGAGGTATGGGGGGGGGCACCATTCCTCGTGTAATAATTGTGTATTTTGTAAGCACGCTATTCATATTGATGCCATAAGAGTTCCTGGGTCTAATAGATTTTTCTATCTTCGTTCACGAACTAACTGTAATAGTGAGCGTATTGTTTATTGTATAGTGTGTCCGTGCAATAAATATTATATCAGCCACACCAGGAGGAAATTAAAGAACAGGTTGGCAGAACACATAAGCAATGTGAGAATTTCGAGGAGTGATGCCCCCTTGGTCGCTCACTGGATGGAACACAAGCACACAATTGAAGATATTAAATGTTTGGTGCTGGTGCAGGTTCCTTTGTCTGATCGTGGAGGCAATGTGAGCGATCATCTGTTTGGATACTTTAGGAACGCCAGCATGGGTCGGAAAGTGAGCGTCGTCATTTCCTGACCACGTAGATTTGGGAAACAGCCTGCTGGGTAAGCTGCCAAAGGAGAAATTATTATTATAGGATATAAATGTTGGTTAAATGAGTTTATATGAAGTTGTAGTAAAGTTTGTTGGGGTTATTGTACATAGGAATGTTATGTGTGTCCTTTTAGGTTGTCGATTGTGGTTCTCCTGAAGAAGCCAAGACTGAAATGCGGTCTCGCATTGAGAACCGAGAATGAGAGTATGCTTTGATTGAGGACGCGCTGAAGGTGCCCTCAGCAGCCGGACCCTTTAATCACTGACGTTCACATCACACAGTGGATTATATATTTTGAAGCTTAAATTATGAAGCTCCTTAACAGCACGGAGTGATGCCAGCATTTGGTGTTTGATTGAACAAGTCCTTAATTGACATAGTACCATACCGGATATAAGGTTATGGTTATTATGCTGAACATTTAAAAGGACAGTCATTTGAGCTTTTTAGCTCCGCATTCTGGAATATGAAGCAGCGAAGAAAGTGATTATGAAATGTATTTATCTGTGTATATTTAACAATAGCTGGGACACGGAGTATGCATGTGTGTGAGTGATTGGAATTGGTTTGGGGAGATCTTTAGGAGTACTGAGGGTACTTTGGGGTTGTATGTTTTGTATTATTTATGTTCATATATTAAAGAAATTGAAAATTTAAGTAAAGTTGTATGCTGCAAATACAGTAGTAACTCGTCATCATAATGAAAACCTAGATGTTTAGCCAAGTCTATCTGTTAAAGCTGTATGTTCCTCGTGGCTGGTTGGTGGTGGCCATTGGGGTTTAGAAGGCTGGCAGTTTGTGCATTGGCCTTGATGCAATAGATGTTGGCTTAGAACTGTAACCCATCTAGATATATTATGATAGGCGCTGACAGGAAGGGAGATGGAGGGGGGGAGTCTGCTGTATTCCGCAGTCCTTGTCCTCTTACTCTCCCTCTCCCCATCCATTTTCCTGGACTTCAAAGTAGACCCTCAACAATTCTTTTTCACCCACCCACCTCTAAATATTGGAAGACAGAACTGATACCTACTTGTTCCTGCCTCTGGTGCTGCCATCTTGCAGAATTTTCAGTGCCTGATCCATAGTGGTTTGTCCCAATCCACCCTAGGGGTCAGCCTACCAATTAAGATGCAAATTTTATTTTGTGAGGGAAGGGCGAGGAAATCCAGGGTGTCCGGGGATTCTACTTGGACCACCAAGGAATACTTTTCTTGGTGTCAGTGGATGGGCCTACTTGGGCAATCAGGGATCTTGGGTTATATGAAGTGATTTTTAAATTATTGCAAAGTTTTGTGGCTAGAGATTGGATAGGAGGGGTATTAAAGAGCATACGAAATTTCCTTCCCTTCCAAGAGGGTGAAGTGTAAAGTTATTTACTTATTTATTGGGATTTATTAACTGGCTTTACGAAGAGATTCACTGAAGGTAGTGTATAGCAACTTTTAACATAAAATGTACAGTTCAACATAAAACTTAGTTTTGTTATCAGTATAACAATAGTAAAATGAGGGAATGGGCAAATGAGGAAGATGACAAAAAACTCCTTATTTAGAGTGATATCCTGCAGATGGTTATGCTGTGTGACTGGCAGTTTGGATGTCTCCTTAGCAGAGTGGGTAGGAATAAATGGGTAGACTAAATGGGTGAGTTCTTTACTTTTTGGCAGGTAGCGTAGCCAGAAGGCAATTTTTGGGTGGGCCAACAGGTTTGATGGGTGGGCACTAGAGTTACCAACTTTTTGAAAGGGAAAAAATATACAGTTCACCTAATGCACCCATGCTTTGTCCCTGCTCCACCTCTACCTCACTCCCAATTACTTCAGTGAGGGTAGCAGTGTAGGCTTCAGTGGCCAATTGAGAGCTAAGGGAAGTACAAGAGACTGCACACTTTTTCAGCCCCCACTGAGCCATGGTCCTCCAATACACATATGGTATTGAAGCCAAATATATTCCACATTCAGAGAATCTCCTGGCCTTCCACCAACAATGGATGCAGAGCAAGGACATTTCCCCATAAAACTCACCATACAAAGAAATTTTGGTAATCTCAATAATAGACATTTCCTTAGCGTCCCTCCGGACCGGACCAGGATTGGACTGATGGGTTGTGCTCGCCTACCAGCAGGTGGAGACTGAGAAAAAACTCTGACTCTAGAGAGCCAATAGGAGCCCTGGCCATGTGACCTTAGCCTCAGTATTTTCTCAGTCTCCCAGCAGGTAGGAAGTGAGCCCATTAGTCTCTCTCCTTTTCTCTTTAGATATTACAGATATTTGTGATAATTCTTCTGTGCCTGGAATCTTATTTAGAGGCTTGACAGGGTTTCCTTTCTCTTCTTTCTTTGACAGCCTCGGGGGTGTTAAACTCGGGTGTCTCGAGTCCACCCCCCTTCCTCCCCATCTCCCTGGCTTAGCAGGGAAGGGCCGTCCCTTTCTCTGGAAAGGTGTACCGTCTTTGGGAGAGGCAGCCACTTTTAACAGGCAGCTGCTTTAAAAGAATTAAATAAAAGGAAATTCAAAGAAGCAGCCTTTCTTTCCCCAGACTTCTAACGAGCAGGCAGCTCCAGTGTTTTATTATGATTGAGGGGTTATAAAAAAAAAAAAAACAGAAGAAAATAATTCAGTGTCTGTGACTTTAAACAGCGATTTTTCTCGTCAGATTTAATTTCCTCCATTTTCTTGCGTTTTGGCAGCGGCAGTTTAAACAAATGAAAAAAAAAAAAAAAAAAAGAAAGTTGCAAACCGCGTAAGCGCGGCCACCTGTTTTTTCCGATATGGCTTAAAAGTTCAAACAGCTGCATTCAGTCAGCGTCGCGCAGTTCACGCAGCCGGAACGTGTAAATTTTGCTCTCCCTTCAAGGTTTCTTTGGGTCCGGTGCTGCCTCCGGTTTTTTCGGGGCCTTTTTCGCCGGCTGTTGTTTCTTCGCCGTTCCACTGGGCTCCGCTTGTTCGGAGGTGTCGGGCGCGCTGTCGACGATCGCCACGGGGCCAGTGGCGCGAACGGCGGCCATTTTGTTTCTCCCTCCATCTTATCAGTCAGGGATCTCTCTGCTGAAGGTAAGGCTGCAGTTCATAGAGCAGTTCGGCTCCAAGATGTGTACACTTTTGTATGTGCTGAACTGCGTATTCTAAAATGCTCTTCACATCAGCAGGCAATATTTGGTTGAAAGGGGGCTCCTTTCATATATGGATATATAACAAGCTTTTCTTCTTTTAAATTTCTATGTATCACGGGGCTTTTAACACTAGTTTTTTCTGGTGTTCAGTCATTTTTCATTGCCTGGTGGAAAATCTACATCTTATCATAATATCATAATTCATTTCAAGCATTTTCCTCAATAGCTGTAGTATTATACAGTGTTTTAAGAACTTTAGAAACTTTCTCTATAGGCATAGAGTAAGTTTCTGTCTGTCTCATTCCCTGGTGAATAGGACTACATTGTCTAAGAGTCAATTGATTGATACTTTGCAATTCTGACCATAATATCTTAGTTCCTTTCAAGCATTTTATTCCATGCCTATGATGTTATATAGTGTTTTAAGAACTTAACAGACAATCACTCTCAATGGCTGGAGTGTTATACAGTGCTTTCTTTTTCCGACTTTAAGAAGCCTTCTCTAGAGGCATACAGTATATTGTTCAGATGCCATAGGGATATATCAGCTCTTTCATATTCTCTGAGGGACAGTCCTGTCTACCAAGCTCCCAATCACTCAGCTGCCTTAGCAGGCATGCTTTATTCATGTCTTCCCTTCTTTTCCAACTGCCTTGAAGCCTCTCATATTTCATTTTAGCTTTCTTCTGGTTTTTACAGGACATATGGTCACTTAGAGAATAAAGTCATCCTTTCACTTAAAGATAGTGGACGGTCCTCAAACCATCTACTCGTGTTTGTCTCTACTCTATCAGTTCAGCATTGGCAGATTATAAACATCCTGGTTTGGTCCAGTATGCCTATACATACCATCTGCTATCTCTTCCTCTTCCTTAGAGACCTGATGTTACATCAAGCTTTCTTGAATTCAGATACAGTCTTGTCTACACTGCCTTCACCAAGTGGCTGTGGCACAACTTCACTTTTTTCGTTACAGGTAATTTCCAAGTTTGTCCTTTTTCATTTTCATTCTATGCGCCTTCACTCCAGAGTGTTCTTTCAATTGGAAGGGGATTCACTCACTTCCTGTGTATTTATGCCATAGGTACATAAGTATGGTTATGCTGGGTAAGGCCTAAAGTCCATCAAGTCCAGCATTCATATCTAATGGGCATAGGTACATAAGTTTTGCCATTCTGGGGAAGCTCAAATGTCCACCTTTCTACAGCCAGAACAGCATTAAAGGAAAAAAAAAAAAAAAAAAAAAACCTCTCACGAGAGTATCGAACAGAATCTCTGCTCCAAAGCAAGGCTTTGCAGTAATTCTGCAAACTAACGCATACAATATTTGCCATGGCTGTTCACCACTAGGAACACTGGGGACCCTGGGCCTAGGTTCGGTGTTTAACCTTAAAAACATGCTCAACATTCATATCTATTGGGTGTGAGTCTGGTACTACTACTACTACTTAACATTTCTAGAGCGCTACTAGGGTTACGCAGCGCTGTACAAATTAACAAAGAAGGACGTTCCCTGCTCAAAGGAGCTTACAATCTACATCTCAGTGAGGGAGGACGCATGACCGTGGTACGTGGATTAGTGGTATGTGGATTAGGGAGATCCAAGAAATTACAGGCCGGTGAATCAGACGTTCATACTGGGACAATTTTTTTCTGTCCGGAGCGTACTACCATAGCTGGTGGACTCCTATATTCAGAACTTTCTATATTCAGAACTTACCCAACTATGGAACGCCATAGAGATAGGGTTGGAGTTTGTAGCCCTATTTAACTGGTGTCCTTGGTCACCCTTCCTCTTCTCCTCAGGATCCAGAGAATGGCTAGTTTTTTGCTTATGCATTAACCGGTCATTTTCAGCAGTACTCTCTCTTCCGTTCTTTTATAGATCTAAGAGGATGTTCATTGCGCTCTTAGGGTCATTTCATTCTTACCTAGACGACTGCCTAATTGGAGAAAGTCTTATCAGCAGAGTTCTCAGGTCACGCACCGGGGTGTTGCATTTCTTACAGTCTCTAGGTTGGGTGGTGATTGTAGCCAGGCCTCTCATTTGATCTCTCATTTGATCTCTCATCAGATATCTCTGATTTCTCTTTGTTTAGTCAGGTTGGCGCACAGTCTTTTGTCTCCTCTGCAAACATCCCAGTTTATATTTTTCTTGGTGACCTTGGGCCTTCGGCCATTTCCTCGCTCTATTCTGCAGAATGCAATTTTACTTTCTAATGCCCAAGAAGGAATTTTCCTTCATCCTATTGCGAATCTCAGGGTCATCAATCGCGCTATTTAAGTGTCATCTAGTTATCTCAAGAACCTTAGTTCTGTCATTGGGATGCTTCGTGCAGTACACTTTTTGGCAGAAGCTTGTTTGTATATATTTTTTTTCTGGGGGACCTCAGCAATTCGTTTTACCTTCGGGTGAATTTTGTTTTCCCTACTGACAAACAAGGCGGAGAGAGCTATGTTGGTCCTTGCCATGGCAATGGGTTATGTCATCCGCCAAGGAGGAGTTAAGAGTATACTCTTGAGTTTGTACTCATTTTTTCTTAGTTGTGTCACCCTGCATTTAGGTGAATGGACTCTCATTTTTTCAGCCTTACTTCCTCACTGCGACACTTCAGGGCTATCTCTTTTTGCCTTCAGGCTCACGAACATTTCTTGCTTCTTCCGTTCAGCAGCAGTCTTGACGGAGGACAGGGACAGATGCCAACGTCCAGCAGGGGTTTTTCAACCTTCTTTATGCGTTTCTTCCGTATCTCACTAGGTGTTTACGCAGAACCAAGGCATCCTTCTACATCCGGACCCCCAGTCACTCAAACTTATGGCGTGGTTACTGGGTCCGCAACATCTTTGATATTTTCGCAGGAAGTACTTCAAGTTTTAATTGTCTTCCAGACAGAAATCTACATTAAAGTCCTATGAATCAAAGTGGCGACAGTTCACTCTGTGGTGCTCCTCTCGCCACTTCATTCCACAAACAGTATCCATTTTGCATGTTTGGAATGTCTTCTGCATCTTGCGAAATCTTGTCTGGCTTGCTCATCCATTAGAGTTCATTTGGCAGCTCTATCAGTGATGCATGATACTGTTGACAACCGCACGCTTATGCAGCATCCACTGTCAAAGCGGTTTCTTAAAGGAGTCCTGCACCTGTACCCCCCGCTTCGTCCACCAGCTAGGTGAACTAGGTGAACAGACTCTTAAGTTCTGTTTTCTAGTAGCCATAACGTTTTCTATAAAGTTTTCCTCTTCAAGCAGTGTTTCCTAGTAACCATTGCAGCAAGTAGATCTATGTGTGGAATACTTCTACGGTTGGTAACTTCTTTTCGGTCTGCTGTAGTTTAAAGTTTTCACCTTTCCCAATCGGTTTTTTCTTATTGGTTTTGTCCTTCTAGCCAGTAGCGGAAAAGTTTTCATTGTTTCTAACCGCTATATCGCGAAGGATCAAGGAAATGAGAATGTCTATTTCTCTTCTCGCTGAGAGGGCAGTTCCACAGCGTATTACAATATATTCCACAACTTCAGAAGCGGGCTCTATTCTTACTACGGCGATTTTTGGTGCTCTCGGTGCACATTGGTAAGTGGCAACTAGTCCTAGTTTCATTTTATTTTGCTCATTGGACACACTACATGTTAGTTGTCGCCCAGGTGGCCTATGCAGCATGAACATTTCTCTGCAGTTTTCATAGGGTCCCTCCCTTCAGATTACTGCTTTGGTACTTCCCATCAGTCCAATCCTGGTCCGGTCCGGAGGGACGCTAAGGAAGGAGAAATTAGATCTTACCTGCTAATTTGCTTTCCTTTAGTCCCTCCGGACCGGACCAGGCCCCTCCATGTTCTCTCTACTCTTTAGCTTCTTTTATAAGTAGGAAGTGTATTCAGTAGGAAGTGTATTCATTCCTTTACGATTCGTGGAACAATACTATATATATACAGAACTTTACGTGGTCTATATCACTTCTCTGGTGGTTGCTGGTGAGCTCAATTGCTGGAATCTATCTATAAACCTTAAATACGCCATACCACTTCTCTGGTGAGAGTTGTGGCTGAGCTCAGTTGCTGGAATATCTATAAACCTTAAATATGATTTACCACTTTTCTGGTGAGAGTTGCTGGTAAGCTCAGTGATGGAATATATATAAAATCTTAAGTGGGCCATACCACTTCTCTGGTGAGAGTTGCTGGTGAGCTATAAGACAAGTGAGCCATACCACTTCTCTGGTGAGAGTTGCGGGTGAGCTATAAGACAAGTGAGCCATACCACTTCTCTGGTGAGAGTTGCGGGTGAGCTATATTATACGTGAGCCATACCACTTCTCTGGGGAGAGTTGCTGGTGAGCTATAGTACATGTGAGCCATATCGCTTCTCTGGTGAGAGTTGCTGGTGAGCTATAGTACATGTGAGCCATATCGCTTCTCTGGTGAGAGTTGCTGGTGAGCTATAGTACAAGTGAGCCATACCGCTTCTCTGGTGAGAGTTGCTGGTGAGCTATAGTACAAGTGAGCCATACCACTTCTCTGGTGAGAGTTGCTGGTGAGCTATAGTACAAGTGAGCCATACCACTTCTCTGGTGAGAGTTGCTGGTGAGCTGTAATACATATCGGGCCATACCACTTCTCTGGTGAGAGTTGCTGGTGAGCTCTGATACTTGGCATTGCATTGCCGAGTGCTTTGTGGCTGCTAGGATTCCATACGGCACAGAAGGTCTTTCTTTCTTTCCTGCTTTGTTATTCAAATACTGAGGCTAAGGTCACATGGCCAGGGCTCCTATTGGCTCTCTAGAGTCAGAGTTTTTTCTCAGTCTCCACCTGCTGGTAGGCGAGCACAACCCATCAGTCCAATCCTGGTCCGGTCCGGAGGGACTAAAGGAAAGCAAATTAGCAGGTAAGATCTAATTTCTCCATTTGTAATGAAATTAAAAAAATCTATAAACAAAAAGTCATTCAGAATCTAGAGAAATCTACTATGCCAGCACTAACTTCCAAAACAAGGATCCTACCTATGAAAAGGTAGTGCCCTAAATATTACAGTGGGGCCCTAAAATATTGATACATCTTTTGAGAAACTGAACAAGCCAAATTCTTACAGAATACTACATAGAACTTCATAGTGACAGAATACCTTGGGGTCACACACACAGAACACAAATGCCAAATACAGAATAAGTGACCACAAACTCTATAAATGTAAATTAAACTGAAACCCCAAAGAATCCAGACCTTGCATGTAGTAAGTACAACATTAGAGAAACATGGAAGAAAGGCATTTCCTTCTGTGAAAAATATAAAGATAGCAATTGCCAGGGATGGTGTTTGGGGGGGGGGGGGGGGGGGGGTGCAGCTAGGGCAGTTGTGCTTGGCTGTCTAGCCAGAGAGAGCCCCAAGCCTGCCAGAACCTGAAGAAGGCACAGCCTGGTAATGGGATTTGGGATCCTCTCCCAGATTTCTTCCCTGGGCCCCAGCCATGTCTAACACCAGCTCTAGCAAGATGTACATGCCAAATCTGACATGCATAAACAGGAAGTTGCATCAGTGGGTTGAAATGCAGTAGAGGGAAAGCCCTGACCGCACTGGGGTGGGGGAGGGTAAGAGGTGGAAGTGCTAGAACTGTGGGAGGGGTCAGAGGCACTGGACTTGCGAGGTTGGAGGGAAGGAAGAGAGGGAATGTTTTCATTGGTTGGGTGGGCCTGAACCAAAACTTTCTGTGAAGGGGGCCAAATACATTTTTCATTCCCTCTTTCCTGTTTGACCCACAGCACCTATTCCTTGCAATTGTGTGGCTTTAATATTATCTTTAATGTGTCGTGCCACTCCTCCCCCCCCCCCCTTTCTTTCTACCCTGTCTTTCCTGAACAGATTATAGCTCGACATATAACTACATCCCAGTCATGATTCTCTGTGATCATCACTACATGCCAGTCGGCCTCTTCCATCTAAACCTCAAGATCTAAAACCTTATTCCCATACTATGGGCATTAGTATATACTGCTTTCCAGATGTTGCCCCTTTTTCCCATTTATGTAGAGGTATTTAATGCTGTACTTACCTGGGGGCTTTGATTACCCTGCCACAGTGATTCTAGTTGAAAGCCCTCTTCAGTAGGTTAGTCAGTCTGCTGCTGAAAGACACTTTTTCTTTGATAGATAGACACCATCCCTGCTCAGCATCCCTTGGAAAAGCATCCCATGATTCAGGAAGCCAAATGCTCTTGACACATCAGCGCAGACACATATTCCTCTTCAGGATGTGAGCTTCTGTGCAGAGAGGATCAGTGAGAACACCACCTGTGCACCTGTCTGCTTCACCCTTTCTCCCAGATCCATGAAGTTGCGTTTGATACTGCTAGGTACTCTTCCTAATGTATCATTTGTGCCAACATGGATGAGCAGCATTGCGTATTAGTCATTAGGCTTGATGAGTCTCAGCAAGCTCTTCTTGAATTTTGGCACCTGGCAGACAGCACACCTCCGGGACATCGTGTCTGGTCTGCAGATGGATGCCTCTGTTTGCCTCAGAAGAGAATCGCTAATCACCACTACCTTTCACCTCTTAGTGGTCACTGATCCATCAACTCTGGGGATTTGAGCTCCGATTCTTCCTCTCTCTGGGATGCTCTAACTTCCTACATATCAGGGCTGCATATTGGGCCTGAGGACAGGTGGAGTCATGGTATCGATCCTGCAGGGTCTCGTGATCTGAGTCCAGTTGTCCTCGTTAAAAACAGCTGCTTTCCCACTGCTGAAAATCTTTGATGCTTCGTGAAGCATTTCATTGATGCATTTCTCATTTTTGCGGATGCTTCTCAACCTTTACACCTCCTCTCTCACTTTTTTCATGAGGTTGTCAGCTGAAGTGGAGGCCATTCACTAAATAAATAATGACGTTCTTATCTGTGGTGCTGGCACACCTTCCCCTCCTGGATTGCAACTCTGAACCCTCCTCGATCCTATAATACAGTAAACCCTCCCCAGATAAGTCCCATCCACATTTGTCCAAGTAATCTGCCTCCTCCCAATACCCCTGGGGATTACCTAGAGCAGGTGATTGGGGGAGAAGGAGAATGAATCTCCTTCTGCTCCCATCCTCCCTGGCTCTCAGACACAAAATGGTTGTCATGAAACCTGTCTCCCAGGGGTGTTGAGGTGGTTGGGTGAGTTACTTTGGCATGTGGGCTTATTGTATTATGGGATCTGGAAGCATTTGGGTTTGTCATGAGGGGTATGGGGACGGTGATGGATGTCAAGGATGGGGCACAGTCCTCCACCATTTTGTCTTTGGCTGCATAAAGTACTGCTGGTATTACAGCTACACTTACCACTGCCTCTTGAGGCAACAGTAACTGCAGCTGCACTGTAATCAGTTGTGATGGTATGTGATACAGACACATGTTAGCTGTCACAACCGCCCACTCCTCTGCCTGTCAATGTCAAGCCCACCGTCCTCCGACTCTCTTGTTAGGCTTCTAATATGGGGTTTTTACTGCACTGGCTGATTTTTTTTTTTTTTTTTTTTAAACCACAGAACCCATTAGTGTGGGCCTCTGCTAATATATACTGTGCAGTAAAACCCACATTAGCTGCTTAACACAGTTTAGTGAAACGGCTCATAATTTTCCTACTGAAGGCCATATTTGTCTATTAATAGACCCTGTACACACAATTTAATGTTTGAATAATCACATACTGTACATATTTATACAGTATGCAGGGTGGGGGTATATGAGAGAGACTGGGTGAAGGCGGAGATGGACACACCATTGTATGTTGCCACTATTCAAAAAATCATGTGGTAAAATACGACAGTACATGTTTTGGTCCTCCTGAATGTTACAAATGTAAAATGTGGCCCTAATAGAAAATGTTGGACCAGTGTGGACTAAAGCTTTGGTCTTCACTCCAAGCCCTCAAAGGCTGCCAATGGGTCATGTGTGGGGTATTTTTTTTTTTTTTACTTTTAAAGATATCCATAACAAATATGCATGAGAGTCTGCTAGTCCTATTGTATGCAGATTTTTCATCATATTGTGACAATCTTCATGATGGAATATACTGAAAACCGTGCCTGTTGGCAGATCTCAGATGGGGTGTGAACATCACTGCACTAAAGTAGAGGCCATTCATTAATGAACATTATGAAACTGAAGCAAATAACCCATGTTATGGTGGAACAGTGAATCGGTCTCTTAGGGGTATTTTTATAAGGTGTACTAATGAATAATGCGGGCTAAATTCAGTGCAGCCCATTGTATAGTTATTAATTCACCTTTGTAAAAGGGTCCCTTAGTTTGTAAGCCACATGGAAAGGAACCAACAGTATCTGAATTGAAATCAGTCTAGAGCTCTGATTTTAGAAAGACAAATCCTAATGTGATGTATACACATATATGTGATAGGCCCTCCTTTTGTAGAGCTAACAGTTAATCAAGTAAACATAGAGGACAATAGTGATTGAAATATGGCTAGCCATGTCTGCTTCTCTCCTCCATTTTGTACTACTTATTTGTTTCTCTTCATGTTTATTGTTATTTATATTATGGCCTTCATCCAAGGTGGTTTTGTTCTTACCGTGGTGGTCCTGTCAGTGCTGCTTTTTAATTTTAGTTAAAACCATTTTGATATTTATGTAGGTGGTATATTTATTTATTTATTTATTGCATTTGTATCCCACATTTTCCCACCTCTTTGCAGGCTCAATGTGGCTTACAATGTTGAAATCAATAAACTATAAACTTATGGTTAAAAGCAACAAGGCTGTGTTAGGAGACAGGAGTTAAGATTTAAAAGCCTTGGAAAGGTGTGTTTTTAGAATGGATTTGAATAAGGCCAGAGATGAGCATTGTCCCACCAATTCAAGTAGAGAGGTGTGGTAGCCGTGTTAGTCCACTCTTAAAGGTTATCAATAGAAATTGAACAAAATAAAACATGCAAAAGAAAATAAGATGATACCTTTTTTATTGACATAACTTAATACATTTCTTGATTAGCTTTCGAAGGTTGCCCTTCTTCGTCAGATCGGAAATAAGCAAATGTGTTAGCAGATAGTGTATATATAAGAGAAACATCAAAGCATTACTTTGACAGTCTGACAGAGTGGGAGGGTGGGGGTATGCATGGGACATCAAAGCATTTCATTGTATATTCTAACAAGATGGGTGTTGGTAGGTGAGAGGAGGGTAATAAACAGAGAAATACAGCTTTATGGTTTATAATGGGTTAGAAACCCAATCCTTATTAAGTCCTGTTTGTTGGGTGTCAAAATATTCAATCATTCTTATTTCAAAGGTCTTACGTTCCTGTATTGTTTTAAAATTACCTTTCAGTATTCTTGCTGTGAAATCACTGGTGCAGTGTTCTGGTCTTGTAAAGTGTTGGCCCATAGGGGTGGGGGCTTGACTGGCACCGGCTATTTTCATGTGATGTCTGTGCAGATTGAATCTTGTCTTAAGCATCTGGCCTGTTTCTCCAAAATAGCATCCTTCGTTACATTTTTTACACTGAATGATATATACCACATTGGAAGATGAGCATGTAAAATAGTCCTTTGTTGAATATTTTTCCTTTGTGAATGACTGTGGGATCTTGTGAAATGTTTTGGCATAGTTTGCAGCTGGCTGTGTTACAGGGAAACGTGCCCTTTTCTTTTTCCGTCTGTGTTGGGAGTTTACTTCTGATCAGCTTGTGTTTTAAGTTTGGTGGCTGTCGGAAGGCCAGCACTGGTGGGGATGGGAATATCTCTTTCAGTAATTCATCTTCCTGGAGTAGCAGCTGTAGGTCTCTTATGATTTTCCTCAGTTTCTCTAGCTCTGGGTTGTATGTCACTACAAGGGAAATTCTGTCTGTCTGCACCAATTCAGGAAGTCTTTTGTCCAGTATATGGTGCAGCAGGTTGGAAGAATAGAGTCTGGAGCTGGCAGGGGCGGGATAGGAGAATGCGTGCTGAAAATCTCTTAAAAATTGCTCAACTTTGACTGTGCTCTGTGGTGCTTCTCAATCCTTATCTACCGTTTCCCTACAGGACTGAAGAATTTCTCTTGTTAGAGAGCGTTATGAATAACTCGTATGATTTGTTATACTAGTGTAGTACTTCTCAAACGTCTCCTGGAGGAACACCCAGCATACGACTATTTAACATTGCACTTATGTACCAGTATTCCTTTTAATATTAGCATTATAATGTAAAGCTATTGCTGGGGGGTTTAAAGGCTAAATTAATAATGGAGACAGTGGGCATCCTGTCTTGTACCTCTGGAAACAGAGAAATAGCTCGATAAGTTTGTTGTTCACTAAGATAAGATAACGTGCCTTAGGACACTGACATCACTTAAATCATTTGTTTGATATGTCCAAATCTAAAATGTTGTAAAGTAATGAACAGTATCTCCATTCCACTCATATCAAATGCTTTTCCTCCGCATGCAGAGATATTGCAGTACATTTATTGGCTAAAGGGAGAATATGCAAAATAAATGAGCATTATCATATACTGCAATGATAAGGTATGGAACACAGAATGAGAATCTGAGATCCATTTCATGACGGTGTAGTAGAATCATCCATGAAAGAGAAACCTTGTTGTTCTAGAACTTCAACATGGCTTGGTCCTTAAAGGATTTGGTTTGGTTGTACAAGGTTACTTTCATAGTTGCAGGAAGAAGAGGCCATAGCGAGCACCAATTTCTTTAAACTGCTTCCTTCTGGAAATGATGTTCTTGTGATGATCCGCTACAATTAGAATTGTTTGTCCTTCAATTTTTAAAGAGCTTTAGCCTTGGCAAGTTGGATAATTGAATTGCATGCTGATAACTAAGAAGATGTGCAGTGATGGGCAAGGCCTCATGGTGACTGGAGGGAGAAAAAGATGGCATCCTCGAATTCCATTGGGGACGCAAAGGAGAGCTGCAGTGTTTTGATGAGCCAGTTTTGTAGAAATTGTATAACATCAGACCCTTCACATCTTTCAGGCAGGCCCAGTATTTTAATATTATTGCAACCTGATGGTTATTCAGGTCTTCAAGATCTCTTTCCAGACGGGTTCTGTTGGCATGACTGCTTTTGGTACTTGGGTCCTCCCATCTAATTTACTTTCCTTTAGTCCCGCTGGGCCGGCCCTGCTGTCTCTTCTCCCCCCTCCTTTTTTTTTTTGCAGCAGTTTCTGTGATGTGATTGTCAGGAGTTTGGTTCCTTGTCTTTGTTTCTGTGGAAATGGCTTTTTTTTCCTAATGGAAGAATTAAAAAAAAATTCTATAGGTCTATTATTGGCTCTCAAGTTTCGGTGTTCTCAGTCTCCACCTGCTGGAAGGAGTGCACAACTCACCAGTCATGCTGGGCTGGTCCAGCGGGACTAAAGGAAAGTAAATTAGCAGATAGGACCTAAATTTCCTCCTTTTGCCACCCTCTCCTTCTACATGGTTCTATTTAGCCCTAGAATTGAGAGGGAGAGGACATAAAAACTGCAGTTCCCAGGAATATTGATGGAATAAGGAAAGTATGGAGCTCTGAAGTCAGGTCAAGAAGTGGGTGGGTAGGGACTCCAGTTTTACAGATATGCAGGCGAGATGGGAACTTGGTAACTTCTTAACCTTATAGAACAACTAGTAAAAATGGCCCGTTTCTGGCGCCGATGAAACGGCGCTAGCGGGCACGGGACTCCCTTCCGGTACCTGTTCCGTCAGCCCAGGAAAGAAAGAGCCCCCTCTTTCCTCCCGTAGCGGTGGCTTCCTTGCTGCATGGTGTGGGAGTCCGGCTCTCGGCGTTTCAAAATGGCCGCCGAGAGTTGAAGTCTCGCGAGGCAGCTGAACTCTCGGCGGCCATTTGAAACGCCGAGAGCCGGACTCCCACACCATGCAGCAAGGAAGCCATTGCTACGGGAGGAAAGAGGGGGCTCTTTCTTTCCTGGGCCGACGGAACAGGTACCTCTAGACCCATCAGGGAGACATGCGTAAGGGGAGGGGAGGTGACAAGGGAGGGAGGGAGGGTTGGTGAGGTTAAGCGTGTGCTACCCGTGGGTGGGGTTATGTGGCGAAAGGGGCGGGGTTCATGTGCACGTCAGCGGCGGCTGGGATTTGTTTGGAAGTGGATTTCCCTACTGCCCCCGTGTGTAAATTTGTTTTTGTGTTCCGCCCTCGACATCATCACGTGTGACGCAGAGGGCGGAGCATGAAGATGTTGTGGGTGGCTTCACCACCATGAAACCACGAACTGGTGTGTGAGTGACTTCAGTGACGTCAGTGTCCTCAGAACGTTGAGGCTGCGTTTTATTATAGTAGATGCCTAGTGCACATAGACCTGTCAATGGCACCTTTTGATGTTCATAAGTCGCACCAGTTTATACAATTGCCTCAAATGTGTTTAGGTTTTACTTATGGTCTTCAAAGATCATATGAAAAGTGAAATATCAAATGAAAATTGATTTCTACCTACATATATCCACCCCTCCCCCAACACTATCAAAAACGTGCAGCCCTTCAAGGGTGAATCTTTTAAACATCAGGGGCCAATACAGAAAGCTATAGGTGGCATGTGGTTAATGGGAACAGTGCATTACCAGCCATGCGGTGGGTAAATGGGTTCAGCACCGGGATTAACTTGTATAGTAGGTATCAGCATATAGCATATTAATAACAGGCTATTGGCTATTCCATCCCCATGCAAAGCAGATTTTAAAGGCAAGCACTAAACAAGAATTTTACCAACAGGTATGGGGTAGTGTAGAAAGGTTAGTTCACCCTTTTGCATCAGGGCAGAAATGCCAATAGCCCCCCCCACCCCCCAAAAAAAATCCCTAATGTCTAGTGGCACCCTCCATGACTCCCTTTGTACCTTCATGAGGCAGGAGTAATGTCCATTTTTTACCTCCATGCAGTGCATCCTGGGATTAACCAAGTGAGCTTAGTCTGACAAGGCAGCTTTCCCTTTCAAGCAATTTCTGTCACTTGAATAAAAATGGCAGGGTACGTATTACTCTAGACAGAAAACAAAAAAACCCCCCCTCTCTTTCAGGCCCTTCTAACAAAAGAAGGATGTAACTCCTAAGTAGAGGACAGCAGGTGGACTCCCAAAGCATAAGTGCAGAAAGTTACAGTTAAAATCATTTTAGATATAAACTAAACAACTGTACACTGGGAGGGACAGGGATATATCTGAGTGTCAACTCCATTTCCACATACACTTGAGTCAACAACTTCAAGAGGAAGATGTAATTAAATACATCGGTAATGTTAAAGTGGATTCTACGAAACCACACAACATTGTTTGAAAAAGATATTCACTTTTTGCTCGTAACATTTTAATTAATTTGGTGCAGGTTTGCGGTGGATATTGCAAATGTTTAGAGGACTCACTTTTTTTTTTTCTGGACACTGTGTACTTCTTCAAAACAGGGTGAGAAGTGGCATTTTCAGTGTTAAAATGTCATACACTTGTCAGTGCAGCTGTAATTGAAAAGGAGCTGTGAATTTCAGCATCCAGTTTTCTCTCTCTTTCTCTCTCTATGAATAAATGTTGTTTTATACATAGGTATAACTGTATTTAACCTTACAAAACAAAGTGGTTTTCAGAGACAAAGTATATAAGCCAATAGAATAAATTAATTTCATTGGAGGCTAATGATTGTGCAGTCTTTTGGTGTTGTGGAGAATGAGTATGGTAGCCATCCCTGTATTGATGAATATGTGACCATTTCTGGGAAAAGGTGACTAAAGTAGCAGATCAAAAATGTTGAGAGGCTCCCCCCCCCCCCACCATGTCAGGATCTATAAGCTGTCTGTGAAGTTACGTGTTTGAATTTTTTCATATAAAAGTAGGGACCTGGACAAATTGTTTGCTCTAACAGAATTCATTAAAACCACACTTTATTTATTTATTTATTTTTATTTCTGGAGACTTAGTCACCCTATCCCAGAATTGGTCACATATTATTAAATGTTCTCCAATGGTGGTGTGATGTTTGGGTTACATTTTCATTGTGATGGCCATACTGGAGTGCAAGATGGGGGGAAAAAGCGGGGATAACCCAGAGGGGATGATTGAGGAGACCAGAGTCCTAGTAGTTTGGTTTTATTATGTATAAAAAAAAATAATAATAATAATTAAAAAAAAAAACGGTTTCAAGGAACTGACCCAGATCATGTTTCGGCAACTACGCCTGCATAAGCAGCCCAGAAAAGCTCCATGGCATAGTATGACATGAAAAATAATACATTTAATACAAATAAGATCAGAAAAAAATAAAACTAACAAGCATGACTGTACAGCCAAAATCAATCATTTATGTAGAAATTTATTTTATGACTGTGAACGACTGAGTGCTTTTATCATTACATGACACCATTATAAAGGATAATATAATCTCACCTACTAGCTATTGTGTAAGAAAAATTTTTCTCTGAATTTTGTGCCTATTAACTCTTTTATTTTCATATCAACAATTTTGTTGATATTCCTGTCTAAAGTTTACAGTATTCTCTCTCTGTTTCAGTCATCTCAAGACCATACTTAACCCTCCATTGCCCTAGGTACAAAACTTAAATTGTGAGAAAGAAACTACCTGTATGTAATATCTAAATCACTTTGGTTGTACCACAGATAGATTGGTATATCAAGAATCTAACAAATTATTGGAACTCTGGTCTCCGAGAAACTAAGTCTATCTATCTATCTATCTAATAAAATGATGATATCAAGATACTGCACAGGTAGTAGAGTAATAGTGCACATAGGAAAATGTATAACTGTAAAATTTGTTGGTGAGATGGAAGGTAGAATGTAAGCACAGAAAATTCTGGGGTCATTGAAAGATGAGCATTTTTTAAATCTTAATTTGATGGTAATTGAATATGTAGGCAAAGAGGGCCTTTTGGAAACTGCAGCTAAATATTAAACTCTTACCCCATTGTTTACTAAATCTTAGCTCAAGTTATCTGCAGCAGGGCCCATTTTATTCCTTTGGGCCCTGCTGCAGATAACTCGAGCTAAGCTTTAGTGAATAACCCCTTTAATGTATATATTCTTGTATGTTCCTTACAACTTGTAATAAGTGCAAATACATTTTATTTTAAATGACTCGTGTCTATTTTTGACCTCTTCAAGAAGCCAATCCTACAACATCTGTGGGTGTTTTTTTTTTTAATTATTATTTTTAATGTTGTTAATTTTTATTTCCAATATTTAATTTTATCAATGAAACAAAACACAAATGGCTAAAATGTTAGCCAGTATACAAATATGAACAATAAACTGAGCATCAAACAATTTGTCTAGTTTTTAGCCTGTTTCCCTTTATCCAGTTTAAGACATAGCTCTGTAAAAGTCCTTCATCTCACTGGACCATATTTCTAAGTGACAGAATCTGAATGTCCTCTGCATAAATGTAGGATCCTAACGTTGTTAATAGGACACACAAAAGGTTGAAAATGATGAGATGAGATATCCTGGGATTAGGCTGGAAAGCTAGAAACCAACACTTGGCTCCCTGCCTATTAGGAATAAAGCCAACCACTTAAGTACCCCACAAATACTCAGCTCTGGATAGTTGCCACTCCTTCCATAATTTTTAACAATGAAGGGAGGCTTGCCACGGATCCATAATTTTCACTTTAAAAAGGGCTTCAGGGAGTGTTTCCTTAGTGTCCCTCCGGACCGGCCCAGAATGTGACTGATGGGTTGTGCATGCCTTCCAGCAGGTGGAGACTGAGAACTGTGACTCTAGAGAGAGAGAGCCAATAAGAGCCTTTGCCAGCTTAAGAAAGATCCAGTAGCCTTAGTCTCCAGCAGGTGGAAGGTGGTGAGCCCTTCAGTCTCATTCCTTGCTGTCTCTCTTCCATGGTTTTTTCTGTTTGGTTTGTTTTTAAGGCTTATCAGAGGGTTCCTCTGTGTAGGGAATTAGGTCCGGGCTGTGCATCCGAAGTTTTGCCTGTTGGTGGAGGCTGAGGCCTGTGGGGGTCTCTTACAGCCTTGGGGGTGTCACACTTGGATGGCCGGGTCCCCCCCCCCATGTCTTCCCTAGCATCGGTGTGATGCTTGTGTCCTTGATTGTGCCTCAGACTCTTCGGGGGAAGAGCTGTGCAGGCAGGGAGAGGCAGCCGCTATATGTTAAAAACAAGCTATCAGCAGTTCAGAGAGTGCAAGGGAGCAAAGCAGCCCTTTCTCCCCTTTTCGACTGGCCTTTCCTTCCCTTTGCCGCTTTTGTCTGCAGCACAGGTTAAAAAAAAAAGCGCCAGTTTCAGCGCCATAGTAGAGCAGCTCCACTGCTGTTCTCGGAGTGAGAAGCCGTGCAAAGTGCCGCGCAGTGCTGGATGTTTAGTCAGAGACAGGAGCCTCTGCGTCGGCGGAACCGGTATTGGGGAGGTCCGATACGGCATTCTTGGGCGCTTCAGTCAGCTTCGTTTTGGCGGCAGTGTCGCCATTTTGTTATCCTCGCCGTCCCTGCTCATGGCTTTGATGGCGCTTTTTTCCCTTCAAGTGGTTCTTCTGTTTTGCTGGCAGTGTCTACAGGGGGGATGTGGAATCTGAGCAGGCGGCTCATATTGTTTTCCTTCTGCTTGAACATCTCAGATTTCTGCCCAGTCAGCTCTGTTTCTGGTTGGGTCAGGTTTCATGGGAATCCCCTCCTTTTGTCTGTTAAATTTTCAGTTCTTCCTTAAATTACTCTGCACAGCAGCTTGGGTCATAGGTGTTCGGCAAGATTGTTTTTCTTAAGGGGGAAGCCAGGAGATCCTTCCTGGAAGAAGTTTTCATGTTTGAAGGTTCCATTCGTTATAATATGAGAAGGTACAGAGGGCGTATTTCCCCGGAGGCCTCTTTGTTTTTTTGAAATTGCCGTTTTTAAAATTCTTGCCATCTGCTTTAGTTATGAGTACCTCACAGATATTACAGGTGTACCTACGAATAGAGGTGCATTTACTGTGTCTGCTTTACTGGCAATCTTAAAAAAAAAAAAAAAGAGTAGTTGTGTTCCTTTCTATGGTAGAGTGTATGTGCAATCTAGTTTACAGTTTGTTCTTTATATAGGTTATTCTTTGCCCTAATTTTTACCTTAGTGTCCCTTTAGGTACTTGTAATGGGGTTAGGTTTGTTTGGTACAGGGTCTGACTAAAGTCAGGCATTTAGCGTTCACTCCCTGTCATTTAATCAGCAGAGGTGACAGCCTACTTTTTGGGGGGGAGGGCAGTGCTGGGAATAGTCTCCAGACCCTCATATGCAGACTGTTCTTTGCTGAATTTTGTGAGCACACCCCACATTGCTCAGGCCAGAGAGGGCTGAGGCTGTTCTTTCCAAGGTTTGATTAAAAAAAAAAAGTTTTCGTACCATATTACAACTATGGTTACAACCAGACCCACCCGAAGCACCACAATGGCGTGGTGCTATGATGCAATGTTGTATGTTGGAAAAAAAAAAGTGGGAGACTTAGCCTCAAGGAAGGGAGACCAGTTCTGTAAAACCTGGCTCCCGTTTTGGGATACCTTGACACCCGTTGTGAGAAGTAGGATATTGAATTGTTAACAGAACTTGTAGCGGAATAGTTGAGGGTGGGAGAGGGGGGGGGGGGAGGGGGGAGGGAATATACAAAAAGTTGATGACATTATTGTATGTACTGTTTGCATTATTTGATGTGCTATGTTCATGTTATCAATAAAATGATATGGGAAAAAAAAAAAAAAAGTTTAAGCTTAGTGCTGTGCGTATGGTCTTTTGGTAGTTTTGTTGTATGGAGTCTTATTAATTTCCAGAAGGATGTGCTTCCCTGCTCCTTCTTGAGAGTTATCACTCAGTGATTTTATGCATTTATGCAGGCAGGTGCCTAACTCCAGTCTAGAGAGCTCAGAGATAATCTAGATTTGACAGATGTGAAAATGCGCTAAATGCAAAGGCTGTGTGATGTTTTTTGGGACTGTGCCCAGCATATTCTCAGCAATTGTGACACAGAAAACTGCGCTAGTGTGCATATTCCTGGTTGTAAGTAGTGTGGAGGCAATTCAGCACCTGTTGAGGCGGTGCTAAGGGAACCGGTCTACCTGCAAAAGGATTAGCGTGCCGTACTTATCGTGAGTTAACTCTAATAGGCAGTCTATGCTCTTTCTTTGTCCAAGTCCTGTCTAATTCCTTCTCAGAATCTCAAAGTGGAATTCACGTGAATTAGCGGGCGCTAGCCATCATGTCACCTCAGTAAAAGCCTACCTGCTCGGGCAGAAACAATAAGAATGTGCCAATTCACATGCACCTTGCTTAGTGCATTTAGTAAAATGGTCTGCCCGGAGAGTTTTTTGTCTGCGCTGGTCATGACAGAGGCCTCTCTTCATGTTCTTTTTTCGGACATCGCGTCTGCGTTTTCTTGACTTCCGGTGTTGGGCAAGCCCTATCAGTGTCGGCGTTGCCTCTCATATGCTTATCAAGGTGATGGTAGTAGTGGCGGCGGCTCTCAGAATAGGGGGCATCCTCTTTCATCCTTACCTGGACCATTGGCTGATCAGGACAAAGTCATATCAGGAGAGTGGTCAGGCCATGTACCGAATCTGGCACCTTTTGTAGTCCCTAGTTTGGGTAGTAAACACGCAACACAGCCTATACTGTCGTCCCAGGCCTAGGGGGTGTTTCTATACTCAGCTGGGTTGAGGTCTTCATTACCTGGTCTGTAGCCTTAAGTTGCAGTTTCAGATTCTCCTGGTGTTCCGGTCCTCGAGGCCAAGAGCGAGGGATTCGCTTCAGGCTGGGTTCCATGGCACCGGCAATAGAAGTAGTGCCATGGGCAAGGGCTCAGGTTCGGTTTCTTCAAAGTTGCTACTCTTCAGGTAGTCGCTGCAGAAGGCTTCTCTGCAGACAAAATTTGTCCCTGCCTATGTAGGTAGGGGCAGCCTCCGCTGGTATCTCTAGGGGTCCATTCTTTCATAAGATGCTTGGACAACAAAGGTAGAAAAGAAATATTTTTATTTAATACTTCTTAAGGACTGAGATGTGCCTGCTTTGTGAAATGTACATCTTTTCTATTTTTGTATTTTGCAGAGGTCAGGAGCATGAGAAAATACATTTCTGTTTCTCTTTTACCAGTGTTTGCACTGCTTACAGAGTCTGGCTTTCTTGAGGGAGATCTCTATTTCAGTTTTTCTGTGGTTCCCTATTTTCTATAGTGGTAAAAACCACTGAGGTGGAGTAATAGATGACTACTATGAATAGTCTAGAAGGGAAAAGAGGGAGAGCAGCGGAATGGTCTTTCAACATAGGACACTAACACGCAGATAATTGTTCAGGAGGCTTTATTGGCAATTATCTGCATGACAATGTCCTATGTTGGAAGATCCTTCCACTACTCTCCCTCTTTTCCCTCTTTTGTATCATGTGAGGGACTGTCCATGTTCTGCATGTGCAACTTAAGTGAAGGATTCTGCTAGCATGTAGTGTCTGTGTAGGACTGGGTAACAGTCCAGATTGTTCCAGTTTCCCAGTAGCAGGTATATTGGGTTTGGGGAGGGGGTATTTTTTCTATCTATGTGGCATTGTATGGAGAGTTGCTGATAAGGAAGAAGAAGAGAGCTGGGATTTGGAGAAAGCGAACAGAAATGGTGCTGTCAGGCCTAGGGAGAGTGCACTCTTCCCTTGCTAATTTGTGTGAATGTGAGGGGCATAATGAGAGAAATTTCCTTTGGTGCTAGCTCATTTCAGTTAAAATGAAATTTAAAAAAAACCCCAAAACTTCATTGCTTTGATATACTGGCTTCATATTCAGTGTTTGTCTAGGGTGTGTGTTTTTTGAAGAACCATAATGAATGTGTATGTATGCAAATAAATATGCTAATAAGCCATGCCACACCCTTTGCCCCCCCCCCCCCCCCAAATGAAGTGACCAAACTACATCCATGTCCTCACATTAAAATAACATGAAACTGGAAGAAAGGATGAAGTCTGTGATTAAGCTCAATCTGTCTTAAATGTCTCTTATTTGTACTTCGAATCTTATAAGCTTTTCTAAATTTAGGGGTTCTTATTACAAAGGTGCGCTAGTGTTTTTAGCCTGCACTAAAAATAAGCATGCGCTAAATGCTAAAGACGCCCATATATTCCTATGGGTATCCCTAGCACTTAGCGCATGCTAAAAACACCACCGCACCTTTGTAAAAGACCCCCATAGTTAATTGCCTTTCATATCTACCTATCAACGTCTCAATAAATCTTGGCGCATAGTCAAGACAATTTATCAAAATGACCAGGAGTTAGACAAAAGAGGGATATAACATTCAAATTATTAAAAGTATCCTGCAAAAATATCCAGTAATCCTAAAATCCATCTACCACTCCCCTTAATATAACCATAAAAAAACCCCAAAACACCACCACATTCACTTCATTTTGATCATTGATAAAAAAAAAATCACAATGAACCCCTGTACCTAGTCATAGCCTCACTAGGAAAAGCCTACTGGGACTTTAAAAGCAGTTGTGGCGTAAAGTGCACAAAAGTACATAACATCTAAGACAAGATGCTTCAGGAGGTGGCTCTGTAAAAAAAAAAAAAAAAAAAAGCAATGGCACCACAGCTCAGGGACCCAGAAATGCGCTACCCCTCCCACCACTCTGGCCCCAAGTGGAAGTAACCAAGATGTTCTCCAAACCAGTTGAAAAAAATAGTATCCAGAGTCCCAAGTAACAGACAAATATCCCTTACTGCATATTGGAGGTAAAAAAAATTATCCCCCGACTATAACAACATATAAAAATAAAACCAGCTAAAACTTCCCGTATACAACAAAATTCATACTGGTATAAACAAAAGTTCTCTAACACTTGCGAGTTAAATATGCAGTTTCAATAGTATCTCCCATAGAAAAAGTCATAAGACTCCCATACTACTGAGTCGCTGCTCCAGTCATGGTGCAAAGGAGCGCATCTTTGGCTTGTGCCTTAGGCGATGTGCCACTAGGTGCCTGGTTTAAATTGGTGCTGTGGATGACATCAGGAAAGAGGGCAGAGCAAGCTCCATGCCTGGACTTTGATGTAGATGACAACACAACTGGTATACCAACAGGAACAAAATAAAAAAGCTCTCTGGTAGAGTGAGTAAGTAGTGCAGGCTGAAGTAATAGAAGCTTTAGCAGGCCTGGTTTAAATTGGCACTGTGGGTGATGTCGGGAAAAGGGGTGGAGCAAGCTCCCATGCCCGAACTTTGATGTATCTGCAGTCTTGATTCTTACCCATCAAAATTAATGCAGCAGGTCCCATGATGTATCAGGATAGGGTTGTCTGAAAAAGGTCTAAAATCTTCCTTTTGGAATTAGGTAATTTGGCAATTCTGCTTAAGATTTGAATTTACGTCATGTTTTTCTTAGTAGATCAAGGGATCACATTCAAGTACCGTAGTTATTTCCCTGTCTTAAGGGTTTAAAATCTGTTTATACTTAGGCACTGAAAGGTTAATTGACTTGTCCAAGATCATAAGGGGCGCCTGTAGGATTTGAACACTGGATTCTCCAGTTCTCTGCCCATTGCTGTAACCATTAGGCCACTCCACTTGAATAGCAAAAACTGCTTGTTTGAAACTTGTGCACTAATTCTGTATTTCCAAACTAGCAAATAAAGCACATGTGTAGAAATATGTTTTTAAAAAAATTCCAACTAAAATTTCTCATTGTCGGCATGTTTTATGTGATTATAAGTAGGGCCAAATTAAAAAAAAAAAAAAAACCAATCCCCAGAAAGGGCGTTTTTCCCTCCCCACCCCAAAATCAGAGCTTAGGTGTGGAGTTCCCCTTCTCAACAATATCTCTTTACATGGGAAATTTTTGTACGTTAACAAATGTGAGTGAATTGAAGGACCCTAGTTTTCTGTCAGTAGAGCAAATGTTACAGGTATTTTGAATGCTGGTTAGGTTGATTCAGTAAAGCACTATAATACTGATGTTAAATGCTAGACACATTCAGATGGGGTGGGGGTGGGTGAAAACATAATACAAACCTATCCTCTTTAAACTGGATCGTGGCATGGATCAGGAAGAACAGTTCCCTCTCCAACAAAATCTCATATCTGTTACAGTGGAATTTTGCTCTGTGACTATATATAACAGCATTGTTATTGACACTTGTGGAAAATCGCTTCATAATAGACGTGTCTAATTTCTGTTTCCATGTCAGGCTTCCAACTGTAGATAGTAAAGTCTGTAGATAAAAGCCTTTGTCGACAATCAAGTACTGTAAAATATTTTGCTACTATAGTTTTACCACTAGTCCTATACTAGGGGAATACTAGAATAGATTAGAATTGCTCCTTCTTTTAGAAGTTTCTGGTAACCTTAGTAGGTCTTTGGATGCCAAGTGTGGCCTAACTTCAAAAATCACATGTTTTTCCCTTTGCTCCAGATATCACGTGTAGACTTTTTATGTAAAAAAAGATTCCTTAGCATCCCTCCGGACTGAACCAGGATTGGACTGATGGGTTGTGTATGCCTACCAGCAGGTGGAGACTGAGAAAGTTCTGAGACTACAGAGCCAATGAGAGCCCTGGCCATATGACGCTAGCCTCAGTATTTTCTCAGTCTCCCATTAGGTAGGACATGAGCCCATTAGTCTCTCTTTTTTTCTTGTTCCTTACTCACAGTTATTTTATTCTAGCTACCTTCTGTGCCTGGGAAATTCTGTTTAGAGGCTTGCTACTAAGGTCTTATTTATTTATTTTCTTTGCAGCCTATGGGGTGTTATACTCGGGTGTCCCGGGTCCCTCTCCCTTTTCCTCCATCTCCCCTCACTTTCTGGGGAAGGGCTACCCTTTCTGTTGAAAGGTGTCACTTTCTGGGGAAGGGCTACCCTTTCTGTTGAAAGGTGTACTGCCTTTGGGAGAGGAAGCCACTGTTTCTTTAAATTTCTATCTTTCCCCTCTGTGCTAACGAGCAGGCAGCTCCGTTGCTGTGGGAAGTGCATCCATCAGCTGTTCTTTAAAAAAAAAAAAAAAAAGACAACTGAGAATTGGTTACCCCAAAGTCTAGACGAGCATTTGAAATCTTCTTTTTGCAGTATTTACTTGGCAGAGACTCCTTTTTTTTTTTTTAGAAGCGGCGTTTAAAAAAAAAAAAAAATAGAAGCACGGTTCCCCTAGTCGTAGTCTAGCTCAGCGTAGCCTGCTATGGACGGAAAAGTTGAAACTGCTGTTTAGTTGCATGTCAGTGCCGCCATGCCACTTCGGCGAAGGCAGTTCAATTTTCCTCAGACGCTCCTTCCTCTGCCCTAGATTCAGGAACCGCGAAATCGGTGGCGAACGGCCGCCATTTTGAATTTGGCAGTTTCTTCTCGTGAGGGCTCTGTTTCTCGGTCTTCAGCAGTGCAAGCAGAGCCAGGGACTCTGGTACAGTCTGGAGGGTCTCAAGAAGGGGGTTTTCCCCCCAGAGTTTGTCCTCCAGATGTACCAGGCCTTTTTGATGAAAGGCTGGTTTAGGGCCAGGAGTTTCAAAGGAGTTTTCCATCTTTTCCTCCTAAGAGGTTTAGAGGATACGATTCACAGACTGATTTTTTTTTTTTTCTCTGACCAAGATCAAGATATTCCCTTCTTGGAAGTAGAGGATGGCTTGGCTGAGGATCTTTGGAGGATCAGTCTCCTGTTGATTCTGAAACAGTTTCTTTTCCCAAGGGGAAGATCCTTCAGTAGCTAGGGTTTTTCATAAGGAAGATTTGCAGGAGCTCATATCTCTTGTCTCATACTCTGCATTTCGAGGATCTACCTCAGACTCCAGAGTTAGTAAGGTAGACTTGTTAGGTAAAGGCTCGAGGATCTTACACAGCAAAGCTTTTCCCATGCGTCAGGATATTTGGGACGTCATTAAAACTTATGGGAAGTTCCAGATTCTGCTTTTCGTCCAGCCAGGTCCTGTCCAGCCTCTACCCTGTGCCAGAAGTAGACAGAGCTCTTCTTAAACTTTCGGTGGTAGATGCGGTGGTATCGGCGGTTACCAAGTGTAACACTGTTCCTGTGGACGGAGGAACAGCTCTTTGCGATGTTCAGGACAGGAGGTTAGATTCTCTGCTTAAGAATAGTTTATGATGTTTTACTCTTGCGGTGCAGGCGGCTATTTGTGGATCTTTGGTGGCCAGAGCCTGTTTCGCTGGGCGGAAAGTGTCCTAGATAGACATATGGACGATCTCGCGGCTTTTAATGGTAGAGGTAGCTAAGAGTGAGACGGGATCTGCTTTTACTAGCAGATACCTTGTGTGATCTCCTTAGAGCTTCTTCTAAGTCTTTGGCTTTGGGTGTCGCAGCTTGCCGATCTCTTTGGTTACGAGGTTGGTCGGCGTTTGCGGCTTCCAAGTCTAAACTCAGTAAGTTTCCTTTTAGGGGCTCTTTTTTATTTGGAGAGGATTTGGATAAGTTGGTGCATTCTTTGGGAGATTCTAAGGTTCCTCACCTTCCAGAGGATAGGCCTCGTCTATCTGGTCGGGGTTCTTGTTTGGTCGTGGTAGGGCGAGAGATTTCCGTAGATTTATGCTGGTGCGGAGCTCAGGCTCAGAGGTCTAGATTGTTAGTAGGACTCAGTCCTTTCGCGGTTTCCGCAGAGGAGGTAGAGTCTCAGGTGCTGGTTTTGAACCCCCTTCGCTCTTCCCAATGAAGGTGTGGGGGCCTCTCCTCTGGTTCCTGTAGGAGCTCGGTTTTCTCAGTTTTATCAGAGGTGGGCCCACATTACTTCAGATCAGTGGGTCTTGGATGTCATTCGTGACGGTTATGCCTTAGAATTCGCAAGGCCTCTTTCAGACGCCTTTCTGGAGTCTCCGTGCAGTTCTCGTCAAAAAGCAGGCGCGGTTCGGGAGACTCTACAAAGGCTCTTAGATTTTCAGGCTATTTCTCCAGTCCCTTCTTCCGAGTACAGACAGGGTTGTTATTCCATTTACTTTATGGTACACAAGAAGGAGGGATCCTTTCGTCCTATTTTAGATCTCAAAGTGGTCAATCAAGCTCTGAGTCACGTTTTGAATGGAGACTCTTCGATCAGTTATAGTGGCAGTTCAGGCTGGAGAGTTTCTAACGGCCTTAGATCTGACAGAAGCTATCTACATATTCCTATTCGGCTGCTCACCACAAGTTTTTAAGGTTTGCGATTCTAGGTCGCCATTTCCAGTTCGAGCTCTGCCCTTTGGCCTAGCACAGCTTCGCGCACCTTTACCAAAGTTATGGTTGTGGTAGCAGCGGCTCTCAGAAAGCAGGGAATCCTAGTTCACCCGTACCTAGACGACTGGTTATCAGAGCAAAGACTTATCAAGAGAGTCGCCAGGTTACGGATCAAGTGGTATAAATTTTTGCAGTCTTTAGGTTGGGTGGTAAATACAGCCAAGAGTCGTCTGGTTCCTTCTCAGTCTCTGGACTATTTAGGGGTTACCTTCGACATGGCTCAGGGGAGAGTTTTTCTTCCTCAGGGCAGAATTATCAAACTGCAGTCTCAGGTACTAAACTTACTTCACAGACGTGACCTTTGTGCTCGAGATTATCTTCAGGTCCTGGGGTCCATGGCAGTGACAATAGAGGTAGTCCCCTGGGCCAGGGCTCATATGAGATCTCTACAATTGTCTCTACTGTCCCGGTGGTCCTCTCAGACGGACTCCTAATGAGGTTACCTCTCAGATTCCAGGAGCGCAGCTCTCTCTTCTGGTGGCTGCGAACAAAGAATCTTGTCTCAGGAATGCCGCTGGAGTCTCCTCAGTGGGTAGCCTTAATGACAAATGCCAGTCTCCGAGGCTGGGGAGCCCATTGCTTGGACAGGTGGACCCAGGGTCCTTTGGTCTCCTCTGGAGGCGTCCAAATCCATCAACCTTTTGGAGATCAGAGCTATTCGGCTGGCTCTGCAGGAGTTTCGTTCCTTCCTGGAGGGGAAGGCAGTTCGAGTTCTCTCGGACAAATGCCACAGCGGTGGCTTATCTCAACCGCCATGGGGGAACGAAGAGTCACCCTTTTGAGTCAAGAGACTGCCAGGATCATGGAGTGGGCAGAAGTTCACCTCTACGCCCATTTTGGCCTCCCACGTAGCAGGAGTAGAAAAACATTCAGGCAATTTTCTCAGTTGGCACACTCTCGATCCAGGGGAATGGTCTCTCAGCGATTTGAGCGTTTCGGTTGATAGTAGCACAGTGGGGCACTCCGTCCTAGATCTGTTTGCTTCCAATTTCAGTTCAAAGGTTCCTCAATTTTTCAGTTGCCAAAGGGACGCAAAAGCGGTGGGAATAGACGCCGTCTACAGACAGGCCTTACGGTCTCCTTTACGCATTTCCTCCGTGGCCTCTCTTAGGTCGCCTCCTACGCGGATTGCAGAACACGGGGGTGTCCGGTAGTTCTGGTAGCTCCAGACTGGCCTCAATGTCCTTGGTACGTGGACCTTCAGGCGTCTTCTGTCGGCGGCTTCTCTTTCGTCTTCCGGTTCACAAGTTCCTACTATTTCAAGGGCCAATTCCACATCCAGACCCTGGCTCGATTTTCTTACAGCTTGGCTCTTGAACGAGCTAGATTAGCTAAAGAGGTTTCTCGACTTCAGTAATTTGCTACCATGTTACGGCCTCATCGCCGCTCCACCTCTCTAGATTATACCCGCACATTGGAGGATATTTGAAGCTTGGTGTGAAGGGACTGGTATTTCTCCTTTTCGGGCTTCTGTAGCGCAGATGTGGTTTTTGTGCAGCGGGGTTTGGAAAAGGTTTGTCTCTCTCTACTCTGAAGGTTCAGACAGTGGCTCTTTCTTGTTTCAGGGGTCAGATTCAAGGGTAAGACCTTAGCTAGTCTTCCCAATGTTGTCCGGTTTTTGAGGGAGTTAGTCTTCTTCGCCCTCCAAGTAGATCGATTTCCAGCGAACTCACCATTGTATCCTGCTGGTGCTTAGAAGATCTCCTGTATTTTTTTTTTTTTTTTTTACCTCTTTGACCCTTAAAATCTAAAGTGCTTTTTGGCAGCTCTTAATCTCATACTTACGTATTGGATTCTTTCATGTATATTTGATGATGGCATTCGGATAAGAGTAGGTATTGCTTCCTACTTCATATCATTTAAAAGTTTTAAAAAAACTTTTTTTTTTTTTTAAATTCATTAAAACAAGTACTTTTTAAAATCTTTTGAACTTCATCAGTCTAATTCTTTGTATGCAAATTTATACAGATGTGATGTAATATTGAACTTGATTCAACCTAAATTTGGAACTGACTTCCAAACATCTCACTATTTTCAGTTATAGTGACCAGAAAGACATGCTTTTGGCATTTTAAGTACCTGGCAGTTTTGATACTCAAAAACCAGATTGGAACTAAAGGTATGGTAAACAAAGTCTGGAATAAGTTTAATGCCACATTGTAAAGCCATATAGTTGGCATTAATTTCATTTCTATTTTTAAAATTTTGTTATTTAGAGGCCTTTTTTAGTAAAAGTGAGTAGGCTTTGCAATTACCACATGTTAAATTTTGCATTAAATGTGCAGTTAAGTGCAAAAATGTTGTGGTAAATGCATGCTAGTCTCCTATTTTGGCATCGGAGGCAATGTCCTAAACTGGTTCAAGGGGTTCTTAAACTTACGCTCTATTCAGGTCACATCAAATTCACTACGTCTGCTGAATGGACACTCCGAGTGTGGAGTACCGCAGGGATCCCCCTCTCGCCAACTGTTTTCAACCTAATGATGATTCCCTTGGCAAAACTTCTATCAAACCATAACCTTAACCCATACATATATGCCGATGATGTAACGATATATATTCCTTTCAAACAAGACATTAATGAAATCTCCAACGAAAGCAACCAAAGTCCTACACCTGGGCAGATGCATTCCGATTGAAACTAAACGCAGAAAAAACTCAATGCCTCATACTTGCCTCCCAATACAACACGAATAAATTTACCGCTATCAACACGCCTAAACTAAATCTGCCAATCTCAGAAACTTTAAAAATCCTTGGAGTCACTATTGACCGCCACCTAACACTTGAGACTCACATGAACAATACAACCAAAAAGATGTTCTACTCCATGTGGAAACTGAAAAGAATAAGACCATTCTTCCTGAGATCTGTCTTCCGCAGCCTAGTGCAATCACTCGTACTCAGTCATCTGGACTACTGCAACTCACTATACGCAGGCTGCAAAGAGCAAATATTGAGGAAACTTCAAACAGCCCAGAATACAGCAGCCAGACTCATCTTCGGGAAACCAAAATACGAAAGTGCAAAACCCTTACGTGAGAAACTACACTGGCTCCCACTCAAGGAACGTATCACCTTTAAAGTATGCACATTAGTTCATAAAATCATTCACGGTGAAGCCCCTACATACATGTCAGATTTAATAGACCTGCCACCCAGAAACAGTAAAAGATCATCTCGAACTTTCCTCAATCTCCACTTCCCTAAGTGCAAGGCATAAAATACAAAGTACTGCATGCATCAACCTTCTCTATATGAGCACGCAATTATGGAATACACTACCATGCAACCTGAAAATGATCTACGAATTAACCGACTTCCGCAAACTATTGAAGACTCATCTCTTTGAGAAAATTTACTGCAAGGATCAAAACACATGAAACACATACACACTAATAGAATTGCATCAATACACTCTTTTCTGAATTCGTTCCCCATACTTTCACCACACTTAAAACTCTACCCACAGATAAAATTGTTATACCCTAATGCTCTCTTGCTATTGTTCTATCGCCCTGTCTTTCCCCATTGTTACTTTCCATTGTTCTATTCCCAAATGATATCTTGACTTTGACTTTGTCTTCCCATAACTCTTCACAATTGTAACCCATAACCGTACTTTGACAAATTGTATTTCCATCATTCACAATGTATTGTAAGCCACACTGAGCCCGCAAATAGGTGGGAAAATGTGGGATACAAATGCAATAAAAATAAAAAAATAAAATATTAACTTCAACATATGCTGTGTCACACAAATCCATTGACATCTGTTGTATATCATGTACAGAATAGGTATAATGGGAAAATTATAGGCAACCAGAACATTCCAAAAGAGCAAACATATTTGGACAGTAGAGAAGGTTTGGCTTTACATTTACTTTATCACCCTTCTTGGAGAAGTCACCAAATAAAAAAATGCTAACCAAAAATTCTTCCAAATCTCAATTCAACAACGAAACTAGATTCTCGGACTGTTTTCTCTAGAATAGTTGAAATTATGGAAGGATCACTTGGCAGAGCTATTTTCACGCTATTGAAAACAGGAAGAGGATAACTTACCAAGGCAGATATGTTTTCAGTGGGTTGAATTATCAGACTGGATGCATGGTTAGCTAGCAAAATGTATGTACTCTTAAATTGCACATGACATTTCACTTTACAAATTATACCTATATAGTGGGCTGGCCACTAATATATGTACTTTATGCCATTGCTTAACACTGTGTAAGTGTGTGCATGTGTTTTTAGTTGGATATCAAGTTGATGTGAGCAGGTCCGTTGTGTTGATGATCAGCTGAGTTTGTGTGGACTGCAAGGCACATGCATCTGTTGCCAGTTAGTGATCTGAACACAGAGCAAGTATGTATAAGGTTGCATCACATTTCCTGGCTTTGCAGTTTTAGGCCCTTTATAGCAATCTCTTATACCATCAGCTGTGTGAATTGGTCACGGGCCTGTTAAACTGTTCTGTGGCGTCACCCCTTTGGTCATGCATGGAGATTCTCATATCACGTTCCTAGCATGGTTTTCATCAGTGCCTGACTGATTGCAGAGATGGAAGTTGCAGGACCTGCATGCCCGATTGAAATGGAGTGAAGGCTAGTCATCTTTGTTCAGCTTTCTGGTTCCTTGCTTGCACCGTAGTGCTTTTCTGTCATTTTAAAGATTTATGTCTCCTATACGTAGTTAATGTGTACAGATATGTAATATTTCTTTTCTGACCATGGTTCTGTTGATTAATTTAGCATTCCAAGGTGAAGTGTGTTACTACTACTACTGCTTATCATTTCTAAAGCGCTACTAGACGTACCCAGCGCTGTACACTTGAACATGAAGAGACCGCCCCTGCTCGACAGAGCTTACAAATCTAATTAGGACAAACAAGAGATAAGGGAATATTAAAGTGAGGATGATAAAATAAGGGTTAAGAGTTAAAAGCATCAAAAAGGTGGCATTTAGCTTAGATTTGAAGACGGCCAGAGATGGAGTTTGACGTACCGGCTCAGGAAGTCTATTCCAAGCATATGTTGCAGCAAGATAAAGGGAAGGAGTCTGGAGTTAGCAGTGGAGGAGGAGGGTGTAGATAAGAGAGATTTACTCAGTGAATGGAGTTCCCGGAGAGGAATGTAGGGAGAGATGAGAGTGGAGAGGTACTGAGGAGCTACAGAGTAATGCACTTATAAATCAATAAGAGGAGTTTGAACTGTATGTGGAAACGGATAGGAAGCCAGTGAAGTGACTTGAGGAGAGGGCTAATATGAGCATAATGACACTGGTGGAATATTGTCGTGCAGCAGAATTTTGAACAGATTGAAGAGGAGAGAGATGGCTAAGTGGGGGACCTGTGAGAAGCAAGTTGCAATAAGCGAGAGGTGATAGAGTGTGGATGAGGGTTCTGGTAGTGTGCTCAGAAAGGAAAGGGCGAATTTTGGTGATGATATAGAGAAAGAAACGACAGGTTTTAGCAGTCTGCTGAATATGTGCAGAGAGGGAGGAGTCGAAGATGACCCGAAGGTTACGAGCTGATGAGACAGGAAGGATGAGAGTGTTATCCACAGAAATAGAGAACAGGGGAGGAGGAGAGGTTGGTTTAGGGGAAAGATAATAAAGCTCATTCTTGGTCATGTTTAGTTTCAGATGGCGCTGAGACATCCAGGCAGCAATGTCAGACAAGCAGGCTGATATTTTGGCTGAGATTTCTGGTGTGGAGATGTAGATCTGGGAGTCATCAGTGTAAAGATGATACTGAAAACCATGGGATGAGATCTGAGTACAGGGAAGAAGTATAGATGGAGAAAAGAAGAGGTCCCAGGACAGATCCCTGAGGTACACCAACTGACAGTGGGATAGAAGTAGAGGAGGATCCACTAGAGTATACACTAAAGGTACGCTGGGAGAGATAAGAAGAAAACCAGGAATGAACAGAGCCCTGAAATCCAAGTGAGGACAGCGTATCAAGCAGTACTGTGATCAACAGTGTCAAATGCAGCAGAGAGATTGAGAAGGATGAGGATAGAATAGAGACCTTTGGATCTGGCCAGGAGCAGATCATTGGAGACTTTAGCAAGTGCTGTTTCATTTGAATGAAGGGGGCGAAAGCCAGATTGAAGTGGATCAAGAATAGCTTGAGATGAAAGAAAGTCAAGGCAACGGCGGTGAACAGCACGTTCAAGTATCTTGGATAGGAAAGGGAGATGGGGCGATAGTTGGAAGGACAGGTAGGGTCCAGTGAAGGTTTTTTAAGGAGTGGTGTGACTACGGCATGTTCTGAAGGCATCATGAACAGTCACAGTGGACAGGGAAAGATTGATGATATGACAGATAAACGGGATGACAGTAGGAGAGATAGTGTTAAGTAGATGGGTGGGAATAGGATCAGAGGAACAAGTAGTTAGTTTTGAGGAGGAAATAAGATGTGTAGTTTCCTCTTCAGTGATTACAGAAAAGGAGGCAGGGGTTGGAGGGTTGAGAGAATAGACTAAGGGAAGGAGAGGTGGTGACCTGGTTGAGAATTCAAGTTTAATCTTGTGAACCTTACCATGAAAGTACTCAGCTAGAGTCTGGGGGGAAAGTGAAGGGGGGTTGGAGGTGAAGGCACTTTGAGGAGAGAGTTCAGTGTGGCAAAGAGACGATGAGGGTTTGAGTCAAGAGAATTCATCAACTGGATGTAATAGTCCTGTTCGGCAAGTAAAAGAGCAGACTGGAAGGAGGTCAGCAAGAATTTGAAATGTATGAAGTCAGCATGGGCACGGGATTTCAGCCAAAGGTGTTCGGCAGAGGGGGCACAGGAACATAGGTAGCGGATTCTAGAGGTCAGCCAAGGCTGGGGTTTGGTACGTTTTACAAAACGGGGAATGGGAGGAGCGAGAGTATCCAGAGGAGAGACTAGTATTATAGGAAGAGACAGCCTCATTGACAGATTTGGATAACATAGTGGTAGAGAAGAGATTTGAAACACTGGAGGACAGAGTAAGAAGGGTCAATAGCCTGAGGATTCCTAAATGTATTGTTAAGATTGGACGGGACTAGGGAGGAGGGTGTTAAGTGTGAAAGTTATCAGATGATGGTCAAAGAGGGGAAGAGTTGAGGCACAGAAACTGGAGAGTGAGCAGTTTGAGAAGAGGATAAGATCAAGACAGTGGCCATTCTGGTGAGTGGGGGCAGTGGAGCACAGTTGAAGATTGAAAGAGGATATTAAAGCAAGAAACTGAGAAGCATAAGAGTCGGAGGGATCACTAGCATTGTAGCATGATGCGAGTTAGTTGTCAGAATTATTGATTTTGCTAGGTCAGATAAGCTGCAGCAGATCAACTAGTCTGGCTTTCATCCCCCCCTTCCCCCCCTTTGGTAACTACTGATAACAAAAGCTTGGCTGGGTGGTTACCTAAAGCCATCAGCACATCTACTACCTCAACAAGAGGCTATTCAGAAACAAATAAGAGACTGCATCCAAGAGACTTCAAGTTCCTCTTCTCTTTTCACCTAGAAGACTGATCAAAAGCTTGGCTGATCAATACAATAAAAGCTTGAAGATACATAGCAGACACAGAGTCTGCTGTGTAACAAAAAACTCCACCTAGGACTCTGACTGAAAGCCCAGCTACCTATTCACAAACAATGATTCAGGCTGGGGCTAAAACAAAAGACACCGATCATCTATATAAATACAGCTGGCTACCTCAGACAAATCTTATCTGAAGTGTATCTGCCCCCTCTCCCCCCATCAACTATCAGGCCATGCTTCTCTGCAAACTACAGTAAACCATTTGCCAGCAGATGGCCAGGACATGCTCCTCTGCAACTACATACCCAAGACTCAGTGTAAGACCATGATCCTTTGCAATACCCAGGGATCAGTGCACCCAGGACCATGATCCTTTGCAACTCAGTGCTCCAAAAAGACATTATAAAAGCAAGGAGCATGCTCCTCTTGGACAGACTCTTCTCTCTGCTGCTCTCCTCTTCCCCCTCCCCCACTGCTGACTGCTGTAAGAATTCTTGGGGCTGCTCCATCACTCAGCTGGACAACAAATAAGGATTTTTGTAAGTTAACTTTCGATTCAGATCTGTTATCTTGTTTAAGCATATCTCTCTTGTAAAGATTCTAAAGCTATTACCTCTTGCTTGCAACATTGATTACATTAACTGTATTATAAATAAATCCTTTTGAAGCTAAATATATAGTCTTTATGTTCTGAGCACAAGTTCTTAAACTTTGGTGCAGTTTAATGTAACTCAATTGTAAATCTTATTACCTTATAGGTAATTGGTGGAGAATTAATCAAAATATATATATATATTAACATTTATAAATAAAGCGCATGTTCTTAAAAAATAGAAATATTACCACATGCTCTGAGTAATTCCCCCTGTTCTTAAATATCATATTAGAACTGTAACATTTTTGTAAACATTTTCTCCGAGGCCAAGCAGGCTGCTTGTTCTCACTGATGGGTGACGTCCACGGCAGCCCCTCCAATCGAATCTTCCTAGCAAAGTCCTTTGCTAGCCCTCGCGCGCCCGCGCGCACCGCGCATGCGCGGGCCGTCTTCCCGCCCGAACCGGCTCGAGCCGGCCAGTCTTCTTTCGTCCGCACTCGGTACGGCTGTGTTTTTGTCGTGTCGAGCCCCGGAGAGTCGACCCTCGCGCGTCCGTTTTAAAATAGACGTGTTTTTTTCTTCGAAAAGTATAACTTTGTTCGGGAAGTGCTCCGGAAACCCCCTTGGGTTTCGTTTGCCCCTTCCCGTGTTTCCAGTTTTCGCCCCGGTAAGTTTTCTTTCGTCGTCGGGGTAGGCCTTTTTTCGGCCTCGGTCGAGATTTTTCTCCCTTAAAGTTTTGGTGCTCCAAATTCGTCATTTCGGATTTTGATTTCGCCGGCATGATTTTTCCGCCCATGACATCGAAGCCTTCCAGCGGCTTCAAGAAGTGCGCCCGGGTAATCTCGCTCACTGATAGGCACTCTTCGTGTCTTCAGTGTCTGGGGGCCGAGCACCGTCCTCAGAACTGTAGTCTGTGTTCCCTGTTACAAAGGCGGACTCAGGTAGCGAGATTGGCCCAGTGGAACGTTTTGTTCTCGGGCTCTTCGTCGGCATCGGCACCGGGGTCATCCTTGGCCGCCAGTGCATCGAGGCATCGGCCCTCTGCATCGGCGCCGAGACATCGGATAGCTGCATCGACGTCGGTGGTACTGGGACCTCGTCTCCTGATGTCGTCGGACGGTGGTGCATCGGGTGGAGTGCAGGTGAGGGCTGTCCATTCCCCTGCTGGTGGCGGTGAGCCTTCGGGTGGGTCTCCCCCTACCCTGAGGGCTCCTGCGGTACAGCCCCCCCGGGATCGACCTGCTTCGACCTCGGCCCTGAGGAAGCGACGGATGGATTCTACGTCCTCCTCGTCGGTGCCGGGGAGCTCCGGTGACATGCTTCGGAAGAAGTCGAAGAAGCATCGACACCGGTCTCCTCCCCGCGTCGGCACCCGAGAGCTCTGGGTCGCCGAGGGAGTCGGCACCCAGCAGGCATCGGCACCGAGAGGACCGCTCACCCTCTGTTCAGGAGGTGTCGATGCGCTCCACTCTGGACAGCCCGGAACAGCCTCCACGCCCGGAACAGGTTCTGACGTCGACGCCTGCATCGACCTCCCTGCCTTTCTCTGCAGCCGCTCTGAACGAGAGCCTCCGGGCCGTTCTCCCAGAGATTCTGGAGAGCTGTTGCGCCCTACCCCTCCGGTACGGCGGTGCTTGCGCCTCCGGTACCGTCGAGCGTGGCGCCGGCTGGCCATCGCCCGGGGTGAGGTCCCCGACGTCGGTACCCGCGTGCGGTGCCGACTACGGCCACCTCCCAGGAGGGCTCCCCGACTACGTCGGCGGAGGGAGCTTCGCCGATGCGGGCAAGGGAGGTCTACCTCTCGACGCCCCCATCGTGGACGTGGCTCCACGGAGTCGAGCCGGGCGAGGTTGCAGACACAGGTCCGTGAACTTGTGTCTGACACCGAGGGTGAGGCCTCGTGGGAAGAAAAAGAAGACCCCAGATATTTCTCTGACGAGGAGTCTGAGGGTCTTCCTTCCGATCCCACTCCCTCTCCTGAAAGACAGCTTTCTCCTCCCGAGAGTCTGTCTTTGCTTCCTTTGTCCGGGAGATGTCTACGGCCATCCCCTTCCCGGTGGTTGTGGAGGACGAGCCCAGGGCTGAAATGTTTGAGCTCCTGGACTATCCTTCTCCACCTAAGGAAGCGTCCACTGTTCCCTTGCACCATGTCCTGAAAAAGGACATTGCTTGCGAACTGGACCAAGCCATTAAGTAACCCCCACATCCCCAAGAAGATCGAGTCCCAGTACCGGATCCATGGGACCCAGAGCTGATGCGCACTCAGTTGCCTCACGACTCTGGAGTTGTGGATCTGGCCCTAAAGAAGGCTAAGAGTTCTAGGGAGCATGCTTTGGCGCCCCCGGGCAAAGACTCTAGAACCTTAGACTCCTTTGGGAGGAAGGCCTACCATTCCTCTATGCTCGTGGCCAAAATCCAGTCTTACCAGCTCTACACGAGCATACACATGCGGAACAATGTGCGGCAGTTGGCGGGCTTGGTTGATGCTCTCCCCCCTGAGCAAGCCAAGCCTTTTCAGGAGGTGGTCAGGCAGCTGAAGGCGTGCAGAAAATTCCTGGCCAGAGGGGTGTATGACACCTTTGATGTTGCGTCCAGGGCCGCTGCTCAAGGTGTGGTGATGCGCAGGCTCTCATGGCTGCGTGCCTCCGACCTGGAAAATAGACTCCAGCAGCGGATTGCGGACTCGCCTTGCCGTGCGGACAATATTTTTGGAGAGAAAGTCGAGCAGGTGGTAGAGCATCTCCACCAGCGGGATACCGCATTCGACAAGTTCTCCCGCCGGCAGCCTTCAGCATCTACCTCTACAGGTAGAAGATTTTTTGGGGGAAGGAGGACTGTTCCCTACTCTTCTGGCAAGCGTAGGTACAACCCTCCTTCTCGACAGCCTGCGGCCCAGGCTAAGCCCCAGCGCGCTCGCTCTCGTCAGCAGCGTGCGCCTCAGCAAGGCCCCGCGGCTCCCCAGCAAAAGCAAGGGGCGAGCTTTTGACTGGCTCCAGCAGAGCATAGCCGACATCCAAGTGTCAGTGCCGGGCGACCTGCCGGTCGGGGGGAGGTTGAAAGCTTTTCACCAAAGGTGGCCTCTCATAACCTCCGATCAGTGGGTTCTGCAAATAGTCCGGCAAGGATACACCCTCAATTTGGCCTCAAAACCTCCAAATTGTCCACCGGGAGCTCAATCCTACAGCTTCCAGCACAAGCAGGTACTTGCAGAGGAACTCTCCGCCCTTCTCAGCGCCAATGCGGTCGAGCCTTTGCCATCCGGGCAAGAAGGGCTGGGATTCTATTCCAGGTACTTTCTTGTGGAAAAGAAAACAGGGGGGATGCGTCCCATCCTAGACCTAAGGGCCCTGAACAAATATCTCGTAAAAGAAAGTTCAGGATGCTTTCCCTGGGCACCCTTCTCCCCATGATTCAGCAAAACGATTGGCTATGCTCTCTGGACTTGAAGGATGCCTACACACACATCCCGATACTGCCAGCTCACAGACAGTATCTGCGATTTCAGTTGGGCACACGCCACTTCCAGTACTGTGTGCTACCCTTTGGGCTCGCCTCTGCGCCCAGGGTGTTCACAAAGTGCCTAGCTGTGGTAGCAGCGGCACTTCGCAGGCTGGGGTGCACGTGTTCCCATATCTCGACGATTGGCTGGTGAAGAACACATCCGAGGCAGGAGCCCTGCAGTCCATGCAGATGACTATTCGCCTCCTGGAGCTACTGGGGTTTGTGATAAATTATCCAAAGTCCCATCTTCTCCCAGTGCAGAAACTCGAATTCATAGGAGCTCTGCTGGATTCTCGGACGGCTCGTGCCTATCTCCCAGAGACGAGGGCCAACAACTTGTTGTCCCTCGTCTCGCGGGTGCGAGCGTCCCAGCAGATCACAGCTCGGCAGATGTTGAGATTGCTGGGCCACATGGCCTCCACAGTTCATGTGACTCCCATGGCCCGTCTTCACATGAGATCTGCTCAATGGACCCTAGCCTCCCAGTGGTATCAGGCCGCTGGGGGTCTAGAAGACGTGATCCACCTGTCCACGAGTTTTCTCGAATCCCTGTATTGGTGGACAATCTGGTCCAATTTGACTCTGGGACGTCCTTTCCAAATTCCTCAGCCACAAAAAGTGCTGACCACGGATGCGTCTCTCCTGGGATGGGGAGCTCATGTCGATGGGCTTCACACCCAAGGAAGCTGGTCCCTCCAGGAACGCGGTCTACAGATCAATCTCCTGGAGTTGCGAGCGATCTGGAACGCTCTGAAGGCTTTCAGAGATCGGCTGTCCCATCAAATTATCCAAATTCAGACAGACAACCAGGTTGCCATGTACTATGTCAACAAGCAGGGGGGCACCGGATCTCGCCCCCTGTGTCAGGAAGCCGTCAGCATGTGGCTCTGGGCTCGCCGTCTCGGCATGGTGCTCCAAGCCACATATCTGGCAGGCGTAAACAACAGTCTGGCCGACAGACTGAGCAGGATTATGCAACCTCACGAGTGGTCGCTCAACTCCAGAGTGGTGCGCCAGATCTTCCAAGCATGGGGCACCCCCTTGGTGGATCTCTTCGCATCTCGAGTGAACCACAAAGTCCCTCAGTTCTGTTTCAGGCTTCAGGCCCCCGGCAGACTGGCATCGGATGCCTTCCTCCTGGATTGGGGGGAGGGCCTGCTGTATGCTTATCCTCCCATTCCTCTGGTGGGGAAGACTTTGTTGAAACTCAAGCAAGACCGAGGCACCATGATTCTGATTGCTCCTTTTTGGCCGCATCAGATCTGGTTCCCTCTTCTTCTGGAGTTATCCTCCGAAGAACCGTGGAGATTGGAGTGTTTTCCGACCCTCATCACGCAGGACGAAGGGGCTCTTCTGCATCCCAGCCTCCGGTCCCTGGCTCTCACGGCCTGGATGTTGAGAGCGTAGACTTTGCCTCTTTGGGTCTGTCAGAGGGTGTCTCCCGCGTCTTGCTTCCAGGAAAGATTCCACTAAGAGGAGTTACTACTTTCTGTGGAGGAGGTTTGCCGTCTGGTGTGACAGCAAGGCCCTAGCTCCTCGCTCTTGTCCTACACAGACCCTGCTTGAATACCTTCTGCACTTGTCTGAGTCTGGTCTCAAGACCAACTCTGTAAGAGTTCACCTTAGCGCAATCAGTGCATACCATTACCATGTGGAAGGTAAGCCGATCTCAGGACAGCCTTTAGTTGTTCGCTTCATGAGAGGTTTGCTTTTGTCAAAGCCCCCTGTCAAGCCTCCTACAGTGTCATGGGATCTCAATGTCGTTCTCACCCAGCTGATGAAACCTCCTTTTGAGCCACTGAATTCCTGCCATCTGAAGTACTTGACCTGGAAGGTCATTTTCTTGGTGGCAGTTACTTCAGCTCGTAGAATCAGTGAGCTTCAGGCCCTGGTAGCCCAGGCCCCTTACACCAAATTTCATCATAACAGAGTAGTCCTCCGCACTCACCCTAAGTTCTTGCCAAAGGTCGTGTCGGAGTTCCATCTGAACCAGTCAATTGTCTTGCCAACATTCTTTCCCCGTCCTCATTCCTGCCCTGCTGAACGTCAGCTGCACACATTGGACTGCAAGAGAGCATTGGCCTTCTATCTGGAGCGGACACAGCCCCACAGACAGTCCGCCCAATTGTTTGTTTCTTTTGATCCCAATAGGAGGGGAGTGGCTGTAGGGAAACGCACCATATCCAATTGGCTAGCAGATTGCATTTCCTTCACTTACGCCCAGGCGGGGCTGGCTCTTGAGGGTCATGTCACGGCTCATAATGTTAGAGCCATGGCTGCGTCGGTAGCCCACTTGAAGTCAGCCTCCATTGAAGAAATTTGCAAAGCTGCGACGTGGTCATCTGTCCACACATTCACATCTCATTACTGCCTGCAGCAGGATACCCGACGCGACAGTCGGTTCGGGCAGTCGGTTCTTCAGAACCTGTTTGGGCTTTAGGATCCAACTCCACCCCCCGAGGGCCCTGTTTGTTCTGTTCCAGGCTGCACTCTCAGTTAGTTGGTAAATTTTTTAGGTCAATCTCAGTTATGTCCTCGCCGTTGCGAGGCCCAATTGACCATGGTTGTTGTTTTGAGTGAGCCTGGGGGCTAGGGATACCCCATCAGTGAGAACAAGCAGCCTGCTTGTCCTCGGAGAAAGCGAATGCTACATACCTGTAGAAGGTATTCTCCGAGGACAGCAGGCTGATTGTTCTCACAAACCCGCCCGCCTCCCCTTTGGAGTTGAGTCTTCCCTTGTTTCTCTTTTGCTACAATACGAGACTGGCCGGCTCGAGCCGGTTTCGGGCGGGAAGACGGCTGCGCATGCGCGCGAGCGCGCGAGGGCTAGCAAAGGACTTTGCTAGGAAGATTCCGATTGGAGGGGCTGCCGTGGACGTCACCCATCAGTGAGAACAATCAGCCTGCTGTCCTCGGAGAATACCTTCTACAGGTATGTAGCATTCGCTTTAATGGATATTAAGAACTGTGAATATTTCTTGTAACAGCATGAATGTTAAAATCCCCAAGAATGAGGGAAGGAGATGAAGGTTCAAGAAAGAAGGAAAGCCAGGTATCAAAGTCAGTGAGAAAGGAAGAACGGGACTTATCAGGGGGTCGATAAATGACTACTCGGAGAGGCAGAGGAGCAAATAGATGGATGAAGTGGACTTTGAAGGAAGAAAAACAGTGAGGCTGAGGTGGAAGAAGAGGGTGAAAGTAGTAGCCCGACACCACCTCTGCGGCCTACCGGGCGAGGAGTATGGGAGAAAAGAGAACCTCTATGGCATAGGGCCGCGACTGAAGCAGAGTCTTCAGGGTAAAGCCAAGTTTCAGTTAGGGCTAAAATGTATTCCTGTTGCGTATGATCCAATGATTGCTTGGTAATTTTTTCTTTGGCTTATATTTTTTAGTTTGCTGAAGAGCCTTTGTACTCTTATCTTGAGTGGGGGTGTGATGGGGCCGGATAAGGCCATTCTCCCAAAGATTTTTCACCCCTTCCGATGTCCCCTATTACATTTATATCGCATTAAATGGTTTCTGATCTTTATAAAAAAAAAAAAAAGTAGTAGTCGACAAAGGGAACTTGAGTAAACACACAACCCAGGTTTTTAAATTATTACTTTTTATTTAAGGAACAAATTTAACCAACCTCAATATCACCCATGTGAAAAAGTAACAACCCCATAAACTTAACTGGTTGTACCACCTTTAGTAGCAATAATTTCAACCGCTTTCTGTAATTTAATATCAGTCTTTCACATCGCTATTGAGTAATCTTAGCCCACTCTTCTTTGCAGAACTTTTAATTCAGACACATTCATAGGTGTTTGTGCTTGTTTCAAGTCTTGCCACAGTATATTTATTGGGTTCAAGTCATGGCTTTGATTATGCTTAATTTTGTTTATTCTCAGCTATTCAGATGTAGACTTTCTTTTGTGTTTTGGATGGGAAAATTAGGTTCTTACCTTGGTAATTTTCTTTCCTTTAGTCATAGCAGATGAATCCATTACGAGTGGGTTGTGTCCATCAACCAGCAGGGGGAGATAGAGAGCACTGAAAAACCATAGTGCCTTATGGCCAGCTAGCTCCATCTGCCTCTTCATTATTTGAAGCTTCTAAAGCAGTATTACACCGCAAAGTAGCATAACATGAACTTTCCTCACAGCGGATGAACGCCCCAGAACAGGAGCAATAACACAAAGGAGGGACGAACTCAACCTCCTATAACAGAACAGAAATCCTGAAGACTGTTTTCCAACTTCTCCCAATGACAGAACATATCTACAGGAAAAACTGAACATAAAAAACATCATCAATGAATCACTGAGGGAGGGCTCATGGATTCATCTGCTGTGACTAAAGGAAAGAAAATTACCAAGGTAAGAACCTAATTTCCCCTTCCTTGTCATCAAGCAGATGAATCCATTACGAGTGGGATGTATCAAAGCAATCCCTATATAGAGTGGGAACAAGCCACACCACGCGCCAGCACTTGTGCTCCAAAATGCGCGTCCCTCCTGGCAGCCACATCCAGTCTGTAATGTCGGGCAAAAGAGAGCTTAGAAGCCCATGTTGCTGCACTGTATATCTCTTGAAGAGAGAGTGCTCCAGTTTCAGCTCAAGAAGAGGAAATTGCTCTTGTGGAATGTGCCTAAAAGGCTTTAGGCGGAGGCCGGCCAGACAGCAGATAGGCTGAAAAAATATCTTTCTTGAGCCAACGGGCTATAGTGGCTTTAGACGCTGGAGACCCTCTGCGTGGACCTGACAACAAGACAAAAAGATGATCAGCGGTCCTAAAAGCATTTGACGTGCGCAGATACTGCAACAGAGCCCTTCGCACATCTAGGAGGTGCAGTTGCCCAAAGGCTTCCGGAAACTCTTCCCTGGAAAAGGAAGGCAGGAAAATAGGCTGGTTTAGGTGAAACGCTGAAACCACCTTAGGCAGGAAGAAAGGCACAGTACGTACCATAACTCTGGACTCTGAGAATTGCAGAAATGGGTCTCGACAGGACAGCGCCTGGAGCTCAGACACCCGTCTCGCCGAAGTAATGGCCACCAAAAAGACCGTCTTTAAGATCACATCCTTTTCTGAAGCTCACCTTAGCGGCTCGAAGGGTGAACACTGAAGGGCCTTTAAAACTAACCCCAGGTTCCAAGCCGGACACGGAGCCCGCACGGGAGGACGGAGCCGAAGCACCCCTCTAAGAAACCGTGTCACATCCAGATAAGCAGCCAGACAGAGGCCAGCGGCCTTTCCTTGAAAACATGCTAAAGCTGCCACTTGAAAATGCAGAGAATTATAGGCAAGGCCTTTTTGTAAACCATCCTGCAAAAAGTCGAATATCGGTGAAACAAGCCTGCATGGGTGTGATCGCTTTAGAAACACACAAAGCCTCAAACTGGCGCCAGATCCGAGCATAGGCAACGGAAGTGGAACGCTTGCGGGCCTGCAAGAGATTGGAGATGACCTTGTTAGAATAGCCCTTGTCTCTCAATTGCGCCCTCTCAATAGCCATGCCGTAAGACCAAAGCGGCAGGTATCCTCCATGGTCACCGGACCCTGCTTCAACAGGTTAGGTATCAGAGGCAAAGGAAGGGGAGTCTCTACCAGCATCCGCCGAAAGTCCGCATACCACGGCCTCCTGGGCCAATCCGTGGCAATGAGAACCACCTCTCCTTGATGTAGCCGAATCCGCAGGAGTACTCGCCCTATCAAGGGCCAAGGAGGGAACACATACAGGAGGTCCTGAGGCCAGGGTTGAGCCAAGGCATCCAAACCCGCTGAACGAGGATCTTGCCGTCTGCTGTAAAAGCACGGGACTTTGGCATTTGTGCTTGAGGCCATAAGATCCGCTACGGGCGTCCCCCACTTGGCACAGATCTGAAGGAACACTTCATCTGCCAGTTCCCACTCCGCTTGGTCGATTTGATGCCTGCTTAGATAATCGGCTTGCACGTTGCTCTGACCTGCAATGTGAGCTGCTGACAGAAACTGCAGGTGTAGCTCGGCCCAGTGGCAAATCTGCACGGCCAGTGCTCTGCATTGAGTTCCGCCTTGTCGATTTATGTAGGCCACTGCTGTCGTGTTGTCCAACAGAACTCTGACAGCCAAACCTTCCAGGGTCGAGTGAAAGGCCAGAAGCGCCTGGAAAATCGCTTTCAACACCAAGCTATTGGTGGACCACTCCGACTCCTCGGGTGTCCAGAGACCCTGGTCATGGCTTCCCCGGCAATGTGCACCCCAGCCACCAATCGGGGAGTGCTAGCGGCATTCCTCGCCGTAGCATGCTGTCTGAGAGCCACCACTCCATACTGAGCCAGGCCTCAGGGAGCCACGTGAGTCTGCACTGATAATCCTGAGAAATTGGAGATCATCGTTGAAGCAGGGAGCACTGCAGAGGTGTCATGTGCGCTGTCACCCAGGGCACCACTTCCAAGCTGGCCGTCATCGACCCTAACAGCTGGACAATGTCCTAAGCGCGGGGGCAAGGCATCCTCAGGAGCAGACGGACTTGATTCTGAAGCGTGCACCACCTTTGCTCGGGTAGATAAAGCCGAGGCTGTTTCGAACCGGACCCCCAAATAGTCTAGAGATTGAGAGGGGGTCAGGTGACGTTTGGCTATATTGACGACCCAGCCCAGAGATGGAAGTACTGAGACCGCTCTGGCTGTTACCTGATGATTCTCCTCTGTTGAGTCCGCTCTGATGAGCCAGTCGTGTAGGTGCGGGTGAAACCGAATACCCTCTCGCCTGAGAAAGGCAGCTACTACCACCATTACCTTGGAAAAGTTTCGGGGAGCTGTGGCGAGGCCAAAAGGCAAGGCCCAAAACTGGAAATGTTTTTCCATCACCGCAAACCACAGAAACCTTTGGTGCGGGGGCCAAATAGGAATGTGCAAGTAAGCTTCTTTCAGGTCCAGAGACGTGAGAAACTCTCCTGGCTGTACCGCCGCAATGACGGAGAGCAGGGTTTCCATGTGAAAATGCCGCACTCTTAGAGACTTGTTGAGTTCTTTTAAGTCGAGGATGGGCTGAAAAGACCCTCCTTTTCGCTGCACCACAAAGTAAATGGAGTAACAGCCTGAGCCGTGTTCGACGGGAGGCACCGGGGACACCGCCCCTAGGTTAATCAAGCCTTGCAAGGTCTCCTCTACTGCTGCCCGTTTGACGGCCGAACTGCATCGGGACTCCACAAACACGTCTCTCACCGGGGCATTGAATTCTATTCTGTAGCCATCTCTGATCGGGTCCAAAACCCACTGATCTGAGGAAATCTTGACCCACTTCTCGAGAGAGAGGGAAAGCCGTCCTCCTATTGCAGGAATCGAGGAGAGGGCCGGCGCACCATCATTGAGAGGGTCGCCCTTGAACTCCAGGCCTTGAGCCGGTCGCTGCGGAACGCTTGTCCGAACGAAAGGAGTTCCTCTGCTGAAAGCGGGCACGAGAAGTGAACCCAGTAGAACGCCCCGGGTGGCACCTTCTAGCTTCACGGAAGCGAAGTCTGTAAGAGGAGGAACCACCTGACCCTTGGAAGAAGGCCGCGGCCTATCCTCGGGTAAGCGCTGGGGTTTAGCATCTCTAGGCCTTTAAGAATTTTCTCCAACTCCTCACCAAATAGGAGAAGGCCTTGGAAGGGCAACTTCCCCAACCTTTGCTTAGAGGCCATGTCAGCCATCCAATGCCATAGCCATAGAAGACGGTGAGCCGCCACCGCCACAGCCATCTGTGTAGCCGAAGCTCTGACCAGATCATAAAGGGCGTCAGCCAAGAAAGAGAAGGCCGACTCCATCTGCAGTGCCACCTCTGCAAGGGGCTCCGCTCCATCTCCAGGCTGTTCCACTGCCTGTTGTAACCAAGCGAGGCAGGCTCGGGCAGCATAACAGCTGCATGCAGACGCCCGTAAGGATAGGCCTGAAATTTCAAAGGACCGTTTCATTGCTGATTCCAGGCGTCTGTCCTGCATGTCCTTCAGGACAACTGCTCCTTCCACTGGGAGGGTAGTTCTCTTTGTCACAGTCGTGACTAGGGCATCCACTTTAGGCACTGCTAGGTGCGCCAAATGCTCCTCACTTAGAGGGTATAATTGCCCCATAGCCCTGGCGACTTTCAAAGGCCCCTCGGGGTCAGCCCATTGAGCCGAAATAAGCTCTTGGATGGAGTCATGCAAAGGAAAGGCTCGAGCAGGCTTCTTAGTACTTGCCATCCTCGAATTACCAGAGGAGGCCTCGCCACTCCCAGGATTTTCAATAGAGAGGGCCTGCAGGGCATCAGAAATAAGCGCTGGCAGCTCGTCGCGGTGGAAAATCCTCACCGTGGAAGGATCATCTGGATCCGGTGGCAATCCTGCACCTTCCTCTGGCTCTTCTGACCACGAGGGCCTGCCAGACCCCTCAGAATCCTCACATCCCGAGAAGGGGGGTGCGCCACTCTCTGAAGGGGAATTAACTCTTGTGCGCTTGTCTTGCGGCCCACTGTCAGGGGAGAACACGCCTGACGGCAATCCGAGGCCGGGCTCCACTGGAGGGGGAACAGTTAGCAGGGCCGAATGAGACCCCTGCGAGAGAGCTCTTTTTAACACAAATGCTTTATGCAGCAGTAACACAAACTCAGGGGAGAAGGGCTCACCCTGGCCTCCCGGTTCCCGTCTGGGGCTAGAAGCTCCCCTGTTAGCCTCCACACGAGGCTCCCCTCCAGATTCAAACCAATCTGCTTCAACGGGGGTCGTGCCATGCTGCGCGTTCAAAATGGTGCTCGCTGCTAGCTCCACTGAGCGGGAAGAAACATCACTCGCTATGCTCAGGCCGGCTCTGACGTCTGAAGAGCACGATTTACAGAGCCCTGCTGCTGATCTGCGCTTGCCACAACATGAACAGCGCTTAACACCTCCTCAGCCATCGCCGAAAAACGGTGGAAAATTCGCGCCAAAAACGTCCCGATCGCAGGCCCTCCCCAGAGGAGCTACAAAACGCTCTTACCTCACCAGACCGAGTCCCAGAGCTCCAGTCACACTGCACAATCAGAAGAAAACCTCTTTTCTGGAATCGCAGCGCCAAAGCGCGATGCGACTTTTTTTTTTTTTTTTTTTTAACGCTGTGATGAAAGTTAGAGGCAACAGCAATAGAGGCAAATTTCCAACTCCGGCGGATCAGTAGAGTGGGAAAGGCAGGGAAAGGACGAACCAATGTGCCTGCATCCACAAATGAGAGAGTGGGAAAAGACAGGGACAGGGCAAACCTATGTGTTTACATCCACATCGGGGGCCGGGTAAGGCAGGGAAACGGCTATCCATATCGGGGGCCAGGTAAGGCAGGGAAAGGGCGAACCTATGTGCCTTTAAAGTGGGCACCACCAGCCACAACACCCCTGCTACAACTGGCAAAAGCACAGGAGCCACCCCAGGCAGATTTCTGAAGGAGCTGACTAAGCTGCGACCATCCTGCTGGGGAGATAGAGAATACTGAAGAGGCAGATGGAGCTAGCTGGCCATGAGGCACTATGGTTTTTCAGTGCTCTCTATCTCCCCCTGCTGGTTGATGGACACAACCCACTTGTAATGGATTCATCTGCTTGATGACAAGGAACATTGTCTTGCTGCATAATCCAGTTACGCTTCAACTTCAGCTCACAGACAGACAATCAGATATTTTCCTTAAGAATTTTCAGGTAACTTTATAGAATTCATGGTTCCTTCAAAAATGACCAGGTTTTTTCAGGTGTTGAGACAGCAAAATATTCCCACACCATCATACTATGCCAGTTTTGACTCTTGATATGGTGATCTTATTGTGGAATGCTATATTTGCTTTATGCCAGTCATAATGCGACCTTTGTTGTCTAAAGAATTCCACTTTTGACTTGTCTATCCATAGAACATTATTCCAAAAGGCTTGGATCATCCAGGTGTGTTTTTGTAAATGTGTGACTCTCATTGATTAGCAATGGGTTTCTTCTGCTATTCTCTCATGAATCCCAGTATACACAGAAAATGTCATTAACCAGAGTTTTGGTGATTTTTTTTTTTTTTTTTTTTTTAAAGGGATCTAGGTGTCATCGTTGATGATACGTTGAAACCTTCTGCTCAGTGTGCTGGTGCGGCTAAGAAACAAATAGAATGTTGGGTATTATTAGGAAAGGAATGGAAAACAAAAATGAGGGCGTTATAATGCCTCTGTATCACTCCATGGTGCGACTGCACCTCGAATATTGTGTTCAAAGATATAGTGGAATTAGAAAAGGTGCAGAGAAGGGCGACAAAAGTGATAAAGGGGGTGGGATGACTTCCCTATGAGGAAAGGCTAAAGCGGCTAGGGCTCTTCAGCTTGGAGAAAAGGCGGCTGAGGGGAGATATTGTAGAGGTCTATAAAATGAGTGGCGTGGAACGGGTAGATGTGAAGCTTCTGTTTACGCTTTTCAAAAATACTAGGACTAGGGGGCATGCAATGAAGCTACAAAGTAGTGAATTTAAAACAAATAGGAGAAAATGTTTCTTCACTGAACATGTAATTAAACTCTGGAATTCATTGCCAGAGAATGTGGTAAAGGCGGTTAGCTTAGCAGAGTTTAAAAAAGGTTTGGATGGCTTCCTAAAGAAGTACATAGACCATTATTAAATTGGACTTGGGTAAAATCCACTATTTCTGGGATAAGCAGTATAAAATGTTTTGCACTTTTTTGGGATCTTGCCAGGTATTTGTGACCTTTTAATTGGCCACTATTGGAAACAGGATGCTGGGCTTGATGGACCTTTGGTCTCTCCCAGTATGGCAATACTTATGTACTTATGTACAGTTTCAGTAGTAGTCTATCATTTTCACTAAGGTTAAAAGACCATTTGAGTTTGTATTACATGTCAATGTGAAATCCTATGCTGGCTGGCTGCAAATGCTCATGGCAATGACATGGCTGATGTTTTGTATTTCATTTATGTGAAAGTTCAAACTTGTTGCAGATTGATGTGTGCTATGATGTGCCACAATATTGCTTGTATATAGCAGTAGAATCAGGTAAGTTCAGAACACCTCTAGTTGCAAGAATATGGGGAATAAAGCCTGTGACTACCCTAATTGTTTGTCAGCGGCTCAAGGCCCTTCACTAGCCCAGAGTCATAACATTGAGAAAAGGTAAGAAGAGAGATCAGTAATGACTCTCCAACAGGGGGTGGAGGGGAGCAACATCTGTTACTGCAGGGGACACAGTGGAGGAGAGAAATGGTGCCTCCATTAATAGCCCACCCTATGCTCCAGAAAACCCATTGTTTCTTCTAATAACGTAGGCATTTATTAGAAACAATATGGTATATTTATCAATTTATCTAATATTTTTGAGTCCTTTAGGGAGCTACTTAGGTTGAATATTTATTTATTCCTTAGCGTCCCTCTGGACCGGTCCAGCAACTGACTCGTGGGTTGTGTACTCCTTCCAGCAGGTAGAGACTGAGAATTGTGAATCTCGGGAGCCAATTAGAGCCCTAGGCCACTAGCCCCAGATTCAGTAAACTCAGTATCCAGGAGGTGGAAGGAGGTGAGTCTTTCGTCTCCTCTCTTTCTGTCTTCTGGATAGGGTTTTTTTAGTGGAGTATTTAAAGTGGATTTGTGGTCTGGTTGAACCCTGTATTTCTGTTTCCTCTGTGCCCTGGAGTCAGGCTCTATTGTGACTGGGTGCAGTGCACACCTCAGTCAGCCTTGGGGTGTTACACCCGGGGGGGGGGGGGGGGGGGGTAACTGGGTCCCTCCCCCTCTATACCTCCTGGAGTCCCAGCAGTAGATTCTTGCCTTCAGGGGCCAGGCAGTCTCTTCAGAGGAAGAGAACTGAAGCTTCGGGAGAGGCAGCCTTTTTTAAATTGGGAAAAAAAAAGTCCGTCGGAAGTCTAATCTGCTGTGTGTCGATTTCCAGCAGCAAACGGCACAGTAGCTTGGAGACTGGGAGCTACTTAGGTTGAATATTTATTATCTTATGCAGATGATATATTTGTTCTTTGTCTGGAGTTTGGAACTCTAGATGATACCCTTCAAAAGGTAAAACATCTTATAGTTGCTGTAGATAATTGGGCAAAAGCCAATTTTCTTAAACACACAAGATTACTTTACTCCTGTTCAGAGATCAGCAGTGGGTTTCTACAGGTGGTGATGTTTTGCCTTCAAGTGCAGTATTTGAGGAAAAATGTTCTAAGTTAACATTTGAATATCAGATTAATGGTTTTTCTTTACTTTGCGCCATTTAAGATCTATAAGGTCTTCTCTGAGTCCTATGAGTTTTAGAACTTTTACACGTGCTATTTTAATACCAAATTTAGATTATTGCAACTTGTTTTATTGCTCTCTCACTTTAAAGCTAAGCAAGAAGTTTCAACTGTTGCAAAATTCTTCACCAGATTGATATTTAATTTAAGAAGATATTATGAAGTTACCCCTCTGTTGAATGATCAGCAGAGACTTAAGATAGTCGTATTCACTTTAAGCTTGCATGTTTGCTTTATAAAAATTTTTTTATGGATTAAATTCTGAAACAGTAGGTCAGTTTTTAACATTTTCAGGTAATAGATCTTATTTGAGAAGTGGGAAGAGGTTATCATTGGATTTCCCTTCCCTGAAGAATATAAATTACAAATCAATTTGGAAAGTGTTCTTTTGTTTTTCAAAGTGTAAGATCTGGAACAGTATCGCGATTCAGCTTTGCAAATTAAATCTTATATTTTATTTAGAAAGACTCTTTAAGATCTATATGTTTTCGAAGCAAAGATTGTAAACGTTAATTTGAATTGTGAAATTATAATTCTGTTTGACTAGTAGAGATGATATTGTTACTGTATTAGACTGTTCAAGTAGTCAATTTATTATTGATTTTTATTGTAAATTCCTTCTGATGTGAAGTTATTCTTGTATGTAATCCGCCTTGTAGCCTTTTGGTTAAAAGCGGAAAAGAAATCCATTAATTCAATACAATACAAAATACATTCCCTATCATCAAGCCGATCAATCCATAGACTGGTGGGTTGTGTCCATCTACCAGCAGGTGGAGATAGAGAGCAATCTTTTGCCTCCCTATATGTGGTCATGTGCTACCGGAAATTCCTCAGTATGTTCTCTATCTCAGCAGGTGTGTGGTCACACAGCAGCAGCTCTGGCTAGGTCTCCAAGCCTAATTGTTTAGGTTTTGTTGAGTACCTGGGGTTGAGGGCTCTTCGTGAGCAAGTGCAAACCTGGTGGTGCCAGGTTCCTCCTTTTCTCCCCCCTCCCGCTGGCTCCGTTAAATAAAATAAATAAATAAATTTTTTTTTTTTTAAACGTTCAAAAAGGACGTCCATTTGCAGCTGCTCACTGGAACAGGTCGTCGCTGCTCGGAGCAAGCAGCAGGTAATTTTTACCTTTTACTAGCGGGCAGGGGGTTCCCTGAACGGTCTCCACGTGGCTATGGCCGCAGATAGGGCGCGAAAAGACGCTCCCCGGAATGTGTTCATGCGCCTAGCGGGGAAGCGGGGGATCGAAGGTAGAGTTGCCCTTTTTGGGCGCCCTTTCGGAACCGGGAGAGTTCACCGTTTTTTCCTCCAGCGCGGTGGCCTTTCCTGCCTTAGCCGCCCATCCCCTGCTGGCCGCCCTCCCAGTCGTGACCGGCCACGCGGCTCGGTCGGCTTCTTCTTGGGCTGCCCTCGAGATGGGAGACGTTAACAGCTTGGTCGCCCTTGAATCGGGCGACAGTAAGAAGTCGGCGAAATTAAAACGCCCTTCTTCCCACGCGGCACCTTCTCGGAGTTTCGCGCCGGACGCCATTTTGGACGCGCAACACGCCTCTTCCCCGCTACTGGGAGAGCAGATGGAGGACGCCTCTAGGGCCGCGGCACAGGCTGCAGAGGTGCACAGACTGGGGAGTTTCTCCCCTGAGTTCATTTTGCTGCTGCTTCAAGCCTTTCTTATGCAGAACACTGCCCCTGCCCACCCCTCTGATCGGGGTGATGAGGCCTCTATGCTTAAGCGCCCTCGGGTGGATCTTCCACCCTCGGGGGACTCGGTCCCCTCTGATGTGGATGACGGCAGCGTGTCTGAGTTCTCCCAGAGATCCTTAGCAGAATCAATGGAAGAGACTGATCCTCGCTCGGATGGAGCGGACGACCCCTCTGCAGTGCGGCTTTTTCGCTCAGAGGATTTGCCCAATCTGCTTGTGCAGGCCATGAGCATTTTGAAGATTGCCTCTCCGGAGGAAGGCTCTCTCTCAGCCTCTACTGGCTCCGCCATTATGCTGGGAACGAAGCGCCTGCCTAGAACCTTTCACGTTCATGAAGCCATGCAGACCTTAATTTCAGCGCAATGGGATGCCCCTGAGGCGAGCCTGAAAGTAGCCAGGGCTATGTCCCATCTGTACCCCTTTCCTGTGGGGGAACGGGAAGCCTTTGTCTGGCCCACGGTAGATTCCTTAATCACTGCCGTGACTAAGAAGACGGCGCTGCCGGTGGAAGGTGGCACTGCCCTGAAGGACACCCACGACAGGAGAATGGAGGCGGCTTAGTTGTCCTTTGAGGCGGCCGCTCTGAGTTTGCAAGCCTCGGTTTGCGGCTCCTACGTGGCTAGGGCGTGCCTGACTGTTTTGCAGCGGGTTTCCCCCTCGGACCCTTCCTGGAGGGCGGAATGGCCGACCCTGGAGTCGGGTTTGACCTACTTGGCAGACTTGCTGTATGATGTTTTGAGAGCCTCGGCCAAGGGCATGGCTCAGACAGTTTCTGCGCGGCGGTGGCTCTGGCTTAAGCACTGGTCTGCTGACCATGCCTCTAAATCTCGCCTAGCCAAGTTGCCTTTTAAAGGCAAGCTACTCTTTGGGGACGAGCTGGACAAGATCGTGATGGAGCTCGGCACGTCCAAGGGCAAGAGGTTGCCGGAGGTCAGGGCTCGGGCCGGCAGTGCCCGTCCTGGTCCCTCTAAGGGCCGATTCCAGGAAGCCCATCGGTATCGCCCGGGCAAGTCGGCCTCCTCTGCCTCCGCTTCCTTCAAACGGAACTTCTCCCCCAAGCAGCATTCCTTTCGTAGGGACCGCCGTCCCGGAGGTTTGTCCTCCGGCCCGCCCCCAGGGTCGCGTACACAATGACGGGGACCTGGTCCATGGCCCAGTGCAGATAGGAGGAAGGTTGTCCTCGTTTCTGGGCGAGTTGAGCAGGGTAACTTCAGACGCTTGGATTCTGGAAGTCAACAGAGACGGCTACAAGCTAGAGTTCTGCCGACCCCTAAGAGACGGGTTTGTAAACTCTCCTTGCAAGTCTCAGGTCAAAGCAGCTGCCGTGCAGCAGACTTTGAGCAAACTGATCCGCCTGGGCGCGGTGGTCCCGGTGCCAGTAGATCAGCTTGGCAAGGGGCGCTACTCCATTTACTTTGTGGTGCCAAAGAAAGAAGGATCGGCTCGGCCTATTCTCGACCTCAAGGGAGTCAATCAAGCCTTGAAAGTTCGGCACTTCCGGATGGAGACCCTCCGCTCCGTAATAGCTGCGGTGAAAAAGGGAGAATTCCTGGCCTCCCTGGACATCAAGGAAGCTTACCTACATATTCCCATCTGGCTGCCTCATCAGCGCTTTCTGCGCTTTGCAGTGCTGGGCTGACACGTCCAGTTCAGAGCCCTCTCGTTCGGGTTGGCTAGGGCCCTGCGGACCTTCTCCAAAGTAATGGTGGTCATCGCGGCCTTCCTCCGCAAGGAAGGGAGTGCAAGTCCATCCCTATCTGGACGACTGGCTGATCCGAGCCCCTTCCTTTGCGGAGTGCGGGAGAGCTACAGACAGGGTCATTGCTCTTCTGAGCTCCCTGGGATGGATCATCAACTGGGAGAAAAGCCAGCTGCGCCCGACTCAGTCCCTGGAGTATCTGGGAGTTCGATTCGACACCCAAGTGGGCAGAGTGTTCCTGCTGGACAACCGGAGCGTCAAGCTTCAGACCCAGGTGGGCCAGTTCCTAGCCTCCTCTACTCTTCGGGCTTGGGACTATGTGCAGCTGTTGGGCTCCATGACGGCCACGATGGAGGTAGTGCCCTGGGCCTGGGCTCATATGAGATCACTACAGCACTCTCTTCTGTGGCGGTGGACTCCAGTCTTGGAGGATTACACCGTACGCCTTCCTTTGGATCCAGCGGTGCGAAAGGCGCTGAGCTGGTGGCTGAGGCCAGGCAACCTGTCCGCAGGAATGCCTCTTATGACCCCGGAGTGGGTTGTCGTCACGAGGGACGCCTGCTTGACGGGCTGGGGAGCCCACTGCCTGGGTCGGACAGCGCAGGGGCTCTGGTCTCCTGCAGAGACGAAATGGTCCATCAACCTCCTGGAGCTCCGAGCCATTCGGTTGGCGCTTCTAGAGTTTCTCCCGGTACTGGTGCTGAGGCCTGTACGGGTCCTGTCGGACAATGCCACGGCTGTGGCCTATGTCAATTGCCAGGGAGGTACCAGGAGCGCCCCGCTAGCCAAGGAGGCCATGAAGCTATGCCTGTGGGCGGAAGCGAATCTGGAACAGCTGTCGGCAGCCCACATTGCCGGAGTCATGAATGTCAAGGCGGACTTTCTCAGAGCCATAACTTGGATCCCGGAGAGTGGCAACTGTTTGCTCGGGCGTTCTTGGACATCACGAAACGCTGGGGCCGGCCGAGCCTGGATCTGATGGCGTCCTCGGCCAATTGCCAAGTGCCGCGTTTTTTCAGCAGAGGACGGGACCCTCGATCTCTGGGAGTCGACGCTCTTCTCCAGTATTGGCCGGCACAGGAGCTTCTCTACGTGTTCCCGCCCTGGCCCATGATGGGCAGGGTGCTAGGCCGGGTGGCAAAGCATCCGGGCTGGGTGATCCTGGTGGGTCCGGATTGGCCCAGACGTCCCTGGTATGCGGACTTGGTCAGACTCTCGGTGGACGGCCCTCTGCAGCTGCCAGCGGAGCGGGGCCTCTTACATCAGGGTCCAGTGGTGATGGAGGATCCCCTCCCCCTTTGGTCTTACGGCCTGGCTATTGAGCGGAAGCGGCTGAAGAAGAAGGGCTTCTCAGACAAGGTCATCGCCACTATGCTGAGAGCGAGGAAGCGCTCTACTTCCACCACTTACTCCAGGGTTTTGCGTACCTTTGCGTCATGGTGCGAGGCAGGCTCTATATCGCCCTTCACTGCTCCAATATCTTCAGTGTTGGCGTTCCTGCAAGAGGGGCTGGAGAAGGGCCTGTCGCTCAGTTCGCTGAAAGTCCAGGTGGCGGCTCTAGCTTGCTTCAGGGGTCGTCTGAAGGGGGCTTCCCTGGCTTCACAGCCGGATGTGGTACGCTTTCTCAAAGGAGTTAATCACATGCGCCCCCCTCTGCACTCGATAGTGCTTACGTGGAATCTCAATCTGGTACTATGGACCTTGCAGAAGCCGCCCTTCGAGCCCTTGCCAAGGGCATCGCTGAAGGACCTGACGTTGAAAACAGTCTTCCTGGTGGCTATCACATCAGCCAGAAGAGTTTCCGAGCTCCAGGCGCTCTCGTGTAGAGAACCGTTCCTGCGATTCACTGAGGCAGGAGTATCGATTCGCCCAGTGCCTTCCTTCCTGCCCAAGATTGTTTCTCGATTCCATGTGAATCAGCAGCTTTACCTACCCTTCTTTCGTAGGGAGGATTACCCAGAGGAGTACCCTGCGCTCAAATACCTGGATGTTAGACGGGTCATCATCAGATACTTGGAAGTGACCAATGATTTCCGGAAGTCGGATCATCTGTTCGTGCTGTTCGCAGGCCCTCGTAAGGGTCTGCAGGCATCTAAGCCTACAGTGGCATGTTAGGTCAAGGAGACGATCGTGTCAGCTTATGTGGCGGCGGGGAAGATTCCGCATATTCAGCTGAAGGCACACTCTACTAGAGCACAAGCAGCCTCGATGGTGGAGTCCAGATCTGTCTCCTTGGAAGAGATTTGCAGAGCGGCTACTTGGTCGTCGGCTCATACCTTCTCACGACATTACCGCTTGGATGTGGCTGCTCGGGCTGAGGTCCAGTTTGGGGCTTCAGTATTGCGTTCAGGGATTTCCATGTCCCGTCCTGGGTGAGTACTGCTTCGGTACATCCCACCAGTCTATGGATTGATCGGCTTGATGATAGGGAAGGTAAAATTATTTATCATACCTGATAATTTTCTTTCCCTTAATCATAGCCGATCAATCCATAGCCCCTCCCAGATATCTGTATTGTTTGTGTTCTGGTTATATTTCAGGTTCAAGTTCAGACTTCATTTCCTGTTCACGAGGACTTCGTGTTCAAGTTCTTCCAATTGAAGTCTCTTCGAGTTGAGACGATTTTGTGTTACAGTGAGCTGCTGCTTCCTCTCCCCCCGTTTCGGCGGTGGCTGGATTGATAACCAAATAATGCCGGCGCTCCCTCCCGCTTCGGCGGTGTTAGGGTAAGCCAGCTCCTGCCGCGGTTGCGGTAGCAGGATAAGCCAGTTCCCCCCGCATCGGCGGGTGTGGTTTCCCGCCCACCGCCCTGGCGGTGGTGCGCTGGAATAGTTCCCCTCCCCTGCTTCGGCGGTGGTGAGCTGGGCAGAGTGTCCCTTTGTGGGTGTAATTCTCTTAAGTGCTGAGTCCTGCGGATGGAGCTTTGATATCGCCATACTGAGGAATTTCCGGTAGCACATGACCACATATAGGGAGGCAAAAGATTGCTCTCTATCTCCACCTGCTGGTAGATGGACACAACCCACCAGTCTATGGATTGATCGGCTATGATTAAGGGAAAGAAAATTATCAGATATGATACATAATTTTACCTTGCATATGTCCCTCTAATACTGCTTGTCTGTGTACAGAAGAATTATAGCAAGAAGAAGCAAATGTTAGGCCTTAATAGAAGGGGACTAGATAGCCACGATTTTGCCTTTTTCTTTTTTTTACACGGTACACCTTCTTCATTAAGGAAAGGAGACCTAGGAATGAGACTAAAGGAATTAGTAGAGCTAGGAGACCAGTAATTTGTTTTGTGGAATCTAGCATGACATGTTTTTTTTAATTACAACAACCCACAGATCCACTTTTAAATGTTATCTTCCCATCTGCTCAGACCTGTTGACAACAAATGGTGTGATGTTTCTAATAGTATTTGTAGACATATGAAAGTCTGCTTCTGGGAAAGCATTATTTAATGTGAATGTAAAAAGTAGAATACAAGAAAGTGGGGCCCACTATTTTAATTGAACCTGTGTTCTTAATAGTGTATAATGCAAATGTATTCCAGACAGGCAGGAGCTAGACATAGGCAATTAGGATAACCTTGAGTTAGTGTTTACAGTGTACAGACTGCATGTTGAATCTACAAACTATTTTGTTTTAACATTAACATAAAGAAAGCATTGCTGATAAAGTCCTTGGTGTGGAGACTTTGAAACCAGTACTATAGATAAAAATATCTGCTTCTTAAGTTCTAAATTTTTTGTAGATTTATTTCACTCATGTAGGTGAAGAGAGAGAGATTAACAAGTTGAAAATGATACATTTAGGTTTACTCTGATGTGTTCCCATTTCATCCATTTGTTGGCTCAGGTATATCTGTGTGAAGAATTTGATGGGGAAAGACAACAGAGAGGTGGGTGATTGGTGGGAACTATATAGGATCTGTGTACTGGGGATGGTGTATGTAAGTTTATGTGGGGGGGGGGAGTATAGGTATGTGTCTGGAGATATCTGGCTGGATGTGTGTGACATGGGGGATGAGGGTTGTGTGAGACAGGAGTGGTGTGTGTATAATGGTATTTTTATGGGGATGCAGTCAGTGGGGGTGACTGTTGGGTTGGTTGGAGATTTGGATGTGTCCCCCCACCCCACCCCCAAAGCATGTTTCATCTTTACAGCCTGTCTAGCATGATTTATTATGCTGGTAGTCGGGTCATCGTGACACACTCCTATATCTCAGCTTCTTCCTCCTTATGCATGCTGGTGTACAGCTCTCCTAGTAGAGTAAGGCTGATCAGTGCAATCATAAAATTAGACATGAGCAGAATTTCTATCGTGGATAGTCATCTTTTCTGACCTGTTTGTTCTGTCTGGACCAGAGGATAGGAGTTTCATGCATGAAAACCAATTGAGAAATATATAAAGCTGGATCAATATTTTAGATGTGTTTCTTGGGTAGAGCTGATCTGTTCATTCATCAGTATACATAGGTTTGTGAGTTGGTGGCCATGGTGGAAAGAAAATTTGTGCTTAGGTGACCTGACATAGCAAAGATGGAGATGAAAGACTTATTTTTTTCAGGAGGGAAAAAACTGAGTTGTGGGAGATACTTCGCAACTAAGTACATCTTTCTCCTGGAGTTAATGACTCGTGGAAATGGAGCTGACGCCCAGATATATCCCTGTCCCTCCCATCATAGTTATTTATATCTGAACTGATTTTAACTAACTTCCTTGTCATCAGCAAGAGATGAATCCATTACGAATGGGTTGTGTCCACCTGTCATGCTTTCCCAACAGGAACTAGGTTTGTGAGTCCTTGGGCCACCGCCAAGGAGCGGCAGTGGCAGGCAAAACCACCCCACACCGGAGACTAGGCAGAACAGGACTGGAACCCCGGACTGGAGTTGCAGCAGAGGCAAACAAGCAGAAATAAGCAGAGCAGGCACACTTAAACTTCACCTGCGCTTGGCCGCTTTTCACCAGGAATTGAGCCCCTGGCTGCAGGTGGCCGGCAGGACTTACTGGGCAAGGCAGGACTGGATACCCACTAGGCTGAACCAGGACTGAGGGACAGAAGGGAAAGGAACATACTGGGACAGCAGGGCAAGGAAGGGATAAGCTAAAGGACAGGACTGAAAGCTGCAAGCCACTAAAAACACAAACAGACAAGGACTAGACACAAACTACAAGCTAGAGAAGACTAGCGAACAAGCAACAACCTAATCTAAACTACACACAGACTAACTAGAACATACAAGAACCCAAACTAAGCAAAAGTGCAACAAGCACCAACGTACCAGGGCCTAAGGTGATGCAAAGGCAAGGCAGAGAGTTTCAAAATGGCTAATAAGCCCAGCAGCAGCTGAGGCTCAGCTGCAGCAATCACCAGGCAACTACGGGTGCTGTGTAGGTTCAAACAAAACAAGCAAATCTGGCAGCCCGGAAGATCCGGACAGGACTGGGCTGAAATCTGGGACGGGTGACAATAACCAGACAGTTCATTGCAGCCACCAGGTGGCGAGAAGGAGAGCTCAAAACATGGGCACAACCGTGACACCACCTACCAGCAGGGGGAGATAGAGAACACTGAAAACCATAGTGCTTCTAGGACGGCTAGCTTCATTTGCCTCTCAGTATTTCTCTGTCTCCCAGCAGGGTTGGACGCAGCTTGTTCAGCTCCTTGAAGATTCTGCCTGGGGTGGCTCCTGTGCTTTTGCCAGTTGTAGCAGGGGTGTTGTGGCTAAGTGGAGCCCACTTTAAAGGCACATAGGTTCGCCCTTTCCCTGCCTTACCCTTCCCCCTGTGTGGATGCAGGCATATGGGTTCGCCCTTTCCCTGCCTTTCCCACCCTCTTCTGCCTCCGGAGTGCCTCTGTAGCTGTTTGCCTCCAAATTTCCTCACAGCATGTAAAAAAACATGCTATTTCTGAGGCTTTTCCTGACTGTGTGCAGCGTGACCGGAGCTCGTGGACTCGGTCCTTTTGAGGTAAGAGCGGTACTCAGCTCCTCCGGGGAGGGCCCGCGGATGGCGTTCCGATCGGGGTGATTTTGGCGCGAAGCCACCATTTTGAATTTTATTCCGCCGTTTTTTGACGATGGCTGCTGAGGGAGTTAAGCGCTGTTCTCATTGTGGCAAGTGCAGATCAGCAGCGGGGCTCTGTAAAACGTGCTATTTAGACGGTAGAGCCAGTATGAGCATGGTGAGCGATGATTCTTCCCGCTCGATGGAGCTGGCAGCGGGTGCCATCTTGGAAGCGCCGCATGGCTCGACCCCCGCGGTTGTGGAGGAGTCTGAGAGCAGAGGGGCGCCTTGGGCCGAGGCTACTAGAGGAGCTCCGTTCCCCGTGGCTCCTAATTCGGAGACGGGAGGTCAGGGCGAGTTTTTCTTCCCAGAGTTTGTGCTTATCTACTATAATAAAACTCACCCTCAACGTTCTGAAGACAACGTTCTGAAGTTACTCAGTCACTCCCTGAAGGGTTCATGGATTCATGGTGGCGAAGCCAGAACACTGACCATGTCTCTCTGCCCCGCCCTCGCATGACGGACCAATCAGAAAAAACACCCTCAACATTCTGAAACACAAAGGACCATCACAACACCGTTCCCAGGCAACACTAGGCAACGTAAGACGGACCAATCAGAGGAAACTACATGACAATAAGGGAGGAGCATTCCCCAGCAGAATGGCTCATTATCTGTGCAGCACGGAGAGCACAGAACCACCGCTGGAACGAGAGAAGAATATTCCTGCTGTGGGTATGTGCAAAAATAGACCGGGGGGGGGGGGGGGGGGAGAAAATTTTTAAATGCCTAATGCCAGTACTGAAGAGTGCCAGAGGGCCTATAACACAGACTATATTTGGGATCGCTTGACATGGAGTCGGAGGAGCCGGAAAACAACGTGCCCGTCACCATCTGGGACGTGGGCGAACAGGACAAGCTGTGGCCCAGCTGGAAGGATTACCCGCGACCCAGCCAGCAGCAAACAGCGACCAAGGAAGGGGGAGGAGTACTCCTTCCCTGCCTAGGAATCGCTGGAGACTGGCTGCCAAACTTAACGAAACAACCGCACACCGACGCACCACCTCCATCATTCGAAAGGCATCCACTCTTTCTTCAACAGAAATGCAAACTAATAATACAAAACAAACAAAGAATACATGGTTTCTCAGGCGGCTGCAGGTAACTCCCCACCCCCTTCCTCTTCCCCTTTTGCCAAAGCGGCCAAGGACGTGCCCAACCATCCCCAGCCTCAGGCAACCTATCTCCCACCTCGGGGATTCCCCGAGCACCCGGAAAAAGACGGCCCTGATTCCTGCAGCGCATAAATGTTCCAGCATTCCCCTGCAGCTGGCCTGAAATGGACCAAAAATACCGGATCACCCCCCGACGGCCCGAGACCGTGCTCTTCTCCCTTCCGCCAACTTAAAACAACCATCCCCGTCCTCAGGCAAGCCGTCACCCACCTCCAGGATGCCCAGAACCCCAGCCCAATGGAAAAAGATGGCGCAGCTTTCAACAGCACATTTCTCTTCCAGCATTCCCCTACAGCAGCCCTGAAACTGCCAAAAAATACCGACAGACAAAGAACGTGCTCCTCTACCTTCCGCCCATCTAAAACAACACTGCTGCCTCAGCACAACACAAAAAAAAACAACACTCAGCAAAGGCTGACTCCCCTACAACCACATTTACATTTCACCAACAGAAAGACCCCCCTCCACAAACCTCCTTGACAGACAAAACCACAAACACACAATACAACAGAAACACACCCTCAAAGCCACACACCAATCCAACCCACTTTGCCAGCACAGCATATCCCCCAACCCCCAAGCAAAAAACAAAACAAAAAAAGACACACATCAACAACCTGCACACACACCGCACCCTCACACACTCACACACACACACACACACACACACAAAATAACTCTGTGACACATACACACACACACACACACACACACACACACACACACAAAAACCACATGCTAGCGCCCGTTTCATTGGTTTCGGAAACGGGCCTTTTTTACTAGTTTTACATAAAGCCTTCATGGTGAAAAGAGCTCTGCCACAGGTGTCTGACACTGCGTTGCTACCTGGTTCCCCTCTGACTGATGATGGCTCGGGGCTGATGCCAGACGTGGGTGCCCCTGAGCGTTGGATGCACGCTAAGCATAGACGGGTAAATTCCCCGTCGGAGAGTGGCACTCTCCCCTTTTCCCACCCATGGTCGGGCTGTGGGGACTCTGAGAGATCTGGCAGGCCTTCGTGGTCTGAGTAGCCAGAGGAAGGAGCCGGTTTGTCACTGGATCTGGATGATCCCACTGCGGTTCGGATTTTCCACCGCGATGAGCTGCCAGCACTTACCTCTGATGCCTTACGGGCCCTCTCTATTGATGACCCTGTTCAAGGCGAGGACTCCTCTGGCAATCCGAGGATGGCGAGTACTAAGAAGCCTGCTCGTGCCTTTCCTTTGCGTGATTCAATCCAAGAGCTTACTTCTGCTCAATGGGCTGACCCCGAGGGGCCCTTGAAAGTGGCCAGGGTGATGGGGCATCTTTACCCTCTGAGTGAGGAGCACTTGGCCCTTTTTGGGATGCCTAAAGTGGATGCCTTAGTCACGGCGGTGAGAAAAAAGACCACCCTCCCAATAGAGGGAGGGGTCGCCCTGAAGGACATTCAAGACCGGCGTCTGGAATCAGCGCTAAAACGGTCCTTTGAGATTTCGGGCCTAGCCTTAAGGGCATCTGTTTGCAGTTCTTATGCTGCTCGAGCCTGCCTCTCTTGGTTACAACAGGCAGTGGAACAGCCCGTGGATGGTGCAGAGTCACTCACTGAGGTTGCACCGCGCATGGAGTCGGCCTTGTCATTTTTAGCTGACGCTCTCTGTGATCTGGTCAGAGCTTCGGCTAAACAGATGTCTGTGGCGGTGTCCGCCCGCCGCCTTCTATGGCTACCGCATTGAGCGACTGACATGGCCTCTAAGCAAAGGCTAGTGAAGTTGCCGTTTCGGGGCCTTCTGTTATTTGGAGAGGAGTTGGAGAAGATTGTTAATGAGCAATGAGCAACACATGTAACTGTACAACCCTTAATACATCCAGCACTATCTTATAATGCGTTTTGCTCTTACACTATCATGTATTTCATCTTCATGTAACCCAAAACACTCTGTAAAACCAAATGTATACTCTCTTCTATTTCAGTATCCATGACGAATTGTAAGCCACATTGAGCCTGCAAAGAGGTGGGATAATGTGGGATACAAATGTAACTAATAATAATAATAAAGACCTGGGGGATGCTAAACCCCAGCGATTACCTGAGGATAGGCTGCGGCCTTCTTCCAAGGGTCAAGTGGTTCCCTCCTCCTCCAGACCTCGCTTCCGTGAAGCTAGAAGGTATCGCCCGGGGCGCTCTGCTGGGTTTACTCAATGTGCCCGCTTTCAGCAGAGAAACTCCTTTCGCTCAGACAAACGTTCCGCAGCAGCAGGCTCAAGGCCAGGAGTTCAGGGCCGTCCTCCACAATGATGGGACGCGGGTCCACTCCTCCTTTACAGCTGTAGGAGGACGCCTTTCCCTCTTTCTCGAGGAGTGGACCAAGATTACCTCAGATCAGTGGGTCCTGGACCTGATCAGAGAAGGTTACCAATTAGAATTCGATGCCCCGCTGAGAGACGTGTTTGTGGAGTCTCGATGCGGTACTGCCGTCAAACGGGCGGCAGTAGAGGAGACCTTACAAGTCTTGTTGCACCTTGGAGCGGTGATCCCTGTGCCTCCCGCCGAACACGGCTGCGGTCGTTAATTCATTTATTTTGTGGTGCCGTGAAAAGGCGGGTCTTTTCTGCCCATTCTCGACTTAAAGTCAACGAGTCACTAAGAGTGCGGCATTTTCACATGGAAACCCTGCGCTCCGTCATTGCGGCGGTACAGCCAGGAGAATTCCTCACGTCTCTGGACCTAAAAGAAGCTTACTTGCACATTCCTATATGGCCCCCGCACCAACGGTTCCTCCGGTTTGCGGTGTTGGGAAATCATTTCCAGTTTCGGGCCTTGCCTTTTGGCCTCGCCACAGCTCCCTGAACCTTTTTCCAAGGTATTGGTGGTAGTAGCTGCCTTTCTCAGGCGAGAGGGTATCATCTCGACGACTGGCTCATCAGAGCGGACTCTGCAGAAGAGAGTCATCATGTAACAGCCAGAGTGGTCTCAGTACTTCAATCTCTGGGCTGGGTCATCAATATACCCAAAGGTCACCTGACCCCCTCTCAATCTGTAGAATATTTGGGGGTCCGGTTCGACACGGCCTCGGGGTTTGTCTTTCTACCCAACCAAAGGCGGTGCAAGCTTCAGAATCAGGTCCACCTGCTCCTGAGGATGCTTCGCCCACGAGCTTGGGACTTTGCCCAGCTGTTGGGGTTGATGACGGCCACCTTGGAAATGGTGCCATGGGCGAGAGCGCACATGACACCTCTGCAGATTGCCCTGCTTCAACGATGGTCTCCTATGTCCCAGGATTATCAGTGCAGACTCACGTGGCTCCCTGTGGCCCGACTCAGTATGGAGTGGTGACTGTCAGACAGCATGTTGTGGCGAGGAATGCCGCTAGCGCTTCCCGATTGGTGCCTGGTGGTAATGGATACCAGCCTGAAGGGCTGGGGAGCACATTGCCAGGGAAGCTATGCCCAGGGTCTGTGGACACCCGAGGAAACGGGGTGGTCCGTCAATCACTTGAAACTGAGAGCGATATTCCAGGCTCTTCTGGCCTTTCACATGACTCTGGAGGGACTGGCTGTCAGAGTTCTGTTGGACAACATGACAGCAGTGGCCTACATAAATCGACAAGGTGGCACTCAGTGTCAAACACTGGCCGCAGAGGCTGCTCAGATATGCCACTGGGCCCAGCTACATCTGCAGCTTCTGTTAGTAGCTCTCATAGTAGGTCAGAGCAATGTGCAAGCCGACTTTCTAAGCAGGTATCAATCGACCCTGCGGAGTGGGAACTGGCAGGCAGTGTTCCTTCAGATCTGTGCCAAATGGGGAACGCCCGCAGCAGATCTTATGGCCTCAAGCACAAATGTCAAAGTCCCGTCCTTTTTCAGCAGACGGAGAGATCCTCGCTCGGCGGGGTTGGATGCCTTGGCTCAACCCTGGCCCCCGGGTCTCCTGTATGTGTTCCTTCCTTGGCCCTTAATAGGGCGACTCTTCCTGCGAATTCGGCTGCATCAAGTAGTGGTGATCCTCATTGCCCCGGATTGGCCCAGGAGGCCGTGGTATGCGGACCTCCGGCAGATTCTAGTGGAGGCTCCCCTTCCTTTGCCTCTGGTACCGAACCTGTTGAAGCAGGGTCCAGTGACCATGGAGGATACCTGCCGCTTTGGTCTTACGGCATGGCTATTGAGAGGGCGCAATTGAGAGACAAGAGCTATTCTAACAAGGTGATCTCCAATCTCTTGCAGGCCCGCAAGCGTTCCACTTCCGTTGCCTATGCTCGGATCTGGCGCCAGTTTGAGGCTTTGTGTGTTTCTAAAGCGATCACACCCATGCGGGCTTCTGTTTCACCGATATTTGACATTTTGCAGGATGGTATACAAAAAGGCTTGGCCTATAATTCCCTGCGTGTTCAAGTGGCAGCCTTGGCATGTTTTTGGGGGAAGGTCGCTGGCCTCTCTCTGGCTGCGCATCCGGACATTGCACGGTTTCTTAGAGGGGTGCTTTGGCTCCGGCCTCCCATGTGGGCCCCTTGTCCGACTTGGAACCTGGGGCTAGTATTAAAGGCTCTTCAGTGTTCGCCCTTCGAGCCAATGAGGCGAGCTTCGAGGAAGGATGCGACTCTATAAAGACAGTCTTTTTGGTGGCCATTACATCGGCGAGACGGGTGTCTGAGCTTCAGGCGCTGTCCTGTTGAGTCCCATTTCTGCAATTCTCAGAGTCTGGAGTAACAGGCACGTACTGTGCCTTCCTTCCTGCCTAAGGTGGTTTCAGCGTTTCACCTAAACCAGCCTATTTATCTGCCCTCCTTTACTAGGGAGCTGTTTCCGGAATCTTTTGGGCAGTTGCAACTTCTGGATGTGCGCAGGGCTCTGTTGCAGTATCTGCAGATGTCTAATGCTTTCAGGACCTCAGATCACTTTTTTGTCTTGTCAGGTCCTCGCTGAGGGTCTCCAGTGCTTAAAGCCACTATAGCCCGTTGGCTTAAGGAAGCCATTTTTTCTGCATATCTGCTATCTGGCCGGCCTCTGCCTGATGCCTTTAAGGCACATTCCACAAGAGCGATTTCTTCCTCATGGGCTGAGACGGGAGCACTCTCTCTTCAAGAGATATGTAGTGCAGCTACTTGGGCTTCTAAGCTCTCTTTTGCCCGTCATTACAGGCTGGATGTGGCTGCCAGGAGGGGCGCGCTTTTTGGAGCACAAGTGCTTGCGAGTGGTATGGCTTGCTCCCGCCCTATCTAGGGATTGCTTTGATACATCCCATTCGTAATGGATTCATCTGCTGCTGATGACAAGGAAGGGAAAATTAGGTTCTTACCTTGGTAATTTTCTTTCCTTTAGTCACAGCAGATGAATCCATGATCCCTCCCTGATTGACTCTGTTTTGTGTTCAGTATTTCTTGCAGACATGTTCCCTCATTGGGAGAAGTTGGAAAACAGTGTTCAGGATTTCTGTTCTACTACAGGAGGTTGAGTGTGTCCCCCCTTTGTGTTATTGCGCCTGTTCTGGGGCATTCATGTTATGCTACTTTTCGGTTTAACACTGCTTTGGAAGCTTCAAAATACTGAGAGGCAGATGGAGCTAGCCGTCCTAGAGGCACTATGATTTTCAGTGTTCTCTATCTTCCCCTGCTGGTAGGTGGACACAGCCCATTCGTAATGGTCATCTGCTATGACTAAAGGAAAGAAAATTACCAAGGTAAGAACCTAATTTTCCCACATACCATTTCTTGATGCCTAATACAAAAGTATTGGGGGGGGGGGGGGGGATTTTGAATGTTAGTAAGGTAAGAGAATTCCTGCAGAATCACAGAACACATTTGGTGTCTGTCTGTCTCAGCAGTTGGAGGAAAACAAATTGTAATGAATGAAGCAGAAATTATCCTTGGAAACAAATTTTTTCAAACTAGATTTTTAATTACAGAAGCTGTTAAACTGTGTTTATAAATATCATTTGCAGGTCTTAATGCAGTCATTAAGTACCCCACACCAATTCCCCCTTCTCCCCCCCCCCCCCCCCCAAAAAAAAGGCTCTTGGGTGCATTTAGTGCCAGAAAATAATGCCAGGTCCGGGTTGGCATAAGGTTTGGACGAGAGGAGTGGGTGTCTATCAGTACCCCTTCTCTCCCTCCAACCTGACTATGCTGACCCGACTCCCCCTCTTTCTCCTAACTTAAAAAAACAAAAAACACCTAGTGATTTAGTGCCCCTCCCCAACCTTGCCTCTCTCCCTGTCCAGAAATGCCGTGGTAGTGCCCAACCCACCCCCATACCTTTTTGTAGGAGGCAGGCATGATGCCTACTCGCTGTTGCTTCTGGGTACTGTCATCCTACAAAAAAGTATTGGGGGGAGGGTCTGTTTCTGGGGAAGCTTTGGGGGGAGAGGTGGGGAACAGGTGTCGGGGGTTGCTGTGAGTGGTTGTGGTTTTTTTTTTTTTTAAACACCATCGCTGTCAACATTGCAGTCAGTGCTTGATCCAGTCATTGCACAGAGTACTAAGCAGCTAACTTACTTTTCAATTTTAATGCAGTATTAGTTTTGCATGCTCTCTGGAGCATTGGCTCCTTAGAATATATAATGTGATGGTTTAGGTTGTACTTATCTCTCCCATCCCCTTTGCCCAGGGTCAAAAGCTATATGTGCCATTGCATTCCATTGCAGTCTATTGTTTTGTTGGCACAGGAGGTAAGCTATTGGTTCTAGTTTTTAACCTTGCAGTATTTCCAGTTGGCTAAGCGTCTGCAGAATTTTTCAATTAATGCTAATCTAATCTGCACTCTGCACCACCTGATAACCTCTGTTCTGTTCTTGCTCTATAACACTTTCTATGTTCTTGCTCTATAACACTTTCTAGATTCAAGATTTCTTTTTTAATTGAACCTTGCAGTCATATCCAGAGAATGGACTTTTTGTGCCTTCCCTGCAGGGGTTTCCCTGGGTGTTTTTTTTTTTTTGGCTTTCTTTTTCTTTGGAAAATTCCCTCTCCTGTCCGTTATAGTTTGTTTTAGTTAGGCTTTTCCCCATTTCTAAGTTTTCTTTTATTATTGGCATGCTCGGTGAGCTCTCTTAGGCCTGAGCTCTGGTCAGGCATTTGTCCCTCTCTTTTCTGGTGCTTGTCCCTTTTTTCAGTCACCATCGAGCCATTTGATGTAGCCATGGCTGTTTTTCCTTTCATATCATCAAAGATTCCCAGTGGCTTTAAGCACTGTGCCTGGTCCAATATGACCATCTCTGGCAAAGACACCCATGCTTGGTGTCTTCAGTGTGGGACTGCCACCCCCTCCCTTTGAAAATCCCTTTAGGTAAGTATGCAAAACTAACAACAACTGTATATATTGCAAAACATATACCGTATTTTATGGACTATAAGACGCACTTTTTCCCCCCCAAATTTGGGAGGAAAATGGGGGGTGCATCTTATAGTCTGAAGGTAGAGATTTGGCAGGCCGCCCGCCCTCCCTCCCTCCGAGTTCGGGATTGCCCTCCCTCCAAGTTCGGGATCGCCCTCCCCCGGCCCTGTCACCACCTCTCCCCTTACTCACGCGATCTTCCCTGGTGGTCTAGTGACGTCGGGGCAGGAAAGAGCTCCCTCTTTCCTGCCCAGCGCGCTGCTCTCCATCCTCCTGTATGCTGCCTGACGGTGTCGGCGAGATTCAAAATGGCCGCCGAGACTTCAATTCTCGGCGGCCATTTTGAATCTCGCCGACACCATCAGGCAGCATACAGGAGGATGGAGAGCAGCGCGCTGGGCAGGAAAGAGGGGGCTCTTTCCTGCCCCGACGTCACTAGACCACCAGGGAAGATCACGTGAGTAAGGGGAGAGGTGGTGACAGGGGGGGGGGGGGAAGGAGGTAACCCTGAGGGCGATCCCAAACTTGGAGGGAGGGATTCGGACAAGACGCACCAGAGCACCTAGGTTTTAGAGGAGGGAAAAAGCAAATTTTTTTTTTCCCCTATTTCCCTCCTCTAAAACCTAGGTGCGTCTTATAGTCCGAAAAATACGCTACATTTTATTTTATTCCTTAGAAATACCTTACATATATATACCTATTGAAGCTTAATGTTCTCTATCCACATTCACTCAGCCATACCATTCATTCAAACCTTATTCTCATATAACAGGACTATTATCCTGGTGGATATATGCTAATTCTTATTTCAACAACGGTAGTAAAATTTGAACAATAAACTGTATTCAAGTAAATGACTATCACATAGTGTCCTTCTTGATTAGAAAATCATATTTCTTCCAAAGCTTGAAATCCTTCCAAGTGGCAACTGCATCTTGGTTTGGATCTCGTGTTTCTCAAAGTCTCTCAAATAGCAGTTCTGTATTGGTAAAGTATCTTAAATCACCAATCCTATGATACACCGTCAGATTAGAAGCTCCACTTTCCAGATAATGTCAACTGTTAATACTCAGTCCACGAGAGTTCCAAAACAGATTAAATATCCAATGTATAATCAATTGGCCTCAAAAGGACCCGACATGATCATAAGTACATAAGTAATGCCACACTGGGAAAAGACCAAGGGTCCATTGAGCCCAGCATCCTATCCACGACAGCGGCCAATCCAGGCCAAGGGCACCTGGCAAGCTTCCCAAACGTACATTCTATACATTTTATTCCTGGAATTGTGGATTTTTCCCAAGTCCATTTAGTAGCGGTTTATGGACTTGTCCTTTAGGAAACTGTCTAACCCCTTTTTAAACTCTGCCAAGCTAACCGCTTTCATCACGTTCTCCGGCAACGAATTCCAGAGTTTAATTATGCGTTGGGTGAAGAAACATTTTCTCCGATTTGTTTTAAATTTACTACACTGTAGTGTCATCGCATGCCCCCTAGTCCTAGTATTTTTGGAAAGCGTGAACAGACGCTTCACATCCACCTGTTCCACTCCACTCATTATTTTATATACCTCTATCATGTCTCCCCCTCAGCCGTCTCTTCTCCAAGCTGAAAAGCCCTAGCCTCCTTAGCCTTTCTCCATAGGGAAGTCATCCCATCCCCGATATCAATTTAGTCGCCCTTCACTGCACCTTTTCCAGTTCCACTATATCTTTCTTGAGATGCGGCGACCAGAATTGAACACAATACTCAAGGTGCGGTCGCACCATGGAGCGATACAATGGCATTATAACATCCTCACACCTGTTTTCCATACTTTTCCTAATAATACCCAACATTCTATTCGCTTTCCGAGCCGCAGCAGCACACTGAGCAGAAGGTTTCAGTGTATTATCGACGATGACACCCAGATCCCTTTCTTGGTCCGTAACGCCTAACGTGGAGCCTTGCATGACGTAGCTATAATTCGGGTTCTTTTTTCCCACATGCATCACCTTGCACTTGCTCACATTAAACGTCATCTGCCATCTAGCCGCCCAGTCTCCCAGCCTCGTAAGGTCCTTCTGTAATTTTTCACAATCCTGTCGCGAGTCCTTCTGTAATTTTTCACAATCCTGTCGCGAGTTAACGACTTTGAATAACTTTGTGTCATCAGCAAATTCAATTAACTCGCTAGTTACTCCCATCTCTAAATCATTTATAAATATATTAAAAAGCAGCGGTCCTAGCACAGACCCCTTAGGAACCCCACTAACTACCCTTCTCCATTGTGAATACTGCCCATTTAACCCCACTCTCTGTTTCCTATCCTTCAACCAGTTTTTAATCCACAATAGAAATTTTTCTCCTATCCCATGACCCTCCAATTTCTTCTGTAGCCTTTCATGAGGTACCTTGTCAAACGCCTTTTGAAAATCCAGATACACGATATCAACCGGCTCCCCTTTGTCCACATGTTCGTTTACTCCTTCAAAGAATTGAAGTAAATTGGTCAGGCAAGATTTCCCCACACAAAAGCCATGCTGACTCGGTCTCAGTAATCCATGTCCTTGGATGTGCTCTGTAATTTTGTTTTTAATAATAGCCTCTAAAAGTTTCCCCGGCACTGACATCAGACTCGCTGGCCTATAATTTCCAGGATCTCCCCTGGAACTTTTTTTAAAAATGGGCATTACATTGACCACCCTCCAATCTTCCGGTACCACGCTCGATTTTAAGGATAATTTGCATATCACTAGCAGTAGCTAGTTCTATCAGTACTCTAGGATGAATACCATCTGGTCCAGGAGATTTGCTACTCTTCAGTTTGCTGAACTACCCCATTACATCCTCCAGGTTTACCATGTAGTCAGTAAGTTTCTCCAACTCGTCCGCTTGAAATATCATTTCCGACACCGGTATCCCACCCAAATCTTCCTCGGTGAAGACCGAAGCAAAGAATTCATTCAATCTGTCCGCTATGTCTTTGTCTTCCTTGATCGCCCCTTTTACCCCTTGGTCATCCAGTGGCCCAACCAATTCTTTTGCTGGCTTCCTGCTTTTAATGTACTTTTTTACTATGTTTTTTTGCCTCTAATGCTATTTTTTTTTCGTAATCCCTCTTGGCCTTCTTTATCTGCGCCTTGCATTTGCTTTGACACTCCTTATGCTGCTGCTTGTTATTTTCAGACGGTTCCTTCTTCCATTTTCTGAAGGCATTTCTTTTAGCCCTAATAGCTTCCTTCACCTCACTTTTCAACCAGGACGGCTGTCTTTTGGAGTTCTGTCTTTTCTAATTAGTGGAATATGTTTGGCCTGGGCCTCCAGGATGGTATTTTTGAACAGCGTCCATGCCTGTTGTACAGTTTTTACCCTCTCAGTTGTCCCCCTAAGTTTTTTTTTTTTTTTTTTTCCACCGTTCTTCTAATTTTATCATAGTCTCCTTTTTTTAAAGTTAAACGCTAATGTATTTGACTTCCTGTGTATAGTTACTTCAAGTTTGATATTAAAACTGATCATATTATGATCACTGTTATTAAGCGGCCCCAGTACCATAACGTCCCTCACCAGATCATGCGCTCCACTAAGGACCAAGTCTAGAATTTTTCCTTCTCTCGTTGGCTCCTGCACCAGCTGCTCCATAAAGCTGCCCTTGATTTCATCAAGGAATTGTACCTCTCTAGTGTGTCCCGATGTTGCATTTACCCAGTCTATATTTTGATAATTGAAGTCACCCATTATTATCACATTGCCCATGTTTCGCTTTCAAAAACCATCTTCAGGGATCTTTTATATCTTAACAAAATAATTATATACCCTACTATAATTTATACGTACTTATATAATATATACAGACTTATATGGTCTGTGCCCTGAAGAGCACAGGTACAAATCAAAGTAGGGTATACACAAAAGTAGCACATATGAGTCTTGTTGGGCAGACTGGATGGACCATGCAGGTCTTTTTCTGCTGTCATCTACTATGTTAACTAAACACAAACATACAGAGCAAAAAACATAATTTAATCATTTACTTTCAGCTTTTCCAGATAGTTGGGTGCTCAACAATTTGCAGTCTGCCGGTGAGGCTACCCCGTAGAACGCCCACCGTAACGCAAGACTGACACATACAGATAACCCTGTTGAACAGGGAGATTACCCCCGAAATAGCGCAAGGCCCATCAAAAAGGAAAATCTCTCAGCCAAGAATACTCCCGGGTTCCCACTGAGATATTCAAAATTTCTGACATGGTCGTGTTTAATCTTAAAACCTGATACCTCCCCATAGCTAGTAAAAACTGAGAGCACACCCAAGAAGGATTCATGTGGGTTAGTGAGGTTTAATAAAACATCGTCTTCAAAGAGCAAAAGTTTAGTATGGATTTCTCCACATCTAATACCCAGGATATTCCTACTTTGACTTATCTTTTGAATCAAAGGTTCCATAGCAAGGTCAAACAGGAGCAGCAAGAGGGTACAACCCTGATGAATTCCCCAATGTAGTTCAAAATGATCTGTATATCCCCTATTAATCTGTAAACAAGCTAACAGTTTATTATATATGGACTGTATCTAGTCTAAGAAGCGGCCATTTATACCTGCCCTGGACAAGGTGCCCAGCAGATAAGGCCAGGACACCATGTCAAACGCTTTTTCTGCATCAGTCCCCAGTAGCAAGGCTGGTTCACTGACCTCACCAGCAGACCAAAGTAAATGAAGTACTCGCCTATATTATCAAAGGTCTGTCATCCCACAATAAACCGTTACATACCAATTTACCCATATAGGCTTGTGTCATGGACTCAGGAACCTTTGCAAACTGTCATGGACACGACCTCGAGGGGCCTATGCAAACTGTCACAAACTCAGGGAAAACGTGAGCTCTTGGGTTGCTGCCGACTAACAGCAGCAGCATGTGAACCTTCCAACCAGGACTGGACTAAACAGGCAGGACTGGAACAGACCAGAAGTGCGTAAGCACACAGGCAGGAACAGACCAGAAGTGCAATAAGCACACAGACAATCCTAAGAAACAGCACTTGACTAGGCAGGAATGGGGTACCCAGGAAATGAGCTTGGCTAGGCAGGAACAGGGTATATAGGAGGTGAGCTTGGCTAGGCAGGAACGGGGTACACAGGTAAAGCTAGAAGAAAGGCACTCAGACGGGCCCGCAAGGCCGAACTGGAACCCGTGCACACCAGAGCCCCCTCATACGGGCCGCAAGGCCGAACTGGAACCCATGAACAACGACAGAAGGCAGAAGCAGACTAGGCAGAACTCATGGTAAGGTAGACTAGGCAGAACACTAGGCTGGGCCACACGGCCACTCAAAAGAAAAAGGGAGTCCACACAGAGAAGTAACTGAAAACTGGGCCACATGAGACATAACAGAAGTGCCAACCCTAGAACACAGGCAAACAAGAACCAAGGCAGAAGTGCCAGACAGGCACACTAGTGAACAAAAGAAACAAGGCAGAAGTGCCCACACAGGCTAGGAAACAAGGCAGAAGTGCTATATGAGCACACTGACAAGGCAGAAGTGCTACAAGCACACAGGAAAACCTGGAGACATTTGGCATTGCAAAGGCCTTGAATGAATGTCCTCACCTTCCTTATGAAGACCTTCACTGATTGATGTCGTAAATACAGGAAAGAGGCTTGAAGGCCACAGAACACCAGCGTGAGGCTTGAAGGCCACAGAAGAAGTGGTAGCAGAGGCAGCAATGCAAGGAAATTACAGACTGGAGCCACCTCTGAAGCTGACCACCAGAAGACAAGGTGAGACTGAAAGTGAGGTCACAACCACAGTTGTGACAGCTTGCAATATATGAGCTAGAATCTTAGTGAAAATCTTGTAGTTGGAGCCCAATAGGGAGCTAGGTCTTTAACCCAGTTTCAAAATAAGGGTAACTCCTGCCAAATACCAGGAGAGTGGCAATTCCCTCCCCTCCCCTTGCAAACTATTAAAGGCCTCTGTTAAGGGTTCACCAGCAAGTGCTTGAAACATTTATAAAATCGATAATGTAGCCATCAAGGCCTGGTGTCTGATCCAGAGGAAGGAACTTAATAGCCCACAAGTACCTAGATGCACTAAACTTAAGGAGCCATAAACGAGCAAGTAGTAAACCCTGGCATGCACTAAAGACATTTTTACGAAGACTCTAGCAGCTTGCGAAAATGGAATGCAGATGAGCAAATTGTGTAGAAACCCTATTGTAATGAGATGCACTAACCTTTTCCGATTGCCTTAACGCTGGAAAATATAACGAGAGGTCTATACCTTTCGTTGGGGCTGCGCGGGATTGAAAAACTGCAACAAAAGTAACAAAAAAATATAGCGCGCCACTTAAAAAAAAAAGCATCAATTTTGGCCATCATTCCCCCCCTCCCCCCACAATAATAAAAACATCTTTTTTGGCAGTGCTTCAGCTGAGAGACCAGGAAGTCTCTGAGTCAATCACAGCGCGTTTAGCTAAACATGCTGTGATTGGTTCAGAGACTTCCTGGTCTCTCAGCTGAGTGAAGCACTGCCAAAAAAGACGTTTTTATTGTTGCAAGGGCATCCATTTTGGCCGTCATTCCCCCTTGCAATAATAAAAATGTCTTTTGGCAGTGCTTCTCTCAGCTGAGAGAGCAGGAAGTCTCTGAGCCCATCACAATGCGTTTAGCTGGGCTAAATGCGCTGTAATTGGCGCAGAGACTTCCAGGTCTCTCAGCTGAGTGAAGCACTACCAGAAAAGAGGTTTTTATTATTGCGGGGGGGGGGGGGGGGGGGGGAATGGCCAAAATTGACGTCTTTTTTTGGATGGGACGGCGGGGGCGGGGCCTCAGGGTTGCGGAGGATGGCGGGAAGCTGCCATTTTAATGCAGGGGGCAACGGGAAGCGGTGGCGATCTCGGACGTCCTTGGCATGCGCGGAGCAGCCAGCATAAAGCTTGGCTGCTCTGCGCATGCTCGACCGGCCGACTGTTTAACGACGGAATACAGAACGCAAATGAGTTACAACGAGCAGCTCATTTGCATTCCTATTCCTTGATGCATGCCCGTTCCTTACCGATTCGCTAAGGGAATCGGTAAGGAAAGGACTTTAACGAGCCTTTAGTGCATCTTGCCCAAGGTCTTATCCTCCGTAATCAGGGATGAAAATTGTTCAACCTCTCCTGGAGCTAGTTTGGGCAGCTCTATCCTCTCAAGTAGCAAGGAATCTGATCTTCGCTGATCACATGATCTGGTGTATAGAGATTTTGATAAAAAGTGGTAAACACTTATGCTGTAGATAGATAATCTTTCCAACCCTCCCATAGAGGTCCCTAATCAGTGTGATTCTATTATGTAGCAATTTCTTCCAAAGCTTATAAGCCAAAAGTCTCCTTGCCTGATTACCACCTTCAAAGTACTCGTGTTATAAAGATTGGAGTTTCTGATTAATATCCTCCAAATTTAAATCAGAGGGCATTTGAGCCAGCAATGATGTTGGTCCCTGACCCCGCTTATGTTGGGTTTCCAAATTAATGAATTGCTGTCTCAGTACTACACTGCTGCTGCTGCTGCTACTGCTTCTACTACTACCTATTTCTATAGCGCTACTAAACTTGTGCAACACTGGACATGAAGAGAAAGTCCCTGCTCGGCAGAGCTTACAATGTAATTAGCTGTTCCTGCTTCTGCTCTCTACGTCTATAAGAACTAAGAAAGATGATATTACCTCTCATCACCACCTTTAAACCCTCCCAGAAAGTAAAAGGAGAAACTTCTGTCCCTGCTTTAAACTGTAGGTATTCACGCAAGTCCTTCTCTATATGTGCCACATTTTTAGGATCTAGGAGCACGCCGTCAGGGAACCACCAAAATCGCTTACCATAGGAAAAGGCTTCACTACTATGTGACAAGCGGACCAGTGTATGGTCAGACCCACACCCTGGGCTCTGTCCACTGCTTCCACTTGGGAAATCAGCTCAAGTACATTAGGGTCACTCAGCCCGGGCAATCCAGAACATTGGAGGGGACATCGGAATTACGCCGTAGCCATTTTCCCTTCTGAGGGCCCTGCCTCCAATGCTGAGCAGGCTGAGAATGTAGAGGCCCTTGAGGTTCACTCTGCTTGTTCTCATGTGTGGCAGATAACAATTTGGCTTCCCGCAACAAAGAGCAGGTGGCTTCTGGTGTAGTTACTTTACATGCACATTGTTCAAGGTAAATGAAAGGCCAAATGGATAATGCCATTGATAACGCATATCATGTGAGGCCAGGCAGCGCGTGATGTCTCAAAATTCATGTCATTTCCTTAAAATCAGTGATGACATATCTGAAAATAATTCCACTTTGGAGCCCTTCCATAGAATATGGACCACTTTACGTACCGCTTGCAAAATTTGTTCCTTCAGGGAAAATGCAAGAAGCAAGCCACAAGGTCTCATTGGCGCTCACCCATCTTAGAGCCAAGGGTGTGGTGCACGCACTCAAATTCAGTCTTGGGCAGTTCAGTCTGAGTTGGCTGCAAAGGAACTGATGACAAATAGCCCTTATCAGTGTCTATTCTGCACTGTCTGATCGAGCTTCCGGGACCCCATGAGCCCGCAAGTTATTGCAGTGCACTCTATTTTCCCCATCCTCAATCTTGAACAAGTGTTCCTCTTTACTTTCCAAAGTCGTGCATCTGGTGTGTATGGCCTCCAACTCGCCATCGTGATCTATCACCCTTTCTTCAAAGTAGTTCAATTTATGGAAACGTTTGAGAGCTCTTTTTGTTGTGTGGGACTTCCTTGATCCTTGAAGACATTGGCATCCTACTGCTCAAGATTATACTTGTTGTTCTGCAGTCCACAACTGGGAGGGTTTAAAGGTGGTGATGAGAGGTAATAGCTTTCTTAGTTCTTATAGATGTAGAGAGCAGGAGCAGCTAATTAGTTTGTAAGTTCTGTCAAGCAGGGACTTTCTTTTCATGTCCAGTGTACAGCGCTGTGTCTAGTAGCGCTATAGAAATAATAAGTAGTAGTAGTAGTACTGAGACAGCAACTCATTAACTTGGAAACCCGACATAAGCGATTCCACGTGCTTCGTCACCATATTGCTGAGGAGCTGCTCTGGCACAGCCGCTGGTTGATGGGCAAACATCTTCAAATCCAGGTTTTCCCTTGCGACCTGCCATTTGCTCAGTGCAATCCTCCACACACCCTACACAGGTATAGGCACAGTACGGCCAACCACAATACTAATTATGGCTAAAAGCAGTGAAGCCCGGAGGAGTGCGATGGCTAGGCAGCCATCTCTAACGGTGACGTCACTTCCTTCCCTCTCTGACATTGACTAAATTTAATGCACAGTAACCTTTAAATTCGTGTTCATTAAGGTCATTAACCCTCCTTCATTGCTCTATCTACATAAGCTTAGATTGAGAGCCCTCTAGGGACAGAGAAAGAACCTGCATATAATGTGTACAGCACTGCTTACATCTAATAGTGCTATAGAAATGAGTAGTAGTAGTAGTGCTCTCCTGGCACTTCTCCACGTTAAACACTACCCAGATCCCATTAAGGTCAGTAAGCATTCTTTAGAATTTTATTAAGACACACAGACCAAAAGCTGAGGTGGGAACCTGTAAACAAATGAAAAATGAGCTGCAGATTTTTGTACTGTGCACGTTCTTGTTTCTTACGTTCACCACTTGCCCTCATGTTCTGTTGCTTAGTTGATGCACTTAGAACCCACTTAGCTAATTTGATTCATATATCTCCCATTTCATAATGGAAGTAGTAACTTGATGCAGTTACAGTGAATATGTTCATAAGTTCAGCTTTGCTCCTGTCTTCAGCTAACCCTTTGCAGCAAGTTATTTTGCTTTTGATCCATCAGGCCTTTTCAAATACTTTCATGGATTGTGCTAAGATTTTACTGATACATGCATTGTAATGCAGCTTTATAAAGAATTTATAGGTATTTGTGCAAGGATCCATGCATTACCTTTGCAGGACTGTGGTAAATAGCAGCAGGTAAGGTTCTGTTGCAAGGAGAAAAATAATTGTCATTGGAGACATTATCTGAACTGAGTGTGCTAGGTTGGTGTTTTAAGACTGCAACTTTCTTCTGTTAGGGTAACAAAGATACCAGCTAATCTATTTGTCTGACCTTGTCAATAGTCTTAACCATTTTTTTTCAATACCCACACAAAGCAATTTGTGCCATTTGACTAGTCATCCAGGAGAGATCTTTCTACAGCAGCAATATACATGGTGGTGTAACAGTGGTTTTTATTGTATTTTCACACAGACCCAACAAAGAAAAGGGTAGCTACTTGGTTTTAATCCAGGCTTGGCATATTCAAATGTCATACTTGGTTACAACACAACTTCAAAACCAGGGCCTTGGTTGATTCCTCTGTTCACTTCTTGTGTGTCCTTGAGCAAGCACTCAAACCTTCCCTTTCTTAAACACAGGTTTGTATATTCTTTGGGGCAGGTCTATTATGAGCAGGCAGATTATCTTTAACTGGCACTATATAAATATTTATGCAAAAGTTGAAATGTAAGAAGGGCGCCAGGGAAAGAATGCACCTTTATTTTTCTGTGCTGGTGTTAGAGACCACATAGTTACCTTTTCATTTCAGTGTGTTTACACAGAAATGAACTTAAATTTCAAAACCTTTTGTTAAGCTATATATCATAACAGATGGGTTTCTAGGATGCACAATATGTGACTTTTATCTGAACACAGTCATTAGGTTTGCTGTGCTCAAACCCAGTCCTTGTCAAACATTCTGACGTTGCAACCCAATTTGTGGTCATAGAAAGCAGGTGACCCTCCAGACGCCTACCTTTTTATTCATGCTGATGCACACAGCTACAGGAAGTGAGAAAGCAGGCAAGCAGTCCACCAAATCAAAGGTGCAAGACAGAAACAAACATTCTTTATTGCTATTCAAAGGCTCCCATAGATTCAAACATCTGTGCCTGACATGGCTTATGTTTCACCTGAAAAACGGCTGCATCAGGGCAGTGGTGGTGGGCCTAGAGCTAATATGGGTGAGCATTATGGGGCTGATATTCATCTGGTAGCGGGCAGCATGCTGTTGGCACTGAACCCAGAAATTCAATTCCACGCTGTATTCAGCAATCGGCATTGAATTTCCGGTTTCATTTTTGGCCACCAGAACTTAACTGGTTAAGCCGATATTCAGTGCTAACAGGTTAAATTCCTAGCAGTTAACGACAGGACTGCTATTTTTGCAGTATTATTTAACTGCTAAACCCAGTGCTGAATATTGGTGCTAACCAGCTATATTGTGCAATATAGCTGGTTAGCCACTATGTTCTAACCGTAAATATTCAGCAGAGATGACTGGTTATCTCCTGCTGCTGAATATTTGTGGTTAGCCAGTTAAATGCTATTTTAGCAGTCAGCAGCCATTGCTGACTGGTTAAATGGCACTGAATATCAGGGGGTATGTCTTGGGATACTACTAAATAATGCCTTAGAGTGCACTTGATGATGGATTTCTAAGTAAACAATCTTCCCAACAACTGTCCTGCATCAGTATAAACCACATACTGTCACAATGTCAGCATCAAGATTTTTTCCACCTATTGTGGAATCTGTAGCATATAGAACATAGCTAGAATGTTTCCTCTTGCAGCTTTCTATAGAAAAAATGTATTCAAATTCTGGTAGCACCTCAGTAATAGCAACACAAAATCCCTTCACAGCAAGATACTGTGGAGGTCTCTTACTAACAATTAGGTTGTGTTATTAGCCATAGGCCTCATTTTATTTCCACGAGCCCTGCAGCAGAAAACATGCTGTATTCATTAGTAAAAGATCTCCTTTGTGGAGTAACACTAAATCCTGTGAAGAAGCTTCTCAGAGCCTATAGTCTATGCCCTGATCGTGACTGAATAGATAGGGATGGGCTAGAGTGCAAATTTTAAGGGGCTTCGACGTTAGCTTCAGAACTTAGTACAAGAACAGTGCTGGGCAGACTTCTACGGTCTGTGCCCAGAGAGAGGCAAGGACATCAAACTCTGGTATACATATAAAGTATCACATACCATGTAAATGAGTTTATCTTGTTGGGCAGACTGTATGGGACCGTACAGGTCTTTATCTGCCGTCATTTACTATGTTATTATGTTAGAGCCTAGGCTGCAATTCTTAACACTGCCAATTCTGAACATACAAATACTAATAGCAATACCTTTTAAAAAGAAAGCAGTGAATATACACAACAGCAATATATGTCCAGTTGGAAAAGCACTGATATAGAACCCCACACTAACCACATGCCAGAATAATCTCTCACCTGGGTCACATGCAGAACACAGACAAACCCTCACCAATTACAGAATGAAATTGTCCTGTAGCCCAACATCAGCCATTCCTATCCCTCCCTGTAGCCCGGTTCCCTTCCTTTCCCTTCCCTGCCCTACCTTCCATCCCTTCCTTTAGCCCGGCATCAACCCTTCTGTTCCCTACCCCTCACTGCTTCCTTGTTGCCCAACTTCAGCCCTGCCCTACCTCCTCCTCAGTCTGGCATCAGCCCTTCCCTTTCCAATCCCCCACCTCCACCCAGAAGTACACCAGCATTAAACATAAAAACATTTTTAATAGCACTGCAGAGCCACCACCCCCCCATCCAGAAGCACACCAGCATTAATCATAAAACGTTTATTTTAAAAACCTGGGCACTGCAGAGCCCACCCCCACCCAGAAGCCCACCAACATGAATTATTAACTTTTTTACGAGGCCAGTGCAGAGCCCACCCCCACTCAGAAACCACCAGCAATCCAACAACATAGAAAACTTTTTTTTTACATGGGCAGCACTTCCCTGCAGAAGTCAAGGAGGCTTAATAAGACCTTCTTGTCAGAAGCCTACTGCAGTGCCCCTGATGGGGCCCTGATCAGTCAATATGCTGGAGAGAAGGCCATTGGGGGGGGGGGGGGGGAGTAGGCTTAACTCTGAGGGGGAGGGGGAAATGCTACTGCAGTACAGTAGCTGCTGACTCCTGGTGTCTGGGGCTGAAGCGTGTCCAGATTTCTCTAGTGGCACAGGACAGGGGCCAGCTGGCTAAGTTTTTTTTTTTTTTTTAAAGCAGCGCTGGAGCTCCCAACTCCACAGCAGAGGGCCAATTTTTGCCATAGAACAGAGCAGAGCCGTGCTGTATCCGGTGTTCGGGGGCAGGAGACTGTGAGGAGCAGAGCCAGAAAAGCTGCTTACAATAGAGCAGCGGCAGATGCAGCGAAGTAGCATCCCCCGAAGCTCGATCGTAGGCCCAAACAGGAGCACAAAAGGTAGGAGGGCAGTGGCTGCTGTTGCTGCTTGCTGGAGCCAGGAGCACCAAGTAAATCGTAGGGGTAACCGATATTTCCTTGTCATCATCAGCAGCAGATAAATCCATTACGAATGGGTTGTGTCCACCTACCAGCAGGGGGAGATAGAGAACACTGAAAACCATAGTGCCTCTTAGGATGGCTAGCTCCATCTGCCTCTCAGTATTCTCTATCTCCCAGCAGGGTTGGACGCAGCTTATTCAGCTTCTTCAGGAATCTGCCTGGGGTGGCTCCTGTGCTTTTGCCAGTTGTAGCAGTGGTGTTGTGGCTATTGCAGCTACACTTTAAAGGCACATATGTGGATGCAGGCATATAGGTTTGCCCTGTCTCTGCCTTTCCCACTCTCTTCTATGTGGATGCAGGCACATTGGTTTGTCCTTTCCCTGCCTTTCCCACTCTTCAGAGTGCCTCTGTAGCTGTTGCCTCCAACTTTCCTCACAGCGTAAAAAAAAAAAAAAAAAAAGACGCGACACGCTTGTTAGCGCTGCGATTCTGAGGCTATCTTCTATCTGTGCAGCGTGACCGAAGCTCTGGGACTCGGTCTGTTGAGGTAAGAGCGTCTTGTAGCTCCTCCGGGGAGGTCCCGCGATCGGGGCATTTTTGGCGCAAATCCACCATTTTGAAATTTTCTGCTGTTTTCGGCGATGGCTGTGGAGGGTGTTAAGCGCTGTTCACATTGTGGCAAGCGCAGATCAGCAGCGGGGCTCTGTAAATCGTGCTCTTCAGACGTCAGAACCGGCACGAGCATGGCGAGCGATGTTTCTTCCCGCTCGGTGGAGCAGGCAGTGGGCGCCTTTTTGGATGCGCCGCATGGCCCGACCCCCACAGGAGTGGAGGGGTCTGAGGCCGGAGGGGAGTCTCGGATGGAGGCTACCAGAGCAGCTGCTTGCCCCGAATTGGAACCGGGAGACCAGGGTGAGCCTTTCTCCACTGAGTTTGTGTTGCTTTTACATAAAGCGTTCATGTTAAAAAGGGCTCTGCCGCAGGTGTCTGACTCTGCGTTGCTACCTGGTTCCCCTCCGGTGGAGGCCGGCCCGGGATTGCCATCGGGAGTTCTTTCCCCAGACAGTTGGCCGCATGACAAGCGTAGAAGGGTACATTCCCCTTCAGAGAGTGGCGCACCCCCCTTTTCCCCCCGGTGGTCAGGCTGTGGAGATTCTGAGGGGTCTGGCAGACCTTCATGGTCTGAGGAGCCAGAGGAAGGTGCCGGATTGCCACTGGATCCAGATGATCCCACCATGGTTAGGATTTTCCACCGCAAAGAGCTGCCAGCGCTTATTTCTGACGCCTTGCAGGCCCTCTCTATTGAAGATCCTGCGCTTGGCGAGGCCTCCTCTGGTAATCCGAGGATGGCAAGTACTAAGAAGCCTGCTCGAGCCTTTCCTTTGCATGACTCCATCCAAGAGCTTATTTCGGCTCAATGGGCTGACCCCGTGGGGCCTTTGAAGGTTGCCAGGGCAATGGGGCACTTATACCCTCTTAGTGAGGAGCACTTGGCACGCTTGGCCGTGCCTAAAGTAGATGCCCTAGTCACGGCTGTGACGAAGAAGACTACCCTCCCAGTAGAGGGAGGGGTCACCCTGAAGGACATGCAGGACCGACGGCTGGAATCAGCAATGAAATGGTCCTTTGAAATTTCAGTCCTAGCCTTACGGGCGTCTGTGTGCAGTTGTTATGCTGCTCGAGCCTGCCTCGCTTGGTTGCAACAGGCAGTGGAAGAGCCCGGGGATGGAGCAGAGCCCCTTGTGGAGGTGGCACCGCGGATGGAGTCGGCCTTGTCTTTTTTGGCTGACGCCCTTTATGATCTGGTCAGAGCCTCGGCTAAAGAGATGTCTGTGGCGGTGGCCGCTCGCCACCTTCTATGGCTACGGCATTGGGCGGCTGACATGCCCTCTAAGCAAAGATTGAGGAAGTTGCCCTTCCAAGGCCTTCTCCTATTTGGTGAGGAATTGGAGAAAATTGTTAAAGGCCTGGGGATGCTAAACCCGAGAGGCTACCTGAGGATAGGCCGCGGCCTTCTTCCAAGGTCAGGCAGTTCCCTCTTCTTCCAGACCTCGCTTCTGTGAAGCTAGAAGGTACCGCCCGGGGCGTTCTGCTGGGTTTACTTCGCGTGCCCGTTTTCAGCAGAGGAACACCTTTCGCTCGGACAAACGCTTCACAGTGGCCGGTTCAAGGCCTGGAGTTCATGGGCGACCCTCTCAATGATGGTGCGCCAGCCCACTCCTTGATTCCTGCAGTTGGAGGACGTCTTTCCCTCTTTCTCGAGGAGTGGGTCAAGATTACCTCAGATCAGTGGGTTTTGGACCTGATCAGAGATGGCTACAGATTGTTGTTGTTACATTTGTACCCCGCGCTTTCCCACTCATGGCAGGCTCAATGCAGCTTACATATTGTATACAGGTACTTAGTTGTACCTGGGGCAATGGAGGGTTAAGTGACTTGCCCAGAGTCACATGGAGCTGCCTGTGCCTGAAGTGGGAATTGAACTCAGTTTCTCAGTTCCCCAGGACTAAAGTCCACCACCCTAACCACTAGGCCACTCCCCCGGTGAGAGATGTGTTTTTGGAGTCCCGATGCGGCACTGCCGTCAAACGGGCGGCGGTAGAGGAGACCTTATAAGTCTTGTTGCACCTTGGAGCAGTGATCCCTGTGCCTCCCGTCGAACATGGCTGCAGTCGTTACTCCATTTATTTTGTGGTGCCGCGAAAAGGCGGGTCTTATCGGCCCATTCTCGACTTAAAGAAAGTCGACGAGTCACTAAGAGTGCGGCATTTTCACATGGAAACCCTGCGCTCCGTCAGCGGTTCAGCCAGGAGTTCCTTACGTCTCTGGACCTGAAAGAAGCTTACTTGTACATTCCTATATGGCCCCCGCACCAACGGTTCCTCCGGTTTGCGGTGTTGGGAAAACATTTCCATTTTCGGGCCTTGCCTTTTGGCCTCGCCACAGCTCCCCGAACCTTTTCCAAGGTAATGGTGGTAGTAGCTGCCTTTCTCAGGTGAGAGGGTGTCTGGGTTCACCCGTACCTCGACGACTGGCTCATCAGAGCGGACTCTGCAGAAGAGAGTCGTCATGTAACAGCCAGAGTGGTCTCAGTACTGCAGTCTCTGGGCTGGGTCGTCAATATACCCAAACGTCACCTGACCCCCCCCCCTCTTAATCTCTAGAATATTTAGGGGTTCGGTTCGACACGGCCTCGGGGTTGGTTTTGTTACCCGAGCAAAGGAGGTGCAAGCTTCAGACCCAGGTCCGTCTGCTCCTGAGGATGCCTCGCCCGCGAGCTTGGGACATTGTCCAGCTCTTGGGGTCTATGACGGCCACCCTAGAAGTGGTGCCTTGGGCGAGAGCGTACATGAGACCGCTGCAGTGTTCCTTGCTACAACGTTGGTCTCCCATTTCCCAGGATTATCAGTGCAGACTCAGTTGGCTCCCTGCGGCCCGACTCAGCATGGAGTGGTGGCTCTCAGACAGTAAGCTGCGGCGAGGAATGCCGTTAGTGCTCCCCGACTGGTGCCTGGTGGTAACTGATGCCAGCCTGAAGGGCTGGGGAGCTCATTGCCAGGAGAGTTATGCCCAGGGTCTGTGGACACTCGAAGAATCAAAGTGGTCCATCATTCGCTTGGAGTTAAAAGCAATTTTCCAGGCGTTGCTGGCCTTTCCTTGGAGGGATTGGCTGTCAGAGTGCTGTCGGACAATATGACGGCAGTGGCCTACATAAATCGTCAAGGCGGAACGCAGTGCAGAGCACTGGCTGCGCAGGCCGCTCAGATTTGCCACTGGGCCGAGCTGCATCTACAGTTTCTGTCAGCAGCTCATATTGCAGGTCAGAGCAACCTGCAAGCCGATTATCTAAGCAGACACCACATCGAACCAGCGGAGTGGGAGTTGGCAGACTTAAGTGTTCCTTCAACTCTGTGCCAAATGGGGAACGCCCGTAGCGGATCTGATGGCGTCAAGCACAAATGCCATAGTCTCGTACTTTTACAGCAAACAGAGAGATCCTCGCTCGGTGGGGTTGGATGCCTTGGTTCAACCCTGGCCGCGGGGCCTCCTATATGTGTTCCCGCCTTGGCCCTTGATAGGGCGAGTACTCCTGTGAATTCGGCTGCACCTGGGAGTGGTGATTCTCATTGCCCTGGATTGGCCCAGACGGCCCTGGTATGCGGACCTCCGGCGAATGCTGGTGGAGGCTCCTCTTCCTTTGCCTCTGGTACTGAACCTGTTGATGCAGGGCCCGGTAACCATGGAGGATCCCTGCCGCTTTGGTCTTACAGCATGGCTATTGAGAGGGCACAATTGAGAGACAAGGGCTATTCTAACAAGGTCATCTCCACTCTCTTGTAGGCCCACAAGCGGTCCACTTCCGTTGCGTATACCCGGATTTGGCGCCTGTTTGAGGCTTGGTGTGTTCCAAAGGCGATCACACCCATGCGGGCTTCTGTCTCGCTGATTCTTGACTTTTTGCAGGATGGCGTACAAAAAAGGCATGGCCTATAATTCCCTGTGGGTGCAAGTGGCAGCATTGGCATGCTTTCGAGAAAAGGTCGCTGGCCTCTCCTTAGCTGCGCATCCAGACATTGCATGGTTTCTTAGAGGGGTGCTTCGGCTCCGTCCTCCCATGCGGGCACCTTGTCCGACTTGGAACCTGGGGGTGGTATTGAAGGCTCTGCAAGGTTCGCCCTTTGAGCCGCTGTGGTGGACTTCGGAGAAGGATATGACTTTAAAGGCAGTCTTCTTGTTGGCCATCACATCGGCGAGACGGGTGTCTGAGCTGTAGGCGCTGTCTTGTCGAGACCCATTTCTGCAATTTTCTGAGTCCGGAGTAGCGGTACGTACTGTGCCTTCCTTCCTGCCTAAGGTGGTTTCAGCGTTTCACCTAAACCAGCCTATTTTCCTGCCCTCCATTTCTAGGGAGGAGTTTCCAGAATCCTTTGGGTAGTTGCACCTTTTGGATGTGCGCAGGACTCTGTTGCAGTACCTGTGTATGAGTAATGTTTTCAGGTTCACCTTTTTGTCTTGTTTTCAGGTTCTCGCAGAGGGTCTCCAGCATCTAAAGCCACTATAGCCTGCTGGCTCAAGGAAGCAATTTTTTCTGCATATCTGTTGGCTGGCCGGCTTCCACCTGACGCATTTAAGGCACATTCCACAAGAGCGATTTCTTCTTCTTGGGCTGAAACTGGAGCACACTTTCTTCATGAGATATATGATGCGGCTACTTGGGCTTCGAAGCTCTCTTTTGCCCGACATTACAGGCTGGATGTGGCTGCCATGAGAGACGCGCGTTTTGGAGCACAAGTGCTGGCGCATGGTGTGGCTTGTTCCTGCCCTATCTAGGGATTACTTTGATACATCCCATTTGTAATGGATTCATCTGCTGCTGATGACAAGGAAGGGAAAATTAGGTTCTTACCTTCGTAATTTTCTTTCCTTTAGTCACAGCAGATGAATCCATGATCCCTCCCTGATTGACTCTGTTTTGTGTTCAGTTTTTCCTGCAGACATGTTCCCCCATTGGGAGAAGTTGGAAAACAGTCTTCAGGAGTTCTGTTCTACTACAGGAGGTTGAGTTCGTCCTTCCTTTGAGTTACTGCCCCTGTTCTGGGGTCTTCGTTCGCTGTGAGGAAAGTTCATGTTATTCTACTTTGCGGTGTAACACTGCTTTGGAAGCTTCAAAATACTGAGAGGCAGATGGAGCTAGCCGTCCTAAGAGGCACTATGGTTTTCAATGTTCTCTATCTCCCCCTGCTGGTAGGTGGACACAACCCATTCGTAATGGATTCATCTGCTGTGACTTAAGGAAAGAAAATTACCAAGGTAAAAACCTAATTTTCCCATAAGACAAGACACCTGATTGGTGCGCTCAGACTGGGTGGGTCTGATCTCACCCAGAACCACCTGTAGCTACTCCCCTGCATCAGGGGCAGAATTACTGGAAGATCAAACACAAACACATGCAAATCTATGTAAAATAAAGGTTCATAGCTGAGAGTCGCTCTATCCTAAAAGCATCTCTGGCACTTCTAACCAATGAGGTCCTCAAAGATTTACAAATAGAAATCTGGAAAACATACTTATCATATATATTTGAAGTTGAAATTTTAACTTCAAAATCCCATCGGTAAACCAAGGTATGTGGGTCATTCTGAACAGTGCTATAGTACTCTTGCTTATTGCTAGCATCATAGAAGTACAGTCAACAGATTCTGGCTGTGCTGACATTGCTTGTGGAGATACAGCCAGTTCTATGTCCCTAGTGTAGAACTCTTAAATCATGGTGAGCTTGTACAGTGCTCTAATTTTAAAATGTTCTTCCATGCTGTCTGTCTCTAATTTAAAAAGAGGAAGTTTGGAGGAGATGTGCAAGTGAGACTTGGGAGTGATAAAAATAAATAGTAGTGATTGTTTAAAATCTGAAAATGTTCTGGCCAGTTGAAAGTATGTGCTGAGCATGTACAGTGAGAGGAGTGTGTGCCTGTAGAGAAGTTGGCATGACAATTATCAGGAGACTACTGAAAGCCATTTCATTGGCTAATGGCTGAAGTGGTAGGCTCAAAGAGGAGGTTTAGCTGAGATGGTGTGGAAAGAGTTAGTGAAATTCTGGTTGCTTTTTTGGTAAAAGAAAAGCAGGAGTGTGTTGAGAAGTACTGATTCTTGAATAAAACATACTCCTTGGGTAGGAAGGGTGAGTGATTTTTGAAAATACATTTTCTTTAGCAAACTTATAAAAGTTTAAAGAGAAATATAATCTTCATATACTGAAATCTGATGATATAGCTGTTTCCTCCTGGCTTTAAATCCGTCCTGACCCTGTTGAAATGTGAAGCTCTGACCTATGGGAATGGGTTGGGGTGTGGGAAAGACAGGGAAGATGCTGGAGGGGAGGGTGAGAGAGAGGGAACAATGGTGGACGCGGAGGGGGAGAGAAGAGAGGGAGCAGTGGGGGACCCAGCCTTGAGTTAGACATGGGTCACAGAGTTTTTGACCATTTTTAGTCTTAAAACATTTTATTCACGAGATCCACTTACAGATGAGTATATACAGTATATATCCAAGCATTCTCCAAGGACAAGCGGGCTGCTTGTTCTCACAACTGGGTGACGTCCATGGCAGCCCCTCCAACCGGAAAAACGTATTGTGGGAGGTCCCACACGCGGGGCACGCCCACCGCGCATGTGCGGCCGTCTTCCCACCTGTGCGCTCCCGCTCAGTTTTTCATTTTCCGCGCTTGGAGAGAGACTGCTTTGTGTCCCTCTCCGTTGTCAGCCTCGGAAACCGGTTAGCGGCCTTGTTCACTTTTTTCTTTGTTTTGTGGCGCCGTCCGCGCCTTCTTTATCTTCATTTTCTTCTTTAAAAAAAGTCTCCTGCTTTTCTAAGTTTTAACGTGTTCTTTTCTCCACTGTCGCAGCCTCTTGGCCGCACGTTCGCGTTTTCCCCCTCTTGTTGGCCTCTTTTCCCGCCACCATCGACGATTTTGACCTCGCCGCCGCGATTTTTCCGTTGACATCGAGGATACCCAGCAGCTTCAAAAAGTGTGGTCGGTGTGGCTGGCAGATCTCGCTTTCCGACACCCATACTTGGTGACTTCAGAGCCTTGGGCCGGAACATAATCCCAAAGCATGTAACTTGTCTCGGCTTGAAGAAGCAGACACAGGTAGCGAGGCAAGCTCAACGGGATCGGATTTTTGGAGCTTGCGCCGGCCCCTCGGCGTCGGCAGCAACGGCACCGGTGGCGACCTCGGCGGCATTAGCACCGGCGTCGATGACTTTGGCTCTGGTTATGGCATCGACCTCAGAAGTATAGGTGCCACCGGCCCGACGACCATCTTTTGCTGGGAGCAGTGAGCAGCCGAGTGGGCCTCCACCTGCGTCGGCGGTTCCTGCTGTGCAGGCCCATCGGGACCGATCGCTTTCGGACCCAACCCCGAGGAGGCGTGTGGATTCCACGTCCTTGTCAGTACTGCGGAGCGCCGATGACGGCATCAAAAGAAGTTGGCTAAGAAGCATCGTCATCGGTCGCCCCCTTCACACGGTACTGGGAGATCCGGGGCGCCGAGAGATTTGGCACCCGAGAAGCATCAACGCCGGGAGGACCGCTCCCCCTCCATCCAAGAGGTGTCGGTTGTCAGGCAGTCCGGTACCGTCTCCTGGCCCCATGCAGATTCGAGCACCGACTCCTGCACCGGTGCTTGCGCCCTCGGCACCGGTGATGGGGGCACCGGCTGGCTCTGGCCTTGTGATGCAGTCGTCGACACCGGTGCCGCTTGTGGCCTCTGCCGCCACTCAGGTGGAGTCGAAGTCGATGGAGGGAACTTCGTCTCCGCCGGCGCAGGAATCCACCTCTCGATGCCATCATCGAGGACGTGATTCCTCTGAGTCAAGACAGGCCCAGTTTCGGACAGAAGTCAGAGAACTCCATGTCCGACACCGAGGAGGAGGCCTCGTGGGAAGCTGAGGAGGAGGACCCCAGGTATTTCTCGTCCGAGGAGTCCTGTGATCTTCCCTCTGACCCCACTCCTTCATCGGAAAGGAAACTCTCCCCACCTGAGAGCCTTTCCTTCGCCTCTTTTGCGAGGGACATGTCTGTGAGCATTCCCTTTCCTGCGGTTACGGTGGATGAGCCGAGGGCTGAGAAGCTCGAGGTCCTCGACTATCCATCACCACCTAGAGAGGCTTCCACGGTTCCGCTGCACAATGTCCTGAAGGAGACACTGCTGCGGAACTGGCTGAAGCCTTTATCTAATCCCACCATCCCGAAGAAAGCGGAGTCCCAGTATAGAGTCCACACTGACCCGGAGTTGATGAGACTCAGTTGCCACACAACTCTGCGGTCGTGGATTCTGCTCTCAAGAGAGCCAAGAGTTCGAGGAATACCGCCTTGGCGCCTCAGGGGCGTGAGTCTCGCACTCTGGACTCTTTTTGCAGGAAGGCCTATCATTCCTCCATGCTCGTGACCAAGATCCAGTTTTACCAGCTCTACACGAGCATTCACATGCGGAATAATGTGCGGTAGCTGGCGGACCTGGTTGACAAGCTCCCGCCGGAGCAGGTCAGGCCTTTTTTTAGGAGGTGGTCAAGCAGCTGAAGGCGTGTCGCAAATTCCTGTCCAGGGGTATTTATGACACTTGTGATGTTGCATCCAGAGCTGCTGCCCAAGGTATAGTGATGCGCAGACTCTCATGGTTGCGCGCCTCTGATCTGGACAACCGGACCCAGCAGCGGCTGGCGGATATCCCTTACTGGGGGGATAATATTTTTGGTGAGAAAGTCGAGCAGTTGGTCGAACAGCTTCACCAGCGGGAAACCGCCCTCGACAACCTCTCCCACCGGGCGCCTTCAGCACCTATCTCTTCAGGTAGGCGATTTTTCAGGAGAAAGGAGACTGCTCCTTACGCTTACTCCAAGAGTAGGTACAATCCTCCTTCCCGACAGCCTTCCCAGGCTCAACCCCAGCACACTCGTTCGCGTCAACATCGTGCGACCAAGCAGGCCCCTGCGCCTCCCCAGCAAAAGCAGGGGACGGGCTTTTGACTGGATCCAAGGGAGCATAGCCGCCATACAAGTGCCCGTGCCGGACGATCTACTGGTCGGGGGGGGCGGTTAAAACTTTTTCACCAAAGGTGGCCTCTCATAACCTCCAAATAGTGCAGTGCGGGTACGCCCTCAATTTGACCTCCACTCCGCCAAATTGCCCGCCGGGAGCCCAGTCCTTCAGCTCCCGCCACAGGCAGGTACTTGCAGAGGAAATCTCCACCCTTCTCAGCACCAACGCTGTCAAGCCCGTACCACCAGGGCAAGAAGGGTTGGGATTCTATTCCAGGTACTTCCTTGTGGAGAAGAAAACAGGGGGGATGCGTCCCATCCTAGACCTGAGAGGCCTGAACAAATATCTGGTCCAAGAAAAGTTCAGGATGCTTTCCTTGGGCACCCTTCTCCCCATAATTCAGAAAGAAGATTGGCTATGCTGCCTGGATTTAAAGGACGCTTATACCCACATCCCGATACTGCCAGCTCATAGACAGTATCTGCGATTCTGTCTGGGGATGCAGCATTTCTAGTATTGTGTGCTGCCCTTTGGGCTCGCCTCCACTCCACGGGTGTTCACGAAGTGCCTAGTGGTGGTGGCGGTGTCGCTACGCAAGCTGGGGGTGCATGTGTTCCGTTATCTTGATGTTTGGCTGGTAAAGAGTACCTCTGAGGCAGGAGCTCTACAGTCCATTCAGAGGACTATTCAACTTCTGGAGCTACTGGGGTTTATGATAAACTACCCAAAGTCCCATCTACGCCCAGTCCAGTCACTTGAATTCATTGGAGCCCTGCTGAATTCACAGACAGCTCATGCCTATCTCCCTGAGGCGAGGGTGCAGACTCTTCTGTCCCTCGCCTCCTGGGCCAGAGCATCCCAGCAGATCACAACTCGGCAGATGTTGAGACTCCTGGGCCATATGGCCTCTACCGTCCATGTGACTCCCATGGTACGTCTTCACATGAGACCAGCTCAATGGACCCTAGCTTCCCAGTGGTATCAGGCTACGGGGAATCTAGAAGATGCAATCCGACTGCCCACCATTTTCGCACTTCACTTCACTGGTGGACGATTCGCTCCAATTTGATCTTGGGACGCCCATTCCAAATTCCTCAGCCACAAAAAGTGCTGACGACGGATGCATCTCTCCTAGGATGGGGAGCCCATGTCGATGGGCTTCACACTCAAGGACGGTGGCCCCTCCAGGAATCTGAAAGCCTTCAGCGCGTTCCAGACCGCTCTCAACTCCAGGAGGTTGATATGCAGACCAGAGATCGGCTGTCCTTTCAAGTGATCCAAATTTGGACAGACAACCAGGTTGCGATGTACTACATCAACAAGCAGGGGGGCACCGGATCTCGCCCCCTGTGTCAGGAAGCAGTCGGGATGTGGCTCTGGGCTCACCAGCATGGCATGCTTCTCCAAGCCATGTACCTCGTAGGCGTAAACAACCGTCTGGCCGACAGATTGAGCAGACTCATGCAACCGCACGAAAGGTCGCTCAATTCGAGTGCGGTACGCAAGATCTTCCGGGAGTGGGCCCCTCGGTGGATCTTTTCGCTACACAGACGAATCACAAGCTGCCTTGGTTCTGTTTCCAGGCTTCAGGCCCGTAACAGACTAGCGTCGGATGCCTTTCTCCTGCATTGGGGGAGCGGGCTCCTGTACGCGTATCTTCCCATACCTTTGATGGGGAAGACTTTTACTGAAACTCAAGCGAGACCGTGGCACCATGATTCTGATTGCACCCTTTTGGCCCCGTCAGATCTGGTTCCCTCTTCTTCTGGAGTTGTCCTCCGATGAACCGTGGAGATTGGAGTGTTTTCCAACCCTCAACACTCAGAACGAGGGGGCGTTTCTGCGTCCCAACCTCCAGTCTCTGGCTCTCACGGCCTGGATTTTGAGGGCATAGATTTCGCGGCCTTGGGTCTGCCTGAGGGTCTCTCCCGAGTCTTGCTTCCAGGAAAGATTCCACTAAGAAGAGTTACTACTTCAAGTGGAGGAGGTTTGTCGTTTGGTGTGACAGCAAGGCCCTAGAACCTCGCTCTTGTCCTGCACAGACCCTGCTTGAATACCTTCTACACTTATCGGAGTCTGGTCTCAAAACCAACTCAGTAAGGAATCATCTTAGTGCAATTAGTGCTTACCATTATCGTGTAGATGGTAAGCCTATCTCTGGACAGCCTTTAGTCGTTCGGTTCATGAGAGGTTTGCTTTTGTCAAAGCCCCCTGTCAAGCCTCCTACAGTGTCATGGGATCTCAACGTCGTCCTCACCCAGCTGATGAAACCTCCTTTTGAGCCACTGGCTTCTTGCCATCTGAAGTACTTGACTTGGAAGGTCATTTTCTTGGTGGCAGTCACTTCAGCTTGGAGGGTCATTGAGCGTCAAGCCTTAGTAACCCATGCTCCCTATACCAAATTTCATCATAACACAGTAGTTCTCTGCACTCACCCTAAGTTCCTGCCAATGGTGGTGTCGGAGTTCCATCTGAACCAGTCAATTGTCTTGCTAACATTCTTTCCCCGTCCGCATACCCGCCCTGCTGAACTTCAGCTGCACACACTGGACTGCAAGAGAGCATTGGCCTTCTACCTGGAGCGGACAAGCCCACACAGACAGTCCGCCCAATTGTTTGTTTCTTTTGACCCCAATAGGAAGGAGGTTGCAGTCGGGAAACGCACCTTCTCCAGTTGGCTAGCAGATTGCATTTCCTTCACTTACGCCCAAGTTGGGCTGACTCTTGAGGGTCATGTCATGGCTCATAGTAGAGCCATGGCGGCGTCAGTGGCCCACTTGAAGTCAGCCACTATTGAAGAGATTTGCAAGGCTGCGACGTGGTCTTCAGTCCACACATTCACATCTCATTACTGCCTCCAGCAGGATACCCGACGTGATAGTTGATTTGGGCAGTTGGTGCTGCAGAATCTGTTTGGAGTTTAGAATCCAACTCCACCCTCCTATGCCCAGTTTTATTCTGTTCAGGCTGCACTCTCAGTTAGTTGTTCGTAGGTCTATTTTTGTTATGTCCTCACCGTTGCGAGGCCCGATTGACCCTCTTTGTTTTGAGTGACCCTGGGAGCTAGTGCTACCCCAGTCGTGAGAACAAGCAGCCTGCTTGTCCTCGGAGAAAGCGAATGATACATACCTGTAGCAGGTATTCTCCGAGGACAGCAGGCTGATTGTTCTCACCTACCCTCCCTTCTCCCCTTTGGAATTGTTCTATTTTTACTTTGCTTTTTACTTAACTGAGTGGGGGTGGTTGCGCACGGGCGGGAAGACGGCCACGCATGCGCGGGACCTCCCGTGAGAATTTTTTCCAGTGGATATCACCCAGTCGTGAGAACAATCAGCCTGCTGTCCTCAGAGAATACCTGCTACAGGTATGTATCATTCGCTGTCCTTGAGAAAACCAAGTTAGCAGATGTTCTCCATGGACAGCAGGATACAAAATATTTACATACCCGTCTGCCTGCTCAAGGAGCTGTATTCTATCTGAATTGAATAATAGACTGAGTTGGTCCCACGCAACAGTGGGAAGTGGAGCATATGTACAACGAAGTGACTCAAAAGCTTCTGGTACGTACTAAGCTGGAAAAGCTTTCCTGTGCGGTCACAGTTCACGTCATTACCGATGCTGTCCACAAAGAACATCTGGTACAAGTAGGTAACTTCTTTTTCTGGCAATGAGAATAATTTGTTTTTGTATCAATTTATTCTAATTTGCAAAATCTTGTTCTCATCCTCGTAGTGCTTTTTTATGTGAATTATCTTTGTCATTATCCAGCATAAGACACACAGTGTAAGCATAATTGAAACAATCAAATCTTTGAATCAGAACAGAACAAGTGACAATGAACAATGGTTTTTCCCCTCAAAACCACTATCCTCAATCCCTAAGCTACCCAACAGCCACCCCTCCCAATAAACCTACTAACCCCCTTCCCCTTCCCTTTCCCTAACCCCTAAACCTACTAACCCCCTTCCCCTTCCCTTTCCCTAACCCCTAAAGGCACTCACTACAACCAAGAATTGCTTTGAACCATTATAATTGGATGGTGTTCAGAACAGAATGAACATGGCTCACCAATGAGCCCAAATATGGGGTCCACAGTTTGAGAAACAATTTCTTTGCTTTCTGACCACAAGTGTCCAGAGAGAGGCTCTCCATGGTCAGCAAAGTAAACATTTGATTTCACCACAAAGTAAAAGGGGGATGTATCTGAAATTCAATGTAGCATGATACATCTCTTAGCTGACAGACGCCATTCGAAGAGAAAAACTGGCCACTTGGGAACCTTTCACAATATCCTGCATATCATTTAAAACACATTCTTGTGGAGTCAGTCCAATGCTTGTGATACATGGAACCCCCAAAAAAGTCCAAACCTCATCCCAAAATTGGCGAACTGATGCACAGTCCCAGACACAATGCATATAGGAAGCATCTTGTCGGCACACTTGAGACAGGCCCCATCTGTAGGGAAACCCATCTTTCGAGCTTGGGAAGAATGTATATAAAGATGCATCAAGAATTTATAATACAACTCTTTCTGTGCACTCTCCGCCAAGCAAACTCTGCTGCAAACTGTTCACTGAATAAGCGCCAAAATCATGAATTCACAGGTCCACTACTTTTTGTAAAGGTGAATGTCCCAGCAGCTGCTTCAAAGTACCTGGCTGAAAAGGTCCTTATGCACTGCTGGTAAAGGCCAACGTTCATCAAACTCTTTCTCCTGAAAATCAACTGTGGTGTTTTTTTTTTTTTTTTTTTTTTTTAAATGCATGCATGATAAACTAATTTTAGGCACCATATCATCTGTGTGCTTTGTTTCAAAAGAGGATTGCTTTTGGAGTTGCATCCTCCTTTTTGTAAAGAAAAAGTATATGACCTTCACTTATGATTGCTGCATTTTAATTTCTGGTGCATTTTTGGGATTCTGCTTAACACTTTCACCTTTTTCTATACTTACTAGTAATGTTTAGTATGTTGTTAATGGGCCTAAATTCAAATCACACTGACACCTATAGATAATTCAGTGGTAAATGGTGGTGATTTAAAACTGAGTATTTTCCAGTGAGCTGGATTGTTCTGCTAAGTCAACCTTCATCCCACAAAGGGGCCAATGCAGAAAGTCTTGCAGTAGAACTGAGTCGGCACAACAGACGGCTTTACTGTGAAACTTTCACTCAAAAACTAAAGCAGCATACTACAAGTAATGAGCATTCAGATTACTGTTGCGTTAAAATCACAGCAGTAATCTGCAGCTCATTGCAAAATGTCACCCTTCCTGTCTGTGCCTGAGCGGCGATTGTCTCATGCATTGACAGGAAGATACGTAATTTTTTTTTTTTTTTGACAGTGGTTATCAGCCCTGATCTCCCTCCCACTGAACTCCCCCTTTTCTGATATTTAAAAAAAAAAAAAAATATATATATATATAAATATATATTAAAAAAAAAAAATATATATATATATATAAAACTCACCCTCAACGTTCTATTTGCACTGACGTCACTGAAGCCAGGTTCGTAAGTTCGAAGCTCTGAAGCCACAGAAAATCACAGTCTGTGGACCCCGCCCTCGCGTCAAATGTTATGACGTTAAGGGCGGAGCACATTCTCAGCTCCAACATTGCATGCACTGTACCTCTGCTCTGCCCTCGCGTCAAAACGCGATGACGTCGAGGGCGGAGCACACGGGGGCGTGCCAAAAGGGCCAGGGTCACACATTCGCACGGAGGCTGCAGGGGGGCTGGCGACACACGGAGACACAAAGGGACGGAGGGGAGCCTTGCTAGCGCCCGTTTCATTGCGATTTGAAACGGGCCTTCCTTACTAGTGTGTGTATATATATATATATATATATATATATATATATATATATATATATATATATATATATATATATATATATATATATATATATATAGAGAGAGAGAGAGAGAGAGAGAGAGAGAGAGAGAGAGGAAGAGAATACACTTGCCTCACTATAGTGATCCCCTCCCCCCTAAAAATTGGCTGGTAGTCTAGTCAGCTGCTCCCCCCCCCCCCCCCGGCCCGACCCCTTTCCCTGATATTTAAAAAGAAAAACAAACAAAGCTTGCCCCAGTTGTCTAGTGCACCCCCTCTCTCTCTTCCAAAAAAAAAAAATCCCTGGTGTCTAAGAGCACCTACTCCTGTACCTTAAGAGAGGCAGGAGTGCTGCCTCAGACACCGTTACCTTCAAAATAGCAATGCATCCTGCGATGGACTAGGTGAGGCCAGTCTGCCATATAATTCTCATTTTGAAGATTGAGTGCCTGAAGCAGAAGGAAATGGACATTGCTCTTGCCTCATTTTTAAGGTACGGGGGTCTGGGGAGCCTGGGGAAGGGGAGTGGGTGCCACTAGACATCGGAGAGGATTTTTCAAGTTGTTGGTTGGGGTTGGATGGTGCCACTAGATATTAGGGACTATTTTAGAAGGGAGAAAGAGGGCCACTAAATTACCAGGGCAAGGATGATTTTTTAATATCGGAGAAAGGGGGGGGGGGGGTTGGGGGTCATGCCTTTAGACTACCAATACATTTTGAGGAAGGGATGGGGGACACTATACGGGGGCAAGGGTTTATGGGCCTTTTTTTTTTTTTTTTTTTTAAATCATGGGAAGGGAAGGTCACTAGACACTAGGGCACTTTTTCATAATGTCATGGGGGGAGCGTCATTGCAGAAAACAATGCGAGGCTGGGTGGGCGGGTTGGAGTATGAGATGGGATGCTGCCAAACACTCCTCTCAACTAACTGTTCTACACAGCCTTGGACCTGTTTCCTACACACAGCGTGTAAGGAAAAGGCTGGTTTTGTTTTTTGTTTTTTTAATTGCATGACTGCGAAACCTATGATGAACACATTACCGTGTATTTTAGTAGTCTGCAGTAATAATTTTCATGTGAGCTAACATCTGCACTGAAACCTTTCCTGTATTGCTTGGTCAGTAAAAACACAGTTTAACCATGTTAAGCCTCCTGTGAAAAATAACATTTTGGGGCTGATACAGAAAGCATTATAGCAGGTTTAAGTCAAATGCTTTTGTATAGATTTTATGTTCTTGTGGTTTCTCTGTCAGCTGTAGCCTTGTGTAGTTAGTCATGCACACAAACACATACCTTATTCACTAGCTGAGAAAAATGCTTGTGACCTGGATTGGCCACTGTTGGAAACAGGATACTGGGCTAGATGGACCATTAGTCTGACCCAGTATGGCTATTATATTCTTATGTACTCTTGTCTAGCAAATAACAATCGTGGGTTTTTCAAGTGACATTATCCATTATTTTGTTTTGTAATGTTTCAGGTCTAGACTACCGTTGAAGCCGTGGTCACTAGACTTCAACCTTGGTAGGAGCTTCACGAACTGCTGAAATGGAACTGAAGGAAGAGCTCCATCCTGTTGTCCTATTCTTCATACATCTCCTCATATCACTGTATACCGCTCTGACTTTTATTCCATGGTACTTTCTCTCTGGGGCAGCATGGAGATTGAACAAGGCAAAGCGAGTAAAAGCGCAGCCTGTGAATGACCAGCCTGGCAGCCCATACCGTTCAGTAACTAGTCTGCACTGCATAGCTTCATCCTTATACCCTGGATGTGATACACTTGACAAAGTTTTTGAGTATTCAAAAAAAAAGTTCAGATATCAGAACTGCCTGGGAATGCGGGAAGTTTTAAGTGAAGAAGATGAAATTCAGCCAAATGGAAGAGTTTTTAAAAAGGTGAGTTGCTTTTCATTTTCTTCTTTCTTTTTTTATAAAGGGTAGAGAGAGTACTTTGTTCTCTAGCTCTGTGGATTTTTTTTTTGTGTATCTAGTATGTATGGGTAAGTATTTAAATCTTAGATATTTGCTGCTTAGATAAGTAGTGTACCCAGGACTTGTAAATGGGGAAAATGTTTCTAATGTCATAATATGTCAACCAGTATCCAACACTGTGGTTCCCTGCATAAGAGCAAAAGAAGGGATGGTTCCCAGTGATAAGGCTTCTGGACTTCAGGAATGGGGACGACATACTAACTTTCTGTGATTTTTGCAAGTACATTCAAAGAGGTTTACATAGCATATACAGGTACTTATTTGTACCTGGGGCAATGGAGAATTAAGTGACTTGCCCAGAATTATAAGGAGCTGCAGTGGAAATCAAACCCAGTTGCAAGGATCAAAGTCCGCTGCATTAACTACTAAGCTACTCCACTCCATTTGCTGGCAGTTTGGGAGAGTCTGGGTAGAGCAGAATGATGGTGGAAATTAAAAGGACATAAAATATCATGCATCATAGACTAGACTACACACTTTTTTCAAAAAATCATTAATACCTCATTTCGGTTCTATAAATTTAAGCTCCTTATAGGTGCTCACATAAAACAGCCCTCAAAAATCATACTGTTCAACATTCCTGAAAGCTTAATTGTGGCAGGGGGCTACATTAATCATCACACTCAAAAGAGGTTATTTTCTCAAAAATGAGTTAAAGCTTATTTAAGAAACATCAATAAAATATCTTTTAAAGCTGTTCATATATTTTATGTAGTGATTCCATTAGCACAATCATGATCCTATGTCCATATTCACTTACAATAGTGGCCAGAGATTTTCACCCTATTCATGGGTTTTATCAAGTGAGCAGTGTATGTGTTAGTAACCCTATAGATTAAACAAAGACAACATGAGACTGCTACAGTTTTTTTTTTAACTATACAATCTATGAACAATATCTTTTATGAAAACATTAGCAAAGTATAATTACATGGCAACAAAATGGCTACCTCCTCTACTAGAAAGGTGCCAGCACATGCACAATAAATGAATGAGCAGTGCAGGGGCAAACACATGGTCTAATGAAATCTAATAATTTGCTCAATCAACGTTCGAAAGTGTCTCACTGGGATCGTAACCTCTCCTGACGTCACTGGCCCGCACTAGAACCCTGCTTGCCTGACGTCAGGAGATGTTACTGCACCTAGCAGGGAGGTGGGAAGCGCGCGACTACAATAATGAAGAGAGGGCAGAGATGTTGCTCTCGAGGAGGAAGGCGTTTCCCCCCCCCCCCCCCTTTCCCAGCGACAGCGCTATCTAACCATTCAAAGGTGGAACCGCAGCCTTGGAGCTCTCCTGGCCTGCCAACTTTCCACTTCCACGCCAACACACAACACAAGGCGGAGGAAGAGAGAGGGAGGGCCAAAGGCCAAGGTGGCTGCACACTTGCTCCCCGCCCAAAGCAATTGAAGGCCGCTATCACCTGTCAATCACGCCGTGTGTTAGCAAACTCCGCCCCTTCCCTGCACAGCTGAGTGAGCTGCGCTGCTACTAGAGGAGTGGAGGAGGAAGGTTTAGTGATTTAACGACTGTGTGGTGCATGAGCCATGAGAGGATGAGATTTTTTTAAGCCTTTTTTTTTATCATTTCTGTCTCTCTCTGACACACAAAACACACTCTTTTTCTGTCTCACCAACACACACACACTCTGTCTCTTACAGAGACTGTTTCTCTCTCACATACAGACACTTTCTCTCTCAAACACACACACAGATTGTGTCTCTCACACACACACAAAAAATGTGTCGGTCTCACACACTCTGTCTCTCTCTCACTGTGGCTGGAGAGGGGGGGCAGGTGAGAGAGGAGAACCGCTGGGTGGCTGGAGGGGGAGCAGGGGAGAGAGGAGAACCGCTGGGTGGCTGGAGGGGGAGCAGGGGAGAGAGGAGAACCGCTGGGTGGCTGGGGGGGGGGAGCAGGGGAGAGAGGAGAATCACTGGGTGGCTGGGGGGGGGGCAGGGGAGAGAGGAGAATCGCTGGGTGCCTGGAGGGGGGGAGGAGAATCACACACACTCTCTCTCACAGACACACTCGCACCCAGTCTCACTCTCTCTCTGTCACACACACACACACACTTGCACATTCACTCTCTCTCTCTCTCTCACACAGTCACTGTCACGTTCCCTGTTTACGCAAGGTATGGACATCTGAGGATAGGATGGCCATCTTGGATTTGGGCATCTCCAGGATAGGGCGGCCATCTCAGAGGTAGGCGCCTTAGGATGGGCGGCCATCTTGGAGCTGGGAAGCCTCAGGAAGGAAGCCCATATTTGGGCTTGAGGGCGTCTCCGGTGGGGGCAGCCATCTTGAAGACAGCTGTGCATGTTTGGGCTTAAGTCATGTCCTATTTAAAGCCCTGCCTCCAGCCCTTCCACGCTTCGGCTTCTATTCAGTTTCCTGGGTAGTTGCAGTGCTTCTGGTTTTGCTACTATTTGCTGCCTGGTATTGACCCCTGCCTGATTCTGGACTTGCTACGGTTTGCTGCCTGGTATTGTTCTTTGCCTGTTCCTGGATCTGCTACTGCTTTATGCCTGGCACGGACCACTGTTTGCTCCTGGTCCTGCTTTTACCCATTGCTTGGCCGTGCCCCGTGGACTTTGTTCTGGACTCAGTTCTCTCTGCTGTCTGCTTTCCGCACCTGGGGACTCAACCCCTGGGGAACGGAGGGGGGCACAGGGGGAATTCGGAGTTGGCCGACAGCCCGATGAGGAATCCTCCATCGGGCACAAGGGCTCACATCTCCACTGGGCGAGCCTGACATTCACTCTCACACACAGTCTCTCAAACATACACACTCCGAGGGAAACCTTGCTAGCATCCGTTTCATTTGTTTCTGAAATGGGCCTTTTTTACTAGTTTAATATAAAACATTCTATTCAATTTTGTTGTTCAGACCTCTAGGGATTACTAAAAGTTTCATGTCTTGTTTACAATGGCTCAAGACCAGCATGTTCCAAAAGATGGCCAAATAGGTTTGACTTCAGAAGCAACAGGAGACTTAGAAGGAGAACCAAAACAAGTATCAGAAAAGCAAATAAAGCAAAGGCACAAATGGAGGAAAAAATTATTAAGTGACAAGATCTTTTTAAAAGAAGTAAACATCTGTCAATGGAAAAGAACTCTAGAACCTAAGTAGGTTCAGTAGCAACTTCTAATAGAAAGATTGGATACATGGAATGGAGTGGAGACAAAAGCATACAGTAAGCACAGAGGATCCTTAATTACAAATAAGTGTAAGGAAAGTCGAAGATTAACACAGAGTTCACGGTATTGCAAAAAGAATTTTAAATCGAGTGGATTTAGAGGGCTTTGATTTGTCACCATATAGTCATAAAGGAAGAGAGCAACATGGATTCAGTCAAGAGAATTCTTGCCTCACAATTTATTTCATTTCTTTGAATGTGTGAATAAACGTGGATAAAAGTGAGCCGGTTGATGTAGTGTACTTAGATTTTCAGAAAGCGTTTGACAAAGTCCCTCATGACAGAGCCCTGAGAAAATTAGAGTCATAGGATAGGAGGTGATGTTCTGTTGTGGATTAGGACTTGGTTGATGATAGAAAACAGAGGGTGGGGTTAAATTTCTGTTTCTATTCATGTTTTATATACTGCCAACTATCCCAAAGGATCCAAAGCAGTTAAACAGACCAAGCCTTCACATAAAAGGGAATTATATATTGTTAGCTATAAATTACATCAAATCAAGTACAATTATGTTATAACTCGAACAAAAAATGTTTTAAAGCCTTTCTAAAAGCAAAATATGATGAAATGGATCTAAGGTCTCTTGGGAGATCATTCCAAATCTTGACTGCCTGAAAAACCCCCAAAATTCTTATAAACCATTTTTTAAACTTATGTTTTTAGATGTGGGATAGCCCGTTTGTAAAGTGTGTAAGAAACAGTTACTCTGCCCAACGGCTGGAAAAACCAAAAGATTATTACATCTTCAAAATTCAGGCTGCAAATTACTTTAAAAACTAAGGGGGTCTTTTACTAAGGTGCGCTCACATTTTTAACGCGTGCGCACTAAAAGTTAGAGATGCCAATGCATTCCTATGGGCGTCTCTAATGTTTAGCGCGTGCCCAGTTTTAGCGTGCACTAAAAACCTGAGCACGCCTGTAGTAAAAGGCGGTCAAAGCAAGCTAGCTTAAATCTAATCCATTGTTTAATAGGTAATCAGTGAAGATCTTTCATAAAGCTAGACACAGAATCAATGCAACCTCTACTAAATATGAGTATAACTGCTGTGTTTTGTAACAGTTGTAACCAATGTTCGAATTTAACTGAGATGCCACCATATAAGGAATTGGAATAATCCAATAGTGGCAACAAAATTGCCTGGGCCAGGATCCTAAAATTATATGGGTGGAGTGATGCACTAATCAAACGGAGCTGCCTGAGTTTGAAAAAAAATGTCTTGCTAAGTGCATTGATCTAGTCAATTCTCTCAGTGGAGGAGGGTGAATAGTGGAGTGTCCCAAGGATCTGTATTGGAAACGACGAGTGAGGTGATTAAATTTGCAGATGATACAAAACTATTCAGAGTTGCTAGAATGTATGCAGATTGTGAAAAATTGCAGGATGATCTTAGGAAGTAAGATTGGGCATCCAAATTGCAGATGAAATTTAATGTGGACAAATGCAAAGTGATGCACGTTGGGAAGAATAATCCAAATCATAGTTAGTTGTTAATATCCACCATAGGAGTCAGCACCCAAGAAAAAGACCTAGGTGTCTTAGACAGTGTGCTGAAATCTTCTGCCCAGTGTGTGGCGGGAGCCAAAAAAGCAAACAAGATGCTAGGTATTATTAGGAAAGGGATGGAGAATAAGACAGTGAATATTATAATGGCTCTATATTGCTCCATGGTGCGACCACCTTGAGTATTGTGTGCAATTCTGGTTGCTGTATCTTAAAAAAAGATATAGCAGAATTAGAAAAGGTTCAAAGAAGGGCAACCAAAATTATTAAGGGGATGGAGCTCCTCTCATGAGGGAAAGGGATTGGGACTTGATATACCGCCTTTCTGAGGTTTTTGCAACTACATTCATTACATATATTCAGGTACTTATTTTGTACCAGGGGCAATGAGGAAAGACTTAAGAGGTTAGGACTCTTGAGCTTGGAAAAGAGACAGCTGAGGGGGGATATGATAGAAGTCTACAAAATACTTAGTGGAGTAGAACGGGTAAACGTAATTTTTTTTTCTACTCTTTCAAAAAAAAAAATACAAAGACTAAGACACTCGGGGAAGTTTACTTGGTACTATGTTTAAAACGAACAAGAGAAAATATTTTTTTCACTCTGTGAATAGTTAATGGAACTCATTGCCAGATTATGTGGTATCAGCTGTTAGTGTATCTGGGTTTAAAAAAGGTTTGGACAAGTTCCTGGAGGAAAAGTCTATAGTCTGCTATTGAGATAGACATGAAGAAAGCCACTACTTGTCCCTGGAATCAGTAGCATGAATCTTGCTACTATTTGGGATTTTACTTGTGGCCTGATTTTGGCCACAGCTAGAAGCAGGATACTGAGCTAGGTGAACCGTTGGTCTGACCCAGTATGGCTATTCTTTTGTACAGGGAATTGGAACAGAAGTAGTGGCATCTCTTGAGATAAATATTTAAAGTGGCAACAGGGAGGCAAGTTAGGTATGGGGAGAGGCAGGCCAAAGTGGTTATTATAATCATTCCTCCCACACCTTTAAATAAACTATAAAATACACGATAAAAACATCTCAAGGGTTTTCTATTCATAAAGAATCTTGCCAGCTTTCAGTATTTTATATTTTATTTTCTTTCTCTCTTTCTGATTTCTTTCTTTTTCTATTATCCATTCTGTTCTGTCATCCATCTTGCTGTTTTTTGTGCCTTGCTGTTATCTATCTTCTTTTGTACATTTCTTTTGTTCATACTCTTTCATTCTCCTCTCCCCTCTTTCTCACATTCCCTTCTCCTCTTTTTCACCTAGCACTTACCCTTTCCCATCCATCACATACTGCCTTCTTTCTGTTCTTCTATATATCTTTTACTTTTCTTTCATCTTTTTTCTTTTTTACCCCTCCTTCTCTCACCACCCTCCTTCTCCCTTCATCTTTTTTTATTCTGCCTCCTCTTCTTTACCTCTACCCTTTTCATCTCTTCTTCCCTCCTTGACACACTTACATCTTTTTTTCCTACCTTCAACCTCAGTGTTCTCCTCACCTTACCTTCTTGTCTTCTTCCTCCTGCAGCTTTCCCCAATTCTCTCCTTTTCCATTTTTCCTTCCCCGACTGCCCCCTCTCCCCATTCGCCTGCCTCCTTTTTTGTCTTCCCAATCCCTTCTCTCCCTTTCATAGCATGCCCACTCATCCTTGGTCCCCTCTCTCCTTGTTCCAGCCTTCTTCCATAATACACTAGAGCCTCTCTTCCACCTGCTTTCATTGTTCCCTAACTTTCTCTCATTTAGCCCTGTGCTCTTATGACTGGCCATCATACTATGTTCCCCATGCCTCCTTCCCCCTCCCCTCCCAGGCTGGAAGCAGGCGCAATGTCTCACAACATCAACTTCCTGAGTCACGCAGGGCAAGTCTCGTGATATTTGCAGTGACATCTATGGGAATCCATTCAAGTTGGCAAGCTGAAGCTGTGTGAGGAGTGCAGGTTGCTCAGGGGAGGATTAACACCCATTTATTATTTTTGCTCTAGGGGTGGTTCAAGGCAATTTGCTGTTTGAGACAAAGGATGAAATATAGTGCCTCCCTCCAAAACACCTAAAAAGGGGGGCCTCCTCAGAGAGCAAGAAGGACCCCTCACTCAGAATGCCAGCCAGGCCGTTGCCCTAAGAAAAAGAAATTTAACTTTTTTTCCCAGGCTATATAATTTAAATCTTTGCAGTCATTGGTTATGATTAATTAATAAAAATAGTAACAGTGTAATTATGTAAAATGGAAATTTAAAATAAAAATGCACCAATCCCAGACACTGTATATTGGACCGTTGTGCAGTTAATTTATTTTGTATTCTCAGAAACCCTCTTCTAAGAATGGATGCAAAGCAGAAAAAGGGTATTTTCCCAGAACTCACTATACAAAAAAGTTCTGATTTTGCTGTATTCTCAGCAAAAATAACATAAACCGTCTCCACAACCAAGCTTACTATTAGGTACCTGTAAATCAAAACCTTACAAAAATCATTCAGGACACTTAGAGCTAATCTACTATGCCATAAAACCACTAATTTACAGAAGTAATATAACATGGACCCTAGGAAAATGCAGCAACGTAAATATTGCAGTGGGACTTAGAACACCAATGCATCTATTGGGAAACTGAACAAGCTGAATTACTACAAATCTTTACATACTAGCTCTACATACCTGGCCTTGGTCACAAACACTGAACACAGATAGAACCTTGCTACATATGGAATAGGTAGCCACAAACTTAAAATATGAATATGTAAATTAAACTTAAAGCTCAAGAAACCACACTCTACTTGCAGTGCAACACTAAAGAAATAGAAATAGCACCCTGCATTAATGTCTATGCTTTGTTTCAGATAGCACCAGCGTTTTTGCGCTTATTCTTTCTATTCCGTGTAATCTTGGAGGAACATCTGTATACGTCAATTTGAAGACCCCTGAGGAAGGCCTTTTTGGCCGAAACACGGACCGTATAGGGTCCCAATAAAACTATTTTGGTGCTCTTACTATCTGTGGTCGTCAGTCTGGCCCTTTTGGTTTCTTCCGCCCTTCTTGTGGTTGCTTGTGCACTTTGTGGGAGATTTGGACCCTGCTTTTGTTTGACCACTCGGGAGGAGAGCAGATCGGTGGTCGGCTTTCTCTGTTTCTTCCAGAGTGCGCCAGAATTACTTCAGACCAGTGGGTCCTCGATGTGGTGCGAGAAGGTTACAAGCTAGAATTCTTCTCTCCCATCACAGACTTTTTTTCTGGAGTCTCGCTGTGTATCGCAGGCCAAGAGGACAGCGGTTCTGCAGTGTTTGCGAGACCTGCTAAGGATAGGGGCTATCATGCCTGTTCCTCCTCTCGAAAGGCGTACAGGTCGATACTCCATCTTCTTTGTGGTTCCAAAGAAGGGAGGGGCTTTTCAGCCTATTCTCGATCTCAGAAAAGTAAACCAGTTTTTGCGGGTTCGTCACTTCCGCATGGAGACATTAAGGGCAGTTATTGCTGCTGTTCAACCAGGCGAGTTTTTGATGGCTCTCGATTTGAGGGAAGCTTACCTGCACATTCCCATTTGGCAGCCCCATCAGAGATTTTTCAGATTTGCATTGCTGGGTTAGCACTTCCAGTTTCGGGCCCTTTCTTTCGGAATGGCCACTACCCCACGCACTTTTTCCAAGGTTATGGTGGTGATGGTGGCATTCCTGTGGAAGGAGGGTATTCGAGTGCATCCATATCTCGACGACTGACTGATTTGGGCGACGACAGCAGAGGAGAGTTGAGTGGTCACCGACCGAGTGTGCGGTGTTGCAATCCTTAGGTTGGGTGGTCAATTTGGACAAGAGTCATCTGGTTCTTACTCAGTCTGGAGTATCTTGGAGTGCAATTCGATACGAAGCGGGGGAAGGTGTTCCTCCCCTAGGGGCGAAGGATCAAATTGCTTTCTCAGGTACGGACCTTTATTGAGTTGTCGCGCTCCCCGAGTGTGGGACTACGTTCAGCTCCTCGGTTCCATGAGGTGACCTTGGAGGTCATTCCATGGGCAAGGGCTCACATGCGGCCTCTTCAGAATTGCCTTTTGAGCAGATGGTCGCCGACGTCGCTGGATTATCAATGACGCCTTCCTTGGTCGAGCCGGACCAAGGACAGTCTCACGTGGTGGCTCCGGTCAGCCAATTTGCAGAAGGGTGTTTCTCTGGCGGCTCCCAATTGGGTGGTAGTTGTGACGGATGCCAGCCTTGCGGGCTGGGGAGCCCATTGTCTTTATCGAGTACCCAGGGATCATGGACCCCTCTCGAAGCGACTTGGCCAATAAATCGTCTGGAGTTGCGAGCAGTCGTGAACGCGCTGCGGAGTTTTCAGGACCGTCTGCAGGGGCAGGCGGTTTGTATATTCTTGGACAACACCATGACGGTGGCCTACATCAGTCGGCAGGGGGGCACTCACAGTCTTCCCTTTGCAGTGAAGTGTCTCGTCTTCTAGTATGGGCGGAAGCGCATGTTCAGAGTCTGTCGGCAGCGCACATTGTTCAAGCAGATTTTCTCAGCCGGACTCTTTTGGATGCCACGGAATGGACGTCGTTGGACTCTGCTTTTCGGCTGATCTGTCAACGTTGGGGAAGACCAGTAATGGATCTCATGGCCATGGCTTGCAATGCCAAAGTTCCCCAGTTCTTCAGCCGCAAACGGCAGCCAGGATCCGCAGGATTGGACGCTCTTCCCCAGCCATGGCAGGGACAACAGCTACTGTATGTTTTTCCTCTGTGGCCTCTGATAGGGAGAGTTCTTTGCCGCATAGGGCGACATCGGGGGCCAGTCGTTCTAGTGGCCCCAGATTGGCCCCGACGGCCGTGGTATGCAGATCTCATTCGAGCACTCTCAGAGCCCCCATTGCGACTTCCAGTGACTCCCGATCTGCTGCATGAAGGGCCAGTTCAGATGGAAAATCCCTCCCGCTTTGGTCTTACGGCCTGGCTATTGAGAGGCGGCAGCTGAGGAAGAAGGGATTTTCAGGACCAGTCATCGCCACTCTTTTGGGGGCACGGAAGCAGTCTACTTCAACAACGTATGTGCGAGTGTTGAAAGCTTTCTCGGCGTGGTGTGCTTTGCGTGCTGAATCGCTTTTTCGGGCGGACATTCCGGTTATTCTGGAGTTCCTTCAGGATGGTCTTCAAAAGGGATTGGCATATAATTCCCTTCGAGTGCAGGTGGTCGCGCTAGCTTGTTTTAGGGGCAAACTGGACGGTTCCTCTTTAGCAGCTCACTCTGATGTCCATTTCCTACGCGGTGCTCGTCGGCTTCGGCCTCCTCTGTGGCAGCCGTGCCCGGCGTGGCATTTGAATGTGGTACTGCGAGCCTTCCAGGCCCCACCATTTGAGCTGTTGAATAAGATTTCTGAGAAGGATCTAACATTTAAGACAGTGTTTTTGGTGGCCATTGCTTCGGCTAGGAGGATTTCTGAAATTCAGGCTTTATCTTCCAGAGATCCTTTTTTTGCAGTTTTCTGAAGCAGTGGTGTCGATTCGGACAGTGCCATCGTTTCTGCCTAAAGTGGTTTCGGCTTTCCCTGTCAATCAGGTGGTTTATCTTCCGTCTTTTCGAAGAGAGGATTATCCAGGGGAGTTTGCCTCTCAACGTTTCCTGGACATGCGGAGAGCCTTGTTTTGGTACTTGCAGATCTCTAACGAGTTTCGACGCTCAGATCATCTCTTTGTGCTCTTGTCGGGATCAAAAAGAGGTTTCTAAGGCTTCCATTACTCGCTGGATTAGGGAAGCCATTGGAGCGGCGTATCTGCTACAAGGGCAAGCGTCTCTAGTGGCCCTGAAGGCGCATTCTACTCGGGCACAGGCGGAGGCGTTGGCCTTATCTCTGGAAGAGATTTGTCGGGCGACTATTTGGGCGTCCCGTCATACTTTTGCAAAGCATTACAAGCTAGATGTGTTTGCTCTGGAGGATGTGAGTTTTGGGGCGGGAGTGTTGGCGCAGGGAGCGTCTGCTTCCCACCCTACTTAAGGAATGCTTTGGTACATCCCACTAGTTCCTGGATTCATCTGCTGAAAGTGACAAGGAAGGTAAAATTATGTCTTGCCTGATAATTTTCTTTTCTTTAACGCAGCAGATGAATCCAGGATCCCTCCCTACTTCAGGCAATGTTTTTTTCATTTTCTGCGGTGTGGCTATTTTTTCCTTCCGGGTTCTCTGTTGCAGAGTTCAGCCAGATATGGGAACACGGAAAGGATTCCGATTTCTGGATCAAGTTGCAGTTATTTTGAAGTTCTTATTTGGTTCTCTGTTTTTTATAGTGAGGATGGTTTCTGGTTGTTATTGGTTTCATATTTTTGGCCTTGGCAAATGCTTACGAATGACGTACTAACTGAGGAAGGAGCTGGCCGTCTGACATCACTGCCTTTAGTTTGTTTATCTCTATCTCCACCTGCTGGTAGGCGGACTTAACCCGCTTGTTCCTGGATTCATCTGCGCTAAAGGAAAGAAAATTATCAGGTAAGACATAATTTTACCTTTCAGGTTTCCTCCATTTTATTTTTCTACCTCACTGTCTTCTATTTACAGATTTCCACCTCCCTCATCTTATTATTCTCCAGTTTTTTGCTAGCTTTTCCCTTCCAGCATTTTGTCTGTATCCTCTCCTCTGTACACTTTCTTTATTTTCACTCTTCTGACCACTATATCTTCTCTTTCTCTTTCCCCTTCCATCCAGCATATCTGTCTTTCATCCTGGGCCTGGACTCACATGAGGCCTCTTCAGAGGTTGCTGCTGTCGAGATGGTCATCTCAGCAGGTTTCGCTTCATCAAACTTTGCCTCTTTCACTCCAAGTGAAGACCAGTCTACGTTGGTGGCTTCGGGAGTAGGGTTACCATATGGCTCCAGAAAAAGGAGGACGGATTGAGCCAGCCGGGTTTTACTTTCATTGCTTTCCATTGAAAGCAATGGAAGTAAAACACGGCTGGCTCAATTACTTCCATTGAAAGCAATGGAAGTAAAACCCGGCTGGCTCAATCCGTCCTCCTTTTTCTGGAGCCATATGGTAACCCTATTCGGGAGTCCAATTTGTCCTAAGGTGTGCCTCTAGATCAGCCCAGCTGGTCTGTAGTGACGACAAATGCCAGTCTCCACGGCTGGGGAGCTCACTGTCAGGGTCTCTGGTCTCATCAAAAGACATTATTTTCAATCTGTTAGGGACCAGAGTAATTCTTCTGAAACTCCAGAGGTGTTTTTCTTCTTCTGAGAGGCCGAGCAGTTCCAGTAAGGTCACACAATGCCACAGCGGTCGCATTTTTCAGTCAGCAAGGAGGAACGAGGAGTCTGCCGTTGGAGCGAGAGGCGGCGCTACTGCTTCAATGGGAGGCGGTCCATCTGATGACTCTTTCAGCGGCTCAGGTAGCAGGGGTCCTAAATGTTCAAGCAAATTTTCTCAGTCATCACATGCTCGATTCTAGAGAGTGGTTGCTAAGCGAACTGGCATTTCGGCTGTTAGTCGATTGTTGGGGGTCTCCCAGGATGGATCTGTTTGCCTCTGCCGGCGATGCAAAACTTCCTGTGTTCTTCAGTCGTCGCAAGGATCCCATAGCGCAGGGCGTGGTTGATCTTCTACAATCCTGCTCAGCCGGTTTAATGTATGCTTCTGATAGGGCATTTTCTTCAGAAGGTAGAGACGCACAGGGAACGTCTGATTTCGGTGGCACCGAACTGGCCTCGATGGACGGGGCATGCCGATCTTCGACGTCTTCTGGATGACCTTCCCTTCTGACTTCCGATCCGGCGAGATCTCTTGTCGCAGGGTCCTGTCGTTCATCCGGATTTGGATCAATTCTGTCTTGGGCCTGTCTCTTGAAAGGGCTAAGCTGGTTAAGTACAGTTATTCTGCTCAGATCTTTGCGTCTATGCTTCGCTCTCGTCAGTGTTCTACTTCATTGATGTATGCGCTCTAGGAAGATATTTGAGTACTGGTGTAAGGGTGAGTACTGGTGTAAGGGTTTTTGCCTATCTCCTTTTAGTGCTTTGGTTCTACAAATTTTGGACCTTTTGCAGCGGGGCTTTGACAAAGGCCTTCCTTTGTGCAGATTGCGGCTTTGTCGCTTTTCCGTGGTCGTATCCAAGGGAGGTCTCTAGCTAGTCATCCGGATGTGGTCCGTTTTTTGATGGGGGTTAATACCCTTCGTCCTTCCTCGCAATGTTCTTTTCCTCGTTGGGATCTCAATTTTGTGCTTACGGTTCTTACTAAGACGCCCTGCGAGCTTTTGTCTTCTACTTTGAAGGACTTGTCTCTGAAGACAGAATTTTTGGTGGCCGTTGCTTCGGCTAGGCGAGTTTCAGAGTTGCAGGCGCTGTCGTACAGTTCTTCATTTTTAGAGTTCTGTTCCGATCGAGTAGTGTTGCGGACCGTCCCTTCCTTTCTTTCTCAGGTAGTGACTCTGTTTTCATATTTCTCAGCTGGTGCTATTGCCTGTCTTAGGTTCTGTTTCCGGATTGGAGGAGCAGCGGCATTTGAAGTGTTTGGATGTCAAACGGATGTTGCAGCACGATATTAAGTCTACTGATGACATCCGGCGATCTGATCGTTGGTTTGTTCTGTTTGGAGGTGCATGTAACGGGTTCATGGCCTCTGAACTCTCTATTTCTTGTTGGCAATGTGCCGGTGGCTGCTCAGGTTTTTGGATGCACAGGTTCTGTATTTCTTCTATGACTTTCCTTCTGCTTTGGTACTTTATTACTGGATCTTTCTTTAGCTGGCAAGGGCTCTTATTGGCTGGCTAGAGTCACAACTTTTTTCTCAGTCTCCACCTGCTAGAAGGCGTACACAACTCATCAGTCACATTCTGGGCTGGTCCGGAGGGACTAAAGGAAAGCAAATTGGCAGGTAAGGTCTAATTTACCCTAACTTTGGGTGCAAGAATGTGAGGGATGGCAAAGAAAAAAAAAACAGAACTGCAGACCAGTGAATGACACACAATTATTTGAGGAGTTGAAAAAGGGCCAAATGAATGTCAAAAATACAAATGGAAGTTTTTGCATTCCCTAGTCCTTTCACAGATGTGTATACTTGGCACTTGCAAAATTGAAAATAGACAAGTGTAGAAATATACTAGCCCTTGCTCTCAGTAAAATACAGGCCAATGGCTCAGGTTAAGAACTAGGCCTCTTAAAATCAAAAAACATCTCTGATACAAAATACATTTTACTGCAGCACAAGCTGAAGTGAGTTCCCAGAGAGCTGGCAAGGGAGGGGGGCTTTGCTCTTGTAAACAAGCCTGGGACTGGCACCTGTGAGAAGTCATGAGCAAGATGTTTTGGCTAATGTAAGATAGTAGAGGGTCAGATGTACGTAGGATGAGAATACCCAAGGGGAGGGGGGAGCTGAAGAGAGCAAAATGACCTGTGAAGTCATCTCATAGATGCGCTCGGAACATAGCTTGTTTACACTTCAGAGTTTGGGAACATGTGAAGTCATTCTGATCAACTGATAAGGGCCAAGAGCTCTGGTGAGAAAGCTAGGGTCCATTGAAATGAATAGGGTCAAAATGGTATAAAAAGGGGAGTCAGAAGGGTATTAGAATCAGAAGACTCCAGAAGGTTGGGGAGAGAGATCAGACTGCACCTGCTGTGTGAAATGTTGTCCCATCATGATCCAGAGATGAATGCCTAATTTGCCTGTACTGCTGTTGGTGAGAGAGTTTATTACAATCTTCTTGTATCCCAGTGAGTCCTGATTATGGAGCTTGTCAGTGCCCAGTCTATATTATTATATTTAGTGAATACTGGGTTTCTTTCTAATTAAAAACCCCAAAAAACTTCCATCTCAATACAAAAACAGGCAAATCCCCAAGTGAATGAGCCATGGCTCAAAAATGAAGGGGTTCTACAAACAACAAACTAATAATCTCAGAACCCACCATAAAAGTGATCACTACATTACAAAAATGCAATCTTGCCTAAAAAACCTATCTTGTGAGGAGATATGTGTCTTCCATCAACCTTTGCCGTTAAACCCAAAACAAAATCAAGCAAATTAATGAGCTGCTGCATCTACGTTGTCGTTCTTTATTGTTGGTAGCATCTTAATTTAATCTCACTTATATTTTCAAACATGCCAGTTTGTGCAGCATACGGATGTACATAGAGGTAGTAGTAATTTCTTATAAATTGTACTCGGTGTATCATTTGGAGGAGCTAGTTATAGGGACACCCTCTTGCATATGTTATATTTGTGCAGAGGTTTCTTTCTCTTGGTAAGGGGCCACTAAAACAGATATCTGATATAATAATTCCCACCTCCAACGTTCTGAAGCTGACTTCGTTGCAGTGAAGCCCTGTAGTGTTCGTAGGCTTCATAATTGCTCCGCCTATGGTAACGTGACGTCAGAAGAAGGGACCAACCACAGGAAATTTCCTGCTTTAGCACCGAGATATATCGTCCCACCCCCCCCACCCCCAAAAAGAGTTTAAGCTCCGTTTCGACTCCCTCTAACTCAGCTGTGAGCACTACCGCCGCTCCAAAAGCTTCCGGCCCGGCACGTCCTTCCCTGCACTGCACGCAAAGAAGCAAAGTTACCCGATACGCCGCAGCCACTTACCAAACCTCCATCCTTCATTGTAATCCTGTGGACCACCATGGTGAAGGGCCTGAGACCCTCCTGTCCACAAACAGCTCACGGCGCTGCCATTGCTGTAGCTCCTGCTCTGCATCAAACCACCCGGGCGACAGCCCGACTCTCACTATCTCGCATGTCACAACGCACAAGCAAAAGCTCCACCCTCAAGAAGCTTGCATCCCATCATGGCGTATGCGCGTTAACCACTTACAGGCATGTAAGAGATCGAACAATCCAAGTGGCCTAGGGCGGGGTAAGTTCAGTTTCCGAGGTCACAGTGGCAAATCACAGAGTTGTATTAGCCAAGGAGGTTGGAGAAAGAACAACAAGACGTCTTGATAACTCAGAGCCCCACACACACACACTCACTCTCTGTCTCTCACATACACACTCTCTCTCACACACACACACACACTCTTTCTCTCTCTCACTCTCTCTCCAACATACACACTCTGAGGAAAGGGGGGCATGTAACACGCTGGGGAGGAGAGGGAGGGGGCCTGGAACTCGGAGGAGAGGGAGGGAAGGAAGGAAGGAAGGAAGGAGGGGGTCATGGAACTTGGAGCCACACACACTCTGTCTCTCACACACAGTCTCTCTCTCTCTCTCTCTGTCTCACACAAACACACACACACTCTGTCTCTTTCTTACTCATTCTGTCTCACTCACACACGCACTCCATCTCTCTCACACATTCCATCTCTCACACACTTTCTCTCTCACACACACACTCTCTCTCTCTAAAACATACACACTCCGAGGAAAACCTTGCTAGCATCCGTTTGATTTGTGTCAGAAATGGGCCTGTTTTACTAGTCATGTTATGAGAATCAGGTGCTGCATCCATGTTGTCGTTCTTTATTGTTGGTAGCATTTTAATTCAATCTCGCTTACATTTTCAAACATGCTAGCTTTTGCAGCATACAGATGTAAACAGAGGTCAGAGGACGTATAGTAATGGAATAACTTTTCATAGATAGAGTAGTAATTTGTTATAAATTATAATCAGTGTGTCATTTAGAGGGGCTGGTTATAGGGACAGCCTAGCATGTATTATATTTGTGCAGAGATCTTTTTTTCTCCTGGTAAAGGGCCATTAAAACAGATGTCATAAGGATCAGGTGCTCAACATTGAGTTTCTATCTATTTATTTACTTATTTATGACATTTAACCCTGTTATTGGTGCAAAGATTTTTTTTCTGTCCTGGTAATGGGCTTCTAAAACAGACATCTTGTTACGGGAATCAGGTTCTCAACATTCAGAGTTTCTACCTATTTATTTACTTATTTATGGCATTTTATCCCACATTAAACATGAATTAGATTGGAACCTGGGAGCATTTAAAAAAAAAAAAAAATTCCCCAGAGAGTAATGCGTGACTCCCTTGGCTCTCTCCTTGGGTGTAGCCAGCTCTGCAATTTGGGGGGGGGGGGGGGGGGGGGGCGCAAAGGTAGACCAGGGAGAGAGCCTGTTGTTAAAGATTTACCAGCACACCACTGTTCTGTTTTTTTCAATTTTTATTTTAATTTGAATGCATTTTTAGTAGTACTTAAAACTTCAAACAGTTGAAGATACTGTACTGTAAAGACAGCTGTCTGTTGTAGCCATTCTAGTTTCTAAAAGGCACCTTGCTGGTCTAATTGCCCTGGGTAGTATAAAGCACAAAATTTGAAAAGTTCTATTTTTGCTACATCAGGGCTTGGCATGTGCCAAGGTTGATATGTCCCCTCCTCTCCCTCAGGCAACTGTCAGGCACCCATCAAAGTCTGTTACAGAGCTGCAGGCTTCAGATTTTCATTTTCAGGGTGTGTAGTGTTGTACTTTTCAACTCTGAACACTTTTCTCAGTTTTCTACACTAGGTGGCAGCCTTGCATAAAAGTTTGCTAAACAATTCTTTCCTGACTGCTGTCTTTGCATGAAGATCACGTTTGTTAAGAGTGTAAAACTTTAAAACAAGGGTATCCGATTATCATATTCATGTGGCCAGTGTTGTTGGACCATGAGGTTACAGACTGCAGGTGAGAACAAAAGTATTTTGAGAAGTGTCGGCAGTTCTCCCTGTCCTGTGTTTATTATATGGGTAAGATGATGATGATGTCAGTGCAAACCTGGAGCTGCATCTCTTCTGTAGTTGATCCATGATTGTTGGAAACATAATGACCATTTCCTCCTCACCCATATACCCATGCAGATCTGCTGGTTAAGAGAGAGAATATTAGCAATGCTGTGCCTTGTGCTGTGTCTGTTGCTGGACTAGTGTGATATGTAGAGCTGCACAACACTATGGCGTCCTGAGTGGTTCAGCACTGGGTGGCAGTGCAGTAATGTAGCAACTCCAGCCATGTCATCTTTCAAAGAAAAAAGTGAGATGGCCAAGAGAAATAAGAGGGAAGGATGGGAGCAAGAAAGTAAGAAGTGATGGATATGTGTGTGTGTTTGGATGGGGGAGGGGGAGTAAGTAGATGTGCTGAGGGTTGTGTTGGTAGGGGGAAGAGTGAGGATCAGATGTGTTGACGATGTGAGCAAGTGGATTAAAGAGGAAGGGTTGGGGGAAAAGTAGAGTGTGCATTAGAGGACTGGAGATGTGATAGAGTGAGTAGATTTGACTTACCTCTACTTGACCTAGGTCCCAGCTCCTCCATCTCCCTTTCTGTATATTATCTCTATCCCTTCTTCCTAAAATGCCTTCTCCATTTTCCCTTTCTGGTACTGATCACCTCCCCCCCCCCCAAAGAAAAAGATTAAATAGTCTTTATGACATTTGCATGGCAATGTAATATAAGCAAAAAGTTATATTGCTTTTTAACAATGTTAATATGTAAATACACAAATTTAAATTTTAAGCCCTCTAGAGATGGGGCAATACCTAGGGGCTCATTTTCAAAACACTTAACCTATGGAACTTTGTAAGGCCAAGTGCTTTGAAAATAAGCCTCCTAGTGTACTGGAATGTAAGTCACTTTGAGGTACTACCAAAAAGGTGCAAGCTAAATTCCAAATATGCTTCCTTTGGCTTAAAGTGCCTTTATTTCCAGTACGGGCATGTATTGAAATGAGTTTGACATTCCTCTCTTAAAAACTAAAAAAAAGCAACTGTTTAGAATAGGCCCAGTACAATATATGACACTGAAAATCCACCCCCCCCCCCCCCCCCAGGCTGCACGATGGTGTCTTCCCATGGTTGGCAGGAGAACAACACATTATGCCATGTCTGTTGTCTACATTAGCTGTATTCAGTCTGAGATTTTGATGTGTGGGGTTCTGTACTTTTGGATGAGACAGGCAAATTACAGTATTGGGAGTAGAGGGTTGCATGGGGATAGAAATCTTACCCATCCCTGCAAGAATTTAACCCATCCCCACCCAGACCTGCAAGAATTTAATGGTTTAAAAAAAAAAAAATTCCGGTTGGCTCTATTGGTCCCCCTCTGGGTTTGAGCCACAGCACTGCAGGTAAGGAAGGAATGGAAGTTGAAAGTTGGAACACTCTGGTGCACACATGTAGGACTTTTCTCTGATTCACTAGCACTCTGTGCTGAAAGGTCACCACATGCATGTGCCAGTAGATCAAGTGATATCTGATGCTCGTGCCTGACATCAGCCCAAGAGGAGAAATGATTAATAATAATATAGTAAGTGATGTCAGTTAAAGACCTGAACGGTCCATCTAGTCTGCCCAAAACTCACACTCATTTTCAATTCATGATTAAGTCAACAATGAAAGTGATACTATATCCTTGATTATGGTCTTTCTTTGGCATTTCTGGGACATAGACTATAGAAGGCTGCCTGGCCTTATCCTTACGTTCCAACTGCTGGAGTTGCCTTCAAAGCCCACTCCAGCCTGTTTGTCTTCTCATTTGCGGGACACAGACCGTGAAGGTCTATCGAGCACAGTCCTCATGTTCCAGCCACTGAAGTTGCTAAGTCCTTTCCCGTCCATCCTAAACCAGATTGCCATATATGAGACACAGACCATACAAGTCTGCCCGGTATCTGCCCTAGTTCATCACACCCGGAGTCACCATCTAAGTGTCACTTGACACATCCACACACATACAGCCATTTAGTTTAGGTTTTTTATAACTTCCATTTTCTAATTAGACATCCTCTGTGTTCATATCTCGCCTTTTTGAAATCCGTCACCATTTGTGTGTCTGCCACCTTCTTAATTATTATTATTATTTTTTTATTATTTTTACATTTGTACCCCGCGCTTTCCCACTCATGGCAGGCTCAATGATGCTTACATGGGGCAATGGAGGGTTAAGTGACTTGTCCAGAGTCACAAGGAGCTGCCTGTGCCTGAAGTGGGAATCGAACTCAGTTCCTCAGTTCCCCAGGACCAAAGTCTACCACCCTAACCACTAGGCCACTCCTCCACTATGGAGGACTTTCTGCATCTGTGCTGTTAAAGCAAGGAGGAGGAGATAGCACTTGGTACTCGGTAGGTGAGAGGCTGGAGCAGATGCAGCGTACACTTCCACAGGAACTCTGCAGGAATTGTTTCTGTTGCCACGGGAACCCCACAAGAACTGCTCCATCCCACGGGAACCTTCTTCCATCTCCGTGAGAACCTCGCTATTGCCCCAGGTATAAAAGCTTAGATTATGAGCCCTGGTGTAGACCGTTTTTCGACCAAACATGGGCTGATTTGGAGATATAATACTAAAAAAGAAAATCCAAAATAACAATAAAAAATTGAATAATTTATACAAATTATAATACAAACGTAAAATGTGTGGGACCCGGAATAAATAAGATGTGTACTTACAGTAGCATAAAAACACCATTAAAAACTTGAACATACAATTGTATCAAAATTATAAACAACTAAAAACATACTAAAATTCAATTCACTAATTATGAATAAGGGCAAATCTGTGTGAGATATGATTACAAATTTAAAAATCAGCATCTAAATGTGAACAACAACTTCATGTTATGAAAAAATAAGTGTGTGTGACAGTGATAATCGTGCCAGGTCTATAGTGCAATATATAATAAAGCACTTCTTGTGTTTCATAAATACTTTTATGTAACTACATACCCAGTAGTGAGAGTGCCTAAAAGCTCACACTCCGAGCTTAACTAGGAGAAATGCTCAGCAATACTGAAAAAAGCAAATTGAAGAGTCACACATACAAAGCCATATTAAAAAAAATAAAAAAAAGAAAGAAAAACAAAAGGTGTTCAGAGTAACTTAAAACCATCTTTGAAAACAGTCTAACAATGCAACTAAGCCATCATATTCAATCTTGCTTGGAAAAATAATCCACACATCAATTGTTTATAATGTTAATGTTCCAAAGAATAAAGGCAAATCAAACTCACTTCTTACAGAACCAAAATGACAATTCTATTTACTCCTTTTAAAAGCGGATAGAAACTAAGGGATATGTTTACTATGGTGCGTTAGCGTTTTTAACGTGCCTGTAAATTTAAGGCGCATTAAATGCTAATGTGCCTATACATTTCTATGGGCGCATTAGCGTTTAATGTGCGTACAGCATTTACGCACGTTAAAAACGCTGATGCGCACATAGCACCACTTAGTAAACATAGGCGTAAATCCATTTACCTCTTTAATTATAAAATATCTTTAAATACTTGGAGACGTAAAACTATTATGTTTAAAAAAAAATATATCAACTGTTCACCTCCTAAAAATGTTTTCAGATAAACTCAATCTTTCAGTTAAAACAGCAGAAAGTTCCCAGCAATTGGTTCCAAAATTTACCAGTGCTTGCAGCATCATTGACATAGAAGCTATGCATTATGGGAAGGAGTTTATAACACTCCAGGTTGATCTCAACAATGAAAAAACTTCATCAAATCAATATAGCCCTCAAATTATTTGTTCAAAACCAGTCAAAAACACACTGAGGGTATTCTAAAACTTAGGAAATAATAATAAGTTTTAAAACCCTGCAACAGACATCATAATCGTTATTTTTGGAATGCATATGTATTCCAATGGAGTCATCAATTGTCTTGAAATGCTCCAAAATCGCTGAAACCATAAAAATAGTGTTTGCAATAATAAAATGTCATTAAAAAGGAGGATGAAAAAAAGAAACTGCACAGATTTGTCCAGAAATGTTAAAAACACATTGAAAACTTAAAACTATAAAACTAAACATAGGCATTAAGAATTACAGAGACAGCAACTTAATCCACAGCAAAATTTAAATACAAAGACACAACTGGTAATTTTTTAAATTATATATGTTAGTGGAAAATGTTAAAGGCATGGTGTCTAAAGACATGACGAGATCCAGCTCCTGATTTAATCCAAAGGGTTCAACAGTCTTAAATTTAAAAATCGTTCTCTGCTCAGTCTTAATCAGCAAACTGTCCATATCTCCTCCTCTCCATGGTAACACAGGTCTATGTGATACAAAAAATGTACAATCTTCAAATCTGTGATTCTTCCTAATAGAATGTTCAACCAGCGACTTCTCAATTATTTTACTATTAAATGCACTGTGATGATCAATCAATGTCTTGTTTAGTGCATGCTTAGTCTTTCCTATATACTTCTTTTGCATGGTCAGTAACAGGCATAGATCACTTTCTCAGTGTTGCAATTTGAAAAATGTTTAAGTACATATTCTTTGCCAGTAACTTGATAGATTTGGTGACCACATTAACAGAGCATACAGAACTGCCACATGGATAATGTCCTTGAAGACCCGTTATTCTTAGTTCAAATGTTATGCAGAAGGTACCAAAATATCTTTGATCTCTACCTCTCTTATTAGGTGCCAATGTTTCCTCATAATTTTAATGTCGGTAGACATGATTAAACTCCAAAGTGCATTCAATTTTGTTTACTACGTGTTGACTTCTTGAGACATTTGTCTTCTTATTTAGCCTTCCGTTAACAGTCATCAATACACCTTTCAGGGTATCCTCTTTCTAAAAATCTGAATTTAAGGTCCCTAGCTCACTTCTCATATATAACATTCTCAGAATGAACTTGTTTCACTCTCAAAAATTGGCTATATGGTAAATTCCTTTTTAAAGCTCTGCTGTGGCAACTCTCGTAATATAGAAACTCGTTCATGTCTTTGGGCTTCCTGTAAATGTCAGTAGTTGTCATTTCTATTAATGATCAATATATCGAGAAATGCAATCTCATACCTACCATAATTCAATTGAAACTTCAGATGGCTATCCAGACTGTTGTCCCATTCATGAAAACTTAAGAGATCTTTCTCCGTATCTTTCCACACTATGAAAATATTGTCATTATCTTTTCCAGACACTGTTGTTTAATGTAAGAACATAAGCATTGCCATACTGGAACAGACTGAAGGTCTATCAAGCCTGGTATCTTGTCGCCAACAGTACCTGGCAAGATCCCTGAACAGTAAAACAGATTTTATGCTGCTTATCCTAGAAGTAGCCGTTGAACCCGTGTAAACGGGCTAGTTTTGGAATGGGGGGGGTTCCGAGCCCCCCCCCCCCGAGGTCGCCACCACCCCCCCTCTAGTCGCTGCTGGTAACCCCCCCCCACAGCACTGTCTGTTATTGAACTTACATTGCACCACGCAGACGCAGCAGGCACATCAGCAAAGCTGCCATCGGGACGGGCTTCCTTCTCTGCCTGTCCCACCCTCGTGTGACGTAACGCGGCGAGGGCGGTACACAGGCAGAGAAGGAAGCCCGTCCCGACGGCAGTTTTGCTGGTGTGCCTGCTGCGTCTGCGTGGTGCGATGTAAGTTCAATAAGAAAGACAGTGCTCGGGCCGGGTGGCGGGGCGGCGGTGGCGGCGACTCCAGGTGGGGGGAGCGGTAGCAGTGACCTCGCGGGAGGGGGAGGGCGGAGTGGTTTCGAGTACGTCTGCGGCATGCGCAGTAGAGACTTCCCGCTCTGTCCCGCCCCCTCATCACGTATTGATGCAGGGGCGGGGCAGAGAGGGCAGTCTCTACTGCGCATTTGCGAGTGAGTACGACACTCGCCTTTTATATGTTTGATATGCAGTGGATTTTCCCAAGTCCATCTTATTAATGGTCTTTGCACTTTTCTTTTCGGAAATTATCCAAACCTTTTTTAAACCCTGCAAAGCTAACTGCTCTTAACCACATTCTCTGGAAATGAATTCCAGACTTTACTTATTGAGTGAAGAAACATTTTCTCTTTGTTTTAAATTTACTGCTTATTAGCTTCTTTGTGTGCCCCTATTTTTGCTAAGAGTAAAAAAGCTATTCACATCTACCTGTTGCACTTCAGTATTTTATATACTTCTATCATATCTCGCCTCAGCCATCTCTTCTCCAAGCTAAAGAGCCCTAGCCGCTTTAGCCTTTCCTCATACGGAAGTCATCCGTCCCCTTCTACATATACTTATGTGTAGACAAAAATCTTTTCTCAAACTTTGCCATCTAAAATTAGCAATAGATGGCACAGTGGTGTGCACCCCATAACTGTGCCTCTTATTTGTTGGTAAAATAGCAGTCTTAACAAGGGACATCACGAATGCAACAGGTATTTTCCTCAAGTGTGCACTCTTCAATGTTCCTTGAATAATGTTCAGAGCCTCATCTTGTGGGATATTCGTATATAAGGACTCCACATCCAATGTGACAAGAATGCAATGTTATCAAACTCTTTCATTTAGAAATTAATCACATCGGTGGAGTCCCTCAGATATGAAGGTATCAATGGTACCAGAGATCTTAAAAACTTATCATTCCATTACGTAGCTTCCCACTGTTCTAGAAGCTGTGGGATAGTTGTGTCCATCAACCATCAGGTGGTGATAAAACTGAAAACTAAGCTGAGACATATCTCTTGTCATCCAGTCCAGCTCCTCAGTTTTTTCTATCGCCAGCAGGTGGATGGACACACTTTTCAGTCTGATTCTTAGTGATTGGCTCGTGGTCAAGTTGATCAGCTGGTCCCCAGTTGAGTTTTGTAGATGGCTTGAGGCTGGAGAGTCTATCTGGAGGTCTTCAGATTCCTGTTTTAGGTGTCCCACCCACCCCCAATTTATATCTTCCTTCCCTTCAGCTGGCAGTGGTAAGTCCGACTAAAGTTTGACTCAGATCCGTGTGGAAGGCTGCAAGTTCTACTTTGTGCAGGAGAGGGATTCTGAGTCACCGCTTGGGATTGTGTTGTACTGTGCTTGTGACAGTCGGGGGTGAATGGCAAGTCCCACAGAGGCAGTTAAGCAGTGTTCCCACTGTGGATCTCGCAGGCTTGCGTCAGGGCATTGCAGTGCTTGGAAGCCAGGAATCTTGTGGGATGCAGACAAAATGGTTGGTAGCAGAATATCTTTGGATTTGACACAGCATCCGAATATGCTGGGGACTTTGGGCTCCCTGGCAGGGCCGATGCATAGTTTGATTCAGGACAGCGCAGGGAATGGGTGCCATTTTGTCAGGGGCAACTGACAGTGAAGAACAGTCTGTCTAATCATGCACAAGAGCACAGCTGCCATTTTACAGCCTTAAGGCCCGACAGAGCATTTAACTGCATCGGGAGCTTTTTCTCCAAAATTTATATTGCTCTTATACCAGGCTTATTTGTTGAAGCAGGGACAGTCGGAGTTGCAGCAAGGTGCTTCAGTTTCTCACCTTGCTTGCCACTCTGGCTCCTTAAAGATCTCATTTAGACCTCCAGGAATGGGCAGATGAGACTATCTGTGCTTCTCCCTCCTTATCAGATGTGGCCTTGGTCTGTTCAGAGGAGCCAACATTGAAGGAGCTCTTAGAGGAGGGAGACCTCCATCCTGAGGGATGATGCAAAAGTACTGAGGTTGTTTCATAAAGAGGAGCTCCGTATTCTCTTATTTCTGAGGCATTTGGCGGCACTTTCCATTGAGCAGCCTTTTGCTTCGGCATCAGGAGTTCCATCTTTGTCAATCATGAGGGGGTTTGAGGTCTTTCTAAGCCCTTCCCGATACATCCAGATATTCAGGACCTGATTGCAGCAGAATAGTTCTTGCTTGAACGATGGCTCCTCTGAACAAAAAGGTCCTGGTTGAATAGAAGTCACAACAGATGTGAGGCTTCACAGTTGAGGGTCACACTGCCTAGAGCAGATTGCTCTGGGTTGCTGGACATCAAAGCATCTTGGTCTACTATTTTCACCTTTAATCCAAGGGAAGATGGTTCAAATATTCTGATAATGCCATAGCGGTAGCTTATGTTGGTTATTAAGAAGGTATAAAGAATCAGTCACTTTCGTGGATTATAAAGCCCTTTATTCTTTTCTCCATATTTTAGTATAGCAAACTTTTTTTTTTTTTTTTAATCTTTGTGGGGGCTGACCACAGTTGAACTGTGGCTGCATAATGCCTTTTATATCTCAGACTGAGCTTGGAGTCTCCATCTACTGACTGACAGTCATAACCCATGTATTCTGGACTGGTCTGATTGGACTAGAGGAAAGAAAATTAACAGGTAAGACAGGCAAGTTAGCAGATACGTTTTCGTATTTACTCTTGAGAAGAGAGTAAGGGGTGGAGTTCTTGATGGTTAGTTTTAGGGCCGGTTTGTTCAGTAGCTCACTGACTGTCCGGGAGACATTTGTAAGGTTGCTATTTGATCTTTACACTCCTTTGCCATATTTTACAAGTTAGATGCACTAAGCTAGAGAAAAAACGATTTTTGGAGCTGGGGTTTTGGCAGCAGAAAGGCTGTCTTCTCACCTTAAGTAAGGATTGCGTTTGCTGCATTCCATACATTTTGGACTGGGCTGATTAGGACAAAAAGGAAGGAAATTTTCTTTCTTTGAGTCCAAACAGACCAGTTCAAAGGCTTTGCCCTGTAGCCAAAAAAAGAGATCCTTGCTAGTTGCTCTGATTTTTTACTTTTGTCTAGTGAAGGTTTTAGGGAAGAGCTGGGGACTGATTTCAGTATTTTTTTTTTCCTGAGTAACCATGCCTATAATTCTGGAGCCTTGTGTTCTTTCCTCCCAAAATATTAGTATAGATGACTCTTTGCTTTTTTGTCGGGGTAGTCAACATTTGCTTTGTTACAGAAATATTGTTGAGCTGTGACTGCATGGTGCCTTTTGTAGCACAGAGCTTGCAGCTCCTTAGTCTGTCTTAATCTGTTAGTTATTGGGCATGACCCGTGTGTTCTTGACTGGTCTGATTGGACTCAAGGAAAGAAAATTAACAGGTAAGACTGATTTTTTTTAATTTTTCCTTTGCTCTGAGTAGAGCTTAGGGGAGTTTCTCAGGGTCAGTTTTGGGGTCAGTTCGTTCAGTATCTACATGAGTGATTATTACAGAGGGGTAGAAAAAAAGTTCTAGCTTTTATGCAACAACCCTAAGGGAAGAGACAAAAAAGGACATTATCTAAGAGAGCATGCAGAGCTGTAAAATGCAATGCAAAAAGTGTGAGTGTGGAATGTTGCATTTAGGGCCTAGAAATCCAAAACAATGATGCAGGATGGTGGACAAAGGAACTGAAATGCAACAAGATATCTTAAGGTAAAAGTGTCTTGATTTTTAAAAAAATGTTTTTCACCTTTCATAGCCATAGTTTATTAATTTGGATTACAGTAATACTATAGACAAAATACAGAAAAGCAGTATTCAGTGTAAAACACAGGAAAAATACTGAATCAAAATTACCATAAAATACATTAAAATATAAAAGAATGTCAAAGCTAAATATAATTAAAAGGTAGCAAAACACAGCAGGGTGGTAGCTTCAAGCAGTGAGAGGCATAACCAGCAGAAAAACTTTTATGGTCTTGTACAGTGCATTGTTGAGGCTGCATCTAGAATACCCTGGAGGTGTATCTCAAAAAGGATAGGAATAAAGTTACAGGCTGTCCAAAAGGGTGCAAACAAAACAATGTGGGTTTGTATCAAGTCCAGAGGTGAGACTTGTAGATCTTAATATGTATTCATGTCCTAGAGGAGAAGAGAGTCAGGATGACAGACATTTACATACATAAAAGGTGTTAGGTTTGCTTCCTGAGCGTCCTTCCTCCCCCCCTCCACCTCCCCTTGGAAAGGAAGTTTGAGAACTTGGGGATTACAGTATGAAGGTTCAAGGGGGAGGGGAGCAGACTCTGGAAGAAGGTAAGAAAAGATGTTTCAGAAAGTGATGGCTCTCCCAGATTCCCTCACAGAAGATGTGGTAGAGACCAGAAACCGTGGAATTCAAAATAATGTGGGATTGTATGGTGGCAAGTGCATGGAAAGAAAGCACTAGGGTATAAGTTGCATTGAGCAGTGCTTAACCATCTGAACATTAAAATAGTGCCAAGGGTAACCTGCACTGAGCACTTTTACTTTCTATAATAGGTTAGTGGAGGCACATGGAGGAAGTGGGTCTGGGTGCTGGGTTCCAGGTTTCATGTGGTATTTGGTATTTTTTAAATTTGTATTGCTATTTGCTTTATGTATTGTGATCTGCTTTGTACACCCTGGTGGATGAAAAGGCAGAGTACAAATCTTTAATCTACCCAAATTGTCCAGATCGCTACTGGACAGACTAGATAAGCCATTTGGTTTTTATCTGCTCTTATTTACTGTCACTGTATAATATTTATGGAAAATTACATGTACAGTTTATGAGTCTAGTTAGGCCACTGAGTATTGAGGCTGGAGAGTTGTACTAAGTTTGGCTTGGCGATGCAGCAACATTTTTATTCACTGCCACATGGAAGACAATAAGCCGAGTTTATGGGCCTAGCTTTGCTTGTGAGGCTTAGAATAGGATACTGGAGAGGTAGCATTCAGGGCCGCAGGGGGGCAGGAGGAGAAATCTCACTGCTTAATAACTCCAGCTAGTTGGAAATAGGCTGCCTGCATATCAAGTCTTGGGGAGGAGGGGGACAGGAGAGGGGGCTTTGCTACTGCTGTGACTGGACTAAGGTAAGTTAATTTTAATATTTAGTTGTGAATTATGATTCATTGAATGTCAATTGGTGAAGAATCCAGTAATAACTACAAAATATATGGTGATTTTTCAAAAAATTAAAATTAAAAACACGAGGAAAAGACCTCAAGACACCCAAACGCTTACTACAACTTCGGCATCTTATGCTGGGGCTATGTCGTTCATCATAGGTCTGAAAAACCTTGTGATATTGAACTCTTTATTTCTACTTAAATTCTTTTAGAAATTTTTTATTTCTACCCTTTATTATATCAGCTTATTTTCAAACTTTTTTAATTAAAATATTCTAATTCTGTTTTGACCACGGCACCATTGCCCAATGGAAGCCAATTCAGATTAAACTTGAAGTCAAAGAAGGAGGAAACTGCTGGTGTAAAAATACTTTTCTTTTAAACACTAGAGGTCAATGTTGTATATATTTCCATACTGTGTAATCACTGTTATTTTGTTTAGAAATTTTAGCAAATAATGAGTAACAAGGATTTGATTTCCCTTCTCTAATCTCTCCGCTTATCTCGCAGTTCAAAACAAAGGAACTGATGTTGAAATGCAGTTTTCAGAATGACTTTGAGGGGCCGGTGCAAATAAAGCTTATGTCTTTGAGACTGTTTAGCCTGCTTGGAAAATTATATGCTGTGCACAAAGGTTCTACTGCCCATGTTGAATCAGTCTGGAAAGACATAAATATGTACATGCTTGTGGATACTTTACTTTGAATGCTAAAAACACAGCTTAAAGCTCTTCAGCTAGGGAAAGAGACAGCTGAGGCATGATGTGAGGACTGCAAAATCCTGAGTAGAGTGGACCAGGTAAATGAAAATCAATTGTTTACTCTTTCAAAAAAATACAAAGATTAGAGCAGTGGTTTTGAACACAGTCCTCGGGGACCACCTGACTAGTTGAATTTTCAGGATATCCACTATGAATATGCATGAGAGAAATTTGCATACTCCTTTCTGAGCACACTGCCAGAACCCTCATCCACACTCTTATCACCTGTCGCTTAGACTATTGCAACTTGCTTCTCACAGGTCTCCCACTTAGCCATCTCTCTCCTCTTCAATCTGTTCAAAATTCTGCTTCACGACTAATATTCCGCCAATGTCGTTATGCTCATATTATCCCTCACCTCAAGTCACTTCACTGGCTTCCTATCCGTTTCCGCATAAAGTCAAACTCCTCTTATTGACCTATAAGTGCATTCACTCTGCAGCTCCTCAGTACCTCTCCACTCTCATCTCTCCCTACATTCCTCCCCGGGAACTCCGTTCACTGGGTAAATCTCTCTTATCTGCACCCTTCTCCTCCACTGCTAACTCCAGACTCCGTTCCTTTTATCTTGCTGCACCATATGCCTGGAATAGACTTCCTGAGCCGGTATGTCAAGCTCCATCTCTGTCCGTCTTCAAATCTAAGCTAAAAGCCCACCTTTTTGATGCTGCTTTTAACTCCTAACCCTTATTCACTTGTTCAGAACCCTTATTTTATCATCCTCACTTTAATATTCCCTTTTCTCTTTTGTCCTAATTAGATTGTAAGCTCTGTCTAGCAGGGACTGTCTCTTCATGTTCAAGTGTACAGCGCTGCGTACTTCTAGTAGCGCTTTAGAAATAAGTAGTAGTAATAGTAAGGCAGTGCATGCAATTCCATATCATCATGCTGATCAATCCATAGACTGGTGGGTTGTGTCCATCTACCAGCAGGTGGAGATAGAGAGCAATTCTTTTGCTTCCCTAAATGTGGTCATGTGCTGCCGGAAACTCCTCAGTATGTTCTCTATCTCAGCAGGTGGTGGTCACACACAGCAGCAGCTCTGGCTAGGTCTCCAAGCCTAATTTTTAGGTTTTGTTGAGTACCTGGGGTTGAGGGCTCTTCTTGAGCAAGTGCAAACCTGGTGGTGCCAGGTCCCTCCTTTTCTCCCCCCTCCCGCTGGCTCCGTTTAAAAAAAAATAAAAAAATTTGGACGTCCTTTAAGGGCGTTTATTTCAACGTTTATTTCAGCGTTTATTGCAGCTGCTCACTGGGACACCAGTTCGTTACAGCTCGGAGCGAGAAGCAGGTAATTTTACCTTTTTATAGCGGGCAGGGGGTTCCCCGTTCGGTCTCCACGTGGCCTATGGTACGAAGATTTACTCCCCGGTCCGCGTGTGTGCGTCTAGCGAGGATGCGGGGGTTTCAAAGCCTGAATCGTCTTTGTTGAGCATCAGTTTGGAGTCCGGTCAGTATCCCGGTTCTTTCTCCAGTGCGGCGGTTTTTCCCGCCATAAGTGCCCATCCCCCGCTGCTTGCCCACTCCATGTTGGCCGGCCACTCTGCTCGGATGGCTTCTTCTTGGGCCGCCCTCGAGCTGGGAGACGTTAATACTATGGTCGCCCTTGATTCAGGCGACGGTAAGAAAGCGGCCAAAGTTAAGCGCCGTTCTTCCCGCGCGGCTCCTTCTCGGAGTTTCGCGCCGGACGCCATTTTGGATGCGCAACACGTTTCTCCCCCGCTCTTGCGAGCGCTGGTTGAGGGTGCGTCTAGGGCCGTGGCCCAAGCTGCAGAAGTGCACAGTTCGGGGGGATTCTCCCCTGAGTTAATTTTGCTGCTGCATCAGGCTTTTCTTATGCAAAACGCTGCCCCTGCCCCCCTGTCTGATAAAGGGGTTGAGGCCTCCGGAAGCAAACGCCCTCGGGTGGATTTCCAGGCTCTAGAGGACTCTGTCTCCTCTAATGTAGATGAGGGCAGCGTATCTGAGTTCTCCCAACAGTCCTTTGGGGATTCCTTGGAGGAGACGGATTCCCGCTCGGATGGAGCGGATGACCCCTCTGCAGCGCGGATCTTTCGCTCAGAGGATTTGCCCAACCTGTTAGTGCAGGCCATGAGCATATTGAAGATTTCCTCTGTTGGCTCTGCCATTATGATATGCCATTGCTACTGATAGCCCAGCTCTAAAATTTGTGATCCACTGAGTGAAAAGGTACCAAAAATGGGGTTACAAAAAACCAGGGGCATAGCCAGACCTCGCCGGGAGGGGGGCTAGAGCCCGAGGTGGGGGGGGGCACTGTTTAGCTGCCTCCCCATTCACCCACCCGCCGCCACTGCCGCCGCCACTTTGGACCCCCCTGCTTATTAACAGCATGCCATTCAAGACTTGAACCCCCCCTCCCGCCACCAACTCTCCCCCGCCATTGCCGTCCGCCCCGCCGCTGCATCAGATACCTTTTTTGCAGCCGAAGAGAGTCTTGTTCAGCGCCCGAGTAGCGCCTTCATTCAACGAAGTTCCTGCGATCAGCTGTTTTGACGCCTTACGTCCTGCATGGGGCTACATGCACGGTGTAGATGTGAGCTTTTGGAGTTCATCCCGGTACTGGCGTTGAAGCCAGTACGGGTCCTGTCAGACAATGCCACGGCTGTGGCCTATGTCAATCGCCAGGGAGGTACCAAGAGCGCCCCTCTAGCCAAGGAGGCCATGAATCTATGCCAGTGGGTGGAAGCGAACCTGGAACAGCTGTCGGCGGCCCACATTGGCGGAGTCATGAATGTCAAGGCGGACTTTCTCAGTCGCCATACCTTGGATCCCGGAGAGTGGCAGTTATCGGCTCAGGCGTTCTTGGACATCACGAAGCGCTAGGGCCAGCCGAGCCTAGATCTGATGGCATCATCGGCCAATTGCCAAGTGCCGCGCTTTTTCAGCAGAGGACGGGACCCTCGATCTCTGGGAGTAGATGCTCTCCTCCAACAGTGGCCGACACAGGAGCTTCTCTATATGTTCCCGCCCTGGCCCATGTTGGGCAAGGTGGTAGACCGGGTGGCAAAGCATCCCGGCCGGGTAATCCTGGTGGGTCCGGACTGGCCCAGATGTCCCTGGTATGCGGACTTGATCAGGCTCTCAGTGGACGGCCCTCTGCGGCTGCCAGCGGAGCAGGGCCTGTTGCATCAGGGTCCCGTGGTGATGGAGGATCCCTCCCCCTTTGGTCTTACGGCCTGGCTATTGAGCGGCAGCGTCTGAGGAAGAAGGGCTTCTCAGACAAGGTCATCGCCACTATGCTGAGAGCGAGGAAGTGCTCTACTTCTACTGCTTACGCCAGGGTTTGGCGTACCTTTGCATCGTGGTGTGAGGCAGGCTCACTTTCTCCCTTCACTGCTCCAATTTCTTCAGTGTTGGCGTTCCTGCAAGAAGGTCTGGAGAAAGGCCTGTCGCTCAGTTCCCTTAAAGTCCAGGTAGCGGCTCTGGCTTGCTCCAGGGGCCGCCTGAAGGGTGCTTCCCTGGCTTCGCAGCCAGATGTGGTGCGCTTTCTTAAGGGAGTTAATCACCTGCGCCCTCCTCTGCACTCAGTGGTACCTGCGTGGAATCTCAATCTGGTGCTAAGAGCCTTGCAGAAGCCGCCTTTTGAACCCTTGTCGAGGGCATCTCTGAAAGACCTGACGTTGAAAGCAGTCTTTTTGGTGGTTATCACTTCAGCCAGAAGAGTTTCCGAGCTCCAGGCGCTATCATGTCGAGAGCCCTTTCTGCAGTTCACTGAGGCAGGAGTGTCTATTCGCACAGTGCCTTCCTTCCTGCCCAAGATTGTTTCTCGCTTCCATGTGAATCAGCAGCTCTGTCTCCCATCCTTTCGTAGGGAGGCCTACCCAGAGGAGTACTCTGCTCTCAAATATCTAGATGTGAGACGAGTCATCATCAGATACTTGGAAGTGACCATTGATTTCCGGAAGTCGGATCATCTGTTTGTCCTGTTTGCAGGTCCTCGTAAGGGTTTGCAGGCTGCTAAGCCTACAGTGGCAACATGGGTCAAGGAAGCCATTGCAGCGGCTTATGTGGCCGCGGGGAAGGTGCCGCCTATCCGGCTGAAGGCTCACTCCACTAGAGCTCAGGCGGCCTCGATGGCAGAGGCCGGGTCCGTCTCCTTGGAAGAGATTTGCAAGGCGGCAACTTGGGCATCGGCTCATACCTTCTCCAGGCATTATCGCTTGACTGTGGCTGCTCGGGCGGAGGCCCGGTTTGGAGCTTCAGTGTTGCGGTCAGGGATTTCTATGTCCCGCCCTGGGTGAGTACTGCTTTGGTACATCCCACCAGTCTATGGATTGATCAGCATGATGATATGGAAGGTAAAATTATGTATTATACCTGATAATTTTCTTTCCATTAATCATAGCTGATCAATCCATAGTCCCTCCCAGATATCTGTACTGTTTTTATTCTGGTTGCATTTCAGGTTCAAGTTTAGTCTTCAGTTCCTGTTCAGGAGGACTTCGTGTTCAAGTTTTTTCAGTTGGATTCTTCAGGAGTTGAGACGATTTTGTTACAGTGAGCTGCTGCATTCCTCTCCCCTCCGTTTTACGGGGCTGGATTGAGACCTAAATTCTGCCGGCGCTCCCTCCCGCTTCGTGCGGCTGTAGGGCAGCTTTGTATCCCTCCCGCTTCGGCGGTGTTAGGATCAGTCAGCTCCTCCCGCGGTTGCGGTTGCAGGATAAGCCAGATCCCCCCGCATCGGCGGGGTGCTGTCCCTCTCCCGCTCCGCGGGGATGAGCTGGACGGATTCCCCTCCCCCACTTGTGTGGGGATGAGCTGGGTTAATTCCCCTCCCCCGTTTCGGCAGTGGTTTGCTGGGCAGAGTGTCCCTTTGTGGGTGTAATTCTCTAAGTGCTGAGTCCTGCGGATGGCGCTTTGATATCGACATACTGAGGAGTTTCCGGCAGCACATGACCACATATAGGGAGGCAAAAGGATTGCTCTCTATCTCCATCTGCTGGTAGATGGACACAACCCACCAGTCTATGGATTGATCAGCTATGATTAATGGAAAGAAAATTATCAGGTATGATACATAATTTTACCATATATCTCGTACATATTCATTGTGAATATCCGGAAACTCATGAAGTTAAAAGTAGTATATTTCAAACAAATAGGAGAAAATACTTTTACTCAGCATGTAGTTAAACTTTGGTACTGGTTGCCAGAGGATATGGTAAAAATAGCATCACAAAGTTTTTATTTTTTTGGGACAAATTCTGAAGGAAGATATGGGGAAAAGCCACTGCTTACCCCTTGGAGGTAGGTAGATAGGGAGTCAGCTGGCACGGCACTCTCATCCCACAACCTCTACTTCATCGGTCCCAGTTGATGCTTTTGTTAGCAGATCAGAAATTCACAGCTCAGGAAGTGGCCTGCTAGAATTGCCTCATGGAATGGGAGCCCGGATGTTACTCTTAGTCTTGATCTTCAATCTCCAGAGCTCACTGGTCCCAGTGGCCCCTGCATCTATGGCGGAAGATGCTGTGGGTTCAGGGGTGAGAGTAGAGACCAGATGGGAGGGCCTGGTGTTTGGAGACTCGACACAGACAACAGCAGTTGCTGCTAATGAAGCGGCCAGAGATTTGGTGGTAGCCAGAGAGTCTCTTACTGTTCCACAGGTACCTTTGTTGGTTGTGGGAGGAGGAACCAAGTCCCAGTTTCCATAGCTGTTACGCTCCCCGTGGTAGTTACCTTTGATGTAATCTGGGAGGCTGTAGCAGACATGACTAAAGTCGTGGTTTCACAATTGGCTATGGTACAATTATAAACTTGAAAACAACTCAACCAAATTGTAAAAGCTGGCTTCTTAAGTGTTACATTAGAAAATGATAAAAATATGAAAACTGTTCAAACTACGTTAATTAAAGATCTAATATAAGGGAGAAAACAGACTTTTTAAAAAACATGATTAAAGCAGAGAATCTGCTTATTTTGAATTTTCTCTGTTCCAGAATTAACTACTACTACTACTACTACTTAGCATTTCTATAGCGCTACTAGGGTTACGCAGCGCTGTACAAGTTAAAACATGGGGAAGGACAGTCCCTGCTCAAGAGAGCTTACAATCTAAAGGTAACAAACTATGTAGTCAGTGTAGTCAGTGTATCATGAATGGGGAAGGTGGTTAGGCGCCAAAAGCAAGGGAGAAGAGATGGGTTTTGAGTAAGGACTTAAAAATGGGCAGGGAGGGCGCATGGCGTATGGGCTCGGGGAGTCTGTTCCAGGCATAAGGTGATGCGAGGCAGAAGGGACGGAGTCTGGAGTTAGCGGTGGTGGAGAAGGGTACAGATAGGAGTGATTTGTCCTGAGAGCGGAGGTTACGGGTGGGGACATAGGGGGAGAGGAGGGTAGAGAGGTAATGGGGGGCTGCAGATTGAGTGCATTTGAAGGTCATTAGGAGAAGCTTGAACTGAATACGGTAGCGAATTGGGAGCCAGTGAAGCGACTTGAGGAGAGGTGTGATATGAGAGTATCGGTTCACGCGGTAGATAAGACGTGCAGCGGAATTTTGGACAGATTGAAGGGGGGATAGGTGGCTAAGCGGGAGACCAGCAAGGAGAAGGTTGCAATAGTCAAGACGAGAGGTAACGAGTGAGTGGACGAGGGTTCGGGTGGTCTGTTCAGAGAGGAATGGGCGGATTTTGCTAATAATATAGAGGAAGAAGCGACAGGTCTTAGCTGTCTGCTGGATATGGGCAGAGAAGGAGAGGGAGGAGTCGAAAATGACTCCGAGATTGCGGGCTGACGAGACGGGGAGGATGAGGGCGTTGTCAACAGAGACAGAGAGTGGGGGAAGAGGAGAGGAGGGTTTGGGTGGGAAGACAAGGAGCTCAGTCTTTGCCATGTTCAGTTTCAGATGACGGTTGGACATCCAGGCGGCGATATCTGAGAGGCAGGCCGAGACTTTGGCCTGGGTTTCGACTGTGATGTCGGGAGTGGAGAGGTAGAGCTGGGTGTCATCGGCATAGAGATGGTACTGGAAACCATGTGACGAGATCAGTGAGCCCAGGGAAGAGGTGTATATTGAGAAAAGAAGCGGTCCAAGGACAGATCCTTGGGGAACCCCAACAGAGAGCGGGACGGGGGTGGAAGAAGAGCCATTAGAAAATACTCTGAAGGTGCGTTGGGAAAGATACGAGGAGAACCAGGAGAGGACAGGGCCCTGGAATCCAAATGAGGACAGTGTGTCAAGAAGTAAATTATGATTGACGGTGTCGAAGGCGGCAGATAAGTCGAGGAGGATAAGGATGGAGTAGTGACCTTTGGATTTGGCAAGGAACAGGTCATTGCAGACTTTGGAGAGAGCTGTTTCTGTTGAGTGTAGTGGGCGAAAGCCGGATTGAAGCAGATCAAGGATGGCCTGAGAGGAGAGGAAATCAAGGCAGCGGCTGTGGACAGCGCGTTCAAGTAATTTGGAGAGGAAGGGTAGAAGGGAGATGGGGCGGTAATTGGAGGGACAGGTGGGGTCAAGTGATGGTTTTTTAAGAAGTTGAGTGACTACAGCGTGCTTGAAGGTGTCAGGGACAGTAGCAGTGGAGAGAGAGAGGTTGAGGATGTGACAGATTGAGGGGTTAACTGTAGGAGAGATGTTGGTAAACAGATTGGTGGGAATGGGGTCAGAGGAACAGGTGGTGCACTTAGAGGAAGAAAGAAGGCGAGCAGTTTCCTCTTCGGTGATCTCAGGGAAGGAGGAGAAGGAGGACAGGTTAGGTTGGTTGAGGGAGTGGGTTAAGAAGTCACAGGGAGGAGAAGGCTTGGAGGTGAATTCAAGGTTTATCTTCTGCACTTTATCGCGGAAGTAGTCAGCTAATGTTTGAGGAGAGAGTGAGGGGGGGTGGGAGCGGAGGGCACTTTAAGTAGGGAGTTGAGGGTTGCGAAGAGGCGACGAGGGTTGGAGCCAAGAGAATTGGTTAATTGAGAATAATATTCCTGTTTGGCAAGGAATAGGGAGGACTGGAAGGAGGATAGCATGAATTTGTAATGGGTGAATTCTGACAGGGTGCGAGATTTCCTCCAGAGTCGTTCAGCAGATCGGGTGCAGGAGCGAAGGTAATGGATGCATGGGGTTAACCAGGGCTGAGGATTAATGCGCTTAGTGGGGCGAGAGACAGATGGTGCTAGGGTATCCAGAGCAGTGGAGAGAATTTCATTGTAGGTAGAGACAGCCGTGTCGACAGATCAGAAATTCACAGCTCCTCCATGACAAAGATTTTGAAAATATGTAATAGACGTTCTGGAGATCCCAGAGTCTAATTTGCCACCTTGTTAAAATGTACTATCTGTCATGTAAAGAATCTTCAACAGCAAGATAAATCTGTGTAGGTTTTGAATTTTGTGAATCTGACTGACTATTTGGAGACCTCTGGGTCTGAAACTATATTGACCTCCACAATAATGGTCAACTTAGCTTTCTCCGAGGACAAGCAGGCTGCTTGTTCTCACACTTGGGGTCGATGTCCACGGTGGCCCCAGGAGCGGCAATTTTTCAAAGCAAAAATCAACAAAGTTTTGCCAGAGCCTTCTGGTGTGTGGGGCTCGCGCATGCGTGGCCGTCTTCCCACCTGTCGCGTGAGTGCTCCCGTTTTTAGTTCTCTTTTTTCCATGGTAGAGCGCGACTGCGTTAGTGGTCTCTCTCTTCAGCCCTTGGAACGAGCCTTCGCCGGTTTTCAAAGTTTTATTTTGTTTTCTGGTTAAGTTTCCGTTCACCTCACGCGTACGCGTTTTCTCCTTTTTGTGTGCTTCCTTGAGCCACAATCGCAGATTTTGATTTCGCCGCCGCTATTTTTCCGTCCATGGCATCGAGGATTCCCAGCGGCTTCAAGAAGTGTACTCGGTGCAGCCGATCGATCTCGGGTACCGATACCCACGCATGGTGTCTTCAGTGCCTTGGGCCCGACCATCGCCCAGACGCATGTAAGTTGTGTCTTAGCCTGAAAAAGCGGACACAAGTGTCGAGAAAAGCTCTTCGAGGCAGACTTTTCAGAGCTTCGACCAGTTCCTTGGCGTCGACATTAGTACCGAGCTCGGTGGCGTCGATATTGGCACCAGGGATGGCATCGACTTCAGGAGTGCAGGTAATGGCTGTCCGGAGACCACCACACGCTGGGAGCGGTGAGGCGTCAAGTGGGCCTCCACTTGTCTCGAAGCCTCCTGCTGAACAGGCCCCACGGGACCGACCAAATTCGGACCTGACCCCGAGGAGGTGTGTGGATTCCACGTCCTCTTTTTTGGTACCGAGGAGTCTGCATGACGTGCATCGAACGAAGGCGAAGAAGCATCGTCATCGGTCTCCTTTCAAGCACGGTACCAAGAGCTCCGGGGCGTCGAAGGATTCGGCACCCATGAAGCACCGACGCCGGGAGGAACGCTCACCCTCCATTCAAGAGGTGTCGTGTTCGGGCAGCCCGGTACCGCCTCCTCGACCTCCACAGATTCTGACGCAGATTCCTGTACCGACCCCACAGCCTTGCTCGACGGCGACTCTAGACGAGTGCATCCGAGCCCTTCTTCCAGGTCTTCTGGAGGGGTTGCTGCGTCAGTCTGCTCCGGTGCTGGGGGTGCTTGCGCCCTCAATATCATCGGTGGAAGCAGTAGCTGGCTCCATACCTGTGGTGAGGTCCCAGACGCCGGTGCCGCCTGCGGCATCGGCGTTGGCTGCCACCTAGGTCGATTCCCCGTCGACATCGATGGAGGGAGCTTCATCGCCGCTGGCACGGGAGTCAACCTTTCACCTTCGAGGACAATGGTTTCTCGACATCGAGATGGGCCCGGTTTAGGACTGCAGTTAAGGAACTCCTGTCCGACACCGATGAGGATGCCTCGTGGGATGAAGGGGAGGATCCCAGGTATTTTTCTTCTGAGGAGTCTTGTGGTCTTCCTTCTGATCCTACTCCTTCACCAGAAAGAAAGCTTTCTCCCCTGAAGTCTTTCTTCCTTTCTTTCTCTTCATTTGTCCGGGAAATGGCTGTGGCCATTCCCTTCCCAGTGGTGTCTGGAGATGAGCCCAGGACTGAGATGCTCGAGGTCCTGGACTATCCTTAGCCACCTAAGGAGTCATCCACACTTATGTGGAACTGGATGAAACCATTAAGTAATCCCACCATTCTCAAGAAAGCTGAGTCCCAATATCGGATTCATGGAGAACCTGAGTTGATGAAGTTGCAGTTACCTCACGACTCTATGGTTGTGGATTCCGCTCTCAAGAGAGCCAGGAGTTCTAGAGACTTTGCCTCGGCGCCCCCGGGAAGAGAATCTAGAACCCTGGACTTTTGGGAGGAAGGCGAATCAGGCCTCTATACTCACAGCCAAAATTCAATCCTACCAGTTCTACACGAGCATTCACTTGAGGAACACGGTGAAGCAACTGGCGGACTTGGTTGATAAGCTCCCTCCGGAGCAGGCCAAGCCTTTTCAGGAGGTGGTCAGGCAACAGAAGGCGTGTCATAAATTTCTGTCCAGGGGTGCTTACGATACTTTTGATTTTGCATCCAGAATCGCTGCCCAAGATATAGTGATGCGCAGACTCTCATGGCTGCGTGCCTCTGACCTGGACAGTCGAGTCCAGCAGCGGATTGCAGATGTCCTTTGCTGGGGGGATAACATTTTTGGTGAGAAGGTCGAGCGTGGTTGATCAGATCACACAGCGGGAAACCGCTATGGACAATCTGTCGTGTTCTCGAGGACCTTGGCATTCTGTCAGGCTTCTTCCCCGGGAACCCTGGGTACGTGAGTCCTTGGACCACGGCCGAGGAGCGGCAGTGGCAGGCAAGATCACCTTCGGAGCAGAGAAAAGACAAGGCTGGACTGGAACCCCGGACTGGAGTCCTGCACTGGAACACTCGGGACTGGAACGCACCGGACCGGAACACACTGGAGTAGGCTTCACCTACGCTTAGCTGCCTTTCCCCGAGGGTTGAGCCCTCAGGTTCGAGCAGCCGGTAGGGCTTACAGGAAAACCAGAACTGGAACCAGCAACAGGAACAACCGGAGTCGGGATCCAGCGGTGCTCCCAGGTACCTAGGCTAAAGCAAGGCAGACAGGCAGGGAAGAAGACACAGGAGCTACATACGAGCTAAGCTCAAGGGAATGGGAATGACAGCTACGCTTGCCAGAGGAAGGGTTAGACTGGAGCTACAGTAGCTAACAGATAGAAAGGAGAGAAATGGCTGCAGCATCAGCTGCTAACCAACCTCAGACGGGGAGCAGAGCCACTGCACAGAGATAACAGGCTAAAAGCCCACAGAGAATAATAGACACAGAAAGGCTAAAAGCCTACAGGTCAGAGAGATACACCCAGAAAGGCTAGAAGCCCACAGAAAGGCTGGAAACCCCCAGGCCGCAGTAATACACCCAGAAGGCCTGGAAGCCCACAGATAAAGGGATATACACAGATAGACTGGAGGCCCACAGAGCAATGGGCACAGAAGGGCTGGAAGCCCACAGAACAATAATACCCTGAGCCAGAAGGCAAGGCCCACAGATGATAGTAACTCGCAAAGCAGAAGGGCTGGAAGCCCACAAGAAAAGACAAGGAAAGCTAACTGTGCAAACAGCACACTAACCTCGGGACCTAAGGCACTGCGGAGGCATTGGCAATGCAAAGGCAAAGGCTGCAGTCTCTAAGTGCTGCTTAAAGTCCTTCAACACCAAAGGCACAGCTGCAGCAATCTGTAAGCAACTACGGAGGCTGTTCAGGCACAAACCACAGAGCAGGCAGAAAGCACAGTGAAACACAGAGAGGCTTCCCACACCCAGGTGTAGTGTAGTGAAGCAATTAGAGTCATGCTGGAAGCAGCCAGCACAGAGAGAGAGAGAGCTAACCCAGGCAACACCCACAGGTGCAGTATAGTGAGGCAATTAGTGTCATGCTGCTGGATGCAGCCAGCACAGAGAGCCAGGGCTAGCTCAGAAAGGACAGACAGAAGAAACAGGAGCCAGCTAGGAAGCTGACCCCCAGGAATAAGGTAAGTCTGAGGGTGGTCATGGCCACAGACGTGACACAATCTCTCCCGCTGGGCGCCTTCTTCTACCTCATCTAGCAGACGATTTTTCTGGGGAAAGAAGAATGCTCCCTACACCTATAACAAGCGTAGGTACAATCCTCCTTCTCGACAGCCTTCTCAGGCTCATCCCCAGCGCGCTTGTTCTCGTCAAGAGCGTGCGCCAAGGCAGGCCCCTGTGGCTCCCCAGCAAAAGCAAGGGACGGGCTTTTGACTGGCTCCAGCTGAGCATAGCCGCTGTTCAAATGTCCATGCCGGACGACTTACTGGTCGGAGGGAGGTTAACATTTTTTCACCAAAGGTGGCCTCTCATAACCTCCGATCGGTGGGTTCGTCAAATAGTCCGGTTAGGATACTCCCTCAATTTGGGGGGGGGTCACGTGATGCCTGCTACCTAGAAGGCAGCGGGAAAGAGAGGCTCCGCACTCAACCTGCCAATTCTGCTTTTATTACCAGTTTACGAGGCTGGGGAACGCGGGGGATTCACTGCCTGGGAAGTGGGTTCCGCCTGGAAATCGACAAAGGGAGTTCCCTCCAAGGTATGCCCTCACGAGCCCCGAAAAAAACCTTCAAATCCCCCAAGGAGCAGTCTGAACAAAATGGCGGGGACGCAACCTACACAGACCGCCCTAGCAGCCCCGACTACAGAATGGGCGCAGGAGATCTCGCGGTCTGGTCTGTCTCAGCAGCCTTAGAAGACAAGCTAAATAAACTACAGTCGGCTGTAGATGAAATTAATGAAAAATTCGACTCGCATTCAGCCTGCCTTGCAGAAGTGGAACAGCGGATCTCAGCTAGAGAGGAGGAGGCACTATGCGCTGCCGTGCAGATAGCCACGCTTCAAAAGGAAATCGAGGAAATGCGGGAGCGGGTCAAGGAACAGGAGAATCACTCCCGCAGAAACAACCTAAGTGTGATAGGCTTGCCTGAAACAGTTTCGGACAAGAGCTTGTATGAGTTTTCGTTAAGTGACTCCCGGAACAACTGGGTCTAGAAGAACAGGGAGGCCTCTTCTGCTGCGACAGAGCGCATCGCATTGGAACACGAGGTGAAGCTAATAACAGGCCCTGGACGGCGATTGCTAATTTCATGAACTGGCAGGCGAAAGAACGGATCTTAAAAGCCGCGAGGGCAAAAGAGGCGTTAGTATATGAGGGAAATCGGCGGCTGCTGTTTAATGACTATTCAATGCGAGTGGCCCTCGTGAGAAAGGCAATGGCGCCTACATGCTCTGCCCTCTACAAAAAGGGGGTGAGATTTGCCCTGCTATATCCAGCCAAGTTGAGGATCTGGGTTGATGGGAAGGCAATCCTCATTAATGTTGCAGCAGCGAAAGCTTTTTTGGAGAACTATAATAAGGATACTCCCTCAATTTGATACCCAGGCCTCCAAATTGCTGACCCGGAGCTCAGTCTTTCAGCTACCAGCACAGGCAGGTACTTGCAGAGGAACTCTCCGACCTTCTCAAGGCCAATGCGGTCGAGCCCGTTCCACCAGGACAAGAAGGGCTGGGATTCTATTCCAGGTACTTCGTTAGGTAAAAGAAAACAGGGGGGATGAGTCCCTTCCTAGACCTAAGGGCCCTGAACAAATTCCTAGTGCGAGAAAAGTTCAGGATTTATTTATTTATTACATTTGTATCCCGCACTTTCCCACTAAAAGCAGGCTCAATGCAGCGTACATAGTAATAGGTAACACAGAATTTTGTTATGTAAAGTAGGAAATTAAGTATAACATAGTAATGATGGGTAGTAATAGGATGGATGGGTAGGTAGAGATAGGTGATAGAGAGGAAGGTAAGGTGGGAGATAAGAGTCTGGGTCAATGTAGTTTTCTCTTCGGTATATGTAAGTTAGATGGGTTCATAAGATTAATCTGGGTCCTTTGGGTAGGCTTGCTTGAATAAATGGGTTTTTAGTGCTTTCCTGAATGGTAGGTGGTCATGGATTGCTTGGATAGGTCTAGGGAGAGCATTCCAGAGTTGGCTGCCCAGGAAGGAGAAATTGGATCCATAATACGTTTTGTACTTGAGACCTTTACAGTTTGGGTAGTGCAGGTTGAGGTACTTTTGCGAGGATACAGACATGTTTCTTGCTGGGAGGTCGATCAGATTTATCATATAGTCCGGAGATTCTCCGTGTATTATCTTGTGGATTAAAGTCTGGGCTTTGAAGTTGATACGTTCTTTGATTGGGAGCCAGTGTAGTCTTGCACGGAGAGGAGTTGCACTCTCAAAACGTGATTTGCCAAAGATGAGTCTCGCTGCCGTATTCTGGGCAGTCTGAAGTTTTTTCAGGATGTGGGCTTTGCAGCCTAAGAAAATACTTTTGCAGTAATCAGCATGGGTAAGTACCATGGATTGCACTAAATTCTGGAATGTTTTCTGAGGTAGATATGGTTTTACGCGTTTCAATATCCACATCATTGTGAACATTTTCTTTGTGGTGGATGTGGCGTGATTTTCGAGGGAGAGAGGTGGCTGTCTAGTGTCACTCCAAGGATTTTCAGGTTTTCAGAAATGGGGATTGTAGTGCCGGAGGTGGTGAGATTAGATGGGGGGGATTGTGGAGTGCTGTGATGAAAGGATTAGGCATTGTGTTTTTTCTTTGTTCAGTTTCATCCTAAAGGTGTTGGCCCAGGAGGTTAAGATGTTCATGCCCATGGATATTCTATCAGAGATTTCTGTTAGGTTTGATTTAAAGGGAATGAATATAGTAACGTCATCAGCATAAATGAAAGGGTTTAGACCATGTCTGAATAGGGCTTTGGCTAGTGGGATCATCATTAGATTGAAGAGTATCGGTGATAAAGGGGATCCCTGAGGTACTCCGCAGATTGGTGACCAGAGGGGTGAGATATCAGTGGGTGATTTAATTTGATAGGATCTTGAGGTGATGAATCCTTTTATCCAGTTGTTAATGTTACCGCCAATTCCAAGTTTGTCCAGTAGTTTGGCTAGTATGTTGTGATCTACCATGTCAAATGCACTGGGTAAGTCTAATTGTAGAAGGAGGATGTTGTTTCCAAATGCAATTTCTTGTTTGAATTTGGATATTAGGGTGAGTAGGACAGTTTCTGTGCTGTGGGCTGGACAGAAGCCCGATTGTGACTCATGTAGAATGGAGAATTTTTGTATGTAGTCATTGATTTGAGAAGTCACCCTGTTTTCCATCAATTTAATTAGTAGAGGAATGGAGGCAATGGGGTGGTAGTTGGTGACATCGTTCGCTGGTTTCTTAGGATTTTTCGGTATTGGTGTAAGCAGTATCTTGCCATGTTAAGTGGGGAATGAACCTTGCTGTAGCAGAAGGTTTAGATGGGACGTAAGATCTACGATAAAGCGTTCTGGGGCATCTTTCATTAAGTAGTTGGGGCATGGGTCAAGATGGCAGTGGGATGGTTTCCCTGGGCACCCTTCTTCCCATGATTCAGGAAAACAATTGGCTATGCTCTCTGGACTTGATGCTTATACACACATCCCGATACTTCTAGCTCACAGGAAGTATCTTTGATTCCATCTGGGAGCGCAGCACTTCCAGTATTGTGTGCGGCCCTTTGGTCTGGCGTCTGCGCCCAGGGTCTTCACAAAATGCCTGGCAGTAGTTGCAGCGTCGCTATGCAGACTGGGAGTACATGTGGTCCCTTATCTCAACGATTGGCTGGTGAAGAACACCTCAGAGGCAGGGGCTCTACAGTCCATGCAGATGACTATTCAACTGCTGGAGCTACTCGGGTTTGTTATAAATTACCCCAAGTCCCATCTTTTCCCTGTTCAGCAACTGGAATTTATAGGAGCTCTGCTGGACTCAAAGATGGCTCGCGCCTATCTTCCCGAGGCGAGAGCAGACCATCTTCTGTCTCTAGTTTCCGTGGCCAGAGCATCTCAGCAGATCACAGCTCGGCAGATGTTGAGACTTCTAGGCCATATGACCTCCACAGTTCATGTGACTCCCATGGCATGTCTTCACATGAGATCGGCTCTATGGACCCTAGCTTCCCAGTGGTATCAAGCTGCAGGGGATCTAGAGAATGCAATCCAGCTGTCCACCGATTTTCACAATTCCCTTCAGTGGTGGACAATTCGACCCAATTTGGTCTTCAGGCGTCCCTTTCAAATTCCTCAGCCACAAAAAGTGCTGACAACGGATGCATCCCCCCTGGGGTGGGGAGCTCATGTCGATGGGCTTCACATTCAGGGAGTTTGGTCCCTCCAGGAAAGAGGTCTTCAGATCAATCTCCTGGAGTTGCGAGCAGTCGGGAACTTTCTAAAGGCTTTCAGAGATCGGTTGTCCAATCAAATCATCCTAATTCAGATAGACAATCAGGTTGCGATGTACTACATCAACAAGCAGGGGGCACCGGATCTCGCACCCTGTATCGGGAAGCCACCCAGATGTGGCTTTGGGCTCACTGTCACGGCATGTTTCTCCAAGCCATGTATGTGGCAGGAGTAAACAACAGTCTGGCCGACAGGTTGAGCAGGATAATGCAACCTCACGAGTGGTCGCTCAACAAGTGCATTGTACGCAAGATCTTCCAAGAGTGGGACACCCCCTCGGTGAATCTTTTTGCCACTCAGCTCAATCACAAGGTCCCTCAGTTCTGTTCCAGACTTCAGGCCCACGACAGACTTAGTGTCCGGATGCCTTCTGTAAGCATATCCTCCCTTACCTCTGGTGGGGAAGACTTTGCTGAAACTCAAGCAAGACCGCGGAACCATGATTCTGATTGCTCCCTTCTGGCCGTGTCAGATTTGGTTCCTTCTTCTGGAGTTATCCTCCAAAGAACCATGGAGATTGGAGTGTTTTCCAACCCTCATTACTCAGAACGAGGGGGCGCTTCTGCATACCAACCTCCAGTCTCTGGCTCTCACGGGCTGGATGTTGAGAGCATAGAATTCGCTTCCTTGGGTCTTTCTGAGGGTGTCTCCCGGGTTTTGCTTGCTTCCAGGAAAGATTCCACGAAGTGGTGTTATTTTTTCAAATGGAGGAAGTTTGCCGTCTGGTATGATATCGAGGCCCTAGATCCTCGCTTATCTCAAGTTTCATCACAACAGAGTATTCCTTTGCATGCACCCTAAGTTCTTGACGAAGGTGGTGTCGGAGTTCCATCTGAATCAGTCAATTGTCTTGCCAACATTTTTTCCCCATCCTCATACCCACCCTGCTGAACGTCAGTTGCACACCTTGGACTGCAAGAGAGCATTGGCCTTTTATGTGGAGCGGACAAGCCCCTTCAGACAGTCTGCCTAAATGTTTGTTTGTTTTGATCCCAACAGAAGGAGAGTCGCAGTTGGGAAATGGACCATTTCCAATTGGCTAGCAGATTGCATTTCCTTCACTTATGCCCAAGCTTGGGCAGACTCTTGAGGGTCATGTCACGGCTCATAGTGTTAGAGCCATGGCAGCGTCGGTGGCTCACTTGAAGTCAGCCACTATAGAAGAGATTTGCAAGGCTGCGACGTGGTCATCAATCCACACATTCACATCTCAGTACTGCCTTCAGCAGGATACCCGATGCGACAGTCGGTTTGGGCAGTCGGTGCTGTAGAATCTGTTCGGGGTTTAGAATCCAACTCCACCCCCCTAGGCCCATTTTTATTCTGTTCTAGGCTGCACTCTCAGATGTTCTGGTTTTTAGGTCAATCCTTGTTATGTCCTCACCGTTGCGAAGCCCAATTGACCTTTCTTTGTTTTGTCCTCACCGTTGCGAAGCCCAATTGACCTTTCTTTGTTTTAAGTGAACCTGGTTGCTAGGGATACCCCAAGTGTGAGAACAAGCAGCCTGCTTGTCCTCGGAGAAAGCGAAGATACATACCTGTAGCAGGTATTCTCCGAGAACAGCAGGTTGATTGTTCTCACAAACCCGCCCACCTCCCCTTTGGAGGAGGAGGACTTGTTGTTTCTTGCTTTTGAATATAACTAAGCGGGAGCACTCACGCGACGGGCAGGAAGATGGGTCTGGCAAAACTTTATTGATTTTTGCTTTGAAAAATTGCCGTTCCTGGGGCCGCCGTGGACGTCGACCCCAAGTGTGAGAACAATCAGCCTGCTGTCCTCGGAGAACACCTACTACAGGTATGTATGTTCGCTTTACCTACCAAATTAGGACTGGTTACTTTTACAATAGAAAAATGTGGATTTTTCCTGATCTCTAGAAAACCACCGAAGAAGAGCATCTTCTACCTCATCAGCTTTTCCTGCCCGTTTTAGTTTCTGTTATGGATTTGTATTGTTTTACCAGTCTTCCAGAAGCTGGCCTTTCTGCTTCAAGACACGTGAAATTTGACTGGGATTGACACCATATTCTTTAGCAATAGATGCTTGACTTAGTTTGTTTTATAATTTTTTAAGAATTTTTATTCATTCAGCCAGTGTTAGTCTTACAGTTCCGCCGCAACGACGACCCCGGTGTATGCCCTAACAACATTCTTTTGCTTATTCTGCTTGTGGCAGTTAGAGGCAGTAAATTTGAAATCTTGTTGGTTCATGCGCCAGTTGGCTTCCATTTTCCATGCGCGTGCTTATGCGGAGTCTTTCCTGCAGAGGAGTGGTCTTGAACCATGCATATAAGTGAATCTTGCCAGTGGTGCACTAAACCGAAGTTAAAAATTGATGATGCCGAAAATGGGACCGAAGTACAGCATGCAGTTAAAGCATGCGCTTATCCGACGTGCACTTAAATGGAGTGCACTGTATTCTTTATCCCTTCTTAATTACTTGCTTTTTTGGCTACCAGAGATTGGGGGGGGGGGGGGGCGGTGTCTGGAAATAGCCCTTAAAATGTTGTTAGAAATTTAATAGGTTGTTTTCTAGGGTGGAAGCTTTTTTAAGTCTTTTTTTTTTTTTTTTTTTCTTTTGTGCTTACATTTCCTCGTTTTTTCCTTTAGTAACCTTGGGAAGCGTCTACTAGTGGACTGAGAGAATTTAGGAATGTATTTTCCTCTGTATATTAATTTCCTTGTTTGTCGACTCCATTTCTATACAAGTGTTCTTTTGCTTAATGTATTATAATTAATTTACATAAAAAAAGGGGGGGGGGGCTACAACCCAATTGCATAAGATGGTGCAGCAGGACTAAAGGAAAGGAAATTAACATGCATGACTAAATTTTACCTTCAGGTTGCCAAAGCTAGGCAGGTCCTGAGAGACATAGCCGGACCTGGGGCAGAACCAGACCACCGCAAGCCCACTCGCATCGCTGCTCCCTCCTGCCCCCTTTCCCTTCTGTCTTTGCCTCCAAAGGAAGCTGCTTCCTTTGTGCCTGCTCCCACGTTCTGGCTTCTCCTGCTTCTTTCCATGCCTGGAGTCAGGACCCGGATTATTGCATTAACGCAATATCTTGCTAATGCAATCATCTGGGTCCTGGGCGTCACGCAGGAGCATGGGAGGACAGACCCAGAAGCAGGCAGGAAGAAGAAACTTGTTGGCTCCGGGCCTGGACTCCCTCTTGGAGGCTGGGGCTGGGGAATCTTGCCCCCTCCCCCCCATTGGGCCTGAAGCTAGGTAGAAATGCCAGTATTTCTTTTATGTCAAACTGGGTCAGACCAAAGGTCCATCAGACCTAGGATCCCATTTGTAACAGTGGCCAATTCAGATCATCAGTGTCTGGTGAGGTCCTACAAAGAAGAATACTTTTTGTTTCACAGCAAGCTCAGTGCCTGTAGCCTAAATAATCCAGAAATGTTTGTTCAGACTCCATGTTTTTTGGTTCATGTAGTGAAAGCTCCATGAAAGATAGCCTAGCTGTATTTCCTGCACATGCTTTCCAAGGAGCTTCCTAATGTAAAGAAGATCATTTAAGTGGACATTTGCAAAGGCATTTTCACACACAAAATTGAATTGGAAATAGCCTTTTGGCAAATTGTCCACCTTGTATGCATGCTCCTACATACATACATACATACATGAATTTATGTGCATTTAGCAGAGGTATTCTTATGGGTAGGATTGGTGCAGAATTGGCACTTATGCACATATATGTAATTTCAAAAGCATGCACATACGTTTACATGGAAAATGTACTCGCACAAATAAGTGAAAAATTTGTGTGCATACCTTACCCACTCAGTTTCAAATGGAATAATGTTCCATTTTGAAAATTAATGTAAAATCTAGGGACAAAAATACCCATAGGCTCCACATTTAAGCACAAAATAAAAGAATTATCCTCTCTAAGGTTAGTAGTAATTTATGTACCATGTCTAGAAGGCAGTTTGATGTTCTTTGATGTTCAGAAGTATAGTGTTCATTCAACCTTCAATCTTTATTTATAGGTTATTTTTGGAAGATACAACTGGCTGTCATTTGAAGAGGCCCATGCTTGTGCAACTGAGTTTGGAAGTGGCCTTGCCACACTGGGGCAGAAACCAAGGTCCAACATTGCTATCTTCTGTGAAACGAGAGCAGAATGGATGATTACTGCTCAGGCCTGTTTCATGTACAACTTTCCACGTACGTACTCTTCTAGTGTTAGAAGGTGGGGTGTGGTGCTTACATTGCTCTAATATTTGAAAGTGGAAGTGACCTTTAAATGCTTAATCCAAAATCTTGGCATCATTCTAAAACTGTACCATTGTGTGTCTATCTTATCCAAGACAAATAAAATGTTGGTGGTTATCTTGTTTTCTGGTAGCAAAATGGTGTTAATAGTAGCATCAGCAGTGGAGGTAGGGGACTGAAAAAAAAATTACCATTTTACTGACCTCTAATTTCAATTGCTGTGAGTGAGGAAAATTTCAGGCACTTGATTTTAAGGCAAGTATTCATTTATTCAAGAAAAATAATTTAAAGAATATAGCCCTATGACCAGACAAATACATTTAATACCAATCCTGGGTGCCATACAAAGTAAAGAGTCACAGAGGAGGAGAACATAGCCTGGTGTGCAGTCACACTTCTCCTTATTCTCTTCCCACTTCCTCCCACTTGTGCTAATCAGCACTGGTGGGAGAGGAGCAAAAGCTACAAGGGAAGGTGTCGTGGGGGTGGGGGTCAGTGCTGCAAGAGGGTAGAGAACTAGAGGTGTGTATGTGCTGGGGAGTGGGAGGAGGGCAAGATTGCTGGGGAGTCATAATGGAGGTAGTGTGTTTCAGAGAGAGCTGTGGGTTTCTGTGTACTGAAGGGGGTGGGGGTGGAGGAAGTTTTTTCAGAAACAGCTGTGGAAGTGTGAGAGGGGGTGGAGAGAGAACAGAAGGGGGGGGGCTCTTGTGGAGAGTCGTGGAGAGAAAGTAAGCTTGGGGGGGGGGGGGGGGGGAGTCTGCCCTGTAGAAGGGAACCAAGAATATTGGGAAGTGAATCTGCTGTGAGCAGGAAGGAGGGAGATAAAGTCCAAGGAATGGGTTTAAACTACATGGAGTGAGAATGCTGGGATGGGGAGGGGATTGAGCTTGAGCAAGGAGAAAGCTGGAATGGTGTCAAACTTTGGTCATAAAGGAGCCAAAACGTTTTATGATGGGGGAATTCTACACTAGTCATTCTCAAACCTGACCTGGGGGTCCACCAGCTAATTGAATTTTCAGTATATCCCTAATGAATATGCATGAGTCAGATTTGCATGCCTGTCACCTCCATTGTATGGAAATCTCTTATATGCATATTCATTAGGGATATCCTGAAAACCCAGCTGGTTGGTGGTCCTCCAGTGTAGGTTTGAGAACCACTGTTCTGCACAAAATTACAAATCAGTAATGCAGAATTTTTCAGAAATTAAAAAAAATTGTCTCTTTTTAAAGACATCTCTATGTTCAGAGAGTCTAGAAATAGACATCTTCAGAGAAAGAGGGGTAGTGGATTTTTTTATTGTTTGGAGGGGGATGTCATCCTTACTCTGCTTTTCTTTCTATAAAAATAACACATAGGAAGGCAGTTGCCGTGTAATCTTTTGTCTGGACTGCATCAGTATGGGTAATTTGGCATTGTTTAAGGTACATCTTGCAGGACAGTGCCTTGAAATGTTTTAAAATCGTTCTACTGTATCTCCATATTGGTAGTAGAACCCAGAAAGGGGCAAGAACACAAAACCTTGTCATATTTAACTGAATTCTTTGCAGACTGACACCTTTTATCAGCCCAGCATAAGAGAGAGTTATCCAAAGATATATTACATGATCCTACAAGAGCTGTTTTCTTCCCATCATAATCTTTGGAGAATTCTTACAGCCCCTAAATCTCCTCTTAAAATGAAACTTGATATCGGAATGCATTGCAAAGTCTTGAAGAAAATTGCTTTGTGTGGGTGTATTGGGTGTTCTACATAATTAACAACGAGATGAAGCATATCTCTGTGAATCACTTTGTGTCCACTGGCCTTAAACTCTGTGTAAACTCAAGAGAACTTGGCTAGCTAGTTTGCCAACAGATGCTCATATTACCATTCAGGATACACGTAGACATTGAAGACCAAGGTTAAATTATTTTTCTTTTGCTAATTAATGCAGCTAAGTCTGCATTAAGTCTGCATTAAGTTCAGCAGGGAAACTATGGCTCTTGTAAATAAGCAATGCCAACATTTAAGTGAACAAAATATTGTATTGGCAAATCAATAAGAAGCATCTAAATAGATAACATTCAAATAATTTAACCAGTTTTTGTAACAAAATTACATGTCTGGTGTAATCATGACCACCTAGCTAGTCAGGTTTTCAGGATTGCCCCAATGAATGTCTCCAATATGTGCACATTTAACAAATGCATAATCATTAGGATAATCCTGAAAACCTGACTGACTAGGCAGGGCTGCCAAGAGGGGGTGGGGGTGGGGGGCACGATGGGCAAATTTCCCCAGGCCCGGCCTCCATGGAGGGCCCAGCGCCAGGGTTTCTCTCTCTCCCTTTCCCGACAGGAGCAGGAGAGAGAACTCTGGCACCTTTTCCCCTTGGGCGCATGCGCGACAAGAGAAAAAAGCAGGGGCAGGGCAGGCATGGAGTGAAGAGCAGCTCCCATCCTATTCAGTATCTGTGATCCAATCTAGTTATGTGGAAACATAGAAAAATGAAGGCAGATAAAGACCATATAACCTATCCAGTCTTCCCATCCATATCATTTACTCTCCCTTTCACTTCCTTAGAGATCCTATTTACTGGTCCTAAGCTTTCTTGAATTCAGATATACACTTTTTGTCTTCACCACCTCCACCATGAGGCTTTTCCACAATTTATCACCCTTTCTGTGAAATATTTACTTAGCTTACTTCTAAGTCTATCCCCTTTCACCTTCATCCTATACCCCCTCATTCCAGAGCTTCCTTATAATTGAGACTTGCCTCTTGTGCATTTATGATACATAGGTATTTAAAAAATCTTTTTGTTATGCTGATTACATTCAGATACTGTACCATCTCTCAACTGACCCATTGAATCTCACAGAATTCAATCACTCACTGCCTTAACAATGTATCCAGCTGGTTAAAAGATCTTCTCTTCCTTAACATTTCTAAATGTGAAGTAATTCACATTCATAAACCATACATTGCTGTCCCACTGCTCCCCCTCAAATTGATGGCCATCTTCTTTCTTTCAGAGACTCAATCAAACTCCAGCCAGACCTCCAATTCAGTTCTTCGCACGTCATTCTTTACCCTTCACTGTATTTGTGCCATCACCTTCACTGTATTCGTGTCATCACATCCATTCTCCTTATATCTGCAATCCATTCTCATTTTCAGCCTTGTTCCTCATCTTGATTATTTATTTTATTTATTTATTGCATTTGTATCCCACATTATCCCACCTCTTTGCAGGCTCAATGTGGCTTACAATTCATCATGGATACTGGAAATAGAAGTAAATATACAATTAATTTACAGAGGGTTTTGTGTTACATGGTGGCGAAATACATGATAGTGTTAAAGCAAAAAAAAAAAAAAACATAAGACAGTTCTAGAAGTTTTAAAGATTATACAGTTACTGCAACTCTCTATGCCGGTCTCCCTTTTTAATATGTGAAACATCTTCAACTCATTCAGTCTACAGCTGTGTGCCTCTTAAAACTCAGAACCATTCAACCATGTCACCCCTCTCCTCCAACTTGAACATTGGCTACCCATCTCAACTCTGTATCAAATTTAAGATTTTAATTCTGCTTTTTAAGAGCTGCCTTCCTTCTGCCACTGATTAAATTAAGACTACTCATTCCCAATATCTTTCCCAGAACTCTTTGCTCCACCAATACTAGTCTACTTACATTCCCTCCCACTTCTCTGTCCTCAGCTATGCTGGTCTAAAACCCTGAAACTCCCTTTCCCTTCAGCTGCACATGGAAGCCTCTTATTCCAAATTCAAAACCGCTCTGAAGACCTATCTTTTCTCAAACATTTTTAAAGGTATCCTAGACTACAACTTGCCTTCTCTCCTATGCCTTCCTTACCATCAGTCCCCCCCCCCCCCCCCCCCCCCCCACTATTCTCCCTCCTTCTAGTTTTCTTCTTGGCTATTGTTGTAAATCACATCAAAACCAGTAATGGCCCTTGCAGTATATCAAGAGCCTGTAAATAAATAAAAATAAATACATAATTGTCATTCAGAAAAGCCTTGACAACCTGGCTCTTTGAATTGAGTTATGGTTGGAATTCAAGATAGGATTTTCTATATCAGGGTTTTAGTATTTTATTTATTTATTTTTAATCATTTATTTATAATTTTTCATTTTGCAAGGGTCACTTGCAAACAGTAATACAGAGATGACTGTACATTAATACAATATTAGCGGAAAACAATCTCAACTAGTTAAATGGATTATATACAATCTTTCTCTTTCTTAGACCACAAAATAAATAGGGAGAGTGAAACAAGACAAGGAGATCAATTAAACAACAGTAAACAAAGAAAATGTGGTATTAACCTGATTATCCCCAGTTATTATTTATCTGAATCATTATTCCACACTGATCGTCTGTTTGGCTTCTACAAACCCAAGACGGTGTATAGTCAATTACTTTCGTTGGAAACATACTTATTGTCCAATATTAGTGGAAATAATACACCTGATTTCATTTTTTTCTCTTTTAAAACCAGAAATAATTTAACAATACAAACACTTGAATCTCTAATCCAATTCCCACTGAATAAGGTAATCCCAGTTTCACAGGTTTCACTTCTTTTGAATTAATATACTAAGAGGAATCATTTCAGAGGAAAAAACTTTGAGTCATACCCAGAACTCTGGGAAAACAACAATCTCAATATTAATCATCTTTAGTAATATTCAGTTTGTTCAAATTTTTCTGGTCTGTTATCATTTTCAAAATCTTAACTGTTTCCTACTCCTGTAGAACTTTGCTGCATCAAGTTTTCATTCTCAAAGGATTCGATTATCCATGTGGCTCACTAATAAGATTATATCTGAAGCAAAATAATTTACTACCACCGTTAGGTCCTGGAGCGCCTTCCAGATGATTCAATGTAACCTCCACGGGAGCCAAAAACTCCAAGCTGATAGCTCTTACGGGTTTAGGAGTGGCACCGCCGACACGGGTTCAGCTGTAAACGACTTCCGTTTCAGCATACACTCCTAACTCACTCCTCCACTCCTTTGGACATGGTGGTTAAATGACTCGGGAGCGATGAAGTTGTTTTCCAGGTCCAAGAGCTCTTTCGCCGGCGCTAATCAAAGGACTCATCAACCCAGTCATCTGTGGGCAGCTTGTCACACAGCGGTCCCACACTTGCTGCACAGGGGACAAAACGCTGGTCATCGGCGGCTGACCCCCCATTGTCCCCTTCCTCTCAGTTAAGGTAACTGCAAATGCAGAGAGGAAATTTCAAGTAAACAAAGACAGAACTTCAGAGGACAGCTGGGCCGTTGAGCGTACGAGCTTCAGGTCACCATCTTTCCACTCTCCCTATTTTGGGACACTCTTTGTCTAGTTTCTCTTCAGAGGCCTGTCTGATATGGGTAACCCTTCAGCATAGCCCTCTGAGTCATTGAAACACAGAAGCCCCTCCACCACTACAAGGTGGTGTCCCTTCGGAGGGGCAGGGTTTTAGTATTTTAAAGTGTATACTTCTTTTTATAAAATTTTGTTTTAAATGTTGATTTTATTGTAATGAGAAATGGTTCATTGAGTCTTGTTGATGTTTATCTTTATTAAAAATTTCTTTACCCCTTATACTGATAAATATATCTGTTCAAGGCGGTTCACAATAAAATACATTAATGATCAAAATGTACATAAACAAATACAATCTGTTCATAGTATGATCGTGACGGTTAGTGGTGAGAAGAATGTGAACTTGCCAGTGCAGTGCCAAATGGGGAATCTGAAAAGCCCTGGCAACATCTTGGGTCTTCTCTCTTGTTTATCCAGCAGGGTGGTTTAGATCATAGCAGCACCAAGGGCTACCAGACATTAAGGGGCTATTGAACATATTGGTATACCCTAGTCAAGTCCCATTAGAGAGGCCTCTAGTGGATAGAACTATGACTTAACTGGAATGTTCTAGAAGAGAAGTTAGTAAGGACACTAGAGAAGGAAGATGTAGAACTATCAGAAAATAACAAGTGAGGAATGAATGGTTAAGTCTCTGAGGTCTTCTGAGACTATTAATAGAAACAGAGCCCAAGAGAAGCAGGAGGTTGTGCCAGTGGAAGGAGAAACTTGAAGGCAATACCAGCAACAACCTGTCTTTGGTGATTATGTGAAACTCTGTAAAGTATTTTGAGTCCAAAGTTTGGATAATGCTATCGTTAGAGGCTGACCGATTTTCAGTTCAATTTTGGTGCTGAAACTGGCCCAAAATTTGAATTTTGCCTTGCCCATGCCCGTGCAGCTTCATCTCAAAACGGCTACAGTGAAAAGTCACTGCAGCCGTTTTGACTGCAGAGCCGGCGTGGGCAGGAGCAACTGAAGATTGCTTATGCCTCAACTAGGCCACTAATCCACCATGGTTTGTAAGGTAGGCTGGGTTGGGGGCTAATTTTGTTCAGAGGGTTGGAAGTGGGGTCCACTTTTGGTTTTGGGGGCAGTGGCAGAATGGGGCACACTTTAGTTTTGGGGGAAGAGGTTGCCAAACTGGTGAATTTCTGCTGATTTGATTTCAACCAAAAAAAAACAAAACTGCCCCCACCAAAAAAACAACAACCCATGTTTCAATTGCTCTCTAGCCACATTTATGGAAGAAATTCATCTTTCCAGCCAGAAATGAGTACAGTGGGGTCACACTCAGAGTATGTGTGTAATTTGTTACACAGACTGCTCACATTTCTGCTGTGTTTGAATACTTAATTGTGTTATTTATAAGTCCCAGTGACAGTCTAGTGGAAAATGAAGTTCTTGTATATATGGGATTATAGGTGAAAAATAAAATCTTTGTTCAAACAAAAAATTTAAAAATCTATCTTTTCCTTTTAAAATGTTAGCAATAAAGTCATCATTAGTATTTTTTAAATGTCAGATATATATCAGCTATTTAAAATACTTCATTTCTCTCGGGGGCCCTCAGCTATGCCAGATAAGACCCTGTGTGACTGATGAAGAATGCTCAGCCTTTGCTAATTGCCTTAATTGACAGTACTTTATGTTCATTGTCATGTTGCAAATCCCTTCTCTAAAATTGTTCATTTTATTTTTCCTGCTTCATTGCTTTTTATTTTGGCATGTACATATTAGAGAACAGTCTTGAACCTATTGAATTGTATTGTAGATGGGTTCTGCAGTCTGTGCAGAACTATTGGAATGTCTTATTGTATCTAACCTATTCCTGGATGAGCATTCTGTGCCTGGTGACTTCTTCCGAACACAGGGAAGGAGGCTATTAAAGGATAGGGCACAGCTTGGAAAAAGGCCCTTTTCAAGAAACATAATGCTTTTTGACATGTTTCTCCTAGTACTTATTGAAAAGTAGTCACTAAGGATGTGTAAAGACATTTTGCTTTATTGTAAAATTTGGGCCTACCCACCCCCTTCCCTGTTTCAGTTTACTCTTCCAGTTCTTTTCATACATTCATTTTAATAGTTCTAATGTGTGCAATATTTTAATACATGTAAATAGATTGGACCTGTGCTAATTCATAGGTTAATACACATTAAATACTTTTTGCACACAATTACTCTTAGTTACTAATGTGCAGTACAGCTCTTGTGTGTATTAATATGGTTAAGGCATGTAATTTTACTGTAGGTCCCATTTTATACAGTGGAACCTAGTTACTCATATTGGGCTAGATTCTGTATATTTTGCCTAAAAAAAATTGGCACCGAAAAAAAAAAAAGACGCCTAGGCATATTCTATAAACTACCTAAATATAGGCATAGCTTATAGAATACGCCCAGCACCCATTTTCTGAGACTGTATTTAGTCACAGCCATTTACACCAATGAAAACCTAAATTGCGAACAGAACGGGCATATTCTAAAACATTGTGCTTAAACTCAAGTAGTGTCCACAACTAACCCATGCCCCTCCAATGGCCACACCCCCTTTTTTCAGATCCTGCGTCTTAGAATTTATGAGCATCACATTATAGAATATGCTTAGGCAGTTATGCGCCTACATTCTAATTTATTTGATATGCCCCACGTTACAAGCAATAGGCAGCATTGACTAACAAAGTTAACCGTAATCATAGATTATTAAATCACACCAAAAGACACAGATTATTACTATCAGAAAAGCATTGAAGACTGATAATATCATTAAGAGTTGAACCATATTTTGTTGTTAAAAGCAGTACTCATGAAGAATGTTTTCAGCATTTTGTGGAAGGACATGTGGCGGGGCATTTTCGATATGATGTGTAAGTTGACTTTTGGGTGTTTTGCAAAAAACGTCCAAAATCTGAATAGGAAATAAGCTCATTTTTAAAAAAGAAAGCCTTACCTTTTTTTTTTTTTTTTTTGAAAATACTGTTTTGAACAAGGTTTTGTGATTCGGATGTTTTGTTTTTTGGTCCATTTTCAAAAAAAAAAAAAAAAAAAAAAATGTCCAAGTGCAAAATGCACAAGGAGGAGCCAGTATTTTTAGTAGACTGGTTCACCTGACATCCCAAGAAAGCAATAGGGCACCCTAGAGGGTACTGCAGTGGACTTCATAAAATGCTCCCAGGTACACATCTCATCATTGCTCCTTTATCTTGTCTGCTGAACCCTACCCTCCCCCCCCCCACTCCCAACTGTATGCCATTACCATAGCCCTTACGGGTGAAGGGAGCACTTATATGTGGGTACAGTGGGTTTTGGTAGGGGGAGGTGTGGGCCTGGGTCCACCTGTCTGCAGTGCACTGCACCCACCACTATACTACTCCAGGAACCTGCAAGCTGTTCTAATGGACCTGAGTATAGCATCTGAGGCTGGCAAGTAATGTTTTTAATCACATTTTTTGGGGGTGGGAGGGGGGTTAGTGACCACTGGGAGAGTAAGGGGAGGTCATCCCTGACTTCCTCCAGTGGTCCTCTGGTCATTTAGGGCACCCTTTTGTGCCTTATTTGTTATAAAAACAGTCTAGCTCAAAACGTCTTCGTTTTAGTCATGGACGGTTTTGTTTTGTTCCATTATGGCTGAAAAACGTCCAAGTGTTAGGAATGCCCAGATCCCACCCTTAACACATCCCTGACACTCCCCTTGTGATCTGAACACACATCTGATGGACTTTATCGAAAAATGTCGAAAAATTGGTTGTGAAAATACCAATTTGGACGTTTTTGTGAGAAAAACATCCAAATGCAGATTTATGCAACTTTTTGGATGTTTTCCTGTTTTGAAAATGAGTTCCATAGAGGCATATTTTCAAAGCACTTTGGGAGGCTAAGTTCCATAGGTTTCTATGGAACTTTGGGAGGCTAAGTGCTTTGAAAATAAGCCTCATAGTCTACTAGGAATCTTGAGATGTTTAGGTAATGAATTCCATTTCTTAGTGCTTTGATAGGAAAAGTCTGCTCTATGAATAGATCTGTAGATGACTTTTTCTTACAGCAAGGATTGTGAAGAGACAAGAAGTCTCTAGAAGTAGTTAAAGAGTATTTTATTTAGGCAGTTCAATGAGGTTTTGCATGGTACATACAAGATCTGGTATACAAATACAGCTTAAAGGTAATTCTGGCCTTTAATGGAAGTCAGTGTAATTTTAGAAGTAAAGGGGAGGCTTTCCAGTAGCATGGTACACCTCAGACCAGGTGGGCAGTGGTATTCTATGCTGTTTGAAGTTTTCTAATTTGATGGTTCTTGCATCCAGCATAAATGGCATTACAGTAGTTGAGCTTGGAAAATATTAAGGATTGGGCCAATATGTAGAACATTGAACTAGGGGGGGAAAAGGCCTGATTCTTTTTAACTTCCATAGTGAGTTGAAGATAGACTGTTTTTGAAATTTGGAAGTCAAATGTCCAATGTTGATCGATGTATATTCCCAGGAGTCGCATTATATAGAATCCAGTGGAGTGTGTGTTAATAGGATTAATGTGTACTAATGTGGTAATATATGTTAGTAACAATGTTCTCTGTAAATGTTTTAAGGCATGCTAACAAATGCATGTCTCTAGCATTTATTATTGCAAACTGTTTTTATAACACTTAATTGGCTGACATACGGTTTTTATCACATGAAGTTAAAAGAAATGTTTTTGTTGCATATTTGCTAGAAGAGTGTCAGGAGTAAAACTTGATTGTCATTTATTCAGTATTTGTCATCTGTACAGCATGAGGGGAGTTACAAAGGATTCCAAACCTTGACCCTAACATGCATACTAAGACCCTGATTAACAGCCCATCATGCAGGTCCTTCAGGATCACTCTGGACACACCAAGCCTACTGTTCAAAGAGGCTTGCATACGTAATTTGGCTTTCACCATGCCTAAGAACACATTAGGTGTCTTGGCTAAGAAATGGTAGCTTTGCAGTTTGCAACTAGTGTTTAATGGCTTGCAGCTGCCTCTGTTCCCTTTTGCTTTTCTCAATGACGTCAGTCCACCATCATGTAAACTCCAGGGTCCTCTTGGCCTGTCTCTGTCTGCCTCCTAACTCTTTTAACTCTTCTGTCTTCCATCTTCCCTCTCACTCACTCACACAGTAGGTGAATAATTAATCATGTTATTACTGAAGAGATTATTCATTTGTCAAAATACTGTGCAGCTTTAATATGTTAACTTAGGCTTTCCCCAAGCCAGTCTTTTGAAAGGTTGTTTATGTTACAGGGGTCACTGGACTAAGTGAAGAGAGCTGTGGGAACTAGTACAGGCACTTTTCTGTACTGCTCCCACAGAGTTAAAGAAAATACAGTGCACGTGCATGTACCCTGCAACAACCCAAGCTGCAAGAAACTATTTTTTACAAGAAAAACGTAAAAGGTTGATATTGAATCCTTCTTTTTTTTTTTTTTTTTTTACCTTATATACTTCTCTGAAAAAAATATTTTTCCATTTTGTATCTTGTTAAATAATTAGTTTCCAAAGCAGTCATGAACCATGATATGTCTCAGCATCCCATTTCAAAATAGCTGGCCAAAAGTTTGTCATGTGTATCTACTGGAGGGAAAAGGGAGTGCTGTTTACAGGGATGGGAGCTTCAGTAGCTTGTGTTTAAACTGCGGCTTACATAGTTAACAGAATTACAATTATTAGATTCATTAAGAAGAATATTAAGAACTATAATGTAACATAATAATAGAATTCTTTAAGTATATGTTAATTAACATGGGAAGGAGTTCAGTTTCTGCATAAAGGAAACTACTTTCTTTGTTTTCTTTTGACTTTGAAGTTCAGACATGGGCATCACCCACATACTTTGCACCTTTTCTTCGTGCAAGCAGCTGAGTGGCATGGGTGCTTTCTGAAAATGTAATTTACTGCGGTCCCAATGCTCAAAACTCTGGCGAAGTACTGAACAGCGCTGGAGAAATAGCGCTGGGACAGCGCAGCAGAACAACTCCCTAATGCTCAACGCTAATGAGATGAAAATATAGGCGTTCGTTCTTAGCATTGAGCATTAGGGAGTTGTTTTGAAGTTAAGAGGCAGGATGGTGTGTGGCACATGCGCTCAAGAGTTGTGCATCAAGCACAGCTTTTGAGCGCATACCCAGAACGTTAGAGGGGGGAGGAGGGAAGGAGAAGGAAGAGGTGCTGGTTGCCCAGCTCTAGACTTTTGGCAGCAGCTCACACATGGCATGTTCTCCCTAGAGAGCATGGCACTCCAAAGCAGATCGCTCCAGACTTTAAAGGCAATGATAGGATTAAAAATGGGTTACAGCATTAGCAAACTGGAAGTCTTGAACCTGGCTCTGATATCCCAGTCTCAGTAACTACTACACCCCAAACCCACTTCCGATGTAGTTTGGCACTTCAGTTCAAACACCATAACACTGATATGTGGGGCTGCTTCACAAAACCCTAATGCCAGCTCCGAGCAACGGTACAGGCGCCCTTGTGGAGAGCGCTGTTGTACGAGCATCGATGGGAATAGGAAATGGACCTCTATTTCCATGTTTTTGGCTACATTAGCATGCTACTTGCGCTGATGGTGGGCACACTCATTGTTTCCTGCTGTAGGAGTTTTTCAGCATTGTGCGCCGGTAAACATGGGCACTAGTCTGGTTCTAATGGCTTCTAGCGCCCACATTTACTTCTGAGCATCCTAGCCTTAATGCTTTTACTCTCCTGAACTGAACATGCCACGTGAACCTTTTTGATATTTTATTACTAGCTAAAAGTGTGTTGTGTGAAAGCTGGTGTATACTTTTCAGCTAGACAGGAGAGAGCATTTTCAGCCAATCCATTTTGCCTGGGTAAACTTAGAAAGTTGTGGTACCTCTGGCTTTTGTATAGCTAAATGAAAGTTTTGAGCATCTGTGAAGGAACTACCATATTTATTTATTACATTTGTACCCCGCGCTTTCTCACACATGGCAGGCTCAATATATTCAGGCTGTCCTTGGGGTAGAAGGGCTCTCATGTTGTTGTTTTGCTTGGCAGGCAGAGATTAAAACTACCTAAGTACAGTGGTGGAAATAAGTATTTGATCCCTTGCTGATTTTGTAAGTTTGCCCACTGACAAAGACATGAGCAGCCCATAATTGAAGGGTAGGTTATTGGTAACAGTGAGAGATAGCACATCACAAATTAAATCCGGAAAATCACATTGTGGAAAGTATATGAATTTATTTGCATTCTGCAGAGGGAAATAAGTATTTGATCCCCCACCAACCAGTAAGAGATCTGGCCCCTACAGACCAGGTAGATGCTCCAAATCAACTCGTTACCTGCATGACAGACAGCTGTCGGCAATGGTCACCTGTATGAAAGACACCTGTCCACAGACTCAGTGAATCAGTCAGACTCTAACCTCTACAAAATGGCCAAGAGCAAGGAGCTGTCTAAGGATGTCAGGGACAAGATCATACACCTGCACAAGGCTGGAGTGGGCTACAAAACCATCAGTAAGACGCTGGGCGAGAAGGAGACAACTGTTGGTGCCATAGTAAGAAAATGGAAGAAGTACAAAATGACTGTCAATCGACAAAGATCTGGGGCTCCACGCAAAATCTCACCTCGTGGGGTATCCTTGATCATGAGGAAGGTTAGAAATCAGCCTACAACTACAAGGGGGGAACTTGTCAATGATCTCAAGGCAGCTGGGACCACTGTCACCACGAAAACCATTGGTAACACATTACGACATAACGGATTGCAATCCTGCAGTGCCCGCAAGGTCCCCCTGCTCCGGAAGGCACATGTGACGGCCCGTCTGAAGTTTGCCAGTGAACACCTGGATGATGCCGAGAGTGATTGGGAGAAGGTGCTGTGGTCAGATGAGACAAAAATTGAGCTCTTTGGCATGAACTCAACTCGCCGTGTTTGGAGGAAGAGAAATGCTGCCTATGACCCAAAGAACACTGTCCCCACTGTCAAGCATGGAGGTGGAAATGTTATGTTTTGGGGGTGTTTCTCTGCTAAGGGCACAGGACTACTTCACCGCATCAATGGGAGAATGGATGGGGCCATGTACCGTACAATTCTGAGTGACAACCTCCTTCCCTCCGCCAGGGCCTTAAAAATGGGTCGTGGCTGGGTCTTCCAGCACGACAATGACCCAAAACATACAGCCAAGGCAACAAAGGAGTGGCTCAGGAAGAAGCACATTAGGGTCATGGAGTGGCCTAGCCAGTCACCAGACCTTAATCCCATTGAAAACTTATGGAGGGAGCTGAAGCTGCGAGTTGCCAAGCGACAGCCCAGAACTCTTAATGATTTAGAGATGATCTGCAAAGAGGAGTGGACCAAAATTCCTCCTGACATGTGTGCAAACCTCATCATCAACTACAGAAGACGTCTGACCGCTGTGCTTGCCAACAAGGGTTTTGCCACCAAGTATTAGGTCTTGTTTGCCAGAGGGATTAAATACTTATTTCCCTCTGCAGAATGCAAATAAATTCATATACTTTCCACAATGTGATTTTCCGGATTTAATTTGTGATGTGCTATCTCTCACTGTTACCAATAACCTACCCTTCAATTATGGGCTGCTCATGTCTTTGTCAGTGGGCAAACTTACAAAATCAGCAAGGGATCAAATACTTATTTCCACCACTGTAAGTACATTTTGACACAGTTTTTAAATGCCTATTACTAACCAGACTGAAATGCACTTTATGACCTTCTCTATAAACGCTGTCTTCTGAACCTGCATGAACGACAATTACACTGGTTACTGTCAGGTCATGAAATCTTTGTGCACTCGGTAGTCCACAGATTTTCTGCTCTTGCTCTGAAAAAGTTTGTTTAAACAATGTACACCTAAAGGCTTTTTGGCTTTTCAAAATATTGGAACACTGGCTTGCCTCTGGACCAGCTGCATAGTTAGACCTCAATTATTGGGTGTGCATGACCCATGCATTTCCTCTCTGCCTGCTACTCCCTCTGAAGTGGTATTCATTGTACTTGTTCCTGTTTTACTGTAAACCGCTTTAAAACTTAACTGTATTTAGTATATCAAAGCAAAAAATTAATACCTTGGCTGGCAGGGATCCCAAAGCCCTGCCAACTGGAGAGTTCTCTCTGGAGCCCTCCAAGCTGTCTCAACCCTGGGTCAGTCAGAGGTGAGTTTCCAGCTGCTGATGCTGGCACTTCCATGCATGCTCAGTTCAACTGGCATTCTCCCCCTCCCCCCTCATCGTGCACACATGTGCAGGGGTTGCTGGCATTGGTGGCTGGAAATGCATCATCGACTGCCCTGGGGTTGAGACAGCTCAAGGTGCTCCGGGGAGGACTTTTCAGCTGGTGGGGTTTGGGAATCCCTGCTAGCTATACTAATGATGTGCACTGCCGCTGGGTAGGTCTCTACCCCCAGTCCCTAAGGGCAGGCATTTTAGTGGAGGGGAAGGCGAAGGTAACCCGAGGAGGAGAAGACTTCAAATATAGCCCAATCTGAGGTGGACACTAAGGGTCCCATAGGACAGTGTTTCCCAAGTCTGTCCTGGAGTACCCCCTTTCCAGTCAGGTTTTCAGGATATCCACAATAAATGTGCAAGAAAGATTTGCATACAATGGAGGCAGTGTATGCAAATCAACCTCATGCATATTCATTGTGGATATCCTGAGATCTGACTGGCAAGTGGGTACTCCAGGACAGACTTCGGAAAAACTACCTTAGAGTGACAGATACAGTACTAACCCGGGTGGGGAAGCATATTATGCAGTGCCCAGAGGTATGGAGCACCGCTGGCTCCTCCCACGGTGACATTGTGACTAGCACAGCAAAGAATGAAGGGTTCAAATTGAACAGCATTCTTAGGAAAAGTATTGGTTGCGGTATTCATCAACGTAAATTTATGTATACTCAAAGGTGGTTTGGGGAAATAGAGCAATTACATAACCATTTACTCAGGCCACGCTAGGGCTGGTCTGGGGAAATCAGAAAATGTTTTGGCCCACACTTTCACATTTACTGAGACCACAGTAGGGAGGTCTGAGGAGTCAATATGAGGGAATATGTATTCAGATGACAGGAAGGATGGTCTGGGGAAGCTATAAAGAAAGTGAGGCATACAGCGGCTGGTTTCCAATCTTGTGTATGGATTACTTTTCTGTTATTATTGGGGTTCCTTTGTTTTTTTTTTTTTTCTGTATTTGTGCACTGCTTTGGCCTGTGTGACAGGTTTAGAGGGATATCAAATTGAAATAAACATAAACGGTAAGAGAGTGGGATGTTGCAGGCCAACAGTTAAATACAGATATTAGATTCAAGTTGTTTTGATTAATTTCACTTCTTGGGGCTGGTGGTATTGGTTTTGTTTCTTGTGTTATATATAGATATATTCTAAGTTGTTCTGTTTTTCCCCACAAACAGGGCCGCCGAGAGACTGGGCCGGGCCTGGGGCAAGGCTGCCCCTGCTGCCCCCCCCCCCCCCCGAGGTCGTTGTCGCCACCCCCTCCGTGAAACTCCCCCCGCCCTTCGGGCTTTCCCTCCCTGTGTCCCGCCCTCACGCAAGTTACGTCAAACGAGGGCGGGGGACAGGGAGGGAAGGCCCGAAGGGAGGCGATCTGCAGACTGCTGCTGCGCTTCTTTCATACAGAGCGAGGTCGAGGTGAAGCGCTATGATTTGAACTCAGGGGGCCCGGCCCGGTGGTGGATGGAGGGGGGTGGGTGGAGGGGACTGTGGCGCCGGGCCCCACTTGGAGACCCGAGCCCGGGGGATTTTGTCCCCCCTGTCCCCCTCTCGGTGGTCTTGCCCACAAATAAAGGCATGGTATGTTAGTATTTGATATATCAAAATCGTAAAAGTTCTTTGGTATAATGAGTGTGCTTTGTCAGTTGCTTGGGGGGGGGGGGGGAGTTTCAGGCTGTTTGCACCGGTTATGGACTCTACTTAACACTGAAGAGAGATTCTTATAAAAAGATATTTTATCATGTTCCCTTTCCCCTATATGCAGCATTTCCATCCTTATGCCATATCCCGCTCTGACTCCCTTTGCCTTCAGGTCCAGCCTGGAGAATGTATATGCTATTCTAGGTCAGATCAAAAGTCTGAGCCCAGCCTCTTGTCTCCTGGTGTCCACAGGTCACTAGGAAATACCAGAGTGTGCTGGATGCCTTGATGACATCCTGTGGCAACAAATTTTAAAGCTTAATTGTGCATGGAATGAAAAAAAATGTTTTCCAGTTTGTTTAAATATTGCTGTCTGGAGTGTTCCCCAACTTTAGTGCTGTTGGAAGGTTAAATCATTCCCTGTCACTGTTCTACATGCTCATGATTTCAGAAAATCACAAAGGCCTTGGGACCTTGGAAGAGTGCACACTTGTTTAAGGTAAAATCTAGTAGCCATACTTAATTTCAAAATATAAAATATGTGGGAGGGGGGGGGGGTTCAAATGGAGGCCCTTTTTCTATGTGAGGCCCAGGTGAAATGGCACTTCACGCCCCTCTCTGATAGGTTCTGTATGATTTTATAAATGTCTCCCCCACCCCCCCCAACAAATAAATTAACCTGTTTAACCTCTCTTTATGAAATAGTTGTTTATACCCTTTAATCATTTTTGTTGCTCTTCTCTGTAACTTTTTTTGGTTTTCCTGCATCTTAAGGTAGGGGTATCCAGAACTGTAACAAATTTGAGTCATCATTATATTTATTGTACTATTTTACAAACAATACAGCCCATTCAAAGCAGTTTATACATAAAATCACACCTATAAAATTCAACACTATACACTTAAAATTAAAAATATTAACACTTTTTTAATAAAACAACCTGATTACGTGCCCCATAGGAAAAAAACAGTACACAACCAAACTGATACACTGTGAATAGCCAAGTTTTCAGCAGTTTCGTAAATTTTTTTAACACTGTTCTCTTGCCTCATTTCCATAGGTAAGCTGTTCTACCATACTGATGCCACAGCAGAGAACATTCTTGATATAAATCTCATCTTTCATCTTTTATTTCATTCATAGGAACCTTCAATAAAAGCTCCTGACATCTTAACATACGCTTAGGAGGATACCTTGTCAGTCTAGAAGTCCATAAATATTTAGGAGCATCATTTTGTTCAAAACATTAAGGGCCCTTTTTACTAAGGTGTGCTAGCGTTTTTAGCACTTGTTAACCGTGTAGACTCCCATAGGAATATTATGGGCATCTACATGGTTAGCGCATGCTAAAAATGCTAGTGTGCCTCTAGCACGGCTTAGTAAACATGGCCCTTAATGTTAATAACATGACCTTATACTTTTGTATTGCCTACTAGTATAAATACAGGTATAAGCAAAAGAAGGAATGGAGAAAACAAGCCAAAATATCACAAAAATTCTCCATTGATAACTAAAAATTAACCCTCTAGATAATCTAAATACTCTTATGGGGCCTCACCAATGACTTGTAGAGGGGCATCAACACCTTCTTTCTTCTGCTGGTTATACCCCTCTCTATGCAGCCTCGAATCCTTCTGGCCACGGCCGTCGCCTTGTCACATTGTTTCTACACCTTCAGATCCTTGGACACCAACACCCCAAGGTCTCTCACCTGAGTCGAGCTTACTAATCTTTCCCCTCCTATCCAGTATCTCTCTTTTGGGTTTCTGCACCCCAGGTGCATCACTCTACACTTCTTGGCATTAAATTTATTTGCCAGACCCTCGACCATTCTTCTAACTTTCAGAGATCTCTTCTCATCTTTTCTACTCCCTCCAGGGTATCCACTCTATTGGCTATTTTCATGTCATCCGCAAAAAGGTAAACCTTTCTTTCCAACCCTTCAGCAATATCTCCTAGAAATATGTTAAACAGAATAGGCCCCAGCACCAACCCCTGAGGAACTCCACTGCTCACCTTCCTTTCATCCGGGCAGATTCTATTTACCACCACACTCTGCCACTTGTCGGTCAACCAGTTTCTTATCCAGTTCACCACTTCAGTCCTAAGTTCAACCCTTTCAGCTTATTCATGAATCTTCTGTGAGGGACCGTATCAAAGGCTTTGCTGAAATCCAAGTCAAAGAAGTCAATAAGTTCGGAAGTGTTCTTCATCTTTTCAATAAAAAAAAAATTTCCTTTATTTTAAGTGTTTTCCCGTTAAGTTTTCTTTCGTTGTCAGTCGCGGCCTTTTTGGCCACCCGTACGGGTTTTTTTCTAACTTGTTTTGGTGCCATTGCCACCATCGCGAATTTTGACTTCGCCGGCATGATTTTTCCGCCCATGTCACCGAAGCCTACCAGCGGCTTCAAAAAGTGCACCCAGTGCAGACGGACTATCTCGCTTACTGATGGGCACGTTTCGTGTCTTCAGTGTCTGGGGGCCGGGCATCGTCCCCAGGCCTGTACGCTCTGTCTTCTGTTGAAGAAGAGAACTCAGGTGGCGAGATTGGCCCAGTGGAACCTTTTGTTCGGGGCCTCCTCCGGTGCTTTGATGTCTTCGGTACCGAAGACATCGTCCGGTGTGTTGACATGTGCTGTACCCAGGTAATCAGCCGGTGCTTCAATGTCTGCGATACCGAGGTCATCGGTGGTATCGATGTCGTCGGAGGGTGCTTCCTCTTCCGGAGTGTAGGTGAGGACTGTCCATTCCCCTGCTGGTAGCGGTGAGCCCTCGAGTAGGTCTCCGCCTGCCTCGAGGGCTCCTGTGTTACAGGCCTCCCGGGATCGACCTCTTTCGGACCTGGCCCACAGGAGACGTTTGGATTCAACGTCCTCCTCTTCGGTACCGGGGACGTGCTCCGTGCGAAGGCAAAGAAGCATAGTCATCGGTCGCCTTCCAGACGCGGTACCGAGAGCTCTGGGTTGCCTGTGGCACCAGCACCCGCTAAGCATCGATGCCGGGAGGACCGCTCACCCTCCATACAGGAGGTGTCGATGCGCTCCACTGTGGACAGCCCGGTACCACCTCCGCGTCCCAGACAGATTCTGAGCTCATCGCCGGTACCGGACTCCTTACCTTCCTCGACAGCCGCTCTGAACGAGAGCCTCAGGGCCACTGTTGCGCCCTTCTCCGCCGGTACAGGGGGTGCTTGTGCCGCCGGTATCGTTGAGTGAGGCTCCGGCTGGCCCCTCCCCCGTCGTGAGGTCTCCAGTCCCGGTACCGCTTGCGGTACCTGCATCGGCAGCCTCCCAGGCTGACTCCCCAACGACATCGATGGAGGGAGCTTCATCGCCGCCAATGCGGGAGTCTTCCTCTCAACGTGCCCATCGTGGCCATGTTTCCATGGAGTCAAGACTGGCCTTGCTTCGGACTGCAGTCCACGAACCTAGTGTCAGACACCGAGGGTGAGGCCTCGTGGGAAGCAGAGGAAGACCCCAGATATTTCTCTGACGAGGAGTCTTGTGGTCTTCCCTCTGATCCTACTCCCTCTCCTGAAAGGCAGCTTTCTCCTCCTGAGAGTCTGTCTTTCGCTGCCTTTGTCCGGGATATGTCTACGGCCATTCCCTTCCCTGTGGTTATGGAGGATGAGCCAAGAGCCGAAATGTTTGAACTTTTGAACTATCCTTCGCCACCTAAGGAATCGTCCACTGTACCCATGCATCATGTCCTCAAGAAGACATTGCTGGCGAACTGGGTGAAGCCCTTATCTAATCCCCACATTCCTAAGAAAATTGAATCCCAGTATCGGATCGATGGGGATTGAGAGTTAATGAGGACCCAGTTGCCCCATGACTCTAGTGTGGTGGATCTGGCCCTTAGGAAGGTCAAGAGTTCTAGGGAGTATGCTTCGGCGCCCCCGGGCCGTGACTCTAGAACCTTGAATTCTTTTGGGCGGAAGGCCTACCATTCTGCAATGCTCATTTCCAAAATCCAGTCATACCAGCTCTATACGAGCATTTATATGCGGAACAATGTGCGGCAGTTGGTGGACTTGGTGGACAAGCTCCCTTCTGAGCAGGCCAAGCCTTTTCAGCAGGTGGTCAGGCAGCTGAAGGCGTGTCGTAAATTCCTGGCCAGGGGTGTTTACGATTTTTTTGATGTCGCGTCCAGGGCTGCTGCTCAAGGTGTGGTGATGCGCAGACTCTCATGGCTGTGTGCCTCCGACCTGGAGAATAGGCTCCAGTGGTGGATTGCGGATGCTCCTTGCCAGGGGGATAACATTTTTGGAGAAAAGGTCGAACAGGTGGTAGAACAACTCCACCAGCGGGACACTGCCTAAGACAAATTCTCACACCGGGCGCCTTCAGCATCTATCTCAACTGGTAGACGTTTTTATGGGGGAGGAAGGACTGTTCCCTATTCTTCGAGTAAGCGTAGGTACAATCCTCCCTCCCACCAGCCTGCTGCTCAGGCTAAACCCCAGCGTGCTCGTTCACGTCAGCAGCGTGCGCCTCAACAGGCCTCATCAGCTCCCCAGCAAAAGCAAGGGACGAGCTTTTGACTGGCTCCAGCAGAGCATAGCCGAAGTCCAAGTATCTGTGCTGGACGATCTGCCGGTCGGAGGGAGGTTAAACTTTTTTCACCAAAGGTAGCCTCTTATAACCTCCGACCAGTGGGTTCTTCAAATAGTCCGGCTGGGATACTCCCTCAATTTGATTTCAAAACCTCCAAATTGTCCACCGGGAGCTCAGTCCTTCAGCTTGCCGAGGAACTCTCCGCCCTTCTCAGCACCAATGCGGTCGAGCCTGTGCCACTTGGGCAGGAAGGGGTGGGACTCTATTCCAGGTACTTCCTTGTGGAAAAGAAAACGGGGGATGCGTCCCATCCTAGACCTAAGGGCCCTGAACAAATATCTGGTCCGAGAAAAGTTCAGGATGCTTTCCCTGGGCACCCTTCTTCCCATGATTCAGACAAACGATTGGCTATGCTCTCTGGACTTAAAGGATGCTTACACTCACATCCCGATACTGCCAGCTCGCAGACAGTATCTTCGATTCCGTCTGGGAACACCGCACTTTCAGTACTGTGTGCTACCCTTTGGTCTTGCCTCCGCGCCCAGGGCGTTCACAAAATGCCTGGCTGTTCTAGCGGCGTCTCTACGCAGACTGGGAGTGCACTTGTTCCCTTATCTCGACGATTGGCTGGTGAAGAACACCTCCGAGGCAGGAGCTCTACAGTCCATGCAGATGACTATTCGACTCCTGGAGCTGCTAGGATTTGTGATAAATTATCCAAAGTCCCACCTTCTTCCAGTACAGAAACTCGAATTCATAGGAGCTCTGCTGAACTTTCAGACGGCTCGTGTCTACCTTCCAGAAGCGAGGGCCGACAATCTTCGGTCTCTCGTTTCCTGGGTGCGGGCGTCTCAGCAGATCACAGCTCGGCAGATGTTGAGATTGCTCGGCCATATGGCCTCCACAGTGCATGTGACTCCCATGGCTCGCCTTCACATGAGATCAACTCAATGGACCCTAGCTTCCCAGTGATATCAGGCTGCTGGGGATCTAGAGGATGTAGTCCGACTGTCCACGAGTTTTCTTCAATCCCTGCATTGGAGGAAAATTCGGTCCAATCTGACTCTGTGACGTCCCTTCCAAATTCTTCAGCCACAAAAAGTGCTGACCACGGATGCGTCTCTCCTGGGATCTCGTCCACTGTGTCAGGAGGCTGTCAGAATGTGGCTTTGGGCTCGCCGGTATGGCATGTTTCTTCAAGCCACATATCTGGCAGGCGTAAACAACAGTCTGGCCGACAGGTTGAGCAGGATCATGCAACCTCACGAGTTGTCGCTCAATTCCAGAGTGGTACGACAGATCTTCCATGCGTGGGGCACCCCATTGGTGGATCTTTTTGCTACTCGAGCCAATCACAAAGTCCCTCAGTTCTGTTCCAGACTTCAGGCCCACGGCAGACTAGAGTCGGATGCCTTTCTCCTGGGTTGGAGGGAGGGCCTCCTGTATGCTTATCCTCCCATACCTTTGGTGGGGAAGACTTTGTTGAAACTCAAGCAAGATCAAGGCACCATGATTCTGATTGCTCCCTTTTGGCCACGTCAGATCTGGTTCCCTCTTCTTCTGGAGTTGTCCTCCGAAGAACCGTGGAGATTGGGGTGTTTCCGACCATCATTACTCAGAACGAGGGGGCGCTTCTGCACCCCAACCTCCTGTCCCTGGCTTTCACGGCCTGGATGTTGAGAGCGTAGATTTTGCCTCCTTGGGTCTCTCCGAGGGTGTCTCCCGAGTCTTGCTTGCTTCCAGGAAAGATTCCACTAAGAAGAGTTACTTCTTTTTATGGCGGAGGTTTGCCGTCTGGTGTGACAGCAAGGTCCTAGATCCTCACTCTTGTCCTACACAGGACCTGCTTGAATATCTTCTCCACTTGTTGGAGTCTGGTCTTAAAACCAACTCTGTAAGGGTTCATCTTAGTGCGATTAGTGCATACCATTACCGTGTGGAAGGTAAGCCGATCTCGGGACAGCCTTTAGTTGTTCGCTTCATGAGAGGTTTGCTTTTGTCAAAGCCCCCCATCAAACCTCCTACAGTGTCATGGGATCTCAACGTCGTTCTCACCCAGCTGATGAAACCTCCTTTTGAGCCATTGGATTCCTGCCCTCCTTTTGAGCCACTGGATTCCTGCCATCTGAAGTACTTGACCTGGAAGGTCATTTTCTTGGTGGCAGTCACTTCAGCTTGGAGGGTCATTGAGCGTCAAGCCTTAGTAACCCATGCTCCCTATACCAAATTTCATCATAACACAGTAGTTCTCTGCACTCACCCTAAGTTCCTGCCAATGGTGGTGTCGGAGTTCCATCTGAACCAGTCAATTGTCTTGCTAACATTCTTTCCCCGTCCGCATACCCGCCCTGCTGAACTTCAGCTGCACACACAGAGTCAGTGAGCTTCAAGCCTTGGTAGCTCATGCTCCTTATACCAAATTTCATCATAACAGAGTAGTCCTCCGCACTCACCCTAAGTTCTTGCTGAAGGTGGTGTCGGAGTTCCATCTGAACCAGTCAATTGTCTTGCCAACATTCTTTCCCCATCCTCATACCCGCCCTGCTGAACGTCAGCTGCACACATTGGACTGCAAGCGAGCATTGGCCTTCTACTTGGAGCAGACTCAGCTCCACAGACAGTCCGCCCAAATGTTTGTTTCTTTTGATCCCAACAGAAGGGGAGTGGCTGTCGGGAAACGCACCATCTCAAATTGGGTAGCAGATTGCATCTCCTTCGCTTACGCCCAGGCTGGGCTGACTCTTGTGGGTCATGTCACTGCTCATAGTGTTAGAGCCATGGCAGCGTCAGTGGACCACTTGAAGTCAGCCACTATCGAGGAGATTTGCAAGGCTGCGACGTGGTCATCTGTCCACATATTCACATCGCATTACTGCTTTCAGCAGGATACCCGACACGAAGGTCGGTTCGGGCAGTTGGTACTACAGAATCTGTTTGGGGTTTAGAATCCAACTCCACCCCCCTAGGCCCATTTTTATTCTGTTCCAGGCTGCACTCTCAGTTAGTTGGATAAGTTTAGGTCAATCTGTTATGTTCTCGCTGTTGTGAGGCCCAATTGACCATGTTTGTTGTTTTGAGTGAGCCTGGGGGCTAGGGATACCCATATGTGAGAACAAGCAGCCTGCTTGTCCTCGGAGAAAGCGAAAGCTACATACCTGTAGAAGGTATTCTCCGAGGACAGCAAGCTGATTGTTCTCACCAACCCGCCCGCCTCCCCTTTGGAGTTGTGTCTTCCCTTGTCTTTGTCTTAGCTATTTACTGGACTGACGAGCATGCTCGCGGTCGGGCGGGAAGACGGTCGCGCATGCGCACGCGAGGGCTAGCAAACGCTTTTGCTAGTGAAGATCTCCGATCGGAGGGGCTGCCGTGGACGTCACCCATATGTGAGAACAACCAGCCTGCTGTCCTCGGAGAATACCTTCTACAGGTATGTAGCTTTCGCTTTCTCTCAGCAGCGACTCCATTATTTTTCCTACCACCGATGTGAGACTTACCGGTCTGTAGTTTCCCACTTTCTTTCTGTCTCCATTTTTGTGAAGAGGGACCACATCTGCTTGTCTCCAATCCCGCGGTTAAGATCTATTAAATCTTTAAAAGGTCCTTCCAGGACCTCTCTGAGCTCTTTCAGTATCCTGGAATGTATCCCATCCGGTCCCATAGCTTTGTCCACCTTCAGATCCTCAAGCTTTTTATAAACTCTTTCTTTTCTAAATGGCGCAGTATCCACTTCATTCCCCGATGTTCCCTCGGTAGCTGACCGCAGACGTTCTCCAGGATTTTCCTCCGTGAACACCGAAGAAAAGTAATTGTGCACGTTAGATTTATCTTCATCACTCTCCACATAGCTACTCTCATTATCTTTCAGTCTTTCAATTCCGTTCCTATCTTTTCTTCTTTCTCTAATATATCTGAAAAAGGTCTTGTCACCTTTCTTTACATCTTTAGCCAATTTTTTCTTTAGCTCGCACTTTCACTAGCCGTATTTCCCTCTTCACTTCTTTGAGTTTAATCCGATAATCTTTTCCTTGATCCTCTCGTTGCATTCTTTTGTATTTCTTGAACAGAGCCTCTTTTGCTCTTATTTTTTCAGCTACTTGTTTGGAGAACCATATAGGCTTTCTGCTTCTCTTGTTTTTGTTTACTTTCCATGCATAAGGATCAGTTGCCATATTTATAGCAGTCTAGTTTTGACCACTGATTTTCCACATCTCCTATGCCTTCCCGCTCTAACAGCTCCTTCAGGTATTCCCCCATTTTATCAAAATCAGTACGTCTGAAATCCAGTACTTTGAGTTTTGTGTGTTCTCACTCCACCTTTGCCCTTATATCAGTCCATATAGTGTGATGATCGCTATTACATAGGTGGGCACCCACCTGGATATTGGAAACACTTCCTCCATTCGTGAGTACTAGATCCAGCATCGACCCTTCCCTCGTGGGTTCCGTCACCATTTTTCTGAGCAAGGTACTCAGCCACGTTAGCGGCTGCTGCACTGTAATGCCAACACAGCCCATTCAAAGCAAATGGGCTGTGTAGGCATTAGTGCACGGCAACTGCTAGCGCAGCTTAGTAAACAGGGGAATTAGAAGTTTTAAAATGTTAAATGTTCTAAAAGTGTGGAGAGCCTTATCCTGTCAGGAGGCTTTTTTTCTGCCAATGATGTTGCTTAAACATTCAATCATATAAGTAGTGTTTACTTGAATTCTAAGGCTTTCTCTTCCTGGGACAGAGTGTATAGCTTACCTAGAGAGTTACTTTTTTTTTGCAATTTATCAATGAATGTTTTGTGATATTTTGGATTGCCTAGTAGCATTACATTGCCCTGAACTGATCATGTTGTCAGTTTCAACTTGACTATTAGAAAAATAATTGAGGAACATTCACAAAGGTAAGGAAGAATAGGGTATTGATCAATCAAAATTGAATCAGTCTCAAGATATTTATCTTAGTAGGCCTATTTATCAGAATAGAAATGCTGGATCAAGCATTTATATGTAATTTGTATATGATGGCACCATTAAAGAAATGTAAGGTAAAGGAGGTATTAGATCTTACGAAACAGAAAGGGCAATTGAAGATGAGTTAAGGAAAAAAAGAAGGGATGAGGGGGTTAGAAGGTAGTGCGGTATATAATCATCCGTAAATATTTTAAATGTATTAGGGAAGAGAGAGGGCTTTCTTTTCAGAGAAGGGAAAGTTAGCAGCCTTACCAAGGAATTAATGGTGTGGTAAATAAACTGTTGGGGGTGAAAAAGGGGATACTAGCTTCAGGAAATAATCACGAAATACATCACTCAAATGGATATTTTTTTCAAAAAGTTGAAGGTTTACAGAAGGGCCATTTGTTAGGGGATGTAGAGGATGTCACTTGGTTGGAGGAAGGTCAGATGACCAATTTTAGTCCTGTGTCACTTTATCAAATACAGTCTATACTGAAGAAAATCAAACCCAGGACAATTATTCATTGGCTATGGTGAGAGATCTGAATGAACATGGTTTGGGATTGCTGACAACATGGTCAATTCATCCTTAATTGAAGGAGTAGTGTCTGCAAACTGGAAGAAATCCATGATTAAACGTATTCCAAGGGGAAAAGATAATGTTCCAAAAGCATGTCTAAAATACAGACCTGTAGCAAATCAGTCTTGGCTACCAAAGCATATAGATAAAACTGGGGAGAGTCAAATAGCAGTCTTTTTTTGGATGATCATGACCGGTTAGGTCCTGTTCGGTCAGGATTCAGAAGTGGACAGAGTCTATTTTGGTGGCTGAAGAATTCTGTCTCGTCACCTGTCTAGAGGCACTGAAATGTTAGAGTTAGAATACCTTTCAGCAGCCTTTGACTTAGGTGATCATTTTAGGCTGGTGTCACGTTGCAGGGAAATAGGTTTAGGAAGGACAGTTTTGAATTGGATAGCTTCATTTTTGGAAGGAAGGGAGGTCAGAGTAGAGATGGGAGTTCCATTTAAATGAAAAACATGGGGGACAAAGCTAACACAAGGCTACCCTTTCCCCCTTTTTTAATATATTTCTTTAGCCCTTGGAAGAATTTGTTAGGGAATTAGGTTGGGAATGTTGTATCTATGCGGATGATGATCAGTTCAATATTTCAGTGGAAATTGTATGGTCTGTTAAATGTTTCCGTGGGACTGAGAAAGATTGTAGTTTGGTTTAGATCCAGTGGTTTGACGGTAATGTAGACAAAGACAGAACTATTTAGAATCAGTAGGAAGGGGGACTCAGATTCTCTCAATCCTGTGGTGGATGGTGTTATGATAACCTTAAAACAGCAGAAGGTGAGAAATTTTGGAAGTTGATTTATCTCTCACAGATGCAGCAAGTGGTGAAGACAGAGTATGGAAAGCTTAAATGGTTGAGTATTGAAATATTATTGGGTCCTTTTACCAAACTGCGGGAAAAAGGGCTCTGCGCTAGCGGCGGGGGCTGTTTTTCCCATGCACCAGGGCCCTTTTTATGGCAATGGGTAAAAAGCCCCCAGACCATGGCCATGCAGTAAGAGAACTCTTACTGTGCGGCCATGCAACAGGGAGCCCTTACTGCCACCCGTTGAGGTGGTGATTAGGGCTTCCATGGTAACCTGGTGGTAACTGGACAGCGCGTCCCATTACCACCGGGTTACCATTGTGCAGGCCTTTTCTGGAGGTTTTCTTTTTCCCCAGAAATGGCACGCGCTCGGGGTGGAACTACTGCTTGCGACCATGTTGGGCTGGCGATAGTCCCGAATTAGTGTTCCGCTTTGTAAAAGACCCCCTATTTGTCTCCCCAGACTATAACTGTTGTGGTATCCATTGTTTTATCGTCACTTGACTATTGTAGTTCTTTATTGTTGGGCCTGCCCAAAAATTGGATTCAGGAAGCTCAATTGGTACAAAATGAAGCTGCATGGTTCCTTTTAGGCAGGCCAAGGAGAGGAAGTGTTACACTTCTGGATGAGTAATAAGAGTTCTTTTCTATTTTTGCTTACTGTGTTTTAGGATTATAAACCGCCTAGACCTTCTTTGCCTAGAGTAGCCAGTGTAGGAAGTTTTATTAAACATTAAACAGTATCCGTTTTCTGGGTGATGACTCCTAACATGGAGCCCTGCCTTGTTAAGATTAATACCATTCCAGTGTAGTCCCCTGGACATTTAGATTGTAAGCTCTTTGAGCAGGGACTGTCCTTTCATGTTAAATTGTACAGCGCTGCGTAACCCTAGTAGCGCTTTAGAAATGTTAAGTAGTAGTAGTAGAATGGGTGCACCACCTGGCTAACTTAACAGAAACTTTTACAATATTGTGCAGTACTCTCCTTCCCCACCCAGCTATTCCTTCATACCAACCAACTGACAAAATATTCTGGGGAGAACACTGCCCCGTGTGCTTCACTTTCACCTTCTGTTTATTTATATTTATTTGAGTTTAGCTCATAACGTTTTTTCAGTAGTAGCTCAAGGTGAGTTACTTTCAGGTACACTAGGCATTTCTCAGTTTCCAGAGGGCTTACAATTCTGTACCTGAGGCAATGGAAACGGTAATTTGCCCAAGGTCGCATGGAGCAACAGTTGGATTTGAACTGGGCTTCCCTAGCCCAGTGCTCTTAACCAGTAGGCTGCTGCTCCTCTCCATTTAGATGCCTAGTTCACCAGTCTGGCAGTGTCTTCCTACAACTGCTCACAGTCCACACCTGTTTTAAAATGTTGATTAATTTTGTGTTGTCTTGCAAATTGATCGCCTCACTTAAAGGACTGCTTGGTCCAATCTACTTCTGAGCACCCTCTGACACTCCTGCTATAGAATGAATTTGATTTCTAGTCGTTTCCCTCTTCACTCTGCCATTAAGGTTGTCAGATTTGTCAAGCATGGGAAGCATTATCCAATCTTCAAAACCCACTACCTCTTTTATGGTTAACCTACAGCTACTTTTAGACACATCTGCTCCCCCATAATCCAAAAGAGGAATATAATGTAATTAATTAAAATTAAACTAGGGAAGGACATGTGGTGAGGAAGGGAATGAAAAGAAGAGACAATGGACATAGATGTGCAGGGGGTAAACTGGCTGTGAGAGGTGGCAAACAAAAAGTTGTAATCATTGAGGAGCAGAGGTAAATGTTTTAGTGAAAAAGTGAACTTTAAGAATAGCTTTAAAACTTAAAAGCAAGAGTTTGGTTCATTGGGGCAAACATATATTCCATAGGGTGGGTGAAACCACTGAGAATGATGTTGTTCTTGTAAGATGTGAGCATACATGAAGAAACGAAAGTTTCTGTTGGGAGGAACGTAAAGTATGTATTTGAGAATAGGTTATGAGGTGTTTGAATAGGAAGAGTGGGAGGCCAGAATGAAGAATTTGGAAAGTGATATCTTGAAGAGATTCCAGTATTGGATGGGCAGCCAGTGATCTGCTTGAAGAGGAGAGACACGATCAAGCTTTTAGGCACCATGTATCATAGTAAATGATGACAGATAAAGACCTGAACAGCCCATCCAGTCTGCCCAACAAGATAAACTCATTTTACATGGTATGTGATACTTTATATGTACACCCGAGTTTGATTTGTCCCTGGCTTTCTCGGGGCACGGACTGTACTACTACTGCTACTTATCATTTCTTTAGCGCTACTAGACGTACGCAGCGCTGTACACTTGAACATGAAGAGACAGTCCCTGCTCGACAGAGCTTACAATCTAATTAGGAGAGAAAAACAGGACAATCAAGAGATAAGAGAATATTAAGGTGAAGATGATAAAATAAGGGTTCTGAACAAGTGAATAAGGGTTAAGAGTTAAAAGCTGCATCAAAAAGATGGGCTTTTAGACTACTGCAATCTGCTTCTTGCTGGCCTCCCACTTAGTCACCTCTCCCCTCTCCAATCGGTTCAAAACTCTGCTGCCCGTCTCGTCTTCCGCCAGGGTCGCTTTACTCATACTACCCCTCTCCTCAAGTCGCTGCACTGGCTCCCTATCCGATTTCGTATCCTGTTCAAACGTCTTCTACTAACCTATAAATGTACTCACTCTGCTGCTCCCCAGTATCTCTCCACACTCGTCCTTCCCTACACCCCTTCCCGTGCACTCCGCTCCATGGATAAATCCTTCTTATCTGTTTCCTTCTCCACTACTGCCAACTCCAGACTTCGCGCCTTCTGTCTCGCTGCACCCTACGCCTGGAATAAACTTCCTGAGCCCCTACGTCTTGCCCCATCCTTGGCCACCTTTAAATCTAGACTGAAAGCCCACCTCTTTTGACATTGCTTTTGACTCGTAACCACTCGCCTCCACCTACTCTCCTCTCCTCCTTCCTATACACATTAATTGATTTGATTTGCTTACTTTATTTTTTGTCTATTAGATTGTAAGCTCTTTGAGCAGGGACTGTCTTTCTTCTATGTTTGTGCAGCGCTGCGTACGCCTTGTAGCGCTATAGAAATGCTAAATAGTAGTAGTAGATTGAAGAGGAGCGCGATGGCTGTGAGAAGCAAGTTGCAATAGTCTAAGCGAGAGGTGATAAGAGCGTGGATGAGGGTTCTGGTAGTGCGCTCGGAAAGGGCAAATTTTGCTGATAGAGAAAGAAACAACAGGTTTTAGCAGTCTGTTGAGTATGTGCAGAGAAGGAGAGGGAGGAGTCGAAGATTACCCCAAGGTTACGAGCTGATGAGACAGGAAGGATGAGAGTGTTATCCACAGAAATAGAGAATGGGGGAGGAGGAGAGGTTGGTTTAGGGGGAAAGATAAGAAGCTCAGTCTTGGTCATGTTTAGTTTCAGATGGCGCTGAGACATCCAGGCAGCAATGTCAGACAGGCAGGCTGATACTTTGGCCTGGGTTTCAGCTGAGATTTCTGGTGTGGAGAGGTTGATCTGGGGGGAGTCAGCGTAAAGATGATACTGAAAACCATGATACTGAAAACCATGGGATGAGATCAGAGTACCAAGGGAAGAAGTATAGATGGAGAAGAGAAGAGGTCCCAGGACAGATCCCTGAGGTACACCAAGAGGCATATTTTCAAAGCACTTAGTCTTCCAAAGTTCCATAGAAACCTATGGAATTTTGGAAGGCTAAGTGCTTTGAAAATATGCCTCCAACTGACAGTGGGATAGAAGTAGAAGAGGATCCACTAGAGTATACACTAAAGGTACGCTGGGAGAGATAAGAAGAAAACCAGGAAAGAACAGAGCCCTGAAATCGAAGTGAAGACGGCATATCAAGGAGCAGGCTGTGATCAACAGTGTCAAAAAGCAGCAGATAGAATAGAGACCTTTGGATCTGGCTAGGAACAGATCATTGGAGACTTTAGCAAGAGTTGTTTCAGTTGAATGAAGGGGGCAAAAGCCAGATTGAAGTGGATCAAGAATAGCTTGAGATGAAAGAAAGTCAAGGCAACGGCTGTGAACAGCACGTTCAAGTATCTTGGATAGGAAAGGGAGGAGGGAGATGGAGCGATAGTTGGAAGGACAGGTAGGGTCCAATGAAGGTTTTTTAAGGAGTGGTGTGACTACGGCATGTTTGAAGGCATCAGGAACAGTCGCAGTGGACAGTGAAAGATTGATGATATGACAGATAAACGGGATGACAGTAGGAGAGATAGTGTTAAGTAGATGGGTGGGAATAGGATCAGAGGAACAAGTAGTTAGTTTTGAGGAGGAAAGAAGATGTGTAGTTTCCTCTTCAGTGATTTCAGAAAAGGAAGAAAAGGAGGCAGGGGTTGGAGGGTTGAGAGAATGGACTAAGGGAAGGAGAGGTGGAGGTGACCTGGTTGAGAATTCAAGTTTAATCTTGTGAACCTTATCATGAAAGAACTCAGCCAGAGTCTGGGGGGAAAGTGAAGGGGGGGTTGGAGGTGAAGGCACTTTGAGGAGAGAGTTCAGTGAGGCAAAGAGACGACGAGGGTTTGAGCCAAGAGAATTAGTCAACTGGATGTAATAGACCTGTTTGGCAAGTAAAAGAGCAGACTGGAAGGAGGTCAGCAAGAATTTGAAATGTATGAAGTCAGCATGGGCACGGGATTTCAGCCAAAGGCGTTCGGCAGAACGGGCACAGGAACGTAGGTAGCGGATTCTAGAGGTCAGCCAAGGTTGGGGTTTGGTAAGTTTTACAAAACGGGGAATGAGATGAGCGAGAGTATCCAGAGCAGAGGAGAGAATAGTATTATAGGAAGAGACAGCCTCATTGACAGACTTGGATAGCATAGTGGTAGAGAAGAGATTTGAAACATTGGAGGACAGAGTAGAAGGGTCAATAGCCTGAAGATTCCTAAATGTATTGGTTAAGATTGGACGGGATTGGGGAGGAGGGTGTTTAAGTGTGAAAGTTATCAGATGATGGTCAGAGAGGGGAAGAGTTGAGGCACAGAAACTGGAGAGTGAGCAGTTAGTGGAGAGGATAAGATCAAGACAGTGGCCGTTCTGGTGAGTGGGGGCAGTGGAGCACAGTTGAAGATTGAAAGAGGATGTTAAAGCAAGAAACTGCGAAGCATAAGAGTCAGAGGGATCATTAGCATGAATGTTAAAATCCCCAAGAATGAGGGAAGGAGATAAAGGTTCAAGAAAGAAGGAAAGCCAAGCATCAAAGTCAGTGAGAAAGGAAGAAAGGGACTTATCAGGGGGTCGAGAAATGACTGCTACTCGGAGAGGCAGAGGAGCAAATAGACGGATGGAGTGGACTTCAAAGGAAGAAAAACAGTGAGACTGAGGTAGAAGAAGAGGTTGAAATTTACAAGAGGGTGAAAGTAGTAGCCCAACACCACCTCCGCAGCCAACTGGGCAAGGAGTATGGGAGAAAAGATGGCATAGGGCTGCAACTGAAGCAGAATCTTCAGGATAAAGCCAAGTTTCAGTTAGGGCAAGCAGATGGAGAGTACGAGAGAGAAAGAGGTCATGGATGTAGGACAGTTTGTTACAGACAGAGCGGGCATTCCACAGAGCGCAAGAGAAAGGCAGGGAACTAAAAGTTCTGAAGCTAATGTCAAAGCCCCTTAAAATTTACACTCTAGCCCATCCATGTCTATTCAATTTAACCACTGTGTTTTGAACTGACTGTAGTCTATGCAATTGGTATAATGGTAGACCATGAAGGAGGGCATTACAGTAATCAAGGTGTGAAATTACCAGGGATTTAATGAGAAGGCAGAGGGAAGATTTATCAAAGATTGATCTTGCAAGACGTATTTGGCGAACTGCAAAAAAAAAAAAAAGATTTCTTGACAATTGAACTGTGGGATTTTCAACTAAGATGATTTTCAATAAGAACTCCAAGGATTTTAATCTATTTAATAGGTATAGATACCCCAGAAATAGAGAGGATCAAGGTTAGATAAGATCTCAATGATGGAAAGAACAGAGCCTTGGTTTTGGAAGGATTCAATTTTATTTGATGCAAAGAGAACCAATCGGCAATCCTGGTCAATTTATTTGAGATATCCGGGATTAGAGGTGAGTCAGTATTATCAAGGGAGAATAGAAGTTGTATATCATCAGCATAAATAAAGAAGGTGATATTCATGTAGAAAAGGGCTAGTGGTGGTAGAAAATTATTGAAAAGAATAAGCCCTAATACAGAATCTTGTGGTACTCTGCAAGAAAGGTTGTAAATTAAGGAGTAGACATCAGACCACAGTACTTTAAATGCTTTGCCTTGGAGGTTGAAACCAGAGAGAGGAAATACCAATCCCTTTGAGACGGGAGAGGAGGATTTCATAATCAACTAAATCAAATGCTGCACGAAGGTCAAGTGAGATGAGGACTTCTCTACTATTGTCAAGGGAATGATGGACAAAATCTTGAGTCGTCATAGTGTGTTCAGTGGAAAAGTGGTCATGAAAGTGTCTTCTTTTATCCATTTACATTGAGGAGTAAGTGCATCCTATCAACATTTAAAATGTAATACTTATTGCTATCAAATGTTCCTATGTAAAATCTTAACTTGCCCCAGGGGTCCATAAATTCTGGGAGGAAATGGCTATAGCCTCTCACTGAAATGAAAAGCTTTTGGATTCTTGTCTTGGAGCAACAGTGGTTTTGTTAATTGGCTAACCCAATTTCAGAAACGTATCAGAGGTGCCCCATTACATCCAGAGGTGGTTTTCCTATGATGCATTGTCGTGGCACTATGCTCTTTAGGGTTGCCACAGAAGCCTATTGCTGGGGAAAGAACCAAGGCAGTGTGAATGAATGCAAAACCGTGTTAGCAAACTTAACTCTCTCTGCTTCAGCATTGTTAAAATGACTCCCTTAAAGCAGAATATCAACTAGGTTGATTTGTTAAGTTTATATACTTCCAGTGTGATAAAGCCATAAAACACCATAGAATTCCACATTTCATATGCACTATTAACATTTAAAGTACTAAATGCACATATTCATTACAGCCTGAGAAGAAAACCCCTCAGTACTGTCAGATTCTATCTCTTCCACTGCTCAGCTGATTTCTAAAAGTATGAATTTGGCTTAATTGATGGGTTTTTGCCTTTTGCATGTGATACAGGAAGGGCATTTGGGGTTTCCTTTCAGTTGGCCTAATGTGTAACTTCTGTGAGTGATCAGAATTTTTCATTATATAAACAAGCTGGCTACAGCTCCCTGTATTTCCTACTCTCCCCTCCACTATCCTCTCTGTCCTGTAGCTTGCATGTCTCCCAGGAAGGACATGGAATCTCTTTTCAGATTGTTGGGATAATTGAAATGAATATCCTACTTATGATGACTGTCGATTGGTCGGCATCTGTTGTCAATTAGTTAAGTATGTTCCATTCTATTTGAATCCTTGGGAATTGAGGAATTAGCCTGAGGAGAGGGTCACACAGAATAGTATTTGCAGTGTGTTTAGTTTTAACTTGCTTGAAATACAAAAACATTTACTTTAGTGAGCAAGAGTGTTTATTTGTTTTCTATTTGGCTTCTCAGGCTCAGAGTCTTTTTAGGCCCAAAGAGATTGAAGTGGATTTTGAAATGGCAGATGAAATTTTGGAATTAGGGTTTAGCAGAGAAAGGAGGCATAGGATTTGATAGACCACCTTTCTGTGGTTACAATCAAAACAGTTTACATATTATATACAGGTACTTATTTTGTACCTGGGGCAGTGGAGGCTTAAGTGACTTGCACAGAGTCACAAGAAGCTGGAGTGGGAATCAAACCCAGCTCCCCAGGATCAAAGTCCACTGCACTAATCATTAGGCTACTCCTTCCTTCCTCCACAGTAGTAGCACAAGGCAAATTATATTAAGGTACAGTAGGCTTTCAGCGATACAGGCTGAAGTGGTTGTGGCTCCCAGAGCCAGCTGTTGCTCTGTGTCGTCCCCCCCCCCCCCCCCCCCCCCCCAACGACCTGATTCTTCCCTACCTTTTACAGCAGTGAGAATATGTTGCTCTGGTTTAAATGCGAGAAGTATCTATTCTCGTATTTAAACCTGCGGCAGTACCAGTGGCTGTGCAGAGGCAAAAGCAAAATGCACACTCATTGCTGTAAAGGCTGAATTGGTGCCCTTGAGCTTTGGCACCCTGAGCCCAGTGCCTGACCTGGCTCATGTCTTGAGCTGGCCCTGACTTGAAGCTTGTTCCTGAAGTGATGGAGGATTAAGTGACTTGCCAAAGATCACAAGGATCCTGACTTCTTGTTTCTCAGCCTGTTGCTCTAACCACTAGGCTACTCCCAATGCCAGGTTCCATATTAGGAGTCATCACTCAGGAAAAGCATCTGAGTCATTGTGAACAATACCTTGAAACCCTCAGCTCAGTGTGTGCCATTCTAATCATCCCATCTGAAAAAGATATAGTGCTGCTGAAAAAAAAAGTGCAGAAAAGCATAACCGAAACGGAATATGCTCTTACAAACAGCTGAATAGATGAAGACTCTTTGGTTTGGAGAAGAGATTGGAAAGAGAGATGGTAGAATGGGGAATGGTTATTTAAAGGGATGCATCAGCCAAAAAAAATTAATTTTATTTAGTTTCTTAAAGGGATTTTGTTTTTTTTGTTTCAGGAGGTGGGAGGGAGAGGGAAGGGTGTTGCAGTAGGGCAACCTGTTTGTGATACAGGAAAAAAAATTGGGGGGTTTTCTTGTCATTTCAGGAGAAAACATGAAATTGTATAGGAAATCTCATTAATGATTTGACATTTCCCATGTCGTTTCAGATGTATGTACATCTCTAGTCGTCACTAGTCGTTCCTTCAAAGTGTAAGAGGATTAGGGGGTATTTAAGAAACTAAAAGGTAGTAGATTTAAAACAAGATGGAGAGAGTATTTTTTTCAGCCAATTGACAATCTAGCTATGGTATTTATTGCTAGAGAATGTAGTTGAGGCATGTAACTTAACGGTCTAAAGAAGGCTTGTTCTGATTACTAAAGAAGTACATAACCAGGTAAATCTTTGAATGGGGCTTGTGCTATTTAACATATTTATAAATGATCTGGATATTGGAATGACAAGTGAAGTGATTAAATTTGCAGGGGACACCAAAGTTGTCAAAACACATGAAGACTTTGAAAAATTGCAGGAAGACCTTAGGAAACTGAAAGACTGGGCATCCAAATGGCAGGTGAAATTTAATGTGGAGAAATGCAAAGTGATACACACTGGGAAGAATAATCCAAATCATAGGTACCTGATGCTAGGGTTTACCTTAGGAGTTAGCACCCAAGAAAAAGATCTAGGTGTCATTGTAGACAATACACTGAAATCTTCTACCCAGTGTGTGGTGGCAGCCAAAAAAAGCAAACAGGACACTAGGAATTAGTAGGAAAGGGATGGTAAATGAGTCCAAGAATATTATAATGTCTCTGTATTGTTCCATGGTGCAACCTCACCTTGAGTGTTGCATTCAATTCTGGTCACTGTATCTGAAAAAAGATATAGCGAAATTAGAAAAGGTTCAAAGAAGAACGCCCAAAATGATAACGGGGATGGAACTCCTCTCATATGAAGAAAGGCTAAAGAAGGTAGGGCTCTTCAGCTTAGAAAAGAGAGCAAAGGGGGATATGATTCAGGTCTACAAAATCCGGAGTTGTGTAGAATGGGTAAAAGTGACTTAATTTTTCACTCTTTCAAAAAGTACAAAGACCAGGAGACACTAATAAAGTTACATGGAAATACTTTTAAAACAAATAGGAGGGAATGTTTTCACTCAAAGAATAGTTAAGCTCTGGAACTTGTTGCTGGAGGATGTGGTAACAGTGGTTAGCGTATCTGGGTTTAAAAAAGATTTTGACAGATTCCTGGAGGAAAAATCCATAGACTGCTATTGAGATAGACATGGGAGAAGCCACTACTTGCCCTGGGATTGGTAGCATGTAATGTTGTTACTATTTGGGTTTCTGCCAGGTACTTGTGACCTGGATTGGCCACTGTTGGAAGCGGAATACTGGGCTAGATGTACCATTGGTCTGATCCAGTATGGCTGTTCTTATGTCAGGAACTGTAAATAACAGATCTGTTTTCTGGGATCAGCCATGTTTTTCCCTGTGACCTGGATTAGCCACTCTAGGAGACAGGATGCTGAGCTTCATGGATTTTTGGCCTGACACAGTATGGCTTATATGAAGGGAAGACTCCAAGCTCGTGTACTTTCCTATTCTGCTAAGGTACTGTAAGGATATAAAAAGAGAACAGCCTCTGCCATGAATTGAGACAGCAGAGGTGTAAAAGTGTGTTTTTTCATATGCATATGACATTGGTTATCTTTTGGTGTATCTGTTATTTAAGAACGTGTTCCCTTGCCTCTTTTTTTCAGTTGTGACACTGTATGCGACTCTTGGAGGTCAAGCAATTGCACATGGATTAAATGAGTCAGAGGTGACGCATCTTATTACTAGTAAAGAGCTTATGCAAACTAAATTGAAGGTAAGTTCTGTCCTTTTCACCCTAAGTAGTGGTGAGCATGGTTGTATGTGCACACACATTTGGATACCAGTGGTGAGAAGACTATGGGTTCCTCCGCTCAACTCTGAAAATTTGTTTGCCAGTTTGATCTTTCTCTGCTCTGAATTGTTATAGATAGTTGCATGATAACCAGAACCAAACCTTTTTTTTTTTTTTTAAACATCACATTTTTTCTAATGCTTAAAATAAAGCTAAAATATAAATTTATTTCAGGTTTAGGGCCTCTTTTACCAAACCGCACTAGTGGTTCCTGGCATAGCAATGGTGACAAAGCCCATTCACTTTGAATGGGCTTCGTCACCACTGCCACGCAGAAATTGCTAGCGCAGTTTTATAAAAGAGGCCCTTAGTATATACCAGGGCTGTGGAGTCGGAGTCTCGGAGTCGGAGTCGGCAGCAATTTTGGGTACATTGCGTCGGAGTTGGAGTCGGCAAAAATGTACCGACTCCGACTCCTCATACATTTGAATAAAGTACTTCTCTGCTGTGAATAAAGCTTAGTACCTAGTTGTTTCACTAATGTGAAGTCCAGCTGAACTATTTTGCTGGAGAGCTTCCCTCTGCTCAGTCTCCCTTTGCATTTACTGACCAGCTGTAGAGCACCTCCTCTCTGACCCCATAGTGAACCTAAGCTCCAAGAGAAGATCATTCAGCACACACAGATAAGGCAGCAGAGAGACTCCACCCAACTTCCTCTCTCTCTGCAAGAAGAGCTTTATATTTTAGTAGAAGTGGCACACCATTCACAATGGCAAAAAGAATGTCAGGAAACATGACAAAGTCTGCTGTTTATGAGCACTTTACAATATCAACAGATGGGAAACATTATGTATGTCAACGTATTATAGAAGATGATGATGGTGAAAAAGCATGTGATGCAAAAATTAGCAGTTTCAGTGGTTATGAAAAAAATGCACCTACAAGAGCATCAAATTTAAAAAGACACTTTAGGTGCAGCGTTTCCATCCTAAAGTGTTAGAAGCTGTGAATGAGAAAGATAGCAATGAAAACATTCCATCTACTTCAAGGTCAATAAAAGATCAGAAATCTACTGGAGGCCAGACACAACTATCAAGATTTTTTACAGCTGACAAAGTTACTATAACAATTACACCAGAAAAATTCAAAAACCACATCATTGAAATGGCAGTAAAGAATAGTATACCACTATCTTTTTTTTACACAACCAGCCTTTTTAGACTTAAATGGAGAAATGGCTAAAAAGCTTGGAGTTTCTCTGGAACGAGAAAGTATAAGGAAACTTATACTTGAAGAGGCCAAATGTAAGAAGGAAGAACTAAGAAAAAGTCTGAAGGGACGTTTTGTCTTTATTAAAATGGATGTATGCACACGTCACAGAGTCAATTATTTTGCAATTAATGTTAGATTTGCTGATGAAAACAAAAAAACAATAACCCGGACATTAGGAGTAAAGGACACTCAGACACATCATACCAGTGAGTATCTGCAGAAGTTAGTGGAAGGTGTTTTAGAAGATTTTGAAATTAAAAAGGAACACATTCTATGTATTGTAACTGATAATGCTTCAAATATGTTAAACACAATTGAAAAAATGAAGGAAGTTGATGAAGAAAGCAGCATACAAATATCAGAAGATGACAGTTCTGCAATTCAAGAAAGCTGTGAAAGTTTGGATGATATTGCTGAAGAAGCATCTAAGCTTATTACCATTCAACATATGCGTTGTGCTGTTCATACTCTGCAACTAGCAATAAGAGATGGATTGAAGGATCGTCATGCGGCTACACTAATTAGCAAGTTCAGGCAAGTAGCTGTTGCAGCCAGGATCCCTAAAACAGATGCTATTCTGAAGAGACATGCTGGAAAAGGAGCCATTTTGGATCAAGCAACGCACTGGGGAAGCATTTACTTGATGATAAAGCGTTTGCTTGAACTAAAAGACTTTCTTGAAGAACTGGACAATGTAAATGTTTCATTAAAAGAAAACCAGTGGGCTCAAGTTACAGAATTAGGCTACTTTCTTACCCTTTTGCTGTTACCAAGAAGCTGCAATATGAAGATTTAACACCAGGTAAATTCTTCTTGGAATGGCTTGATATATAATCTTAACAAAAGTGGGGGGTTAATTGCTGATGGCATTGTATCTTCAATGAGGAAAAGAGAGGAGCTCTTGCTGGATAATCAAATTCTCTTAGCTGCTATTTATGTTGATCCAATGAGCCGAATTTTGTTGAGCAGTGACCAAATTGCTACAGGAAAACAGGCACTCTATGACATAGCAGTTCGCATGAAAGGGTTGCTACCAGAAACTCATAAACCACTGGATGAAGCTAAAGCTATAAATACTGGTGGTAATGGTAACTCAGGTTCATCCTCTTCAAATGAAGAAGAGAATTTTCAAGCCTATTTGGACAAAATGGAAGCTTCAAAAGCAAAGCGATGTCGGTTAATTATGGAAAAGCAACCTGTAAATGTCCATATAAAGAAATTCATGCAAGAGTTTTTTAAAGGATTAAAAGAATTGGAAAAGTTTGACCACTCATCAAAACTGACTATAAAAGAAGCCATCATTGTTTATCCAGAGATTGTCAGTGATGCAGCTAGAACCGTAACAGCAATGCCACCCACCCAAGTCAGTGTTGAAAGACTGTTTTCAGCACTGAAAATAATCAAATCAGATTTAAGGGCTTCTATGAAGGAGGATCTGGCAGAAGCAATTCTGTTTCTAAGAACAATATATTAGTTAATTTCGGATTATGTTTAACAGCTATTCTACAGCTATATATGCCAAGTTTAAATAATAAATATATAAGTTGTTTTAGGTTTTCCAAATGTTTTTGGTTTATGTAGGTTAACTTTGATTTTGTTCTAATTTCCAAAGGATGTTGTTCTAGAATTTCCAAAGGATGTGGTTGTTCCAGATTTTTATACTTGCTAATGCTATGATGACTTTATACTTGATAAAAAAACAATAAACATAACCTTGTTTTTTTGTGTGTTTTTTTTTGTTTAAACTTTAGGATTAATGAATATTTATAGTTTCTTTAATAAATAAAATAAAAAGTCACAATGACATAGATTTTAAACCCAAACATCAACATGCAGCCTTGCATGCTGCACTCTTTCAGTCAACATGCAAAAAAAATACATATTAAAAACTGAGGAGTCGGAGGTACCATAAACTGAGGAGTAGGAGACGAAGGATTTTTGTACCGACTCCATAGCCCTGGTATATCATTTTGTTTCTCTGCTTTTGATTTGATTGTACATATTGTCTATTTATTTTTTAATCCTCATGTTAATCCCCCCCCCCCCCCAAATCAAAAAGAAAAACAGTTTGCATAAATAGGGTAACCAAATAGCTCCATGCCCAATGGAACAAGCTAAAACCAGTCCTGATTTTACCCTGTTGCATACATGAAATATAGTTCTGCTTTTAGAGACGGGAGAGGGGGCATGAAATAGGAAATCAGAACAAAATCTCTGTGAATGAAGTGGAGTAAACCAAGGCTTGCTCAAGCCGAGGCCTAATCAGTTTGTCTATCTGCTCATGGAGCTATGTGATAACCTGTTGCGTATAATTGCATTTGTTTTTTTTCTAATGTTTACACCAGGCTTGTGATAACCTGTTGCATATAGTTGCATTCGTTTTTTTTAATGCTTAGACCAGGCCTTCCCAAGCCTGTTATAGGAACTACACAACTAATATTATCATTATGTCGCCTTCAGACAGGACCATCGAATATGGCCCATAGTACCCCTAGCTCTGCAGTCCCTCCAACACAGTGGAGAGGACTGAGGGAGCCAACAGCAAAAATGATTTGGAGTTAAATACCAATGATATAATAGCTTCTAATTATTCTCTTTAACATTAGAAGCAATCACAAGTTTAGCTAAAGACTGTTGTATAGAGTCCCCCTCCTCCTTTGTATGTCATTTCTAACTCTTGTTCCCATTTTGTCTCTATGATTCGGATCAGGGACCCCGTAGAGCCCTCAGGTAACCATTGAGCGTAACTGCCAAAAATTTAGTAGACTGAAAATCCTCACAAACATCCTCCAAAAGGTGTAAGGGCCTGTCAGGGCTTAAATCTTTTAGAGGACACTAACAGCCTTATTTTCGAAAGTGATGGGCGCCCAGATTTTGACCCAAATCGGGAGATAGGTGCCAATCTCGCAAAGGCGCCCAAATCGGTATAATCGAAAGCTGATTTTGGGCGTCTTCAACTGCACTCCGCGGGAACGAACAAAGTTGATGGCAGCGTGTCGGAGGCGTGGTGAAGGCGGGACTGGGGTGTGTTTATCGGCCGAGGAGAGATGGGCGCCTTTGGCCGATAATCAAAAAATGAAATGTGTATTTAGCGCGAATTTAGGTCACTTTTTATGGACCCTTTTTTTTCCCACGAAAAAGTCCCAAAAAAGTGGCCCAAATGACCAGATGAGCACTGGAGGGAATTGGGGATGACCCCATATAATTGAGAGTAACTCACTCTCAACCAAACCCTAAGATATTTCAGTTCAATAGACACCCAATGAAAGGCAAAGGAAGATTGCAGCCACAATCTCGTGGGCTCATCTGTATTAATATTAAGTGCCTCAGTCTTACTTGTATTAATTTTAAATCTCGAGACCTGAGAATATGCTGTTAAATCAGAAATCAGGTTAGGTAAAGTAAGTGAGAGAAGACATCAAAGATAGTAACAGTCGTCAGCAAGCAGACTTATCTTATACTCCGTGTCACCCACTTGTACAACTTTGACATTCGGATTTGATCTAATTGCCGAAGCAAGGGTCTTCTCTAGGGCTAAAAGTAAGGGGGTAAGGGACACCCCTGTCATGTTCGTTCTCCTTAGTGTTCTTATCGAGGAGCGGCATATGTCAGGGCTCAAATGGCAAACCCACGGTCTGCAGTCTGGACCACAGAGCCTCCTAGTGTGGACTGCCAAGGTGCTGCGGGTTTTTTTTGGCATCGCTCCAGTTACTTTGTTCCCCCTATGCCTGAGCCCAGCATTACTCTAGCTCCCTCTCTTCCCCAGCCTTTCTGGTCCTCCACACACTTCAACAGGTCACGACAAAGAGTTGCAAGTTGCCTTTCTGACTGGAAGAGCTTTTACTCTGCTTCATCTCACCTCTCTGATGCAATTCCCTGCGGTTGGGACATGACAGAGGAAAGGCTCTGTTGGCCAGAGGCAGCCTTCAGAGTGCTCTCTGCTGCAACCTTCTGCAGTGTGTGAAGGGCCAGCCTTGGGGGGGAGGTTGACAGATGCCAAACGGTTGGGGGGGGGGGGGGTGCAGAGGGAAGAGAGTAAGAGACCTCGAACAAAGGGGAGGAGAGACTTGCTGGACGAGGATTAGGGGAATGGAGGGAAGGGAGAGTGTGAGGGACCTGGCGCAAAGAGGGAGAGATATTGAGGGAGAGGGTGAACAACTAGAAAGAGACTGAACCAAGTGGAAGAGAGGGACAGACACTGGACCAACAGAAGGAGGGTGAGAGAGATGCCGGACCACAGATAAAGGGGGGGGGGGGGAGTCAAGGTTTGCGGGGTGCAGGAGGAAGGGAAAAGAAAGAAGCTGAACATGGGAAGGGACAGAGATAGAGAAGAGATGCTGGCCACATAGGGAAAATAGGCTAGGGGCAGAGACACAGAGGGGCAATACAGAACACACAGGGAGGGATAGGGACACAAATGCTGAACATGTGGGGAGGCTAGGGAACAGGAACACAGAGATGCAGGACATAGCAAGAGAAAAAATGTTTTTCTTTTATTTCTGTTTTGTAACTTTTATTTCCTGTAATTTTATATACTTTTTAAGTTATTTTGGATAATCTATTTGATCAAGAAAATGGTATATAAACATAAATACATAAAAAGACCCTGGAGAGAAAAAAGAGAAAAGCAAAATACACTAGGACCAAAATCAGTGCTCAGACAACAGAGATAGAAGAAAAAAGTTTTTTGTTTTTTTTCCTGAATTTATTAATTGTAATATGTCAGCTTTGGGAAATGTGCATCTCTTCCCCCCTCCCCCCCCCCCCCCCCCCCCCCCCCCCCATCCAGTTGCCACTACCTTGGGAGCAATGATGCCCTATAAAACCATAAGTTATGATGTGCACATGGGTTTCAAACAGCCAAAATTTCTGGACCACCATTCAAAACGTTTGAGTAGCCCTGCTATATGTAGACAGCATGCATTCTCCTCCTCTGCCATTTTTCATGTAGATAAGATTTTTTTCATTCACTATTTAAATAATTTTATAAGTTCTGTGTTCTAGTTTGTGCCATAAAGTGGTAGATGATGTAATCTTTTTTGATGCGTTCTGAGGGTGGGATATGGGTGGGTAGGGTGGAGAAAGTAGCAAAGGGTTAAGGAGTTCGAGTGATGTAGTTTGAACTTGATGTGGTTTGGTTGAGGAGGTAGGGTGGTGTTTGGAGGGAGGGAGTGAAGTTGTACTGGGAGCTTAGATTAAGATGTTTGCATGCCACAGATGATTTTTCAACCCACGCCTTTAATGTAGCTCAGTACTTTTTTTTTTTGTTGTTGCACTCTTGGAGTTTAATTTTCAGCTTTAGGAAAGGCTTGCCTTCAATTAACTGCCTGCAGATGCTTAGCTGTACAGTGGGAAAGGTGTCCTTTGTGCAATGTACTTTTCTCCCCATCCCCCTCATTCTAAATGCTGGCTAATGAGATATCCGATGTCTGCCTGTATATTTTCACAGGGGATCATTCTGGAGATTCCAAAACTGAAGCACATCATTCTTGTGGATGGGAAACAGCCACAGTGCAATCTATCTGAAACAGTTACTGTCAGCTCTATGGCTGCAGTACAGGAGATGGGGGCCAAGTCTCAAAACTGTATGTACTGCATTTTTCCTTTTAATATTTTATTTCTAATATCTTATGTATTTGATTATAGAAAGCCGTTCCTTACCAACCTAAACTATCCCTGTTCTCTAGATTTTGATTAAAAACTTATTTCAAAGTTAGTGACCTAGTATTAATTTGCATAATCTCCCTGTATAAGTTAAAGATGGAAGCTGAGTTTTATGTAAAACGAACATTGCATGTTACCTTTTAATCACAATTCCGTATTATTTAGAGGCTAAGTGTACTTTAATTCATAGCTTCTTTCACAATTCTGTCATCATTCAAGATATTTAGGTCTTATATACATTGCAACCATAATGTTGTGTTGGCATAGTAGCAGTTGCTATGCAACCATTTTCTTTTAGGAGGAAACTACTACTCTGAAATGCATATATTTACAGGGAAGTGTTGTCCTGTAAAGATATGATGGTAGGTATATAAAACTTTTTAAGTTATTTTGGATAATCTATTTGATCAAGAAAATGGTATATAAACATAAATACATAAAAAGACCCTGGAGAGAAAAAAGAGAAAAGCAAAATACACTAGGACCAAAATCAGCTCGAGCCTATCTTCCTGAGACAAGGGCGGAGAACCTACTATCCCTGCTGTCCATGGTTCGAGCGTCTCAGCAGGTCCACGGCTCGGCAGATGTAGAGACTTCAGGGGCATATGACCTCCACAGTTCATGTCACGCCCATGGCACATCTACATATGAGATCAGCTCAATGGACCCTAGCTTCCCAGTGGTTTTAAGCTGCAGGGGATCTAGAGGATGTGATCCAATTTGACCATGGGACGACCATTCCAAGTTCCTCAGCCACGAAAAGTGCTGATGACGGATGCATCTCTCCTGGGGGGGGGGGGGGGGGGGAGCTCATGTAGACGGGTTCCACATTCAGGGAGCCTGGTCCTTTCAGGAAAGAGGTCTTCAGATCAACCTCCTGGAATTAAGAGTGATCTGGAACGCTCTAAAGCCTTTCAGAGATCGGCTGTCCAACCAAGTAATCTTAATTCAGACAGACAATCAGGTTGCCATGTACTACACCAACAAGCAGGGGAGCACCAGATCTCACCCTCTTGTGTCAGGAAGCCGTCCAGATGTGGCATTGGGCTCGCCGTCACGGCATGTTTCTCCAAGCCACTTATCTGACAGGTGTAAACAGTCTGGCCGACAGGTTCAGCAGGATAATGCAACCTCACGAGTGGTCACTGAACACTGGTGTAGTCCTCAAGATCTTCCGAGCATGGGTCAACCCCTCGGTGGATCTTTTTGCCACTCAGATCAATCATTAGGTCCCTCAGTTCTGTTCCAGACTTCAGGCCCACGACAGACTGCCTTTCTCCTACATTGGGGGACAGGCCTTCTGCATGTGTATCCTCCCATACCTCTAGTAGGGAAGACTTTGCTGAAACTCAATCAAGACTGCGGAACCATGGCTGAAGTCTGGAACAGAACTGAGGGACCTAATGATTGATCTGAGTGGCAAAAAGATCCATAGAGGGAACCAGATCTGACGCGGCCAGAAGGGTGCAATCAGGATCATGGTTCTGCAGTCTTGCTTGAGTTTCAGCAAAGTCTTCCTTACTAGAGGCATGGGTGGATACACATACAGAAGGCCTGTCCCCCAATGTAGGAGAAAGGCATCCTGATTGCACCCTTCTGGCCGCGTCAGATCTGGTTCCCTCTTCTTCTGGAGTTGTCCTCCGAAGAACCGTGGAGATTGGACTGTTTTCCAACCCTCATCACTCAGAACGAGGGGTTGCTTCTACATCCCAACCTCCAGTCTCTGGCTCTCACAGCCTGGATGTTGAGAGCTTAGAATTTGCCTCCTTGGGTCTTTCGGAGGGTGTCTCCCGAGTCTTGCTTGCTTCCAGGAAAGATTCCACGAAGAGGTGTTACTCTTTCAAATGGAAGAGGTTTGCCGTCTGGTGTGACATCAAGGCCCTAGATCCTCTTTCTTGTCCTACACAGACCCTACTTGAATAACTTCTACATTTGTCAGAGTCTGGTCTCAAGACCAACTCCGTAAGAGTTCACCTTAGTGTGATTAGTGCTTATCATCGCCATGTAGAGGGTAAGCCTATCTCTGGACAGCCTTTAGTTGTTCGCTTCATGAGAGGTTTGCTTTTGTCAAAGGCCCCTGTCAAACCTCCACCAGTGTCATGGGATCTCAACGTTGTTCTCACCCAGCTGATGAATGCTCCTTTTGAGCCACTGAATTCCTGCCATCTGAAGTACTTGACCTGGAAGGTGGTTTTCTTGGTGGCTGTTACTTCATCAAGTTCCATCACAACAAAGTAGTCCTCCGCACGCACCCTAAGTTTCTGCCATCGGTGGTGTTGGAGTTCTATCTGAACCAGTCAATTGTCTTGCCAACATTTTTTCCCTGTCCTCATACCCACCCTTTCGAAAGCAGTTTGCACACCTTGGACCACAAGAGAGCATTGGCCTTTTACGTGGAATGGACAAAGCCCTTTAGACAGTCCGCCCAGTTGTTTTTCTTTTGATCCCAACAGGAGGGGACTCGCCATTGGAAAACGCACAATCTCCAATTGGCTAGCAGATTGCGTATCCTTCACTTATGCCCAAGCTGGGCTGACTCTGGAGGACCATGTCACAGCTCACAATGTTAGAGCCATGGCTGCGTCAAAGTCAGCCTCCATCGAGGAGATTTGCAAGGCTGCAACGTGGTCATCAGTCCACACATTCACATCTCACTACTGCCTCCAGCAGGATGTCCAATGCGACAGTCGGTTTGGGCAGTCGGTGCTGCAGAATCTGTTCTGGGTTTAGAATCCAACTCCACCCCCCTAGACCCATTTTTGTTCTGTTCAGGCTGCACTCTCAGTTGTTTATGGTTTCAGGTCAATCTATGTTATGTCCTCGCCATTGCGAAGCCCAATTGACCAATGTTCATTGTTTTGAGTGAGCCTGGTTGCTAGGGATACCTCACGTGTGAGAACAAGCAGCCTGCTTCTCCTCGGAGAAAGCGAAGATACATACCTGTAGCAGGTATTCTCTGAGGACAGCAGGCTGATTGTTCTCACACACCTCCCCTTTGGAGTTGTTGTTTGTTTATTATTTGCTTTTTTATTAAACTGAGCGGGAATGCTCACGCGACGGGCAGGAAGTCCACGAATGCGCGGTGCATGCAGTTCGTGCGCTAGAAGGCTCTGGCAAAACTTTTTAACAAATCAGCCTGCTGTCCTTGGAGAATACCTGCTACAGGTATGTATCCTTGCTTTATTCGTATTTGGCTGAATAGTTAAATGTGCTCTTTGGTACAGCTCTACTGCATACCGCCCTTGTCGTCCCTCCTGCTCTCTCTTCTCCTGAATTCTTTAACCCATTGCTACTATAAGCCAGGATTTTGTAACACTGGTCACCAATGGTAAATCCAAAATCTTGGGACCAAGATGTGTAGTGTGTTTTGTCCTTTTGGTTGATTTTGTTTCCTGTTAGTTTCCTTGGTTACACAGTACCAGAGGCAGGGTCATGTGAATGTGTGTGTGGCTGTGTTCTGGATGCAGGGAGAGGATGCTGGCTTGTACATCTGCTACTGATTGCATGGGAATGCTGATTTAAAGCAGTTTCAGTTCCCAGCATGCCAGGTGGTGCTGCTTGTGTCCATGTTGGAAATATGATCTGTTCTTTTGCCCTCTTCCATACCCCTACCAGTTTGTGCTCCTATTAAAATCGTTTACACTTTTTTTTCTAGACATAACTCTTGTTTGGACTTTAACACTAAACTCCTCCTAAGTATTTACATTTCAAAATATTTCAGTGATGTACAACAATAACATCACAGATAAATATACAGTAATATTTTATAACAAGCCCCCTAACATTACATAGAAACTATTCGTTTTTAGAAATACAGTAAAATGGTGGCAGATAAAGACCACAAGCCTATCCAGTCTATCTGTCCATGCCAACTACATATTTATTTATGAATATGATCACACCTATGAAAAGGAAAAAAAGAATTCACAATCTTGCAATCTTATGTACAAAAAGTAATAATCAAGTTTGTGTAAATTCAGTCTCCATGTAACTGGTTAGTAAGTTGTTTATATTGAAATGCATGATAAGTTGTGTGTGTGCATGTGTATATATATTATAGGAGTTTTGCATTCTCAATTTTGGTGTACTCTCCACTAAACTCTCCACGTCCTTCCCTTTTTGCTCTCTAGCCCACAGCTGAGCCTACATAAAGTTCCTTCAGTTTATTATCAGCTCCTTTAACCAAGTCTAGCCAGAGGTTGGACTAAGCAGAAATGCAGCACCTGAAATTTATGTTAATATGCTATAATCATTGCAAAATCCAGTTTTGTTCTGATTGTTCATGTCTTGTACATAACTACCTTACTTTTTTGCCATGATGAAGTTCTCAGATTTAGAATCATGACCCAGATGTTGGCCCCTTCAGAGCTCATCGAGGGCCCCTTTTACTAAACCGCTTAGGCACCTACGCACGCCAGATTAGAGTTACCGCATGGCCCTTGCAGTAATTTCAATTTTGGCGTTTGTCCGCTATGCGAGTCTGAAAAATATTTTTTATTTTCTGGGTTGAGTAATGGATGCGCTCCAAGTGGCATTTGACGCGTGTAGGTCATTACTGCCCAGATTCTTTACCGCTAGGTCTTTGGCTCGCGGTAAAGAATCTGACTCAGACCCAAAATGGACGCACAGCAATTTTGATTTTGCCGCATGACCGTTTTAGGCAAAAAAAGGGCCTTTTTTACAGGTGCGCAAAAAAATGGTTCTGCGCGTGCCCAAAACCTGCGCCTACACTACCGCAAGCCATTTTTCAGTGCTCCTTTGTAAAAGGACCCCTGAATTTAATGCACATACAACTTAAACTGTTTCGCATCTGTTTCTTTGAAAAGTTCTTTTTATCTCATTTATATCTAGTTGATTATTAGACTGCATGTAACTCGGTGGTTTAAAATAAAATGTGGTCCATCAAATAGATCAATAAAAATATAACGGTACTATTTAAGATATATTGGCAACCTAGAAACTCAACATAGACTGTCCCCATTCTTTACACTAGGAAAGGAAAACTAATCCTCCAGAAAGGAAAAGCTACTAATCCAATCCTTGCTTTAACTGAAATCACATTCTTGATTTTTCCTTTTTTAATCTGTGGTATTGCATTCTGCAGGCAGGGTACAGATCTGATACGAAAAGCCATTATTCATATGTTGTGTGTGTTCATTTTGTACCTTTATCCAAGCAGGACTGCAATGATTTGCAAGGGTAGATTACAGCAATTTTGTTGTCCTTATTACTAAGAGGTGTCATTTATTTGAGGTTCTGATGAGACTGGCTGATGCAGATTTTTGGCCAAACTGAGAGAGAACTTCGGATATCAACCTTTAAGTCAGCTCTAACAGCTTGACACCTCTTCCATAAGCTGAAGTAATGTTCAATTAACTTTTTTTCTTGTTTTTTTTCGTAGTGTTCAAACCGCAAGTTGCTCCATTACCTTCCGACATTGCAGTAATCATGTATACAAGTGGATCCACAGGCATTCCAAAAGGTGTTATGATCTCCCATAACAATCTTATTGGTGGCATTACTGGGATGTGTGAGAGAATTCCTCATCTGGGGTAAGCAATGTCTGACATGGTGAAACTCCTTTTCATGTATAGACCTAGTAATTTGGTGGACTTTTCCTATAATTAATAAAATGACAGTATTCCCTTCACGCTTAGTTTAAAATAGCTTTACAAGAAATTTTAAAGAGTTTACAGTATTCTTTGTTGTGTATTGATAGTTAAGGGCTGCCAACAGGGTCCCAGACTTTGTGTATGAAAAGCCACATAGGACACTTCAAATTGCTGGCAGATGGAGGTAGGGTTGGGGTCCTCCTCAGAAAAGTGTTTGTTGATGGCACCATGTTTGGTTCTTTTCTTGCAAATGCTGCGGAAGGGAGAAGATAGGGGGCAGGGTTTCCAGGGGTATGGTAGATAATACTACCCCACCTCATTCCTACTTAGCCCCCATTCTCCCTTCCCCTTTCTCTGCCCTTGCTGCTTTTGCCTTAATCCCCTCCCCTCCCCTCCCCTTCTCTTCTTTCTTTCTTTCTTTCTCACCTCCTAGAGCCTCATGAGCTGAAGGCATCAGCTTCCAGTCCTGCAGCTGTAGAACAAGAAAATAACCATTGTTCCCCAGACTTTTCCAGAAAAACTTGTTTCAAGGACTGCATCCATCCTGCATTCTGTAGTTTGTGGACCCCTGTGTTAACCCAGATTAAATGGATTCTAAAGCTTTTAGATTATTTTTCATAAATGAGGTTAATTCTTTTTTTTTTTTTTTTTTTTTTACATTGGCACCATCATGAGTGAGAGCCTTCATTCACAACTACCCAGGAATTTCCCCCCTATGTCATGTTCTTCCCTTGTCCAATTTCTCTAGCTTGGCTATTGCAGAAACAGTACATGACGCAGAAGAGTGCCAGTTTAAAAATAGTTACTGGAAATGAGTAGATAAAAAGTTGCATAGATGTCTCTTACCTTTCTCTGGTGCAGAAAGGAAAAGAAAAAATGCTTATAAATATTTACATTTTTTCTGTTTTAAATGATGGACCATTGGGGATGTTGAACAAAAGCCAGCAGAACACTAGTCTGGGCAATTCTTACTTGCACCTAGTTTTGTGCAAGTGCAAATGATATATTTAAATGCGGATTCTATATTCCATAATATTTCTATCACTTCCAAGTAGTAATTTTTACCCCCTCCTTCCCATTTACAATAATTGCAGTAACAGCATGATACAAATAGTGCAGATGTACCTCAGTTTATTCACCAGAAAAAAAATGGAGTTTTCAGATGTTTAAAGTACCATGTATACTCAAATGTAAGTCTATCTGAGTATAAGCTGAGCTATGTTTTCCTCTGAAAATGGGGGAAAACTGTTAACTCAGTATAAGCCAGGGGGAGGGGGGTTATATAAAAGTAAAATCTTTCTCCCCTGTAGTGTCCTGCATTTCTCCCTTCCCCCTTGGTGTGCAGCATTTTTGCCCTCTTTCAACACTCCCTCCCTATCTGCCAGTGACTGCCACTTCTCTCCCTCTCCTAACTAAGCAATTTTCAAGAATCTTTGGAATATTTCTCAGTACTTATAATGTGGCATTAGTATCTGTAGTGCAGGAAAGATAAAACCATTATGTTATCTGGTGCATTCGTAAAGACAATTCTGTACCTGGGGATGTGTACCAGGGCTTTGTCTGGAGCCCTGTAATTACAGACCTTCCTCTGGCTACTGGGTATTGCTGGCGGCTCATGACTTTTCCTTTCCCATCCCTCTCCAAAAATAGTGCACAGGGAATTGAACACCTGACTTCGGGTTGGACCCAGGGAGTTTCTGCATGGTAGTACACTGCACTGCCACCAAACATTATGTGAGAATTAATGGTTGATACTCCGTGTAGTGAGTGGCCCTTTAAGAACAGAAGATTATAAAACTAAACTGTAGTAGTCTAAATACCAGATGAGTCACCTGCTTAGTTGAATAAGATGGTGCAGGACAAATGCAAACTCTTTCCTCATATTATCAAGTAGGTTCATGCCAAAGAGTTGAAAAATCATTTTTTGTTCTGAACAAATTCTTTGACCTTAGCTTCAAATATTTGAGATTTTAAAGTGTCTTAATGGCATATCATGGTTGAAAGATTGTATTAATGTACAGACATTGATGCAAGGTTCTTGCCAGGTTTCTAAGCAGCCAAGGGATTTAAGTCAGAAGTCACAGAGAAACTTAGCTTCTATGCTCATATTTCTTGAAGGAAAAATGAGCATATGTTCACTCCAGCTTTATTGAGAGAATGCGCTTCCTAGGGAATTATGAGGTGAGGATGAGACAAGCTTATTCTGCTCTGTGGGTCCTGGAATGTTGAGTTCCCCAGGGCTCACCAATACCGCCAATTTTGTTTAATGTTTTATTGGCTCCATGGGGTATCATGTTGAATAAATTAGGTTTTTATCCTTTTATATATGCTGATGACATTACAATCTGTTTACCATTTACAGGGTTTTTTGAAGGAATTATACCTAACATCAAGAGAGGTTTGGAAATGTTAGAATGCTGGGCCACTTTTATTTATTTAAATTGAAACTTAATCAGGAAAAAAACAAATTTATAATACTGAGTAGTAGCTCAGTAGGAGGTGATCAGGGAAATTACAGATCGGTAATCCTGACATCTGGGCCGGGCAAAATAGTGGAAACTATTATAAAGAGTAAAATTATGGAACACATAGACAAATATGGTTTAATGGGACAGAGCATGGGTTCAGCTATGCCTCACCAATTTGCTTCGTTTCTTTGAAGGCATGAATAAACATGTGGATAAAGGTGAGCCGTTTGATGTAGTGTATCTAGATTTTCAGAAAGCTTTTGATAAAGTTCTTCACGAGAGACTCCTGAGAAAATTAAAAAGTCACAGGGTGGACCAGTCCAAGATGGCGCCTGAGGCTGACGTGTGTTCCTGCAGCTCCTGAACGCCACTGCCTCTTGGCGTATCGGAACTTTTCTGGGCCCCATTATGGGTAAAAGAAAGGGGAAGCCCTCCAAACTTACCTCCTTGAGTCGGACGGAGACTTCCGCGATGCGCCAGGGGACTCTTGACGCAATGATCCTGCGGACACCGGGACCTTCGACGAGCGCTTCGATGAATCCGGCAAGAGAACCGGAACATAGTATTGAGGGAGTGTCTTTGAGTCCTCCCTCTCATGCAGCTTCTCCGAGACCCAGGGGCGGAACGAGGACGCCGGAGGAACAACGCCATAGGACGTCCGAAGACGGATTGTCCGTGGTGGTTGGTGTAGGAGGCCCCGTCGTTACCTTATCTCCAGCGGAGACATCGGACCAGCAGGGGTTGATTCAACAAGCTTTCCCCCTTCTTGTCAACACGCAGGGGACGCCTCTAGTTGGTCCTGGAGATATGTTTAAACCAGCTGTTGTGACCCTCGATAATCTGTGGGATGCTATACAGGGCCTAAACGCTACCTTGAAACAAGCGATAACAATGACACATGTAGAGATGATGGAGATAAGAGTCATTCAAGAAACTTTTTCAACTAGGCTCGAAGCTCATGACACTAAACTGGAGGCCTTAGAAACTGAGGTACAAACTTTGAAAAATGTTTCTTCATTATTTTCCAAAGAAAAACTGATTCAATTTAGGAAAATCGAGTATTTAGAAAATCAGCTTCGTAGAAATCACTTAAGAATATTAAATTTTCCTAAGTCACCTTTATTTTCACCTTTGGAGATATTTAAAAAATATTTGAAGGAGATATTGCTTATTCCGCAGGAGAATCTCCCACCTATCACCAGGATACAATATATTGCTGGTGTTAGAGATGGGAGAACTCCTGCACAGGTTAATTTAACTGAATTTCTTCAAGATTCCCTTGAGATAATTACAGAGAGAACCACCATGCTAGTGACATTTGCCTTCGAGATGGACCGAAATAATGTGTTCAAGTTATATTTCCGTCATATAAATGAAGACTTCTTAGGAGCAAAGGTACAAATTTTCCCGGACTTATCCAGAGATACGTAAAAGAGGAGAAAAGCATTTTTACAGCTTAAATCTAGATTGTTAGCTATAGGAGGAACTTTTCTGCTTAAGTATCCCTGTCGATGTCTTGTAGTTTTTAATTCCCAAAATTATGTGTTCTTTGAACCTGAGAAACTTCTTGAATTTGTTACTAGTAAGGAAGAGTGAATTAGTCCCTGTATACTGTACTATGCATCGGCTGCGCTCTAAGAAGAAGCCTTCAGCCTCTGATATTTCTTAATTTCCATCTTTTTTTTATTTTATTTAATTTCCTTGATCTTGGACAAAAATTGTTGTGGACTTAGAAATGTATAATTATTTCTTTATCAATATTGTAATCATATGATTGCTTTCTTATTTTCCAAATTTATGTATATGCATGAATGAAAAATGAAAATTCATAAATAAAAAAAAAAAAGTCACAGGGTAGGAGACAAGGTTCTGGTGTGGATTATGAATTGGTTGTTGGACTGAAAACGGAGGATAGGGTCTCTCAATGGAGGAGGGTGATCGGTGGAGTACCGCAGGGATCTGTATTTGGACCGGTGCTATTTAACATATTTATAAATAAATCACCAAACGAGGTGATTAACTTTGCAGATGATAACAAAACTATTCAAGGATGTTAAAACATGAGTGGACTGAAATATTGCAGGACGACAATAGGAAATTGGAAGACTGGGCATCCAAATGGCAGATGAAATTTAATGTGGACAAATGCAAGGTGATGCACATTGGAAAGAACAATATGAATCATAGTTACCTGATGCTAGGGTCCACCTTGGGTCTGACCCAGTATGGCTACTCTTAGTTCTTATGTAGCTATAATTATATACCTGTGATGAAGTTCACTAAAATGGGATAACATACTCAATGGAAAAGGAATTAAAATATTGGGCGTTTATACTTTTACACATTTGAGACTTGAGTGAAATTGGTCTTGATGAATGATCTGGGCACTGTAAAAACTTAAATGATCTAGTTTCACCCCTGAGGTTTTCCAAATAGTGCAGGCCTTAACTTTAGCTCGTTTAGGTTATTGTAATGTGATGTATGCAGGCTGTTACATTTGATTCGGAGGCTGCAAACTTTTCAAAATACAGTTGCGTGTCTTGTCTGTAAAGCATCCAAGTTTGACAGTGCCTTATCAATATTGATTAAACTGCACTGTTTGCCTATAGAGGCTATAGTGGCATTTAAGTTATGTATAATTGTATTTGCAATTTTATATAGACAATCTCCAGAATATATGCTATACCTGGCTATGTGTTTAGCAAAGAATTATGAAGTATCTTCTAAACATTTTTTAATGCTTCAGTATCCTAGTGCAACTAAGGTTAGATATAAGAAAACGTTCCTCCTCTTTTGTCTTTCTGGTAGTAAAACATTGGAATGCCTTGCCTTTAGTTTTAAGAGAAACGGCTAGTTATAAAAAATTTAGGAAACTTTAAAAAATGTTTTTGTTCTAGCAATATATGTTAAATGAAAGGTTTTGACTGGATTAGTATATATAATGGTTAAATCTGTGAAAATTCTCTGTTTTATCTTATTATAAACCGCCTTGAACTTTATGGTAATGGCGAGTAACAAATGTGGTGTGTTATATAATGAAAAAAAGCTTAGATTTTTTTTGTTCATTTCTGGTTGCAAGTTGATCATACTGCAATATTTTGTATGGTTTGCTCACATAACTTCGTCCTCTCCTGCTTTGTTACAGTAAAAATAGATTACAACTTATTAATAAATTGCAGTTATACCCCCAGAAAAAAAAGGTGAATCAAATGGATTACTGAACAGATTCTCTTTATGGGACTATATCACTGATTTTGTGAATAGACAATAAAAACTAAGGATATTCAGGAGTGTATTCTAATAAAGAACACTCCATTTTGTCGGGACAGAGTGGAATTTAGGATATCAAGTGAGTGGCTACAAAAACAAATGGGAAAGCGTATATGTTTCTTTAACATAAAGGAGAGTGGGATACCCAAGTATTCTGTTGGTTTGGATTGAACAATAAAATAGGTGAGGCAGTGGTGGCGGTAGGTTGTGAATGAGCATGGAGGACTGTACAGCACATGCTTCAAATGGATTGACCTAGTGACTAGAGCAGTGCGTGAGTGTGTGTGTTTGTGTGGCATGTTGGCTTTATGTTTTGTTTGTGACGGGGGAGTGAAGTAGAGAGTTGCACAGGGACAGAAATTTCACCCATCCCTGCTCATTCCCAATGGAATTTAACCCATACCCACCTGTACCTGCTAGGATCCATTCTATCTCCTCCATCCCCACCCATTCCCACAGGAGTTAATGCCATTATTTACTTGCTCGCAGCCCAACAATCTCAACAGCCTCCCATGGGTTTTGGATGGTATTCACTATTCAGCCAATGAGTTTCCAAGCTTTAGTCTGGTGTTCCAGCTACCTCTCTAGGCATTCCAAGCCTCATTCTGGTGCTCCAACCGCCTCTCTCTGTACATTCCAAGCATCATTCTGATGTTCCAGGTGCCTCTTTCAGTACATTCCAAGCCTCATTCTGGAGTCACCAGATACTTTGACTATAGTAACATAGTAAATGACAGCAGATAAAGACTTGAATGGTCCATCCAATCTGCCCAACAAGATAAACTCATTTTACATGGTTTGTGATACTTTATATGTACACCCGAGTTTGATTTGTCCCTGGCTTTCTCAGGGCACAGACCGTAAAAGTCTGCCCAGCACTGTTCCTGTACTAAATGTTCTGAAGCCATCGAAGCGCCTTAAAATTTACACTTCAGCCTATCCATATCTATTCAGTCATGATCAGGGCACAGACCGTAGAAGTCCACCCTGCACCGGTTTTACTCTCCCAATACCGGCGTCGCTACCCAATCTCTGTTAAGATTCCGTAGATCCATTCCTTCTAAACAGGATTCCTTTGTGTTTATCCCATGCATGTTTGAATTCCATTCTCCGAGGACAAGCAGGCTGCTTGTTCTCACTGATGGGTGACGTCCACGGCAGCCCCTCCAATCGGAAACTTCACTAGCAAAGTCCTTTGCTAGTCCTCACGCGCCCATGCGCACTGCACATGCGCGGCCGTCTTCCCGCCCGAACCAACTTGTGTTCGTCAGTCTTCTTTTGTCCGCGCTCGGGACAGTCGTGTTTTGCGCCGTTTCGCGCCCCTCATAGTTGACCCTCGCGCGTCTTCGCAATTTTTCAAAAAAAAAAAAAAAAAACAAGATCTCGGTCTTGTCCCTTCCCGTGTGTCCAGTTTGTTTCCCCCGAAGTAAGTTTCCTTTCGCTTTCGGGGTAGGCTTTTTTGGGGCCTCGGTACGGGTTTTTTCTCTCTCCCTTATTTTTGGTGCCCTTCGTCGCCATTATGAATTTTGATTTCGCCGGCGTGGTTTTTCCGCCCATGTCATCGAAGTCTCCCAGCGGCTTCAAGAAGTGCACCCAGGTAATCTCGCTCACTGATAGGCACGCTTCATGTCTTCAGTGTCTGGGGGCTGGGCACCGCCTGCAGGCCTGTAGTCTTTGTGCTCTTTTACAAAAGAGGACTCAGGTTGTGAGATTGGCCCAGTGGAACGTGTTGTTCTCGGGCTCTTCGTCGACAACAGCACCAGAGTCATCGAGTGCATCGACGTCGGCAGCATCAAGACCTTCGACCTCGGCATCGACTGTATCGACCCTCTGCATCGTCGGTACCGAGACATCGGAAGGCTGCATCGGCGTCGGTGGTATCGGGACCTCCGCTGTTGCTGATGTCGTCGGACGTTGGTGCTTCGACTGGAGTGCAGGTGAGGGCTGTCCATTCCCCTGCTGGTGGCGGTGAGCCTTCGGGTGGGTCTCCCCCTACCCTGAGGGCTCCTGCGGTACAGCCCCCCCCCCCCCCCGAGACCGACCTTCTTCGGCCTCAGCCCCGAGGAAGAGACGGCTGTTCTCCTTGTCGGTACCGGGAAGCTCCGGTGACATGCTTCGTCTGAAAAAATCAAAGAAGCATCGACACCGGTCCCCTTCCCGCGTCGGTACCGAGAGCTCTGGGTCGCCGAGGGAGTCGGCACCCAGTAGGCATAGGCACCTAGAGGACTGCTCACCCTCTGTTCAGGAGGTGTTGATGCGCTTCACCTTGGACAGCCCGGAACAGACTCTGACCTCGACGCCTGCATCGGCTTCCATGTCTTTCTCCACAGCTGCTCTGCACGAGAGTCTCCGGGCCGTTCTCCCAGAGATCCTGGGAGAACTGTTGCGCCCTTCCCCTCCGGTACCGGGAGTGCTTGCACCACCGGTACCGTCGAGTGAGGCGCCGGCTGGCCCCTTGCCCAGGGTGAGGTCTCCGACATCGGTACCGCTTGCGGTATCGACTGCGGCCACCTCCCAGGAAGGCTCCCCGTCGGCGGAGGGAGCTTCGCCGGTGTGGGCGAGGGAGTCTACCTCTCGACGATCTCACCGTGGCCATGGTTCCACGGAGTCGAGTCGGGCACGGCTTCAGACACAGGTTCATGAACTTGTGTCTGATACCGATGGTGAGGCCTCGTGGGAGGAGGAGGAGGACATCAGATATTTCTCTGACGAGGAGTCTGATGGCCTTCCTTCTGATCCCACTCCCTCCCCTGAGAGGCAGCTTTCTCCTCCTGAGAGTCTGTCCTTTGCGGCCTTTGTCCGGGAGATGTCTACGGCCATCCCCTTCCCGGTGGTCGTGGAGGATGAGCCCAGGGCTGAAATGTTTGAGCTCTTGGACTATCCTTCTTCACCTAAGGAAGCATCCACAGTACCCATTCATCATGTCCTAAAAAAGACATTGCTGGCGAACTGGACCAAGCCTCTAAGTAATCCCCACATTCCCAAGAAGATCGAGTCCCAGTACCAGATCCATGGGGACCCAGAGCTGATGCGCACTCAGCCTTCTTTAGGGCCAGATCCACCACACCAGAGTCATGAGGCAACTAAGAGTTCTACGGAGCATGCTTCGGCGCCCCCGGGCAAAGACTCTAGAACCTTAGACTCCTTTGGGAGGAAGGCCTACCATTCTTCTATGCTCGTGGCTAAAATTCAGTCTTACCAGCTCTACACGAGCATCCATATGCGGAACAATGTGCGGCAGTTGGCGGGCTTGGTGGACAAGCTCCCTCCTGAGCAAGCCAAGCCATTTCAGGAGGTGGTCAGGCAGCTGAAGGCGTGCAGAAAATTCCTGGCCAGAGGGGTATATGATACCTTTGATGTTGCGTCCAGGGCCGCTGCTCAAGGTGTGGTGATGCACAGACTCTCATGGCTGCGTGCCTCCGACCTGGAGAATAGGATCCAGCAGCAGATTGCGGACTCCCCTTGCCGAGCGGCCAACATTTTTGGAGAGAAAGTCGAACAGGTGGTAGAGCAGCTCCACCAGCGGGATACCGCTTTCGACAAGTTCTCCCGCCGGCAGCCTTCAGCATCTACCTCCTCAGGTAGACGTTTTTATGGGGGAAGGAAGACTGTTCCCTACTCTTCTGGTAAGTGTAGGTACAATCCTCTTTCTCAACAGCCTGCGGCCCAGGCTAAGCCCCAGCGCGCTCGCTCTCGTCAGCAGCGTGCGCCTCAGCAAGGCCCCACGGCTCCCCAGCAAAAGCAGAGGGCGAGCTTTTGACTGGCTCCAGCAGAGCATAGCCAACATCAACGTATCAGTGCCGGGCGACCTGCCGGTCGGGGGGAGGTTGAAAGTTTTTCACCAAAGGTGGCCTCTCATAACCTCCGACCGTTGGGTTCTTCAAATAGTCCGGCAAGGATACACCCTCAATTTGGCCTCAAAACCTCCAAGTTGCCCACCGGGAGCTCAATCCTACAGCTTCCAGCACAAGCAGGTACTTACAGAGGAACTCTCCGCCCTTCTCAGCGCCAATGCGGTTGAGCCCGTGCCATCCGGGCAAGAAGGGCTGGGATTCTATTCCAGGTACTTCCTTGTGGAAAAGAAAACAGGGGGGATGCGTCCCATCCTAGACCTAAGGACCCTGAACAAATATCTGGTCAAGGAAAAGTTCAGGATGCTTTCCCTGGGCACCCTCCTCCCCATGATTCAGGAAAACGATTGACTATGCTCTCTGGACTTGAAGGATGCCTACACGCACATCCCGATACTGCCAGCTCACAGACAGTATCTGCGATTTCAGCTGGGCACACGTCACTTCCAGTACTGTGTGCTACCCTTTGGGCTCGCCTCTGCGCCCAGAGTGTTCACGAAGTGCCTGGCTGTAGTAGCAGCGGCGCTTCGCAGGCTGGGAGTACACGTGTTCCCCTATCTCGACGATTGGCTGGTGAAGAACACATCCGAGGCAGGAGCTCTACAGTCCATGCAGATGACTATTCGCCTCCTGGAGCTACTGGGGTTTGTGGTAAATTATCCAAAGTCCCATCTTCTCCCAGTACAGAGACTCGAATTCATAGGAGCTCTGCTGGATTCTCGGACGGCTCGTGCCTATCTCCCAGAGACGAGAGCCACCAACTTGTTGTCCCTCGTCTCTCGGGTGCAAGCGTCCCAGCAGATCACAGCTCGGCAGATGTTGAGATTGTTGGGCCACATGGCCTCCACAGTTCATGTGACTCCCATGGCCCGCCTTCACATGCGATCTGCTCAATGGACCCTAGCTTCCCAGTGGTTTCAGGCTGCTGGGGATCTAGAAGACGTGATCCACCTGTCCACGAGTTTTCTCAAATCCCTGTATTGGTGGACGATTTGGTCCAATTTGACTCTGGGACATCCTTTCCAAATTCCTCAGCCACAAAAAGTGCTGACTACGGATGCGTCTCTCCTGGGGTGGGGAGCTCATGTCGATGGGCTTCACACCCAGGAAAGTTGGACCCTCCAGGAACGCGATCTGCAGATCAATCTCCTGGAGTTACGAGCGGTCTGGAACGCTCTGAAGGCTTTCAGAGATCGGCTGTCCCACCAAATTATCCAAATTCAGACAGACAACCAGGTTGCCATGTATTACATCAACAAGCAGGGGGGCACCGGATCTCGCCCCCTGTGTCAGGAAGCCGTCAGCATGTGGCTGTGGGCTCGCCGTCACGGCATGGTGCTCCAAGCCACATATCTGGCAGGCGTAAACAACAGTCTGGCCGACAGGTTGAGCAGGATTATGCAACCTCATGAGTGGTCGCTCAACTCCAGAGTAGTGCGCCAGATCTTCCAGGTGTGGGGCACCCCCTTGGTAGATCTCTTTGCATCTCGTGCCAACCACAAAGTCCCTCAGTTCTGTTCCAGACTTCAGGCCCACGGCAGACTGGCATCGGATGCCTTCCTCCTGGACTGGGGGAAAGGTCTGCTGTATGCTTATCCTCCCATACCTCTGGTGGGGAAGACTTTGTTGAAACTCAAGCAAGACCGAGGCACCATGATTCTGATTGCTCCCTTTTGGCCGCGTCAGATCTGGTTCCCTCTTCTTCTGGAGTTGTCCTCCGAAGAACCGTGGAGATTGGAGTGTTTTCCGACCCTCATCACGCAGGACGAAGGGGCGCTTCTGCATCCCAACCTCCGGTCTCTGGCTCTCACGGCCTGGATGTTGAGAGCGTAGACTTTGCCTCTTTGGGTCTGTCAGAGGGTGTCTCCCGTATCTTGCTTGCTTCCAGGAAAGATTCCACTAAGAGGAGTTACTTCTTTTTATGGAGGAGGTTTGCCGTCTGGTGTGACAGCAAGGCCCTAGATCCTCGCTCTTGTCCTACACAGACCCTGCTTGACTACCTTCTGCACTTGTCTGAGTCTGGTCTCAAGACCAACTCTGTAAGGGTTCACCTTAGTGCAATCAGTGAATACCATTACCGTGTGGAAGGTAAGCCGATCTCAGGACAGCCTTTAGTTGTTCGCTTCATGAGAGGTTTGCTTTTGTCGAAGCCCCCCATCAAACCTCCTACAGTGTCATGGGATCTCAATGTCGTTCTCACCCAGCTGATGAAACCTCCTTTTGAGCCACTGAATTCCTGCCATCTGAAGTACTTGACCTGGAAGGTCATTTTCTTGGTGGCAGTTACTTCAGCTCGTAGAGTCAGTGAGCTTCAGGCCCTGGTAGCCCAGGCCCCTTACACCAAATTTCATCATAACAGAGTAGTCCTCCGCACTCACCCTAAGTTCTTGTCGAAGGTAGTATCGGAGTTCCATCTGAACCAGTCAATTGTCTTGCCAACATTTTTTCCCTGTCCTCGTTCCTGCCCTGCTGAACGTCAGCTGCACACATTGGACTGCAAAAGAGCATTGGCCTTCTATCTGGAGCAGACACAGCCCAACAGACAGTCCGCCCAATTGTTTGTTTCTTTTGATCCCAACAGGAGGGGAGTGGTTGTGGGGAAACGCACCATATCCAATTGGCTAGCAGATTGCATTTCCTTCACTTACGCCCAGGCTGGGCTGGCTCTTGAGGGTCATGGTTGCGTCAGTGGCCCACTTGAAGTCAGCCACTATTGAAGAGATCTGCAAAGCTGCGACATGGTCATCTGTCCACACATTCACATCTCATTACTGCCTGCAGCAGGATACCCGACGCGACAGTCGGTTCGGGCAGTCAGTGCTTCAGAATCTGTTCGGGGTTTAGAATCCAACTCCACCCCCCTAGGCCCATGTTTATTCTGTTCCAGGCTACACTCTCAGTTAGTTGGATAAATTGTTAGGTCAATCTCAGTTATGTCCTCGCCGTTGCGAGGCCCAATTGACCATGTTTGTTGTTTTGAGTGAGCCTGGGGGCTAGGGATACCCCATCAGTGAGAACAAGCAACCTGCTTGTCCTCGAAGAAAGCGAATGCTACATACCTGTAGAAGGTATTCTCCGAGGACAGCAGGCTGATTGTTCTCACAAACCCGCCCGCCTCCCCTTTGGAGTGGTCTTCCCTTGTCTTTGTCTTGCTACATATCGGACTGACGAACACGAGCCGGTTCGGGCGGGAAGACGGCCGCGCATGCGCGGTGCGCATGGGCACGCGAGGACTAGCAAAGGACTTTGCTAGTGAAGTTTCCGATTGGAGGGGCTGCCGTGGACGTCACCCATCAGTGAGAACAATCAGCCTGCTGTCCTCGGAGAATACCTTCTACAGGTATGTAGCATTCGCTTTACCGTTTTCATCTCCACCACCTCCCGCAAGAGGGCATTCCATGTATCTACCACCCTCTCTGTGAAAAAATACTTCCTGGCATTATTCCTGAGTCTGCCCCCCTTCAACCTCAATTCATGTCCTCTAGTTCTGCCACCTTCCTTTCTCCGGAAAAGGTTTGTTTGCGGATTAGTACCTTTCAAATATTTGAATGTCTGTATCATGTCACCCCTGTTTCTCCTTTCCTCTCAAGGTATACATGTTCAGGTCGGCAAGTCTTTCCTCATATGGTTTGTAACGCAAATCCCGTACCATTTTTCTAGCTTTTCATTGCACCGCTTCCAGTCTTTTTACATCTTTAGCAAGATACGGCCTCCAGAACTGAACACAATACTCCAAGTGGGGCCTCACTAATGACTTGTAGAGGGGCATCAACATCGCCTTTCTTCTGCTGGTTATACCCCTCTCTATACAGCCTAGCATCCTTCTGGCCACGGCCGTCGCCTTGTCACATTGTTTCTTCACGTTCGTATCCTCCGACACCAACACCCCAAGGTCTCTCTCCTGAGTTGAGCTTACTAATCTCTCCCCTCCTATTCAATATCTTTCTCTTGGGTTTCTACACCCCAAATGCATCACTCTGCACTAATTGGCATTACATTTTAACTAATAATATCAACAATATATAAATAAACACTGGTGAAATTGTTGATATTATTAGTTTATCACACCAGCTTGAATGGAGGAGATCCCTAAATATAGCATTGATTAAATTTTAACTGCCAGACCCTCAACCATTCTTCTAACTTTCGGAGATCCCTTCTCATCATTTCTACTCCCTCCAGGGTATCCACTCTGTTGGCTATCTTCGTGTCATCCGCAAAAAGGCAAACCTTTCCTTCCAACCCTTCAGCAATATCTCTCACAAATAAATCAAAATGGGCCCCAGCACTGACCACTGAGAAACCCCACTGCTCACCATCCTTTCCTCCGAGTGGATTCCATTTACCCACCACCCTTTGCCACCTGTCGATCAACCAGTTTTCTATCCAGTTCATCACTAGTCTCTCAGGAATCCCACAGCAACTTCTTCCATTCCTGTGGGAATCCCATACCCACAGGATTCCCACGAGTTCCATGGGATTCCTGCAGTCCCCATTCCCATGCAGCTCTCTAGCGTGAAGAAGAGTGGAGAAGCAATTTATAAGGAGCAATTCCTTCTTCACAGAAATACATTGGTCTGTATCATAGGGAGTTTATATCTCCGGAACCCAAATCTAATCTGGTATATTCTTGAATTTGATGTGTGTGTTCACCCAGTGTTTCACCTTGCCAGATATGTTCTTTTGAGTTATTTCAGAGTTATTTTGTAGACAACAGGTGTTCCCCCACCTCCTTGTATATAACTTTTCTCACCTACTGTGGGTTGGAAAGAATAAAAAGTTGAGTCAGCTTGATGGCCCTTTTGTTGATTCAGGTGTAGAAACTATAAAATAGAAGTCTAAGTACTAAACTCTCTTAGAGTTGCTGCTATCCCATGTAAAATGACAACCCATAGAAACATAAGTGTGCAGTCCTTTGTGTATGTATATGTATATATACATAAAAATTTTAAAAGTATTTTGTTTGATAAGAATTTTTTTATTGTATTTTGAACTTTTGAGTTACCACAGTAGTGAATGTTGTATGTTAACTTATAGACCACCTGGGTTTGATTTCAAGACAACTTCTGTTCCTTGGACCATATAGAGCTGCTGCAGAAATTATATTTGCAGCTTCTGGAAGGGAGCGAGGGTGTCTTGGTCATGATTCACATAGTACATTAACTTAGGTTCTGGAGGAAGCTGTGTGCTTTAGCCTCTGGAATAGCTGAACTGTTGGGAATGCTGGGTTGTTGTAACCCAAAAGAGCAGAAGGAAACTGACAAGCCAGAATGCATGTGTAACTTTTTTTTTTTTTTTTTTTTGTATTTCAGGCAAGGGGACACATACATTGGCTATTTGCCTCTTGCCCATGTTCTAGAGTTAAGTGCTGAACTTGTGTGTTTGTCTGTTGGTTGCCGTATCGGCTACTCTTCACCTCAAACTCTGTCGGATCAGGTAAAATATTTCTCAAAGTTATGGTGGATTTGCTGTTTTTTTTCAAAATTTGCTTTTAGTAAATTTCAGTTTTTATACAGACACTTGAAATGTAGGGTTATATAAAAATTGTTAATGGTAACGCCCAGACCTGAAAGAATGGTTGGCATCACACAGGAGGTGCAGCACAAAAAGACGGTTGCTTTAGAAGCACTTTCATGACTGGATGTGCCTAAACTGGTATTCAGACTTGTATATCACATACAGGTCTAAATCCTGATTTTATAAAACCAGGATATATGTATCAAAATTGCAAATATATGCAAACTGAAAGGGAATGAGATCTGGCCATGTTTTGGGTGGGACTAGGGGAGGAGGGCTAAAACGTACATGTGCGTTCCCCATTTCAAAGAATAATGCACGAGTATGTCCTCTGAGATCATATTGGGATTTACAACTGCTCCCTGGGAAGCCTAGGTTATTTTAAAAAAGTGTTTTTGTGTAGCACTCTACTGGAGAGAATAGGAGAGGTCATCCTATTAATCCCTCCCCACCCCCAGTGATGGTGGCACATACTGGGTTCTGTGACAGTTTGTGGAGACATAAGATGTGTAGGTTTCTAAAATGGCAGACATACATGTCTATGTGCATGTTTTATAACAGCAACATAAGCACCTATGCGCCCTCCCCCCCTTTTTTTTTAATATATAAAAGGCACCCAGAGCCTCTAAATACTGCCACACATGCTTCAAAGCTAATGTAACTGTGTTGTACCTGTGTGTATTTTATAAAATGTGTGCATACATCAAATGCTACCAATACTCCATGTAAACTGCATCCCCAGGAATTCCTGTGTGTGATTCACATGAATATGCACTATCTTGTTGGCACATACATATACCCCCAGATTAGTCACCGTTTATACAAAGCTGCATTCGCAAATCTTCATGTGTAGCCGATTTGAGTTCGCAACTTAATAGTTTAACAAGTTAATCAGCGCGGATAATTGGCCAATAACAAGCAATTATTGGCACTAATTAGAATATACGCATGCAGCTTTCCAAGCGTATTCTGTAAAGTGGTCCTTGTAAATTCTAATGCGCAGATCACAAAAGGGAGCGTTGCCATGGGAGGGGCATGGGTGGATTGTGGGCGTTCCTGAAAATTAGGTGCACTGTTAGACGTGGTCATTTAAAAGCTGCATCTAGACATAGGGCTTTTTTTGAGGGGTTACTTGGGGGTACTGAGTACCAGCACCTTTTCCAGTGTCTATTAAAATTGACCCATGGACCACAAGTTTTAATGAAAGAGCTCATGCTCAATACACCAATTCTGCCTTGTCATAGATTCTGTGACTGGTTGCAGGGGGCCTGGCTATTGTGGGGTGAGTCCCGCAGTGATCACCCCACCCCTGAAGGGTGGCCTGGCATTTGAGTACCGGCACCTTTTTTGCTAGAAAAATTGCACGGTCTAGACATAATTACACATATTCTGTAAACTGTACCAAATTTTGGCAAGGTTTATAGAATACCACTAAGCATGGTTTTTTCAGTGCCGATTCTATATATGGCACACACAAAAAAACCTGTCCCATAATGTGTAAACAGTCATACAATTTTAAGAAAGACTTTTTTAACACTTAAAACATTCATAAAATGTCCCCCGTTTTCTCTGTGTCATTAAACAACATTCTGGGTCTTCAAATGTAAGCATTTCTCCACAAACTCAAAAGACTACCACAGGCTCTGTACTAGAAAACTCTTCTTGTCATATGTCCGCCCCATGCTGCTCTGTTGGTTTTATTTGCATTACAACCAGGGCAGGATTATTCCTTTGGTGAGTTCTAGGCAAATAGGCAAGCTGGAGGTTTCCCCCTTGAAAAGATATATACATATTAAAAGTCCTAGAAATGCCCCCTTCCATGATTGACTGCAGAGGAGGAAGCAGTAGGTAAGAAATGAGGAAAGTCACCAACTCCTCTTGGCAGCTGGAGGACAATGCACAGTGGGTTAGGGAGAATCAACAGACTCCTGACGGCAGAAGTGGCTCTTTTCTTCCCCCCCCCCCCCCCCAACCTTTTCTTTCTGCCAGTAGCAGCTGCCTGCAAATAGGTGGGAAAATGTGGGATACAAGTGCAATAAATAAACTTACCAAGGTAAACATCTGTCTTGGGAGCCATTGAAATAGTGCATCTGAAATGGTCCCTCCTAAACGTTAGGACCCTAGACACATGCCTGATTTGCCTATGCCTCAGGTCTTTCCAGACCTATATTGCGTACCCCAGAATGTAGTATTATGAAATTACAGGATGTGGAATGTAGTTCTCCAGAACAAGTAATTTTAGAAAAGCTGTGTATTTCAAGGCCTCTGGAATAGCTGAACTCTTCTACTCCATGTGGACATGATTTTGTAATACTAGATTGTTTATCAGATTGTTCTACTCAATATACAAAATCACTTTTAAAAGTAAAGGTTGTACTTGTTGGCCATGAAAATCAATCCTGTTTAGTGCATGAATTTTCTTGCAAAGCACAAAATGGATGAGAAGCCTAACAGGTGATAATTTATTTTTGTTTTACTTAGTCCAGCAAAATTAAGAAGGGAAGCAAAGGGGATGCAAGTGAACTTCAGCCAACTTTGATGGCTTCTGTACCAGTGAGTATTATGCATCATGCAGAATCAGTACATGACGCAGAAGAGTGACAGTTTAAAAATAGTTACTGGAAATGAGAAGATAAAAGGTTACATAGATGTCTCTTACCTAATGTTCTCTGGTGCAGAACGGAAAAAAAGAAATGTGTATAAATATTTACATTTTTTTCTGTTCGAATTGATGACCATTGTGGATGTCTAACAAAAACCAGCAGAATTACTTGTACATTGTTTTGTGCAAGCAGAAATGATATATATAAATGCAGATTCTATATTCCATAACATTTGTATCACTTCCAAGTAGTAATTTTTACTCCCGCCCCCTTATAATAAGTGCAGTAACAGCATGATACAATCAGTGCAGACCCTTCAGTTTATTCACCAGAAAAAAAAATGAATTAGCCAATTGGAGCTTTCAGATATCTAAAGTACTGTATATACTTGAAATAAGCCTATCAAACACATAAACGGCGAGTGACCGTACTCACTGCAAATGCGCAGTAGAGACTTCCCTCTCTGTCCCGCCCCCGCGTCAATACGTGATGACGGGGGGGGGGGGGGGGCGGGACAGTGAGGGAAACTGCGCCGCCGACGTTGCTACCGCTTCCCCCCCACTCGGAGTCGCCGCCGCCACCCCTCCACCCGGCCCGGGCCCTCTTCCCTTCTGAACTTACAGATCCATTCGCCGAACGCAGCAACGCACATCAGCTGAGCTGCAGTGAGCCCTTCCTTCTTTGCCTGTGGCCCCGCCCTCCTGTGACGTAACGTCAGCGAGGGCGGGACACACACAGGCAGAGAAGGAAGGGGCAGCTCAGTTGATGTGCGTTGCTGCGTTCGGCGAATGGATCTGTAAGTTCAGAAGTGAAGAGAGGGCCCGGACCAGGTGGAGGGGTGGCGGCGGCGGCGGCGGCGACGACTTTGAGGGGGGGGGAGCGGTGGCGACTTCGCGGGGGGGGGGGGGGGGAGCGGTGGTGACCGCGGGGGGAGGAAAACCTCTATACCAGCCCGTTTTTACGGGCTCAACGGCTAGTCCAAGTATAAGCAGAGTTAAGGTTTCCCCTGAAAAAGGGGAGGGGGTGGCAATGACTGCAGGGGGGAGGGGGTTATATAAAAGTATAATTTTTTCTTTCCATTCAGTGTTCTGCATTTCTCCCTTTCCCCAGCATTTTTGCCCTCTTCCAACTGCCCTCCCCCCCCCCCCCCCCAATTTGCCAGCGACTGCCTCTTTTCTCCTCCTCCTAACTAAACAATTGTCAAGAATCTTTATAATATTTCTCAATACTTGAAATGTGGCAATAGTATCTGTAGCACAAGAAAGATAAAACCATTGTTATCTGATGCATTCATAAAGACAAGCCTATATTAATAGCGACAATACAAAGAGGCCACAGATACAAGATAACAAGCATAGCAGACAAAACGGATCCTTGCACCACTCCTTTCTCATTGCAAGCCAACCTGAACTGTCTGCTCCACATCTCACTATTCGTTATCTAAAAACTCCTCCTTTGTAATCATTTGCACTAGTCAAATTTGAAAGTTTTTTTGCGCTATGGAAACTAGTTGTGCATTATTACTTGTGGCTCCTTCAGTTCCACAGAGTGCTTGATCTGTATCCTTGGTGAAGCATTTCTGCCCTTTCTCCTCCCCCTGAACCCCATCCGCCAGTGGCTGCCTTGCCTGACCGGCACTTCTCTCTTGCTCACCCCACCCCTCGTACTAGCCGCCATTTCTTTCTGTTTTCTCTTGGCTGCTGCTGTCACCGTTGACAAGGAAGTGAAAGTAAGCTGAGCCGATTTGTGGCCTGGAGCCTCTGCGCATGCTCAAGGCCTCCTGGTTCTTGCCCTCTCAGAGTGGTAAGAAATGTCAGCCAGCATGTTTTTGGGATGCGGGGGAGTCAGAAGCAAGAGAGAAATGCTGGTCACTGTGGGGGAGGGGGAAGTACAGAAATTTATTCTGACTCGACTTCATCAGCCAAGACCCTAATTTTTGGGCATTTTTTTTGGGGGGGGGGGGCAAAAATCAGCTTATAGTCGAGTATATATGATACTTGACAGCAGCTGCGTGGAAATTATGACTTGGCTCTAAGTGCCTGCATTCTTCCTCCTTCCCTTAATGTTTGTAAATATGCTATTCACCTTATATTTACAAAGATATATAAAATCACACACTAATCTTAAACTTAATTCATACTGAAGAAAATAAAGAAAGCAAATTGGCAATTCTAAACAGTTAGCTTGCTGATGATGTGGTGTTATTTAACTGTGACAGTGCCAGACAAAAACAAATAGTCCGTATCATCAGCTTCTCTGTGTGTGTGTTCCCCCACCCCCAATTATCTGTTATAAGCAGATAAAAAATTTCAGGCAAGTGAAACTACAAAGAAGAATGCATTTATAACTGCTGTGATGTTCTTTTTTTTTTCCCCCCTATTAATATATTTCAGTTAAGTGTATGCCAGCGTTAGCGTTTTTAACACGCCTGTGAATTTAAGGCGCGTTAAACGCTAACATGCCTATACATTTCTGTGGGCACGTTTGCATTTAATGTGTGCAAACCATTTACACGCGTTAAAAGCGCTAACCCGCCCATAGCGCCACTTAGTAAACCTAGCCTTAGGAGCCCTATTTATCAAGCAGTATTCCCAGAGACACAAAATAGAAGAAGGACTTTAGTTAATAATCCCCCGAGTTTGTATCTGGAAAGTACTAATGAAATGCTCCATTTATGGTGGTGTATGAGTAAGAGTTAGATACTTTAAAAAAAAAAAAAAGTGTGTACTAATACAACTGATGGTGGGTACTCTCTTCCTGTTGTTTATTTGTTTTTTGGTATAAAGGTTTTGCTTATGCCAACAAAGATGATGATTTTGTTCCTTGCTTTGGTAGGTGGGATGTAAAGACTATGGGCCCTGTTTACTAAGCTGGGCTATAAGTGCGCTAGCATTTTTAGCACACGCTAACACTAGAGATGGGCATCTCTAGCATTTAGCGCGTGCCAAAAACGCTAGCACACCTTAATAAACAGGGTCCTATGTGTCATGTTTATTAATTATTGCTTAGTTTGATATGTCAAATTATTTTTCAGAATCTGGTATTAACTATATTTGAAAAATCAATGAAATTCAATAAACTGCACAATGTGTAAAATTCATATGTTCTAAAAAAAATAAAATTAAAATATGAAAAACCTAGCCTCACCCTATAAATATCAAAACCTAACCATAAGAGCAACTATGACTAAAACAAACAGATGAAGCATCTGATTTAAAAACACACAACTAAACCAACCAAAGTTGCATTTCAGTAGGTAGAAATATCAAAATAGCAAGCATTTATAATTGGTAGAGAATTAGTCTGATTGCCTGACAAGTGCCACTGGCTTGAGTGTTCAGAGGCACTGATAGTACTTGGGCAGAGTGAGGGCATCTCTAGACAGCAAAACTGTCTTAACTTTATCTGGTTAGCTGCCTGGATAGCAGGCTTAATATCACTGACATTGACTGCCCTATCAGATATTCAGTGGCCACTATGCAGATAACCTCTGGAACTTTTTTTAGCCACAGCAGCTGTCGTTTTAAAAAAAAAAAAAAAAAAAGCTGACCACCTTGGCTCAATTTTTACCTGCTATATGTGTAACAGTTAAAAGTTTAATGTAATAGCTGTGTGTTCGGTACACCTGAACACTATAAATCTTTTATAAACTCTTGGAATTAAATTAATAGTCAAAGTTTTGATGAAATATTTTCATATTGTGTCTAATTAACATATCTGTAAATTGGATTGCTTTAGGCATCCAATTCCACAGGTCTGGGGCTAGAACTGAAAAAAACCTTGTTTGAATTCTTACTAATCCTGCCTCTGCAGCTATTAGATCTTCTTAGGATGCGCATGTACTGATAACAAGAGAATATATTGGAGCGTATCAAACTTGTTGATCCATTAGAACCCAGCCCTTTATCCTGAAATTCTAGTATCACTATTTTAAATTGTTTACAATAATTAACTGATAGCTAATGAAGGTAATGCAAGACGGAGATAATGTGGTCTCTGTATTTAGAATTGGAGTGCAACTTGGCAGCCACATTTTGAGTTGATGATTCAAGTGTTCAGCTTTAATTGAAGAATAGTATTCAGGATTTTTGTTTTTGGGGGGGGGGGGGGGGCAATTTCTCCAAAAGGCTTAGTTTTGTGCATACCATGACAGGAATGAACCTCATTCCTAGGCCAGGATATGTAGAATATAGTGTCAGCCATGTGGGTATATGGGTGTGCTGGTTTGTGGGCATCCTTTGCTTTTCAATGCACCGGTCTTCATTTTACAGCCTGGCACCAGTTCTCGGTTTTCACTGTGTTTTATTTTGTGAATAGGAAATCATGGATCGCATCTATAAAGGGGTCATCACCAAAGTGACCAGCATGAACAAGTTCCAGCGTTCTCTGTTTGCACTTGCTTACAATTACAAGATGAATCAGATTTCAAAAGGCTATAGCACCCCACTTTGTGACAGGTATATTGCTAAAATTTCTATTTCTTTCCGAAGCACCTAGGTGATGTCAAAAATGTGGGAAGTACATTTGCTGCTTGTATAAAGTAGGCCGCCATCTTGCAAATGAAACATATCTGCAAGAGAACAATGACAAATTATTGCACTGGAAAAATTAGATGTACAGTGTGAGTTTACATTTTCAAAATTTGACTATTGGATTAAAGCGCTGTTGACAAGATTGGACTTCTGTATTTTGTTTTTCTTCCTCTTGTTTCTAGAGTTATTTTCCGAAAGGTGAAGATGTTGCTAGGTGGAAAAACTCGCCTCTTGCTGTGTGGAGGTGCTCCGCTTTCCCCAGCAACTCAACGGTTTATGAATATTTGTTTCTGCTGTTCTGTTGGACAGGGATATGGGCTGACGGAGACATGCGGTGCTGGAACAATCACCCAAGGTCAGTGCAGGCTGTGAAAAGGCATGACTGAGCCGAAATCTGTCATGTTCAGCACGAGTGGTTTTTCAGTTCTTGGGCGTTTTCCATCTTGTGCTTGATTTCTTGATAGACAAATTTCATTTCAACAACTGTTAATACCATAATAACTAATCATAGGGATTGTTCTTTTAAAGAGCAACCTATTTTAACTTAAAACTTGGATGCATTTAACCAGTGTTGGGCAGTAATATATTGCAAGTCTGTGTGCTTTGAAAATGAGCCTATAATTACCTTTGTGGTCACAGTAACTTAATATTTGCTTTTATTAAACAACTAGTACAGTAAGCTACTGTGAATACTAATATATTAGTATTCACAGTAACTTCACTTACTATTTACTCGTTTAATAAAAGTAATAAGTGTAATATATTACTTTCATAAAGTAATTTGGGCAACACTGCGTTTAACAGTTGTTAAAATTAAACCTTTAGCATTCATTTAATTGAAACCTGTAGTCTAACATATATAGAGAACCAGATGTACTGAAGTATAATTCCAATTTTGTGTCTGAAAGGAGGGAACTAGGTACGTCTGGCCCATAGATAGATTGACTGTAGTGTTTTGAAAGGGTGTAATTCTATAAATGGCACCTAAAAAAATTAGCGCTGAAAAAAACCCTGATAACAGTATTCTATAAACTGAGACTAAAAGTTAGGTGCAGTTTATAGAGTAACGCTTAAGCGTAGGGATCAATGTTATCTATATACTTTGGATCTATTTGGTGCAGAAATTTACAAATACACTGTACTCTTTACGACAATATAAAGGACAGTAGAAATGGAAGCTAAGAGAGTAAGATAGGAGAGGAGAAAGAAAAGGGGGGCAGGGAACTTCAACCTCTACATAAGTCATCACTGCCAGATCAAACCTCTCCCAGGAGTTCGAGAGTAATGTTGGCCAGTAACCCTGGGATTCTATATATCACGCTGAGATTTCTAAGCGGAAATCAAAGCATATTCCATAACAATGCACATAGCTTAATTAGTTAACAAGCTAAACAGTGCTGATAACTGGATGTTACCGACCAATTATCAGCACTAATTGACATTATTTAGAATTTATATTCACTACTCACTAAGCATATTTTGTAACGTGGTGCATGTAAATATAAGTCGCATAGTTGAAAAGTGGGCATGGTTATTGGCATGGAATGGGTGGGTCATAGTAGTTTCTAAAATCTGTATGCGTTGTTATAGAATTCACCTGCTTCATGCTTAATTTAGACGTCAGGATTTACACCAGGTTTTATTTGGTGTAATTGACCGTGACTAAATTTAGTCATGTGGACCAGCGCTCTGTGTATTCTATAAACTGCAGAAAAATTTAGGCTTATTCTATAAAGTACGCCTAAATTAAAGCATACTTTATAGAACACACCTAAGCAAATCTCATTTCGGTGCCAAATTATTAGGCACGATATATAGAATCTAGTCCTAAATGCCTGAAAAAACAGATGGGCTTTCACAAGGCTCTTAAAATGCATATAAGATAATTCTGCATATATTGGCTGGGGAAGAGAATTCCACAGAAAGATGCTGCTGAAAAGAAGCAGAATGGCAAGAGGATTCCAGTTTGGTTGCAATCAAAGATTGGGGGAGGGGGGAGGTTTAATGAGTTGATGGGTGTGGAAGAGCTAAGAGCCATGGTCTATAGGGAGTAATGAAGGAGGCCAGGTAAAGGGGGGGCGGGGTACCTTTATGTATGACCATGAAGGACAAAGTAAGGATCTTGTGCATAATGTAAAACTGAATGGGAAACCAATGGTGTTGCTTCAACAGAGGGGACACATGATCGAAGCAACTGGCATGAGTGAGTAAACGAATAGCAGTGTTCTGTACAGTTTGAAGTTTGAGAGCAACAAATGGGAAGCCAGAATAACCACATTACCGTAATCCAACTTGGAAACCTCTAGGGCATAAAGAAGGGTGCCGTTATAGAACATTTTGTCAAGTTATGTTTGTCTGAGTCCAATTTTTTTTTGTGTTAATTTTAGAATCGGACTACAGTACAGGCAGGGTAGGAGCACCTCTTGCTTGTTGTGAAATCAGATTAAAGGACTGGGAAGAAGGTAAGCAAATTGCACTGCTAATTTTGTTTAATTAAACAGTATGGGGAAAATGCTTATTTGGAATTACTCAACCACAAATTAATTGTAATACAGGTACTAACATTTGGCAGAGATTTCAAAACAGTGTGCTGTGAAAATTTGACCACATTCACAAGGAAGAACTCAGCAGTTCAATTATCATTGCTACAGAAGTCGGGTCTTGCTGTCTTCCTCTTTTCCTTCCACCATCACCTCAAGCCAGTTCTCAGGGCATACCCAACCAGTCATGTTTTCAGGATATCCACAATGAATATGCATGAGTTAAGTTTGCATGTATTACCTCTATTCTCCGAGGACAAGCAGGCTGCTTGTTCTCACTGATGGGTGACGTCCACGGCAGCCCCTCCAATCGGAATCTTCACTAGCAAAGTCCTTTGCTAGTCCTCGCGCGGCCGTCTTCCCGCCCGAAACCGGCTCGAGCCGGCCAGTCTTCTTTTGTCCGCACTCGGTACGGTCGTGTTTTCGCCGTGTCGAGCCCCGGAAAGTCGACCTCGCGCGTCCTTTTTCGTTGACGTGTGTTTTCTTCGGAAAATCTTTAAAAAATTGTTGGGAAGTGCTCCGGAAGCCCCCCGGGCTTCGTTTGTCCCTTCCCGTATTTTTCAGTCTTTGCCCCGGTAAGTTTTCTTTCGTCGTCGGGGTAGGCCTCTTTCGGCCTCGGTCGAGATTTTCTCCCTAAAACTTTTTGGTGCTCAAATTCGCCATTTCGGATTTTGATTTCGCCGGCGTGATTTTTCCGCCCATGACATCGAAGCCTTCCAGCGGCTTCAAGAAGTGCACCCAGTGCGCCCGGGTAATCTCGCTCACTGATAGGCACTCGTCGTGTCTTCAGTGTCTGGGGGCCGAGCACCGTCCTCAGAACTGTAGTCTGTGTTCCCTGTTACAAAGGTGGACTCAGGTAGCGAGATTGGCCCAGTGGAACGTTTTGTTCTCGGGCTCTTCGTCGGCATCTACACCAAGGTCATCGAGTGCATCGACGTCGTCAGCGTCCAGACCTTCATCCTCGGCCGCCAGTGCATCGAGTGCATCGAGGCATCGGCCCTCTGCATCGGCGCCGAGACATCGGATAGCTGCATCGACGTCGGTGGTACCGGGACCTCGTCTGCTGATGTCGTCGGACGGTGGTGCATCGTCAGGAGTGCAGGTGAGGGCTGTCCATTCCCCTGCTGGTGGCGGTGAGCCTTCGGGTGGGTCTCCCCCTACCCTGAGGGCTCCTGCGGTACAGCCCCCCCGAGATCGACCTCCTTCGACCTCGGCCCCGAGGAAGCGACGGCTGGATTCTACGTCCTCCTCGTCGGTGCCGGGGAGCTCCGGTGACATGCTTCGGAAGAAGTCGAAGAAGCATCGACACCGGTCTCCTCCCCGCGTCGGCACCGAGAGCTCTGGGTCGCCGAGGGAGTCGGCACCCAGCGGACCGCTCACCCTCTGTTCAGGAGGTGTCGATGCGCTCCACTCTGGACAGCCCGGAACAGCCTCCACGCCCGGAACAGGTTCTGACGTCGACGCCTGCATCGACCTCCATGCCTTTCTCTGCAGCCGCTCTGAACGAGAGCCTCCGGGCCGTTCTCCCAGAGATTCTGGGAGAGCTGTTGCGCCCTACCCCTCCGGTACCGGCGGTGCTTGCGCCTCCGGTACCGTCGAGCGTGGCGCCGGCTGGCCCATCGCCCGGGGTGAGGTCCCCGATGTCGGTACCGCGTGCGGTGCCGACTGCGGCCACCTCCCAGGAAGGCTCCCCGACTATGTCGGCGGAGGGAGCTTCGCCGATGCGGGCGAGGGAGTCTACCTCTCGACGCCCCCATCGTGGACGTGGCTCCACTGAGTCGAGCAGGGCAAGGTTGCAGACACAGGTTCGTGAACTTGTGTCTGACACCGAGGGTGAGGCCTCGTGGGAAGAAGAGGAAGACCCCAGATATTTCTCTGACGAGGAGTCTGAGGGTCTTCCTTCTGATCCCACTCCCTCCCCTGAAAGACAGCTTTCTCCTCCTGAGAGTCTGTCTTTCGCTTCCTTTGTCCGGGAGATGTCTACGGCCATCCCCTTCCCGGTGGTTGTGGAGGACGAGCCCAGGGCTGAAATGTTTGAGCTCCTGGACTATCCTTCTCCACCTAAGGAAGCGTCCACTGTTCCCTTGCACCATGTCCTGAAAAAGACATTGCTTGCGAACTGGACCAAGCCATTAAGTAATCCCCACATTCCCAAGAAGATCGAGTCCCAGTACCGGATCCATGGGGACCCAGAGCTGATGCGCACCCAGTTGCCTCACGACTCTGGAGTTGTGGATCTGGCCCTAAAGAAGGCTAAGAGTTCTAGGGAGCATGCTTCGGCGCCCCCGGGCAAAGACTCTAGAACCTTAGACTCCTTTGGGAGGAAGGCCTACCATTCCTCTATGCTCGTGGCCAAAATCCAGTCTTACCAGCTCTACACGAGCATACACATGCGGAACAATGTGCGGCAGTTGGCGGGCTTGGTTGATGCGCTCCCCCCTGAGCAAGCCAAGCCTTTTCAGGAGGTGGTCAGGCAGCTGAAGGCGTGCAGAAAATTCCTGGCCAGAGGGGTGTATGACACCTTTGATGTTGCGTCCAGGGCCGCTGCTCAAGGTGTGGTGATGCGCAGGCTCTCATGGCTGCGTGCCTCCGACCTGGAGAATAGACTCCAGCAGCGGATTGCGGACTCGCCTTGCCGTGCGGACAATATTTTTGGAGAGAAGGTCGAGCAGGTGGTAGAGCATCTCCACCAGCGGGACACCGCATTCGACAAGTTCTCCCGCCGGCAGCCTTCAGCCTCTACCTCTACAGGTAGAAGATTTTTGGGGGGAAGGAGGACTGTTCCCTACTCTTCTGGCAAGCGTAGGTACAATCCCCCTTCTCGACAGCCTGCGGCCCAGGCTAAGCCCCAGCGCGCTCGCTCTCGTCAGCAGCGTGCGCCTCAGCAAGGCCCCGCGGCTCCCCAGCAAAAGCAAGGGGCGAGCTTTTGACTGGCTCCAGCAGAGCATAGCCGACATCCAAGTGTCCGTGCCGGGCGACCTGCCGGTCAGAGGGAGGTTGAAAGCTTTTCACCAAAGGTGGCCTCTCATAACCTCCGATCAGTGGGTTCTGCAAATAGTCCGGCAAGGATACACCCTCAATTTGGCCTCAAAACCTCCAAATTGTCCACCGGGAGCTCAGTCTTACAGCTTCCAGCACAAGCAGGTACTTGCAGAGGAGCTCTCCGCCCTTCTCAGCGCCAATGCGGTCGAGCCCGTGCCATCCGGGCAAGAAGGGCTGGGATTTCTATTCCAGGTACTTCCTTGTAGAAAAGAAAACAGGGGGGATGCGTCCCATCCTAGACCTAAGGGCCCTGAACAAATATCTCGTAAAAGAAAAGTTCAGGATGCTTTCCCTGGGCACCCTATTTCCCATGATTCAGGAAAACGATTGGCTATGCTCTCTGGACTTGAAGAATTCCTACACACACATTCCGATACTGCCAGCTCACAGACAGTATCTGCGATTTCAGCTGGGCACACGTCACTTCCAGTACTGTGTGCTACCCTTTGGGCTCGCCTCTGCGCCCAGGGTGTTCACAAAGTGCTTGGCTGTAGTAGCAGCAGCACTTCGCAGGCTGGGGGTGTACGTCTTCCCATATCTCGACGATTGGCTGGTGAAGAACACGTCCGAGGCAGGAGCCCTGCAGTCCATGCAGATGACTATTCGCCTCCTGGAATTACTAGGGTTTGTGATAAATTACCCAAAGTCCCATCTTCTCCCAGCACAGAGACTCGAATTCATAGGAGCTCTGCTGGATTCTCGGACGGCTCGCGCCTATCTCCCAGAGACGAGAGCCCCTCGTTGTTGTCCCTCGTCTCGCGGGTGCGAACGTCCCAGCAGATCACAGCTCGGCAGATGTTGAGATTGCTGGGCCACATGGCCTCCACAGTTCATGTGACTCCCATGGCCCGCCTTCACATGAGATCTGCTCAATGGACCCTAGCTTCTCAGTGGTTTCAGGCTGCTGGGGATCTAGAAGACGTGATCCACCTGTCCACGAGTTTTCTCGAATCCCTGTATTGGTGGACGATTTGGTCCAATTTGACTCTGGGACGTCCTTTCCAAATTCCTCAGCCACAAAAAGTGCTGACCACGGATGCGTCTCTCCTGAGATGGGGAGCTCATGTCGATGGGCTTCACACCCAAGGAAGCTGGTCCCTCCAGGAACGCGGTCTACAGATCAATCTCCTGGAGTTGCGAGCGATCTGGTACGCTCTGAAGGCTTTCAGAGATCGGCTGTCCCACCAAATTATCCAAATTCAGACAGACAACCAGGTTGCCATGTACTATGTCAACAAGCAGGGGGGCACCGGATCTCGCCCCCTGTGTCAGGAAGCCGTCAGCATGTGGCTCTGGGCTCGCCGTCACGGCATGGGGCTCCAAGCCACATATCTGGCAGGCGTAAACAACAGTCTGGCCAACAGACTGAGCAGGATTATGCAACCTCACGAGTGGTCGCTCAACTCCCGAGTGGTGCGCCAGATCTTCCAAGCGTGGGGCACCCCCTTGGTGGATCTCTTCGCATCTCGAGCGAACCACAAAGTCCCTCAGTTCTGTTCCAGGCTTCAGGCCCCCGGCAGACTGGCATCGGATGCCTTCCTCCTGGATTGGGGGGAGGGCCTGCTGTATGCTTATCCTCCCATTCCTCTGGTAGGGAAGACTTTGTTGAAACTCAAGCAAGACCGAGGCACCATGATTCTGATTGCTCCTTTTTGGCCGCGTCAGATCTGGTTCCCTCTTCTTCTGGAGTTGTCCTCCGGAGAACCGTGGAGATTGGAGTGTTTTCCGACCCTCATCACGCAGGACGAAGGGGCTCTTCTGCATCCCAGCCTCCGGTCCCTGGCTCTCACGGCCTGGATGTTGAGAGCGTAGACTTTGCCTCTTTGGGTCTGTCAGAGGGTGTCTCCCGCATCTTGCTTGCTTCCAGGAAAGATTCCACTAAGAGGAGTTACTTCTTTTTATGGAGGAGGTTTGCCGTCTGGTGTGACAGCAAGGCCCTAGATCCTCGCTCTTGTCCTACACAGACCCTGCTTGAATACCTTCTGCACTTGTCTGAGTCTGGTCTCAAGACCAACTCTGTAAGGGTTCACCTTAGTGCAATCAGTGCATACCATTACCGTGTGGAAGGTAAGCCGATCTCAGGACAGCCTTTAGTTGTTCGCTTCATGAGAGGTTTGCTTTTGTCAAAGCCCCCTGTCAAGCCTCCTACAGTGTCATGGGATCTCAATGTCGTTCTCACCCAGCTGATGAAACCTCCTTTTGAGCCACTGAATTCCTGCCATCTGAAGTACTTGACCTGGAAGGTCATTTTCTTGGTGGCAGTTACTTCAGCTCGTAGAGTCAGTGAGCTTCAGGCCCTGGTAGCCCAGGCCCCTTACACCAAATTTCATCATAACAGAGTAGTCCTCCGCACTCACCCTAAGTTCTTGCCAAAGGTCGTGTCGGAGTTCCATCTGAACCAGTCAATTGTCTTGCCAACATTCTTTCCCCGTCCTCATTCCTGCCCTGCTGAACGTCAGCTGCACACGTTGGACTGCAAGAGAGCATTGGCCTTCTATTTGGAGCGGACACAGCCCCACAGACAGTCCGCCCAATTGTTTGTTTCTTTTGATCCCAATAGGAGGGGAGTGGCTGTGGGGAAACGCACCATATCCAATTGGCTAGCAGATTGCATTTCCTTCACTTACGCCCAGGCGGGGCTGGCTCTTGAGGGTCATGTCACGGCTCATAATGTTAGAGCCATGGCTGCGTCGGTAGCCCACTTGAAGTCAGCCTCCATTGAAGAAATTTGCAAAGCTGCTACGTGGTCATCTGTCCACACATTCACATCTCATTACTGCCTGCAGCAGGATACCCGACGCGACAGTCGGTTCGGGCAGTCAGTTCTTCAGAACCTGTTTGGGCTTTAGGATCCAACTCCACCCCCCGAGGGCCCTGTTTGTTCTGTTCCAGGCTGCACTCTCAGTTAGTTGGTACATTTTTTAGGTCAATCTCAGTTATGTCCTCGCAGTTGCGAGGCCCAATTGACCATGGTTGTTGTTTTGAGTGAGCCTGGGGGCTAGGGATACCCCATCAGTGAGAACAAGCAGCCTGCTTGTCCTCGGAGAAAGCGAATGCTACATACCTGTAGAAGGTATTCTCCGAGGACAGCAGGCTGATTGTTCTCACAAACCCGCCCGCCTCCCCTTTGGAGTTGTGTCTTCCCTTGTATTGTCTTGCTACATACTGGACTGGCCGGTTCGAGCCGGTTTCGGGCGGGAAGACGGCCGCGCATGCGCGGTGCGCGCGGGCGCGCGAGGACTAGCAAAGGACTTTGCTAGTGAAGATTCCGATTGGAGGGGCTGCCGTGGACGTCACCCATCAGTGAGAACAATCAGCCTGCTGTCCTCGGAGAATACCTTCTACAGGTATGTAGCATTCGCTTTATATGCAAATCTGTTTAATCTAATTGCAAGCTTTTGTTGGTTGCTTAGTCCCTCGATAGGTCTTGAGCAGTTCAGTCAAGAAAATAAATATAATCATAGGGAAATTACAGAAATTAAATGCTACAAAAATCAAACAATTTAACAGACATATGATTCAAACATTTCCTAAAGAGAAATGTTCTTAAATGCTTCTTAAGTAGGAGGTAAGTGGGTTAATGTTTAATTCCCAAGGACAAACTATTCAAAATGTAGACAGCCTGAAAGAAAAAGGAACTCGTTTAGAGCATAAACCATTTACAGAGGGAAAGGTCAGTAAACTGCAATCTCAAGCTCAGAATGTTTTGTTAGAATGTTAACAAAAATACTGATGCTTGAACAGATATCTTAAAATGTGACCAGAGCTTGAATTGGAAGCCAGTGGAATCTTTTTAACAAAGGCATTGCTCTATCATTCTTCAAGCTAAATATTTTAGCAGCAGTATTTTGTAATAAATTTTCTTCTGTGATTTAGTGGAAATTTCCACAATGAATTGAATAACTATAATCTATCTGGGAACGTATCAAGAATTGAGCTAATAAAGTGTAATGCTCCTCATAAAAATATGATCTCAACATCCGAAACTGTCTTAGTTTAAAATGAACTTTTGTAAACAGATTATTAATCTGTGGATCCGATGTTAATGACAAGCTAAGATCACTGCTAAAATTTTTGATGGTTTCTCAACAAGTAATTTATTTATTTTATTTATTATATTTGTATCCTGCACTTTCCCACTAAAAGCAGGGTAATAGGTAACACAGAATTTTGTTATGTAAAGTAGGAAATTAAGTATAACATAATAGAAGGATGGATGGGTAGTAATAGGATGGGTAGGTAGGTAGAGACAGGTGATACAGAGAGGAGGGTAAGGTGAGAGATAGATTCTGGGTCAATGTCGTTTTCTCTTCAGTATATGTAAGGTAGATGGGTTCATGAGATTAATCTGGGTCTTTTGGGTAGGCTTGTTTGAATAGATGTCTCCATATCCCAATGGATTACTTGCTGGCAGATAAATTTGGGTATTATAAAAACCAAATAACTTTAATCTTATAGGTGTTCAGTCTCGGCAGATGAGAAAGAGACCTGTTCCTTTTCCTAACTATACAATTAGCAATCTTAACATAGGAAGCACTTAGGTCACTAAGAAATGGAACAAGCACAAACTTATCTACATTTGAATATATTCTTGATGTAAATAAACAGCTGCTAGAGAACTCATAAAGATGTTAAAACAGGTGATAATGAAGAACCCTGAGGGCACGGCACACAAATTATTTATCTCATTCTAATTCATCTCACTGTCTCTGTAAAGTATTGTTCAAAATAACTTACGGCAATAATGGTACTCGAAGCATTAAATGATTTTCTGTCAGACACACTTAAACAGAGCAAGAGCTTTTGGTGTGGTGCAGTTCCAAAGTGTGTTCCTGACTGGATTTTGAATCCTAGCTATGGTTCTCCGAGGACAAGCAGGCTGCTTGTTCTCACGATTGGGTCGTCGTCCGCAACGGCCCAGGAGACAGTCAAAATTTTGTACAGCAAAAACAAAGAACTCTCCAGAACGCTCAGCCACGCGGGCTGAACACACCACGCATGCGCGAACAGCTTCCCACCCGCGACGCGAGCGTGCCCTACTCAGTTTCTTTTGATTCGCGTCTTGAGTGACACGTTTTTTTCGACTGTGCTCAATTTCGGCTCAGGAGACTTGGTTTAGCGTTTACCACTTCCCTTTTTCTTTTTTCTTCTTATTGTAGTGGTTTTTCCAAAAAAAAAAAAAGTTTTCCCCTATTTTTTTTAGTTTTCTTCACTACTTTGTTTCCTTCTGTTTTTTCGTCACGGCCGCCTTTTAGGCTGCTCGGCCAGGTCTTCTTTTCCTTTTTTGTGCCTTTTATTTGGCACGATCGAGTCCTTTAATTTCGTAGCCGCCGTTTTTCTGTCCATGTCATCGAGGACACCCAGCGGCTTCAAGCGTTGTATTCGCTGCAACCGGACCATCTCGGGTACCGACCCCCATGCGTGGTGTCTCCAGTGCCTTGGGCCTGAACACTTGCCAGCAGCTTGTAAGCTGTGCTCTTCAATGAAAAAGCGGACCCAAGTGTCTCGAGAGGCTCAACGTGAAAGACTTTTTGCTGATCAGTCCGGTCCTTCAATGTCTGCATCGACATTGGTACCGAGGTCGTCGTCGACGGAAACATCGACTTCGAGAGCGCAGGTAATGGCTTCCCAACGACCACATCGCGCTGGGAGCAGCGAGGCATCGAGTGGGTCTCCACTTGTCTCGAGGCCTACTGCTATGCAGGCCCCCCTCGGACCCGACCTCAAGGAGGAGTCTCGATAATGGGCGTCGCGTGAAGGCTAAGAAGCACTGTCATCAGTCTCCTTCCATGCGCGATACCGAGAGCTCTGGGGAGCTGAGGGATTCGGCACCCAAGAAGTGTTGGCGCCGAAAGGACCGCTCACCCTTTATACAGGAGGTGCCGATGCATCGGTCTTCTGGCAGCTTGGTACCGGCTCTTGAGCCCCCTCAGATTCTGCCACCGGCCCCGCAGCTTTTTCCGATGGAGGCTCTCGACGAGCGCATCAGGGCCCTTCCAGAGCTTCTGGAGGGATTGCTGCGCTAGTTTGCTTCGGTGCCAGGGGGTGCTTGCGCCTTCTGCATCGACCATGGAAGCGGTATCTGGGCCTTCACCTGTGGTGAGGTCCCTGTCCTCGGTGCCGCTATCGGCGTCGGCCATCACCCAGGTCAATTCTACGTTTGCGGAGGAAGGTTCGCCGCAGTCCAGGCAGGAGTCGACATTGAGACAGGCTCGGGTTCGGGCTGCTCTTAGCTTTTGTCCGATACCAATGATCAGTGCTCGTGGGAGGATGAGGAAGATCCCAGATACTTTTCTGAAGAAGAGTCTTATGGGGTCCCCTCTGATCCTACTCCGCCTATTGAAAGAAAGATGTCTCTCCCTGAGAGTCTTTCTTTTTCCTCCTTTGTTTGGGAAATGTCTAAGGATATTCCCTTCCCTATGGAGGTTGTGGATGAGCCCGGGGCCGAGATGCTCGAGGTCTTGGACTATCCTTCTCAGCCCACAGAGGTTGCAACTGCCCCCTTGCATAACACACAGGGAAGTTCTTATGGGAAACATGTTGTTCCCTCTATCTAATCCAGTGGTCCCTAAAAAAGCTGAGTCCCAGTACAGAGTCCATGGAGAACCAGTAATGGTGAAGGCCCAACTACCTCACGATTCCATGGTGGTGGACTCTGCTCTCAGAAGAGCCAAGAGTACTAGAGACTATGGCTCGGCACCCCCAGGCAGAGAGTGTAGGACCTTGGATTCTTTTGGGAGAAAGACGTATCAGGCTGCTATGCTTGCAGCCAAGATCCAAACATACCAGCTCTACACGAGCATCCACTTGCGGAACTCGGTGAGGCAACTGTCCAGTTTGGTTGAAGCACTTCCTCCGGAGCTTGCTGAACCTTTTCACCAGGTGGTCAGGCAGAAGAAGGCATGTTGCAAATTCCTGGTCAGGGGTACTTATGACACTTTTGATGTGGCATCCTGAGTAGCTGCTCAAGGTATAGTGATGCGCAGACTCTCATGGCTGCATGTCTCTGACCTGGATCATAAGACCCAGCAGTGAATGGCGGATGTTCCTTGCCGGGGTGATAATCTTTTTGGAGAAAAAGTAGAGGACAAGGTCGATCAGATCAAGAAGCACCATGATGCTATGGATTCTCTCTCCCGCCGGGCGTCTTCTGCTACTGCCTCCTCATCTAGGAGGTTTTTTGGAGGGAAGAGGAGTGCTCCCTATTTCTACAATAGGCGTAGGTACACTCCTGCTTCCCAGCAGCCTGTCCAGGCTCAGTTCCAGCACGCTCGTTCCCGTCAATGGCGTGCAACAAAGGCCCCTGCGGCTCCCCAGCAAAAGCAAGGGACAGGCTTTAGACTGGCTCCAGTTCAGCATAGCCTCAGTAAAAGTGTCCGTGCTGGATGACTTGCCGGTCGGAGTGAGGTTGATATTTTTTCACCAAAGGTGGCCTCTTATAACCTCCGACAGGAGGGTTCTTCAAATAGTTCGGTTAGGATACACTCTCAATCTGGAATCCATGCCTCCAAATTGTCCACCGGGAGCTCAGTCCTTCAGCTCCCAGCGCAAGCAGGTACTTGCAGAGGAACTGTCCGCCCTTCTAAAGGCCAATGCGGTCGAACCCATTCCACCAGGGGAAGAAGGGCTGAGATTCTATTCCAGGTACTTCCTTGTGCAAAAGAAAACAGGGGGGATGCGTCCCATCCTAGACCAAGGGCCTTGAACAAATTTCTTGTCCGAGAAAAGTTCAGAATGGTTTCCCTGGGCACCCTTCTTCCCATGATTCAGGAAAACAATTGGCTATGCTCTCTGGACTTAAAGGATGCCTATACCCACATCTCGATGCTCACAGGAAGTATTTTCAATTTCGTTTGGGAACTCGGTACTTTCAGTAATGTGTACTGCCCTTTGGCCTTGCGTCTGCGCCCAGGGTCTTCACAAAGTGCCTGGCAGTTGTCGCAGCATTGCTACGCAGACTGGAAGTGCATGTCTTCCCTTATCTCGATGATTGGCTGGTGAAGAGCACCTCGGAGGCAGGCGCTCTACTATCCATGCGGATGACTATGCGAGTGCTAGAGCTACTGGGGTTTGTAATCAATTATCCCAAGTCCCACCTTGTCCCGGTTCAGAAATTGGAATTCATTGGAGCTCTATTGGACACACAGACGTCTCGAGCTTATCTTCACAGGCAAGGGCAGACAATCTCCTGGCCTTAGTATCCTTGGCTCGAGTGTCTCAACAGATCACAGCTCGGCAGATGTTGAGACTCTTAGGGCACATGGCTTCTACAGTTCATGTCACTCCCATGGCATGCCTACATATGAGATCAACTCATTGGACCCTAGCTTCCCAGTGGTGCCAGGCCACAGGGGATCTAGAGGATGTGATCTATCTCTCCACCGACTTTTGGAGTTCCCTTCAGTGGTGGACCATTTGATCCAATTTGACCTTGGGACGTCCATTCCAAATTCCTCAGTCGCAAAAAGTGCTAACAGATGCATCCCTCCTGGGGTGGGGAGCTCATGTAGATGGGTTTCACACTCAAGGAGCTTGGTCCTTTCAGGAAAAAGATCTTAAGATCAACCTTCTGGAATTACGAGCGATCTGAAACGCTCTCAAGGCTTTCAGAGATCGGCTGTCCAACCAAATCATTGTAATTCAGACAGACAATCAGGTTGCTATGTATTACACCAACAAGCAGGGGGGCACCGGATCTCGCCTTCTGTGTCAGGAAGCCGTCCGGATGTGGCTTTGGGCGCACCATCATGGCATGTTTCTCCAAGCCACGTAGCTGGCAGGCGTAAACAACAGTCTGGCCGACAGGTTGAGCAGAATAATGCAACCTCACGAGTGGTCGCTAAACATGGCAGTTGTCCACAAGATCTTCCGAGAGTGGGGCACCCCCTCGGTGGATCTTTTTGCCACTCAGATTAATCACAAAGTCCCTCAATTCTGTTCCAGACTTCAGGCCCACGGCAGACTAACGTCAGATGCCTTTCTCCTACATTGGGGGACAGGCATTCTGTATGCTTATCCTCCCATACCTCTAGTAGGGAAGACTTTGCTGAAACTCAAGCAAGACCGTGGAACCATGATTCTGATTGCGCCCTTTTGGTCCCGTCTGAGCTGGTTCCCTCTTCTTCTGGAGTTGTCCGCCGAAGAACCGTGGAGATTGGACTGTTTTCCGACCCTTATCACCCAGAACGAGGGATCGCGTCTACATTCCAACCTCCAGTCTCTGGCTCTCACGGCCTGGATGTTGAGAGCTTAGAAGTTGCCTCCTTGGATCTTTCGGAAGGTGTCTCCCAAATCTTGCTTGCTTCCAGGAAAGATTCCACAAAAAGGTGTTATTCTTTCAAATGGAGGAGGTTTGCCATCTGTTGTGACAGCAAGGCCCTAGATCCCTTTTCTTGTCCTACACGGACCCTGCTTGAATACCTTCTACACTTATCAGAGTCTGGTCTCAAGACCAACTCCGTAACAGTTCACCTTAGTGCGATTAGTGCTTATGATCGCTGAGTAGAGGGTAAACCTATCTCTGGACAGCCTTTAGTTGTTCGCTTCATGAAAGGTTTGCTTTTGTCAAAAACCCCTGTCAAACCTCCACCAGTGTCATGGGATCTCAATGTCGTTCTCACCCAGCTGATGAAAGCTCCTTTTGAGCCACTGAATTCCTGCCATCTGAAGTACTTGACCTGGAAGGTCATTTTCTTGGTGGCTGTTACTTCAGCTCGTAGAGTTAGTGAGCTCCAAGCCTTGGTAGTGCATGCACCTTATATCAAGTTTCATCATAACAGAGTAGTCCTCCGCAGTGGCGTAGCCAGACCTGACATTTTGGGTGGGCCCAGAGCTAATATGGGTGGGCACTATATATATATAAAAGTGAGAGTAGCATTTCTTGAGATACTCCTAAATAATGCCTTAAAGTGCACTTGATGAAGGATTTCTAATAAACAGTCTGCCCAACAGCTGTCCAGTATCAATATAAACCACATACATACTCAAAGCCTATGTAGCAAACTTTAATACCACCAATTCTGAACACACAAATACTAATAACAGTACTTTTAAAAAGGCAGCAGTGAATATACACAACAGCATTACGCCTCTCACTGGAAAAGTCAGACTACTCAGACTGATATAGATCCCAACACAAACCACATGCCAGAAGAATCACTTTGGTCACATGCAGAACACAGACCAACCCTCATCAATTGCCCAGCATCAGCTCTGTCCTTCTCTACCCCTCCATTCCTCCCTGTAGCCCGACATCAGTCCTACCCTTCCCTGCTCACCTCATCCTTTCTTATAACCTGGCATTAGCCCTACCGTTCCTTTCCTACCCCCCCCCATCCATCCACATAGCCTGGCATCAGCCCTTCCTTTCTCTACACTACCCCCCATCTATCCCTATAACCTGGCATCAGCCCCACCCTACTCCCACCTCTCCCTATAGCCTAGTGTCAGCCTTGTCGTACCTCCTACTCATCCCACCATTATGATGTTAAAAAAAAAAAGCATTTACAAATTGTATTACCTGCAGTACTGGGCTGGGCTGAGAAAGAAAGGGAGAAATCAAACTGGGGTATACAAGTAAAGTATCACATACCATGTAAAATGAGTTTATCTTGCTGGGCAGACTGGATGGACCGTACAGGTCTTTATCTGCCATCATTTACTATCCTGCTTATAATCGAACGAGAAAAACGCCCAAGTTCCGACCTAAATCGGGAGATGGACGTTTATCTCACAAAAATGAATAAAGCGGTATAATCGAAAGCCGATTTTTGGACGTTTTCAACTGCACTCTGTCGCGGATGCGGACAAAGTTGATGGGGGCGTGTCAGAGGTGTGGCGAAGGCGGAACTGGGGCGTGGCTATCTGCCGAACAAAGATGGGCGCATTTCACCGATAATGGGAAAAAAGTATGTGTTTTTAGCTAGAATTTAAGACACTTTTCCTGGACCCTGTTTTTTCACGAATAAGGCCCCAAAAAGTGCCCTAAATGACCAGATGACCACTGGAGGGAATCGGGGATGACCTCCCCTGACTCCCCAAGTGGTCACTAACCCCCTCCCACCACAAAAAAATGATGTTTCACAACTTTTTATTTTCACCCTCAAATGTCATACCCAGCTCCCTGGCAGCAGTATGCAGGTCACTGGAGGAGTTGTTAGGGGGTGCAGTGGACTTCAGGCAGGTGGACCCAGGCCCATCCCCCCTACCTGTTACAATTGTGCTGCTTAATGCTTATTAGTCGTCCAACCCCCCCAAACCCACTGTACCCACATGTAGGTGCCCCCCTTCACCCCTTAGGGCTATAGTAATGGTGTAGACTTGTGGGCAGTGGGTTTTGAGGGGGATTTGGGGGGCTCAACACACAAGGGAAGGGTGCTATGCACCTGGGAGCTCTTTTACCTGTTTTTTTGTTTTTGTAAAAGTGCCCCCTAGGGTGCCCGGTTGATGTCCTGGCATGTGAGGGGGACCAGTGCACTACGAATCCTGGCCCCTCCCACGAATAAATGTCTTGGATTTATTCGTTTTTGAGCTGGGCGCTTTCATTTTCCATTATCGCTGAAAAACAAAAACGCCCAGCTCACACATTGTTGAATAAAACATGGGCGTCTATTTTTTCCCAAAATACGGTTCGGTCCACCCCTTCACGGACCCGTTCTCGGAGATAAACGCCCATGGAGATAGGCGTTTTCGTTCAATTATGCCCCTCCATGTCACTTTATAACACCAGGCTTCCCAAAGGCAGATTACAGAAACAATTAAGATGAACAGTTAAGATAAAAAAATAGAATATTCTCACTGAAACGTGTAGATAAATGAGCACAAAATACAAAGATTATCACTGCTATTTCTACCAGCTATATTTTTCTCCGAGGACAAGCAGGCTGCTTGTTCTCACTGATGGGTGACGTCCACGGCAGCCCCTCCAATCGGAAACTTCACTAGCAAAGTCCTTTGCTAGTCCTCGCGCGCCCGCGCGCACCGCGCATGCGCGGCCGTCTTCCCGCCCGAAACCGGCTCGAGCCGGCCAGTCTTCTTTTGTCCGCACTCGGTACGGTCGTATTTTCGCCGTGTCGAGCCCCGGAAAGTCAACCTCGCGCGTCCAAATTGTTTTGAGCGTGTTTTTTTCTTCGGAAAAGCTTTTGCTTAAGTCGGGAAGTGCTCCGGAAACCTTCCACCGGGTTTCGTGTCAATCCTCCCCGTACTTCCAGCTTTTTGCCCCGGTAAGTTTTCTTTCGTCGTCGGGGTAGGCCTCTTTTCGGCCTCGGTCGAGATTTTCTCCCTCTAAAGTTTTGGTGCTCTTTTTCCGTCATTTCGGATTTTGATTTCGCCGGCGTGATTTTTCCGCCCATGACATCGAAGCCTTCCAGCGGCTTCAAGAAGTGCACCCAGTGCGCCCGGGTTATCTCGCTCACTGATCGACACTCGTCGTGTCTTCAGTGTCTGGGAGCCGAGCACCGCCCTCAGAACTGCAGTCTGTGTTCCCTGCTTCAGAGGCGGACTCAGGTAGCGAGACTTGCCCAGTGGAACGTGTTGTTCTCGGGCTCTTCGTCGGCATCGGCACCGGGATCTTCGAGTGCATCGACGTCGTCAGCGTCCAGACCATCTTCCTCGGCCGCCCCTGCATCGAGTGCATCGAGGCATCGGGCCTCTGCATCGGCGCCGAGACATCGGATAGCTGCATCGACGTCGGTGGTACCGGGACCTCGTCTGCTGATGTCGTCGGACGGTGGTGCATCGTCAGGAGTGCAGGTGAGGGCTGTCCATTCCCCTGCTGGTGGCGGTGAGCCTTCGGGTGGGTCTCCTCCTACCCTGAGGGCTCCTGCGGTACAGCCCCCCCGAGACCGACCTCCTTCGGCCTCGGCCCCGAGGAAGCGACGGATGGATTCTACGTCCTCCTCGTCGGTGCCGGGGAGCTCCGGCGACATGCTTCGGAAGAAATCGAAGAAGCATCGACACCGGTCTCCTCCCCGTGTCGGCACCGAGAGCTCTGGGTCGCCGAGGGATTCGGCACCCAGCAGGCATCGGCACCGAGAGGACCGCTCACCCTCTGTTCAAGAGGTGTCGATGAGCTCCACTCTGGACAGCCCGGAACAGCCTCCTCGCCCGGAACAGGTTCTGACGTCGACGCCTGCATCGACCTCTCAGCCTTTTTCTGCAGCCACTCTGAACGAGAGCCTCCGGGCCGTTCTCCCAGAGATTCTGGGAGAGCTGTTGCGCCCTACCCCTTCGGTACCGGCGGTGCTTGCGCCTCCGGTACCGTCGAGCGTGGCGCCGGCTGGCCCATCGCCCAGGTTGAGGTCCCCGACGTCGGTACCGCGTGCGGTGCCGACCGCGGCCACCTCCCAGGAGGGCTCCCCGACTAGGTCGGCGGAGGGAGCTTCGCCGATGCGGGCCAGGGAGTCTACCTCTCGACGCCCCCATCGTGGACGTGGTTCCACGGAGTCGAGCAGGGCGAGGTTGCAGACACAGGTCCGTGAACTTGTGTCTGACACCGAGGGTGAGGCCTCGTGGGAGGAAGAGGAAGATCCCAGATATTTCTCTGACGAGGAGTCTGAGGGTCTTCCGTCTGATCCCACTCCCTCTCCTGAGAGACAGCTTTCTCCTCCCGAGAGTCTGTCTTTTGCCTCCTTTGTCCGGGAGATGTCTACGGCCATCCCCTTCCCGGTGGTTGTGGAGGACGAGCCCAGGGCTGAAATGTTTGAGCTCCTGGACTATCCTTCTCCACCTAAGGAAGCGTCCACTGTTCCCTTGCACCATGTCCTGAAAAAGACATTGCTTGCGAACTGGACCAAGCCATTAACTAATCCCCACATTCCCAAGAAGATCGAGTCCCAGTACCGGATCCATGGGGACCCAGAGCTGATGCGCACTCAGTTGCCTCATGACTCTGGAGTTGTGGATTTGGCCCTAAAGAAGGCTAAGAGTTCTAGGGAACATGCTTCGGCGCCCCCGGGCAAGGACGCTAGAACCTTAGACTCCTTTGGGAGGAAGGCCTACCATTCCTCTATGCTCGTGTCCAAGATCCAGTCTTACCAGCTCTACACGAGCATACACATGCGGAACAATGTGCGGCAGTTGGCGGGCTTGGTTGATGCTCTTCCCCCTGAGCAAGCCAAGCCTTTTCAGGAGGTGGTCAGGCAGCTGAAGGCGTGCAGAAAATTCCTGGCCAGAGGAGTTTATGACACTTTTGATGTTGCGTCCAGGGCCGCTGCTCAAGGTGTGGTGATGCGCAGGCTCTCATGGCTGCGTGCCGCCGACCTGGAGAATAGAATCCAGCAGCGGATTGCGGACTCGCCTTGCCGTGCGGACAATATTTTTGGTGAAAAAGTCGAACAGGTGGTAGAGTCTCTCCACCAGCGGGACACCGCATTCGACAAATTCGCCCGCCGGCAGCCTTCAGCTTCTACCTCTACAGGTAGACGATTTTTCGGGGGAAGGAAGACTGTTCCCTACTCTTCTGGCAAGCGTAGGTACAATCCTCCTTCCCGACAGCCTGCGGCCCAGGCTAAGCCCCAGCGCGCTCGCTCTCGTCAGCAGCGTGCGACTCAGCAAGGCCCCGCGGCTCCCCAGCAAAAGCAAGGGGCGAGCTTTTGACTGGCTCCAGCAGAGCATAGCCGACATCCAAGTGTCCGTGCCGGGCGACCTGCCAGTCGGAGGGAGGTTGAAAGCTTTTCACCAAAGGTGGCCTCTCATAACCTCCGATCAGTGGGTTCTGCAAATAGTCCGGCAGGGGTACACCCTCAATTTGACCTCAAAACCTCCAAATTGTCCACCGGGAGCTCAGTCTTACAGCTTCCAGCACAAAAAGGTACTTGCAGAGGAACTCTCCGCCCTTCTCAGCGCCAATGCGGTCGAGCCCGTGCCATCCGGGCAAGAAGGGCTGGGATTCTATTCCAGGTACTTCCTTGTGGAAAAGAAAACAGGGGGGATGCGTCCCATCCTAGACCTAAGGGCCCTGAACAAGTATCTCGAAAAAGAAAAGTTCAGGATGCTTTCCCTGGGCACCCTTCTCCCCATGATTCAGCAAAACGATTGGCTATGCTCTCTGGACTTGAAGGATGCCTACACACACGTCCCGATACTGCCAGCTCACAGACAGTATCTGCGATTTCAGTTGGGCACACGCCACTTCCAGTACTGTGTGCTACCCTTTGGGCTCGCCTCTGCGCCCAGGGTGTTCACAAAGTGCCTAGCTGTGGTAGCAGCGGCACTTCGCAGGCTGGGGGTGCATGTGTTCCCATATCTCGACGATTGGCTGGTGAAGAACACATCCGAGGCAGGAGCCCTGCAGTCCATGCAGATGACTATTCGCCTACTGGAGCTACTGGGGTTTGTGATAAATTATCCAAAGTCCCACCTTCTTCCAGTGCAGAGACTCGAATTCATAGGAGCTCTGCTGGATTCTCGGACGGCTCGCGCCTATCTCCCAGAGACGAGAGCCAACAACTTGTTGTCCCTCGTCTCGCGGGTGCGAGCGTCCCAGCAGATCACAGCTCGGCAGATGTTGAGATTGCTGGGCCACATGGCCTCCACAGTCCACGTGACTCCCATGGCCCGCCTTCACATGAGATCTGCTCAATGGACCCTAGCCTCCCAGTGGTATCAGGCCGCTGGGGGTCTGGAGGACGTGATCCACCTGTCCACGAGTTTTCTCGAATCCCTGTATTGGTGGACCATTTGCTCCAATTTGACTCTGGGACGTCCCTTCCAAATTCCTCAGCCACGGAAAGTGCTGACTACGGATGCGTCCCTCCTGGGATGGGGAGCTCATGTCGATGGGCTTCACACCCAAGGAGGCTGGTCCCTCCAGGAACGCGATCTGCAGATCAATCTCCTGGAGTTACGAGCGATCTGGAACGCTCTGAAGGCTTTCAGAGATCGGCTGTCCCACCAAATTATCCAAATTCAGACAGACAACCAGGTTGCCATGTATTATGTCAACAAGCAGGGGGGCACCGGATCTCGCCCCCTGTGTCAGGAAGCCGTCAGCATGTGGCTCTGGGCTCGCCGTCACGGCATGGTGCTCCAAGCCACATATCTGGCATGCGTAAACAACAGTCTGGCCGACAGGTTGAGCAGGATTATGCAACCTCACGAGTGGTCGCTCAACTCCCGAGTGGTGCGCCAGATCTTCCAAGCGTGGGGCACCCCCTTGGTGGATCTCTTCGCATCTCGAGTGAACCACAAAGTCCCTCAGTTCTGTTCCAGACTTCAGGCCCACGGCAGACTGGCCTCGGATGCCTTCCTCCTGGATTGGGGGGAGGGCCTGCTGTATGCTTATCCTCCCATCCCTCTGGTGGGGAAGACTTTGTTGAAACTCAAGCAAGACCGAGGCACCATGATTCTGATTGCTCCTTTTTGGCCGCGTCAGATCTGGTTTCCTCTTCTTCTGGAGTTATCCTCCAAAGAACCGTGGAGATTGGAGTGTTTTCCGACCCTCATCACGCAGGACGAAGGGGCTCTTCTGCATCCCAACCTCCAGTCTCTGGCTCTCACGGCCTGGATGTTGAGGGCGTAGACTTTGCCTCTTTGGGTCTGTCAGAGGGTGTCTCCCGCATCTTGCTTGCTTCCAGGAAAGACTCCACTAAGAGAAGTTACTTCTTTCATTGGAGGAGGTTTGCCGTCTGGTGTGACAGCAAGGCCCTAGATCCTCGCTCTTGTCCTACACAGACCCTGCTTGAATACCTTCTGCACTTGTCTGAGTCTGGTCTTAAGACCAACTCCGTAAGGGTTCACCTTAGTGCAATCAGTGCATACCATTACCATGTGGAAGGTAAGCCGATCTCAGGACAGCCTTTAGTTGTTCGCTTCATGAGAGGTTTGCTTTTGTCAAAGCCCCCTGTCAAACCTCCTACAGTGTCATGGGATCTCAATGTCGTTCTCACCCAGCTGATGAAACCTCCTTTTGAGCCACTGATTTCCTGCCATCCGAAGTACTTGACCTGGAAGGTCATTTTCTTGGTGGCAGTTACTTCGGCTCGTAGAGTCAGTGAGCTTCAGGCCCTGGTAGCCCAGGCTCCTTACACCAAATTTCATCACAACAGAGTAGTCCTCCGCACTCACCCTAAGTTTCTGCCAAAGGTCGTGTCGGAGTTCCATCTGAACCAGTCAATTGTCTTGCCAACATTCTTTCCCCGTCCTCATTCCTGCCCTGCTGAACGTCAGTTGCACACATTGGACTGCAAGAGAGCATTGGCCTTCTACCTGGAGCGGACACAGCCCCACAGACAGTCCGCCCAATTGTTTGTTTCTTTTGATCCCAATAGGAGGGGAGTGGCTGTGGGGAAACGCACCATATCCAATTGGCTAGCAGATTGCATTTCCTTCACTTACGCCCAGGCGGGGCTGGCTCTTGAGGGTCATGTCACGGCTCATAATATTAGAGCCATGGCTGCGTCGGTAGCCCACTTGAAGTCAGCCTCCATTGAAGAAATTTGCAAAGCTGCGACGTGGTCATCTGTCCACACATTCACATCTCATTACTGCCTGCAGCAGGATACCCGACGCGACAGTCGGTTCGGGCAGTCAGTTCTTCAGAACCTGTTTGGGCTTTAGGATCCAACTCCACCCCCCGAGGGCCCTGTTTGTTCTGTTCCAGGCTACACTCTCAGTTAGTTGGTAAATTTTTTAGGTCAATCTCAGTTATGTCCTCGCCGTTGCGAGGCCCAATTGACCATGGTTGTTGTTTTGAGTGAGCCTGGGGGCTAGGGATACCCCATCAGTGAGAACAAGCAGCCTGCTTGTCCTCGGAGAAAGCGAATGCTACATACCTGTAGAAGGTATTCTCCGAGGACAGCAGGCTGATTGTTCTCACAAACCCGCCCGCCTCCCCTTTGGAGTTGTGTCTTCCCTTGAAGTGTATTGTCTTGCTACATACTGGACTGGCCGGCTCGAGCCGGTTTCGGGCGGGAAGACGGCCGCGCATGCGCGGTGCGCGCGGGCGCGCGAGGACTAGCAAAGGACTTTGCTAGTGAAGTTTCCGATTGGAGGGGCTGCCGTGGACGTCACCCATCAGTGAGAACAATCAGCCTGCTGTCCTCGGAGAATACCTTCTACAGGTATGTAGCATTCGCTTTAAGCTGTTTTACTGATATTCAATTTTTATTTTATATTTAACTCTAGGTATAGGAAGGTTTCAAATAAATTAAAAAGCTGTTAAATAAGTAAAAAAAGAAAACAAAATCCCACCTCCACCTTTTAAGGCACTGTCTAATGCTTATCCAACTGGAACTGTTTTAGGCTTTTTACAGATGGACTACACATTTATTTTGAAAATTCTTTTGCTAAAGTCCGTATAATGGACTAGATAGGAACACCCCATCTTCTGTTTTCTTCAACCTCCTTGTCCTGTCCTGTGTTGTGTTGGGGACGGGTCGGGTGATAGCTCCTGCAAGTGCCACGGAGGTGGAACCCAGCAACCCACAAAGTCAGCGACCCACAGCACACACATGTGCTGTGGGAACGGTCCCTTACCTTACCTCTACTACAGCCATGGCGCCAGCCCAGCAGTCAAAGAAGAACAGGTCACAGGAGTCTGCTTTCCACAACCAACCACGGTCAAGCGCTGCTGCCGCCGAACAGCTGGCCTGCAGCAGCGAGTGCAGCCTGCAACACACACCAGACCCCCCCCCCCCCCCACCCGTGCTGCCGGTGCATGCACTGCTTGAAGCCAAGAGAAGGAGCAGAACGTCGTCGAGAGAGCTCATCCCAGCCGCAGCGGCCTTGTGTGGTAAGCTACTTTACTACTACTACTACAATGGCTGCGGCTGAGCTCTCTGGACGACGTTCTGCTCCTTCTCTTGACTTCAAGCAGTGCAGGCACCGGCAGCACAGGGGGCAGGCGGCTGAGTGGGCTGAAAGAGGCAAGCAGGTGCCGCCGGCGCCACCAACCATCCGCAGCAAAGCAAGGCACGAATCCGATCCAGCCAACTGGCACTACGTGCGCTGCAGGAACTAAACTGGTGATGAATGCGCATAGGCGCCGTTTTTTCCATCCCCCCTAGCCAGAGGTGTAACCAGGTTTTCATCGCAGGGGGAGCAGACTTTTATAAAATAGGCGCCAGTTGGTGTCAGCTAGACAGTAGTGTCTGTGTTGTTGCTCAGGGGCTGTAGCAGGCACTGATTAATACAGGATGTCTCTGTTGTGTCCTGCCTACAAGGAAACAGTAAGTTACATCAGTAGGCAGGACGCAGAAGAGGTCCCTGGACTGGCCAGAGCAGGCAACCTGTCTTCTTAACTTCAAATAAAAATATTCAAATCGTGACCATCACCTCAGGAATAGCACACCCAGTCCTTCCACTGCTAGACACCTTGTTTAAATCAAGATGGGCTTTTGTTTGTGTGGTGACTCTACAGAATGTGAAGAACACTAGTCTTGAACATTTTTATTTTGGTGGCCCTTGCCCCAGAGCCTCAAATAGGGCTAGACACTTTGGGCCCTGTTTACTAAACAGCATTATTATTTTTAATGCGCGTTAACCATGTATGTGCCTACAATATCCCTATAGCGAGCGCACTAAGTGTAGGTGCTCTAAAAACACAGCACCTTAGTAAACAGGCCCCTTTGTGAAATAACACAAACCTCTGCAAAAAGACACCCAAAACCTATACTGAAAACTTAACACATCATAACAGCCCTAACCCACTTATGAAAAGACGGTGATATAAATATTACAGTAGGACCTAGAGAAGTGTTTCCCTAGGTGGTCCTGGAGTACCCCCTTGCCGTTCAGGTTTTCAGGTTATCCGCAATGAATCTGCATGAAAAAGATTTGCATTTAATGGAGGCAGAATATACAAATCAATGTCACGCATATTTATTGTGGATATCCTGAAAACCTGACTGGCAAGGGGGTACTCCAGAACTGCCCTAGAACACCAAACTTACCACACCATAACAGACTGAACCCACCTATGAAAAAACAGTGCTATATATATTACACTAGGCTCTGGAGCACCAATATTGGGAAACTGTTGGGAAACTGGAACAAGCTGCACTGTTACACATTCCTACACAGACACTACATGCTAGCAGAATCCTTCACCTCAGTCACAGATGCAGAACATGGACAGACCCTCATCTATATAACGTAAGAGTAGCTATACTGGGTCAGACCAACAGTCCATCTAGCCCAGTATTCCTTTTCCAACAGTGGCCAACCCAGGTCACAAGCACCTGGCAGAAACACAAATTGTGACAACATTCCTTGCTACCAATCTAATACAGAATACGGAGCCAACAAAACAACAAAAATTGAAATAGAGACCCTCCCCCAATCTGCCCAAGGAAGCCAGACTCTATAAACAGTGCAATAAATACTGGTAAAAAAAAGAGAAAGAAATGCAAAATAAAACATTTTTTTAATGTACATTTTTGCAAAATAAAAATAGGAAAAAATGTACATTTTACAAAGCAGTATCTCAGTCCCTGCAAAGTATTAAATACAAATATTTTTTTTCTACCTTTGTTGTCTGGGAATTTGGCTGGTCCCAGTCTTTTTTTTTTTCCCCCTTGTTCCATAAGTCAGCCTTACAAATTCTTTCCCAGGTTGTGCTTTCCATTTCTTCTCCTCTTGTAAGTGGGTAGTAGCGTCTCCTCCTTTAGTTTGTTGCCTTCAACTCCCCTCCCTGAGTCCAGCAATGTTTTCTGATTCCCCTCTCTCCCCCTCCCCGAGACCAGCACCACTGTTTCCCCTCTCTCCTTCCATCGCCCACCCTCCCCGAGTCTAGCACCGCTGTTCCCCTCTCTCTCTCCTTCCATTCCCCTCCCCGAGTCCAGCGCCGCTTTCTGTGTCGTCGTCCCCCCCCCCCCCCCCCCCCCCCGGGGATCGTCAAACCTGCTTCGTTCTGTTCCTTCCCTCTACCACGTCTCGACACGCTCCTCCAGCTCGGGCACTTCCTGTTTGCACGAGGGCGGGACTCATGACGAAGGCAGAAGGATCCATTGCCGGGCCCAATCAAGCAGTTTGTTGTTGCTGCTGCAGCGAGAGTGGTGTTGGGCTTGGAGACTCGGAGAGGGAAGCGTTTTGTGGAACCGTAGGGTGGGAAGGGAAGGGAGAGGAGAAACTGCAAATTTAAAAAAAAAAAGTGCTGGCCCCGCCGATTCAAAATTGCATAGATGCCGTTTTGTTTAAAAATCCATTTAGGGGAGTGACCGCTCCCCCTGCGCCCCACCTGGCTACGCCGCCTACGACAGGGCAGAACTGAAAGGCTGTGCAGCACTCTCACTGCAGCCTAACCGGCACCTAGAAGACAGCACCGGATTGGAGGAGCAGGACAAATTGGGCGGGCCTGAGCTGTGATTGGGTGGGCCTGGGCCCACCCAGGCCCACCCGTAGCTACGCCCCGGTCCTCCGCACGCATCCTAAGTTCTTGCTGAAGGTGGTGTCTTGAGTTCCATCTGAACCAGTCAATTGTCTTGCCAACATTTTTTCCCCGTCCACACACCCGCCCTGGTGAGGACAAGTTGCACACCTTGGACTGTAAGAGAGCATTGGCCTTTTATGTGGAGCGGACAAAGCCCTATAGACAGTCTGCCCAGTTGTTTGTTTCTTTTGACCCTAACAGGAGGGGAGTCGCCATCGGAAAACGCACAATCTCTAATTGGCTAGCAGATTGCATTTCCTTCACTTATTTATTTATTTATTTTTGTGCATTTTTACCCCACATTTTCCCACAAGAGCAGGCGCAATGTGGTTTACATTAATTCATGAGGCTACAATACAGAGAAGGCACAGTTACGGATTGTGACAGGAGAGGATGGAACATGGGATAACACGGGATGAATGTTAGGGGCAAAGCAACCAGCAAATAACCATGTACAGTCAACGAGAGAGAGGTTAAACATAGGAGTTGCCAGTGGAATAAGCCTTGTCGAAGAAGAATGTTTTTAAGGTCTTCTTGAACAGTTGGTGGTCGACTAGCTCTTTTAGTTGTTTTGGCAGAACATTCCAGAATTTTGGACTAATGTAGGGGAAGGATGAAGCAAAAAGGGTCTTGTATTTAACCTTCTTGCAGCTGGAATAATGCAGATTGAGGTAGGATCTTGCAGTTATTAGCGCATTTCTAGATGATAGATCAATTAGATTAAGCATATATTCAGGGGCTTCACCATATATTATCTTGTGTGTTAGTGAGCAGATTTTAAATGTAATACGATCTTTTACAGGGAGCCAGTGTAGTTTAAAACGTAGCGGCTGAGCATGTTCAAAACGCGATTTGCCTATTATTAGCCTTGCTGCCGTGTTTTGAGCTGTCTGAAGCCTTTGCAGAATGTAGTCCCGACAACCAGCATATATCCCGCTACAGTAGTCTATATGTGAAAGGACCAGCCAATGAACGAGGGTACGGAATAGCTCTCTTGTAATAAAATGCCTGATACGCTTCAGCCTCCACATTACATGGAACATTATTTTTGTGATGATTTTCACTTGAGTGTCCAGTTGTATGTGGTTATCCAACTCTACTCCCAGTATTCTCAGGCTATTTGAGATCGAAAGTTTGAAGTCCTTAATGATGAGTGGACTTTGGACTACTTTATTGTGCTGGGACGAAAAGATTAGACATTGTGTTTTGTCTTGGCTAAGTTTAAACAGAAACGCCTTTGCCCAGGAATCCATGATGGAAAAACTGGCGTCTATTTTATCGGAGATTTTGGCTATTGTTGACTTGAAAGGGATGTAGATGGTCACATCGTCCGCATAAATGAATGGGTTAAGGCCGAGCTTAGATAATGCTTTTGCTTGTGGAGTCAGCATAATATTGAAAAGGGTTGGAGAAAGGGGTGAGCCCTGAGGTACCCCACAATAGGTTTTCCAAGGTGCAGAAATGATGGAATTAGCCTTGACTTGGTATGTACGTGAGGATAGGAAACCCTTTATCCAGTTTAGCACGTCTCCTCTTACGCCGAAAGTGTCTAGTAGGTAGAGTAAAATCTCATGATCCACCATGTCGAACGCGCTGGACATGTCAAATTGGAGTAATAATATTTTTTTCCCAGTGGATATTTCTCTTTTAAAATTAGACAGGAGGGTAACCAGTACTGTTTCGGTACTGTGGACGGAACCCTGATTGAGAGTAATGTAGAATATCGAAATTATTCAAGTAGTCAGTTACTTATGGACCATACTTTCCATTGTTTTAATGAATAATGGGATAGATGCTACTGGTAGATAATTAGAAATGACATCCGCTTTTATTTTTGGGTTCTTGGGAATTGGTGTGAGAAGAATGCTTCTGTGCTCATAAGGAAAAAGACCCTTTTTGAGCATGAAGTTTAAGTAGGTGGTAAAATCAACGATGAAGCATTCTGGAGCTGATTTTAACAGATGACTAGGGCATATGTCATGACCACAATGTTTCTTAGAGAACTTGGATAGCGCTCTTGCCACATTATCAGATGTTAAACTGCTAAAGGTGGTCCAGCTACGGTAGGCTGGGCATTGGTCTGGAGATGAGTCCAGTGTTATGAGAAAGTCCTCGACGACAGTAGTGCTACTGAATAGTGGTTGTAATAACAATTGGATTTTCTCATTGAAATATGTAGCAAGTTTGTCAGCAGAGGGACAAACTGTCTTGCTGTCTTGCTTGTATCAAGGAAGGTATTTAGGAGTTGATGAAGTTTTTTTGCGTCATTGCCAGCATACGCAAGTTTAGTTGAAAAGTATAGACGCTTTGCTTGTTTTGATAGCATAGTAGTATTTCTGACGACTTGATTTCCACATGTTTAGTGTACTTTCGGATCTCAATTTACGCCATGCTCTTTCAAGTTTTCTAGTTTGTGTCTTTAGTATTTTTGGCTCCTTAGTAAACCAAGATGTGGAGTTACAGTTATATGAGGTTTTACATTGCAAGGGTGCTATATCATCTAGGACATGCATCTTTTCTCCCAGGCAGATAGTGAATTGTGGCCAATTGTACTATCCAGTTATTACTGTATAATGACTTCCAAAATAACTGCGGATCGATTATTCCTCTTGAGAAATATGTGGTGGGTTCGCTTGGCTGAGATAATCCCGATATTAACCAGTGCAAGGTGAATTGTAGTTTGAGATGATCGGACCAAGGTGTTGCAATCCACCTGATGTCATCTAGCTGGAAATTCGCATCGGTGAGGAATTTGTAGGAGATGAGATCTAGCGAGTGACCTTTTGAGTGTGATGGACAAATGCTGGGACAATTTAGGTCCCAAAGACAGAGGAAATCCAGGAAATGGTTTGCATCCAACGATCATGGGTTATCCAGATGGAAATTAAGATCACCCAGAATTATGATATTAGAATGAGCAATGCATGAGTTTGAGATGAAATCCATAAGCTCTGTCTGGCTATAATTCCAGTTATTAGGTGGCCTGTAAAACAAGACGCAAGCTAATTGGTCACGAAGAGTAGAATGATGGATTTTTGATTGCAGCAATTTCAAGGAAAGGGGATATGTGATCTGTGCAAGTTTCTTTCCTTGTCTGTCCCAGTGTACCAACTTATATCCCGGCGGGCAGAGGTCTAAGACAATCGGCACCTGGATCCATGTTTCTGAAATAAAGAGGAGATCAAGGTCCTCAGATAAGATCCAATCCGATATAAGTTCAGGCTTGTTCACTAACTGACTTGAAATTGATGGAAGTGATCGGCCTTCTTCGTGTCGCACAAGATATTTATAAGTTATCTAGATCTTGCAGGAAAGGGTTCAGGCAAATTATGAATGTGCGTTTGCTCCAAGTGAATGGCACTGTGAGTTGGGCGGCGAGTCAATGATCTTCTGCTGTTTGTGATAATAGGAATGGTGCCAAACTCTGGTTCGGTGGCGGTGAGCGTGGTGTGGATTAAGATAGATGAGAAGATAATTAGGAGGGTTGAGGAAAACATAGTAGTTGAATACTTGGGACAATTGAACTAGTCTTGTTCTAAGTTGTGCTGAAATAGGCTTTATTTGTTGTTCTAGTAGTTTAGATAGTTCTATCTTACAAGATCAGTTGAATGGTGTGGGTCCACTCTGTGTTTCAAATTTGCCTGGGTGGATGAAGCTGCAATGGAGTCGATCTAAGGTAATTCCGCCAGTGGACAAATAGCCTTTTGATTTTCTTGTAAAGTTCAGGTCGGTTTAACAGGAAAATCAAAAGGCTTATGCCCAAGCTGGGCTGACTCTGGAGGGCCATGTCACGGCTCATAATGTTAGAGCCATGGCTTCGTCGGTGGCTCACTTAGGCAGCCTCCATTGAAGAGATTTGCAAGGCTGCAACGTGGTCATCAGTCCACATATTCACATCTCACTACTGCCTTCAGCAGGATACCCGACGCGACAGTCGGTTTGGGCAGTCGGTGCTGCAGAATCTGTTCAGGGTTTGAATCCAACTCTACCCTCCTAGGCCATTTTTGTTCTGTTCCAGGCTGCACTCTCACTTAGTTGTGTTTCTTTTCAGGTCAGTCTTTATTATGTCCTCACCGTTGCGAGGCCCAATTGACCAATGTTTATTGTTTTGAGTGAGCCTGGGTGCTAGGGATACCCCAATCGTGAGGACAGCAGGCTGATTGTTCTCACAAACCCACCCTCCTCCCCTTTGGAGTTGTTCCAGTTCTCTAATTTGCTTTTTTAAAAACTGAGTAGGGCACGCTTGTGTCGCGGGCAGGAAGCCATTCGCGCATGCGCAGTGTGTTCGACCCGCGCGGTGGAGCGTTCTGGAGAGTTCTTTGTTTTTGCTGTACAAAATTTTGCCAGTCTCCTGGGCCGTCTCGGACGACGACCCAATCGTGAGAACAATCAGCCTGCTGTCCTCGGAGAATACCTGCTATAGATATGTATCTTTACTTTTTGTAAAATAACCTGATTCAGAAACATTTTCAACAGTCGCTAGCAATGAAAAGCTCTGCAGAAGATCAGATCTGAACAGAGCAACCTTGTCAAGCCCTGAATTCAAATGCTTGATACCCAGTTCAAAGTTCTACCCAACAATAGGCTAGGGGCCCTATTTACTATTCCTGTTTATTTTTTCCATAGACACAAAATCTTTATAAAATAGGCCCTAGTTCTCCCTGCAGATGATAAATTCTATTGATCAAAAAATTCCTAAACCAGCCAAAAATAGTACCTGAAATACCTATTTCATTCAACTTGTCTAATAGTAGAAAGTGATGAACTGTGTCAAATGCAGCTGAAATATCAAACTGCAGTAACACTATCTGGTTGCCATGGCTCAAAGCTCTTCTAATATCAAACACTAAGGCAATTAATAAGGCCTCGGTACTATGTAAACTTCTAAAATCTAATTGAGAAGGGTGAAGAATTTTTTTAAAAATCTAAATCTAGCTAAATTTAAGCCTACAAGAGATTATTAGCTTGGTGAAAAAGGAAATTTTAGCTGCGAGTTTCAAGTTAGCCATTTTTGTGAAGTTATGGGTCATGGATTTGATATACTGCAGCTTACGTTTGTTATATGCAGGTATTTTTGTTCCTGTGCCCGCTCTGCTGAACGTTCTTGGCTTAAATCCTGCACCCTTGCCGACTTCATTCATTTCAATTTCATGCTTAGCTCCTTCCAGTCTGCCCTTTCTCTTGCCAAACAGGATTACTTCACCCAATTGACAAATTCCCTTGGCCCCAACCCTCGACTTCTCTTCGCCACACTGAACTCTCTTCTCAAGGTGCCTCCGCCCCCAATTCCCCCATCTCTTTCTTCTCAGACCCTAGTTGAGCACTTCCACAATAAAATCCGTAAGATTAACCTTGAATTTTCATCCAAACCTTCCCCACCTTTCTCTCCCTTAGTCCTCACCCTCTACTCTCCTTCTTCTCCTTCTTTTTCCTCCTCAGAAGTTTCTACTGAAGAAACTGCCCTTCTTCTTTCCTCCTCCAAATGCACTACCTGTTCCTCTGACCCCATCACCACTTATCTACTTAACACTATCTCTCCCACTATCATCCCAGTCATCTGTCACATCCTTAATCTTTCACTCTCCACTGCAACAGCTCCTACGGCCTTCAAACATGCTGTTGTTACTCCACTCCTTAAAAAAACCCTCACTTGACCCTACCTGTCCCTCCAGTTATCGCCCCATCTCCCTTCTCCCTTTCCTTTCCAAATTACTTGAATGTGTCATTCACCGCCGCTGTCTTCACTTTCTTTCTTCTCAACCTATTCTCGACCCTCTTCAATCTGGTTTTCGCCCTCTTCACTCTACTGAAACTTCACTTACCAAAGTCTCTAATGACCTGCTACTGGCTAAATCCAGATGTCTCTATTCTATCCTTATCCTTCTTGACCTATCTGCTGCCTTTGACACTGTAGACCACACTTTACTCCTGGATACGCTGTCCTCACTTGGATTCCAGGGCCCTGTTCTTTCCTGGTTCTTCTCTTACCTCTCTCTTCGTTCTTTCAGTGTTCACTCTGGTGGATCCTTTTCAACTTCCATCCCGCTTTCAGTTGGTGTGCCTCAGGATTCTGTTCTTGGACCCCTCGTTTTTTCCATCTATACCTCTTCCCTTGGTACCCTGATCTCATCCCATGGCTTTCAATATCATCTTTACGCAGATGACTCTCAGATCTACATCTCCACCCCTGAAATATCAACCTCAATCCAGGACAAAATTTCAGCCTGCTTGTCCGACATTGCTGCTTGGATGTCTCAATGCCATCTGAAGCTTAACATGACCAAAACTGAACTTCTCATTTTTCCCCCTAAACCCACCTCCCCTCTTCCCCCTTTCTCTATCTCTTTTAATGGCTCTCACATCCTCCCTGTCTCCTCGGCTCGTAACCTTGGAGTCATCTTTAATTCCTCTCTCTCCTCCTCTACACATATTCAACAGATCGCCAAAACCTGTCGTTTCTTTACCTACAACATTAGCAAAATCCGCCCCTTCCTTTCTGATTACGCTACTAAAACCCTTATTCACACCCTTGTCACCTCTCGTTTGGACTATTACAATTTACTTCTCACTGGTCTTCCGCTCAGCCATCTCTCTCCTCTCCAATCTGTCCAGAATTCTGCGGCACGACTTATTTTCCGCCAGAATCGTTATACCCACACTAGCCCACCCTCAAGTCACTTCACTGGCTCCCTATCCGCTTCCGCATACAGTTTAAACTTCTCTTACTGACCTTTAAGTGCATCCACTCTGCAGCCCCCCATTACCTCTCAGCTCTCAGCTCTCCCTACATTCCTTCCCGTGAACTCCACTCACTGGACAAATCTCTCTTGTCGTCCCCCTACTGCTAACTCCAGACTTCGTTCCTTTTCTCTCGCAGCACCTTATGCCTTGAATCGACTTCCTAAACCTATACGTCTAGCCCATCTCTACCTGTTTTCAAATCCATGCTGAAAACCCACCTTTTCACTGCTGCTTTTGGCTCCTAGCCCTCATTTGCCCTCCCTTGTTCCTTCCTTCCTTTTCACCCAGTACTTCCCTCATCCGTAACTGTCTTGTCTGTCTGTGTTGTTTAGATTGTAAGCTCTTTTGAGCAGGGACTGTCTCTGTGTCAGGTGTTCAGCGCTGTGTGCGTCTGGTTGCGCTATACAAATGCTAATAGTAATAATAATAATAATAATTTTCTCTGTCCCTAGTGGGTTCACAATCAAAGTTTTTAGATACCACAAAATTTTTTTTTTAAAAAGGTCTAGATATATGCATATTCATTGTAGGTATCCTGAAAACCTGACTGGCTAGGTATATCCCAAGGAGTGGGCTGAGAACTTCTGCTCTACTCTATCCCACTGTGGAAGGAGGGAGAGAGTTTGATAAACACCACTCCTTACCTGCTGCTGCCACCTCTGCAGACTTGTCACCTTATGCTGAAACTGCACGTGGCAGCTGGCTCTTGTGAAACTACAGGTTCCACATGGTTCCAGATTCTGAAGGAAGCTGAAAAGGAGGAGGAGACGGCAGCAGGTAAAAGGTGCTACTGCTGCTTGCTGGATTCCTTTTTGGTTATAGGCTGTATAGAGGGCGGAAAAGAAGATATTCATTTCAGGGTAGCAAGAGGAAAATGAAGGTGATACTGATGGTCAGCGAGCCTGGGAGGGGGGAAAATTGTACTTATGGTGGGGTTTTTGAGAGGAGAAGGAAGATGGTGGTGTACCATGGCAAGATGAACTAAGTATCAAATGTGCCATAACATAAATTGGGAGCTACTACTGTATAGGATAGCATTTAAACTAAAGTTTAGAGTTAATATTTTTTTTTTCTTAATTTTAGGCAGGTTTGGAGGCTGGGAATTTCCCATCTTTATGGGTTCCTACTCAGCATAAGAACTGGGATCTGGTTCCATAATCTTTCATTCACAATTACTCCTACACAATTACTACTACTAATCATTTCTATAGCGCTACTAGACGTACGCAGCGCTGTACATTTGAACATGAAGAGACAGTCCCTGCTCGACAGAGCTTACAATCTAATTAGGATAGACAAACAGGACAAACAAGAGATAAGGGAATATTAAAGTGAGGATGATAAAATAAGGATTCTGAACAAGTGAACTAGGGTTAGGAGTTAAAAGCAGCATCAAAAAGGTGGGCTTTTAGCTTAGATTTGAAGACAGTCAGATATGGAGCTTGATGTACCGGCTCAGGAAGTCTATTATAGGCATTTGGTGCAGCAAGAAAAAAGGAACGGAGTCTGGAGTTAGCAGTGGAGGAGAAGGGTGCATCCAGGCAGGGCTGGTGGTTGGGAGGTGGGGATCGTGCTGGGCAGACTTATACGGTCTGTGCCAGAGCCGGTGGTGGGAGGTGGGGCTGATGGTGGGAGGCGGGGATAGTGCTGGGGCAGACTTATACGGTCTGTGCCAGAGCCGGTGGTGGGAGGCGGGGCGGGGATAGTGCTGGGCAGACTTATACAGTCTGTGCCCTGAAAAAGACAGGTACAAATCAAGGTAAGGTATACACAAAAAATGGCACATGTGAGTTTATCTTGTTGGGCAGACTGGATGGACCATGCAGGTCTTTTTCTGCTGTCATCTACTATGTTACTCAGGATTTTCCTTCCCAATGCGCCTGGTCCCCAGTCATCTCATCAATAGTCCTCAGCCATGGCATAACACCAGGGTTGTTTCAGGTATACTCCAGTAATAGATCATAAATCTGGCCAACCACAAGATGTCAATATTGTGCAGTGACTGGGGTCCTCTTCTTCCAGTGGTTGTAAAGGCTACCTATTTAGCATCCTCAGCTGATTTGGAGATCATAGTGTACGTTTTATTGGGTATATTACAGTCACTGGTCTCGGTGTTGGACCAGTAGCATAGAGAAGATGACTGATAATAGGGCAGACTGGATGGACCATGCAGGTCTTTTTCTGCCGTCATCTACTATGTTACTATGTATTGTACAGGTATAGTAACAGTGCCCAAGTGCAATCCTTGAAGGTTGTAAAGAGGTTGTTTTCAAGATATCCCTCACAAATGTGCATATGAGAGATTTCCATACAATCTCATGCATATTCATTAACGAGAACTGAAAACTCTGCCTGTTTGCAGATCTCAGGGAATGAACTTGGCACCCCTGAGTTAAAGGAACATAACATTCCCTTTCTCAAAGTGCAGTGCCAAGAAACTTGTTGCAGGAACTAGTATAGCAAATATTCAAAAATTTAACTTAACTGTTGCCCCTCAATTTTTCTTATAGTCAGAATTTGTTGTGAAGAGAATCTCTCTAGTAAATATAAAGATATACAATATCTATTATAGCTATTATTCAGTGAGATAGAAAAGTACTTCATAGATGTAACCACTGTGCAATGGACTTTGAAGCCAAATTTTGTGCATCAGTAGTATGTGCAGAAAATAGAAATTAACCAAGACACAAGGGTTTCATCTGTACTTGTGCAAAAAAAAAAGGTAATAGAATTGTCTCCCATTTTGTGTCTATGGAAGAAATAAACAGGAATAGTAAATATTGGGTAGAACTTTGAACTGAGTATCCAATAATTGGATTCTGGGCTTGACCGAAGTTGCTCTGGTCAGATATATAATCTGATCTTCTGCAAGGTTCTTCGTAGCTAGTGACCGTTGAACTGGGTTCTTATATGAAACCATGGGCTAGGATTCAAAATAGAGCTAGGAACACATTTTTGGTATTGCACCACAGCAAAAGGTTTTGCTCTGCTGTTTAAAGTGTGTCTAACAAAAAACATTTAATTCTTAGGTTATGACCTCACCTTTTTGAGACAATAATTGAGACAGAAGAACTAGAATGTGATATGACTTGTAACCAGAAAGGGCTTTGCTGTTTTAAATATGAATAACTACATTAAGGACCCCCAAAACTTGAAAATTCTGTGTAATCTATAGTCCTGTGTTAGGAGTGTACTCTCCCTTGAAGCCCCAGTACAGTGCAGAGTTTACTTTTTCAGTACAGCCAAGTAATGATGGACTGTTACATTAAGATTTTGGAATCATAAGGTGATTTCACTGAAACCTGTACAAATTATTACAGTCGGACTTTTTAGATTCTGATCAAAAGCTATTCTGCAAGGATGGTCTTTCACTATATTAATTTGTTTTGGGGGGGGGGGGGAGATTATTTTAAAGATCCATTTTTTATTTTTGGTATATGTTGTAAATTTTTTAGGTGGATATCACTGCACTGATAAACCAAATCCCAGAGGTGAGATTGTCATTGGAGGATCAAATGTGACAATGGGTTACTACAAAAATAAAGCAAAAACAGAAGAGGATTTCCTTGTTGATGAGAATGGACAACGATGGTTTTTCACGGGTGATATTGGAGAGTTTCATCCTGATGGATGTCTAAAAATTATTGGTGAGTCTTCTGGGAGGTGTCAAGATTTCAGCTCTTCTAATGTAGTTGGATTATTCTGGAGAAGCTATTAAGATTTATTCATGACTTGACTTTTGTAATTGGCCATTGTAGAGCAGATTTCTTACAAATATGGCTGTCCATCGAAGTTTCAATCTCACAATTAACTACAATTAAAATTCTTAATCACATGGTTGATCGCGTGATCTGAATGTAAAAGAGTTGAAATAACTGTAGCATGTACATGAGGAGGCGTATTTTCAAAGCACTTACTTGCAAAGTTACATATAACCTATAGAACTTTGTAAGTCTAAGTGCTTTGAAAATGAGCCCCATAGTTCACTTTTTTCTTTCTTTTCTATTTCCAATTGATCTTACATTCAACCAATAGCTTTGATGCCCTCTCCTCCCATCTCCCTCTCCTCCCCTGCCTTCCCTCCCCTCCCCTGGCACTGTCTCCTCTCTTCATCCATGATTACCATTTTTTTCCTTCTTTTTTATCCCCTCTCTTCTATGGGTATCATCTTCCTTCTTTGATTCTTCCATCCCCTTTTTCTATCATCTGTTCGTCCCCGCCTTTCTTTCTTTTTTCTCTTCTTTTTTTTTTCTCCTGGCACCTCTTCTTACTTCTATGGTGCACCCCCTTACCCTGCATCTCTGGCTCTTCTCTTTCTCCTGCCATGGCCCCTGCCCCCTCCTCTGCATCTCTACTACTACTACTACTACTACTTAACATTTCTAAAGCGCTACTAGGGTTATGCAGCGCTGTACAATTTCACAGTCCCTGCTCAAAGAGCTTACAATCTAATAGACACGTGAACGGTTGGACCGATAGGGGCAGTCAAAATAGGGGCAGTCTGGATTCACTGAATGGTAAGGGTTAGGTGCCGAATGCAGCATTGAAGAGGTGGGTTTTAAGCAAAGACTTGAAGATGGGCAGGGAGGGGGCTTGGCGTAATGGCTCAGGAAGGTTGTTCCAAGCATAGGGTGAGGCGAGGCAGAATGAGCGGAGCCTGGAGTTGGCGGTGGTGGAGAAGGGTAATGAGAGGAGGGATTTGTCCTGTGAACGGAGGTTACGGGCGGGAACGTAAGGGGAGATGAGGGTAGAAAGGTAGTGAGGGGCAGCAGACTGAGTGCATTTGTAGGTAAGAAGGAGAAGCTTGAATTGAATGCGGTATCTGATTGGAAGCCAGTGAAGTGACCTGAGGAGAGGGGTGATATGAGTATATCGGTTCTGGCGAAATATGAGACTTGCAGCAGCGTTCTGAACAGATTGAAGGGGGGGGGGGGATAGATGGCTAAGTGGGAGGCCGGTGAGGAGTAAGTTGCAGTAGTCCAAGCGAGAGGTAATGAGAGCGTGGACGAAAGTTCGGGTGGTGTGTTCAGAGAGGAAAGGGCGAATTTTGCTGATGTTAAAGAGGAAGAAGCGACAGGTCTTGGCTATCTGCTGGATATGCGCAGAGAAGGAGAGGGAGGAGTCGAAGATGACTCCGAGGTTGCGGGCAGATGAGACGGGGAGGATGAGGGTGTTATCAACAGAGATAGAAAGTGGAGGAAGAGGAGAAGTGGGTTTTGGTGGAAAGACGATGAGCTCAGTCTTGGACATGTTCAGTTTCAGGTGGCGGTTGGACATCCAGGCAGCAATGTCGGATAAGCAGGCTGATACCTTTGCCTGGGTCTCTGCGGTGATGTCTAGTGTGGAGAGATACAGTTGGGTGTCATCAGCATAGAGATACTGGAAACCGTGAGATGAGATCAGGGAGCCCAGGGAAGAGGTGTAGATTAAGAAGAGAAGGGGTCCAAGGATAGATCCCTGGGGAACACCAATAGATAAGGGGATGGGGGTGGAGGAAGATCCATGAGAGTGAACTTTGAAGGTGCGGTGGGAGAGATAGGAGGAGAACCAGGAGAGGACAGAGCCCTGGAATCCAAATGAGGACAGTGTGGCAAGAAGTAAGTCATGATTAACAGTGTCAAAAGCGGCGGATAGATCGAGGAGGATGAGGATGGAGTAGTGGCCTTTGGATTTGGCAAGGAAGAGGTCATTACAGACTTTAGAGAGTGCTGTTTCTGTTGAGTGAAGAGGGCGAAAACTGGATTGAAGTGGATCGAGGATGGCATGAGAGGAGAGAAAATCAAGGCAGCGACTGTGAACGGCACACTCAAGTATTTTGGAGAGGAAGGGTAGGAGGGAGATGGGGCGGTAGTTGGAGGGGCAGTGATGGTTTTTTGAGGAGAGGTGTGACTACGGCATGCTTGAAGGTGTCAGGGACAGTAGCAGTGGAGAGAGAGAGGTTGAGGATATGACAGATGGAGGGGGTGACAGTATGAGAGATGATGTTAAGTAAGTTGGGGATGGGATCAGAAGAGCAGGTGGTGCATTTCGAGGAGGAAAGAAGGCGGGCGGTTTCCTCCTTGGTGATGACAGGAAAGAAGGAGAAAAAGGCCTGGGTTGGTTGGTTGAGGGAGAGGGTTGAAGGGTGAAGAGGAGATGGCTTGGTAGTGAACTCAAGGTTGATCTTTTGCACCTTGTCGCGGAAGTAATCAGCCAGTGATTGAGGAGAGAGCGGGGTGGGAGTGGGGGGCACTTTGAGGAGGGAGTTAAGGGTGGAAAAGATACGACGTGGGTTGGAGCTGAGAGAATTGGTCAAATGGGTGTAATAGTCCTGTTTGGCAAGGAATAGGGAGGAGTGGAAGGAGGATAGCATGAATTTGTAGTGAAGGAAGTCTGAATGGGTGTGAGATTTCCTCCAGAGGTGTTCAGCAAATCGGGCGCAGGAGCGAAGGTAACAGATGCAAGGGGACAGCCAGGGCTGGGGATTAGTACGCTTTGTGGGACGGGAGATGGATGATGCGAGGGTGTCCAGAGCAGAGGAGAGAGTGGCATTGTAAGTGGAGACAGCCTTGTCGACAGACTCGGAGTACAAGATGGAGGGGAAGAGATTAGAAATAATAGAGGATAGGGTGGGAGGGTCAATAGCCTGGAGATTCCTGGAGGTAGTGGTTAAAGTTGGACGGGGCTGAGGGGGGGGGGGGTGAAGAAGTGTGAAGGTGATTAGGTAGTGATCGGAGAGAGGAAGAGCTGAAACGTGGAAATTGGAGGGAGAGCCGGAAGAGGAGAGAACGGGGTCAAGACAATGGCTGTCTCGGTGAGTAGGGGTGGTAGAGCATAGCCGGAGGTTGAAGGAGGATGTTAGAGTGAGGAACTGAGAAGCGTGAGGGTCGGATTGGTCGTCAACGTGTATGTTAAAGTCTCCGAGAATGATGGACGGAGATGAGGGTTCAAGAAAAACGGAAAGCCAGGCATCGAAGTCGGTGAGGAAGGAAGAGAGGGGTTTATTAGGGGGGCGGTAAATGACTGCCACTCTGAGTGGCAATGGGTAGAATAGCCGGATGGAGTGAGCTTCAAAGGATGAGAAACAGTAGTGGGACTGCGGTAGGAGGAGGGGTTGGAAACTACAGGAGGGCGAGAGTAGTAGCCCGACGCCTCCACCGCGGCCAGCTGGGCGGGGAGCGTGGGAGAAGAGAGAACCTCCATGACAAAGGGCCGCGACTGAGGCAGAATCGTCAGGGGAGAGCCAGGTTTCAGTTAGGGCGAGCAGTTGAAGGGAACGAGAGATGAAGAGATCGTGGGTGAAGGGCAGTTTGTTGCAGACCGAGTGGGCGTTCCACAAGGCACATGAGAAGGGGAGGGAGGAGGGGGGGAGAAGGGGAATAGAAACGATATTGGAGACATCACGGAAACGTTTGCATGGATAGGAGGAGGACAGGTGAGGCGGGCCTGGATTAGGATTAATGTCTCCCGCGGATAGCAGGAGTAGGAGCAAGAGAGTGCGGAGGAGGGTGGGGGAGGTCGGGCGACGAAGACGGGGTGCACTGAGGAGGAATGGTGATGGGTTAATGGCAGGAAGGAGGTGTTGAAGGTTAAGAGCGAGGAAGGAGGAGGGGGCCAGGAGAGATGTTGGGGTAGTGAGTGATGGGGGTGAATAGGGTAATGCCGTAGCGAGCAGGACGGGAGGGAACACGGGTGGGCAATGAGTACCAGCGGTAGACATCGGTAAGGGGAGGGGAAAAAGATTAGGAAGGGACAGGGCAAGGAAGAGAATGTGGACAGGGGCCATAAGTAGTGATTGCGGTGTAACAGGTGTATGTGTAGTGAGTGAGGTGAGAAGCAGATAGAGCGGATAGCTGGGTTGGAGGCTCGGGATTGAAGGGATTGATGAACTGGAGAGCAGGTAAGTCAGTGGCTGACAAGTTAGCAAGCAGGCAACTTGCAGGCGGGCTGGAGCAAGCTGGTGCAGATGGACAGGAACGAAGTCAATGGCTGACAAGTTAGCAGGTAGGCAGGTGAGTCAGTGGCTGACAAGCTAGCAGGCGGGCTGGAGCATACTGGTGCAGATGGACAGGAACGAGCAGGGAGAAACTGAGAGCTGACTCTTCTCTCGCTTTTCCTGCCGCCACTGCTGCTGCCACCTGTCCTCTGCATTGCTTGCTCTTCACCTCTTTCTCCCGCCATTGCCCCCCTTCTCCTCCTCCCTCTCTTGCTCTTCTCTTTCTGCTATTGCCGCCCGCCCCCTCCCCTGGCATGGTCCGTATCTTTCTCCCTTTTTTCTGCTTGGCAACTCTTCTTACTTCTCCGGCAGCCCCCTCTCCTTTGCGACTCCTTCTTCCTGCAGCTATTAAGCAGTCCGTTCTGAGATATCTATCTGTATTACTTAGTACTTTTTATACTGTGTTGCTGACCACACAAGTGCACACTTCTCGCAGTAACATCCAGAAACTTAAAGGATAGACCAGTAACACCAGAGCTGGCGCATTCTTGTCATCAGGGATTCCAGATCAGAGCTTGGGCAGACAAGCTTTGGTTACAAAACTGTCAATTTCTTCTACTTGATTTTCATCGCATCACTAGCATGAAAGAAATACCTGAATTAAAAATGAAAAATGCAACAGTAGAGCATGAACCCAAAATATATGGATTCCTTGATCATTAATAAACAATACAAGTTAGTAACTTGAGTCCTAGTCTGTTTTGTGATAACTGCTTCCACCTAAACAATGCATATTAAATAAAGCATTTTGTTCTTCAACAGAATGTTTTCTTTTGTTTTTAGCTTTTGCCCTGTGACATAATAATTCTTGACACATTTACGCAGGCATGTTATAAGGTACCAGCTATGATGAGTTTGTAGCATACATATTAACATTTTTATTAAGCCATTTTTATTGACCAAAATATTAATGTCATCCTTACCACACCATCATAGACATAGATTTTAACTACTGTTTAGAGCTAGTTACATGTTATATCACTAACTAGTAGAACATCAGTAATGGCAAAGCTATTCCCAATTGCTGTTGGTTGTTTGGCGTTATCTATTAACAGTTTAATTAGTAGGGCTTTTGGTTTTCTGTTTGCAATATTTATTTATTTTTTGGCAGTCTTTGGCACTTGACAGAGCCTCTCTATCAACTATAGCAACAGAGCAGTAATGAGGGAAGCAGATTCATGGAAATATAGAATTTTCAGCAATTCATCCAACCCCACCCATAATAACAAGAAGCTGGTGCTGCCACAAGCCGCAGACGTCTCCCCGCAGGCACCAGAGATTGCAACAAAAAAACAAAACAAAACACCAATAGCCATCTAGATAACTGATATAAAAGGCAAAAATGTATAATAGGTGCACTTAGTACCAAGAGTGATTATAAATTTTGTGACTAATATTTAACAAGTAATATTTCATTTCTGGAAATTAACTGCTTTTGCTTTTTAATAGATCGTAAAAAGGACCTCGTAAAGCTGCAGGCAGGAGAGTACGTGTCACTTGGCAAAGTGGAGGCTGCTTTGAAGAATATTTCATTAATAGATAACATCTGTGCATATGCAAACAGGTATGAAAGTAACTAGCTGTCATCTTTCCAGAATCCAATGAAAGTGCAACTGAAGTATCTGTGGCTCTGTCTGCACTGAAAGCTGGAAAGATCTCCTGGGGTTTTCTGTCTTGGGTGACAGCAGCATGTTTGAAATTAAACGTTTCCGATTTTTCAGTTTAGTCTTAATATTCAAAATGTATAAAAAGTAAAACTCTTTCTACTTTGCCATTTTAATAACTAAATTGCATTGGTTAACCTTTCTTCTTTGCCATTTTAATAGCTAAAATGCATTGGTTAACCTTTCTGGTTAGTTACCTGGCATTCCAGATTCCTTGTCCTTTTTAATAGAAGTTGGTTGCTGTAGCTTTTTACAGACTTAATTAAAAAATGCACCATTGGGGATGGGGGTGGGGGGTGGCTGTTAATGCACAATAATGGCATTGAGCAGGTCATCTTTCTGTGCTATACCTGGAGAACTTCAGTTTTTTCCTGTCTTAATCTGTCCCTTATCACAAGCATAGTATTTACAAAGTTTTGTACTTTTCAGTGACCAAAGTTATGTCATTGGGTTTGTTGTACCAAATCAAAAGGAGCTACAGGAACTAGCAAAAAGGAAAGGAGTTAACGGGACCTTGGAAGAGCTCTGCAACAACCGGGAAATGGAAAATGAGGTACTAAAGGTGATGACGGAGTCTTCTGCTTCAGGTGAGACCTATGAATTATTGCGATTAGTTGTCTTCTGTAATAGTAGACATTGCAGTTGCTGTTTTATCTATTTTGTGCCTATAGCTTGTTTCTCTGGGCTTTGTACTTTTTAATAGATCATTGGAAATCTCATACTATAGATAGTTTGACATCTAAAACAATATTCACTGTCATCAGAAGGTAACTGTAGAAAAGTGTTTCTAAAGTACATTGACTTGTTTTACACTTCTTACATTTATTCACATTCTGCAGTCTAAAAAAATACTTTTCAAAATGCATAATGGAGTTTTACTGATCTATATGTCATTTTATACTTTCAGTGTTATAAAAACATTCAAACAATAATTAGGAAACCAAAAATCTTGATTTCATGAGTCTACATACCCCTTAACATAAGTACTTGAAGGAATATTTCTCCGAAGAAAAGCAGGACAGTTGTATTCTCACATGTGGGTGATGTGTCTTTACGGTGTGCACACTGACCTGACCAGCAAAATTAATGTAGAAATTTCTAGCAGCGTTCTACCGTGCATGCACTGATGCTTTCCTGCTCGACCAGTCTTCGTTTTTCCATGGAGCAGGGAGGACACGTCTTTGGGTTCTCATCACAGTGTGTGTTTTTCTCTCATATTGAAGTGCCTTCCCTTGTGGGCATTTTTTTCACCCTTTTGTAATTCTTTTATCTATAATCTTTGTTATTTTGTTTTCTGTAATTTTTTTTTTTTTTTTATAGTATTTTTGGGTTTTCAAGTTTACTTTCATTTTTGCACGTTGCTACGCCTGCTTAGGCCGGAGCACCAATCTCAACACTGCCCCTTTTTACAGCTCACTATTGAGAAGTTTAATTTGGTCACAGTTCTTTTTTTGATGTCTAAGATGACCTCCATTGGCTTCAAAAGGTGTGCCCAGTGTAATTGGGTGATTTCCTTGATAGACCCGCACTCTTGGTGCTATGGTTGCCTTGGGCCCTGACCACTAGCCTGCCAAACTCTTGTTCTCTCTGTTTGCAAATGCAGTTGAGGACACAGAGCACGGCAGGTCCATCAGTAGAGACTTTTTCACTCCTTGAAGGCCGATCCATCAACATTGGCACTGGAAGCATCAACCTCAATATTTGCTCAGGCTTTGACTACTACTGGGAGTGCACCAGCTTCAAGGAGGTCTCCACCTCTCTCAACATCAGGCGCTGGGACCAGTCAGCATAGGACCCAACACCAAGGGTGTCTACAATGTCTTCATCCACACTAAAGGACTGCGATGCTGAGCGGCGGAGGAAGCCAAAGAAGCATGAGCATCGGTCCACTTTAACACACTGGGAGCACTGGGGCATTGGCATCACCAGTACAAGAGAAGCACCAGGAGGAGTGCTCCCCCTCTTTAATAGAGGTGCCAGTGCACGTCTCCGAGCAGCCAGGTTTCTGCTTCCGGTTTGGCACAGATGACTCCTCAGGCCGCCTCTGTCCTGGCTCCCCCACCTATGCCGATGCTTCCCTTCAATGAGCTGTACCGAGCCATGCTCGGAGAGGAGCTGGCAAGATAGGTTGCACTCTGCTAAGGCATTGAGGGCGCTTTTGCCAACTGTAAATCAGCTCCAGATTCTTCCTGAGGCTCCTACCTTGCCTGTGGAGAGATCCTTGGCACCTGCACCTCCTAGGATGTCGACAACAACATTGACCCATGCAAAACTGCTCTTGACGTTAGGGGAGGAAGCTTCCCTAGACTCAAGAGTAGGACTGTACCTCAGTGCTCTTTAGGATGTGGACCTGGTTCCGCTGAGCTGGGGCAGACACAGACTCAATACAGTCTGAGTAGTGAGGAGTCTGACTGGGACCACTCATCGGACTTGGAAGAAGACCTTCATTACTTTTCAGAGGAGGAGTCTCATTGGGGTTCCTTCTTATCCCTCCCCACCTCAAGAGAGATGTAAATTTCCACCTGAAGGTCTCTCTTTGACTGGTTTTGTGAAGGAGATGGCTTTGGCCATTCCATTTAATTTAGAGACAAAGGAGAAGCCCAGGGCAGAGATGTTATCTGTTCTGAACTGAGTCACTTCCTAAGGAAGGGGATCACAGTACCATTGCACCCTATCCTTAAAGATGCACTGATGAAGAATTGAGAATCTCCCCTCTGTGCAGGTTGCATCTAAGAAGGGTGGATACACAGTATCATATCCAAAAGGCTCTCAGATTCGAGAAGGCACAACTGCCTTACCACTCTCTGGTTGTCGAATCTGCCATCAAACAAGCTAGGAGCTCCAGGACCTATGCTTCTGTTCCCTCAGGTAGAGACGCTCAGACACTAGAATTGTTTGGGAGGAAAGTTTATTAGGCCTCGATGCTTATTGCTCGCATCCAGTCCTACCAGCTCTACACTAGCCTTTACTTGAAATCCTTGCTATGCAGTACACTTAATCTTGCGGATTCTCCTCCTCAGGAGCAGACCACAGAGCTTCACCAGTTAGCCAGTAAGCAAGCTGGAGTGCAGAAAGTATCTGACCAGGGGCACTTAAGATTCTTTTTGATATTGCATCCAGACTTTCCACCATAGATGTGGGGATGCACAGACTTTTATAGCTGTGTGTGTCTGACCTTGAACCAGCAGTTCAGGAGAGGTTGGTGGATGTACCTTCCCAAGGAGACAATCTTTTTTGGGGACAAGATGGAGGAGGTTGACATCATAAAGAAACATGTGAATACTATCCAGTTCCTGTCTCGGCAACCTCCATGTGCAGCCTCCTCTTCTAGGAGGTTTTTGAGAGGGCCTCGGTGGCTACCCTGCATCTCTCAAAAGCATAGGTTTCCACCGCCTTCTCACTCTGCCCAGCAGCCCCAGACCCAGCTTTTTTGGCCTTGCCTGTCCCATCCACAGAAGTCCCAGCCAGCTCCTCAGTCAAAGCAAGGGATGAGTCTTTGGCTCCAGGAAAGTATAGCTGCAGTTCAAGTAACTACTACTACTTATCATTTCTATAGCGCTTCTAGATGTACACAGTTCTGTACACTAACATGTAAGAGACAGTCCCTGCTCGATGGAGCCTACAATTTAATCAAGACAAATAGACAAAAAGAACAAATGAGGGATTAGGGCAGAGGTTTTCAACCCAGTCCTCAGGGTACAACCAGCCAGTCAATGAGGATATCATGAAAACCCTGACTGGCTAGGTGTGCCCCAAGGACTGGGTTGAAAACTTCTGGATTAGGGGAATTACTTATGGTGGGAATGATAAAAACAGATATGGCTATTGAACAAGTGAATAGGAGTTAGGAATTAAAAGCAGCCTCAAAAAGATGGGCTTTATAGCATATTTTTGAATGTAGCCAGAAACTGAGCTTGACGTACTAACTCAGGAAATCTATTCCAAGCATATGGTGCAGCAAGATAAAAGGAACGGGGTCTGGAGTTGGCAGTAGAGTAGAAGGGTACAGATAAGAGAAAATTTACCTAATGAAAGGAGTTCCCGGGGAGAAGTGTAGGGAGAGATAAGAGTGGAGAGGTACTGAGGAGCTGAAGAGTGAACGCACTTGTAAGTCAATAAGAGGAGTTTGAACTGTATGCGGAATCAGGGAGCCAATGAAGTTACTTGAGGAGAGGGCTAATGTGAGTGTAGCAACACTGGCGGAATATAAGTTGTGCAACAGAATTTTGAAAAGATTGAAAGGGAGAGAGATGGCTTAGTGTGTGTCCTGGGAAAAGCATGAGGTGATGATGGAGTGTGGATAAGAGTTTTGGTAGTGTGCTCCGAAAGGAAAGGACAGGTCAAATTTTGGTGGTGATATAGAGAGAGAAATTATAGATTTTAGCAGTCTGTTGGATATGTGCAGAGAAAGATAGAGGAGTCGAAGACGACCCTATTAGCTGATGAGAAAGGAAGGACGTTGACAACTTTCAGAAGTTGTTAACCAGTGTAAATAGGCTGTCTGAAAATGGCTCTACCTTTCTCCAAATAAAAGTACATGCAGGGGTCAACAGTGTTGGTAAGAGACGATTCGGAGGCCATAGCTGCATAGTTTTTGCATTTTTAAAACTGTTTTTCACCAAAAATGTAGCCTTCAGAAAAAATGCAAATCGATCCAGGTATTTTTTTTCCTGGACTTTTTTTGGAGGGAGAACATGTGTGTGTACTTGAACTGAGTAGATTCATTGGGTAAACGTATCCATGGACTTTGTACTGCTGACACAATTCTGAAAATTGTGTCTATGGTTGTGGTTTTAAATGTTATGCTAAAGGACCTTACCTGAAGTATTTTTATCAGCATGAAAGGGTGTGTAGTAGTCATTCATGTAATTAAGGATTATTTTGCTATTCCTTATTCCCCAAATCTATTTTCAGCAGTACTTTGTATCTGAATAATGGTAGAATTTATTAAAATGACTCTCTTTCTTTCCCCTCCAAGACATGCCGTGCCTCTTCCTGGCATGCTTTCCTTTGTTAGCAATATTACAGATAGAAATCAGCTTGCCAGACCTTTGACTGATTATCTTTTTGTTTGTTTTTGTTTTTTTCATTTTTGTAGCTACCCTGGAAAAATTTGAAATTCCACTAAAAATTCGCTTGAGCCCTGAGCCTTGGACCCCCGAGACTGGTCTTGTCACAGACGCTTTCAAGCTGAAGCGGAAAGAGCTTAAAACACATTACCAGGCTGACATTGAACGAATGTATGGCAGGAAATGATGCACCCTCTTTCATATCCCTAGGCCTCTCCATGGCAGTGAGCTCAGATCAAATAGGAAATTACTTGAACTGTGATCTCTCAACATTTGAGACCAAAAAGAAAAATAAATAGCCAAGAGTACAGTTTCTCATTTTCTGTGTGCAGTATACATCATCTTCAACTGACAGAATTAGTAAAATATCCATCCTTTTTTCCCCCACTTCTGTTCCTTTGTCCATCTGTCTTCCCACCCCCACCCCCCACAAACACACAAAAGGCTGCCACCATTGTACAAAACATGGTGTGGCTTTTCCTCAGTTAAGAATGGTTAAAGAGACTATAGTTTTAAATGGCTCACATTTTTAAAATTGTTCTCTAAATCCTCTTATTATTCTGTCTGGAGCTTTGTAAAGGGCAGTGTATAGAGGGAAAGGATTTCTGTACATAATGGGTAATTTAAGGGCCATTTTCTTGTATTTAACACAAAAGGGGCACTGATGTGAAATTATGTAAATTGAAAAGCTGTTTATAGATCAAATCAATGTTGGAGGTATTTGCTGCTGTGTAATTTATATATAGTATTGTAGCAGTCTGAGAAGAAAGGAAAATGCAGATGACAGTACCTGAAATATTGTATATGGTCCAGATTGAAATATTTGCTCTTAAAGTCTGCTGGTGGTGGCATCACACTATGTTTATTATGTATGTAGAATGCAACACTGGGGGCTTTGGTGACAGATATACCACCACACTCTGGGAATGTGCAAAGTATAAATATATGTATGTATATGTACTGTATATATGTATGCGTACTATGTTTAAACTCCAGTTTAACAGATTTCATTTTTCTGCCAATTTCCCTTTCTTGTGTGCAACAGAATACTCTCCTTTTCACAGCAGTTTTTCAGATTCCTGCAATGCCACAAACAAGAGTGGCTCAATCACTATTAAAGACTCAGAATTTGTAGTAACTCTGTAAGAATCTGAAAAGAGATGGTAATGGACATATGCTTAGAGCCATACTGAGGAGCAAGTAGTGATGAGAAATGCAGAATTGACAGCTTAAATGTATTTGAGTAATAAATTTCCATGCGTTCAGCATGTACAAACCCCCTATAATATGCTGGCAGTCATTTCCTGCTTCCAAACAGTTTTGCTGAGGTTCTGAAATGTTACAAGGGTCCCCTCCCCTCCCCTCCTTGATCAACTTTAGAATGTGTAATGGTTGCAGGGCTGCTTCGGTGTCCCTCAGCCTTGTGGTGACTGGAAGTCTTGACTTTTCTGGCACTTTTTATAGTCATTTACATATGTTAACCTGTTAGACGTGGCCTGGTGGAGGGAATACTCATCTGTGCAAGTGAGATTATTTTAACACAATGACTGAAACAACTGAGTAATCACATTTTAGCTGATCATAAAAACATGTTAATCATTTTGTACAGTTCGTACTATTGAAATTGTGAGTTGCAGAGACTTTGTATTAGACCTGCAGCACAAATTTTAAGAGGCTTTCTTTTTCTGACTCGTCTCCTAGAGTAGAATCCAAACTTTTTTGGCCGCAATCCCATGGTCATGGCCTCAGCGATGCTGGTGACCCCGCCACACCTATGTACTTTAGGCTGGGTCATGACACCAAACGCAGTGTGCATGACCCTATTTGAAGTTGTGATCCACAGTTTGGGAAGTCCAGCCCTAGAACCTATCCAGACTTATCAAAAAGCAATATGTTGTGGAGATCTGATACACTAAGGGGCTCATTTTTGAAAGAGAAAAACATCTTAAAAAGTGACGTGACATAAAGCAGCATTTGGATGTTTTTCTCACAAAAACGTCCAAATCAGTATTTTCAAAACCTATTTTTCAGATGGTTTTCTATGCTGTTTGTCTGCAGTGTGTCTAAATCTCAATAGAGTGTGACGGGGGCGTGTTAAGGGCAGGATTTGGGTGTTGCTAAGACTTAGCTGTTTTTCAGCCATAATGGATCAAAACAAAAACTAAGAAGTTTTTAAGCTACACCTGTTTTTATAACAAGGCACAAAAAGGTGCCCTAAATGACCAGATGACCACTGGAGCGAATCGGGGATGACTCCCTAATACCCCACAGTGGTCACTGACCCCCCTCCCACCCCACAAAAAAGTAAGTAAAAATATGACTTACCAGCCTCTATGACAGCCTCAGATGTTATAACTAGGTCTATTAGCCAGGTCTATTAGAGCAGCTTGTAGGTCCCTGGAGTAGTGTAGTGTTTGGTACAGTGCACTAAGGAGTGGGGGATTCTGGTCCCTATCCCTCCCTACCTGTCACATTTGTGGTGGAAACTGTGACCCCTCCCAAAGTCACCAAAGCCCTACTGTACCCACATATAGGTGCCCCTTCATCCATAATAGTTATTGTAGTAGTGTACAGTTGGAGGGGGGGAGTAGGTTTTGGAAGGGGACAAGATAAGGGAGCAAAGATGAGATAATATACCTGGGAGCATTTTTATGCCCAGAAGTGCCCCCTAGGGTGCCCCATTGCTATCCTGGGATGTCTGGGAGACCAGTCTGATAAAAATGCTGGCTCCTCCTATGTCCCAGTGGCTTGATTTTCTACATTTTGCACTTATTCACGTTGTTTTTTTTGGTCCATTTTAGAAAAAGAAAAACATCCAAAGCACAAAACCTTGTTTGAAAAAAGATAGACTTTTTTCTTTTTCAAAAATGACCTCCTTTCCTATTCAGATTTTGGATGTTTTGTGCAAAATGTCCAAAGTCGGACTTAGATGTCATATCGAAAATTCCCCGCCACATGTAAGATGTTCTGCTGCTTGCATTGTCTAAAGCGTCCCCCTTCCTAAAATGACTATGTTGCGTATTTCCTTCTCTCGTATTTGCTGTGTAAGCAGTTAGATATACTTATAGTATTTCATATGCCCATAGAACAGTGAGGAGTAGCCTAGTGGTTAGTGCAGCAGCTCGAAAACCTGGGGAACTGGATTCAATTCCCACTACAGCCCCTTATGACTTTGGGCAAGTCACTTAACCATCCATTGTCCTAGGTACAAAATAAGTACCTGTGTATAATATGTAAACTGATTGTAACCACAGAAAGGCAGTTTATCAATTCCCATCCTCTTGCCCTTTCCCTATTGTGGGGATGCACAGCCTAAGTAAAAACTGCTGTCTTGCAGACTCCTGCCTTTCAAAATGTTTATTAGAATTTTTTTTAATGCAGAATGTTAGAGAACATAATATCATAATATACTCAAAAGGCAATTTTGGTGTGAAAAATGTGATGGAATGCTGTGATTGGATAGAACTGTCCACAAAAGTCAAGTAATTTTGAGTTCTTTGCTCTGTTGGTTGTAAAATACCCCCCACCCCATCCCCAATACTATCCATTATGTACACTTAATAAATTGCTCTTGGGTATACGCCAAAGTCAGCTTTACCACAGCTATCATTTCTTTATAGGGTTTTCAGCTTTTGCTTTTGTGTGTCTCAGATAAAGTATGAATAGAACTATCCTTGTCTACCCAGGTTGGGCTAATTGCTTACATATACTGTCCTTCGACTGTAGCACATGACAAATCTTGGATACATGAAGCAATTGGGGTATATATAATCTGGAGAAGCTTGAATGGCTGGAGGTTATAGCTATCATAACTCAAAGCCATTTCCATCTTGCTCAAAAATACTAAAAAGCAATGTATGAATATATTAAATGCACAACAGACGCAAGGGGGTTGAATTAAAACAAGTGTTAAATTCATTTTTACACCAGTTCTGAATAGTTATCTAAAAATCCTGAGATTCAAATTCAGGTGTCCATTCCCTGTTTTTCATGTTTCAAAATAGATCAGTAGCTCAGTTTGAATGCATGAAGGATTTTAGACCCAATCCTATTGAGTCTATCTAGTAATTTTTAAACATCAGAGGTTTAAAGGAAAAACAGTTGGAACTCCTTTTTTGTTTTAACAAGGATTGTCAAGTTATTTGCTACTGATTATTGGCCGGGATGATTATGAATGAAAGTCTCTTTCTGAAAATTGATTGCTGCTGGAACACAAATTTATACAACAACTTTGTTCTTAGATTTGTATTTTTAAGTGATTTTATAGTTTATAGGATTTTTTTTAAGTAATTGTACTTATCAGGATGATAAAATATATATAAGCTGTGTTACTACAAGCTTTGTCCTAGTAGAGGTGCAGAAATGTAATTGCAAGATCTTCCCTGGCAATAAGGTTTTGTGTTAAAATATAAAGTTTTCTTCTGCTAGAAAATGGAGGCATTGAACAAGGATGTTTGTAAAGTTTATTTTTTCCTCTGGCCTTTTCAGGGCATAGTATTTATTTTTATATATGCCGTGCATATTGGCACTCAGTTGCCAATGTATAAAATCCATTTGCACAGCTATTAAATTTTCTTCATTAGAATATTAAGCACCATTCTAGAGCTTCAGTGTAGCATCACTGGTAGTTCATCTACTTAATCAGTTTTTAATCAGTATGAGGTGTTTTAACTATTAGTTACATCACAAAAGAAGTGGACCATAGAGCTTGACCACAATTGCCTATCTAGTTTGCCCAGTCTCCTGAGCTTTACTTATATTTCCCTGCAATGAAGGATTCTTTGTGCATTTCCCAATGTCTTGCATTCTGGCGCTTTATTTCCTCCACTTTTACTGAGAAGTAAAATGGGCACCTTAGAAATTTGAGATCTTTTTAAGCAAAATATTTATTCATGGATAACATACGTGCATAGAGTTTTTATTAAAAGGCAGTTCTATCTACGAGCGTGTGCAATTACATGTAAGTGCGCTATGCGTTATTCTATAAGGACATCCATAAGTGCTATAGACAACTGCAAGAGGGTGTACACATAGGTGGAGGATGGGTGGAGCTGCTACTTGTGTGTGCAGCTTGTAAGTTATACTCATTGCATGGCATACTTGTGTGGCCTTTTACACCTGCCATTGACCTGGTATAAATGGGTGCATCTACACTCAGGCACGCAAGTATGAGTTTATGCTAGTATATTATAATAGAATAGGCATTCCATGTGCAGCATTTTGGTGACTAAAAGGGTGTGCACAGTTGTAGAATTGTCTTCTAAAATGTGTAAAATCTTTACCTGGGGGTAGCATTTTTAGCTCACAGTAGAAATCAGTTGGGTGGTAAATGCCGAGATGGCCATGATATTCCTGTGGGCATCTCCCGCCAGCTGATCTCTACCACGAGCTGAAAACACTACCGCGGCTTTAGTAAAATATAGGACCTTATTTACTAAAATAGAGTGAGGTTTTGCAGTCATGTGTTAAACAAAATTAACATTTGTTAACTATAAAACCTCTGCTAGCATTGTCTCATAAAATGAATAGACAATAAATATTCTGCATATTAATTTACTGCAGAGAGCAGCATGCAGCTAATTTAGGGGTCCTTTTACGAAGGTGAGTTAATGACTAGCACGCGCTAAATCTGTTAGCACACCTTCGTAAAAGGACCCCTTCTGTTGAGGTGGTGCTAATGTGGCAGATAATGTAGAACAGTTGACATGTGGTGACTCCCTCTGTGTTAATTGTAAGGCACCTTCCTGTCCTATTCTGTACTGTTAGCATGTACTTATTCCTATATTAGTCACTTAGCACGTTAGGACACATGAAGGGGCATTTTAGATATGATGTCTAAATTTGATTTTGAATGTTTTGCGAAAAATGGCCAAAAGTCCAGTAGCAAACATAGCCATTTTCAAACCAGAAAAATGTTCAATTTTTTTGTTTCGAAAATGGTCATTTCCTAGACATTTTTGTGCTCGGTGTATCCATCGTTTAGGACCATTTGGGGGGGGGGGGGGGAAGTCCAAGGAAAAAACGCACAAAAACAAGCCATTAGGATATAGGGGGGGGGGGGGCAGCATTCTTAGTAGACTGGCCACACAGACATCCCAGCAGAGCACTGGGGCACCCTATGGGGCACTGCAGTGGACTTCACATAAAAGGTCCCAGGTATTCAACTCACTGTTATCCCCTTATATTGTATGATGAGCCCTCCAAAACCCTACTGTACACCACTACAATAGCCCTTTGCCTACAGGTGTGACCTCTACGTAGATACAATTGGTTTTTAGTGAGTTTTGGAGGGCTCACACTTTCCATCACAAGTGTACCAGTTAGAGTGAGATATGGGCCTGGGTCCCTTTCCTTACAGTCCACTGCATCGACCACTAGGCTACTCCAGGGACCTGCTTGCTGCTGTAACAGAACTGGCCATAACAACTGAAGTTGCCATAGAGGCTGGTATGTTTCTTTCACAGCTTTGGGGGTGGGAGGGTGTTTATGCTTTAATCCCTCCAGTGGTCGTTTAGGGCACCTTTTGGTTAATTAGTCATGATTGAAACATGTCTAGCCAAAAACATCCTAATTTTGGCTGTAGACACTTTCATTTTGTTCCATTATTGCAGAAAAGTCTCTCTTGGTGCTGCCTATGTCCCGTCCAAAACATTGCCCCTTAAAATTTGGATGAACTGTGAAGTAAGCTGTCTAAAATCGGGTTGTCAAATAGCAGTTTGAATGTTTTTGAGAGAAAAATGTCATGCCACCTTATGTTTTTTTGGACACTTTCCTCTTCTGAAAGTGAGCTTCGGTGTACCTGAATGTAACTCAACTTGAGCTACTATTGAAAAGGTGTGAGCAAAATATAAATACATTGTTTTAAGGCCAATTGAAAACTTTTCACACAAAACAGCCTTCACATTTCAGAATACTAGAAATACCATATAATGATGTATAACTGCTTATTTCTAGAACACTTCTGGATGTGTCTATGTAGATCTGCATTTCACAATCAAGTTTGTAGCTTTCAGTATTGAAGATTGAGAAGGAACTGTGGAGTCTGTGTATGACCTATTACTATTACACTGAGTGAAAAAAAAAACCAGAACTGTGCGCAGTCTAAACGCATTTCACAGTAAGTTTACTGGGGGTAACAACCAGTACAAAAGAACAGTTTAATTTTACAAAATATATTTAAAAATGAATGGGTTAAACAGTGTTCACATCAAATTTTGAATTTTAATTGACCTTTTCATTCTTAAATCTTAAATTCAATTTTTAAAACAGTACTCCAGTTTAATTATGGAAAAAAAGGACCTCGACACCCACAGTGGAACTTATATACTAGTTTCCTAAAGAGTTCAAATTGTAATTTTAATTAAAACAAGATAGCAATAGGGGCATTCCAAATATTCAAGGAAGCATGTTATAATTCAAATTGGAGGTTTTTCTTGACCAGTGCGAACCCTTTCAGAAACTATTGTGCAAAGCTCTAGCGTACCTAAAGCGGGATGGCCTGTCCTAGGTGCTAGCAGCAAGGGGGGGTGCACAGAGAGGTGTGTGGCTGTCAGCTCCGTCGGTCCCCTGCCCCCTCTGATGTCAACTTCCTGTTTCAGGGTAGGGGATCGTCAGAGCCAACAACTACACGCCTGTTGCACGCACTCCCATGCTTGGAGGAGGTGGTGTGCTCCACTTGGGGGGGGGGTACGCACTCCACCCTGTTTGCCATATAAGGTAGGTACACTGCTACTGCTGATACAAGGTTCCACTGAAGGTGTCTGAGGTCCTTTTCCTCAATAATTTAGACTAACTCCGTGTTAGTCAATCTCCCTTCTTACAACATTCATCGATTGCAGCTTGTTCAAAATACTGCTAAAACATATGATTTTCTCCTCTATTTGAACAGCACTGTCAACCTGTTAATTACAGGATTTATTATAAGATACTTCTGCTGGCCCACACCACTTATTTCTCCATGATGCTACCTTGTCTGTCTGGCTTCTCTTCTAACTCCATACAGGCCTTCTCACTCAGATCTTCTGGGAGTAACCACTCAGTAGCGCCTGCTATAGTGCATGTATGTCTTGTAACCTCACGCGAGACAGCTTTCTCTTGCTGTGCCCTTTCACTGTGGAATAATCCCCCCACCCGCCCAGGTTTGCATTCTATTACCTTCTCGACTAAAATTTCAAGACAGCTTTGAAAACTTGGCTTTTCAGACAGACCTTCACGTCCTTTATTATATAATGCATGGATTTGTTGTCCCCCTTTCTCTCCCACCTCTTCTTCCCCTTGCATCCTATTGTGTTCACCGTTTTGTTTTTTTAAATTATAACAGGCAGCTATTGTTATGCTATATCACCTCCCTTTTTACATGTCTAAGCTCCACTTTGTTTATCGTTTTAGTACTATGGCCTAACCAATTTATGTATTCCCTTTTTGTAAACTGCCTTGATAACCAGATCATTTGGTGGTATAACAAATGCTCAAATAAATACTATGGAAACCAAACCAGCATTTTTTAAAATTTTTTTATTTAAAGGAATCTTGCTTTCATTGCAAGTGACTTTCATTGATGAAAAAATTTTGTGATGCTTATTGAAAGGAATAACACAAAAAAAAAGTAGAGGAACACTGAACTGCTGGATATAAGAGCAGTGCAGCTGAAATTAATAGAATGAAAGTTCAGAACACATACATGATACAAATAAATGCTTCCCATGCACCAGAGTTGTTTTTATGCCTGAAATGATCTCCACCCCTCTTAGTGGATTATTTGGGCATTTCCAATGTATAAAACCTCTATGCTTTGTCAGGTTACACCAAATAAATATAGACCTGTAAAATAGCTGATAGCTGCCGAGAATGTGACATTCTGAATAGCTGAAGCTTTTACTGTGATCAATAATGAAATACATAAGTGAGGGCTTCTCATGCTTGTTCTAATGACCACACAGTTGGAATTTTGTCCAAGTTGAATATGCGTGAGACTCACTATTCGAATTGATCTTATACATATTCATTGTGGATGTCCTGAAAACTGTACTGGCTGTAGGGTCATCGGAACAGATTTGGGAAGCAATGATGTAAATACTTCAGTACGAGCCTTGCATCATTTCTTTATGGATCTAGATTTCAGATTTCATTATTTCTTTTCCAAATCCACATCCAGGCTTGAGGCAAGTTAAATACAGGTACAGAAGGTATTTCTGTGCCCTAGATGGCTTACAATCCAAATTGTTCACCTGAGGCAATGGGGGATTAAGGGCCTCTTTTACAAAGCCGTGCTAGCGATTCCCACGTGGGAAATGAGAGGAAACCCATAGGAATTGAATGGGCTTCCTCTCATTTGCTATTCAGGAATTGCTAGAGTGGCTTTGTAAAAGAAATCCTAAGTGATTTGCGCCTGAATCTCCCAAAGTGTATTATTTAAGTTGTGTATACGTGTTTTTGTCTTATTGGACATAGATAATGAATTGCCAGAAAAAACTTCAGGTTCACTGTTGCAGCAAATGCTGCCTTCTCTAGCGAGTTTGTGTATTGTAAGGAAGATTATGGTAACTTTTTGGTAAAAGTAACCGAGTGTATCTGTTCTGAGAGAGTCTCATGATGTGAGATTACTACTTCACATAAGGATCACTTGTAATGCTCAGTTAAGTGTTCGACAGAAAAGGTGAGTATTCCTTGGCAATAACCTTTTGTATTTCTACTACCAAAATTCACAGGATTACAATTGTTTGTACAAGAGCCACCACTTAACCTCTGATGCAGAAAAATCCTTTTGAGAAGGGGAGTGTGAATTTGTGTTTCTTCTGGACTTTAGAAATATGCATATCTGTGTTTTATAAGAGATCCTACTTTAGCCATTCTTTTCCAGATTGCTGAAAATGTGATTGAATGAACAGTTATCTATTAATTTTACTTGATTATTTAATGGGAAAGTCCCTTTGTATTCATTTCTTTTTTAAGTGTTCTTGGTTTTTGCTCTCTACTGCTTGAAGAAAAAATTGTATCATCTCTGGGTTATCTTGTATGAATTATTTATTTGTAACTGAACATTTTGTTTCAAAAATAAAATAAAAATAGAAAAAATGCTACATTTTCTGGTCTTTAAGAATTTTAGGAAGTGAGCTGTTTATCATTTTGGTAATTGATATTCAGGAATCTTCTGGTCTTTTTATTGCATTTAAAATGAAATGAAAAAGATACAAAGAAACAAAATATTTTTCACATTGCTAATTCTGAAGTTCACATCATTAGAGATGATACACACTGACTTAGACATCTACCAGTAACGTAGTGGGGGGGGGGGGGGGGGGGGGGGGGGAGGGGGGAGAGAGAAGAAAGAAAAAGTAAAGAAAATTAAAACTAGCTCCAATCATACACCTGACTGTGAATGTTATGCTGATTCTCCGAGGACAAGCAGGCTGCTTGTTCTCACGACTGGGTGACGTCCGCGGCAGCCCCCACCAACCGGAAAAAAGCTTCGCGGGACGGTCGGCACGCAGGGCACGCCCACCGCGCATGCGCAGCCGTCTTCCCGCCCGTGCGCGACCGCTCCCGCCAGTTCCTTTTTTTCCGCGTCTGGAGAGAGTCGTGCCTCGCCGCTCTCTCTGATTCAGCCGCCGGATTTCGATCGCGTTTACGCGGATCGTGCTTTTTCTTTGTTTAACTTTGTTTAGTTACCGTCCGGTTTCTTTTAAAAAAAAAAAAAAGAAACCCTGCGCGTGTGGAGCACGCGCTCCCTTTTTCCCTCGCTTCCAGCGGGGACGCCGCATTGCGGCCTAGTGGCCGCACGGTCGTTTTCCTTTTCGTGGTGTGATTTCAGCCACCATTGACGACTTTGACTTCGCCGACGCGATTTTTCCGTCGGTGTCCTCAAGGGTCCCGAGTGGATTTAAAAAGTGTGGTCGCTGCGGCCGGCCGATCTCGCAGACCGACACCCACGCTTGGTGCCTCCAGTGCCTCGGGCCGGAGCACAATATCAAGTCATGTTCCCTGTGTCTCGGTCTCCGGAAACGGACTCAGGTTGCGAGGCAAGTTCTGCGGGACCGTCTTTTTGGAACTTGCGCCGGCCCCTCGACGTCGACCTCGACGGCATCGGTATCGACGCCCGGTCCTTCGGTACCGGTATCGATGCCCGAGACATCGGCACCGATGGCATCGACCCCAGGAGAACAGGTCCCGTCGGCCCGCCGGTCCGCTGGCGAGGGTAGAGGTGAGCGGCCGCGTGGGCAGTCGGCCCCGGTCACTCCCTCAGCCCGTGGCCCTCGGGACCGAACCCTGTCTGACCCGGCTCCCCGGGACCGAGGGGGATCGTCCTCCTCCTCCATACCTCCCGGCACCGGTGACGCGCATCGGAAGAAAGACAAGAAGCGTCGTCACCGGTCGCCCTCGGTGCATCCGGACATCGGAGAGGAGGCGGCGCCGAAGCGTCATCGTCGAGAGGAGAGGTCCCCGTCGGTCGTGGAGGTACCGACGCGTCAGGGTTCCGGCACCTCGGTGCCGTCTCCTGGCCCCCATCAGCTTCTGGCACCGACACCCCTACCGGCCCCACCGCCTTTCCCGGCAGCGGGCCTGGACGAGTGCCTCAGAGCCATCCTTCCGGGGATCCTGGAAGGGCTGATGCGCCAGGCTGTGCCGCACCCCCGGCGCCGATGTCTGTGGCGCCGGTGAGCTCTAGCCCGGCGCCGGGGCCGTCGACACCGCCGCCGCCGGTCTCGACCGCCACGCAGGTGGAGTCCCCGTCGACGTCGATGGAGGGAGCTCCGTCCCCGCCGGCGCGGGAGTCCACCGCTCGACGACACCGAGACCTCGGTGCCTCAACGTCGAGCCGGGCCCGGTTCAGGACTCAGCTACATGAGCTTATGTCCGATACCGAGGATGAGGACTCGTGGGGGGAAGAGGAGGACCCTAGATATTTCTCCTCAGAGGAGTCTACGGGCCTTCCCTCGGACCCCACGCCTTCACCGGAGAGGAAGCTCTCACCCCCCGAGAGCCTCTCCTTTGCCTCCTTTGTGCGGGATATGTCTATCAGCATTCCCTTCCCCGTGGTCTCTGTGGAAGAGCCAAGGGCCGAGATGCTCGAGGTCCTCGACTATCCATCGCCACCTAGAGAGTCCTCCACGGTGCCGCTGCACAATGTCCTCAAGGAGACACTGCTTCGGAACTGGGTGCGACCGTTAACTAACCCCACCATTCCCAAGAAAGCAGAGTCCCAGTACAGGATCCACTCCGACCCAGAGTTAATGCGGCCCCCAATTGCCCCATGACTCGGCGGTCGTGGATTCTGCTCTCAAGAGGGCACGGAGTTCGAGGGATACCGCCTCGGCGCCCCCGGGGCGGGAGTCTCGCACTCTGGACTCGTTTGGGAGGAAGGCCTACCAATCCTCCATGCTCGTGACCCGCATCCAGTCATACCTGCTCTATATGAGCATTCACATGCGGACCTATGTGCAACAACTGGCGGACCTGGTCGAGAAGCTCCCGCCGGAGCAGTCCAGGCCTTATCAGGAGGTGGTCAGGCAGCTGAAGGCGTGCAGAAAGTTCCTGTCCAGGGGTATCTATGACACCTGTGACGTGGCATCTCGTGCTGCGGCCCAAGGTATAGTGATGCGCAGGCTCTCATGGCTGCGTGCCTCTGACCTGGACAACCGCACCCAGCAGAGACTGGCCGACGTCCCTTGCCGGGGGGATAACATTTTTGGTGAGAAGGTCGAGCAGATGGTGGACCAACTGCATCAGCGGGAAACCGCTCTCGACAAGCTCTCCCACCGGGCGCCTTCAGCATCCATCTCAGCAGGTGGACGTTTTTCCCGGGCCCGGCAGGCTGCACCCTATTCTTTTGCAAAGCGTAGGTACAACCAGCCGGCCCGAAGGCCTCGTCAGGCACAGGGACAGCCCCAGCGCGCTCGTTCCCGTCAACAGCGTGCGCCTAAGCAGCCCCCTGCGCCTCCACAGCAAAAGCCAGGGACGGGCTTTTGACTGGATCCACGGGAACATAGCCGCCCTCAAAGTGTCCGTACCGGACGATCTGCCGGTCGGGGGGAGGTTAAAATTTTTTCACCAAAGGTGGCCTCTCATAACCTCCGACCAGTGGGTTCTCCAAATAGTGCGGTGCGGATACGCCCTGAATTTGGCCTCCCTGCCTCCAGATTGTCCTCCGGGAGCTCAGTCCTTCAGCTCCCATCACAAGCAGGTACTTGCAGAGGAACTCTCCGCCCTTCTCAGCGCCAATGCGGTCGAGCCCGTACCACCCGGGCAGGAAGGGCAGGGATTCTATTCCAGGTACTTCCTTGTGGAAAAGAAAACAGGGGGGATGCGTCCCATCCTAGACCTGAGAGGCCTGAACAAATTCCTGGTCAAAGAAAAGTTCAGGATGCTTTCCTTGGGCACCCTTCTGCCAATGATTCAGAAAAAACGATTGGCTATGTTCCCTGGATTTAAAGGATGCATATACTCACATCCCGATACTGCCAGCTCACAGACAGTATCTCAGATTCCGCCTGGGTGCACGGCACTTTCAGTATTGTGTGCTGCCCTTTGGGCTCGCCTCCGCCCCACGAGTGTTACAAAGTGCCTCGTGGTGGTGGCGGCGTACCTACGCAGGCTGGGAGTGCACGTGTTCCCATATCTCGACGATTGGCTGGTCAAGAACACCTCGGAGGCAGGAGCCCTCCGGTCCATGCAGTGCACTATTCAACTCCTGGAGCTGCTGGGGTTTGTGATAAATTACCCCAAAGTCCCATCTCCAGCCAACCCAGTCTCTGGAATTCATAGGAGCTCTGCTGAATACCCAGACGGCTCAGGCCTTCCTTCCGAAGCGAGGGCCAACAACCTCCTGTCCCTCGCTTCGCAGACCAGAGCGTCTCAGCAGGTCACAGCTCGGCAGATGTTGAGACTTCTGGGTCATATGGCCTCCACAGTTCATGTGACTCCCATGGCTCGTCTTCACATGAGATCTGCTCAATGGACCCTAGCTTCCCAGTGGTTCCAAGCCACCGGGAATCTAGAAGATGTCATCCGCCTCTCCACCAGTTGCCGCACTTCCCTGCTCTGGTGGACCATCCGGACCAATTTGACCCTGGGACGTCCATTCCAAATTCCGCAGCCCACGAAGGTGCTGACGGATGCATCTCGCCTGGGTTGGGGAGCTCATGTCGATGGGCTTCACACCCAGGGTCTGTGGTCCCTCCAGGAAAAGGATCTGCAGATCAACCTCCTGGAGCTCCGAGCGATCTGGAACGCGCTGAAGGCTTTCAGAGATCGGCTGTCCTGCCAAATTATCCAAATTCGGACAGACAATCAGGTTGCAATGTATTACGTCAACAAGCAGGGGGCACCGGATCTCGCCCCCTGTGTCAGGAAGCCGTCGGGCTGTGGCGCTGGGCGTGCCAGTTTGGCATGCTCCTCCAAGCCACATACCTGGCAGGCGGTAAACAACAGTCTGGCCGACAGACTGAGCAGAGTCATGCAACCGCACGAGTGGTCGCTCCATTCCAGAGTGGTACGCAAGATCTTCCGAGAGTGGGGCACCCCCTCGGTGGACCTTTTCGCCTCTCAGACCAACCACAAGCTGCCTCTGTTCTGTTCCAGACTTCAGGCACACGGCAGGCTAGCGTCGGACGCCTTTCTCCTCCATTGGGGGACCGGCCTCCTGTATGCTTATCCTCCCATACCTTTGGTGGGGAAGACCTTACTGAAGCTCAAGCACGACCGCGGCACCATGATTCTGATAGCGCCCTTTTGGCCCCGGCAGATCTGGTTCCCTCTTCTTCTGGAGTTGTCCTCAGAAGAACCGTGGAGATTGGAGTGTTTTCCGACTCTCATTTCGCAGAACGACGGAGCGTTACTGCACCCCAACCTTCAGTCTCTGGCTCTCACGGCCTGGATGTTGAGGGCGTAGACTTCGCTGCGTTGGGTCTGTCGGAGGGTGTCTCCCGGGTCCTGCTTGCCTCCAGGAAGGATTCCACTAAAAAGAGTTACTTTTTCAAGTGGAGGAGGTTTGTCGTTTGGTGTGAGAGCAAGGCCCTAGAACCTCGTTCTTGCCCTGCACAGAACCTGCTTGAATACCTTCTACACTTATCAGAGTCTGGCCTCAAGACCAACTCAGTAAGGAATCACCTTAGTGCGATTAGTGCTTACCATTATCGTGTGGAAGGTAAAGCCATCTCTGGAGAGCCTTTAGTCGTTCGATTCATGAGAGGCTTGCTGTTGTCAAAGCCCCCTATCAAGCCTCCTACAGTGTCATGGGATCTCAACGTCGTCCTCACCCAGCTGATGAAACCTCCTTTTGAGCCACTGAATACCTGCCATCTGAAGTACTTGACCTGGAAGGTCATTTTCTTGGTGGCAGTTACTTCAGCTCGTAGGGTCAGTGAGCTTCAAGCCCTAGTAGCTCATGCTCCATATACCAAATTTCATCACAACAGAGTAGTGCTCCGCACCCACCCAAAGTTCCTGCCGAAGGTGGTGTCGGAGTTCCATCTTAACCAGTCAATTGTCTTGCCAACATTCTTCCCCAGGCCGCATAGCCGCCCTGCTGAACGTCAGTTGCACACATTGGACTGCAAGAGAGCATTGGCCTTCTACTTGGAGCGGACACAGCCCCACAGACAGTCCGCCCAATTGTTTGTTTCTTTCGACCCTAACAGGCTAGGGGTCGCTGTCGGGAAACGCACCATCTCCAATTGGCTAGCAGATTGCATTTCCTTCACTTACGCCCAGGCTGGGCTGACTCTTGAGGGTCATGTCACGGCTCATAGTGTTAGAGCCATGGCAGCGTCAGTGGCCCACTTGAAGTCAGCCACTATTGAAGAGATTTGCAAGGCTGCGACGTGGTCATCTGTCCACACATTCACATCACATTACTGCCTCCAGCAGGATACCCGACGCGACAGTCGGTTCGGGCAGTCGGTGCTGCAGAATCTGTTTGGGGTGTAAATCCAACTCCACCCTCCAGGACCTGAATTTATTCTGGTCAGGCTGCACTCTCAGTTAGTTGTTCTTCGTAGGTCAATTTCTGTTGTACCCTCGCCGTTGCGAGGTTCAATTGACCTGGGTTCTTGTTTTGAGTGAGCCTGAAAGCTAGGGATACCCCAGTCGTGAGAACAAGCAGCCTGCTTGTCCTCGGAGAAAGTGAATGATACATACCTGTAGCAGGTGTTCTCCGAGGACAGCAGGCTGATTGTTCTCACCTACCCTCCCTCCTCCCCTTTGGAGTTGTGTGTTTCATCTTTTGCTAGTCATTCAACTGGCGGGAGCGGTCGCGCACGGGCGGGAAGACGGCCGCGCATGCGCGGTGGGCGTGCCCTGCGTGCCGACCGTCCCGCAAAGCTTTTTTCCGGTTGGTGGGGGCTGCCGCGGACGTCACCCAGTCGTGAGAACAATCAGCCTGCTGTCCTCGGAGAACACCTGCTACAGGTATGTATCATTCACTAACTGCTCTCTTGGCCAAAACATTTCCAAATGAACAGGATCAACACGTAATGCACTTATTCTCTGTGACTAGACATTTGCAGGGAAATTTTAGAAAAAATGTAACTCCAAATGCCAAAACTCTAGGAACCCTGTTTACTAAGCCGCACTGTAGTCTTGCTAACTTTTTAGTGTGCCCTAAAATTACGGCACGCTAATGATAGGAGACACCCATTATATTCCTATGGGTGTCTATCAGTGCGTGCTAAAACATTTGCGTGCCTATAGTGTGGCTTAGTAAACAGGGTCCTTGGTTTTAAAGTTAAGAAAGCTTTTCCATGCAATTGAGTAGTCACATCAGGGCAAATATTAATATTCTGTCCGAAAAAAGAGTATTCACCTTAGCAAAATACTATTTGAAAATAACGTTTTGCAATGCTGTTTGAAAAGTAACCAATAAAGTTGCATGAGTTCCAATGTTATATCCTGAGAAAGCTCAAGAAACTGATATATCCAAAGCAGATGCAATAATAGTACCCATAGTTCCTTCACCAATATGAGCTTGTCTAGTCCCTTTAGGAATATTAAAAAAATTATCCACAGCAAAATTATCTATTTGTGGATACAATAAAACTTCTTTTAGATATTTTTGTAGCAATTCTTTTAGATATTTTTTTAGCAATTCCAAAGGAGCTAGATTGATGTGTCTTAGGAAAATTTAACAGCTGATAGCAGCTACAGTGTGCAAAGTCCCTAGATGAGATTATGCTTTAGGGACATGAGATCAGTTTGTAACATTTTATTCTGATCATTTGAATTTCTTAATTATTTCTTCAGAAAAACCACAATTGTTTCAAAGTTTACTTCAAAACCGTTGTCTCATCTCACTAGTACTGTCCAGATAATAGTTATTTCAGAGCCTTGGAAAGTCACAGAAAAGTGGTCAATAGGATGCAAATCATTTGGAAAATGCACAACTGAGGGCATTGCTATCAATTGTTCCAACTTGCCCCCAACACGTTGGCAGGAACTTCTCCCTCTATAGATGGCCTGAGCTCTTGGAACTGCTCTTCAATTAGAGGAATCTCATTGGAAGACAAATCAAAAAGTAGAGAGGGGGGGGGGGGTTTCTTACCCCCAAAGCATTAGCAGGAGATAGCATTCTTGAGGAAGTTGCTCACATTTCATCACCGAAACTACCGCTGAGTCCATAACAACCCAATTAGAAATTGTCTCAATCAGAATATACAACAAATCCCTGGCTGATCACCTAAACTGCGTCTTATTCTATAGACCTCCTGGTAACTGGAACAATTGCCAGCTTAACCTTATGGACTTTATCTCGAACAGCTGTGTATCCAACCCTAACACACTCGTACTAGGTGTCATAAATCTCCACCTTGAAGACATTAACTCTACCAATTCACGAGACTTTAAGGATTTCCTCCACTCATGGGATCTCAAATTTCCACAAATGCAAGCTACCCACATTAAAGGGCACACACTATACCTCCTCTCCTACAAACTATCCACAAACCACAACATATCAGTAACAGATATTAAATGGTCAGACATACCTTGGTCCGATCACTACAAACTGTACCTATCACTAAATTGGCGAAAAAAGGGATCATACCAAACACAAGAACACACAACCTACAGCACAAGAGGCCAAATTGACCCAACAGAATTTTGGCAACAGATACATGATAATGAATGGAACGCTCGAAAATATTCCACACATTACCTCTCTGACTGGGATGAAAGATGCAAGACGAAATAGCACCCTTAAGAACAAGAATATCACGAAGATAGAATGTGACCCCCATGGTTCAATGACGAACTAAAAAAACTCAAACGAGCATGGAAAAAACTGAAAGATGAGCACACACTTAATGCATGGAAACAAACACAAAGAAAATACAAATATGCAATAAGACAAACCAAAAGATCCTACTACAAAACTAAAATAGGACCAGACTACAAAGACCTGAAGAAATTATTCCAACTCGTAAACATGCTCCTAGATACCACTCCTACCACTACAACCAACACTGATACCCCATCTGCAGATGATCTTGCCAACTACTTCAAGGAAAAAATAATAAAACTATGCAATACAGAACACCCCCAACAGAACACCGATATTGAACAATTCTTCAATCTACCGGACTCAAATTATGAAGAATACCCCTCAGACCCCCATCTGGTCAAAATTTGCTCATCTCGCCGTCGAATCGGTTACCCAAGCGATTCACAGATTCTCCAGTACTCATTGTAAACTGGACACCTGCCCCAGTTACCTACTTAAATCAGCACCCAATCACTTCATTGAAGACCTTACATCCTACCTAAACTGCATGCTCCAACAAGGTCTCTTCCCAAAGGAACATGGCAACATACTACTCACTCCACTACTGAAAGACACAAAGAAAAAAAACGAACGACCTTACCAATTAACGCCCAGTCGCATCTATCCCACTAGTAGTCAAATTGATGGAGAGTATGGTGACAAAACAGCTTATGGAATACCTGGACAAGTTCTCATTATTGCATGAACCACAATCAGGATTCCGCCCCTCTCACAGCACAGAAACTGTACTAGTCACTCTCCTGGCCAAATTCAAGCATGAAATTGCCACAGGTAAAAGCATACTCCTCCTCCAATTTGACATGTCGAGTGCATTTGACATGGTAAACCACAACATACTTCTATGCCTCCTAGACCATTTCAGGATTGGAGGAAATACACTTAATTGGATCAAGGGTTTTCTAAGCACCAGAGCATACCAAGTTAAAAACAAACATATCACCACCACGGAAAGCAGATTGCGGAGTACCTCAAGGATCTCCACTCTCACCACTACTCATCAATATAATGATGATCCCCCCTGGCCAAATCCCTATCTAACCAAAACCTTCACCCATTCATATATGCAGATGACATCACAATTTATATCCCTTTCAAACGCGATCTAACAGAAATCACCGATGAAACCAAGTGCAGTTTGGATATCATGGACTCATCGGCAAATTCATTCCAACTGAAACTAAACACTAAAAAAACACACTGCCTTATCCTCTCATCCCAACATAATAATTATAAACCCACAACCTTAAACACCCCAGATCACACCTTCCCTATCTCAGATAGCCTCAAAATACTAGCGTTACAATTGATCGCAATCTTACACTTGACAGCCAAGTAAACTCCACTATAAAGAAAATGTTTCATTCAATGTGGAAACTTACGTTTTTCTTCCCAAGGGAAATTTTCCGCAACCTGATACAATCAATGGTAATGGGCCACACAGATTACTGCAATGGAATATATGCGGGATGTAAAGAACTCACAAAGAAACTCCAGACAGCCCAAAACACAGCAGCCAGGCTGATATTCGGTAAATCACATTTCGAAAGTGCCAACCCCCTTCGAGAAAATCTGCACTGGCTCCCAATCAAGGAATGTATCACCTTCAAAATCTGCACCTTGGTCCACAAGATTATCTATGGTGAAGTCCCAGGATATATGGTCGACCTGATCGATCTCCCAACCAGAAACAGAACCAGAGCATCACGTGCGTTCTTGAATCTCCACTACCCATGCTGTAAAGGACTCTGATACAAATTAACCTATGCATCCAACTTCTACATAGGCACACAATTGTGGAATGCACTGCCAAAGACTGTGAAATCAATTTACGACCATCTAAACTTCAGGAGATCATTAAAGACCTACCTATTCAGAAAAGCATTCCCCACCAACCTAACCTAGATGCCCAACTCTGCAACACAGGAAAACCATAGACTGTATTGGACATTATATATTACTTCCTATCTTCGATCCCTAGGCACCTAAATATACTAACCTACCCGACCCTAATATCAAATTGTATTTGTTTCCATACCGGTCTTGACAATCGCCTTTACGGTATGATGTAAACCACATTGAGCCTGCAAATAGGTGGGAAAATGTGGGGTACAAGTGCAACAAATCCTACTATATAAATGAAGAGTGACCGACGTGCCGCGCATGCGCAGAACACGTCTCTCCCGACATTGTTAGAGGCAGGACCAGTGGCACGTCACAGGTCTCTCTATACATGCCGTTCAAATCGGCCGGGAGCCGTTGCTCGCCAAACATGGGCCGGCCCGCCTGCTTCCAGAGGTGGTGGAGGAGCCCGTACTAGCGGGGGGAGCAGAGACCCTGCAGCCACCCCTGGCCCTGCCACCGGGCCTCCCTCTCCGAGTACAAGGCCTGCTTCATCTTCTTCCACTTGGCCCAGCACTAGGCCACATTGTGCGGGTAGCCCCGGGCAGCCAGCTCGCCGCAAATGTCCCGCCACAGCGCTTCATTGGGCCGGCTGGTGGAGGCCATGAGGAGCAGGACACCCCCCCCCCCGAGCTGCCGATCTGGGATAGGAGGAGGTGCACCTTCTCCGGGCTCCACCAGTGGCCTCTGGGCATCTTCGGTGCACCCGTGTCTTGCTCGCCGGAGGAGGAGGACTAAGCCCGGCATACTAGTGTAATGGTATCAGTTTAATTGTCAGGATTATTGAAATATATGTAGCATGATGTTGTGTTGGATCAGATACATATATATATACCAATATATTTGTACAGCTTTAAAAACATATTGAAACTGCAGCAGAAACTGGCTTTCACTCCAAGCTCATCTCCCCCTCCCTTTTTCCTGGGAAACTTTTGATGATAGGGCTAGTCAATTACAAACACTTAACAGAGACACAAGGTACTGGGATATAGCTTCCTTCTCCTCCCACCTAACAAGGACTCATAACAAAACCTGACTGGAAGGCTCATCAAGACTTCTGCAGAACTGCAGTCAGAGGGTCTGGGAAGGTGTAACTCCAGCTATTGACTCATAATGAAAGAATAAACAGGAAGCCATGAACCACTGCCACAGAGGACTCAGTGCTCCCCTTCCTCCCCCTTTAACAAAAGACTATCCTCAAGTAAGAGACTGCTTCAAAGTTTTAAATTTACTCTCTTCCTCTGATCAAAAAGCCTGGCTGGTCAACACAACAAAGATCAAAGAGGCAAGGAGACAGAAAGGTGGGAATCCACATACCTATTGACAAAAAGAAAGTATAATGTGTATCTGCTACAGACACTGAGCAGGAAGCCTTTTCACATCAAAAGACCATTTGTCAGCAAAATCCAGACAGGAAGTCGTGATGTCATAAGACATGAGACCAAGATACCACAATGCTTTGCAAATGCCCAGGGGTCGTGTGCAAACCAGGAAGCCAATACACAGATTCACATGGCATGTCTTCCTGCAGCTTGCAAGATATAAAAGATAGAAGCTGTTCCAGACACAAGGAGATTCTTCCCTTCAACTGCAACTCAGATCCATCTCTGCAGAAGCCCAGCTCCCTGCCATGAGGACCCCTCCTGTGACCCTGCAGCTCACCTCCCTGCTATGAGGACCTCTTCTAACCATGTGCTTACCTCAAGCTGCTCATACTTTGTAACCAGGACTTGTAAGTAACAACTTTTGATCTAGACCTGCTACCTGGCTTTAAGTGCAGATTCTCTGTAAGACCCTTACCTCTTGCTGCCACATTAATCGCTGCAATTGTATTATAATTGTAACTTAAAATAAACCTTTTGAATCTAAATGTATAGTGTTCTTGTTCTTTAAACCTGATAATGCAGGTTAATGTAATCCAATATATATTTAATTCGTGGCAATTGTGACTCTTGTTGCTTTAATCGGCAACTGGTGGAGAATTATTCAATATAAATATATATTTTAAAAATTATAAACAATAGTGAGTGGTGTGGGGGCAGCATGTTGGCTGAGGAGCGATGGGGCAGCCTCCGGCTTATCACCGCTTCGAGCTTTCCACAGACCAGGAAGAGTCCAGCTGCCGAGTCCCCGAACTCACTGTCAATTACATTTCATAAATACAAACATTGCCCTTTCACATACACACACTCACTCACTTTCTCTCTCTCTCTGAACTCTCTAACACTCTCTCTTTCACACAGACACACACACACACTCTCTCTCTCTCTCACACTCACACTCTCTCTCTCTCTCTCACACACACACACAGCGGGACAGTGACGCCGGACCAGCGAGCCGGGGCCACACGTTCACTGGGACCTAGGCAGACAGAGGATGACACATCTGTGGGGCAATGTCAGTCACAACGGTGAGTGATTAGCAGGGAGTTGCGGCTCAGCTCCTGGGGCCAGGGACCCGGGACTCCTTATACATGCAATACTGGGCTCCCTCTCCGCACTCACATAGAAATTGGCAACAAGACCTATTAATTACAGTACTGATATCACAACACACTCTCTCTTTCACACAGATGCACACACATACACTTTCTCTGTCTCTCTCTCTCACACACACACACATATACACACTCTCTCAACTCACTCTCACACTCTTTTACACAGACGCACACACACACTTTCTCTGTCACTCACACACTCACTCTTTACATTTCAGAAATAAAAAATCTTGCCCATTTTAATGGGCTTAATGGCTTGTAAATAAATAAATAAAGTATCAAATGATGGTCCATGGGGCCTCTTACAGAAATCAGAGTAGACTGAACTGTCAAGGTTCTCTTAGCTTTCCTCTTCCCCATCTTTGCAAAAAGAATAAAAGAATAATTCCATACTCCTGCTCCTAAGGTGCTACAAAGGGGCCTGGGGTGCCCCTTCGGGTGCATGCCTGCAGCCACACATCCATGGAGGTTAAGGGCTAGTAAAGCTGCTGCTGACCTCAGAGAGGCCCTCCCAGAATCTGTCCATGATGGTGCTTGCTACAAGGTGACAAACATGCACTGGCAATACTAACCAAAGTCCGCATGCTCTCGGAATCTTCTGTTTTTCATTTCCAGTGACATTAAAAAGGTGTATTTGTATTCCAGGGAATGTTGCGTGTTTTGAGTTATTGCCTTCTCATAGGCCAGGTAATAGTTCTGGATGCCAATACTGGTTGATCTGGCAGGCTTGCTGCTTGCATTGAACATTTCTGTTTCAGGTTAGAAAGATTATGTATAGGACCACCAAACAGCAGAAGAGAACAAAGCATGATAAATTTTCACATCTGTGTATTAAATCAAAACCACTCACTTTCTGAAGTTCAGTTATTCTATTTCCTCAGTTTTAAGATATCAATGAAACATCTTAAAGGAGGAGAAAAAAAGATTTCAGTTATGCCTAATAAATCATAGAACTTTACATCTGCACAGTATGTAATTGTTAAAAATAACTTCCCTGACAATAGCTCTTAATTCTAAATGTCCCAAAATACATCTCAGTTTAGCTTGGATCATTAGTGGAGCTTTCCAAAGCAGTTTCTTCTGCTAAACACCAGAAAATGCCTTCATATTTCAGTGCTGGCCAATGTTTTGCCGCAACTGCCTCAATTCACACAGAACTATTTTTAGGCCTTGAGTTCTTCAGAATTATGTCTCTATTTCTAGGTCTTCAGTTATTTAAAAAAAAAAAAAATCTTTTCATTGATACACTCTCATTCTGAATTGTATTCACTGTGCACAGTTTTAAGAGATGTAGGTGATTTTGATTTTATGACTAGAATAGGCTCACACCATTCCAGTCTTTGAACCCAAGAACATATTAGCTCATTCACCACTTCTTAGCCAGGGGCAGGAAGTACGGAGAAAGTCTTGGCTTGGTCCACACATAGGGTGCACATGATCAGATTGTAGAGGGAGCCATCTGGTCCCTAGCTAAGAACTGCTGATGTAATGGCTGGGCTGGAAAGGGAATATAAAAAACTAGTTGGGAGGAAAATTAAAGGTAAAACATTATGTTCCTAGCAAAATTTACGTTCTTTAGATGCATTGTGATTAGAAATACCAGGAGTAAAACGCACACTTATCAGGAATGAGGAGGTAGGAGTTTTATGTTGTAGTCCCAGATCTCTGGAATATGTTACTGGATACTTTACAGGGAGAGAGGTGTTTATCACATTTCGAGCATCTCTTGAAAGTTCATTTTTTTGCCTTGGCATTTTCTGGTTTGAACTTGTGGGGTTAAGTATTACTGTTTATTATTTAACAGTGTTGGAATTGACTGCTGATAGGCATGATTGGTCTGATATGAATGGACTTGTACTATCATTATTGTAGTTCTATTTCATCTAATTTTATTATATATTTTGACTTATTGTAAACTGCTTTGATATTTGTATTATGTAAATTTATATAGCAAATGTAATAAACTATAAACTATAGATGTGAACATAGGCTGATAGTATCTAGCCCAATGGAGATTGTTCTCAATTGACTCAGGAACCCAAAAGCACAAAAGAAAAATTAAGTTGTGTATTTTATTTTGGATTTAGCTCACTGTTAACACTTTTGTCAAGGTTATCTAATAAGCAATGTTTAAGGCTATACATTAGCATACTGGAAAAAAAAAAAGGAATCCTATTAGATTCCTTCTGTTGCCTTCATTTTGATTACTTGGTCTGGGATTTTTTGTTTGTAAGTCCTTTACATCCTTCTCTTTGCTTTTGTTTTGGAGCCCATTCAGCCACTCTTTGCCCCTTCCTCTGTCATTCTCTTTGTGTCATCTTTTTCTCCCTCCTCCTTGTTCTTTTGTGCCTTAATATTCAATTGTTCTCATCCTCTTAAAGGTGGTGTTCAAATTCTCTAGTCACTCCCATCTCTCCTTTCCAAGACTTCCAAGTAGAGCATAACACGGGGATGGGGACAGATCCCATGAGGGCGGGGATGGGGACAGAGCCCACGGGGACGGGGACAAACTTTGTCCCCGTGTCATTTTCTAGTTGGAAGGGCAAAGGGTGGTGGTGAGAAGGAGGGTTATTATAGCTGCTAATTGTTATTGTTTTCTATTTAATTTATACACAACAGTTGCACAGCATATTGTTTCTTTTTATACTTTAACAAAAAGATTTAAATATAAAATCATAAGAGTTCAAGGCTTCTGTAGATGAGGACAGAGCCCACGGAGATGGGACTGGGACAGAACCTGCGGGGACAGGGCGGGGATAGAGAGAGGGCCTGTGTGGATGGGGCGGGGATGGGGACAGACTTTGTCCCCATGTCATTCTCTACTTCCAAGCTCTCTTTGCCCCACCCTTGCTCCAGGATGCACTCTCCCACTCCAAGCCCTTCACCTACCACCAAATCCTCCTCTCATGTACACAAAGAGGCCAGTAAAATTAATCTAATTAATGGATTGCCTAGTCAACTTTACAGCAATTTCCCATGGTGCCATACAAAAGGAACCAGTTAAGACTCGGTAGGTAAATAGTGCATTATAAAACCACAGCACATAACAATACACTGGAACTACTAGGATAATAACGTGGAATGTAGGGGGTATTAGTTCCCCGGTTAAGAGGGCTAAGATCCTTACAGCGTTAAGACACAAAGCAGACATAGCGTGTTTACAAGAGACACGCTTAACAGATAAGGAACACTCCAAACTGCAAAAACTGTGGGTTAGTGAGGTATTTGCGGCCTCGTCGCAGAGTAGGAAAGGAGGAGTCGTGGTCCTATTTAGAAAGGGGCTCCCATATAAAGCAACTATATTGGACAGAGGGGTCAAAGGAGATTATATCTTATTAAATGTGTGGCTCCCAGGGAAAGAATTTATGCTACTAGTCCTATATGGGCCCAATAACTATGAAGCCACATTCTTTAAATCCTTAGCTGGGAAATGCCTGCACAATGGGAGAGGAGACCTGATAGTTGTGGGAGATTTTAACGCAGTGATTGACCCACGTCAGGATTGTTCAAACACACTAGCCTCTCACTACCGGGGGACACGAGCTAGAGAGTTCCAAGGATTCAACAAGACTCTTGACCTGGTGGATCCATGGAGAATTCACCATCCTGGGGATAAAGATTATACACACAGATCAAGAGCCCATGGTACATCCGCCCGGATTGACTATATTATGGTAGCTCGCTCATTATTTTACTCGGTGAGAACGGCAACTATTGGACCTGAAGAGATAACAGATCACTCATTAGTGTGGGTAGATTTTGCATTCACGACGGATGATAGGGGGGGGAGGGGGTGGAGATACCCTGCACATTTATATCAGGACCAACACTTACGAGCACATATACAAAAGAATTGGGCCCAATATATAGAACATAACCAAGTACACCTTGAATCTCAACCAGAGTTGTTTTGGTCCGCCTCTAAAGCAGTATTGCGAGGTGCCATCATAGCATACTGTCACATTAAAAACAAGAAAAGGGCCATAGGCATTTTAAGATTGGAACGACAATTGCAAAGGGCTAAGAGAATCCATCTACATCACCCCTCAGATGTCACTCTAGAAACCTTAAAAGCTACTCAGGTGGCATTAAATAGTTTATTGCATGAAAAAGAACTTAAATCAGCATTGTTTTATAAATTTAAATTACAGAGATTTGGTAACAGGGCGGGCAAAATGTTAGGACGTTTAATTAAAAGTGCGGGAGTCCCAAGGACTGTAACAACAATTAAAGACTCCAAGGGAAACCTTCTTACAGATAATAGGGAAATAGGACGGGCATTTACAGATTACTTCACTACTTTGTACCAGGCGGGATCACCTCCAACAGAGCAGGCAACACGACAATACTTACAACAGATAGGTCTCCCCAAATTTTCAGAAGAACAATTGGAAAGTTTAAATAAACCATTAACAATGCAAGAATTACAGTGGGTGATTAAAACGTTAAAATTATGGTCAGCGCCAGGCCCGGACGGGTTATCCGGGGAGTATTATAAAATGCTACCGGGGGAAGCTTTAGCAGCGTTGTTGGAATATCATCGGGAAGTAGTGGAGAAAAAAGGCTTCCCGAGGTATGCCAACTCAGCATTGATCACATTGATACCGAAGCCAGGGAAACCTCTTGATAAAGTGGAATCCTATAGACCGATATCCCTGCTTAATGTTGATACGAAAATACTGGCAAAGATGATGGCGGAACGACTAGCGCAATGTCTGCCATCTCTGATTGGGGCGGAACAGGTGGGATTCGTACGAGGTCGTCAATCGGTTCATAACGTTAGAAAAACCCTGATGGCCCTAGCAGCAAGTCAACAAATTGGAAAGCCCACCCTGATCTTGAGTTTAGACGCTGAAAAGGCCTTTGATCGGGTTGGGTGGGACTTCATGTTTCAAACTTTGTCAATGATGGGTATGGAGGGCTGGTTTATGCATGCAGTACAGGCATTGTATAGAGGACCCAGAGCAGGGGTGTTAATAAATGGTGTTAAAGAACCAGAATTCCAGATATATCGAGGTACAAGACAGGGTTGTCCCCTGTCGCCATTGTTATTTTTGCTATCTCTGGAACCTTTAATAAGGAAAGTCTCCTCAGCTCCGGATATCCGGGGGGTCACGTTGGCGGGTCAGGAAATAAAAATCTTAGCATATGCAGATGACCTACTAATAATCCTGAGAGAGCCTACTGAAACCCTGGGAAAACTAATACAGATACTAGAGGAATATGGGAGTTATTCAGGCTTCCGTTTAAATCTGTACAAATCAGTAGCACTACCGGCTTTCCCGGAAGTGCGCACGGGGTGGCCTGGGACATTTCCCCTACAATGGGCACAAACTACCTTGAGATATCTGGGAGTGAATATCCCCATGAACTTGGCCACACTTTATGAACAGAACGTGCAGCGATTGATGCAAGACACGAATAAACAATTGCAAGCTTGGGGCCCACTACCACTCTCCCTGATGGGGAGGATTGCTCTGTTTAATATGGTCATTGCCCCTAAATGGCTATACACTTTTCAAACGCTACCGCTTTTCCTAAAAAAGACTGATGAATATAAATTGACTAAGATAGTGCAATCCTTTTTATGGAAAGGGAAAAAAAACCACGCCTCCCATTTTCCACCATATGTGTCCCGACGGAATATGGAGGACTGGGATTGTTAAATGTAAAATATATGACTGTTGCCAGTGGAATGCGACATCTGAATGATTGGTTCAGAGGTACACAAGACTATACAAATACTTCAATGGAGTTACAATTATATCCCGGACTACATTTCAGTAATTACCTCCATACAAAGGGGCCCTCGCTGCCATATATCCTGCAGAAAACGGGAATAATGGGGTCAGCGAAGGCAGTGTGGAAATGGATTTGTAAACTCCACAGGTTTTCGGCTAGAGTTACTCCATACCTGTCGATATGTGGAAACCCTGCTTTTGAACCAGGGCTCCTATACCCAGCATTTACCCGCTGGAAACGGAATGGGATGGTGTATTTGATGCAAGCAATCACGCAAGAGGGGAAGATAAAACCTTTCCAGGAGTTACAGACTGAGTTTGCAATGCTTCCTTCGGACAAGTTTCATTACTTTCAGTTGAGACATTATATACAATCTTTACCGTGGGAAGACTTGGCTGAGGATGTCCAAGAGGAATTGGCCTCAGCCTTCTCATTGACAGCACAGCAGAGGGTGCCTCTCAAATTTCATCACAGGCACATTCGGGATACGGCAGAGGAGCTGGACTATATGAAACTGCTAATTATGTGGCAACAAGACATACCAATGACTCTTACTCTATCTCAGTTCAAATCACATATTATTACAATGCGAAAACAGACAGCTATGATCTCACACTGGGAGACTCAATACAAAGTGGCGCTCCGGCTGTATATTTCTCCTCGAAGGGCCTTCCACATGGGGCTCTCTCCCTGGGGGGAATGCCCTAAGTGTCGGGAACCGGGGGCCACCTTGGGACATATGTTGTGGACCTGCAGAGGTATAATTCAATACTGGAAGGATATAATACAGTACGTTTCAAAATTGTGGGCATCAGGGTGGAAATATGATTCAGGTCTACTATTGGGACACCCGATATTAATCCACCCTATCCCGTCGGGACTAACAGCTTTTGTGAATAAATCTATTATAGTGGCCAAACAGGTGATCCTCTCTGAGTGGCTTTCCCGACATTACCCTACATGTTCCCGATGGAGAGCCCGCATGATCACACTGGTGAGAGTTGAAAGGATGGCAGTTGTGGACTTCAAATCCAAAACAGGATTACAATTCCAGAACATTTGGAGCCCATTTCTTAATACACTGTCCCCGCATGCTAGGAGCAGATTGCTGAACTTCTAATGGGACTTACACAGCTGGACTCAGAATGTCTAGAAGGGAGGAGGGGATTGAAGGGGGGAGGGGGGGAGTTCTTTCAGGGGGGGGGAAGGGGGAAAGGGGGGATGGGAGGGAAGAGGGAAGTTGGGGGGGAGCATTAAAAGAAATAAGTTTTTGGTCACCATGTTTTTGTATTTACAATGTTTTCTTTATTCAATAAAAAAGATTAAACATAACAATACACTGGATGTATAATATCCATAAAACTCATTTACACAGAAACTATGTGCAGCAAAACAGATAGTCAATAACTAAGCAGGTACCTAATAAAAATAAACCAGCTATCATAATGTATAGCTATTAGTCCTATAGTAACCCCATCCTCTTTAAAAATTTTAGCTTTCAAACTACTATGATTAAAAAATTCTGTAGTAGGTTGTAGGGTCAATTTAATACCCAATATTTCCCACTCTTTATAAATATAGTATTTCTCTACCCCCCCCCCCCCCCCCTATAAAAAATATACAAGAAAAGCCATTCCTTTCACTTTCTTCTGAAATACAAAATAATTTCTCCTTTGCTATGAATCCCAGAGGTCAGGTTCTAATACTGGAAAGGCTGTGGTTTTAGATTTCACAAAATAATTGACCTGCAAAGAAAGGCATACAAAGCAGCTTGTCCTTTGGAAGACATAAGGGTCTACAGTACAAGGACTATGCAAATTAGCACAGAATTTTCAATATTACACACTTAGAATTACAATAGAATACAACTTGATGAAAAAGTTGACGAAATTCCTTTCATAATAGTGATCTACCATCCACTACAAGAATACCCATTTTAGAAAGTTGTGGCTGTCACTTCTGAAGGCTTCCGTTAACACTTATGGAATTCCAACTGTAGCCTTTTAGCTGCTAATGAGGGAGGTGTTGATTAAGCCTGGTGCCATCTGGTATCACTGAACAGATGCAATTATAGACTTTTTCAGTGCATTGCCACCTGTGGATTCAATCAGTCTGTGATTCCCTCTAGCTAGATGCTCCAACCACTGAACTCTGACAATTTCCCACTGTCTGACAAAACCCATAAAACTGACCTAGTCAACCATGAAAGCATGTGATTTTTGCCCATAAGAAAATTCTGCTATTAAATTTCTAACTATGCTGCTTTAATTAGTTTTATCTGCATCTTGAACTTAGTGTGCTGTTCTGAAACAAGCCTTCTGTCCTAGTACTTTCCAGCTCTGCCTTGTGTATATGTGTTGTTTCAGGCAAGAATGATTAGCATGCAGTTTAAACCCAATACTGTAAGCATACATCATCAAGATAGTCTCAATGCTTAAACAAATTTTCTTTAATGTAATAACTTTAACAAGGAGAAAATAACTTTGTTTGAAAAGTATGTAGCCTTTGCTACCAGAGTCCACTCAAAACCAATGCGCCCCAGACTCGGGAACTGGGAGAGTGATTTTGGCACATGCTTAGAGATAATGTTGTACAGAACAGTAGAAGTGGTAAAAAGATGATGCAATTACAGTGACTTTTGGATAGGGCTGTCAACTGTATCCAGATGGCAGGGACTTGTAGCCTTGCTTTTCTTAGGGAATCAAATGGGGACATCAACCACGAGTCCCTGAATTCAATGGGGTAAGCCCAGGACTAGATCCACCCTGTCAGCCGAATCTGGATCTAGTTGTCAACCTAACTGTTGGAGGCATGCACTGTTTGTTAAAATCAAAGGGCTGCTTCCACCTTGCTCTGAATGGAAGGTTGGGGGGGGGGGGGGGGGGGGGGGGGAGAAAGTAAAAGCCCAACATGCTAGAAGGCAAGCAACCAATAGGAAGCCTTCCATAAACCACAGGGAGCTGAGCATGTGCTCTGAAGGAGCCCATCAGAGAAAACTACAAAATTACCCAGATCTGTAGTCCAACGGCACAATTTCATCTCTTACAGGTACTAGCACTGAGTATACAAACCAGTGGCGTAGCTACCAGGCCCCCATAGATTTCAGTCGGGACCCCCCCTCCTGGCGAACCCGCCCCCGCTGCCACCTACCTTTGGTTTTGCTGGCGGGGGACCCCAATCCCCACCAGCCGACGTCCTCTCCGACCGTTCTGCTGCAGTCAGACTCAGAAAAGTCTTCTTCCTTCAACAGTTGCATGCTGACGTACAACGTGCAGGACATCAGCATGCAACTGTTGAAGGAAGAAGACTTTTCTGAGTCTGACTGCAGCAGAATGGTTGGAGAGGACGTCGGCTGGTGGGGATTGGTGTCCCCCGCCAGCAAAACCGACGGTAGGCGGCAGGGGAGGGTTGGCGATGGGGGGGGGGCGGCACCAGGGGGGGTAAATGTGCCCCCTCCCCTCGAGCTCTGGACCCCCCCCCCCTCCCACGGAAATCTGGCTATGCCCCTGATACAAACAACATGCAGCCTGCCTCATGTATATGGGGGTAGAGCAGTATAAGTGAAGCACCTCTGCCTGACTGAAGACACTGTGCTTTTGGATCACATTAGTGACAAAGCTCACAACCAGAACTGTGAACAACGATCTGTGAATGTGAAATCCTCCCAATTCACATGACCTTGGCAGGAAAGAGGACTGAGGCCAAGATGCACTAAAACAATCATTAATGCCCATTGCTTAGCGAATCGGTAAGCAACGGGAATGCATCAAGGAAAGAGAATGCAAACGAGCTGCTTGTCGTAGCTCACTTGCATTCTCTATTCCATTGCTAAACAGTCGGCCAGTCGAGCATGCGCAGAGCAACCAAGCATTATGTTGGCTGCTCTGCGCATGCCAAGGACGTCCTTTATGGACGTCCTTCACTATATATAAAAAAAGACGAGCTGTACCTATGGACGTCCTTCACTTACGTCAGACGAGGGCGGGCCAGAGAGGAAAGGAGGGAAGTCCGAAGGGAAGCGATCAGCTGTTGCTTGCTGCAGCACCTTCACATGGAGGTGAGAGGCGCTGTGAGGGCCCAGCCCGGTGGCAGACGGAGGGGGGGTGGGTGGAGGGGGGAGTGGCAGGGGCGGGGCCACGGGGGTACGTAGGATAGCGGGGAAGCCAGGGCTACGGGAAGCTGTCATTTCAATGCGAGGGGGGAGGGGGGAGTGGCGGCGGTGACCCCGGGGGGGGGGGCGACCTCGGGGGAGGGCTGAGCTAAACACGCTGTGAGAGACTTCCAGGTCTCTCAGCTGAGTGAAGCACGCCCATAAAGGACGTCCCTGATGAGCACTTTTTTCCCTGATTTTTTTTTAACATTTATAGATGTTTTTCAATCCCGTGCAGCCCCAATGACAGGTACAGACCTCTTGTTAGATTTTCCAGCGTTAAGGCAATCGGAAAAGGTTAGTGCATCTCATTACAATAGGGTTTCTACCCAATTTGCTCATCTGCATTCCGTTTTCGTTAGCTGCTACCATCGTCGGAACATGGCTCGGAGAAGTCTTTAGTGCCTGCCAGGGTTTACTACTTGCTCGTTAATGGCTCGTTAAGTTTAGTGCATCTGGCCCTGAGTATGTTGACAGTACTATAACCCAAGGATTCTCAACCCAGTCCTCAGGACACACCTAGCCATTCAGGTTTTCAGGATGCCCACAATGAATATACATGAAATAAATTTGCATGTTTTCAGGGTCGGCCCAAGGCAAGATGCTGCCGCCGCCTGAGTTGGAGCTAGGATGCTTCCCCCCCCCCCCCCCCCACCGGCCGAGATGCTGCCCCCTTCCTACTTCCAGCCCGTATGTGGTGTTGCACTGCCACCAGTACCCGCCTCTTCCCTTTACTGTGGCTGCCTGAGCCTCTGACGAAACAGGAAGTTACATCAGATAGGCGGTTGCAGTAAAGGGAAGAGGTGGGTGCTGGTGGCTTGGCAGCTTATGGGAATCACTGCCTCTACTGGATAGTGCTGCAAAGGGGAGATGTTGGGTGCCGGTGGCATGATAATGTATGAAAATTGCTGCCAGGTGATGTCAGGGAGATGTCGCTGCTGCTGGGTAACGCTGGGGAGATGCAGCTTCTGAAGAGGGCCGCCCGAGGCCCCTGCCTCAGGTGGCCTAGTGGTCGGGCCTCCCCTGCATGTGCTACCTCTATTCCATGCAAATCCATCTCATGCATCTTCAGTGTGGGTATCCTGACTGGCCAGGTGTGTCCCGACTGGGTTGAGAACTCCTGCGCTAACCTATTGGGCTGTTGCTTAAAGTCTTGATACATCAGGCAAGTACTAGTTTCATAAGCCAGCTTGAACATAGAAAGCAACATGTAGCACTAACTCCTGGATTCTATATAGCACAACTTAAGTTGCACTTGCAAATCCAGTTGTATTTTGGATTTGCACACGCAACTTATTTAACAAGCCAATCAGCGCCGAAAATTGCCATTTAACAAGCAATTATTGACTAATTGGCATTAGAGTTTACATGCAGAACTGTCTTAAGCATATTCTATAATGTGATGCCTGTAAATTCTAAGTCCCATAATTGAAAAGAGGATGTGGCCATGGGTGTGGAATGGGCAGGTCATGGGCATTTCTAAAATCTATGCTTGTTATAGAATACACCCAGTCCATGCCTAACTTAGGCATTGACATTTACACCAAGTTTTACTTGGCATAACTGCCCACGACTAAATATAGTCACATAGACGAATGCTCCGCATATTCTATAAACCGCGTGGAAATTTAGACTTGTTCTATAAAGTACACCTAGGTGTATTTTATTTCAGCGCTGATATTTTTAGGCGTGATATAGAATCTAGTCTTAAATGTCTCTTATATCTTGGCTTCCATAACCTTGAACCTGATCTAGAAGCCAGCATTGGTTTCCTTTGCCTTTTGTTATATTGGATTTTTTTTTGTTAACTATGATTTTGTTTTAAACTTTCTGCCCCTCTATTTGTGTACATTTCAATTTACCATTCAGCTGGAATGGAGAAATGGAGCTCCTTTAGCAACTGCTAGTAGGAAAGGACAACAGCATTCATTAAGCCACATCCTCCACCTTGTATGGTTGTGTCCCTGAGAGAAAATTTCTCAAAGCCTGATTTTTGCCCAAAGGGCCTCACCTACTCAGTGGCGTAGCAAGGGCGGGCGGTCCGCCCCGGGTGTCAACGGGTGGGGGGGGCTTTTCCCCCAGGATAAACTCCTGTTGCCAGCTTTAGTGTTGGAACCACATCTGAATGGTGATACTCATAAGGAGCCAAGCCAGCTGTGGGTAGGAAAACATAGAGGCTTATTTTCAGAGCACCTAGATTTACAAAATTACATAGGTTACTGTGTAATTTTCTAAGTCTATGTACTTCGAAAATGAGCACCATAGTATCCTTCCCAAGGGGAAAAAAAGGAGTAAGAGAGAACGGAGAACCTCTCATGGGAAAGAAGATGATAAATTATTTACAAAGACCACAAGTACTTCATATCAATCATCTTCTAAGGAGGTACTGTATAAAGTTAAAGTTGACTTGAATCTTTAGACCAATATTTTTCAAAAGGCTACTATGCAATGTTTACTGTCTTTTAAAGGTCACTTGCAGTTTTGTACACAGACTTCCACCAGTGGCAGATACATTAGATTTAATGTTAACCAAGAGCTTGAATTTGATGTGATTTACCACTATACTGAAGAATGGTGACACACTGGTAGAAGAGGCCAAGGGCCAGTGTTTAATGGACAAAGTTACAGGTATCAAAAATGACACCTTTAAAGACTTTAGTTTTAACAGAACTTGGTACCAAATATGACCCTGCTATTTGAAACTTGTTTTTGAGTAACATGGAGAAGCTACTCATGTGCTCAGTATCATAGGAAGTTCAAAGCTAGATTTGTGCCATGTGGCCTCTGGTGCTTCAGATGCATATTACCAGTTTGACTTCACCCCTTGGACTTAGCAGCCACCGTTGTCATAATAATCAGGTAGAGAGATTGTGAAATACTTCATGGGGACCCAGGACATCATGTCCTGCAGATTACAGACGTAAGTGAAGATGTTTTTAGAAGTCGGAGGTAAATTGCTTGCAATTTTGAAACACTTTAGCTGGCTCAACCATGTGTTACCTAGTGGAGAAGTTTTTTGTTTATTTTTTTAAATTACTTGCTGTAGGCTTTGACAAGCACATGTATTAGAAGAAATGTTTCTAATCTCCAAGAGGTCTCTAGTCCCTTTTTAAGTAATTGTGGATGTATGTGATATGTATATGTACAGTGATTACATATGTTTAAGAAAAGAGAGTTTCACGTCTACAAAGGTGCTGAAACTCAGTCTTCTGTAACACATGCAACTAATAATGGAACTATATTTCTTAAAAATGCAGATCTGTGTGTCTTCATTTAGCACAATGGTTCTCAACCCAATACTCGGTACACACCCAGCCAATCAGGATTTCTACAATGAATATGCATGAGATAATTTGTATACAATGGAGGTTGTGCACGCAAATTTACCTCCTATATTTTCATTGTGATATCCTAAAAACTTGAGTGGCTAGGCATGTCCGAAGAACAGGGTTGAAAACCGCATTAGATCAAGGTCCTGTTGCATAAAGAAAACAAAATTTAAAATTACGGTACATTTTTGCAAGAGAAGGAATGTGAATTTGGGTGGGGTTTTGACCAGGTAGTTTCTTCCTATTCCTGCATACTTCTAACATAGTACAGATTTGCCTCTAATGTTGCCTTAAATCTTCATTCACAATTGGACTTTTCTCCCATGTAGCCTACTCATTACAATAACAATTCTCACCTTAGGGGGGTCACACACTGACTCTCCTTCCATAACACAGTATGGGCTGAATTCAGTAAATGGTGCTCAAAATTTGGCACCCCAAAAAATTAGCACTATATGGTATTGTACAACAGGCATTGTGGGATCGATGCCCTTTATAGAATAGCATATAGCGCTGGGATTCATGGCCAACTTTGGGTGTGAGGGTTTACACCAACTGAAACCTGGTATAAATCTTGGTGCGTAATTTAGGTGTGGATCCCTTGTATTCAGTAATACTATGCGCTCTTTAGTGAGCGCTCCTCACCCACCCATGCCCCTCCAATGCCCACAAGCCCTTTTGAGTTACACGCTATAAGATTTGCATGTGGATCTTTATAGAATAGCACATAGCAAGATGCATGCGCAAGTCCAAATGATAACCAATTAACAGCAATAAACTAACACAATTATTGGCACTAATTGGCTCGTTAGCCAAGTTAGTTGCATGCACATCTCAGGATAGGAATTTATAGACTCCAGCCCTATATGCACACCCTGAATTTGACTGGTAGGTATCCCTAATCAGCAGTGATGCTTTCCTCAGTTGGGGCTTAACTTTGGTACCTCTATAGTTGCTCCAGCTGGCCTAATGATCAGGAGTTGGACTCTCCAATCTTTCTCCTGAGATCTGCAATGTCAGAGAACAAAATGAAATGGAGGTAGCAAAATCTGCACTTCTGTCATCGTTGGATGTTCCAGGTAGTATTTACATTAGTATTTCCAAAACAAGATTATTATCATCTCATTTACAGCAATAGAGATTCTGTTTAGTCAAGACATTGTGTGAAATTATATGAAACCTTGCCAGAAAACACACCTATGTAGCCATTTGTCATGTAAGGGCATAAGACCTAACAAATTGTAGCATTGCATGTGTAGCAATGGGTTTTAGATCACATTGTATTTTAATTAATGGCAACCATTTTAGGTCTTAGTTTTTCAGAAAAGGTAGTATAATGTTTGCTAATTTATAACCTGCCTAGTAAGAGCATTGATTGGGGTAGCTCACAGATATAAACATTTGTAATAGGGAGAGAAGTGTGTACTTGCTGTCAGAACTTGCTGCCTAGATTTGGAGTGAGAGCTGGGGGAACCTTGGGGTGACTGGGGAGTTGTGAACTTTGATGCCAGGGAAGAAGTTACACCCCCATGTGATGTCACTGCCCATAACAAGTTCTTTAAAATTCAAGCTCCCTTGCAGTATGGCCACAAGTGTGTGACTAAAGGGAAAGGGGGACAAGGGAAAATAAAAACAGGGTGGACACCAATTCCTAGTTCTCCAGCTATGACAGTGAGTGGCCCGATGGATAGGCTTTGTACTCAGTGGAAGTGAGTGGTTAAATCTCCTAAGCTTAGGTCTGCCATTGTCTTTTTCCTCCTTGTCAGGAGCACCCCTTAGCCCTATAATAAAGACATCTCATTCTTTTCAGGGAGCAGGTGGAAGATACTAATCCCCTAAACTAGAGGGTTCTGAGGGAGAAGTTGATGTCTCTCTTCTGGCTACTCCACAAGATTCTCTTATACAGTTAAGTTTAGGCATAGGAGCTATTTCCTTGCCTAATTCTGTTGTGGGTCATCCAGCAATAGATGTTTCATCTTTATCAGAAGTGATTTGAAAGGATATCTGGTGGGTAGTAACTTGTACAAATTTAGTGCTTCAGGGATCTTTGGCACGAACAACTTGGTTTTCATAAACAGACTGTTAAGCTCCAGGAACAGGATTCTAGAATGAGTAAAGCTGAGAGGAATATTTGGAAAATGGAACCTCAGGTGGTTGCTATTCAAGCTGATGGGGTTTCATACATTAAAGATAATTTATACCTACATTGACAAGTAAAGTCTTTGAAGAATGTAATGAGAACAAGAAACTTGAGGTTTCTAAGTTTCCCAGGACTCATTGTCTCCTATTGTATAAATTAAGGAAATATTTTGGAGAGCTTTTGCTACTACTTAATTTCTTTTCAGATTTGTATTATGCGCTCTCTTGAGCTCTTGTAGCAGTGGAAACTGATGTCCAAGTAGTTGTGGAAACTTGTGTAAGTTTAGTTTTACAAATTTGTTGGAATCCTCACATGATGAGATCCTACTAGGGCAACACTTGTGATACCACTGGCGGTAGAGATTGATAAGCTTGCCATTTTAAAAGTACATTTGCAAAAAAGATATTTCTTTCTGTAGCCCCCCCAAATTACCTTATTCCCTGATGTTTTTAGGACCACTCAAGCTTTCAGAAGGATGTTTCTTCAGCTCAAAATTCATGTTTTGGTTCCTGGAGCAATGTTTGTTTCAACTGTAAGTGTCTGGTGGTTCCATCATTTTGTTAGATATGTAGGCTTTTTATATAATATGTCTGTACTAATCCTTCATGGTTTGACAATGATGCCAAATCTTGTCCTAGCCTCACTGGAGCAAGCATAAAAACTGTGAGTAAAAATAATGAAATGCTGGGAAGCCAGTAAGAAGTGATCTAATCATAAAATCAATATAGAGAGGGCAAAGGGGAGGAAGTGGTTTAAGTAGTTTAGATACCACTACACAGGAAATAAAGTGTCATGAGGACAAGTTTGAGACCATACGGATGAGAATGCAATTAACAATTTATAGTCTAGTTATGATCAAAGGCATAAAGATTCCAATCCAAATGCACCAGCCCAAATATATTATACTCATCATGGTATATTGCTCACCATGGTATTATTGTATTGGAATGCAGAAAGAACACCGAAGTTAGTGCTTTCCATTATATATATGTTTTGTTTCCAACCTGTATCTCTTCCTGTTTCCTTCTGATTGCATTGTTGGTGGTTCTAGCTTTTGGAAAGGTATGTCACCACCTAAACAGCTTTTTTTTGTGCACTATCATGCACCATTAAAATGTTGCTCATTGTTCACTAACCTCATGGAAATCAAACCACAAAGTTTACTGTATATATTTTGTGTAGTAAGTCTGTACTTATTCTTCATAGTTTGACAATGATGCTATATCTTGTCCTAGCCTCAATGTAAAAAGCATAAAAACTACAAATAAAAATAATGAAATGCTGGGCAGCCAGCAAACTATAAAGGTTAAAGTACAGTTTTCAAATATGTCTGTAGTCAGGCACACCCAAGATCTTTCTCTGTACTCCTTTCTGTCTTTGCTCTTTTCCCTTCACCACTTTGATGCTTCTCTCTTCCCCTATTTCTTTATTACGTCAATCTCATATACTCTTGCTTCACACTTATGTTTTCTCTCTTGATTTGCCCTTGCATACCCTTTGCCACACTCTTGTCTCTCCTAGTTCCTTTCCCCAATGTTGTTTAGTGCCCTAGCTGTGGAAGCAACTGCAGGAGGGAGTTAGAAAGTCATTCTCTCAATGTTGTGTCTACATCTTCCCATGAACTATTGTTATCAACATTTGTGAACAGAAATTTCAAGCCCTGGTTCTATTAGTGAAACCTATTATAAGATCTACCAGTTGCAGTGGGGTAGTTTGGACTGAGTGGACCTCTTGTGAAGAAATTTAAGATGGGTCCCTATAGAACTTTGTTACTAAGTAGTGGGGACTCGGGGTCTTCCCTCACAGCGCCAGTCATGGAGCGGAGGGAGCAGCGCATGGGTATATGTATGTATATATATATATATATATTATAAAGTGGATCCTCTTTTCTCAGCGGTTGCAGTTCTCCACAACCTGAAGAACACCTTCCAGTACTGCTCCTTTTTCCCTCAGAACAATGAAGCTTTTTATTGCCTAGGAGGGGTTTCCCTCCTCCCCTCAGTTGTGGCACCAAAACACAAAACAAAGCACAGTTATAGTTCACCTTTCTCAAGCCGGTTAGTTTCCCAGTCCAGGCTTCCACAGCTGCTTCCTCTCCCTCCCTCCTGGGGGAAGAGTCGCAGCAAATAATAAAAGAAAAAGAAAAAAATACCCTGTTCAGTGTAGCGGGGTTTTCCAAAACATAGTTCACTTTTAGCCAAGCTTTACCCCACTGCTCAGTTTGGCCAGGCTTTCAAAATACAGTTCAGTTCTAGCCAAGCTTTCCAAAACACAGCTCAATTAGCCAGGCTTTCAAAACACAGTTCAGTTCTAGCCAAGCTTTCAAAATACAGCTCAGTTTAGCCAGGCTTTCAAAAACACAGTTCAGGTCTAGCCCAGCTTTCCAAAACACCGCTCAATTTAGCCAAGCTTTCAAAACACAGCTCAATTTAGCCAGGCTTTCAAAAACACAGTTCAGTTCTAGCCAAGCTTTCCAAAACACTGCTCAATTTAGCCAGGCTTTCAAAATACAGTTCAGTTCTAGCCAAGCTTTCCAAAACACCGCTCAATTTAGCCAAGCTTTCAAAACACAGCTCAATTTAGCCAGGCTTTCAAAACACAGTTCAGTTCTAGCCAAGCTTTCAAACACACAGTAATGGCTTTGCGCGGGCTCAAAGCCTAGGGTCCCACCCTCTTGGTCAGTCATATTCCTACCTGACCTCCTCCCGCTTGACCCGGCTTGGCCCCGCTACTTCCTTGGCTTTCGCTGAGCCAGAGCTGAAAAGTCCATCGGCTCTTCCAGGGTGTTCTCCGGTTCAGTCAACTCCATAGGGCAAGGCTCACTCTCTGCCTCCCTCTCCTCAGGAGCCCAATCCATATTCTCCTCGCCCCGCCCTTCCCCCAGCTGCTCCACCTTTCTTCATTAAAGCTCTCTGGTGGCTCTTCTTTCTCCACCCACCTGTTCGACCACCTCTTCCACCAGGTTGGAGAATCAGCCTTATTCCTTCCCCTGCGGCCCTCCTCTGGAGACTCCTGGGAATGCACATAGTTTCTCTTATCCCCGGTCTCCCTTGGGGCATGCTGGGAGTTGTAGTTCTTTATTTCTTGTTTTTTCCTGGGGAATGCCTGCCTATAACGGGGGTATTCTGGCCTATCCCAGGGTTCCTTTGGGGCCTGTCCTACATACTCTTTACATACCCCCCCCCCCCCTTAAATTTCCACCCCCGCATTCTTTTTCCTCCTCCTCCTCCACCCGGGACAGAGCATCAACATTTCCTAAACATCGCCCAGGACGATGCTCCACAGCATATTGGAAAGGCTGCAATGCTAAGTACCATCGCATTAGTCTCCCATTATTATTCTTCATTACATTCAACCATTTCAGGGGAGCATGGTCCGTTACCAACTTAAATTTTCTCCCTTCTAAATAAACACTACACTCCTGCACTGCCCATCGTATGGCTAAACACTCCTTTTCTATGGTGGAGTAATGTTCCTCATGAGGCAGGAGCTTCCGGCTTAAATAAAGCACCGGGTGTTCCTCCCCTTCATGCTCTTGGGACAGCACTGCGCCTAACCCCCTCCCTGAAGCATCTGTTTGAAGGATAAAGGGCTTTTCAAAATCAACTGCCTTCAGCACAGGTTCCTGGCACAGGGCCCTCTGCATCTGTTCAAATGCCCTCAACTCCTCCCCTCCCCACCTCAAGTGGTCCGGATTCTTCCCTCTCAGCATGTCAGTTAAGGGAGTGGCCATTGCGGAAAAATGAGGGATGAACCTGCGGTAATACCCTACCATCCCCAGGAATCTACGCAATTGTTTCTTGGTGTTTGGTCTGGGAAACTCTTGGATGCTTTTAACCTTATTCAATAAGGGCCGGACCTCTCCCCTTCCCACATTATACCCTAAATACTTCACCCTGTACTGCGCAAAATAACATTTTTTTGGGTTCAGGGTGAGACCTGCCTCCCTAAAAGCCTGCAGCACTGCCTCTACCTGGTTTAAATGGGTGTTCCAGTCTCCACTATGTATTACCACATCATCCATATAGGCGGCGGCATATGCCTGATGTGGTCGGAGAACCCTGTCCAGCAACCTCTGGCAGCTTGCAGCTGCTGAATTAAGGCCAAAGGGCAATCTTTTGAACTGATACAGGCCTATGGGCGTACTAAAGGCAGTCTTAGCTTGTGCCCCTGACGTAAGGGGAATCTGCCAGTACCCTTTTGTCAAGTCCAGGGTGGTGAGATATTGTGCAGATCCTAGCCTGTCCACCAGCTCCTCAATATAGGGCATAGGATATGCATCTGCTTGCGAGATATTATTAAGCTGGCGGAAATCTATGCAGAATCTCCACTCCCCTTCGGGTTTTGGTACTAATACCACTGGGCTTGACCAGGGACTATTTGACTCTTCGATCACCCCGAAGTCTAACATTTCCTGGACCTGTTTTATCACCTCCCTCCTTTTCATGGGGGACAGCCTTTATGGCTTTTGCCGAACTACTTTACCCCTTTCCGTTATGATGTCATGCTCCACTAGGTGAGTATTTCCAGGGCAGGCCGTCAACACATCATCAAACCCTTTCAAGAGCCTTCCTATCTCTTTCTTTTGTACATGTGTCAACCGGGGATTAACCCCTGGTTCACCGGGCTTGAAAATATCTCTTATTTGCGGTCCCAACTCCTCCCCCTCCTTTTCATCTCCCCGGGTCTGAAAGCCTACCCTTGCTACCCAGGGTTTCATCAGGTTCACGTGGAAGGTTTGGACCCGCCCCTTTTCGTTCGCCACCTCATATGTAAGAGGCCCAAGTCTCCTCCTCACCACCCAGGGACCCTTCCACCTAGAGGCAAACTTATGAGGATCCTCCGAGATTAGGATAAGGACCCTATCTCCTATTACAAACTCCCTCTCACGAGTACCCTTATCATAATATTCCTTTTGACGATTTTGGCTCTGTTCAAACCTATCCTGGGAATATTCCTGTAACTTATCTAATCGGGTCCTCAGATCCTGTAGGTATTCGACCACTGACTGATCGGAGGTGTCCGGGGGTACCCAGTGTTCCTGTAAAATATCTAAAATGCCCCTGGGCCTCCGTCCAAACATCAATTCATAAGGCGCAACTCCTAATGAGTCTTGCACCTTCTCCCTGTAGGCATATAGCACGAAGGGTAACAGTTGGTCCCAACCTGTCCTATCCTCGCCTAACGCTTTTTTTAACATACCCTTTAAAGTTCTATTAAAACGTTCCACCATCCCATTAGTTTGAGGATGGTAGGCCGCTGTACGGATATGTTGTATCCCAAAAGCCTCCCACACTTGCCTTAAGGTACATGACATAAAGTTGGACCCCCTGTCGGTCAAAACTTCTTGGGGAAATCCCACCTCACAAAAGATTTTTATCAGTTCCCTGGCAATGACCTTCGCTGATATGCTTCTCAAAGGAATGGCCCAGGGGTACCTAGTGGCCATATCCATAACCACTAAAACGTAGAGGAAGCCTCTCTGAGATTTTGTTACTGGGCCAATAATATCCATGGCTATTCTCCTCCCCGGTTGTTCCACTCTAGCAAGGGGTTTTAACGGTGCCTTAGGCGGTAGCCGGTCTGTCACCTTCTGACAGTTGGGGCAGGACTTGCAATACCTCTCCACCTCCCCATAAACTCCTGGCCAATAAAACCGGCCCAATATCTGAGTCAGGGTAGCTTGGGAGCCCTTGTGCCCCCCCAAAGGGTGATCATGCGCGAGCCTTACTACTAGGGGACGGAAAGCTTGGGGGACTACTAGCTGTCTCCCCGCTTCAGAGTTCTCCCAATTGGGTACCCTGCGATATAGAATGTCCCCCTCTATCATGAACCCCGGGGCTTCCTGGCCCTCCCCCTGTCGGGCCCGTTCCCAGGCATATTCTAAAGTAGGGTCCGTGGCTTGCTCCCTATGAAACTGGGGAAACTGCTCGCTCAATTCTCTCGGGGCCACTGGCAGATAACTTTCTTTTCTTGCCTGCTCCAAGGCCTCCCGTCTGCCCCTCTGCTCCTTTTTTTTCAAAGCTTTCCCCTTTCTCTCTTTTCCTGGCTCCCCTAAAACCTCCCCTTGAAAAGGAAAAATACCTCCTATTCCCTCTTCCTCAGCCTCAGGGTCTCGCCGAGCCTGAGAGCGGGTAGTGACCAACACTCTCTTTTCACTAATACACTCGGTAAAGGGGGGCCAGTCCCTTCCCAAAATCATCTCCTGTGGCAGTCTGGCAGAACGGCAACGGCTATCTCTATCTCCCCTGTAGGCCCCTTCACGTGAACCCTATGGAGGGTATAACGAGTACTGGCCCCATGTATACATTGAATAGCCACTGCTCCCTCATAGGTATCCTTACCTCCTGTCCTCCTCTTTCTTATTTGTTCCCATAACCTCCTGGAGATCATGGACTGGTCTGCCCCGGAGTCTAACATGGCTACAATCGGTAAACCCTCAACCTCCACCTTAGCAGTATACCGAGGTCTAAACCCTTGGGCAACCTGCGAGGTCCATCCCTCTCGACCTGGGCAATCCCTCCTGAAGTGCCCAGTCTTCCCACACTTATAACAGAGTTTTCCTTCATACGAGGGGGCCTTTTTTTCAGGGCCTGAGGGCACTACGGGCTTTTTACCACCCCAGCCGTAATCGGGTTTCCCCCCCTGGGGATCTGTCTTAAAGAAGGAACTTTTGGAACCCCAGCCTCCCACACGTCGGGGCTTACCCCCCTCCAGGTCGGGTTCTCCCCAATGTTGGGCTTCCAAATAACACTCCAACCCGCCTGTCACGGCCTCCACCGTCTTACAGCCCCTTTGGACCAATCCTGCCCTAATCTCCCTAGGAAGGCCCTGCAGGAACTGCTCCACTACTAATTCTTGAAGAATCTCTCCCGTGGTGTGGCGATCAGGTTCCAACCATTTTTTTACCAGGTCCATCAGTCTAGTGGCCAGCGCTTTAGGGGTTTCCCCCTTTTCCCATTTAGTGGACCGAAACTTACGCCTATAAGCCTGGGTACTCAGTCCATACCGGTCTTTAATGGCCTCTCTCAACCTCCCATAGTTGGCAGCGTCCCCAGGAGCCAAGTCTCTAAAGGCTCCTAGAGCCTCCCCAGATAATGAAGGCACTAACCGCATGGCCCACTGCTCTTGTGGCCATCCTGCGGCCACTGCCACCCTCTCGAAGGCGGTCAGGAAATCATCTACATTATCCTGTTCAGACAACTTTCCCCAAGTAAGGGAGTTCAGGGATAAAGGTCCTACCGCACCGCTTCCTCCTGGCCCCTGTCCAGTTGCTCCGGCTCCACCGCCCCTGGGAGCCTCGATCCCTCGCTGAAAAAAGTCCTGGAGCATATTCAGCACCGGTTGTTGCTGCTCTCGTGCCGCCGTCAAGGAGTCTTCCACCATCTTCCCCGTCAGTTCTTGCTGTTTCTGGAACTGCATCGTCATCCAAGCGAAGATCTCCTTGGGGTTCATCCTTGCTCCGGAACAGCGACTCCTGGTGGGGAAAAAAAACAGAGGACACCTCCAAGTGCGGTTTCACTACTATTGTTTCCCTTTTTACTAGGATCCCTTTATTTCCCCCAATCTAGGCCCCGCTTACCGGAACCCCAGACGGGTCTGCGCCTTTCTCAGCGTTGGCCCCTCCGTCGGGCTTTTCTGTCCTGCTGGTCTTGGCCTCCTCGAGCGACAGGTCCGCGAAGCGATCCCACTTCTGACACCAATTGTAAAGTGGATCCTCTTTTCTCAGCGGTTGCAGCTCTCCACAACCTGAAGAACACCTTCCAGTACTGCTCCTTTTTCCCTCAGAACAATGAAGCTTTTTATTGCCTAGGAGGGGTTTCCCTCCTCCCCTCAGTTGTGGCACCAAAACACAAAACAAAGCACAGTTATAGTTCACCTTTCTCAAGCCGGTTAGTTTCCCAGTCCAGGCTTCCACAGCTGCTTCCTCTCCCTCCCTCCTGGGGGAAGAGTCGCAGCAAATAATAAAAGAAAAAGAAAAAAATACCCTGTTCAGTGTAGCGGGGTTTTCCAAAACATAGTTCACTTTTAGCCAAGCTTTACCCCACTGCTCAGTTTGGCCAGGCTTTCAAAATACAGTTCAGTTCTAGCCCAGCTTTCCAAAACACCGCTCAATTTAGCCAAGCTTTCAAAACACAGCTCAATTTAGCCAGGCTTTCAAAAACACAGTTCAGTTCTAGCCAAGCTTTCCAAAACACAGCTCAATTTAGCCAGGCTTTCAAAAATACAGTTCAGTTCTAGCCAAGCTTTCCAAAACACCGCTCAATTTAGCCAAGCTTTCAAAACACAGCTCAATTTAGCCAGGCTTTCAAAAACACAGTTCAGTTCTAGCCAAGCTTTCAAAACACACAGTAATGGCTTTGCGCGGGCTCAAAGCCTAGGGTCCCACCCTCTTGGTCAGTCATATTCCTACCTGACCTCCTCCCGCTTGACCCGGCTTGGCCCCGCTACTTCCTTGGCTTTCGCTGAGCCAGAGCTGAAAAGTCCATCGGCTCTTCCAGGGTGTTCTCTGGTTCAGTCAACTCCATAGGGCAAGGCTCACTCTCTGCCTCCCTCTCCTCAGGAGCCCAATCCATATTCTCCTCGCCCCGCCCTTCCCCCAGCTGCTCCACCTTTCTTTCATTAAAGCTCTCTGGTGGCTCTTCTTTCTCCACCCACCTGTTCCACCACCTCTTCCACCAGGTTGGAGAATCAGCCTTATTCCTTCCCCTGCGGCCCTCCTCTGGAGACTCCTGGGAATGCACATAGTTTCTCTTATCCCCGGTCTCCCTTGGGGCATGCTGGGAGTTGTAGTTCTTTATTTCTCGTTTTTTCCTGGGGAATGCCTGCCTATAACGGGGGTATTCTGGCCTATCCCAGGGTTCCTTTGGGGCCTGTCCTACATACTCTTTACAATATATATATATATATATATATATATATATATATATATATATATATATATATATATATATATATATATATATATATATATTGAGGGGGTGTCTGGAACATGCAGCATGGGTGGATGGATTCTTTTTTTTTTTGGGGGGGGGCTAGTGTATGAGCAGATGACTGAAGTAGGAAGGTATATGTGAGGGTATATGTGTGATCTTTGTAGGTGGTATCTGCTGTGGGTGAGAGTTTGAGGTGAGGGAGTGGCTTGTGTATGTCAGGGGTGCAGTGGGGGTTTCATTATGAGAATGTGTGTGCCTGGGCTATCTGGGGCAGTGGTACAGCAGGGGTATTTGAGGCATTGTGTGTATGTGTCTGTCTGTCTGTCTGTCAAGAATTGATAGGAGTAATGTCAGGTGCACAGTAAGGGTGTGTGTGTGTGTGTGTGTGTGTGTGTGTGTGTGTATCTGGAACATTGATGCATGAGGGGTGTCTGAAGCGAAGGAAGGTATCAGTGGTACAACAGCGGGTTCAGAACAACACCCCTTCTTGCTCCCCCATACTTCGCAGGTAAAGCCTATCAGTCTGAGACACTGGGAAAAGGTCAGCACCGTTCTTACCTCCAGCATTGTTGCTATACTGCCTCTGACCAGTTGTTCAATCCCTGAGGCAGGCTGCCAGGAGAAGGAATGTTTAAGCACCTCATTTCTTACTGACATGGGGCAAGTCTCACCATATTTTATTAGATTGTTAATCACATGGATAGTTAATATTATATCAAATATAGTAAACCATAAATGTAAATAACAAACATTGCATTTTTCTTGGACAAGCTGGCCTGTGTCATAAATCAAAAGTGTTTCCTTGGAAGAGAAGGGTCTGACTAATGGAGTTAACCACATCCATTTCCTGCAGCACCTAACATTGTAATGATGCAATTAAAGCAGAGTTCTCAGCCCAGTCTTCAACACACACCCAGCCAATCAGGTTTTCAGGATATCCACAGTGAATATGCATGAGATGAACCTGCACTTAGTTCAAATGGCCACTAGTATTTGTTCAAACTGTGTCTTAAAGATCACCATTCAAAAATACAGTCAAGCTCCCAAAAGCATTTACTAAGTTGAATGTAAAGATGTGCCACTCAATAAAAGGAATTTATATCAAGACTTCTGCACCGGCGGCGTCATACATAAATCTGCATGCACTACCTCCATCACACTCAAATATATCTTGTACATATTCATTGTAACACACCTACAACCGTTGAGAATACAAAAAATCCTTTAATTTTATTTATTTATTTATAAGAAATTAACTCAGTCATTAGAATTTTTTTTCCCATACACTATCATTCACTCACATCCATACAACCACTCACACACCAAATATTTAAATCATACACTATAACTAAGTGCCTCATATATCACATAAACATTGATTAAGCATAAACATTAATTAATCATGTCAATACACCAGTCCTTTCATTAAATTCATAGTGCCTGCACGCCTGCAGGAGCCAAACGTTGTCCCCTGAAGACGCTATTTTTAGCGAAACATGACCATGTCGGGTCCAGGTTCCGTGGTATATCAACTGTGTTTTGTGATATAACCCTAGGAGGAAGAAAATTTACCAATAGAGCAACTGTGCTACTTATTTAACAGTGTTGACCCAGATGTATGTGGGTTGAGCTTATTGGCTCAAGGATATTCATCTTAAGAACGATTATTTACAGTGAAGTCCTAAGGAATGTAACGCAGTGAGGAATCCAGCCTAGAGTTGTTTTGCCAGGACTTGTGCACTGTGAATTTAATGAAAGGACTGGTGTATTGACATGATTAATTAATGTTTATGCTTAATCAATGTTTATGTGATATATGAGGCACTGTTTAGTAATAGCCAGAGCTCATTTGTATTGGGTAAATTAGTGTATGATTTAAATATCTGGTGTGTTAGTGGTTGTATGGATGTGAGTGAATGATAGTGTATGGGAAAAAAAATTTTCTAATGACATTGAGTTAATTTCTTATAAATAAATAAAATTAAAGGATTTTTTGTATTCTCAACGGTTGTAGGTGTGCTATTATGTATTAGAGTATGACCAATTATAGAGTGTAAACCTTGATTAGTAGCACGTACATATTCATTGTGGATATCCTAATATCTTAATTGGCTGGGTCAGATGTGGACTGACAGTGGTCGGGGCCTTGGACAGTAAAGGTCATTGTGGCCCCCCTGCCTCTGGCCACCACCCCAGCTATGCCGCTGCCCCCCCTGCTGCACCATCACCCCTCCCACACTGCCACAGTTGCTGCCACCTTCCCTGGTCCTACCTTGAAGGGCACTCTAGTGGCTTCTTTGGGGGCAGGAAAGAACCCCACCCTGCAGAGTAGCAGCAGTAGGCAGGAAAGAATGGGATTCTTTCCTGCCCTTGCAGAGGCCATTAGACCAGCAGGGCTCTTCAAGGTAGGACTGGGGAGGGCTGTAATGTGCTTCAGTGGCAGCAACCAGACAACAGCATCTGGGCCCCCTAGAGCCTCTGAACCCTTGGGCATGGCCTGGTTGCCCACACGGTCAGTCCATCCCTGGGCTGGGTGTGTCCATTGGACTTGGTTGAGAATCACTGAATCACAACATACATTAAAAAAATATAAATAGGCAAAGTGTGGCAACCACTCATAAAAGTGACATATCACTTTTACACACAATGTAGAATCTCCTTTTATCTAGAGAATATTCGTGCTGTTGTATGAGTAATGACTATTAACCTGCAGATGCTCTGGGAAGAGTCTAAACAGGTTTCAACAGTGATATGAAGAAAGGAAATACAATTTCAGCTTATGTTCAGTTTATTTAGAAGTTGAAGGTCAGCTGGGTGCTACTGTGAAAAGATCAGTTATGCCTCTTGTTTCCCTGCTAATGTTTGGGAAACACTTGCTTTTTAAAAGCAATTATCTTATCTTTTTTAAAATTATTATTTAATGCATGTTGCTCCCTTTTCCTGATACAGTGAACTGATATTTAAGCATGGCCTTCACAGCGGTTAAGTAAAAAGTCTGCAGCATGGTTAAAATGAAACCCGGATATTCTGGCTTCAGTGCCAACCCAAAAGTGCTGTCTAGTTAGCGATGATATTCAGACCACTAACCAGATCAAGATAGGAGAGCCTTTTTCCTGTCCTAACTTCATCCAGTTTGTGATACGGTTAGCAGTCTAAATATAATCCCCGGATTCTATATAGCACACCTAGAGATCTGTGCCACAATCGGCACAGATTCTATAACAATGTGCACAACTTAATTGGCTTAATATTTATTTATTTATTTATTGCATTTGTACCCCACATTTTCCCACCTATTTGCAGGCTCAATGTGGCTTACATAGTACCGTGAGGTGTTACTTGCCTTCAATGGAAAACATATACAACGTGATGTTATTATCAAAGAGGTTCATGTGTTATAGATACAGTAGGAGAGAGTCATTGAAAAGAAGAGTTATATAGTGTTCGTTACGGGATTTGGTTTCGTTGTGTTGCTGGATTGAGGCACTTAAGTTGGGTCAGTGGGGTAAGCCTTTTGGAATAAAATGGTCTTTAGTGATTTCCGGAAGTTAAAGTGGTCATGGATTGTTTTCACAGCTTTTGGGAGGCCATTCCATAGTTGTGTATTTAATGTAGGAGAAGCCGGATGCGTAAGTTGTTTTGTATTTCAAGCCTTTGCAATTTGGGTAGTGTAGGTTTAGGTATGATCTAGCAGAACCGACTGTTTCTTGTTGGTAGATCTAAACTAATAAACTAACTAATGAGCGCTGATAACAGCACTTAACAAGTAATAATGAGCACTAATAGGCACTGATTAGAATTTAGGCGCACAACTTGCTAAGCATAGTCTGTACCGATATGCGTCAAACTTCTAATGTGCACAGGCAAAGAGGGGTGTGGTTATGGGTGGGGAAATGGGCATTTCATGAGCGTTACAAAATTTTCATGCCTACTTATAGAATATGACCCAGTGCGCTTAAATTTATGTGCCGGGATTTACACCACGTTTTCATTGGTGTAAATGGATGCGCATAGATATAGGCGCTGAAATATCAGCTTAGCTTATTCTACAATTGGTGCCTAATTCTAGACACTGATTATAGAATATACTTAGTCGGCACCGATTTCAGTGCCAGATTTTTTGGCGCCTTATATAGAATCTCTTCCTAAATGGATAAGCTCTGGTTCAAGAAAACAACAAGGCAGACGATCTGCAAGCTCCAAGATGGAAAAACAACAAAGCTGATCAGTAGAAGATATACATAAATTTATTAAATGAAAACCAAGTATTCAAATCAGCCAGACACAGGCCATGCTTCACCCAGCAGGGCTGTGTCAGGGGCTACAAGACAAATAATAAAAGAACACACTGACTTACGTGAGACCCGTTAAACACCCTCGCAACTCTGTAAAGGCTGAAAAAAACTAGATTTGCTTTTTTCATTTTAATTCATATCTACAAATTAGCTCAGCAATGCGGTTTATAAATACCAAATTCATCTTGCCCTATGACCTTCAACTTCCGTATTTAACTCCCCTTGTCGGTCACAGCGTTTTTTTCAGCCTTTACAGAGTTGCGAGGGTGTTTGACGGGTCTCACATAAGTCAGTGTGTTCTTTTATTATTGATCTTTTTTTCTGTTAAACCTTTGGCCATGAACCTGAACTTTATTTCATCACAGTGTTAGTTTATGAAGAAGACAAACACTCTAATACCGAAAACAGCACTTAGCCAAAATAGTCACTATAGAGTACTTGGTCTTGCCAGTGATTGACATATAACGAACATTTCTGTTAAACAGACTCTATCCACAGTTATTTAGACCAAGCAACACCATTACATATATATATATATATATATATATATATATATATATATATATATATATATATATATAATTTAAATTATATATGGTAATAAAAGTTTGAGAATCAATAACATTGACTACTACATATATAATTATATATATATATTTTTTAAAAATTACCTTTAACATCTTAAGAACATTGTAGATTTATTTTTTTATCATTTTTTATTATTTCTACTATTTTCTGCAGCATTCATTAATTTTTTTTCTTTGTGTTTGTATTGTTATTTTTAGTTTTCATAACTCCTATTCATATTTTTGATTTAGGTCATCACTTTTTATGATTATTTGGTTTGTTTTTTTTACCATATATTTTAGAAAATCTATGATTTCAGTCTCCTGTACACGTGAGTCTATTTTCATTTTATTCTTATCATTATTATATTTTCTCTTAGATTTATTACATAATTATCTTTATTTGGTTTTTGATTGCTATTTACATTTTTCAGTTGTTTCTCATCAATACATACATCTACTAAACATTAACAATAAAGGATCACTGTGTAGGTGGGTGTCTCATCTGTTTTTCATCTCAATTTATTTACATATTATTGTTGTGAAAAAGCTTACGCTCAAATCCCGCCTAGCATCTCTAACTTCTGACCTGTCTCTGTCACGACGTCATATTGATCACCACAACTCTTTCTCTTTTTCCCTTCTTTGCTTTTATCCTTTCTCTCTTACACTTCTAAGAAATTGTTTGTTGCTGACTTGATGTATGTTTTTACAGACTGTTGTAAGCCACATTGAGCCTGCCCGTGGGTGGGAAGTTGTGGGATATAAATGCTATAAATAAATAAATGTGTGTATTGGACGCGCGCACGTCCATTTTTCAGTACACCTGCAAAAAAGGCCTTTTTGACTGAAAATGGACATGTGACAAAATAAAATTTGGCATGCATCCACTTTGGGCCTGAGACCTTATTGCAACCCATGTCTCACATGTTAACTGGGAAATAATGGTCTATGCAAACAGAATGACAATTACCGCCCGGTTTCTGTTGTGCGCCGGAAAATAAAAATTATTTTCCAGTGCACATAGTGGATGTGTGTGAAAAATGAAATTACCGCCCGTGCCACGTGGTAGCCAGGTGGTAACTCCGAATAGACGTGCGTTGGGCGTGTGTAGGCACCTATATGGCTTAGTAAAAGGGCCCCCCAGTCCTTGGGACACACCCAGCCAGTCAGGTTTTCAGGATATCCACAATAAATATGCATCTCTATAAATTTTGAAGACTCAATGTTAATTTCAAATATTTATCACACACAAAAATAATTTAATATCAACATTGTATCAATAATATTTCATATATAATCATTCTTATCCATCCACACATTATTAAAAATACCCCCACTTATCTAATAGATTGGAGTCTGCTATTAAGTATTAAGGACATGTTATCAGATTCCTTTCTGTATTTAAGAAACATTAAACCATGCATGTGTCAGCGTCTTCTGGCAACGGAAGCCATAATGGAAACAGTGAGAGCCTCGAGCAGGTAAAAGCTATTGATATGATGGTGTTTTAATATTTAGCTTTTTTTGGAAGTTTGGGTGATATTAAATGTTAGGTTGAAATTACATTGTTATTCTTGTAGAGTGGTCTTCTGAGGAAGTGTTAAGCGAAACATGGCCAATGTTGGGACCGCAGTGGCATAAAAGATTGTATTGACAAGAAGCTGTGAGTCATTAGCATTAAGCTTGTTTGGAACACTGTATGTGACATCACAGAGTCCTGTGAAATTGTGGAGAGAGGTGATACATTGAGGTGGAGATCCCAACTGACAGCATTAAGGATTGTGTGACAGATACAAATTAAAAAGGTCTTTTGCATCATTGGAAGCTGATATGAGAGAACATAGTTGGATTATTAGAAGAACAGTTTGCATAAGTGTGAGGTAGCAGTTGTTGCTGAAGAAGACTGTTGGTTAATGGGAACAGACCTGGGGGATTCTTACATAGTGGACTTATTTTTTTTTTTTGTTACATTTGTACCCCGCGTTTTCCCACTCATGGCAGGCTCAATGCGGCTTACATGGGACAATGGAGGGTTAAGTGACTTGCCCAGAGTCACAAGGAGCTGCCTGTGCCTGAAGTGGGAATCGAACTCAGTTCCTCAGTTCCCCAGGACCAAAGTCCACCACCCTAACCACTAGGCCACTCCTCCACTACTTATGAGATAAGTAGGGGTATTTTTAATAATGTGTGGATGGATGAGAATGATTATATGTGAATCATTGATATAATTTTGATATTAATGTATTTTTATGTGTAATAAATATTTGAAATTAACATTGAGAGTCTTCACAAATTATAGGGTTACCTTTATGGATATTTGATGACAATTGAATAGTTTGTAGCTTTTTTTCATGTTTATGTAAACAATAAATATGCATGAGATAAACCTATGTACTGCCTCAATTGTATGCAAATCTATCTCATGCATATTCACTGTAGATATCCTGAAAACCTAACTTGCTGGGTCTGTCCTGAGGACTGTTTTGAGAACCCCTGCCTTAGAACAAGCAAATCTGTTATTCTGTCTCCCCCCCCCCCCCCCCCACTTCCATTTTTACAGCTTCTGCCAGAGATGTGGGAAGGAGGAACCCGAATTACAGCTATGTTATGCAAGGTTCCACTTTAGGAGTTAAGGACTAAGAAAGGGATCTGGGAGTCATTGTGGATAGGACGTTGAAATCTTCAGCTCAATGTGCTGTGGCGGCTAAGAAGGCAAACAGAATGTTGAGTATTATTAGAAAAGGGATGGAAATCAAACATGAGGATGTTATAATGCCATTTCCATGGTGCGACCACAACTGGAGTATTGTGTTCAGTTCTGGTCGCCACATCTCAAAAAAAGATATAAATGAATTGGAGAAGGTGCAGAGAAGGGCGATAAAAGGGATGGGACGACTACCCTATGAGGAGAGGTTAAGACGGCTAGAACTCTTTAGCCTTGAGAAAAGGCAGCTGAGGGGTGATATGATAGAGGTTTACATGATAATGAGTGGGGTAGAGCGGACAGATGTGAAGTGTTTGTTTACACTTTCTAACAATAATAGAACCAGGGGACACAAGATGAAATTAGAATGTGGTAGGTTTAAAACGAATCTGAGAAAGTTTTTCTTTACTCAACGCGTAGTTAGACTCTGGAACTCATTGCCGGAGAAGGTAGTGACGGCAGCTGGCCTTGCTGAGTTTAAAGGGGGTCTGGATAGATTCCTGAAGGAAAAGTCCATTGATCGTTATTAAATTTTGGGCTTTTGCCAGGTTCTTGGGGCCTGTATTGGCCGTTGTCAGAGACGGAGTGCTGGGCTTGATAGACCTTGGGTCTTTTCCCAGCATGGCGGTGCTCATGTGAGTCACCTACTGGCTACAGCTTTGAGCCTAAGGTTAGAGGCAAAGTTCTTGTCCCTGTTCTCCAAACTCTGGGAAGGAACTTGAGAGCCCTCCTTCTAAAACTAAACATTTGTTTTTCTTGGCTTGCATGTCAGAGGGATTTTGGGAAGCAAAGATCTAAAGCAGACAATACAATAGGATTGGGAAATAAAGAAGCTGACATGCATTTGAAAGACGTGTTACGTTCACAAGGAGCATAAGCAACTGTCCTAGGTGTAACATCAGCTGAGTCACATAGTCTGTCTGGTACTAGTTCTAAACAAGTCAAATTTTCCATTACAGTGGTGCTGCACTCTGCTTTCACTGTGATGTGGTAATTTAATATTGGTATACAGCTTTAAAAGAACCAGTTCTTTCTGTTATAGTTGGCATATTGACAATTGAAAAAAGTCTGGCCAGTAGCTCCTTCTGCCCCACACTGCTAAAGTACTAAATAAATTAAATACTACTTTGGTATGCATTCTTTGGAATGACTTAAAGTTGAGCTGTCTTGCCCTCAGAGTGAAAAAATCTTCTACAAAGCTGATGACTTCAATGTTTGTGTCTGTGTATTGCTCTTTTGCTCTCAAATAAATGTTAGCAGTATTAAAGGTGTAATGAGGGGCTGGGGATTTGGAGTCAGCTCTCACTTTTCTAGTAGTAGCTTAAGGTGGGTTAGATGCATTCAAGTACTATACAGTGCCTATTTCTCTGTCACTGTCTGGAAGGCTTACAACCTAGTTTTTGTACCTGAGACAAAGGAGGGTTAAGTGACTTTCCAAGATCACAAGGACATCAGTGGGATTTGAACCCTGGCTTCCCTGGCTCTCATATCATTGCTCTAATCATTAGGCTACTCCATTCCCAGGGAGGAGTTTTGTTTGAACCAGCCTGCAGTATTACTGTGTGATATCCCAGTAGTTAGAGGCAAATTCTCATAAACGGTATTTAAACAGTAGGGGGGGGGGGGGGGGAAATAATAGAAGGATAGATAAAAAAAATCTAATATAAAAGTCATCACCCTCAGTTACATAACTATTGCATAACTATTTTGTTTCTTCCCTCTTTCTTGGTATTAAACAGGATGGCTTCCTGGTCTTTCCCAGTCTCACATGAGAAAGGTTTGCACTCTCCAAGTCATCTCTTCTTTCTCTTTGAAGATATAGACTCCTCACATGGACTCTCGAGGGCTCTTGGGTGGGTACTAGTTGGTTGCTTCTTTCTGTAAAACACTCAAAATTGCAAAATACACCAAAGGTGGCATTTGATTTATCTGTGGGCAACAACTTTCTGCCCACATTGGGGAAGTGATCCTAGGTGTCTTGCCTGCTAAAATGTCTTTTGCATCAGAGTACAAAATAAAATAAAAAAAGCTCCTCACCACACTCAGTACTGCGCCCAGAGGAAGGCACAAAAATTTTCAGAGACTTCATAATTCTCTTCCACGTCAAGGGGGATTAATGTTAGGTCCCACAAGTCTTGAATGGAAATGTTCTTAGGTAGTCCAGAAGAGGCAACTGGGTTAGGTCCCAACAGAGTCCTCATGAAAAACACCCATTTAAGTCCTTGGGATCTGTGGCATAGCTATGGGACCTTGGGGGCCTGGGTCTCTCACTTTGGGCTCAGGCTCCCTCCAGAACTGCCAGTTCCCAAGCTGCTCCCATCCTCCTTGCGCTGCTTCTTTAATGCAGAAGTCGATGGTTTGCCGCCAGCGGCCGACGATGGGACTTCTCATTCATGCTCAGTTCATGCAAGAACTGAGAATGCTTGCAGAGTCCTGGAGCATCCCTGCCAGCAAAGGTATGTTTAGCATGGGGGGGGGGGGGTAGGAGAGGAGGATGGAGGAAGGGAGGAATGTGTTGATCCTCCTAGACACCCCTAGAATTGGAGGGCTGTCTATGTCCCTGCTTGAGATGCACCGGGTCTAGGTCTTTAAATTTCTTGCACAAAAATCTCCAGTCATTGCTAGCGTGGGCTTCTTCTCACTCTGTTTTCCTAGTTAGGCCTAGTCAACCTGTAGAGGCTCCCCTTGTTCCATGCCTGACTGACCCTGGGAACAGGAACTGACTGACTGCTTCTTCAGCAGCAAACTCAGTGCCGCTTTCTCTAAACTTACAGGGGTCGATACTTAGGTGGCGGCAATGAGATTTTTTTTTCTCCATTTCCGGCTTTATTCCAGATATTCAATGGTGAGCCATGTCTGGGCTCTGCCATTGAATATCTGGGTTTATGCAGCTGGCTTTCCCTTATGCGGCTAAGTGCAATATTTCAGAACCTAAAAGCAAGAGCAACACTGCATAAAAATAGGACTGACTTTTATGCGGTTTGATATGACTGCTAAACTTAGGCAGTTAAATGCTGAATATTGCCAAGCATCCTTTTATGTATAGGTTTCATATACAAAAAACTTCCATTTTGTTATAGAAAGCACCTATAAGGGATGTATCACTATGAGGCTTATTTTCAAAGCACTTAGCCTCCCAAAGTTCCATAGAAACCTATGGAACTTAGCCTCCCAAAGTGCTTTGAAAATATGCTTCTTTGTACATCAAAATCTGCCATGTGAGTATTCACAGTCCATACTCTTCTCTCCTATGCCCCTTCGTTACATTGTGTTGAGTTGGCTACTTAAAGAAAGTAAACTAGGTTGTAAAAATGACTTTTCAGTCTAAGAAAGCAAAATTACAGCAACATAAGGAGCCCTTTTACAAATAAATTCTGAATATAATATGTAAACAGCTTTGATTATAACCACAGAAAGGCAGTGTATCAAATCCCATCCCCTTCTTTTCCCTTTTATGAAAGTGCGATAGTTTTGCAGTTACCATATGGTAAGGGGCTAATTCTATAAGAAGCCTCCTGAATTCAGGTGGTAAATGCATGCATAAATGCTGGTATTCTTGTCACTTTTGCGTGTATATGAACACATATTCGCAATAGTGACAATAATCCCTGTTACACACTATTCTGTAAGTACCAGGAGCGTAGCTACATGGGGGCATAGGCCCCCACAGATTAAGCCCTGGCCCCCTCTACAATTGACCCCCCCCCCGCCACTGCCTCCACCCCGCCGCCGCTGCATCAGGTACCTTGTTTGCTGGCGGGGGTCCCCAACCCCCACCAGCCGAAGAGTCTTCTTCAGCGCTGGTTGACTCCGGTGCTTTCGTTGTGTGATAATCTGTTTCTGGCACCTTATGTCCTGCATGGGGCTACATACAGGACGTGCAGGACATCAGGAGTTCGAAGCAGATCACCACACAGCGAAGGCGCCAGAGTCGACCGGCGCTGAAGAAAACTCTTCGGCTGGTGGGGGTTGGGGACCCCCGCCAGCAAACAAGGTACCTGGCGGCGACAGGAAAGAGTTTTTGCGGTTGTGGTGGCGGGGGCGGGGGGAGTTGCAGTTGCGGCAGCGGGGGTCCAAAGTGGCGGCAGGGGGAGGTGGCTAAACAGTGCCCCCCCACCTTGGGCTCTGGCCCCCCCTCCCGCCGAGGTCTGGCTACGCCTCTGGTAAGTAAGTGGAATCTTCGATGGCATTGCCCCGGGTACAGTTTGGGTGGAACATATACTTAGGACTAGATTCTATATATGACACCTAAAAAATCAGTGCTGAAAAAAATACACTTAGTTCTATTCTGTAAACCTCGCCTAATGTTAGGTGCAGTTTATGGACTATGCAAAGCGACTAAATTTAATGGCAGCCATTTACACCAACTAAAACTTGGATCGGGCATATTCTATAACACTGTGCGTTAAATTTAGGAATGTTCATGACCTACCCATGCCCCTCCCATGGCCATGCCCCTTGTGAGATCAGCATGATCTGATTTACGCGTATTGCTTTATAGAATATGCTTAGGGCCTTATGCTATAAAAGTTATTCTCCTAAATTTATGCTTCTAAAATTTATGCACCTAATTTATGAGCATAATCTATTTTGGAGCATAGAGTATGCTTGTAATTTAGGAACATAAATTATGCTCCTAAATTTAGGAGCATAAATTTAAGAGCATAACCTTTATATTGTTAAAGCTACCCGCGCACTTAGCGGTATTCTATAGCATAGGTGTTGTAAGGTTTCCACCACTGGGAGACTCCTGGAAAAGTCTCCTGCACTGGGAGACTCTTGAGTCCCTCAGCCCTTTAGCTGAGCTGTGTGCTGTAATCCACTTCTAAAGAGCACATGGCAATCCACAAGGTCAGATCATTATACTTTATTATATTCCCTTTGTGTCAACTGCTCCTCCAAAGGTAGTTCCCACCACAGCATTTCTCAAGAGGCATAGCAGTTCAACAGCATAGTATTCAAAACAAAACAAAAAAAAAAACAAATGGTTCCAAAATCTCAGCAGTTCATATAAAGCAGTTATGCAAAGCAATTCTTCAACCAAAGTAGCTCAGAAAGGGCTCAAACTCCCAGCAGTTCATGTATAGCAGGTATGCAAAATAATTCTCCAAACACAGTAGCTCCAGAAAGGGTTCAAACCCTCCCCAGCAGTTCATATCAACAGTTAGGCAAAACAATTCCCCAACCACAGCAGTTCTGAAAGGGTTCAAACTCCCAGCAGTTCTTGTAAGCAGTTATGCAAAACAATTCCCCAAACACAGCAGTTCTGAGTGAGTTCAAACTCCCAGCAGTTCATGTATAGCAGTTATGCCCAAAACCACCACTCCTCCTCTCTCCCTTTCAAAAGAATCAACCTAGGGAGAGTCGCAAGGGTCCCTCCCCAACCAGGCCAGCATTCAAACACGATCTAACAGAAATCACAAACGAAATCAAACTCAGCCTGCAAATCATGAACTCATGGGCGGATGCATTTCAACTAAAAAACGCAGAGAAAACACACTGTCTCATCCTCTCATCCCAATACAACACGAATAAACCCACCAGTATAATCACCCCAGATTACACCCTTCCTGTTTCAGACAGCCTGAAAATTCTTGGAGTTACAATTGACTGCAACCTCATGTTAGAAAGCCAAGCGAAAAATACAACAAAGAAAATGTTCCAATCAATGTGGAAACTCAAACAAGTAAAACCTTTCTTCCCAAGGGAAATATTCCGTAGCCTGGTACAATCAATGGTTCTAAGTCACCTAGATTACTGCAACTCAATCTATGCCGGATGCAGAGAACAAATCATAAGAAAACTCCAAACGGTCCAAAACACCGCAGCCAGACTCATATTTGGAAAAACAAAATTTGAAAGCGCCAAACCCTTATGAGAAAAACTGCATTGGCTCCCAATCAAAGAACAAATTGCGTTCAAAATCTGTACCCTGGTTCTTAAAATTATTCACGGTGAGGCCCCGTTATACATGGCAGACCTCATAGACTTACCAATCAGAACACAAAAAGGTCAACACGCCGTACCTAAATCTACACTTCCAAGCTGCAAAGGACTAAAATATAAATCAACCTATGCATCCAGCTTCTCCTACATAAGCATACAACTATGGAATGCACTACCAAACGTCTTGAAACAATGCATGACCTAACAAACTTCCGGAAATCATTAAAAACCAACTTGTTCAAAAGGCTACCATAACGATCCAACTTAAACCCCTGAACATTGCAACACAAAGAACTAGACCATAACTGGACATAACTTAACTCTTCCTCTTTGATTACCAATCTACTCTGTCACTCATGAACTCTAACGTAATGCCACACTATATTTCTCATACCGGAATTGGCGATTGCCAACACCCGGTACTATGTAAGCCACATTGAGCCTGCAATAAGGTGGGAAATGTGAGATAGAAATGCAACAAATAAATCAATAAAAATAAATTATACCCTGACCACCACCCGCATGACCCTTCCTTGGTAAACCTGTTCTCTCAGCTCCCCTCGTGGGATAGCCATCTTTTCCCTTCTTCTACCAGGCTCTCCTCCCGAGCAGCCCTCTCCTGTTTCACCTCCTTTCCTTCCAGTTTAGTCAGAGCAGCAATCTCCATCGCCCCCCCCCCCCTTGCTCTAGTTTCTCCCCCTTTTCTTCCCTTTGCCAGTCCATAGGTTCCTCCCCACACCCATTGCTCAGCTGCTCTCCATTTGATTGGGCAGGTTCAGAACTCCTTCCCTCATCCTGGCTCTCTGGGATAGGTTTTTCCAACTCCCTTCTCTTGCCCTTCTCTGGGGGCTGTTGGGGATTGGAGTCCCTGTTTCTACTATGGGACCTACTCAGGGGCTGCTGGGAATTGTAGTCCTCTCCTTTTCTCCAATCCCCCAGGGGAAAATACTCCTTCCTTTCTCTACCCAGTCTCCCTCCCTCTCGAGCCTCCTCGTTCCTCCATGTGCCTTCATTCTCCCTCTCACCCTCATATTCCTCACAGTGTATAACTTGTGTAGTGTGAAAATGCAGGGGGGCATATATATGAGCAAGGCATGGGCAGGTCCCACATTTACAGGCGTAACTTGCAGAATACACTGAGACAGGAGGTTGTTTTTTTTTAAAAAAAACCCTATTACTGCAGTCATTGAAAATTGACCTGTAAGATTCCTGAAAGAACTGTGAAGCCTATCTAGACTTAAAGTGCCCTTTAAGGAAGCAAATTAAATGCCAAGTTTCTCAGAACTGGTGACAAGAACATGCTGTCCCCACAATAAAAACAAATGTGGCCTAAATCAGACCAGGCAGCAAACTGTCAGCCTAACATCCTTTCTGGGAGAAAAGATGAAAGCTATTTTAACGATTCTTTTTGTTGATGACATCCAGCTTTAAACAAATACAGCTCCTGACCTGGGGAAAACTAGGTTAGGGTAACATAAATGAAAATTAAGCCCAAGTAAGACTAAGGGGCACTTTTACTAAGCTCCATTAAATGCTAATGCACACCTAACACAGTTTAAAATGGTGCAACATGCTATGTTAACTGCGAAATCTGTGTGCTAAAAAGTTTTTGAGGGGTGTGTCAGGGTGGAGGAGAGTGAGCACTAACTGTATAGTGCATGGATACTGTGTGAGCCCTTACCACCTACAAAATGGTTGGCCTTAAGTGCACATATGGTAATTTTTCAAAATGGCTGCATGCCAATGGCAACATTAGTGCATTGTCCTCAATGCAAAAAGTAGAAAAACACACTACACACTCTTATTCCACATTTTTGTTGGTTCTCATCTTGATTATTGCAATGTATTTTACACTGGCATTTCTGAAACAGAAATAAAAAGATTGTAAACACTACAGAACACAGCAGTGTGGATTCTTTGTTATGCTAATTGGAGAGACCATATTTCCCCACTGCTTTTTTTTTTTATTTTTTTTATTTATTTATTTATTTAAATTTTTATCATTTACAAGTTACACTTATAAAACTGAAAAGCGGCAGGTATTACATTTACATATTAGTTTTACAAGAAAAGGAAAAAAGCACTAAGCTTACTTAAGCCTTCTCAGACCACAATGCGTTACAGGGGGCGAAGAACACTTAATAGGAGTATATTTAGAAACATATACCAAAACTTAGCAAATGGCCTGACCTTAAACTGACTATTTTAAACTCTGTCTTTAATATGCAGTCTATTTATTAATTTTCTTAGCTTCTATAAATGATTTCAAATGGCTCGGGTCAAGAAAAAACATATTTGTTACCCTGGTATTTCACACAACATTTTGCAGGGATACTCGCTGCTTTAATAAATGCACTGGCTACCAATTGAATACAGAACTCAATTTAAATTCTCACAATTACTCATAAAGCCTTTCACATTAGCATTCCAGATTAACTGTCTACACTAACAACTCCCCGTGTTTCCATTCGACACCTTTGATCTTTGAATGACCATTGACTAGTTCTCCCTAATCCATCACAAGCTTATTGGGAATCGACCAGGAAAAGTGCATTTTATTTCTTAGCACCATTTTTTTTGGAATAGCGTGCCCCTGAGTGGAGGAGTAGCCTAATGGTTAATACAGTGGGTGGAGAATCTGGGAAACTGGGTTTGATTTCCACTGCAGCTCCTTGTGACCCTGGGCAAGTCACTCAGGGCGTCTTTTACTAAGGTACACTCATGTTTTGGCGCGCAGTAAAATTGTGGGTGCGCTAAACATTAGAGATGCCCATAGGAATGCATTGGCATCTCTAATTGTTTAGCGCGCCTACAATTTTAGCGCGCACCAAAACGTGAGCGCACCTTAGTAAAAGACCCTCTCAACTCTCCATTGTCCCAGGTGCAAATTTAGATTGTGAGCCACTAGGGGCAGAAACAGTACCTGCATATAGCATATGTAAACTGCTTTGGTTGTACCCACAGAAAGGTGGTATATCAAATCCATGACCCTTGACCCTCTCTCTGCTCAGAACCTTATTTCAAAGTTCAAGACAAGCTTAAAGCTTAGGGGCCCTTTCACTAAGACGCATAGAGGGCATAATCGAAAGGGGCCGCCCATCTCTAAGAGCGCCTATCTATGGGAATGGCTACGAGAAGGGGCGTTCCTAACCGTATTATCGAAAAGATGGGCGGCCATCTTTTCTTTCGATAATACGGTTGGGGCCGGCCAAATGCCTTGGATTTAGGTGGATTTGAGATGGCCGGCCTCTGTTTTCGGCGATAATGGAAACCGAAGGCGGCCCATCTCAAAAACGAACACATCCAAGGCATATTTGGTCATGGGATGAGGCCAGGATTCGTAGTTCACTGGTCCCCCTCACATGCCGGGGCACTTTTAAAAATAAAAACAAAACATTAAAATACTCCCAGGTGCATAGCTCCCTTACCTTGGGTGCTGAGTCCCCCCAAATCCTCCCAAAACCCACTCCCCACAACTCTACACCATTACCATAGCACTTATGGGTGAAGGGGGGCACCTAGACGGGGTACAGTGGGTTTTGGGGGGGGGGGTTGGAGGGCTCCCATTTACCACCACAAGTGTAACAGGTGGGGGGGGGGGGGGTTGGGCCTGGGTCCACCTGCCTGAAGTGCACTGCACCCACTAAAAACTGCTCCAGGGACCTGCATACTGCTGTGATGGAGCTGGGTATGACATTTGAGGCTGGCATACAGGCTGGCAAAAAAAAGTTTTTAAAGTTGTTTTTTTTTTTGGTGGAAGGGGGTTGGTGACCACTGGGGGAGTCAGGGGAGGTCATCCCCGATTCCCTCCGGTGGTCATCTGGGCAGTTTGGGCACTTTTTTGGGACTTGGTTGTGAAAAAAAGGGTAAAAAAAGAGCGGACCAATTTTCGCTACGGCCACCCTTCTTTTTTCGATTATTGGCCGAGGGCGGCCATCTCTTAAGCATGCCTGGCACGCCCCTGTCCCGCCTTCACTACCCTTCTGACAAGCCCCCGGGAACTTGGTTCGTCTCCGTGACAGACTGCAGTTGGGGGCACCCAAAATCAGCTTTCGATTATACCGATTTGAGCGCCCACGGGAGAAGGGTGGCCATCTCCCGATTTGGGTCGGAATATGGCCGCACTTCTCTTTCGAAAATAAGCCTGATAGGCACCTATGTGCGTACAATGTAACATAGTAGATGACGGCAGAAAAAGACCTGCATGGTCCATCTAGTCTGCCCAAGTTAAACTCATATCTTGAATTTGTACCTGTCTTTTCAGGGCACAGACCGTATAAGTCTGCCCAGCAGTATTTCCCGCTTCCAACCACCAGTCCCATCTCCCATCACCGGCTCTGGTACAGACCGTATAAGTCTGCCCTCCCCTATCCTAGCCTCCCAACCACCAACCTCTCTTCCCCCCACCTGCTCTGCCACCCAATTTCAGCTAAGCTTCTGAGGATCCATTCCTGCTGCACAGGATTCCTTTATGCATATCCCACGCATGTTTGAATTCCGTTACCGTTTTCATCTCCACCACTTCCGCGGGAGGGCATTCCAAGCATCCACCACCCTCTCCGTGAAAAAATACTTCCTGACATCTTTTTTGAGTCTGCCCCCCTTCAATCTCATTTCATGTCCTCTCGTTCTACCGCCTTCCCATCTCCAGAAAAGATTTTTTTGCGGATTAATACCTTTCAAGTATTTGAACGTCTGTATCATATTACCCCTGTTCCTCCTTTCCTCCAGGGTATACATGTTCAGGTCAGTAAGTCTTTGGTCATACGTCTTGGAACGCAAATCCCATACCATTCTCGTAGCTTTTCTTTGCACCGCTTCCATTTTTTTAACATCCTTCGCAAGGTACGGCCTCCAAAACTGAACACAATACTCCAGGTGGGGCCTCACCAACGACTTGTACAGGGGCATCAACACTTCCTTTCTTCTGCTGATCACACCCTCTCTCTATACAGCCTAGCAACCTTCTCGCTACGGCCACCGCCCTGTCACACTGTTTCGTCGCCTTCAGATCCTCGGATACTATCACCCCAAGATCCCTCTCCCCCTCAGTACCTATCAGACTCTCCCCGCCTAACACATACGTCTCTCGTGGGTTTCTACTCCCTAAATGCATCACTTTGCATTTCTTCGCATTGAATTTTAATTGCCAAACCTCAGACCATTCTTCTAGCATCCTCAGATCCCTTTTCATGCTTTCCACGCCCTCCCGGGCGTCCACTCTGTGCAAATCTTAGTATCATCCGCAAATAGGCAAACTTTACCTTCTAACCCTTCGGCAATGTCACTCACAAATATATTGAACAGAATCGGCCCCAGTACCGATCCCTGAGGCACTCCGCTACTCACCTTTCCCTCCTCCGAGCGAACTCCATTTACCACCACCCTCTGTCGTCTGTCCGTCAACCAGTTCCTAATCCAGTTCACCACTTCGGGACCTATCTTCAGCCCATCTAGTTTATTTAAGAGCCTCCTGTGAGGAACCGTGTCAAAAGCTTTGCTAAAATCTAAGTAGATTACGTCTATAGCACGTCGATGATTCAATTCTCCAGTTACCCAATCAAAGAATTCAATGAGATTTGTTTGGCACGATTTCCCTCTGGTAAAACCATGTTGTCTCGGATCTTGCAGCTTGTTGGCTTCTAGGAAATTCACTATCCTTTCCTCAGCATGGCTTCCATTACTTTTCCAATAACCAAAGTGAGGCTTACCGGCCTGTAGTTTCCAGCTTCTTCCCTATCACCACTTTTGTGAAGAGGTACCACCTCCGCCGTTCTCCAGTCCCTCGGAACCTCTCCCGTCTCCAAGGATTTATTAAACAAATCTTTAAGATGACCCGCCAGGACCTCTCTGAGCTCCCTCAATATTCTGGGGTGGATCCCGTCCGGTCCCATGGCTTTGTCCACCTTTAGCTTTCCAAGTTGTTGATACACACTCTCTTCCGTGAACGGTGCTATATCCATTCCATTCTCAGGTGTACTTTTGCCAGTCCCTCGCGGTCCTTCTCCAGGATTTTCTTCAGTGAAACCGAACAAAAGTATCTATTTAGTAAATTGGCTTTTTCTTCATCATTATCTACATAGCGGTTCGCTGTATCTTTTAGTCTCACAATTCCATTTTTAGTCCTCCTTCTTTCACTAATATACCTGAAGAAATTTTTGTCGCCCCTCCTTACATTTCTAGCCATTTGTTCTTCCGCTTGCGCCTTCGCCAGACGTACCTCTCTCTTGGCTTCTTTCAGTTTCATCCGGTATTCCTCCCCGTGTTCCTCTTCTTGAGATTTTCTATATTTCTGGAACGCCAACTCTTTAGCCTTTATTTTCTCAGCCACTTGCTTGGAGAACCATATCGGTTTCCTTTTCCTCTTGCTTTTATTTACTCTCCTTACATAAAGGTTTGTGGCCCTATTTATTGCTTCTTTCAGCCTGGACCACTGCCCTTCCACTTCCTGTTCGTCCTCCCAGCGCTCCCTCCCTCGTGGGTTCCGTCACCATCTGTCTGAGCAGAGCACTTTGGAAAGCATCTACGATCTCTCTACTTCTTTCCAATTTGGCAGACGGAACCTTCCAATCTACATCCGGCAGATTGAAATCTCCCATCAACAGAACCTCTTTTTTCTTTCCTAATTTTTGAATATCTGCAATCAGATCTTTATCTAGTTCCTCTAATTGTGTGGGGGGTCTGTAGACAACACCCACGTGGACAGAAGTTCTATTCTCTCTTTTTAAGGTGATCCATATCGCTTCTTCTTTTCCCCAGGTCCCTGTCATTTCAGTCGCCATGATATCATTCCTCACATACAGAGCTACTCCTCCACCTTTACGACCCTCTCTATCTGTCTTAAATAGATTATAGCCTGGTATGCTTGCATCCCATTCGTGGGAACTGTTGAGCCACGTCTCTGTGATTGCAACAACATCTAAGTCTGCTTCCACCATCAAGGCTTGAAGGTCATGAACTTTATTGCTTAGACTACGAGCATTTGTGGCCATTGCTTTCCACCTATATTACTTGGTATGTGTTTTAACATTAGTGATTTGGGGGTGTCTTTTCACTTTGGGTACCTTCATGTCTTTTTGTTCCAACTTTATTGCTTTTTCCTCTGCTTCAGTTCTATTTTCAGGAGCATTACAGTGCTGTAATGGAGCAAAAGAATTCTTTAGTGGCAACACTTGTGCGGGTGGATGCTTCTGTGTCACATGATGAAGTCTGCCTGAGCCTACTGTGAACCATCTGTTCTTGTGTGGTTTTATTCTTTGAGGGAGTGGTGAGAAGCTATTTCTCTGTGCAGTCCTAGAAGCTGGTTTAATTGTATCCAATTCTTGCATTACTTTACTGAGCTCTTGTTTAAAACTAGATAGTTGAAGACAGGGCAAGCTTTAAGTCTCCAGATGATTGGCCTTGAAACTAAAGTACCACAATTACTGCAGAGAATAAAAGTCATCCTGATTTCTTGAATTGGGTATGAACAGGTGTACTTAGTTGGGGTTAACAGTCTGTAAGACTGCCTGTGTATGATTACCGTGTGCCGCGGGTGGTAATTCTAATTTTGATGTGTGTCTAAAACACATGGAATGTTTTTAAAAAGAATTTCTACCATGTGGTGCTAACTGGCGGTAATCGTCAGTGTTTGCACGCTGACGATTACCGCCTGGTTAACATGTGAGACCTTAACACTTAGTCAATGGGTGGCAGTAATCTCGGGCCCAAAATGGACGTGCACTGATTTTTATTTTGGCTCGTGTCCATTTTCGGCAAATAATGGCCTTTTTTGCAGGTGCAAAGAAAAGAACTCCATTAAAATTACAGGAAAGTAAATCATCCATACAGTAAAACATTCAACTACCATGAAGCTGGCTGCAGGTTTCTTCAAAATGATGTGCCTGTATAGAGTGTACTGTCCGGACTTTATGTCCTACAAACCATCGAAAGCCAATTAAGGGGCCCTTTTACTAAAGCGCACTGAAAAATGGACCTGCGTGCATCCAACACACACACCTACACTAGCGCAGGTCATTTTTCGGTGCGCTTTAGTAAAAGGGCCCCTTAATTGGCTTTTGATGGTTTGTAGGACATAAAGTCCGGACAGTACGCTCTATACAGGCACATCATTTTGAAGAAACCTGCAGCCAGCATCATGGTAGTTGAATGTTTTTACTGTATGGATGATTTACTTTCCTGTAATTTTAATGGAGTTCTTTTCTTCTTGTTTTATTTTTATTGTACATCACCTTGGTTTACATTGCAAAAGAGCCATTTTCATCAAATATTAATTAATGATAATGATAGATGCAGAGATAAAAGCCTTAGTATGTGGGAAAGACCTGTATAAGGGCATGCTAAGGCCACTTTTTACTGCAGCTTAGAAAAAGGACCCCATAGTAACACTGAATCAAATGAGAAATTAAAAGTTATTATAGGTGCTATGGTTATATAATGTTTGATATTTATTGATACAGATAATTCCTTCCTCTTCCTGACAGAAACTTAGCTGAAGGAAGGAGAAACTTCCTACCTGTCTGAGTTGTTAGCTTCTTAACTTAGTACAAGAACAGTACTGGGCAGACTTCTACGGTCTGTGACCTGAGAAAGGCAAGGACAAATCAAACTCTGGTATACATATAAAGTAACACATACCATGTAAAATGAGTTTATCTTGTTGGGCAGACTGGATGGACCGTACAGGTCTTTATCTGCCGTCATCTACTATGTTACTATCCACCTTATAATCGAAAGAGAAAAACGCCTAGATTTCGACCCAAATCGGGAGATAGACGTTTATCTCACAAAAACGAATAAATTGGTATAATCGAAAGCCGATTTTGGACGTTTTCAACTGCACTCCATCGCAGATGCGGACAAAGTTGATGGGGGCATGTCAGAGGTGTGGCGAAGGTGGAACTGGGGCGTGGTTATTGGCCGAGGAGAGCTGTACGCGTTAGGGCGATAATCGAAAAAATAAAGGCGTTTTTAGCGAACATTTAGGACACTTTTGTTGGACCCTTTTTTCACACGAACAGGTCCCAAAAAAGTGCTCTAAATGACCAGATGACCATCGGAGGGAATCGGGGATGACCTTCCCTGACTCCCCCAGTGGTCACTAACCCCCTCCCACCACAAAAAATGCTGTTTCACAACTTTTTATTTTCACCCTCAAATGTCATACCCACCTCCCTGGCAGCAGTATGCAGGTCCCTGGAGCAGTTGTTAGGGGGTGCAGTGGACTTCAGGCAGGTGGACCCAGGCCCATCCCCCCCTATCCGTTACAATTGTGCTGCTTAATGCTAAGTCATCCAACCCCCCCAAACCCACTGTACCCACATGTAGGTGCCCCCCTTCACCCCTTAGGGCTATAGTAATGGTGTAGACTTCTGGGCAGTGGGTTTTGAGGGGGATTTGGGGGGCTCAACACACAAGGGAAGGGTGCTATGCACCTGGGAGCTCTTTTACCTTTTTTTTTGTTTTTGTAAAAGTGCCCCCTAGGGTGCCCGGTTGGTGTCCTGGCATGTGAGGGGGACCAGTGCACTACGACTCCTGGCCCCTCCCACGAACAAATGCCTTGCATTTATTCGTTTTGAGCTGGGCGCTTTCATTTTCCATTATCACTGAAAAACAAAAACGCCTAGCTCACAAATTGTCGAATAAAACATTGACGTCTATTTTTTTCGAAAATACGGTTCGGTCCGCCCCTTCACGGACCCGTTCTCGGAGATAAACGCACATGGAAATAGACGTTTTCGTTCGATTATGCCCCTCCACGTAAAATGTTTAATCGCATGATTAATCGCAATTAAAATTTTTGTCCCCCCTCACATTTTCACCTGTATAGTGCAAAATATAGACTGCAGATGTCAATTCTCAAAACTGACATATTATACTTCAGTTAATAAACTGAAAATAAAATAATTTTTCTTGCCTTTGTTGTCTGGTGATTTTATTTTTCTAATCATCTTATTCCCTGTCTCTGGTTCTGTTCCTTTGTCTGTGCTCTGAACTCTGTTTTCAGGGTCTCCTCTTTTCTCACTATTTCTTTTCTCTCCTCCTCTCTTCCTCACTTCTTCCCCTATAACATCTTTCACATTCAACTTTCTGCCATTTTTCTTCCTCCTTATATCTCGTAGCACGTACGAGTTTATCTTGTTGGGCAGACTGGATGGACTGTACAGGTCTTTATCTGTCATCATCTACTATGTTACTATCTTGTTTCTTTCCCTTCCCTTCCCCTTCCCCCATGGGCACCATCTCCTCTCTCCTGTCTCTTCTCCCCTCCCCTCCATGGGCACCATCTCTTCCGGTCTCTCCTCCCACCCCGTGGGCACCATTTCTTCTCTTCTCTCTAGCGTCCGACTCCTGCAGCAGGAAACAGGAAGTTTCATCAGAGAAGGTGGGACGCTAGAGAGGGAGGGCTCCGGTTATAGAGAGGAATGGAGCAGCGCGTGCTTAATGCTGTTGTGTGTAAAGGCAAATTCGGAGGGTGGCGGGCGGGTGGGGTGGGATGAGATGCCAGAGAGCGGGGTGGCAGGAGAGAAAAGGCTGCCAGTGTACAGTGGCAGGTTAGGAGGAGAACAAGCTGCAGGAGCACCGGGGAGGGAAGAGGACAGTGGTAGATTAAGAGTATCATGATGCAATTAATTGAGTTAAAACAATTATCAGAAGTAAAAAAAATTAGACTCATTAAATGATGATTTTGTTCTTAAGTGTAGGGGCATATTCCACAGAACTAGAGCTGTTATGATAAAGATGGAGTCTTTTGTAACATCTATCCGGATGTGCCTAAATGAAGGGATTATAAGCCCTTTTACTCAAGGAAATTATACTTGATTTTTCAGAAATGCTTCTTTATAAAAATCTGTGCTTGTGATTCTTCGTACATTTTACTTCTATTTTGCCCTCCTCTTTGACATGCCTGCCAGGAAGCCATTATCCAGTTGATTGTTTGATTCTCAATACCCCAAACCAAGGGATTTTAACATCCATTATGATGATCTCACATCACTAAAAGCTAGAAATTTCTTATTCTGTATAAACAGTTTTAGTAAGCTGAGTTAGGCTCTAATGCGCATCTAACACAGCAAAAAAAAAAAAAAAGCCTGGCGTAGGATGTGCATGTGCTAATTGCATGCTAATTTTTTTGTGTTCTAAAAAATTTTGAGGGGGCATGTCAGAGGCGGAGAGTGAATATTTCTGTCCTAAGGCATTAGTGCACCTAAATTACTATGAACTGACTGGTTAAATGCATGGACAAAGTGGGAGCCCTCACTGCCTACAAAATAGGTTATGGTAAGTTCTCCCGCAGTAATTTTTTTAAAAAAGGCCACGTGCTAATGGCATCATTAATGCATGGCCATTAATAAAATAAATAGAAAATTGGGGTTTTTTTTACAGTCATGGTAAAAATAGCCTTAGCACATGGGATATGACCCACGTAAGGGTACGCTAAGGCCATTTGTTACCACAACTTAGTAAAAGGACCCCTTAGAATTTTTTAAGTTTCAGATTTCACTCATACTGGAGGGCATTCTTTAGATCCTTTCTTCACATCTGAACTAGAGAATGACATGGGGACAAAGTTTGTCCCCGTCCCCATCCCCGCCCTATCCTCATGGGTTGTGTCTCCATCCCCACCCTGTCTCCGCAGGTTCTGTCTCCATCCCTTCCCTGTCCCTGCAGGCCCTGTCTCAGTCCCCGCCCCGTCCTTGCAGGTTCTGTCCCCATCTCCGCCCCGTCCCCGCTCCGTCCCCATGGGCTCTGTCCTCATCTGCAGAAGCCTCGAACAATTATGATTTTATATTTAAATCTTTTTATTAAAGCATAAAAAGGAACAATATGCTTTGCAACTGTTGTGTAGAAATTACAAATAGAAAACAATAATAACAGTGAGTAGCTATAATAACCCTCCTCACCACCACCCTCTACCCTTCCAACCCCAACAACAGTTAATTTATACTAACCCAAGGAATCCTAATCCATCCTGTTAAAATGTCCAGGGGTACAAAATACAACCTATTCTGTATGCCCTAGAGGGGAGAAATATGCCCTATGAAGCACTGTTATGATTTTTGTAATCAAAATATCGTTGTCTGCATCACTCAAACATAATTAATAGTTCAGTTCATTAACAGGCACCAAAGTAGAAAATGACACAGGGACAAAGTTTGTCCCTGTCCTCATGGACTCTGGTCCCATCACTACCTCGTCCCTGTGGGATCTGTCCCGCCCCATTGCTGCAAGCTCTGTCCCCGTCCCCATCCCTGCAGCTACTGTGGGACCCCGTCACCGTGCATTTCTCTAATCTGAACAGCTTTTGTCTTCCACACTAGATATGAAGAAACAGCCTCTGCCTTGATCTGACCATTTTTTAGTGACCATAGTCCTAAAGAGTTTTTTTGGGTAATAGCCTGTCATCAAATAAAGGACATGCTGGCTTAGGAATCTTAAAGATTTCAAAGCAGACCTCTTTGCTGCACAATGTCAATTCCCAGAAGGCTTTTCCTCATTGCCAGTCTATGTGCAGACGTCTGCTTGGGATTCCACTCTTTCCCAGGCTTTCGATGAAGTGCTACCACTTCAAAAATGTGTTTCTTATGGTAACCAAAGACCTACATGGTACCACCATGGATTGGCCCTCTTAAAGTGACAGAATCAATGTGTTGAAAGCCTGTGACAGAAAAATAAACTATCAGCTATAAAAGGAAAGGCTTAGGAAGTATTCCTCTGATTTGGAAGAATAAAAAACAAAACAAAACCCTACTTTTCCCATAGGATCACCACTTGTTCTTTGAAAGAGCCATTAAAAATTATAAACAAGCACTCGGGGACCTCTCAAGAAACAGTAGATATTAACACACTTCAATCTGCTGACGTCTTGCTACATAAATCCTTTTCAATATCCAGTTCATTACCTGTTACTACCTATTCACTACTCTATAACCTCTCAATAAGTGATACCACAGATCTTACCAACTCAATGACTTCTACAGCTTCCTCCTCCTTTTTCCTGGAGTGCCTTTACCATAATTACTTCCTTCCAGTTGGAGAAACTTTTTTTTCCCCCAAGCTTCACTGACTACTTCAGATTTGTATCCAATTTCTTTTGAGGCTGATGAAGAACTCTTTGCAAGTCAATTTACCTTTCATTTTTTTGATTGTTGGTGTTCTTTTCCTATTTTCTTTATTTAGTTTTGTAGACTGTGACAAGGCTACTGCCAGGGTGGCCAGGATGAAGCATTTAGACCCTGAAATACAAGTACCTGAAGCCATTGCAAGGAGGGAGGCAGAGAGTAATCTGGAAACAGGGGAATGGATTCCCAGCTCCAGCAGAGGGAGCCAGGGGGATAGCCAGGCTGAGCCTATAATTTCGTCCCCCACTAGGGGGAGGCGGAGGAAAAAAGCTCAGTTCCCCTGGATACACAATCAATATACCATGCGGCCCAGCTGGAATAGAGAGGGGCCCATAGAGAGAGAAGAAGATGATTGGATGGATTATATGGAAGGAGGGGTAGATCAGAGGGGGGAGGAATCCCAGGAGGGGGGAGAAGCCTCTATGGAGTGGGAGAGTTCCAAGGCAGGGATGGCCAGCTCCTGAGGGTTTGGAAGGGTGTTGGAGGTGAGAGAAACCTGCTTTATAGAAAAAAAAGATGTATTTGGAAACCTGCTTTATTGGAAGCCTGACTTATTTGGAAGCCTGCTTTATTGGAAGCCTGCTTTATTTGGAAGCCTTTATTTACCTGCTTTATTGGAAACCTATGTGGTTGGAACCTGTTTGTTTGGGGATAACCTATGTACTAAAGTTTGTGACAGCTGTTATTGGCTTGATAATAAAAATCATTTGATCTAGCCACTGTCTGCAATTGTGGTACAATCTGGAAAATGGCTGGTGGACGGCTCCACCTTGCTGGGAAGCAGTGGACCCTTTTCACAAGACTACTCTTAAATTTGTACAGCATAACAGTGGCACAGCAAGAATGAACAAGCATAAACAAACATTTTCCCAAAGTTTTATAAAGGATGCTAAAAATTGGGCACACAAAGGTCATTTATGCATGTAAATAAAATATCTAATTAACACTAAATTGGCATTAAGTACTAGAGAGTTGCATGGGGACAGAAATCCAACCTGTCCCCGCCTATCTCCACTGGAATCCAACTCATCCCCATGGGGAATCTTACCCGTCCCCGAAAGAATTTAACCTGTCCTCACCCACAAGAATTTAATGGTACATTAAAAAAAATTCCTGTCGGTTCTCTGTCTCTGGGTTTGAGCCGCAGCACTGCAGGCAAGGAAGGAACGGAAGTTGGAACACTCTGGTGCGCACATATAAGACTTCTCTGATTCACTGCCACTGTGTGCTAAGAGATCACCACATGCACGTGCCAGTAGGTCAGGTGACATCTGATGCTCATGCCTATGTCAGAGCTGAGGTCTACGCATCAGCCCGGAAGCAGAGAGGATTAATAGTAATAGTAAATGACAGCAGATAAAAACCAGATCGGTCCATCCAGTCTACCCAATAGTCACAATCATTATCAATTCATGATTAAATCAACAATGAATGTGATATTATATACTTGATTATGGTCTTTCTGTGGCACTTCTGGGACATAGACCATAGAAGTCTGCCTGGCCCTATCCTTATGTTCGAAATGCTGGAGTTGCCCTCAAAGTGCACTCCAGACTATTCATTTTCTCATTTGCGGGACACAGACCATAAACGTCTGTCCAGCACTGTTCTCATGTTCCAGCCACTAAAGTTGCTGTCTAAACCCTTTCCAGCCCATCCAAAACCAGATTGCCTATATGAGACACAGACCGTACAGGTCTCCCGGTATCGGCCCTAGTTCATCACAGCCAGAGTCACCATGTAAGTGTCACACGACACATTCACATACATGCAGCCATTTAAGTTTAGGTTTTTTTTATAATGTCCATTTTCTAAATAGAGATCCTCTGTGTTCATCCCATGCCTTTTTGAATTTCGTCACCATTTGTATCTCTACCACCTCCTTAATGGAGGCTTTCCATATCTGTGCTGTTAAAGCAAGGAGGAGGAGGAAACAGCCCTCAAAGAACTTGGTGCTCGGTAGGTGAGAGGCTGGCACAAGTGCAGCATACACTTCCACGGGAACCCCACAGGAACTGCTTCCATCCCCAAGGGAACCCCACAGGAACTGCTTCCATACCCAAGGGAATCCCACAGGAACTGCTTCCGTCCCCACGGGATCCCCGCAGAACTGCTTCCGTCCCCACGGGAATCCCCGCGAACCCTGTTCCCATGCAAGTCTCTATGAAGTACCAATAATTGGCATCAACAAGCGCTAATTGGCACTACATCATAGACTTGATATAACGTGGAAGATGGGGTCCAAACCTTTATGCCTTATCGTGAGTTTGTGCTATATCAGGTCTATAGTACCTGCATTCAGGGCTGTAGGTGGGGGGATGGGGGCAAGATTCCCCCGGGCCTGGCCTCCAAGGGGTTGCCCGATGCTGGGGTCTGTTTCTCTCCTGCTCCTGATGGGACCCAGGTGATCACTTTGAGCATGCGCGATGTGAGAGGAAAAGCAGCCACAGGGCAGGCAATGCGGTAGAGAATAGCACTGGAGGAAGGCTTCTGCTGGTCAGGCATGGGGACCCCCGCCAGCCAAGGTATGTGGAGTTGCAGCAGGGGGGCATGGAGGTGGGGCAAAATATGCCTCCCCCAACTTTGGGCTCCGGCCCCCCCAATCTTTTTGGTCTGGTTACACAGCGGTCTGGAGGGGGCCTGGAAGTGTTGGTCCTGGTGGGGGTGGGGGGGGGGCCATCAGCGGCGGCCCTGCCCTGGGCCCAGCTCAGTCTCTTGGCGGTCCTGCCTGCACTGGCACCTGCACTCCTTCCTCATCAAAACATACCTTTGCTGGCCAAGCCCCACACTCCAGTAAAGTAGTTTAGTAAAATGCTGCACATGTTATTGATAAATTACATGAATTTTATTAAACATTGTATCCACACATAAAAAATGAATTTGGTCACAGCATAGAAAAACACAGGCTAAAATTAACATCCTGCTTTAGTAAATGAGTCCAGAGTCGACTATTTTGTTGCCTCTCAATTTCTTTCATTTTGCAATCTCAGTAATCGATTTCAAATGAAGAATATGAATCATTTCCACTGAAGAATAGTATCCATGACTGTCCTGAGTTCGGTTTTCAGTTTTGGTTTGAAGACTTAAAACATTCGCTGCAATTGTCTGGTCACTTAGACGATCATATGTAGGATACTCATCATGAATATGAATCCATTCCATGGTGTCCTCAATACCACACCATACAAACCGTTCTTGATATAAAGCTTCTGCCTTGTCTTCGTTGGAGTCTGACTCACCTTCCAGCACCCCTGTATCAGATGCAAATGCTTCATGTAGCCCTATCTCCCAGCAATTTTCAATTGTAGATGGTGTTAGTTCATCCCACGCTCTCCCTGCTAGATTAAAAACAGTGGTAAGTGTAAGCTTTTTAGACATTCTGTGATGGTTAGTTCCTCATCAATGATCAGTTTGATTACATTTTCTTTTGGTAGTGCACCTTGAATGTTGAAATAACACCTTGGTCCAAAGGTTGGATTTTAAAGGTAGTGTTTTTTGGCAAATAACTGACCTTAATTTTCCTATCATGGCTGATAAGGTTTTCTTCTGAGGGATGGGCAGGGCAGTTGTCCAGAAGCAGAAGTGCTTTAAGTTCCAAGTTTTTCTTCCTTAAATGTGCACACATAGATGGCACAAAAAGTTTGTGAAACCACCCTGAAAAAATGTCAGCAGTCATCCATATGTTTTTACTGTGATGGTAAGAAAATTCCAGCATTTGCAAGTTTTTGTGGTGAAAACACTGTGGGGACCTTGACTTCCCTATGCACAGTGGTTTTACTTTGTGTATGCTAGTCTTATTGACCCAAAACAACAATGTTTTTCTGAGGCGTATTTTCAAAGCAAGTAGACTTACAAAATTGCACAGTGACTTATGGAACTTTGTATGTCTAAGTGCTTTGAAAATGAGCCCCAACCTTTGTCTTTCATCAGTTTGAAACCCTTTGCCTTTTGTTCATCGGATTTATTGGCCAGTGTCTGATCAGGAAGCATGCAATAGCAAAGTCCTGTCTTGTTGCAATTGCAAATTTGCTCTGGAACATAACCTCCTTCTATGATAGCTTTTAACTTTGGTGGATAATCATCAGCTGCCTGAGTGTTGGCTAATCAAACTTCTCCGGAAATTGCAACTTTCCGGGTGTCATGCCTCTTTTTAAATTGGGTAAGCCAACCCTTAATTGCTTTAAATTCCTTTTCCTCTGCTTGTAGCCCATGCTGGTGGTCCAGTTCCATTTTTAGTTTTTCTTCTTGACTCCTGATTATTTTTCCGGAGATAGGTGTTCCTTCAGCTCATTCTTGGGTAAACCAAGAGAACGTTGCTTTATCCAGGGGGCTATTGAGCGCAGATTAGATATTTACCAGAGCATGTCCTGTGGTAAACCCTTTTAAGCTGCAGAAAGGACATGCTAGCGCTTACCACAGCTTAGAAAAAGGACCCTTAGCGTAGAATTTCTTTTTTTTTCCCCACGTTATTTTTATTTTGCTTGTTTATAACCACACAATTTCTCCCAACAAAATAGAAGCAAACAGTCTAATTTCCCATCCTTACCAGCCACACACCAAATAATGTACTAGCTCTCCTTCCTCACTGTTTCTCCCCCCCCCCCCCCCCCCCCATGGTCCTGTAATTTCTCATACCTAACTCCCCCATGTTCTATACATGTGGAGAAGCATTTTTGATATGATGTCTAAGTCCAAATTGAAATGTTTCACTGAAAACGTCTCAAAAGAAATTCTAGCTCACAGCCATAATCAAATCAGAAAAACGTCTACATTTATGGCTTGATTATGACTTTGAGCTAGAGGTTTTCATGCTCAACATATCCATATGTAAGTACCATTTTCAGAAAAAAAAGTCCCAGGAAAAAATGAAATAAAACAAATCATAGGGGCATCTGTCTGGCAGCATTCCTAGAAAACTGGCCACAGACATCCCAGCAATATAGAGGAGCAGTCTAGTGGTCAGTGCAGTAAACTTCACATAAAGGGACCTAGGTACAAATCCCACCTAAACCCCTTAATAATGTATTGTGAGCCCTCAAGGAATAGAAAAAAACCTACTGTACCTAAAGGTCCACCATTACAATAACTCTCAGGCTTGTAGGTCATTTATATATTTCAGTGCAAGAGGTATTTCTATGTTCCAGAAGGGCTCACATATTTGTACTGAAATGAAAGAGTTAAAGTAGGAATTGAACCTGGGTCCCACTGTTCACTACTGTACTGACCACTAGGCTACTCCATCCACTTGCTGCTTTCTTAGGAATGGCCATGATATCTGGAGCAGGGACATAGGTAGACTTGACATTTTTTTTTGGGGGGGGGGGGGGCCCAGAGTTAATATGCGAGGGCACTAGGCATACAAGCTGAGTAGTGCTTGGTATACTCCTAAATAATGCCTTAGACTGTTCTTGATAATGGATTTCTAAGTAAACAGTCTGTATCAATATAAACCACATACATACTTATGGAAACTTTGGCAACACTGACATTTTTAAATAATGTTGCATTATCCCATAACTTAAACCTTGCCATTATAGTAGACTTGATTCTGATCAGCCTCTCAACTCACATCACAGTATCCTCGAAAATAATTACTGTACCAGCAGAATCTCTCACCTTGGTCACTCATAGAACACAGACCAACCCTCACCAATTACAGAATAAAGGACCAAAAGTTAGAACAGGAAACACTGAGAAATCACAATCTCTATAAGCAATACAGCACAGGAGAAATAAAAATAAAAAGGCATTGTCTACTGTAGGAAGCAAAATGCAAGAACATTTTCTACCCAAAATAAAATCCACAAATAAATTATCTGGGTACCCGCGAAATGTCAAAACACTTGTGGGACACAGTCTCTCCAGCAAAATAATTTAAATATGTTCCACAAAGACATGCCATGTAAGTTAAGCGGGTAGTTGCCAAATAGCAGTTAGACAACATACTAGTATATACGCGGGTAAGTGGACACATATGAATCTATATGCTAATATTCCAAAAATTTAGGCCTGTAAGAAAAATAAAATACCTCTTGCCCATAAAATACCTCTTGTCCAACCAGATCCATCAATATGAATTTGAGTAAATCAGGGAAGGGTGAGGGAACACAACAGTGCTGATCAATATTACCCCCCCCCCCCTTCCCTTAGCCCTAACACTAATGAAATATGAATATAGAGACAGAGATAAATCTGGATACCCCAGATCTGTCAGATACAGTCTATACACCCTTAAATCTGGTGTTAATAAAGATCAGGCTTTTACCCAGTCAGCCACATCTCTGGATCTTCTGTGCGTCCACTTATCATGCTCAAGAACCTTGGCATTTTTCTTTTCACATTAAAGATGGATATCAAGGTGTCCTCCAGATGCCTGGGATGTTCAGAGGCAGCCCCAAGCAGGAGACCTCTGGATCCAACTTTATTGTGAAGAAATCAAAATGCTTATTTTTCTGAGCAGAAAAAGCAAGTGCAAAATGGGCCATAACGGCAGAGGATCCAAGGATATGGCTGAGCAGAGGACTGGGAAAAAGCCAGGTCCTCCAGCTTCAAAGTGTTATAGACTGGATCAGGCAGATCCAGGAGATCTGGCTTTTACTCAGTCCTTAAATAGAGCACCCAGCAGCATAGGCTGTGTTCTTCAGAGCCCTAAACAGGAACACACATTCAATATGTAAAATAAAATGGTAGCAGGAATATACAGAAATTGTCCCATAGCCAAGCATCTCCCTTGCTCTTCCATAACCCCTCCCCAACCCCTTCATATAAATCCTGGCATCTCTCCTTCCCTTCCATACCCCCACTCCTCATCATAGGCTGGCATCACCCCTGCCCTTCCATATCCCGCCCCCTTCCCCTCATAGACCAGCATCACCCCTGCTTTTCTCTATACCCCACCCCCTCATAGCCCCTCTGCCCTCTACTCCACCATCCCCACAATCCAAACATCAATTCCCCCCTTCCACTGTGGGATAAGAGGGAGGTCATGCTTTCATCCCGGTCAGTTAGGGCACCCTTTTCTGACTTAGTTGTGACTGAAACACGTCAAAATAAAAATGTACTTCTTTTTTTGCCCTGGACCTTTTTTCTGTTCCAATATTACTAAAAAAAAAAAAAAAATCCAGATTTTAAGCCCCACCCAAGTCCTGCCCACAACATGCCTCCAACATACCCCCTTGAGATTTAGATGAACTGCGGAGTAAAATGTCTCAATTCTGATTTTTGAAAATCACGACTTAGAGTGGAGGAGTAGCTTAGTGGCTAGTGCAGAGGACTTTGATCCTGGGGAACTGGGTTTGACTGCTACTGCAGCTTCTTGTGACTTTGGGTAAGTCACTTAATCCTCCATTGCCCCAACTACAAATAAGTACCTGCATATACTATGTAAACCACTTTGAATGTAGTTGCAAAAACCACAGAAAGGCAGTATATCAAGTCCCATCCCCCTTTCTCCACCCCTTCCCTTTTTGCAAGGAAAAATGTGCATCTTGCATTTACATAGTAACATAGTAGATGACGGCAGAAAAAGACCTGCACGGTCCATCCAGTCTGCCCAAGAAGATAAATTCATATGTGCTACTTTTTTATTTGTACTGTCCTCTCAGTGCACAGACCGTATAAGTCTGGCCAGACCATATAAGTCTGCCCAGCACTATCCCCGCCTCCCAACCACCAGCCCCGGCACAGACTGTATAAGTCTGCCCAAGCACTATCCTGCCCACCCACCACCGGCTCTGGCACAGACCTTATAAGTCTGCCCCAGCACTATCCCCGCCTCCCAACCACCAGCCCCGGCACAGACCGTATAAGTCTGCCCAGCACTAGTCCGCCTCCCAACCACCAGCCCCAGCACAGACCGTATATGTCTGCCCACACTAGCCCCGCCTCCCAACCACCAGCTCTGCCACCCATTCTAGCTAAGCTCCTGAGGATCCCTTTCTTCTGCACAGGATTCCTTTATGTTTATCCCACGATGTTTGAATTCCGTTACTGTTTTCATCTCCACCACCTCCCGCGGGAGGGCATTCCAAGCATCCACCACCCTCTCCGTGAAAAATACTTCTGACATCTTTTTTGAGTCTGCCCCCCTTCAAAATCATTTCATGTCCTCTCGTTCTACCGCCTTCCCATCTCTGGAAAAGGTTTGTTTGAGGATTAATACCTTTCAATATTTGAACGTCTGATCATACACCCCTGTTCTCCTTTCCTCCAGGGTATACATGTTCAGGTCCGCAAGTCTCTCTCATACGTCTGTAATGCAATCCATACCATCCTCGTAGCTTTTCTTTGCACCGCTTCAATTCTTTTTACTCCTAGCAAGATACGGCCTCCAAAAACTGAACACAATACTCCAGGTGGGGCCTCACCAACGACTTGTACAGGGGCATCAACACCTCTTTTCTTCTGCTGGTCACACCTCTCTCTATACAGCCTAGTAACCTTCTAGCTACGGCCACCACCTTGTCACACTGTTTCATCGCCTTCAGATCCTCAGATACTATCACCCCAGATCCCTCTCCCCATCCGTACCTAGCAGACTCTCACTGCCTAACACATACGCCTCTCTTGGATTTCTACTCCCTAAGTGCATCACTTTGCATTTCTTCGCATTGAATTTTTAATTGCCAAACCCTTAGACCATTCTTCTAGCTTTTTCAGATCCTTTTTCATGTTTTCCACTCCCTCCGGGGTGTCCACTGTGTTACAAATCTTAGTATCATCCGCAAATAGGCAAACTTTACCTTCTAACCCTTCGGCAATGTCACTCACAAATATATTGAACAGAATCGGCCCCAGCACCGATCCCTGAGGCACTCCACTACTCACCTTTCCCTCCTCCAAGCGAACTCCATTCACCACCACCCTCTGGCACCTGTCCGTCAACCAGTTCCTAATCCAGTTCACCACTTTGGGTCCTATCTTCAGCCCATCCAGTTTATTTAAGAGCCTCCTGTGGGGAACCCGTGTCAAAAGCCTTGCTGAAATCTAAGTAGATTACGTCTATAGCACGTCCACGGTTCAATTCTCCGGTCACCCAATCAAAGAATTCAATGAGATTTGTTTGGCACGATTTCCCTTTGGTAAAACCACGTTGTCTCGGATCTTGCAACTCATTTTCTTCCAGGAAATTCACTATCCTTTCCTTCAGCATCGCTTCCATTATTTTTCCAATAATCGAAGTGAGGCTTACCGGCCTGTAGTTTCCAGCATCTTCCCTATCACCACTTTTGTGAAGAGGGACCACCTCCGCCGTTCTCCAATCCCTCGGAACCTCTCCCATTTCTAAGGATTTATTAAACAAATCTTTAAGAGGACCCGCCAGAACCTCTCTGAGCTCCCTCAATATCCTGGCTTGGATCCCATCCGGTCCCATGGCTTTGTCCACCTTTAGTTTTTCTAGTTGTTGATACACACTCTCTTCCGTGAACGGTGCTATATCCACTCCATTCTCAAATGAACTTTTGCCAGTCCATCGTGGTCCTTTTCCCGGATTCTCTTCAGTAAAAACAGAACAAAAGTATCTATTTAGCAAATTTGCCTTTCTTCATCATTATCTACATAGCGGTTTGCAGTATCTTTTAGTCTCCACAATTCCCTTTTTAGTCATTCTCCTTTCACTAATATACCTGAAGAAATTTTTGTCACCCCTCCTACCTTTCTAGCCATTTGTTCTTCTGCTTGCGCTTTCGCCAGACGTACCCTCTCTTGGCTTCTTTTAGTTTCGCCTCGTATTCCACCCCGTGTTCCTCGTCTTGAGTTTTTTTTGTATTTCTGGAATACGAACTCTTTAGCCTTTATTTTCTCAGCCACTTTCTTGGAGAACCATAGCGGTTTCCTTTTTCTCTTGCTTTTATTTACTTTCCTTACATTTAGTGACGTTTTTCTCTTTTGAAAATAAGCGCCATAGTAACATATTAAATGACAGCAAATAAACATTCATATAAGCCCTCTCCTGGCCTCTACAACCTTCTGTTCCCCCAAACCCATAGGCCTGGCCCTCTGCTCCAGACACTGAGAATCTCAATTGTTCCATAGACCCACCATCCCACCCCAACTAACAGCAGTCTTTTACCTTCATTAAGAAATGTTTACTTTTGCCTAAAGAATGCTATAAAGAACTATTTTATTTCTTGAATTGCAGTACATGGAGTTTCTTACTTTGTTATTGGTCTGTGGGGATTGCAACATTATGGGAACAATTCTAAAACTTACTGCTACTACTTATCATTTCTATAGCTCTACTAGACATACGCAGCGCTGTATACTTGACGATAGAGCTTACAATGTAATTAGGACAGACAAACGGGACAAATAAGAGATAAGGGAATATTAAAGTGAGGCTGATAAAATAAGGGTTCTGAACAAGTGAATAAGGGCTAGGAGTTAAAAGCAGCATCAGAAAGTTGGGCTTTTAGCTTAGATTTGAAGACGGCCAGAGATGGAGCTTGACATACCGGCTCAGGAAGTCTATTCCAGGCATATGGTGCAGCAAGATAAAAGGAACGGAGTCTGGAGTTAGCGGTGGAGGAGAAGGTTGCAGATAAGAGAGATTTACCCAGTGAACGGAGTTCCCGGGGAGGAGTGTAAGGAGCAGTGGCGTAGCCAAGGGTGGGCTGGGGTGGGCCCAGGCCCACCCACTTTAGGTTCAGGCCCACCAAGTAGCAGCACATCTATAATGTGGCTGGCAGGGACCCCAAGCCCCACCAGCCAAAAACTCCCAACAACTGTTTGCTGCTGGTGAAAATCTGCTATTTAAAATGTATATAGGGGACAGGGGATGTTTGAAAGACCATATGGCATGCAGGCGAGAGAGGGAGAAACCAAATTACTTGTAGGACAAGGCGGAGGTCTGCCCACCCACCTTGGGTCCAGGCCCACCCAAACTTGGGTGTCTGGCTACGCCCCTGGTAGGGAGAGATGAGAGTGGAGAGGTACTGAGGAGCTGCAGAGTGAATGCACTTGTAAGTCAATAAGAGAAGTTTGAATTGTATGCGGAAATGGATAGTAAGCCAGTGAAATGACTTGAGGAGAGGGCTAATATGAGCATAACGACACTGGCGGAATATTAGTTGTGCAGCAGAATTTTGAACAGATTGAAGAGGAAAAAGATGGCTAAGTGGGAGACCTGTGAGAAGCAAGTTGGTACCAAGAAGTAGGTGCCATATGGGGCTGCGCTTAGCGCGGTTCTTAATGGCACTCATGTGCCTAAGCTGTTATAGAATACTAGTGCAAAGATGCATTGGTGTAGCAAAATGCAGCCCAATGGGGGAGGTGTAAGATGGCACAATGTACGCATCTAATAGTGTTCTATAAGTTGCAGATGCTGTGATATGCCCACAGCCTACCCATACTCTGCCCCATGTGCAGGGCCGCCGAGACACTGGGCCGGGCCCCCTGGGCCCCCCAAAAATCGCCGCCACCCCGCCCCACCCCAATCGCTACTGCTGTCGCCTTCCTCTCCTGCTCCCAGGCCGCCGGCGCCACAGTCCCCAGTCTCCACCTGCCTACCCTCAGCTCCCTTGACAGCCCCCTTCTGTCCACCGGGCCCCCTGCATTAAAAAAAATCTATATAAGAAGCAGTGCAGTACTAGTGAACAGCGCCTCGTGTCTGTGTGAAAGCGGCAGATCGCGTCGGGCCTTCCCTCACTGTGCCCCGCCCTTGTGGAAATAGGAAGTTACATCAGACGAGGGCGGGACACAGCGAGGGAAGGCCCGACGCGCTGCCGCTTTCACACAGACACGAGGCGCTGTTCGCTAGCGCTGCTGATTCAGAGATTTTTTTTAAATGCAGGGGGCTCGTGGACAGAAGGGGGCTGTTGAGGGAGCTGAGGGTAGGCAGGTGGAGACTGCCATTCTATATATGGTACCTAGTTGTGCACCCAAGTTGTACGTGCAAATTAATTGAGGGGTCCTTTTATGAAGCTGCAGCAAAATGGAACCTGTGCTGGTGTTGACACGTGTTTGCAAGCCGAGGCCCCCTTTTACCGCAGTGGGTAAAAGGCAGGTTTCCCTTTTCTTAAAGAAATGGCCATGTGGCAAGTGGATCACTTGCCACACAGCCATTTTGGAGGTGGGCACTTACAGCCACCCATTGAAGTGGCAGTAAGTGCTCCTGCGCTAACCCAGCGGTAACTGGGCAGTGCACAACACTACAAAAATCGAAATATTTTTGCAGTGCCAGAATTGGCATGTGTCTGGGGAGGGATCTACCTCCAGGCTGCTGTGGTAGCCCAGCAGTACTTCCCTTTTCGTGAGTTGTAAGCTTACTGCATTGGGCTTACTGCCAGTTCGTAAAAGGTCCGCTGAATAATGAGCCCTTAACTATCAATAATTGGTTGCTAACAATCAATTATTGCTAATTGGCCCTCATTAATATTTGTGCACATCTGGCTGTGCACTATTCTAAAAGGCATGGTGCCTGACCCTACTAGCGTGTAACTCAAAGGAGGCCATGGGCATGTCAGGGGTGTTCTGGAAAGTTATGCATGTATAAAAGATAGCCTCAGTGTACCTTACTCAGTCACCAGCATTCACACCTGGATTCAGCAGGCATAAGGAATCTACACTAAGCGCAGTTCTATAAAGGGCATTCGCCCTTTATAGAATTGGGCTTAACATCAATTTTTTTACACTGCTGAATCTTGAGCGCCATTTATTGAATCCAGTCCTGTATGTATAGAGGAAATATCCAGCCACTATACATATAGCTAATCAGTTTAATTTAGGTCTACTTTTTTGAGGCTTAAATTACACCTCCTTGCTATAATAGCTAGAATTGTTGAATTGTCCTCGCTCCACCCTGGCACCATCCTTCAGTGGTTAGATGGATTTTCAGTGGCTGTAGCCAGATAGTGCTGCTGAAAATCCATAGATAGAGGACTTATACGTGTAGTGGCTGACTATTCACCTGTGAATGTAAAGCGGTATTCAATTAACATATTCCCCAAATATGTAGCAAATAGGGACAAAAAAAGCAGGTTTTACCGTGTGGGGAACCACGTTGGAAACTCCCGCGCCGCTCTTTGCCCATGTTGATTGCAAGATGGCCGGCTCTGTGGAAAAAGCAAAATTTTTAAAAAAGGCACGACACCGCTACACCGCAATCACGAACAAGGAAAGGGAAATGGCCGGCTTTTGTGAGAAACTGAGAAAATTTTAAAAAAGGTAGGGAAATCAGCTGATCTGATAGCCGGCTAATACCGCGATTGAAACTCCCACGCCGCTCGCTGCAAACAAGAGGCTCCCTAGCCCTCGTTGGCAGCTTTTATGCTTTCCCCTGTAGCCCTGCCCCTTCCGGCTTCCCAACCAATGGCAAGGGGGGTCTCCTGCCACGTCATCTCAATCGCCGATGGGGAAGCCGGAAAGGAAGGGTCGCTCTGACGCAGGAGCTGCCGGGCAGAATCCGCCATGTTATGTGCGGCTGCTCGGCATGCCCCTCGCCGGCCTACCTATATGTAGCAAATAGGGACCATGACAGAAAAGAATCTATCAAGCACTATTTTCCCCATAAAACTACAGTCCATCAAGAGAATCCATAACTTTGTTAACAAGAAGAATTGAATCAGGAACACATATGGGTGGTGTCATCTGATGGCACCAGCATTTTTGGATGCCATCACCCACTTTTGTGCCTGATTAAGGGCCGTGTTTACTAAGCTTCGCTTTAGGCATGCTATCGTTTTTAGCGCATGCTAATGCTAGAGACTCTTATTATTAATGTCTCTAGCATTAGCGTGCGCTAAAAACGCTAGCGTTAGCATGCACAGAGAGCAGCTGTTACAGGTAAGTACCTTTCCCTCAGTTGTCTTAAACACTGACTGCCAGGGGTATATAAAAAAAAATCTGGGGCCCAATATTCAGCTGGCAGCGATCAGAGTTTCGCTGATTGCTGCCGGCGTTAAACACAGTGCCAGGCTGTATCCAGGCTCCAGCATCAAATTTACCGGTATAGGGGGCTGGCTAAAACATAGCCAGTTAAGTGCAATGTTTGGCACTTAACTGGCTATGAAGAACCGCATAAAGATAGGATTATGTTTTATGTGGTTATTTAACCAGTTAAATGCCAAGTCTGACCCTGGAACGTCCCCAAAATAGCTGGTTTTGGCTTGAGCACTAATTGGACATTTCAGCACTATCTGGTTATGTGCTGCTGACTGTCACTGAATATCTGGATTCAGCACTGACCAGTTGTTCTATCTGGTTAGCAGGGATGTCCAGACAGCTAACTGGATAGCTATCCAGATAAAGTTATGACTGCCTTTTTTTTTCCCCACTGTAACTTTATCTGGATAGCTAATAGTATGAATATGGCTCCACCCATTCTGGCACTATCTGGATAGTGCTGAGGCAGTCAGAGGAAATATTCAGTGGCACTATCTGGTTAGTGCTGCTGAAAATCCCTCTCACTGGCACTGAGCTGGGTAGAAGTCCCCCACCTGGATAAGTGCCTTTGAATACTGACTCCTTAGCTTTTTGCAAAAAGTAGAAAATGCAACAGGAGTGATCAATACACAGAGTAGATAGAATAATCAAGAGCAAACTTACTTTTTATAGATTCTGAGTATGATATCAGTCTAGAAAATATGAATGGCATGGGTTTTGAGATTTTCCAGACAATACTATGACCCTATAAATTTCCTGTGGAGCTGGGAGGGTTAATAAAGTTCCTTTTCCAACCCCCCTCTGTTTCCTTTTACTTCTTCCAGCTGCCAAGAGTTCAGCAGTCTAAACTGCTTTGGAGTTCACCCATTAACTGCAGCTTAAAAGTCTAATGTAAACTTTCCCTCTAGGACACGTGATGGTATGCTTCATAAGCAAGTATTTATTCTAGTTGCAACAGAAAAAGCTCAGAGCATCGAGCATGCTGGAGAGCAAAACTGAGCACAGAGGCACAATCAACAAGCAAAGACTTCAAAAGAAAATTTCCGAGCACTTTCTGAAGTAAGTTTTCAATATTTCTTTCTTAACAGATAATGGTATGTTATAAAGGAATAATTCATATTTTAAGACCTTTTATTTTAAATTTTGTAGTAAGGCATTGGCAAAAAAAATATATATATATATGTAAATATAATTAATTGCCGCAAGTTCTGGTAGTATTAATTATGGTGATTTCTATGACTTTATATTATGACGGTACAGAGCATTAATGGTGTGGGAGAATGGCGTCATAGTTGTTTTCTCACATTGGCATTGATAGGACAGAAATGAGATAATTTTAATAATTATATAATAGCACACTGCTAGAAACATTATGCATTTTTCCGATAGTCATATAAAAAAAGGGAGAAACCTGCTACTACACCTGACCATCCCATATTACATCTGCTTATACAATATTCTGATAATTTACTGTATACCAGTATTTTCCAAGTCAAATTTACAGGATAGCCATAATTAATATGTGTTACACAGATTTCCAATGCTTTCAAATGTATCCTGAACAAATGTAACCTGAAAACCAGACTGATTAGGTTTGCTTCCAGGAGAGGGGCTAGGAAACACTGACTTAGTCATAATACTTCTACTGTTTTGGGGAACTATAATCTCCTTTGGCACCCAGTTAATATATCATCTGCAACTTCCTATAAGTGAATTTATTTATTTATTTTTTTTAAATTTAATTTTGCCTTCATATTTGCTCTTAACAGTCAGTGCTTAATGTACTTATGTTTTCCTTTTAAGTATTTCACTGTCAAAGATGAATCAAACAAACATAGCAGCACCTACTCTCATCACAAACTTGAATCCTGAACAGAATCCTGGAAACAGCACCCATGACAACAACGAATATTTGTACATTTTAATTGTCATGTCGTTTATGGAATCTTTCTCATGGGAATCATGCTGGGTTATATGAAATCCAAGAGGAAAGAAAAGAACACCAATCTCCTCCTCTTTTATAAGGATGAAGAGGGGGAATGGGGTGAAAGCATGAAATCTCTGCCAACTGTGTTCGGTCGGAGGTCTATCCAGATGCCCATGATGTTAAATGTTTTACAGGAAAGAATGGGGCCAGCTCTGTCATGTGCCATCTGCTCCATGGAAGGCAGCAGCGTGAGCTCTGATTCTTCTTCGCCAGATGTTCATTTCACCATCCAAGAGGAAGATCCTGATGACAAATTGGAAGATGGATCAAAAGGTCTCCTTAGTGAAAGCTGTGAAGACACCTCTGCAAATATCAACTTGACCTCCTAGCACATTCATATCTTGCTAAAAAAAAAAAAATAGTATTGTCCTGAGTGGGTCTAACTAAGATGAGCTTCAGGTTCTGCTTCCTGCTCTATTGCAGTGGTCAGAAGAATTCCCTGCTGGCATCTGTCCTTTGAAGGATAGCACCAATTTGGAAGTTTCCAGCAGAAGGAAATGGGGGAATACATGAGCTCCTCAAGAGATTTGAGAAGTATAACTTCCATATTACAGTTGAGTGTTTTATTTCTACAGTAAGGCTTACTGGTGCTGTAGAGTAAACATTCTCTTACAGTTACTGACGTTTTAAAGACAAGCATATTTCAAACTTGTTCACATGCTCAGTGAACATTTAAGAGACAGCTAACTCATGAGTAACTAGTTTGGTTATCTTGAATAAAAGATGTGTTCATTTCTCAAGTGCCACATCCAAGAACTGTCTGTGGTATCATGTTTCTGCACTAACAAATCAGTCTAATGCAAGTTTCCATAGAGTTGGAGAGACCAAGGAGACTAGCAAATTTGGTACCAAAAAATGTGGTTTGCTTGTGATACTAATGAATATTTTTCAGTGCAGACCAAAAAATGGTGAAAAGAAACCTTGGTCATATATTGAAATCTGTCCTGCTAAATATCTATGTCTATACTTATGTAAGTTGAAAAATAGTTAACACTTGATACAATATAGAACCTTTAAGCTGAATGAAACATATACCATCACCTGATATAGGGTGTGATGGTTTATATTTCCATCAGCTTGAAAGTCCGTGTTGTATCATGTGTCAACTGTTGGTTAAGGAAATGATTCTAAAAACACTACCATGAAACACAAGCTGGTAAACGAAATAAACATACGACACCATGGACTATAAAAGTCCTGTACTCTCATTACCAAATTACAGCTTGAAGAATGCTGCAGCATTCAAATAAACAAACCCTCATGTTTCACTCTTGGGTTGGATTAATTTGAACATGCAGTACTTTTTACATTTTATTGTGTTGAAATGTTTATTTAGATGTATTCCTTCAAGTTTTCAAAGATCTCTGTATATTTTAAAGCTCCCTTGAAATCAGTTCAGGAAGACATATCTTTCAGGGGGTAATTTTAGAAGGAGCTGTCTAGATTTGGGTGGCAAGAACAAACGTGAATGCCTGTTGATACATATGATCATGTTCTGGCTATGCTTGATTCTGTAAGTATCTGCTGATATTCCATGGTACATACCTTGCAGGTGGGCATTCACATGGGTGGAGTTTGGGCAGAGCATAGGCAGGGCTTACATTTATATATTATAAAATATGATAATGTATGCACATTCTTTAACAATCGTGAAGTGAGCATTTACACAACTTCCATGGCTAATAAAAGTGACCATGCATAAAATATAGGCACAATTCCCACCTATTACATAGTATTCTATAAAGAAAAGTGAGCACTTATTCTTTACAGAATGGGCTCCAAATTGATGCCCCTTCATAAAATAGCCTATAAAGGAGTAATTTTGTAATAAGACACTTTTAGTTTTAGATGTTGGCACATGCATAAAGCCAGTATTTTAGCCAATGAGACATGTAAGTGGCCATTTAAAAAATATTGTGAAAGTATGCACCTAATTCTCATGATGTGTACTTTTATTGTGGGTGTACCCAGGAGCGTACACTTACAGGTGTAGATTATAAAATGCATTTGTGGAAAGTATATGCTAACATTTACACCAGCCCTCGGTTGCTGTAAGTTTTAGGGGACCTTTTACTAAGCCACGTAGGCACCTAAGTGCAGCCAACGCGTGCCAGTTCAGAACTACTGCCTGGCTACCACGTGGCCCTGGCGGTAATTTCATTTTTTACATGCGTCCACTACACACACGCTTGAAAATATTTTATTTTCTGGCATGCGGCGCTAACCGGACAGTAATCGGCATTGTATGCGCGCTGATGATTACTGCCTGGTTAACACGTGAGACCTTACTGCTAAGTCAATGGTTGGTGGTAAGGTCTGAGGCCTTTCTTTTGGGTAAAAAAAACCCCATAGAGTTTGATAGGAAAGGAATACCAAAAATTAACAGGACAGGGATAACAGATAGATTACAGAAGAGAATTAAAGGAAGAAACAGGAGAGTCTGTGCCGATGGAGAATCTCATGCCTCAACTCTGTACGCCAACGTAATCAATGAGTCTTTAGAGCAGACTTAAAGACAGGGTATGAGGATTCTAATTGCAGAGCAGGAGGCAGAGAGTTCCATAGAAATATGAAAACTGCTGTTGACTAGGCACAACTTCATAAAATTACCCTCTATGAGGGCAATTTTATAAGATGCTGCCTAGTTTAAGGGGGAAAGTAGTTTCCTATGTGGCTTTACAGACTATTAGCATAAGTAGCAGTAATTACATCTACCTTGCAGGCGAATACATTTTACACTTCCTCAAAAGCAGGTGTCAATGTCTGTGCCTAGATTATTCAAGCACATTCTTGAATTTGCATATTTATAATGAACATTCGTTCTTGCTAACTCTGCCCATGTGCTTACCAAGCCCCTCCCTTGTACACGCCTACTGACAAAGTATATGCCTTCACGTCAAAGCATGCACTTTGACGCCAGTTGGCATTCTATAGAGGCCATTTACACATACAAGACCTTGGAAGGTAATTTTATAAAAGGTCTCATAGGTTAGTAGGGCAAGAAGGAGCCACTTTTTCCTATTTTATAAACACACATAAGTGCCTAGTATGATGTGCATTCATTGGAAACAATATGGGAAAAGTCATGACCTTTCTCCATGTCATTTTTACACCAAAATGATGGAAGGAACTAGAAATTTAGGAGCTTTTTCCCCCCCCCTGTATTATGAACAGTGCGTACTCTCTGTATCTAGTGCAGTCTGTTCACAAAGAGCACTCACTCTTTATGGAGAGTACGTATTCTTCTCAGACAGTGAGCACTCTTCAGAATGAGTGTGCATTGCTCATGAATACTGTACACGCTTTGCAAATAGTGGGCCCTTTTTACCAAGCTGCATCAAAAGGGGGCCAGCGCTGGCATAGGCGCATGTTTTACCCATGCGCCGAGGTCCCCTTTGACCACAGCTAGTAAAGGGGAAGGTCTCACTTTCCTGCAGGAAATGGCCGGGCGGCAAGTAAAGCACTTGCCGCGCGGCCATTTCGGGGGAGCCCTTACCGCCACCCATTACCGGATTTTCTAAATGTAAGCACACAAAATATGTGTATACTTTATAAAATATGCGTGTAAAGTGTGACTCCACCTTTACTTCAAACTCCTCCTGTTAACACACTCACTTTATGAGTAGACGCTGACTTGCACCAGTCATACTATCAGGCATGAGCTCATTTTATAAGCATATAAAACTGCATTTCACGTTTGACAATGCTTTCTAAAATTACTTTACTAAAGCCTGAAAAAGAGGTAAAAATATAAAAATATGTCTATTTTAGGGAAGGCACTAAGGAAATCAAGTCCGGTCATTTCTACTGTAAGTGAGATAGGATATGAAGGAATGCTATTATTGTGTATGTAATACGAGAATGCATCACTCTACATTTCTGTCAAATCTGTGTATTTTAGGGAGTTATGAGTGGCACCAACGTTTGCTTTTATCTTTAAAAGGTATATTTTTTTCTGGAAGATCTATTCTGAAGGGACTGTTTGCAAATGCAGCCAAGCTCATTTTGGCACTTTGCCTGGAGGCACTTGAATACTTAAACTTTTCCAGCTGAGACTGACATGAAAGTCTATCACATTTTCCATTCGCTGTAACAGTGTTTTAATTGTAGTGTTACTGTGTTTAGAAAATTGGTGTAAATACTCTACGTACATATGTATATAATTGTTCAACTGATCAGATGTATTTAAAGTTATTTGTTCACAGTTTCTTTTAATTTAAATAAACACATTTTTTTTGTAAAGTAAATAGTACTGTATTCACGTCAGTATTTCAAATACCTAACCAGGTGGCAAGTTCACAAAATTATTGTCTTGTTTTTGGCTTTCAATACACATATCCATTCTGAATTTATTGGAAAAATATATCAAGCATATAAATGGCAAGTGACCGACTCACCTGCAAATGCGCAGTAGAGACTTCCCTCTCTGTCTTGCCCTCGCGTCAAGACGTGATGACGTCAGAGGGCGGAACAGAGAGGGAAAAGGAGTCGGACTGTCGGACGCTGCCGCTGGAGCCTGGAAATGAACATCGCACGCACCAACGTCCACCCTTTCCCCATCCCCGCCGCTGCTCCTGCTCCCCTCAGTGCCGGGCCCTCTGCACTGACCTGTCAGCACCTCTCACCTCCGTGTGGAAGCGCTGCAGGCAGCAGCAGATGCTGCTGCCTGTAGCGCTTTCACATGGAGGTGAGAGGTGCTGTCAGGTCAGTGCAGGGGACCTGGCACGGAGGGGGGAGGGAGTGGCAGCGAGGTGGGTAGCTGGATATGGGGGGAGGACAGGGGGGAGAGGGCATGGTTGCTGGACATGGGGTGAGAGCAGGGCAGAGAGGAGGGTTGCTGGACATGGGGGGAGGGCAGGGTTGGTGGACGGGGGGGAGGCCAAGGGAAAGAGGAGGGTTGCTGGATATGAGGGGGGGAGGGATCGGTGGACAGGGTGAGGCCAGGGGAGAGAGGAGGGCTGCTGGACATGGGGGGAAGGCAGGGGAGAGAGGATGGTTGTGGACGGGGGGGGGGGGGGGAGGCCAGGGAATACAGGACGGCTGCTGGACATGGGGGGGAGGGCAGAGGAGAGAGCAGGGTTGCTGGACATGGGGAGGGGAGGGCAGGGGAGAGAGGAGGTTTGCTGCACATGGATGGATGGAGGTGAGAATTCTTACATTTTGCAAAACACAAATCTCGCCCGTTTTAACGGGCTTAAAGGCTAGTTTGTAAATAATTGGTGATTATTCCTTTTCCAACATGGAATGAGACCTGATATCAATCTGCATTGAGCATGTGTGACACTTCATGCATGCTCAGTTTCACTAAAATGAACATGCATGTGACATGAGGGGAAGAGCAGGGCAGGCAATGCAGCGGAGAGCCAGAGACCAGGGTTGCACAAATGCTTCAGCTGATGGGGCTTGAGGACCCCCATCTGCCAAACCAGGGGCCCCAGATCCAATTTGTGGGGCCTAGGCCCTCGTGGCCCCCTTTAGCTACACCACTGCCCCGTGTATTCACTCCCTTTCTTATTTATCTTTATTGTACTTGCTATAATTCCTTTCAGTAAATATCAGAAATGGTTCACAATGAAATTATAAGCGAATGGAAGAGAATTACAATGAAATAGTACAAGAGTAATACAGGACAGTAGAAGAGAAAACAGGCCATGGGCAGACAGACCCCCACTCCAACTTCAACTTACCACTCACCTGGCATGTGTCCTCTCTGGAGTACTAAAGGCTAATTTAAAAAAAAAAGGGGGCGGGTTATTTTGCATGTTTTCAGAGAAGTCTCTTCCTGGAGGGGGATCAGCAAAGAGTTCCAGAATGTAGGAGTCAAAAAGAAAAAAGGCAACACATTCGCTAGATTCTAATCTGGAATAAGATCGCCTCACTATCTCCCCCTCCCTCTTATCCTCTCTTGCAGTCACTCCTATTCCCCTCACTTGAACTCACTCCTACTTCCTCTGCTTTTTTCCCACTCCTCCCGCCAGTTTCCCCTCACTTTCTTTAGCCTGATTGGCTCCTTTAAGTCATCATAGACTGCTGTGATACTACATACATCTCATTGCGCTCAAGAATTATGTTTTTCATTACACTCCTGATGAAGTATTCTTTTCTAGTTACTATGATCACATGTTCCGAGTTGTGGCCCCTGTTGAATGCATAACAGCCAAAATGCAGACTGTATCGGTCTTAAAAGGAGAATAAACTGTTCAGAAGATATTTGACTTCTCTTTCAATTGAAAGCACAACCTTCCTAACACATTCCCCCACTAATAGGAATGTTAGCCAATGCTGTTTAGCAGGAACGATGGTCGGGATCATTGCTGCATTGACTTTTATATCACTGCAGCTGGTGATCATTTTTGAGTTAGTTGGGCCTGGCCTTCCCACCACCCCACTTCTTCCTGCTCCTGACTCCTGTTTTTAGCTTTATCAAATACAAGTATTTGAATGGTTGGGCAAGCAGACTCACATGAAGAGAAATGGACATATCATCCCTATTGCTCAAGTGAAATATGCCTAAAATATGGCCTTGAACATGAACAGTTAAGAAAATATGGCCATTTGTATAGAAAGACAGAGGGGTAAATTCTCTAAATTTTGGTGCAAAAAAAAAAAAATAGCACTTATAAACGGTGCTCAAAGTTAAGTACGGATCCCCCTTAGTCTATAACAATGCGCATAAATTTCAAGAATGCCCCTGATCCTCCCATGGCCTTCCCATGGCCGTGGCCCTTTTATGGAGCTGCATGTAGGATTTTGATTAATACCAATTAGCACAGATAATTGATTGGGCTCAATGATCGACACTAATTGGCTCATTCAATTACATTGTGCGCACATATTAAAGCATCATTCATAGAATCCGGGGGATAGTAACTAGGGGCAGGGAAGAAAGGGGGAGTGAAGAGCAGGAGATGAGTGCTCAAGACAAAGCATAGAGCACCTCTCTCCCCTCCCCAAAACACACACACACACAATATCACTAGCTCTGGAAGAGGTCTAATCCAGAAAGTAATGTTGCTATTATAATTCTTTGATACAGTAACAATAAAAGGACACTCAAGTGACCTAGAATGTTGTCAGAGACAAGAGTTGTCATGGAGATTCTCATTTGCTGGCATCTCCAAGGCCACCATTGTCCTCTCATGTCGGCAGTTCTGCCACTTTGAGCATTCTTTTTGGTTTATGACATCAGCTAGCTATTGTTTCAATATATGAATGCTATGTTATTTAATAAAACTAATGAATACAATAAACATAATTGCCCCTCAGTGTATTGTTTATAATTCCTAGGACTATTGTCAAGTAAAAAACCTGCTACTGGTTTCCAGTAACTGAATTTGTCACTGGCTTTAGATAGCTGTAAATCTAATACTGTTCTTCTGGTAGGTCTACAACAGATTTTTACATGCCTAATAAACATATTGTATTCCTTTCAAAGTAAGAGATGTGGGCAAAAGTAGCAACGCTCCCCTAAAAAGGGTGATTTTATAAACCATTTTTGCACCTAAAATGTTCAATGTGGCTTACAATTCTATTAATAAAGCATTGAAATGAAAACTAGTTTTACAGATGTATAAGGGAAGTATAATGAAAGAGAAATACATCATAGCAAGTTCAAGATTATAATTTCATAGTTGGTAAATGTAGTTTAGGATAAATGTTATTCGTGTTGCTATTCATTCCTATGCCCAATGTGTATTAACTTATTGCTCGCTTTCTATTAGTAGATATTTTCTGAAAAGGAAGATTTTGAGTAATTTATGGAAATTCAAGTAGTTGTTCTCATGTCTGATTTGTTTCGGAAGGGACTTTCATATCTTGATACCCTTGTAAGTAAACCCTGCTGTAAGAACTGATTTATAGACTACTTTCTTGTAGCTGGGAAGTGAAGGAGCAGGTAATCTCTGGCCCCTGGGGTCAAATTCTGTAGAGGAAATTCTACTAAATGCCGCGTATATTATGGCGCCAGGGTACACAATATTTTGAAGATAAATATGTGTATTTTAAAATCAGTTCTGGCTTTTATTGAACGCCTATGTCTTTTTATAAAATAGTGGCAAAATTGTCACCTTTTTGATCACTTAACCTAGGGAACCTGATTTAAACCAGGGGCGTAGCCAGACCTTGAGGTGGGAGGGGGCCAGAGCTCAAGGTGGGGGGGACACCTTTCGGTCTGCTGCCCCACCACCGCCCCTTCTGCCGCCCCACCGCCCCCATGCCACCTCACTGCCCTGCCGCTCCCCACCCACTGCCGACACTGTACATCATGGTCCCCAACCCCTGCCAGCTACAGCACCGCCACTGGATGTGAGGGGAAGAGACAGCAGGGCAGGCAATGTGGTGGCACTGGAGACCGGCGCTGGATGAAGGCTTCAGCTGGCGGGGGTTGGGGACCCCTGCCAGCCAAATCAGGGACCCAGAGCAAATTTTGGGGGGCCCAGGCCCCCGTGTAGCTATGCCACTGTTATAAACTTAAGCCCAATGTGTAAGCCAGCAAATTTCTAGGTCATGATAAAATGTTATAAATATACTTTGCTAAACTTTTCCTGCAAGAGAAAAAGCCTTAATCCAAACCCTTTAACCCTTTCCACCACAAAAATGATCAAAGCAGCTGTCTTCCATCCTAAACCCCCCCCCCCCCCCCCCCCCAAAAAAAAAGAAATCCATGCCAGGAAAGAAAATGCTCTTCAGGGTGGGCTGTCTTGTTTCAGAATTACTGTCTGAAACATGCAAAATGGCTGCTCACAGTAGATTGATCGAAGCTTATTTAGGGGATGAGTTTCAAACAATTGATGTTTGCAGAGGTCTGGAAGCTACGTCAGTCCTGGAGACAGATGGATTCTTTGTAGTCTGTCTGTGGCACCTATTCTTGGACTTGTACAGGAATTATCTGAAGAGAATGACGCACATCTGAAAAAGGACCTATGTGGCTAGAAAAGCTTATGAGTAACCTGCATGTTATACTAAGCTTATGTCTGCACTTCTGTGACAAGTCACCGCACTTTTGTGTCCAGCGATGCTGTTATTGATGAGCTCTCTGGAATACTCGTTTCTGCTCTGCATTTTATGTATTCTATCTGTCATCCCCTTCTTCAAATAACACATTCTCTGTGCTTGCTTCAATGGAAGAAATTATCGCCCAAGCAGTGATAAATGTTATTGCTTTCACAGAGATCCTGCAGCAGTGATCATACTAAAATTATTATGTGGACTTGAGAATATATTACAATGGAAGATTTGTAGCATGTGAGCATGAAAAAAAAAGAAAACTGTATTCACAACATAGGCAAGTTTAGCAACTAGGGCCGCCGAGGGGGGGAGGGGCAGGGGAGGCAAGATTCCCTGGGTCTGGCACACAGGAGCAGGAGAGTGACATATTGAGGGAGAAGCAGGCGCAGGAAGGTAAGGGAGCAGGGGCGGCTGTAGCCCAAGTGTGGGAGGTTGCCCGAGTGGAGGGGAACAGCGGTGCTGCAGCCCAAGTGGGGGAGGGCGGTGGCAGCTTTGCAGGAGCAGGAGAGTGGCAGACTGAGGGAGGAGCAGATGCAGGAAGGCAAGGGGTGGGCAGCTGTGGCCTGAGTGCGGGAGGTGGCCCAAGTGTGGTGGGGGGAGGGGGGGGGAACAGCTGTGCTACAGCCCGAGTGGGGGAGGGCAGTGGCAGTCCTGCCCCAGGCCTGGTTCGGTCTCTCGGTGACCCTGTTAGTAACAGATGTGTATTACCGAGGCAATATCACCTGTATCATAGAGGAAGACTGGTTCACATGCCCATATTATTTACTTTTTTGATATTTATTATGTATGTGCCAAAGTGCAACACTATACGTCAACAAACATAGTAACATAGTAACATAGTAGATGACGGCAGAAAAAGACCTGCACGGTCCATCCAGTCTGCCCAACAAGATAACTCATATTTGCTGCTTTTTGTGTATACCCTACTTTGATTTGTACCTGTGCTCTTCAGGGCACAGACCGTATAAGTCCGCCCAGCACTATCCTCACCTCTCAACCACTAGCCCTGCCTCCCAACCACCGGCTCTGGCACAGACCGTACAAGTCTGTCCAGCACTATCCCCGCCTCCCAACCACCAGCCCCGCCTCCCGATCTTGACTAAGCTCCTGAGGATCCATTCCTTCGGCACAGGATTCCTTTATGCTTATCCCACGCATGTTTGAATTCCGTTACCGTTTTCATTTCCACCACCTCCCACGGGAGGGCATTCCAAGCATCCACTACTCTCTCCGTGAAAAAATACTTCCTTACATTTTTCTTGAGTCTGCCCCCCTTCAATCTCCCCCCCGTCAACAGAGTCACCTTATTTATTTACCTCTTAACACTTATCTCCCACCCATTAAAATACTTATAACCTAAAATATTTACAATAAATCAAAACATACAAACATAGTTATAATCCATACTCCTCTAGTGGAGGAGTAGCCTAATGGTTAGTGCAGTGGCATGAGAACGAGGTTTGATTCCCACTGCAGCTCCTTGTGACTCTGGGCAAGTCACTTAGGGGATCTTTTACAATGCTGTGGTAGAGCTACCACAGTGTTGTCATCAGGGTTGGTTTTAGACATGCTGGAACCCAGGGCAGAAATTAAGGAGGGGCCCCTGACCCCCTTCCCCCAAGCTCCCCACCTGCCATTGCTACCACACAGTCTGGGCATCTCTTACTCTTCTCCACACCACAATCCATTTCCTTCTTTTCCCCTCGTCGTCCCAGTCTTCTTTAAAATGTATTTTCTTTCTCAGATAGGCCCTGGTGCAGCAGCCATCCTCACAAACTGCATGCAGCTGCCATGAAAGTTTCCCTCTGCCGCGATCTGCCCAGGTGGACACAGGAAGTTGCATCAGAGGGGGACAGACCGCGGAAAAGGAAAAACTTCAGAGCAGCCACAGGCATCTTGTGAGGATTGCTGCTACACTGGGGCCCCTCTGAGAAAGGAAGAGAAGAGGAGACGGACTATGGTGGGGAGAAGGAGAAGAGATGCCTGAACTGTGGGGCCCAGGGCAGCCACCCTGTTTCTCCCCCCCCCCCCCCTCTTGTAGAGATCCAATGGGAATTTCCAATGGGGGAGGAAGTCTCACTGCAATCATTAGGATGCACTACACTCAGGTCAGAGCACGATCAGAAATAGTATAAGGACCAATCTCCACTCCTGCCACCTGTGAAAACATCCTACTGGAGACAAGGATGTAGTCAATATGTGCTTGGGTAGAGTAGGCCCACAAAAAGTGGTTGTAGTCTCGTTCCTGAGGATGGAGCATCCTACAAATAGCTAAAAGATCTAGGGTCTTGAAAAGCATAGACAGATTCTTAGATTTAATCGTTCCAACTGGTGTTTACTGGATCTTTCCCACTGAGGATAACATGCTAAGTTAAAATTCTCCCTTATGACCAATGGCCAATCATCAAACTCAGATATGGCCCTCATGTAGTTCCTAAAGAAGTTTCTATAATATTGGTTGGGCTCGTAAACAGTGCTAAGCAAAAGGCACTGTCTACCTAACGTGACATAAAAGATCAAATAGCACCCTTGTTTGTCATGCATTTTTACTACTGAATTATAAACCTGATCCTATGGAGACCCATGTGATGGTTGGAGGTATTTCATATCCTCTACAGAAGGTTACTAAATTATTAGGTTTCTATATTGATCAGGCTTTGACGCTGGACTTTCAAATTTCATTTTTAATAAAGAGTTCTTTTTGTTTATTATGGAAATTGAGACACATTGGGAGATTTTTTTGACATTTCCCAATATAGACTGCTAGTGGAGGCTTTAGCTTTATCCAAGCTGGATTATTGCAATCTTCTGTTGTCGGGTGCTCCCAAATGTCAGTTACGTAGATTGCAATCTGTACAAAATACAGCAGTGAGATTAATTTTCTCTTTAAGAAAATATGATCATATTACTCAGTTTTACATACAATTGCACTGACTGCCGATAGAAGCCAGAATCTTTTTCAAATTTACATGTATTCTGTTTAAAATCTTAACTGGAGATTTACTCAAGTTAAACTCTTAACTGGAGATTATCCAAGTTATTTGATTGAGCAAGTGAAGCTTAAAGATTCTATGAAGAATAACAGATCATTCTGTTCTTCTCCTTTTGCAGTTCCCTCCCCTAAAGGTATAAAACAAATTGGCTTTTTTAAGCAATTGATGATTCAGGCTCCTAATATTTGGAACTCACTTGCTCTAAAATTATAGGATTTGAATAGCTACAATGGTTGCCAGAAATATCTGAACACTACTCTTTTTAAAAGATTTGTTATTTAATTTTTTCCTTTCTAATTTCATGGTATAACTGTAATTCCCAAGGCCTGTCCCAGCTTTTATTCATTGTAAAATGCCTAGAAACTTACGGGTCAGGCGGTCTAAAAATCCAATGTAATGAAATGATGTGATCTAATCCCTTATAGCAGGGGTTCTCAACCCATTCCTTGGCACACACCTAGCCAGTCAGGTTTTTAGAATATCCACAATGAATATGCATGAGATAGATTTGCATACAATGGAAGCAGTGCAAGCCGATCTATTTCATGCATATTCATTGTGGATATCCTGAAGAACCTTACTGATTAGGTGTATCCCGAAGACTGGGTTGAAAACCCCTGCCTTACAGAATTCAATGACCACTACCACCTTCTTGCCCTGGGCAGGGGAGCCTACACAATCTTCACCCCTCAAAAGGCTCAAAGCTGAGTGGGAGGAATATGTAAAAGCTGATAAGGATAAAGCTGAACTGCTTAACAATTATTTTTGTTCTGTGTTCACTGATGAAAGGCCGGGGGTAGGACTGCAGAAAACAAATGCTGATGGGGATGGATGTATGGTAGACCAGGACCGATTCTCAGAAGACTGTGTTCGTGAGGAGCTAGCTAAACTAAAAGTAGACAAAGTAATGGGGCTTGCTGGGATACATCTGAGGGTACTCAAGGAACTCGGAGAAGTTCTGGCGGCTTCACTGTCTGAGCTCTTCAATGCTTCCTTAGAGTCTGGAGTGGTCCTGGAGGACTGGAGAAGGGCGGATGTGGTCCCTCTGCACAAGAGCGGAAGTAAGGAGGAGGTTGGGAATTACAGACCTGTCAGTCTGATCTCAGTGGTGAGTAAAAATAAGAAATGCTTCTAAAGCAGAGGATTATGAGGTTTCTTGAATCAAATGGACTGCAGGACCTAAGGCAGGTCTTGCCAGACAAATTTGCTTGATTTCTTTGACTGGGTGACCAAATAATTTGATGTGGGAGGGGCGCTAGATGTGGTGTACTTGGATTTTAGCAAAGCCTTTGATGTGGTCCCACACAGGCATCTGATAAATAAACTGAGTGCCCTGTTCAGAGGAAAAGGATGTTATCAGTGGTGTACCGCAGGGCTCTTTTTAACATCTTTGTGAGTGACATTGCATTGCAAAAGAACTGTCTGGTAAGGTTTGTCTCTTTGTAGATGATACCAAACTCTGTAACAGAGTGGAAACTCCAGAGGGTGTGAATAGCATGAGAAAGGATCTCACGAAGATAGAAGAATGGTCATATAATTGGTAACCAAGATTTAGTGCTAAAAAATGCAGGGTCATGCACTTGGGACACAATAATCCAAGGGAACAGTACAATATAGGGAGTGAAGTGCTTCTGTGTATGAAAGAAGAGCGGGACTTGGGGGTGATTTTTTCTGATGATCTTAAGGTGGCCAAACAGGTAGAAAAGGCGACGGTCAAAGCCAGAAGGATGCTTAGATGCATAAGGAGAGGGATGACCAGCAGAAAAAAAAAAAAGAGGTGATAGTGTCCTTGTATAAGTCTCTGGTGAGTCCCCTTTTAGAATACTGTGTGCAATTCTGGAGACCACACCTGCAAAAAAGATAAACAGGATGAAGTCGGTCCAGAGGGCGACTACAAAATTGGTCAGCAGTCTCTGTCATAAAAGATCTAGAGACAGGCTTATGAACCTCAACATGTATACACGGGAAGAGAGGCGGGAAAGAGGGAATATGATAGAGACGTTTAAATACTTCAGTGGCAGTAATGTACAGGAGGTGAGCCTTTTTCAAATGAAAGAAAACTCTGGAATGAGAGGGCATAGGGTGATGTTAAGAGGAAATAGGCTTAGGAGTAATCTAAGAAAATACTTTTTCAAGGAAAGGGTGGAGGATGCGTGGAATGGCCTCCTGGTGGAGGTCGTGGAGACAAGGACTCTGTCAGAATTTAAGAAAGAGTGGAACAGGCAAGTGGGATCTCTTAGCAAAAGGAGGAGTTAGTAGTTACTGAGGATGGGTCATTTGGCCCTTATCTGCACAAGATCGTTTACGGAGAGGCCCCTGAATACGTGCTCGGCCTAATTGACCTGCCCCCAAGAAATGCTTTGTCAGCATCGCGCAACTTTCTGTCTTCACTATACCAGCAGTAGGAAAGTCAGATACAAACATATGTTGGCTTCGTCTTTCCCATTTACCAGTGCTAAGACTTGGAACGAACTGCCGAAGCAATTAAAAGGGATATTAGACAATCAATTATTTAAGAAGTTCTTAAAGACATTCCTATTTATGAAAGCCTATTCCTTAACGAACCCCACCATTTGACTCTCCCGTTGTAGTTTGAAGTGGAACTGTAACCTAATTGCTCTTGTTGGACAGTTTTTCCTTCCCATGCCTTTTCTGTGATTTCCGCCTAACTCTGTCATCCTATGTTTCTACCTTTCATTTATTGTAACTTTTCTTGAGCTACTGTATGCCACATTGTGCCTGCGCTTGTGGGAAAATGTGGGATAGAAATGCTCTAAAATAAATAAATAAATGTTTCTAAGTAACCCACCAATGCTGTAGTTTAGTATGCCTTACTGAATTAAGGTGTGTTTCTTGGAGCATAGCAATGCCCATCCCTTGCCTCTTCAATTCTTGAAGAATTTTAGAGTGCAGTCGGAGACATAAGAACATAAGAGTAGACATACTGGGTCAGACCAATGGTCTATCTAGCTTAGTATCTTATTTTCCAAACAGTGGCCAAGCCAGGTCACAAGTACCTTGCAGAAACCCAAATCATGGCAACACTCCATACTACAAATCTCAGGGCAAGCAGTTGCTTCCCATGTCTGTCTCAATAGCAGACTGTGGACTTTTCCTCCAGGAAATTGTCCAAACCTTTTTTAAACCCAGATACGCTAACCGCTGTTACCACATCCTCCAGCAAAGAGTTCCAGAGCTTAACTATTTGTTGAGTGAAAAAATATTTCCTCCTATTTGTTTTAAAAGTATTTCCATGTAACTTCCTCGAGTGTCCTTTGTACTTTTGGAATGAGTAAAAAATCAATTTACTTCTACTACACCACTCAGGATTTTGTAGACAATCACATCTCCCCTCATCCATCTCTTTTCCAAGCTGAAGAGCCCTAACCTCATTAGCCTTTCCTCATACGAGAGGAGTTCCATCCCCTTTATCATTTTGGTCGCTCTTCTTTGCATCTTTTCTAATTCCGCCATATCTTTTTTGAGATACAGCGATCAGAACTGAACGCAATAATCAAGGTGTGGATGCACCATGCAACGATTCAAATGCATTATAGTATTTTCGGCCTTATTCACCATCCCTTTCCTAATAATTCCTAGCATCCTAGTTTTATGTACGTCCTTGAGACCTCCCCATTCCATGAGATCAACTTTACCATATTATGTAAAGACAGGGTGGGAAATAATACCCTAGTTCCTCCCCCACCCACTAGTCCCTCCAGGCCTGATAAGAAGTCCCCCTGTCAAATTCTTCCCCCTAGTACACCCATACTTTCCCAAATGACATGTGGTTTAAAGTTTAATTTGGAGTTAAATATACCATTATCTGGTCCCATATAGAAATATCAACATTTCTCAATGACAAAGGCAGACAGATCAGGCACCTCCCTACTGTGTATTAAAGCAAAGTTCCATTTCTGATTATATATGTGGTCAGGCTCTAGAAGTTGAAGCTGTACTTAAGTGATACTAGAAAGGCCAAAACCTGACTTGGATAAGATCTGATGTTTTACAAGTGATAGAGCTTCTTTAGCTGGTACCTGGGACATATCTGTTAACAGTATGTACTGAAACTACTAGGTGGACACACCAATTGGTCTTCATCTCCATACATGTTATCTGCTGTTTATGGTTTACTACATTGTCATAGTTCCTATTATTACCTAGCATTCCCACTTTGTTTCTTCAATTGTAGGTGATAATAGATATCCATGTTGGCCTTGTTTCTCACTTCCTCTAGTCCTGAGTATACCCCTTTCGAGCCTATGCTTCAACTATATTTTGGTGTAATTCTTAAAATTCTATTTTTGACTGAGAAATTTTCTCCTGCTCTTTTTGGGCTACTATGAGCCTTCATTCACAATGCATAGGGTATTTTGGGGTATTTTATTTTGTAACCTATGCTATTCCTAACTCAGCTATCCCATTGGTAGGCTTTGGTCTGGTGATTTTTCCCTAGAAAGATATCTGTGAACCTGAATTCCAGCCAATAGGTGTCACAATTGAGCAATGGCTGATACTTTTTCTTCCTAGATGTTATGAAGTTACCTGGTCAAAATAGCCCAGACAAAATAGCTCTAGCCGCTGACAAAAGGGCCTGCCCACAATTTGGCCTCTGAAAAATGAGCCCCTTGACAAAAGGGCCCACTCCCGAGTAGGGTTACCATATGGCTCCAGAAAAAGGAGGACAGATTGAGCCAGCCAATCCGTCCTCCTTTTTCTGGAGCCATATGGTAACCCTACTCCCGAGTATTTTAACTGCTCTTGCTGCTGCGACTGTGTTTTTCTGAGTACCCCTTCTGCTTTGAGTCGACGTATGTCTCCCCTTTGCCCTGGAAGCATTCCCTCTGTTGTGTCCCACCTCATCTGATGCAACTTCCTATATCCACATAGGCAGGACGTAACAGAGAGAATGGTTCCAGGGCCAGCCGAAGCAGCTTGCTGATGCTGCTGGTGGACCACAAGAACGTTGGAGGATTGCCGGGGGGAGGGGAAGGGCAGGAGAGACACCGGACTGCGGAGGATAGGCAGGAGGAAGAGGGAGACATGTTGGACTATGCATGGAGATGAGGATAGAGGGGAAGAAGACCCTCAGAGGGAGGGAGTCAGAGATTTTACTATACTTCTTATTTTTGTGCAGGGTTATGGGCTATTTTGTTACAAGGCTATTTTATCCGGGCTATTTTGTCCAGGCTATTATGTTGGGGTGCCAACATGAACATTGCCACTGCAGCATCTCTACTGCTGGCTGATCTGAGGAATGAAAATCAACTCCAGGAATGGAAGCATAGTTTTCTGCATGGCAGCGCAGAGTACTTGCTGCTGAGCCACTGAGCTATATATTCTAAAACTCAATAATTCTTACATGCATTTTCAGTACTGCAATTACAATGGAGGCTTTTATGCTTTGGGAGCTCTGGTTGTTTAAGAGACTGCATAAACACTACAGACTTGATTCATGTAAACTCACTGTGGCCTTTGGAGGGCAGGAAATGTTGACAAATGGCAACTTTTGGTATTTATTGAAGAGATATTCACCAGATGTTCAGCACAAGATATTTGTCATGGTTTGAGAATAGATATTCAGGGTAAGCAGATGGACAAATCACTATGACACATTTTCACCTAAACTGTAAGAGTTTTATGTGCCTCCTTGAGACCTTAGATTTTTAATACATTTACACCTGGTTCAAGCTGCCTCATTCACATATCTTTTATTACACCTTATGGGAGTGATTTCTACAAATGTAAAACTTAGTTTTGCTTGTTGGAAAATAAGAAAACCAGCTGCAAGAAAACTGTTTCTTTATTTTTTTTTATGTTGCCTAGCCTGACGCAGAAAATTGTAACACACCCATCTGTATTTTAACAATTGACTACATTTTCACAGGCAGGCTCCGTTTTTAAATGACCCAACACTGACGCATTTCTCCACGGAGAACTGCGTGGCTACATACTAATGGCTAGATTCTTATCTACAACACGTACATCCTCTCAACCTCTTTTCCTTACATTCACAGCTTTCCTCTTTCACTCTCAAACTCACAGTCACATGTCATACTGTATATTTAAAGACAGTGTGCTTCTGTGCAACTGCATATTCTTAAGATGGGGGGGGGGGGATATCATGAGCTTTCAGATAAACCACATTAGCAAGCATGACTCACCAATATCATCTACTGCTAGCACTAAGGGACCCTTTTGCTAAGCTGCGGTTAAAAGTGGCCTGCGCTAGAGTGGGTGCGTGAAATTGGCACACGCTGGGCTATTTTTTTTATCACGGCGGGTAAAGAGGCCTTTTAAAAAAATGGGGCAGTAAATGGCCGTGCACTAATATTAAAAGTAGCACGTGGCTTTTTACTGCCTGAGCCCTTAATGCCACCTATTTACTTTTGGGCTCACACGCTACTCGTGTGGTAATCAGGCAGCACACGGCAATGTGGCCGCGCTGCTGATTACCGCCAGGAATGCCCCCGCAGTAGAAAATTATTTTCTACGCTAGGAAACTGCGCACGCCAACTTCAGAATTACCGCCGGGTGCCCGGGCGATTTGGTGTACGCTACCTGCGCGGTAGCTCTGCTGCAGCTTAGTAAAACGGCTCCTAATAGCACCACTAAATACAAATCAAACAACTTGCTGCACATGTGCACATTGACATCACATAAGTAGCACTGATTACAAAGCCACATTCAGATTTTCTGGTGAATATCCCAAACAAAACAGCTTGCACAAAAACTGCCAATTAAAATGCACCATGGCCTCGATATTTAAACGCATATATTCAGGTAGCTGCACATGCTACCTGGTTAAATGCTGTTGACCAGAGCCAGTCAGTGATTTTCATCATCATCATCTGGATAATGCCACTGAAAATCGTTGCAAACCACCCCAGAGCTATCTGGATAGGGCTGGGATAGTTTGGAGCAGAGCCTGGGTAGAGTGATATATTATTTGGTCAGTGGCAATATTCAAACACTGCCGGGTTAATTCACTGTTTCCTCTAAGCTGAGTGGGAGTCCTCCATCTACAGTCCTGACAATGGAAGCAGGGGTGCTGTTTCACATATTTTCAATAGTGAGGGACAGTTAAGTTGGACTCCAGGGAACCTGTCAAAGAGGTTTAATGACAGGAGATGGCATGATGTCACAAGGCTGAAGCAGCACTCCACCCAAGGAAGTTTTAATTCTCCCAAATGCAGCTGCTGCCATTTGGGTACACTCAAACAATGTAATTGATAGCATGACAAGCTCCACCTACTGGCTTCAGCTCACATAAAGGGCCAGAGAGGCTCATGCCATCTCCCATCATTAAACCTCCTTGAAACCTGCCTGTCCCTAGAGATTAAAAACATAATATTGAAGTACTACCCCCCTACTGGTAGCAATGCAGTTGGAGGACACCCACTCAGCTTAGAGGGAACAGTTTAGGCTAGTATTCTATAATGGAATCTAGGTGTCCAGATGTCATTATAGAATCAGTAGATTTGTTAATTCACTGTGACCCATCAGAAATGAGACAGACTGTACGGAAAAAGGGAATATATTGATAACATTTAAAGGGTGCAAAAGATTTTACCTAGAAATGCTTGCCACTTTACATCCTGATTTAAACCATCAGAAAATACTAGAAGCTATGCAAGAATCCAGTATTGCTCCTTATGATATAAATATTTATATTGAAAGATGTTCCTTGCATATTTGATAGAAAATGGAAATGACACTCTCCAAATGGAAAACATCTGAAAGATATTCAGCTAATGTTTTGGTAGTTACACTCCATGAAAATGACCAGTGCCCTTAACTGGGAAAGGCACCTGTCTATAATGCATATCAGTGGATCTCCTTACATGCAGGCATGATATTATTTGGGGGCCATTAGCACCTCTGGGATTAAAGGTAAATTTGTAGACCAATGTTATAATAAGAGTACTAAGTGGATGTAGTGCCAGGGAAAACAAGAACGGTGACAGGGAATCACCCAAAATATTTCTTACCTGATCTATCCATTCAAGATTTGGAATATCAACATTCAAACAATAAAATTGAAAGTGAGATCAATGCATACATTAGCCAGAAAGTCTGAAAAACAACACAAAAGTTCATTATGGAACAGGACATAACATGATAGGGGTGGGGGGTAACCACAACAATATACATATAACATAACTTCAATAGGAAAGGGAGCAGGATACGTAGATACCCGAGCTGCACTTATCAAGAATGCATTTACACTAAACGGTGGGGAAGGCTTTATGAAGTATCCAATCTTTTACTACCTTTTTTAAAACCTTCGTGATAAGTTTTCAAGATTTACTTCGGTGGGAAGAGAGTTCCACAATGTAGAAGTTAGAAACCTTAAAGTAGCCTCTAGTCTGAACTGTGATTTAGGTGCTATGACCAGCCTATTCAATTGGGCTGACCTCAACATATATTTGGGCAAGGACTGAGAGTTGTCCTTCTCATAATTCAGATGGAGAGTAGTCTGACACATTTTATATAATCAATCATTCCATAGTTCACGCTGTACATTTCAAGGCAGTTTAATATTTAAGAGGACAGAATGCTATCCAAAGCTTTCTTATAGTTAATCTATATTTATTGATTTGGAGTTTTCTTGCAGCTGGTAATGATGGCTTTATTCGACATCAGTTGATCATTGAAATTTGTTACCCTTCTACTCTTTTGTCATGATATTATTATAAACTATGTGGTCAAGATACAGCTAGCTGGCTGTAGTCAGCGTTTCTGTAAACACTGGCTGGCAGCGGCTGAGTTAGACCTGGATATTCAGTAGCAGTGTCTAAATAGGTACTGGCATTGAATATTCAGGTCAGGGGCAGCCACTGGGTGTTACCTGGGTACCAGGGGTGGATTGACCATTGAGACAATTGGACAGTACCTGAAGACCCACAGCAGTAGGGGGCTCACTCTCCCCTAGCTTCCCTCTATTTTAATAATTTTTGATAAGATGTTAGGTTCCCATGATGCTTACTGCCCAGGAGCCCAGATCACTGTCAATCTGCCCCTGCAGGGTACTGTGGATATTTAGTGGCAGTAACCGGTAGCTACCTGGTAAACTTAGAAAAGCCTTTTTCCTCTCCCAGGTTATCTATCCAGGTACTGCCAGCTTTACCCTGACTCCGTTTCTGGACTGCCCCATCCTACATTTATGTTTTTCATCACTAACTTACAGCTAGAGTTACTAACAGGTGCACTTGAGCTACAGCAAAGGCTCTCAACCCAGTCCTCGGACACACCTAGCCAGTCAGGTTTTCAGAATACCCACATTGAATATGCATGAAATAGATTTGCATACAATGGAGGTAGTGCATGCAAATTTATCTCATGTATATTCATTGTGGGTATCCTGGAAACCTGACTGGTTAGGTGTGTCCCGAGGACTGGGTTCAGAGCCCCTGAGTTAGTGTACTAATATCATGAAGGTGGACTATTTGCAGGGCTTTTTTTGAGGGAGTACTTGGGGGTACTGAGTACCGGCACCTTTTCCATTGTCTGCTAAAATTGATCCATGTTCCCCAAGTTTTAATGAAAGAGCTCAGGCTCTACACACCAATTCTGCCTTGCCATAGATCCTGTCACTGATTGCAGGGGTCCTGGCTATTGTGGGGTGGGTCCCTCAGTGATCACCCCAGCCCTGAAGGGTGGCCTAGCATTTGAATACCGGCACCTTTTTTGCTACAAAAAATGCACTGACTATTTGTAACATGTTGGGGCTGCAGTAAACCAGTTCCATGTATGTTATGTTCCATCTATGTTACTATGTATGTATACACATCTTAATGCAACACCATTTGTAATTCTGTTACCCGGAAATGTAAGGTATACACATATGAGTTTATCTTGTTGGGCAGACTGGATGGACCATGCAGGTCTTTTTCTGCCGTCATCTACTATGTTACTATGTTAAATGGCAACCGCCATTACGGCAAATGTAAGCCACAGTGAGCCTGCAAATTGGTGGGAAAATGTGGGATACAAATGCTACAAATAAATAAATAAATAAATAAAATAAATAAATAGTGTATGTTAATGATGTTCACACACGCTAAGGCAGTAGCCACATTAGTAACTCTAGGTGTTAGTTAGTTGGGGGTGATTTAATTAGCTTTTGCCCATTACCTCTTTAACAAGCTTATATTCTTGTCAATGTGTGAGCCTGGATCCCAACTCGGCCAGATGCACGTTTGTTTTTTCATATGTACATGACAACAAATCCCTCACGTAACAGTAGCATATTTGCCTCACGCTCATCCTAAGTACAGTTAAGAGGGCTGTAAAGCTTCAGGCATTGCATCAGAGCACTTCAGATATGCCACTATTAATCTTGAGAAATACGTTACCAAAACAGTCTGGAAATAAGACCCACAAATTTTTTTCATGAATCTGTATATGTTATTGTAGCACTTGGTAATTACAGTTCTTTTATTTATGAATCTCTCTCTTTCCTTTTTAATGGACTTGTTAAAAAATGCTCCAAATGTTATGAGACCACACAGAACCCGAAGAAAGCAAAGCAGCAAGCAAGCATTCCCACTTCAGTAAAGGTTATCAAACTGATTTCTGAGTGTGACCTGCCAAATTAATATCTTAAATGAACATGTGGAAGCAATTCTATAACAGGGTGCCTGGAAGGTGCCTATCTCATAAAGAAGCATAAATACCTGCTTTCTTTTATAGAGTACTAGCCTAACTGGGCATATGTTCCTATGTGCTTAGGCGTGAACACTTAGAGCTGGTATAACTGCGTGCACCTAAATGTCAGAGATACACACATAACTTGCAATATTCTGTATGTTACACGTTTAAGTGGGATCCTCACCCATGATCTGTCCATGTGCTATGTAAGTTAAACTCATAGAAATATAGAAACATAATGGCAGATAAGGGCCAAATGGCCCATCCAGTCTGCCTCTCCTCAGTAACCACTAACTCCTCCTTTTCCTAAGGGATCCCACGTGCCTGTCCCACGCTTTCTTAAATTCTGACACAGTCCTTGTCTCTACAACCTCCACTGGGAGGCCATTCCATGCATCCATCACCTTTTACATAAAAGAGTATTTCCTTAGATTCCTCCTAAGCCTATTTCCACTTAACTTCATCCTATGTCCTCTTATTCCAGAGTTTTCATTCATTTGAAAAAGGCTTACCTATACATTAACGCCCCTGAGATATTTAAACATCTCTACCATATCCCCTCTCTCCCACCTCTCTTCCAGCCTTAACTTGCCTTAACTTGGTCAATAACAAAACATTTCAAATCACTAAAACAGTCAGATATAAAGGGCAGGAACAGGGGGTGTATTTTACATCAACTAGAACAGCGATAGATAAATAGGTTACAAACCATTGAACTTCAGGGTTTGAATACTCAGATTGAATGGTATGCTTTTCTCTAATTTTTTTCCAGGTTGAAAGGTCGGCGTTCCTTATAAATAGCACATCACGGTGGACGCCATTTATTTCATTAATATAGTGTATAGGTCATCTGGTGGCACATAACCTTTACCCGATAAGATTCGTATTCAGTAATTTGTAGCAATTTTCTATGAGTATGATTGTCTTTTCTGTATGTTTGTCTTCTTTGACCATTAAAATGTAGATAATAAATCATTTTCCCATGTGCTCACTTACAAACAAATAGTTTAGCGTGGTTCAGTTTCATTAAACATAAACCTTATCTTTTTACATTACTGCTTGAGTGATCTATCAGTGAGGTTTATGTTGAAACTGAACCATGCTAAACTATTTGTGAGTGAGCACATGGGAAAATGATTTATTATCTACATCAGTATTGACAGTACAGGTGTTATTCACCGTACTAGTAGAATATATGTAAAAAATAAGAAGGTTTTTTGACCGGTGATGGTGGTATGAATGTAAGGTTCTTCCATGGTTTCCTTATTACACGGTCTGTGCCCTGAAAATGACAGATACAAATCAAGGTAAGGTATACACAAAAAGTAGCACATATGAGTTATCTTGTTGGGCAGACTGGATGGACCATGCAGGTTTTTTTCTGCCGTCATCTACTATGTATATATGTATGTTATTATGGAACCATGAGAGCCACTGAGGTCCTTTTCCTTCTATTCTAGTTTTATAATCTGAGAATAACGTATATTATTAATAGGTGTCTATAAACTTTATTCACTTCAAAAAAGTTTGTACTCAATAACATGTATTTTTACCCAATGACACACATTTAAAAAATTTGCATATAAAAAACACAAAATTATGTGTAAAGCAAAACAAGACAAGGCAACCACTTATATGCACTTGCAGTCACAGTGCTGGAACACACTGAAACACCCAACACCAATCTTATTATTCCTGGCGTTTTGGTCTAACAAGGGGTACTTGCTAGGGTCGCCTCAAATTGTCTAGTGCTATAACCACGTTCAAGATATTGTAGCTCTTCAATCTCTTGATTGCGGCTATACAGCTAGACAATTGCGTGTCAGTGGGATGTGAACTGCAGCTTCCCTTTTTCTCTGTTCACTAACTATTCTTCCACTCACAGTGAAACATTCCTATGAATAATGATGTAAAAAACTCAGTTAGTCTCCCTTCCACAAGTATGTGACTAGCATGAGGTCCTCTGCTTCTTGTCTGCTAGAGGTGTTGATGGGCTACAGTAGGGAAGTGGAATGTAAAACTAATTATCAGAAATATGGCTCACTACATTTATTACTTGTGCAAATTTAAGTACACCCCTGTGATTGCTAGAATTCAAGCTGATTTGCAGATATGGAATTATAGTTGTATTTCCTGGGCAGGCAGAATTAACATCCTTAAGATGAGCATTGAGCCCCAGTCAATATGCATACTCTAAAACAGAATACATTTTCTACCTTAAACAGGGCTGTATCCAATTTCATTTGACAAAAACAATACCCGGTATTAACGTTAGTGCTCTCTGCCTGCTGGGATGGTAAGGTGAGGGGACTGACTTTGATAAAATGGTTTAGGGGGTTCCTAACTAAACGCTCATATCAAGTGACATCAAATTCGACTACATCAGCTACATGGACACCTGAATGCGGATTCCCACAGGGATCCCCCCTCTCACCGACCATATTCAACCTAATGATGACACCATTGGCCAAACTACTATCGAATCAGAATCTAAACCCTTACATATATGCTGATGATGTAACGATCTTTATCCCATTCAAACAAAACCTAAGGGAAATCTCTAATGAAATCAACCAAAGCCTACACATCATGAATTCATGGGCAGATGCATTCCAGCTGAAACTAAATGCAGAAAAAACCCAATGCCTAATACTCACCTCGCAATACAATAAGAATACATTTACCACCATCAACACACCCAAACTAAGTCTACCAGTTTCGGATACCCTAACAATTCTTGGAGTTACCATTGACCGACACCTAACGCTTGAGAATCATGCGAACAACATAACCAAAAAGATGTTCCATTCAATGTGGAAACTAAAAAGAATAAGACCATTTTTTCCAAGGAACATCTTCCGCAACCTGGTACAATCATTGGTACTCAGTCACTTGGACTACTGTAATTCACTCTACGCCGGCTGTAAAGAGCAAATACTCAAAAAACTCCAGACAGCTCAAAACACGGCAGCCAGACTAATATTCGGCAAATCAAAATACGAAAGTGCAAAACCCTTATGAGAAAAACTACACTGGCTCCCACTCAAAGAACGCATCACGATTAAACTCTGTACTTTAGTCCATAAAATCATCCATGGTGACGCCCCAGCCTACATGTCAGACTTAATAGAACTTCCACCCAGGAACGCAAAAAAATCTTCTCGCACTTTCCTGAACCTTCACCCACCAAATTGCAAAGGCCTGAAATACAAATTAATGCATGCATCTACCTTCTCCTATATGAGCACGCAGCTCTGGAATGCGTTGCCACACAACTTGAGAACTGTGTATGAAATGACAAACTTCCGCAAACAATTGAAAACCTATCTCTTCGACAAGATATACAACAAAGAGCAACACATGTAACTGTATAACCTCTGACTTATCCAGAAATGTTTTATACTATCTTTTGCTTTATTACTATCATTTAATCCAAAACTCTCTGTTATAATAAATGTATGTTCCCCTCTATTTCCCATATCCACGATGAATTGTAAGCCACATTGAGCCCGCAAAAAGGTAGGATAATGTGGGATACAAATGCAATAAATAAGTAAATAAATAATATAAGACCCTGCAATACCTGGAGTTAAATGAGAATACCTCACACTTTACTCAGGTACCGGCCAAGCTTTAAATTTACCTCGGGTGTCTCTTCAAAAGCCAGAGCAGTGGCTACAAAAAATCAACCTTCTTCAAACTATTCTATGCTGTTGCTATTGACAAGCAACAAGATTCTCCCTTGAGGAAGAGTAAGAAAGTGTTGAAGGGAAAATGCAAAACTGAATTGAATTTTGCAGGTGTCATTTTGAACCCAGCACTAGCAAGGATAGGAGCGACTGGGGATCACTTCTACCCAACCCCCCTCCACTAGACCCCAGGGGCAACGTAAGGTAGTCTTGAGGGGACCTTTGGGTACTACTACTACTAAACATTTCTAAAGCGCTACTAGGGTTACGCAGCGCTGTACAGTTTCGCAAAGAAGGACAGTCCCTGCTCAAAGGAGCTTACAATCTAAAGGATGAAATGTCAAGTTGGGGCAGTCTATAAACTACATAGTGGGGAAAGCCAAGGACAGGAGGAAATTAGGTTGGAAGAAACAGAGCTGGAATAAAGATGTTTGTCGACATTTCAATCACACATCTTTGATAGGTTGCAGCATGCAACCTAATTCAGTACTAAGTACTACTACTACTTAACATTTTTAGAGCGCTACTAGGGTTACGCAGCGCTGTACAGTTTAACAAAAGGACGGTCCCTGCTCAAAAGAGCTTACAATCTAATAGGCGAAATGTCCAAGTGTCAAGTGGGGGCAGTCTAGATTTCCTGAATAGAGGTATGGTGGTTAGGTGCCGAAGGTGACATTGAAGAGTTGGGCTTTGAGCAAGGCTTTGAAGATGGGCAGGGAGGGGGCCTGGCGTATGGGCTCAGGGAGTTTATTCCAGGCATGGGGTGAGGTGAGGCAGAAAGGGCGGAGCCTGGAGTTGGCGGTGGTGAAGGGTACTGAAAGGAGAGATTTGTCTTGAGAGCGGAGGTTACGGGTAGGGACATAAGGGGAGATGAGGGTAGAGAGGTAAGGGGTAGAGAGGGTAGGTAAGGGGTAGAGAGGGTAGGTGGGGGGGGGGCTGTTTGAAAGGGGTGTTCTTGCTTTGAGGGGTCTTGTTTGGGGATGCCTTGTTTTGGGGGCACATGACTGGGAGAGCCTTTCAGGAGGTGGATATGAGATGGGGGTGCTCTCATATCCATCTCCTGAAAGCAGCTAGTATGAAATATGGCCATCCACTCTAACATGTGTTTTGATGCTTCCAGGATGGTGAATTAATGCTGCTTGTGAGGTGGCTCACCGGCAGCGTTATAAATTTAGGGGTCCTTTTACTAAGCTATGATAAGCACTAATATGTTTACCGCAGCAATAAAGGGCTTACTGCAGGGTGTGCTCAGGCATCCTGTGGCAATTTTTACATGTGCATGAGCTACCCATATGCTAAAAAATAAAATGTCTTTTTTAGCACTGGGATAGGTTGGGGCAGAGAGCAGTGGCGTAGCCACAGATGGGCCAGGGCCCATCCACTTAGGGCTCAGGCCCACCCAACAGTAGCACATGTTTAGCGGTAGCTGGTGGAGATCCCAAGTTCTACCAGCTGAAGACTTCCCCCTGATGGTAATGAAAACGCTACTTTCCAAGATACTGGCACCTGCGCATGTTCAGTTTTCAGCTCATGCCTGTTGCAGACTGCCAAGGTGGAAAGAAGCATTTTCCTGCCAGCTGAGATATCTTTTGGTGGTGGGGGGGGGGGGGGGGGGGGGGGGAAGGGAGAGAACATTTGGTGCCCACCCACTTTTTGCCTACGCCCACCCAAAATCTGTTGTCTGGCTACGCCCCTGGCAGAGAGTAGGTATTTCAAGTTACAAATGTATTGAAAGACTTACTATCCCGCCCATCAATCTTGTGCCTTGGTGGCTAACAATCTATAAAAAGGGGGTTGGGGAGAAAACAGATGTTACAAGTAAAAACATAGTAAGTTACAGACATATTGACACAGGATGAACAAGGGAGGAACTACAATGATCGATAGAACAGAGAGAGAGGGGGAATGGGAAGTACAGTAGGTAGTTGAAGGAGCAGCCAATCAAGGAGTTTGTGCCTATAGGCCTCGCCAAAAAAATAGGTTTTTAGCTTGGTTTTGAATTGAGAGAATGAAATCAAAGCCTTCAGGTTCTCAGGTAGCAAATTCAATTGCTGTGGAGCTTGCATTAAGAAGAGAGAGTGACAGGCTCATACTGAAGAGATAGAATGTGGGTGTGGAACAATTAAAAGATCTTTCTGAGAAGAGCATAAGGGACACTGAGGCCTGTATGGGAGAAGAAATGAATGAAGAAACGCTGGCTTTTCAATAGCATGAATCTTATAGACCAAAGAAAGTAATTTCAATTTGATATGAAGAGAATAGGTAACCAATGTGCATTTTCCAAGAGGAGCATGACATGGTTGTATTTCTTTTGACCTGTGATAAGTTTAATAGCTGTGTTCTGTATAAGTTGTGGTCTATGTAGTTTGCATTACTATTAATCATTTCTATAGTGCTACTAGACAAATGCAGTGCTGTACACTTTTACATGTAGGTACTTTGTCCCTAGAGGGCTCACAATCTATGTTTTTGTACCTGGGGCAATGGAGGGTTAAGTGACTTGCCCAAGGTCACAAGGAACTGCAGTGGGAATTGAACCCAGGCTGTCAGGCTCAAAGCCCACTGCACTAACCATTAGGCTACTCAAGCTGTAAGGGGTGTTCTGTGCTTGTGCTAATCGGTTAGTGCAGCTACATTGCCACGCACTGATCGATTAGCACGTGGTTAGCATGTGAGCCCTTACTGTCTACAAAATATGTGGCATGGAGGAGTGGCCTAGTGGCTAGAGCACCAGTCCTGCAATCCAGAGGTGGCAAGTTCAAATTCTACTGCTGCTCCTTGTGATCTTGGGCAAGTCACTTAACCCTCCATTGCCTCAGGTACAAACTTAGATTGTGAGCCCTCCTGGACACAGAAATATCCAATCTACCTGAATGTAAGTCACCTTGAGCTACTACTGAAAAAGGTGCAAGCAAAATCTAAATAAATAAAATAGGGGTCAGTAAGTGCTTATGTGCTAATGGGAAACTTAGCATGTCACCATTAATGCTGGAAATAGAAAAATCAACCATTCTACCAATGCAGAAAAAAATGGCCATAGCATGTGAGAATGGCCCACATAAGTATGCACTAAAGCCACTTTTTACCATAGCTTAGTAAAAGGTTCCTTTAATGCAGGAATCAGATGTGGTATTGAGATACTGCATATTGGTGACTCCTGTGGTAAATCAAGGTGTAGTAAAAGCACAACCTTGATAACTACCTACCTAAATAAACTTTCACAGATAATACATAAGAAAATAGGAACATAAGAGTAGCCCTACTCAATCAGACCAATGGTCCATCTAGCCCAGCATCCCATTTCCAAACAGTGGCCAAGCCAGGTCACAAGTACCTGGCAGAAACCCATTTATTAGCAACATTCCATGCTACCAATCCCGGAGCAAGCAGCTGCCTCTCCATGTCTGTCTCAATAGCAAACTAAGGACTTTTCCTCCAGGACCTTGTCCAAACCTTTTTTTTTTTCATTTTAAATATATTTATTAATTTCAAATATCATAAACACCATATTTGAAAAAGAAAAAGTACATTCCTCAAAAAGGTTACTAAGAAAAAAATTTAAACAGATTAATATTAATTGAGTTAGTACTTCCAGTCCACAAATGGGATCCAAGATTAACAGTTAAGGAGAATTAACAAGAATTTTTTTACAAGAAATTATAAATCGGTTTTTATGGTTCTCATATACATTCAAAGCTTTACCGTTGAGAACTTCTGGCTACTATAAATTCGGACAGCTGCAAGGAATAAAAAAAAACATATTTAGCTGACTGATAATTTACAATACATTTGCAAGGATATCGTAAAAGAAAAGTGGCTCCCATATGGAGAACCTCTGGTTTTAACAGAAGAAATTGTCTGCGTCTTTTTTGGGTATCTTTAGACACATCCGGGAATATTCGTACTTTGAAATCCAGGAATTCAATGTCTCTGCTTCTGAAACATTTTTTCATTATTAAAGCTTTATCCAAAGAGAGAGCTAAATTAACTAACAGGGTTGAAGCAGTTACTAAGTCCTCTGTTGGGGTTTCTAACAGTGCAGAGACATCATGAGGTTGCTCAGGTTGTTGTAAAGAAATATCTACCATTTTAGTCGGTAAGTAGTAAGATTGTACAATAGGAGGTAAAGTATTATCTGAGAATCCTAATATTTCTTTTAAATATCTATTTAGCATTTCTCTTGAAGTAATTGTTATGGTTCTCGGAAAATTTAAAAATCTTAAATTGTTAGATCTCTGAGCATTCTCCAAGTTTTCAATCTTTCTTCTCATATTTGTTACATCTTTAATAGTGAGTATTTGCAAATCTTGAACTTTCTCAAGTTTCTCAGATATAAATTTAGTCTTACAAATCACGTCCTTCCTTTCTGACTCCGCAACCACAACAGTGTCTTCTAATTGTTTAACTCGAGTTTCAATGTCCAAACCTTTTTTAAACCCAGATACGCTAACCACTGTTACCACATCCTCCAACAAAGAGTTCCAGAGCTTAACTATTCATTGAGTGAAAAAATATTTCCTCTTATTTGTTTTAAAAGTATTTCCATGTAACTTCCTCAAGTATCCCCTGGTCTTTATACTTTTGGAACAAATAAAAAATCGATTTACTTCTACTCTTTCTGCACCACTCGGGATTTTGTAGACCTCAATCATATCTCCCCTCAGCTGTCCCTTTTCCAAGCTGAGGAGCCCTAACCTCTTTAGCCTTTCCTCATACGAGAGGAGTTCCATCCCCTTTATGATTTTGGTAGCTCTTCTTTGAACCTTTTTTAATTCCACTATATCTGTTTTGAGATACAGTGACCAGAAATGAACGCAATACTCAAGGTGCAGTCGCACCATGGAGCGATAGAGAGGCATTATAGTATTTTCGGTCTTATTCACCATCCCTTTCCTAATAATTCCTAGCATCCTGTTTGCTTTTTTGGTTGCTATTACACACTGAGCAGAAGATTTCTGTGTATTATCTACTTCGACACCTAGATCTTTTTCTTGAGTGCTGACCCCCAAGGTGGACCCTAGCATCAGGTAACTATGATTCTGCATACTCTCACCAATTCCAGAAAAAAAAACCATTTGAAACCCTTTCTTTCCTTTCAGACCAGAATTACACTTCTACACTTTTAAAAGCAGAACTTTAGAAACTGTTACCACACAGGCATAGTTGTTAATCAACAATCTTCTTGGAATAAAATCTTTTTTTTTCTCTACTTTAGGTTACTTTTTCAGGCACCAGCCTTTCAGCTTCCCCAGGACAACAGTCCACAATAAATAAATAACATGCTCAAAATCACACAGAATTCAAAACAAATCAATAATTTCACTCCGTATTTACATTTCCTGTCTCTCTCAATCTATCTCCCAACTTTCTAGCTCAAAACCTGACTTTTGTTTTCATTGTTTTCAACACAGGACTGTCCTCTTCTGTGCTCATATCTTCTCCCTGCCTGTTCATTGTGTTCTAGCAAAAAAAAAAAAAAAAAAGCAGCAAAAGCAAACAAAAACACCCCCCACCCTCCTACAATAAAAGCAAAACAAAAACAATATTCTGCCAGTGCACTAGCCATTTCCTGTTCCTCCCCCACTCTGCAGCAGCTAAAAGAAGCCTTTTTTGCAGCCCGTAATTCTCCGTGTGGCGTTCTGAGTTCTCCGTCTTTGGACGGATTTCTTCTTACACCATTAAACCTACGCCTTTTGCTTATGATACCCTTGATCGGGACAAAATTAAGCTATGGTTTCTGGATTGTAATTCCTTTACTTAACAAATTACTGTAAATTCAAGCAGCCACTATTCGGTAAACTTTGTAAACCCACAGGCTATAATAAATCTCCTATGAAGCAGCTGCATAGCTGAGATCAAAAAGTTCTCAACTGTAGCTTTTCATGGAGAAGTATCAAGTAGGGAATGAATTTCTCTCTTTTAGTAACCACATCCTTACACTAAAGATATAAAACAATCTTTGTGGTCATTTTGAAATTTCTAGGAACATACTCTCCACTTACTGTCATCAGGAAAAATAATGATTCAATATCTATCAGTATGTTTGCTCCTAGAATTCAAGTTTAGTGGATCAGGGAACTTAGATTTTTCTGGAAGTTGTCAGCCAATGAACGACCAAGAACATTTATTTATTTATTGGGATTTATGAACTGCCTTTATGAAAAGATTCACCCAAGGTGGTATACAGCAGGTACAGCTTAACATAAAACTTTCAACTTTGTTAACAGCATAACAATAGTAAAATAACCAAGAATAAACTAAATGAGATAAACTTGAAAACAGTAAATTGAAACCTAATAATAGAAGTACCTTGAAACACATTTAACAGCACTGGAATTCAAATACCAGAAAAATAATACAATGTTAGCATAATACTAATGTGAAAGATTGAGCTGCTTGGTGATTCTTTTCAAATGTATTTCAGGTTGATAGTTATACATGAAGTTGACTGAATGGGGATTATAGATCACCTTCTGTTGTTGAATTAGTTCTGAGACATGGACTGTATCTGAATTCAAGAAAGCATGGAGGAAGCACAGAGAATCTCTAAGGAAGAGGAAGGGATAGTAGAGAGTAATAGTACAGAGAGGCATGCTATAGAGTAGAGAATGACACAGGGAGAAAGTTTGTCCCCGTCCCCTAGGGTTACCATATGACTCCAGAAAAAGGAGGACAGATTGAGGCAGTCTGGGTTTTACTTCCATTGCTTTCAATGGAAGCAAAACCTGGACTGGATCAATGTCCTCCTTTTCTAGAGCCATATGGTAACCCTACGTCCCCGCCCCATCCCTGTGGGTTCTGTCTCCACCCTGTCCCCGCAGATTCTGTCCCCATCCCCAGCCCATCCCCATAGGCTCTGCCCTCATCCGTGGAAGCCTTAAACAATTATGATTTTATATTTAAATCTTTTTATTAAAGTATAAAAAGGAACATTATGCTGTGCAACTATTGTGTATAAATTACAAATAGAAAACAATAATAACTGCGAGCATCTATAATAACCCTCCTCACCACCACCCTCTACCCTTCTAACTCCAACAATAGCTGATTTCTACTACCCCAAGGAATCCTTATCCACCCTGTTAAAATGTCCAGGGGTACAAAATACAACCCATTCTGTATGCCCTAGAGGGGAGAAATATGCCCTATGAAGCACTGTTATGATTTTTTAATCTGTGGATGAATAAGAAGTCATCAACAATCTCAGGATTCAGTCTAGCTCTCCTGTCTTCCACAGTCCTTCCTGTAATAGATGTTCAGGATCTCCCATGCAAATTTTGCTAGTTGTGGCCAGCATGTTTGCTTGTTTTTCCAAAAAATCAAAATATCGTTGGCTGCATCACTCAAATATAAATAACAGTCCAGTTATTAACAGGCTTCAAAGTAGAAAATGACATGGGGACAGTTTGTCCCTGTCCCCATGGACTCTGTCCCCATCCCTGTCCCTTCCCCATGGGACCTGCCCCCATCCCACCCCATCCCCCAGGCTCTGTCCCCGTCCCCATCACTGCTGTTACTGCAGATCCCATCTCCGTGTCATTCTCTACTATAGAGTCCATATGGTATTTATCTGCTGTCATTTTCTCTGTTTCTCTGTTTTCTATGTTTCTATATCTTCATTTCAATGCGCTCAGGGACCTCAGGTGGCTGTGACTGAGCAGTGGAGATAGAACTGCAGTTAAACTTGATGCAGAAACCATGATCAAATTAATTAATCATATTTATCAATGTCCCATATTTTCCAAGTTTTCTTTCAGTTTCTCTAGAAACTGTTGGTGGGGATGCAGGCAGGAGGATATTTGTACTCGCATAGTAACATAGTAGATGATGGCAGAAAAAGACCTGCACGGTCCATCCAGTCTGCCCAACAAGACAACTCATGTGTGCTACTTTTTGTGTATACCCTACTTTGATTTGTACCTATGCTCTTCAGGACACAGACCGTATAAGTCTGCCCAGCACTATCCCCGCCTCCCAACCACCAGCCCCGCCTCCCAACCACCGGCTCTGGCACAGACCGTATAAGTCTGCCCAGCACTATCCCCGCCTCCCACCACCGGCTCTGGCACAGACCGTATAAGTCTGCCCAGCACTATCCCTGCCTCCCAACCTCCAGTCCCGCCTCCCACCACTGGCTCTGGCACAGACCGTATAAGTCTGCCCTGCACTATCCCGCCTCCCAACCTCCAGCCCCGCCTCCCACTACCAGCTCTGCTATCCAATCTCGGTTAAGCTCCTGAGGATCCATTCCTTCTGAACAGGATTCCTTTATGTTTATCCCACGCATGTTTGAATTCCGTTACCGTTTTCATCTCCACCACCTCCCGCAGAAGGGCATTCCAAGCATCCACCACGCATGTGGTTTAGATTTGGACAGAATGCTTCTGGAGAAATACGGAGTCTAAAATGTTCATAAAATTTGGTCATGCCCATAGTACTGATGTGTACAATTTGTCTTTTGGAATAAATGCTTAGCAGAAAATATTTAGAGAGTTCTGTATCTTTTCTCCCACGCAATGTTGAATGTGATGATGCTGAACTGTGAAAGAAGGATGTGAAATATGCTGAGCTAAGGTTAGGTATTAATGTTAAGTGGTCCATTTAGAGCAATCAGATTTAAACACATTGGGGAGCAATGAAATACCATTATTTGCAAAAGGAGTAATTCTTTAAAAGAGATTATATTGTGGGTAGGAATCAGTGAACACAGAACAAGAGCGTTGCTGTACAAGCAATGATAAAATATGTAATTTTTGTAACTGAAGTCAGATCAAGTGAAAAGCAAGATAGGCTAGTTTTTAGCAGATTAGTTGAAAAAACACCAGACTGCAGAGATAATTTGTAGACAGAATGGAAATGTTATCAGTGATACCAACACATGCATAAGTAGCTGTGGCTGTGATGTTGTGAAAATGGCAGGTATGCAATTAAGTTAGCTTAGGAATACATCTCTGTGGGATAGAAACAAATATCTCCTGAGCCAGTTAGAAACAACTTTCCAGCAGAATGAGTAAAGATGCAGTGCCTCAGGGGCATTTTTACTAAGCTACGCTCAAAAGTGGCTGGCACTGTTTGTAGTACACAGGTTTTCCGCTCACTGCGGCCACTTTGAGTGTGGTGGTTAAATAGCCACATTTGTCCAATTTCCTGTAATGGCCACATACTGATTTCCCAATTAGTGCATGGCCATTACAGCAGGAGCCCTTACTGCCAGCTATAAGAACTCTGGCACCACACCCACACTAATTGGGCAGCAGACGGCAATGTACCCACGTTACCTGGGCATGCCTACTCTCTGCTCATAGCAACACCTCCCTCGCCAAAAATAAAAACTATTTTTTAGCGCAGGATTAGTGTACACTGATCGACTCGCTACTGTGGCACACCTCAGCATGTCCTGCGGCAGTGTTATTTTGGTACATGGTAGGCACACGCTAGTTCCTACTATGGCTTAGTAAAAGGGCCCCTTAGAGTTGGACATTTTGTTTAGTTCAAAGATTTTGCAGAATTGAAACTAGTTTTGAGTGTTCCTCCAATATCACTTGAGAAAAAGTCTTGGAAATAGATATATACCCAAAAAATGTTGGGTGCTTTAACCACATTTTCTGGCAACAAATTCCATAGCCTGATAACTTGTTGGGTTAAAAAAAAATCCTTTCTACAATATGTTTTGAATCTGCTACCTGCTAATTTTCATGGAGTGTCCCCTAGTCCTAGTACAGCTCACAGACAAAAATAACCATTCCCTATATATCTGTACTACCCCCTCATGATTTTGTAAGCCTCTATCTTCCCCACCCCTCTAATGGCCTCTGGAACATCTTATGTAGGGGCCCTTTTACTAAGCTGTGCTAAAAAGTGGCCGGCACTGTTGTCAGCGTGTGGGTTTCCCGCATGCTGCAGCGTAGAGGTAAAATGGCAGCATTTCTATAGTTTTTTTTAATGGCCACACACTAATTTCCCAATTAGCGCATGGCCATTACCACTGGATCCCTTCTGATACCTATTTTGTAGGTGTTAAGGGCTCCGTGCTAACCTCATGGTAATCGGGCAGCGCATGTAATGTGCCTGCACTACCCATAGTGACGCCTCCTGTGCTGAAAAATAAAAAATATTTTTCAGCAGGAGATTAGCATGCACTGATGGGCACACTACCGCAGGGTGTCTTCAGCGCATCCCGTGGCAGTGCTCTTTACCATGTGGTAGGCACACGCTAGTGCCTACTGCAACTTAGTAAAAGGGTCCTGTGGTGCGTTACCCCCTTATTCTATAACTTTAACACCTAAGGGCCCTGTTTACTAAGGTGCATTAGCGTTTTTAATGTGCCTACAATTAGTGCGTGCACTATGTAGGGGCCTACATGGATATTGTAGACATATACATGGTTAACGCGCGTTAAAGACATGTGCCTATAACGTGGCTTAGTAAACAGGGCTCTAAATGTAAGCCCTATTTGCACACTTAGGTCCCGATATTCAGCTGACCCCCATTTTGCTGACCCCCACCAGCATTAAACTCAGAAATTCAGGGGTACTTTTACTAGGTCGCGGTAAAAAGTGGCCTGTGGTAGTGTGAGCGTGTGTTTTTGACGTGTGCTGGGCCATTTTGTACCCCAGTTGGGCAATAAGGCATTTTTCAATGGGGCAGTAAATAGAGGGCGCTAAAATTAAAGGGAAACGGAACTTGATATACTGCCTTTCTGAGGTTTTTGCAACTACATTCAAAGCGGTTTACATATATTCTGGTACTTATTTTGTACCAGGGGCAATGGAGGGTTAAGTGACTTGCCCAGAGTCACAAGGAGCTGCAGTGGGAATCAAACTCAGTTCCCCAGGCTCAAAGTCCACTGCACTAACCACTAGGTTACTCCTCCAGTACATGGTTATTTACTGCCTGAGCTCTTACCGCTACCCATTGACCTAGTGGGAAGGGCTCATGCGCTACTCATGCGGTAATCAGGCAGTGTGCTCCAATGTGGGCATGCTGCCGATTGCTACTGGGAATGCCCCCCCCCCTCGTGGTAGAAAATTATTTTCTACTGTGGGAAACAGCATGCACCAACTTTGAAACTACCGCAGGGTGCCCGCGCTACCTCTGCAGTAGTGCTGATTTGGCGTGCGCTACCCACACATTTGCCCTACTACTGCTTAGTAAAAGGGCCCCTCAATGATAGGCCATGTCCGGGTGCCGGCATTGAATTTCTGGGCTTCCAGAACTGGCTAACATATAGCTGGTTAATTTGCAATATTCAGCAGTTAACCGGGTATGGGTTACGGCATATAGATAGGACTGACTTTTATGAGGTTCTATTTATGTGGTTAACCTGGCTGGTTAAGTGCTGAATATTGGCACAAATCATCAATTCATGAACATGCAGAAGATCAAGATAGATATTGTAGGTTACCCAGAGTAACACTGTTTTGCAAAGAGTATTCAATCACTCAGACAGTGAATTAAGGGGAATCTTTTACTAAGCGACGATAAGCCCAACACAGGTTTACCACTCACTAATTTGGAACTACTGCTGGACTACCGCAGCAGCCTGGCAGTAGTTCCCACCCCCAGAGTGCACCATTTCCGGCGCTACAAAAATATTTTTTATTTTTGTAGCACCGGTGTTTACCTGGCTGTAATCGGGCAGTGCCGCATGCTGCCTGGTTACCGCCATGTTAGCGCAGGAGTCCTTACTGCCACCTCAATGGGTGGCAGTATATGCTCCCCCAGAAATGGCCGTGCGGCAAGTGGTTCACTTATTGCATGGCCATTTCTTAGAAAAAAAGTGACAGCCTTTTACCCACTGTGGTAAAAGGGGGCATCAGCAGGCTCCCTTTTACCACATCTTAATGCAATGGAGATGTCTGTAACAGAAAAGGGCACGCTCTTTATACTGACACATAAGTATAACGCTCTTAATAATAGAGTTGATTTATTCAAATTAGCACGCAAATTTAAAATCTTAGATTATTTTTCAAATCAGAACGTACCATGTATTGATATTTTTAGTGGTAAAAACGTACAGCTCATTGAACCCCCCTGGTGCTGTCAATCCAATGATCCAGACATTTGAGCACACGGTACTAAGAATTAGAAAGTCGTTGGAAAATGACAAGACTATTGTCATTAAACAGGCAGATATAGGGGGAACGTGATCCTGTTTCTGTGTATGCAGGACCTGTCATAGGAAAAGCAAGTTTGAAGCCCTGCTGCTGCCAGTGACATTGATTAATTTGAAGACATATGCAGGGGAGTGGAGTTTAAGAGAAACAGAGAGATGCCAGATCATGGGCTGGGAAGCAAGGAAGTGGAGGAGAGACTTGGGGTGGGAGCTTTTTGCTATGCTCACTCAATGGTCGCTATGCTCCTGCTATGAAGCATTTCTTCTGTTCGTTTCACTAAAAAAATATTAACATTCTGATCAGAGTGTCTATTAATTGCTTTGGACAATTGAAGCAAAGAAATAAGACCAGGCATTGGTAGAGACACAATTGTGACACCGATGACTCTTGTAAGACCCATATGGGAGCCCCCAGTGCACCTGATGAGGCTCCAATTGAGTCAACAGGAGAATTTAAAGAGACTAAGGAAGGATTGGTGAGGAGGCCTAATCCCTAACATAGTAAATGACGGCAGATAAAGACCTGTATGGTCATTCCAGTCTGCCCAACAAGATAAACTCATTTTACATGGTATGTGAAACTTTATATGTATACTTGAGTTTGATTTGTCCTTGCCATTCTCAGGGCACAGACCGTAGAAGTCTGCCCAGCACTCTTCTTGTACTAAAAGCTCTGAAGCTAATGTCAAAGCCCCTTACAACTAGTGGTGTGCTGGAGCTGGCTCGCAAGAGCCGGTTGTTATCTTTTCCAAACTTTTGCGAGCTGGTTGTTAAAACAGGGGTGTAGCTCGGTGGGGCGCAGGGGGAGCGATCGTTCCCCTAAATCAATTTTTCAAAAAGACGAAGCCTATGCGGCGCGCATGCAAGGCAGCGTCTCACCTTCCCGCCTATGCGCATGTGCCAACAACTTCCTGCTTGCACGCAGGAACAGGATCGTCGGTCGTCCGGTCATCGTCGCCTGCTGCTGTGAGCCGTCCAGTGTCCGCACACTCCCCATCTCCTGTCCCCACACTGTGCTGCCTGCAGAACTGCTTGAAGCCAGGAGAAGGAGAAAGTCCTGCTCAGCCGAAACTGCAGCGCTGTTGTGAGCTGGCTCAACAACATTCTTCTCCTGCTCCTGGCTTCAAGCAGTGCAGGCAGCAATGTGGGGGCGCGCGGGGCCCAGGCCAGGGGTGGCGCTTGGCCTTGGCTGTGTGAGGCTGATGGATGTGAGCTCTGAGCTGTTCTTCTTTCTTCTTTAATGGCTGGCTTGGCTGTAGGGGGTAAGGTAAGAAGGGTCCAGGGACCGTTCCGCGGCGCGTGCTGTGTGTGTGCTAAAGCAGTAGCAAAAGATTATTAAAATAAATGTGTGGTCCTACTGTAAAAGGTTTAAAGCTATGCCAGTATTAGACAGTGCCTTCAAAGGTGGAAGACAAACGATTTTCTATTTTACTTATTTGACAGCTTTTTAATTTATTTGAAAGCTTCCCATATCTAGATTTAAATACCATGAAATAAAAATTGAACATCACTAAAACAGCTTTTACTGATGTTCAATTTTTATTTCATGATATTTAAATCTAGACATGGGAAGCTGGTAGAAATAAGCAGTTATCTCTGTATTTTGTACTCATTTTACTGCACTGTTCTAAACAATACAGATGTAGAAATTTCAGTGAGAATATCCTGTTTCTTGATCTTGATCTTAACTGTTCATCTGTTTCTGTAATTATTATTATTATTAGCATTTGTATAGCACTACCAGACGCACGCAGCGCTGAACACCTGATACAAAGAGAGACAGTCCCTGCTCAAAAGAGCTTACAATCTAAATAATACAGACAGACAAGACAGTTACGGGTGAGGGAAGTAATGGGTGAGAAGGGAGGAAAGGACAAGGGGAGGGCAATTGTGACTAGGAGCTAAAAGCAGCAGTGAAAAGGTGGGTTTTCAGCATAGATTTGAAAACAGGTAGAGATGGAGCTAGACGTATAGGTCCAGGAAGTCTATTCCAGGCATAAGGTGCCGCGAGAGAAAAGGAGCGAAGCCTGGAGTTAGCAGTGGAGGAGAAGGAGGACGACAAGAGAGATTTGTCCAGTGAGCGGAGTTCACGGGGAGGAATGCAGGGAGAGATGAGAGCGGAGAGGTAATGGGGGGCTGCAGAGTGGATGCATTTAAAGGTCAGTACGAGAAGTTTAAACTAAATGCGGAAGCGGACAGGGAGTCAGTGAAGTGACTTGAGGAGCGGGCTAGTGTGGGTATAACGATTCTGGCGGAAAACAAGTCATGCCGCAGAATTTTGGACAGATTGAAGAGGAGTGAGATGGCTGAGCGGAAGACCAGTGAGAAGTAAATTGCAATAGTCCAAGCGAGAGGCGACAAGGGTGTGGATAAGGGTTCTGGCAGCTTATTCAGAAAGGAAGGGGCGAATTTTGCTAATATTGTAGATAAAGAAGCGACAGGTTTTGGCGATCTATTGAATATGGGCAGAGAAGGAGAGAGAGGAATCAAAGATGACTCCAAGGTTACGAGCCGAGGAGACAGGGAGGATGTGAGAGCCATTAACAGAGACAGAGAAAGGGGAAGAGGGGAGGTGGGTTTAGGGGGAAAAATGAGAAGTTCAGTTTTGGTCATGTTGAGCTTTAGATGGCTTTTGGGAAGCCTAGTGTTATAAAGATGGAATATATTGAAATTAAATGGAAATACAATTAAACTCTCTTTCCATTGGGGCACATGGAATCACATCTGCATCTGATGTCTGTTTTGGTCACCTGGTTGCCCTTTACTAATATCTCTGCATGAATACAGGGGGCGTCCCTATAACCAGCCCCTCCAAATGACACTGATTTAAAATGTAGAACAAATTAGTACTCTAATCGATGAAACCAATACTTCTTCTGTGTACATCCATATGCTCAGTGGTGTGCTGGAGAGAGTAATGCATTGCCCCCCCAAGGCTCTCTTCCCAGCTATAGCCAGCTCTGCAATTTGGGGGGGGCACGCAGAGGTGAACCGGGGAGAGAGCCTGTTGTTAAACATTTACCAGCACACCACTGTACACTCAAGCCCATCCATATCTATTCAGTCAATATCAGGGCGTAGACCACAGAAGTCTGTCCAGCACCGGTTTTGCTTCCCAGTTACCAGCGTTGTCACCCAATCTCCACTTCTGTGGATCCATTCCTTCTAAACAGGATTCCTTTGTGTTTATCCCACACATGTTTGAATTCCATTACTGTTTTCATCTCCACCACCTCCCGCGGGAGGGCATTCCACATATCCACCACCCTCTCCATGAAAAAATACTTCCTGACATTAATCCTGAGTCTGCCCCCCTTCAACCTCAATTCATGTCCTCTAGTTCTACCGCCTACCTGTCTCCGGAAAAGAATTGTTTGCAGATTAATACCTTTCAAATATTTGAACGTCTGTATCATGTCACCCCTGTTTCTCCTTTCCTCCAAGGTATACATGTTCAGGTTGGCAAGCTTTTCTTTGCACCGCTTCTAGTCTTTCTACATCTTTAGCACGGATTTAGTGAAGGGAAGTCTTGCCTCACCAATCTAATGCATTTTTTTGAGGGGGTAAGCAAACATGTGGACAATGGGGAGCCGGTTGATATTGTATATCTGGATTTTCAGAAGGCGTTTGACAAAGTGCCGCACGAAAGACTCCTGAAGAAATTGCAGAGTCATGGAATCGGAGGTAGGGTATTATTATGGATTAAGAACTGGTTGAAAGATAGGAAGCAGAGAGTAGGATTGCGTGGCCAGTATTCTCAGTGGAGGAGGGTAGTTAGTGGGGTCCCGCAGGGGTCTGTGCTGGGTCCGTTGCTTTTTAATGTATTTATAAATGACCTAGAGATGGGAATAACTAGTGAGGTAATTAAATTCGCCGATGACACAAAATTATTCAGGGTCGTCAAGTCGCAGGAGGAATGTGAACGATTTCAGGAGGACCTTGCGAGACTGGGAGAATGGGCGTGCAAGTGGCAGATGAAGTTCAATGTTGACAAGTGCAAAGTGATGCATGTGGGTAAGAGGAACCCGAATTATAGCTACGTCTTGCAAGGTTCCGCGTTAGGCGTTACGGATCAAGAAAGGGATCTGGGTGTCGTCGTCGATGATACGCTGAAACCTTCTGCTCAGTGTGCTGCTGCGGCTAGGAAAGCGAATAGAATGTTGGGTGTTATTAGGAAGGGTATGGAGTCCAGGTGTGCGGATGTTATAATGCCGTTGTATCGCTCCATGGTGCGACCGCACCTGGAGTATTGTGTTCAGTACTGGTCTCCGTATCTCAAAAAAGATATAGTAGAATTGGAAAAGGTACAGCGAAGGGCGACGAAAATGATAGTGGGGATGGGACGACTTTCCTACGAAGAGAGGCTGAGAAGGCTAGGGCTTTTCAGCTTGGAGAAGAGACGGCTGAGGGGAGATATGATAGAAGTGTATAAAATAATGAGTGGAATGGATCGGGTGGATGTGAAGCGACTGTTCACGCTATCCAAAAATACTAGGACTAGAGGGCATGAGTTGAAGCTACAGTGTGGTAAATTTAAAACGAATCGGAGAAAATTTTTCTTCACCCAACGTGTAATTAGACTCTGGAATTCGTTGCCGGAGAACGTGGTATGGGCGGTTAGCTTGACGGAGTTTAAAAAGGGGTTAGATAGATTCCTAAAGGACAAGTCCATAGACCGCTATTAAATGGACTTGGAAAAATTCCGCATTTTTAGGTATAACTTGTCTGGAATGTTTTTACGTTTGGGGAGCGTGCCAGGTGCCCTTGACCTGGATTGGCCTTGACCTGGATTGGCCACTGTCGGTGACAGGATGCTGGGCTAGATGGACCTTTGGTCTTTCCCAGTATGGCACTACTTATGTACTTATGTACTTATAAGATACGGCCTCCAAAACTGAACACAATACTCCAAGAGGGGCCTCACCAATGACTTGTAGAGGGGCATCAACACCTCCTTTCTTCTGCTGGTTATACCCCTCTCTATGCACCCTAGCATCCTTCTGGCCATGGCCATCGCCTTATCGCATTGTTTCTTCACCTTTGGGTCCTCGGACACGAACACCCTAAGGTCTTTCTCCTTAGTCAAGCTTACTAATCTCTCCCCTCCTATCTGGTATCTCTCTTTTGGGTTTCTGCACCCCAAGTGCATCACTCTACAGTTCTTGGCATTAACTGCCAGACCCTCGACCATTCTTCTAATGTTTGGCGATCCCTTCTCATTGTCTCTACTCCCTCCAGGGTATCCACTCAATTGGCTATTTTAGTGTCATCCGCAAAAAGGCAAATCTTTCCCTTCAACCCTTCAGCAATATCTCCCACAAATATATTAAACAGAATAGGCCCTAGCACCGACCCCTGAGGAACTCCACTGCTCACCTTCCTTTCCTCTGAGCGGATTCCATTTACCACCACTCTCTGCCACCTGTCGGTCAGCCAGTTTCCTATCCAGTTCACCACTTTCAGTCCTAAGTTCAACCCTTTCAGTTTATTCATGAGTCTTCTGTGGAGGACTGTATCAAAGGCTTTGCTGAAATCCAAGTAGATTACATCTAGTGCAAGTCCTTCATCCAGTTCTTTGGTCACCCAGTCAAAGAAGTCAATAAGATTCATTTGGCAGGATTTTCCTTTGGTAAAGCCATGTTGCCTCAGGTCCTGTAACCCGTTGGCTTCTAGAAAGTTAACTATCCTTTCTTTCAGCAACGACTCCATTATTTTTCCTACCACTGACGTTAGACTTACCACTCTGTAGTTTCCCACTTCTTCCCTGTCTCCACTTTTGTGAAGAGGGATCACATCCGCTCATCTCTAATCCCGCGGAACCTCTCCTGTCTCTAAAGATCTGTTGAATAAATCTTTAAGAGGTCCCACCAGGACCTTTCTGAGCTATCTCAGTATCCTGGGATGTATCCTGTCCGGCCCCATAGTTTTGTCTACCTTCAGCTCCTCAAGCTGTTTATAAACTCTTTCTTCCATAAGAAACTTAATGACACCCCTCAGGTGAAGCTACCACTGTGTCAAGACTCCTACTAACATTAACAATCACATGTTTATCCATAGGGCCCAACACTACTGGAAAGGAGACAAGAGGGCTATGACTCTCAGGGGTGGCCTGACCATTAGGTCACCTGAGGGGAGGGCCTCAAGCGTCACTCCTTGGGAGGGGCATCTCGGGGGGGGGGGGGGGGCTTCATGGCATTTTACCTCATCATGGTGATGTTCCAAACCTGGCAGCTGCAGCGATTCCCATATGTTTCCCTGCTGCCTCCGGCACCCGCCTCTTCCCTTTACTGTGGCCGCCTGACGTAACTTCCTGTTTCACTCAGGCAGCCGCAGTAAAGGGAAGAGGCGGGTGCTGGCGGCGGCAGGGCAGAGTATTGGAATTGCTACTGCTGCCAGGTTTGAAACATCACTGTGATGAGGTAAATCACCTGGGAAGGGGGGGGGGGGGGGCAGCATGCAAGCTCCACCTCAGGCGACATCTTGCCTTGGGCTGGCCCTGATGACTTCATCTTCCACTTACTCAACTCAAATTTATATGCTGACATATTGTGGCTCTTAGTTATAGAATTGTCCCATAAGTTAGGTGCCCTAGATGCAGTGTGCTGCTGAGCACTGGCATCTGGTGCCTAGATTCCATTATAGAACACTAGGGTAAGTTGGCATCTAAGCACTTACATGTAGGTGAGCTCACTTACATGTATGATGATCCCAGGGGCATAGCCAGACTTTGGCGGGAGGGGGTCCAGAGCCCGAGGTGAGGGGGCACATTTTAGCCCCCCCCGGCGCCGCCGAACCCCCCCCTGCCATTGCTGACCCCCCCCGCCACCACCACCACCAACAGCAACAACTTTGCCCCCCCTGCCAACGACCCTCTCGACCCCCTCCCACCACCAACCCTCCCCCGCCGCCTACCTTTGCTGGCGGGGGACCCCAACCCCCGCCAGCCGAGGTCCTCGTCTTCCGGCGCAAGGCTTCATTCTGTTTCTTTGAGTCTGACGTCCTGCATGTTGTACGTGCAGGACATCAGACTCACAGAAACAGAACGAAGCCTTGCGCCGGAAGAAGAGGAACTCTGCTGGCGGGGGTTGGGGTCCCCTGCTAGCAAAGGTAGGCGGCGGTGGGGCAGGGTTGGCGGTGGGAGGGGGGTCGAGAGGGTCATCAGCAGGGGGTCCAGGGCTAAATCTACAGGGGCCCAGGCCCCCAAGGCCCCACGTAGCTACGCCACTGGATGATCCTATTTTATAGGTCCAGTATTCATCGGATTTATGAGCCTAACTTTGAGACTTATGCTCATAAATTGGCCTGTCTGAAAATGTACTAGTTTATATTAATTTTATATATACATATATTAGAGTCAAAGTACTCAAAACTTATATAATCATACTTGGTGTTGTAGCCAGCTTGTCAGCAAAAATAATTTAAACTGCAATAGGATAGATAGATAGATAGATAGATAGATAGATAGATAGATAGATAGATAGATAGATAGATAGATAGATAGATAGATATGCGGAGCTTGACTTTATCTTTGTATTTCTTTCACTTGTGTTTATTCTGGGTTGTTATGATTGAAGAAAATTTCTGGGAATATTCAGATTCAAAGGTCAGCTCCCAAATGACCGGTTAAAAGACCACACAGCTATAGGCTCCTTTGGTTTCATTTCCCATACTCATTCACCAGGAGGTGGGGTGTGAATCTTGATTTCATAGTAATGGGATGGAGAGAGGAAGAGATAGCACAGGGATTTAACAAGAAAGCTAGAGTAATGGGTTCCGCAAAAAGCTTGTAACTATAAGTAGTTAATAGATGGTGGGACATGGGTGACTCAGAAAAATGATCACCTCTAAGTTACTTGTTCAGATTTAGTCATGTCAGTGGAATAGAGAGGGCAAAGGCATAGTTTTGGTTTCTTTAAATTAAGTTTGAAAGGATAGCATTACAAACGTAGGGCCCAATATTCAGAAAATGCTGAGCTTCTAAATGTATGCTCCCAAGTTACTCTCCTAAATTTGCTCCCTATTTTCAGCCAAATTTAGGCGCAAAACTTTTCAGCTAAAAATTCAACTTATAATTTAACTACTTGTGTCAGTTGGTGCACCTATGTACACCAACTTATACCTGCCATTGACATGGCGTAAGAGGGTATGCCTAAATATGGGCTCGTCAATGCCGACTTACACTAGTATTCTATAATGGAATCTTGGCACCAAGATGCTGTTATAGAATTGGCACTAAATACAGGGCATTGTGGTGCCTGGACTGATGTGCCAATTGTTAGAATTTGTACCTGAGGCAATGAAGGGTTAAATGACTTTCCCATGATCACAAGAATCCACAGTGAGATGTGAACAAGATGTCATATTAGGTGCCCTGTTTTACAATTTCCTTCCACAAAGAAAAGATCCCAGATCCTTTAAAGTAGCCAGTCCTCACTGTCTATCTGCCATGTTCATCTGTTCTCAATGTCTATCATCTAGGTCAGCTCTTGGAGAAGGGACTATCTCATCTCTACATCACTTCGTATATCTTGTAAAGCTATGGTGATAGTGTGAGCGGCAGCAAGATAAGGAGCCTTCACAGATGCAGGCAATGTAAATCAAAGCAAAACTCTTTATTATCAAACAAAATATAGCAAAGAGCTGTTCTTGTGATCAAACATAGGCAGCAATCAAATGCAAGCTCAGTTTTACACAATAAAAGGAACTATACTCTGTCAGGTTCCCCAGTGCTCAACTCCAGTTAAAATGACTTGCACACACCAATGGTGACCAGCACTTCTTGCAGGCCCAACTTCCAACTAGCACAGTATAATCTTCTTACCTTGACCTGTCTTCAGACACTGCATCCACAGGCTTGGAAACTCTCCTGGAGGACCCTGTCTTCCTGATCTGGGCCTTTCCTTCCTGTTTCTTCTCTAGGGTTTTAACGCCCTCTAACAGGCCCCCACCCTCCTGACTAAGCAGTCTACCAATGCCTCTGTTAAGTTTGCCTTGTGAGGGAGTATGCTTAAGGAGAACCAGGTTTACTCCAGCCACTCTATCACAGGTATGTAATGCAAAATGTTTAAGAGTAGTAGTACTATAGATTACAGACATGTATAGATTTAAAAAAAACCCTATAGTATTCCAGACCTGTATTATTGTTGTTGTTTATTTGGTATGAAAAACTGATAAACTATTACATGGATTCTGCAGGGTTATTTATTATACAACACAGTGTTTCATGTGGGAATGCATTTTACAGCATGGGAGAAACACATCACTGTTTAGTAATTATCTCTATATAAGGATGTCTAACAGCACCTTGGCAAATACAGCAGATGTAAAACTGTTACAGAAAGTATCAAAGTGTCAGAGGTTGATGAATAAGAGACGATCTGGAATGATTGCCTAATAATTTCTCAATTAGAAAGTTACTGAATCTATGTCAGATTGCCACAAGGGCCAGTGCTAACCTGATACTCTATGGGCCCTGTTTACTAAGGTGCGCTAGCGTTTTTAGCGTGTGCTAAAAATTAGCGTGTGCTAACTGTGTAGGTGCCCATTGGAATATTATTGGCGTCTACACGGTTAGCATGCACCATAACCGCTAACTCTAGCCTGGCTTAGTAAACAGGGCCCTTTATATTCTTGCTTTTCATCTACTTCTCAGAAGAAACTTTAGTTGTATTGTTCAGTGCTGCGTGCGTCTGGTAGCGCTATATAAATGCTAGTAGTAGTAGTAGTAGTAGTAGCAGGGCTTTTTTTGAGGGGGTACTTGGGGTACTGAGTACTGGCACCTTTTCCATTGTCTGCTAAAATTGACTCATGGGCCACAAGTTTTAATGAAAGAGCTCAGGCTCTACACACCAATTCTGCCTTGTCATAGATTCTGTGGCTGCTTGCAGGGGGCCTGGCTATTGTGGGGTGGGTCCCTCAGTGATCACCTCACCCCTGACGGGTGGCCAGACATTTGAGTACCGGCACCTTTTTTACTGGTAAAAGCGCACTGAGTAGTAGTATGCTCTAACGTAGTCAGAAATAGAAAGCCAGGTTCTCTTATTCTGAAGAAAAACATCTCACTGGGATTTCTGGTTCTCCCTGCCATTATGAAATTGCATTCAGGTTCAGACATAATAAGAACCACTAAGCAAAAGCACAAGAATAACACGTAGAATGGTTTGCTAGCCACGCAGCACTTGATTTACAAAGTTTCCTCTCATTCTGTGCCTACGGGAAAACTCTTGCTAAAGTTGGCCTTTGGCCTCTAACATGAAGAGAGAGCAGTTAGAGCATGAATCATAGCACATCACATTTCTCTGCAAGAAGGAGGGTGACTTCCCAGTTCAAGGAGGTCTGTCCTCAGACTCATTTATCATGAAAGACTTTCAAGTTTTCTAAGTAGTTTGCAATAAAATTACCCAACTTTCTGTTAATTCTCAAACTACTAATTGCTGTGATTCTAATTAAAATGTATATAGTTTTCTTCCGCACTTTTGTTGATGGGAATTGGAATGTAACAGAAATCTTTTGCCTGCTTTTTTGTGGGAAATCGTTTTGAGTGGTGTAATTACTTTTTGCTGCTAAAAGGCACAGAATGGAAAGCTGAAGTTTCTGATTTATATAACTCAGGTCGAATGACTAGCTGTAAAATGTAATACTGAGGGAAATGCTGGGAAATATATTGTCTTGAACCAGATAATCTTTCTGAAAGAGAAATTGTAAATAACAGTCATGGAGACAGGGCTGGTACACAGGTATTGAATGTTTTAGGTGAACTTTCAGCCTTATGCCCCCCCCCCCTCAATAAAGTTTCAGTGCCGTAATTTGCCCCCTCCTCAAGGTTATCGATAGAAATCAAACAAAATAAAACATGGAAAAGAAAATAAGATGGTACCTTTTTTATTGGACATAACTTAATACATTTCTTGATTAGCTTTCGAAGGTTGCCCTTCTTCCTCAGATCAGAAATAAGCAAATGTGCTAGCTGACAGTGTATATAAGTGAAAACATTCAAGCATTACTATGACAGTCTGACAGGGTGGGAGGAGGGGGGTGGGTAGGAAGTATGCATGGGGACATCAAAGCATATCATTGATATTCTAACAGGATGGGTGTGGATAGGTGAGGGGAGGGTGATCAACAGAGACATACAGCTTTATGGTTTATAATGGGCTAGGAACCCCAGATCCTTGTTAAGTCCTTTCTGTTGGGTGTTAAAATATTCAATCATTCTGACTTCAAAGGTCTTACGTTCTTGTATGGTTTTAAAGTTACCTTTCAGGATTCTCACTGTGAAGTCACTGGTTTCTATTGATAACCTTAAGAGTGGACTAACACGGCTACCACACTCCTCCCCCTCCTCAAGAAATCATGTTTTTAAGTATTAATGAGGGAAGTTATCAATGTGGGCTACTGTTAAGCTGGGTTATTTTACCACAGCGGGAATGGAAAACAAAAATGAGGATGCTATAATGCCTTTGTATTGCTCCATGGTGCAACTGCACCTTGAATACTGTGTGCAATTCTGATCACCACATCTCAAAAAAAGATATAGTGGAATTAGAAAAGATATAGAGAAGGGCAATGAAAATAATAAAGGGGATGGGACGACTTCCCTATGAGGAAAGGTTACAGCAGCTAGGGGTCTTCAGCTTGGAGAAAAGCCGGCTGAGGAGAGATATGATAGAGGCCTATGAAATAATGAGTGGAGTGGAATGCATAGATGTAAATTGTTTGTTTACTCTTTCCAAAAATACTAGTACTAGGGGGCACACAATGAAGCTACAAAGTAGTAAATTTAAAACAAATTCAAGAAAATATTTCTTCACTCAACACGTCATTAAACTCTGGAATTTGTTGCCAGAGAATGTAATAAAAGCTGTTAGCTTAGCAGGGTTTAAAAAAGGTTTGAAAAAAGTCCATAGGCCATTATTAAAATGGACTTGGGGAAAATCCATTGTTTATTTCTAGGATAAGCAGTATAAAATGTATTGCACTGTTTTGGGATCTTGCCTGGTACTTGTAACCTGGATTGGCCACTGCTGGAAACAGGATTTAGGCTTGATGAACCTTTGGTCTGTCCCAGTATGGCAACACTTATATATTTATTTATTTTTATTATTATTTTTTTTTAATTCTTTATTAATTTTCAATTTCACAAGTACAACAAACTTGCATAGGAAACACAGAAGGCAATAATTTCAAGAATCAATTACAATACACTTCCTTGTCTAAAATATGACAATTTTTATTCTTCCTTAGACCTCAAATGTGGGAGGGGGGCGTTAAGAAACGTTGAGGAGAAGTTTTTTTAAACATAACTATTAATTAAATAAATCGGCTAACCTTTATTCCACAAACTATCTTAATTGGTCTGATGTTATTACACCGTGGGGGTCTGAATCCTCTTAGCTTCCACAAAAACGTTTAGCTGTAATGGTTCAGAAAAAACATACTTATTTCCCTGGAAGTTAACTCTACACTTACAGGGATAAGCTAACAAGAACGAAGCTCCCAAAGCTTTTACATTCTTTCTTAAATCCAAGAATTGTCTCCTTCTCTCCTGAGTTGCCTTCGCAACATCAGGGTACATCCAGATTTTTTGTCCATAAAACAATTTAACAGAATTCTTGAAATATAACTTAAACACATGATTCAAATCTTTCTCAAATACAAACTGAACTAACAATGTTCCTCGGTCTGTAATCTCAAAGTTTGAGTCCTCAAGAAATGCAGTTAAATTTTGAGGTTTCTGAGCCTCCCCTTGTGACAATCCTGCAGAATCCACAGATGAAACTTTCTTTTGAGGTAAATAATATATTTTTGTATAAGGAGGTAAGGTTGAATCTGGCAACTGCAGGATATCCTTCAAATACATTGAAAATAGCTCATTTGCTTTCAATAAAGGAGAAATGGGAAAGTTCAAAAGTCTCAAATTCAAACGTCTATTATAATTCTCCATTGACTCGATTTTCCTATGAATTATTTGTTTATCCTTGATTAAAGCCGTCACTGAGGATTTTAAACCAGTCATTTCCTCATGTGTCTTTTGTGTTTGGGCATCCACATCATTCTTAATTTTCTCCAAAGATTGATCAAATTTTTCAATTTTACTCACTATTGCAGCAAACTCTTTTGTTGAGTTTGAAACAGCTAACGTCAATGCCTGTACTGCCTTCCAGACCGCCATCAGGGTAATCTCTCCCAGTTCTTCCTGGGACCCTAAGTCCTCCCCGTCCGATCCTCGAGGTGCCTTGCCGACCGAAATCCCACCAGCAGCGCCTTCCGCATCCAGCGGGGTTTCCGGCCCTCGAGTCGAAGCAGGGCAAGGAGGCGGGACCAACTCCAGCGGCGTGAGAGAAACCTCGCAGCCCAGGAACGCCGGGGCTCAACAGCGGGCTCGCCATGCCGGTCACTGGTGGAACATTCTGCCAGAGTCTATCGAGCGACCGCTGCACTGGGGTCGACGCCATAGCCTTCGGCATCACGCTTTTCGTCGCCCCTTTTCTCTTGGTATGTGGCATGTTGTTGAGAGGAAAAGTTTTCAGCTACCACTCGTTTCCTCTAGCAGTACTCATGCGGCCATCTTGTAACGCCCCCCCTTATATATTTATTTTAGCATAGGGTCTTATTGCATAAAATGGGACCCTGTGATAAAATAACCCAACTTAACAGTAGCCTACATTTTTTTGTTGTTAGTGCACACAAAACTTTGCCTGGACCCTTATACTTTATATGTTTTTTTGATTTGCTGAATTTTTATGCCTTGTATGTTAATTATATCATTTGATTACTGTTTTTAGTTATATACCCCTAAGGCAGCCCTTGTTGGGCAAAATGTGGATCACGTTGGGTAGAGTCTTTAATAAACAACTGTATTTTGAGGATTTTCCGTCTAGGATCTGTTCTTTTTCCATCAATTTGATACAGATCTGTATAGCATCTCAAGAATGTGTTGTCCAGTTCTAGAAGCCAAAGTACAAGGAAAATAGGAATCAATGCAGGAACTAGACAACCCAGCAGCTCTCTTATCCTGCATGTAAGCAAGTAGCACAGTAGATGGAGGTGGGAAAGACCAAAACGGCCCATCCACATACAGAACCCAAAACCCAACAACTCCTCTTTTTCATGTCCCTCAGGTAACTTTGCTTGCTTTTTAGGGTTGCAATTGTCATTTCATGCAGGTTGCTCTGTCCTGTCCCCATTCTTTTTTTTTAAGATTGCAACTGCCATTCCATGCAGGTTGCGTCTCAATGATTTGTAATATTTCCACTGATTTTAGGGTTACAACTGCCTCTCCCTTTAGGTTGTGTTGATATGTTTTCTCATAGTTTCACTCATTTTTGACTTACAACTGCTGCTCCATGAAGGTTGCCCTTCATTGCTGTCTTGCTGTTTTAAGTTGTAACTGGGTTGTAGCTGCCATCTCAAGTAACTTATCCTAATACTTCAAATTCTGCACTGTCAATTTCTCTGTGGACCAGGTCCAAGGCAAGTTTTCTCATATTTCACAGCTTCTCGGGTCTAATTCATTGCATATTTTGTGCTTATGGGAAAATCTTAATGAATTATCCATGAACGTTTTAAGCCTTCATGGCTAGAAATATTGCTGAGCTACCAAATCCCATATTGCTAACCAACAGAATCAGAAAACAAAATGTTTTTGCTTGATTGAGAGTGGAATGTTTCATGTAGTAAAAAATGCGAAGATTTAGATTGCTGGAAGGATTACATTTCCTTATATTACATTTTTAGTAAGAATGTTCTCTTTCTGTTGTGGTTATCTGTAGAATTAAATGCTGTTTTGTCAGAAAATTTGTTTTCATTATATATTTTGGATTCATTTCTCTGATGGGAATGGAGAATTCTGTAGCCTTTCATTAGCAGAAAGTTTAAAGCAGGAGCATTCTAATGAAGACATTCTCCTACTTTATATTATGTACGTGCTGATTGTTTTTGTTTTGGAGGCCCTTTCAAATGTGAATAATAGACCGTAGTATCTTGAGGCATAGAATTCTTTGTTGCCTCATTATTTTGAAAGAATTGTCAAAAATTAGAATGAATGCTGCAAAGAATGAAATAAATTATTTTTACTTTGCAACGTGGGTGGAATATGTTTACATTGCTTGGTGTGAATTCACATATTTTACGGAGGTGTTTATTTTAGCTTATGAGTCATTTAGTGTCTGCTGTCCAATAAAGCAAAAGCTATTTTGTCTCACATTATACGTAGGAGCTATTTATGGTGAGCTGCATATATTCTTTTGGGCCTTTTTGTGAAGGATGGAAAGAAATGGTAAAATTTGCCCCGAATTGTACTTGCAATGTTGCTTTATTTTGTGAAAATTTAAGATCTTGCTTCATATAACCACCTTGAGCCCTTTCCAAAGTGTTTGGGGGAGGGTGTGCTTCCCCCAAGATCATTAAACTCAAAGTACTCTATCAAATGTTTTCCAAATTGTTCCTTGTTAGTGGGTTCCAACAGAATATTATCATCAAATCTCCAATATCGGTGGCCTTTCTGATCGGGCATTGAAGACAGGGTTAAGGCCACTGGGGTATGGTCTCACTATCTGAGAGTTTTGTATGGCGATTTTGAGCACTAAATTTAAAATATATGGATTCTCTAGCTATAAATCAATATGGGAATAAGTATTTTAAATCTGAGAGACATGGATATAGTCTCTCAGGTCTGGATGATGTTGTCTCCATAGGTCATACTGTAATGGTATCAGTTCAATTGTCAGAATGGACCCATCTATCCGTAAAGCTTTGTAGATATTTCCTATCTTTACTGGCATATCTGACTGAGGACGCCATATTGTCTTGCTGTGGATTTGGTGTCAAATTGAAGTCCCTGCCCACCAGCAAACATCCTTCTATATGCTTAAGTAAGAGATCATTAAATATTTCCATGAATCTACTCTGTTCAGTATTTGGTGCATAAATATTTTAAAAGGTATCAATTTTTTGCCCCAGTTGAGATTAACAAGCATATATATCTCCTTTTCCTGTCTTTAACTGTTTCCTTAACTTGCCAAGGGTGTGAAATGGAGAAAAGACTGCCTACCCCCTAGTTTTCCTTTGTGTTTTGTTGGCTGCTAGATATATCATGGATATTTCCCATGGCTAAGAAGGTGTTCATGGGATGGTAAGAGGTAGGTAGGTCTCCTGGAGAAACCCACATCCACTCCCAGTTGCCTACCTCTTTGAAAAGAAGCCCGTGTTTGATGGGAGAGTTAAGTTCCTGCACATTCAAAGTCAAACATTAAATTCCCCAGAACATTCAACACAGTAATAAACATGCCAGATATATATGTAGAAGAGAAAGCACTCACTTATCTGCTTTTTCCCCAGGAAAGTCACCAGAGGCCTTTTTTATGTTATCTCCTCCCTCATAAGAATACCTCCACATCCCCCTCTCTTCTCCTCCCTTTAGCTTTCAGGTGTAGCCACACGCAGTGGCGTACCTAGGGTAGTTGACACCCGGGGCCGGTCATTTTTTAACACCCCCCCCCCCCCCCAAATCCAGTACTAGGCATGCCGAGAATACAAAACACTCAGGACCTATAGAGCAATTCTACATACCATAAGCAGTCATTTCTACGAGTCACACAAGGAAAAGGAAAGCATCTTAAACACTACAGTGAGCACTAGAACATCAATTCACCTATTGTAAAACGAAACCAGACAGAATAGTACAGATCGTAGATCCTGCACAGTCAATGCCAACTGAAAGCCATGTCTTTTCACAAACACAGATACACCCTAATCCACTATAGAATAAGTAATCATAACTTTCTATTTAGACAAAAATTAAACTGAACCCCCAATGCCAGACTCTGCATACAATGCAACACCACAGAAACAGAAACTGTCCCTAGTACTGTGCAAAATATAAAGACAGCAGATGTAAATGTTGAAAAAAAAAACCTAACAAGTACCAATCACCACTTTACAAATTAACAAATAGAAATAAAACAAATATAGAAAGTAAAATAATACCATTTTATTGGACTAATACATTTAGCTTTCAGAGGCCAAAACCTCCGTCCTCGGGTCAGTACAGTATAGTGCTGTTACAGTATCCTATCCTGACCTGAGGAAGGGGGTTTTGTTCTCCGAAAGTTAGTCAAAATGTACTAAAATTAGTCCAATAAAAAGATTACCTTATTTACATGTTCTATTATAAACATTTAACACATCTACAATACTTTATCCTAAAGCAAAAAAAATAAAAAAATATATTTTATTTACAGTTTGTTGTCTCTGGTTTCTGCTTTCCTCATCTTCTTTTCACCGTCTTCCTTCCATCCAGCATCTGTCTTCACTCTCTCTCTCTCTCTCTGCCATCCAGTGTCTGCCCTCTCTGCCGTCCCTTCCATCCACTGCCTGCCCTTTCTCTCTGCCCCTTCAATCCACCATTTGCCCTCCCTCTCCCATCCATCCAGGGTCTGCCCTCCCTCTCGCTCTCCCTTCCATCTAGGATCTGTCCCCTCTCTCTCTCTGCCCCTTTTTTCAGCCCCCAGTTCCAGCCCCCTTCTCCCCTCTGAACACCCCCACCCCAGTCCCCTTCTCCCCTCCCCTTCTCCTGTCTGAGACCCCCACCACAGTCCCCTTATCCCCTCCCCTGTCTGAGACCCCCACCCCAGTCCCCTTCTCTCCTCTGAACACCCCCATCCCAGTCCCCTTCTCCCCTCCCCTTCCCTTCTCCCCTCTGAGATCCCCACCCCAGTCCCCTTCTCCCCTCCCCTGTCTGAGATCCCCACCCCAGTCCCCTTCTCCCCTCCCCTTTTCCCCTCTGAGACCCCCACCCCAGTCCCCTTATCCCCTCCCCTTCCCTTCTCCCCTCTGAGATCCCCACCCCAGTCCCCTTCTCCCCTCCCCTGTCTGTGATCCCCACCCCAGTCCCCTTCTCCCCTCCCTTTCCCCCTCTGAGACCCCCACCCCAGTCCCCTTCTCCCCTCTGAACACCCCCACCCCAGTCCCCTTCTCCCCTCTGAGATCCCCACCCCAGTCCCCTTCTCCCCTCCCCTTTTCCCCTCTGAGACCCCCACCCCAGTCCCCTTCTCCCCTCCCCTTCCCTTCTCCCTCTGAGATCCCCACCCCAGTCCCCTTCTCCCTCCCCCTTTTCCCCTCTGAGACCCCCACCCCAGTCCCCTTCTCCCCTCTGAACACCCCCACCCCAGTCCCCTTCTCCCCCTCCCCTTCTCCCCTCTGAGATCCCCACCCCAGTCCCCTTCTCCCCTCCCTTGTCTGAGACCCCCACCCCAGTCCCCTTCTCCCCTCTGAACACCCCCACCCGAGTCCCTTTCGCCCCTCTCCTTCCCCACCTCAGTCCCGTTAAACCGGCGAAGCAGCGTCGCAGGCAGCGCCTCGTGCCCTGCTTGTAAAAAAAAAAATCAAATCTCCTTCCTTCTCCTCGTCTTGACGTCTTGACGTCGACTCGGGCCGAGTCGACGTCAAGACGAGGAGGAGAAGGAGGGGAAGGAGATTTGATTTTTTTTTTTTACAAGCAGGGCACGAGGCGCTGCCTGTGACGCTGCTTCGCCGGGTTTTTAAATGTGCGGCGCCGCGGGAACGGCCATGGGAGGCGGCGGGAGCGGAGCACAACCCACCCACTGGCACCCGGGGCGGACCGCCCCCACCGCCCCCCCCCCTTGGTACGCCACTGGCCACACGTACCCCCTTTGGCATGCCTTTGGAGGAAGTGGGCCACAAATTACACCCCAAGCTATATGAAGTTTCAGGCCTGCCAACTCACCATCAAGACTTTTTGGCCTATAGCCAACGTAAAAAAATTAGCTGACTGAGTAAAAAAGCTTGAATATATAAACACATGGAAAGTTTTAACAAATCTTTTATGGACCTCAGTATGGGGATCAGATGATTTTTGTTTTTAATCACTCTGTAATTGTCACTGGTCCTTATAAATCTTTTTGTTGTGGTTTTTTTTGGTGAAACTTATTTAACTTCATATGCAAAAACAATAATCCTTCTTTTAATAAATATTTCAATATATATAAAGTTTAGAATATAATGCTACTTAGCTTCATGATATTGGCTGTGGAGGGTCTTTTCTGTCCATCATGAATCATGTTTCGCCACTAGCAGCTTATTAAGTATCAACCCCCTATGCTAAAAAACATCGTCAGATTAAAAAAAACAACGTTCAAACAAGTATATTGTCATTACCTCTTTTAGTACTAAACCATAAATGCCAATTGTGACTATATTGTCAAAATGGTGGCGACTTTTTTTTGTAATCATCTTTTAAGAATCAGCTGATGTCAAGACCCACCAATCAGGAATAAAGGATAAAATTAATTTGGCCCATTCTAATTCTGCATTGAGTCCCTTTGGATTAACTGTTTGCAAGGTGTAAATCCAAAATTGTTCCTTGTAATTTAATATTTTCTCTACATGTCCTCCCTCCCACCCTACTTGGATACTATCTATAATGCGCCAATGCAATTCATCCCATTGATGTCGAGTATGATGCCAATGTGTAACCAATGGAGCTTTCATTGTTTCAGTAATAATTGTAGATTTGTGCTCATTTAACCTCACTTTTATAGGATGGCTGCTACACCCTACATTAATTTTAACTATATAGACAACATTGCTGCTATTACAAGTTGTATTGTGTTTTGATGTGATCTTAAAACCAGTGTTGGGGTCTTCCCAAAATGACCCAGATATAGTATAATTGGGGAAGGCTCTCCACAGAGTGGATGAACACTAAATCCCACAAGTTAAAGATACAACGAACAAAGTGGGAAGTGGACCAATGACTTCAGGACGTTGAGACTACGCTGGTATATAAAGGAGTAAACTTTATTGTAGACTCGACCCAGTACTGTTTTTTCGGCCACAGGCCTGCCTCGGGAGTCTAAAAAATTATTAAAATAAAAATATTTAATAAAAAAACATGACATCAATGCACAAAACATATGATTCTAAAACCTATGGGGACAAACATGTATATAATTATCATATGTATAAATAATATATACATGTTAAATGCATTAATAAACATGAATTAAATTAAATCATAACATCTTGACATAAATATACAAACATATGATTCTGAAATTAGGCAGACAAATATGTATGTAATCATCAAACACATAAATCATAATATAAAAATGAAATGCATAAATGAATATTAATTCAAATAAAAATATGATTCATATACATTAATGTATTCATAAACAAATAAAACTAGTAAAATTAAAATTCACAATAAATTGATACATGTATGGTTATATATAAAAAATGAAGAACTTGCCATAAATTCTTGTAGTATACATTTCGATAGTTCATTCTTTCTAAATGTGCTCAGTGATATCAATCATATGAAAAAAAAATTTGTAAGTAATCTTTATATTAGAAATATGTATAGTAAAACTGTTATCTACTACAATAAAACTCACCCTCAACGTTCTGAAGTCACTCAGTCAGTCCCTGAAGGGTTCGTGGATTCATGAAGCCACTCCACTGACCCGTGCCCTGCCCTCGCGTCAAACATCATGACGACAAGAGCGGAAAACATACAGTAAACTAAAGGAAGGGATCGCAAACAAGCAGGTGGAGGAGTAGGGAAACACGCGGAGCGTGTTTCCCTACTCCCCTGCCTAGGAAACGCAGGGCTACCAACCTCCCACCCACCCATGGAAAAAATCTGGAGGGAAACCACCTCCAAAGCTCCACGAGTCCAAATGACTCCGGAGACCAGTGTTCGAGGTCCAACACCCTCCCCACCCAAGCCACCCACCAAAGCTCTGGCGTAGAAGCCCCGCCCACAGAATGCTGGAGGTCCAGTGCCGCCCCCCCAAAGCTGCAGTTCAAAAGAACCCCGCCCACAGAATGCAGGAGGTGCAACACCCCCCCGCAACACCCCCCCCCCCAAGCCACCCACCGTCCGCGTTGCTTTGGCCGGCAGAGGAACCGAAACCCCGCCAGCACAAGTCCTGTCTGCCAACTACGGCGTGATCTTCGGCGTTGCTAGCCTGTGCAGGCAGGGCTTCTGTGTGTCTGACCGTCCTGCACGTGCAGGACATCAGACGCACAGAACCCCGCCCTGCACAGGCTAGCAACGCCTAAGATCGCTGGAGTGAGACTCAGCAGACAACACAGGACTTCTGCTGACGGGATTTTGGGTCCCCCGCCAGCAAAACTACACGACGATGGGTGCGATGGCGATGGTGGGTGGGATGGCGGCGGGCGGGTGCATCGCGGTGGGTGGGATGGCGGGCAGGGGGGGTGCATCACGCGGAGGAGGCGCTTCCTTCGTTCTTCTTCAAAGCAGGATCCACCCCCACAAAACTGAACTATACAACACACACTCACTCACTCACTCACTCTCTCATCTGGCAACGCTTCTTGAACCCCCCCCCCCACACACACACACTTACTCGCTCACTCTCATTTGGCCACACTTCCTCAATGCCCCCCCCCAACACACACACACACACACACACACACACACACACACACACACACACACACTCACACACACTCTCTCTCATCTGACAGCGCTTCCTGAAACCCCTGCCCGCAAACACTCACTCATCTGGCAGTGGTTCCTGAACCCCCACACACACACACACTCTCATTTGGCCACACTTCCTCAACGCCCCCCTCCCAACATACACACACTCTCTCATCTGGCAGCACTTCCTGAAATCCCTGCCCCCCCACACACTCACTCATCTGGCAACCCCCCCCCACCACACACACATACACTCAGTCTGTCATATGGCAGCGCTTTCTGAACCCCTCAACCCCACACACACACTCTATCATCTGGCAGCACTTCCTGAACCCCCCCCCCCCCCACACACACACACACACTCTCATGTGGAAACGCTTGATAAAACGCCCTCCTCCCCGCACACACACACACACACTCACTCACTCATCTGGTAGCACCACACACCCCTCTTCTTCCAAGCTGAAACCCCCAACACACACACCCCCACACACCCCTCCAACACACACACACACTCTCTCTCACTCTCATCTGGCAGCGCTTCCTGAACCCCCCTCCCCCCCCCCACACACTCTCTCTCTCTCATCTGCCAGCGTTTCCTGAAACCCCGTACACACACACATACAGACACTCACTCTCTCTCATCTGGCAGCGCTTCCTGAAACCCCTGCCCCCCCCCCACACACACTCACTTACTAATCTGGCAGCCGTTCCTGAACCCCCCCCCCACACTCACTCTCATTTGGCCCCTCTTCCTGAACTCTTCCCCCCACACACACACTCTCACTCTTCTGCCAGTGCTTCCTGAACCCACGCCCCAAACACACACACTCACTCTCATCTGGCAAAGCTTAATAAACCGCCCCCCCCCACACACACACTCACTCACTCATCTGGCAGCACTTCCTGAACCCCCACACCCCTCTTCTTCCAAGCTGACCCCCCCCCAACATACCCACACAACACACACACACTCTCTCTCATCTGGCAGCGCTTCCTGAAACCCCATACACACACTCACTCACTCACTCACTCTTTCTCATCTGCCAGTGCTTCCTGAAACCCCATACACACACACACTCACTCTCTCTCTCTCTCATCTGGCAGCGCTTCCTGAACCCCCTGCCCTCTCCCACCCACACACACACTCACTCACTCACTCTGTCATCTGGCATCGCTTCCTGAACCCCCCCCCCCACACACACACTCATGCTCTCACTTGCATCTAGTAGTGCTTCCTGAACCACCCGCACCCCTCTTCTTCCAAGCTGAACCCCCCCCCCAACACATCACCCCCCCCACACACACACACTCTCTCTCTCTCCCCCTCCTCCAGCACACCAATTGCTTGGGTGCAGTGGCGGGAATCTCAGACAACAGAGAGAGAGGGGGGGTGACACCAGAGAGAGAGAGAGGAAGGGAGGTATCTCTGTCACACACACACTCTCTCTTTCACATACAATGTCTTTCTGACTCTCACTCTCACACACTCTGTCTCACACGGTATCACATTCACTCTCTATCTGTCACACAGTCACTCACACACTCGCTTGGTCTCATACACTCACTCTCACAGAGAATCTGTGTCTCACACACACTCTCTCGCACACACAGACACTCTCTCACACTGTGTCTCACATACGCACTTGCACACACTCTCATTCTCACACACACACTCTCACAGTCACACTCACACCCAGACTCACTCTCTCTCTCTCACACACACACACACACACTCACACTTTCACTCTCTCTCTCACACACAGTCACTCTCACATACACTCTCCCAAACATACACACTCCGAGGAAAACCTTGCTAGCGCCCGTTTCATTTGTGTCAGAAACGGGCCTTTTTTACTAGTTTATAATAAAAAGAATAACAGAAAGAATAATGCATCAAACCAACATCAAGTAATGTATATGTGCTTATAAATCTAAAATTGTTTTCAAATTGATATTCATATTAAAAACATCATCTTTAGATTAGAAACTATGGATTTATTTGAAAAGGACCTTTCATATAGTCTAGTAGAAATACAGAAAATATAAGTTTATGAATTGCTAGAAATAATATATGTGAGTTTATAAATTACATTAAAAAACCTGTAAAATTATATATATATATATATATATATATATATATTTTTTTTTTTTGTTATCAGAATTCAAATTTGATTACAATTTGTTTTTAAATAAGATTGTTGGAGAAAACACTATAAAATAGTGTGTGTGTGTGTGTGTGTATATATATATATATATATATATATATTGTTAGAATTCAAATTTGAATAAAATTATACTAATAAGAATAATACTGGACAAAACACAAAAAATCAATTCAACAATATTGATAAAAAGGCAAATATACAAAAAATAAAATGAAAATGCCAAACATATAAATGAAAAAAGGAATTAATAAAAATAATAAAATAATAAAAAATATGAAAAATATATTAAAAAATGAAAAAGCCAAACACATTTAGACCATTGGTTGCATAATAAATCATGAGTCTATGGAACGTTCTGTATATAGTATAAGCACACCACTGGCAATGGCCACAAATCTATCTTCTTCAATTTCTCTAAACATTTTGCGTAAACAATATCTCTTGTTCAATTTCTCAAAATGTTTAGCATAAATGTTTTGAGAAATTGAACAAGAGAGATTGTCAAGGAAGGTGGGGTCTCCGGAAGAAGTCAGGGCGAAACGGGTTCCCGTTGGGACCCCCACGAAGCAGCATTTAGCGCAGCATAGGACTAAAGCACAATAAACCACCAGACGATCATTTGGAGTCAGTCACTTAAAAGCGAGGCTACTCAAAGCTAAGCAATATTTTTCAGATACTCGTTATTGTAAAGTAAGAATAAAGTAGATTGAATTTTGTTTGTTCAACAATGACTAACAGGAGGTTTTTCTGACCAATGATGACTTGTTTGACCAAACTCCATATGTAGAAACAAGAATGTTTTAAGAGAGTGGTAAAGGTCTTAATGAGGTCTTTTCCTCCTGTTTTTTTATTTTTTGATAAAAATATTTTTAGTAAACTTAAGAATTTAAGAAAAAATAAGAAACACTTAAGCCAATGTAATATTGACCATTCTCTTTGCGGTGCCATACTGGTTTTTTTTTTTTTTTAGAAGCATTCTACGATTTTTATGTATGGTACTAGGATCTACAATTCTATTGGTCATTCAAGTTGCAGCCATGAGTTGTAGGCCTGTTTCAATTTGTCTCTTGAGTCTCCCTTTTACAGTTATCTCTTGTTGCCAACAGGGATATTTTAAAGAGCAGAGAGGTGATTTTGGTGCAATGCAGCAGGTCTGGTGTGGTCCCCATTTCTGGGAACACCTGTTGTGCCTGGTTTTATTTGACACAACTTGTCCTTATAAAAAAAACAAAGCAAAGGGATGCTGCCAACGGTATCATAGACCTTGCTCTTGGAGCTGCATTGTTAATGGCTTCAATTCCCTTCTGCATCTCAGTGTGGACGAGAAGAGATCTTGTTAGACCTCGATCTGATAAGTGCCCCAAGAGGGGCATAATCAAACGTGAATGCCCATCTCCATGGGCGTCTATCTCTGTGGACAGGTCCATCTTTTGTTTCGATAGTACGGTTTGTGCCGGGCAAATGCATCGCTTTTGGGCGGATTTGAGCTGGGCGGTATCGGTTTTCAGCGATAATGGAAACCGAAGGCGCCCAGCTAAAAAATGAACAAATCCAAGGCATTTGGTCGTGGGAGGGGCCAGGATTCGTAGTGCACTGGTCCCCCTCACATGCCAGGACACCAACCGGGCACCCTAGGGGGCACTTGTAACAATTAAAAAAAAAATTAAAATATCTCCCAAGTCCATAGCTCCCTTACCTTGGGTGCTGAGCCCCCCAAATCCCCCCCAAAACCCACTGCCCACAACTCTACAACATTACCATAGCACTTATGGCTGAAGGGGGGCACCTAGATGTGGGTACAGTGGGTTTTGGGGGCGGTTTGGAGCGCTCCCATTTACCAGCACAAGTGCAACAGGTAGGGGGTGGGATGGGCCTGGGTCCACCTGCCTGAAGTCCACTGCACCCACTAACAACTGCTCTAGGGACCTGCATACTGCTGTAATGGAGCTGGGTATGATATTTGAGGCTGGCATACAAGCTGGCAAAAAAAGTTTTTAAAGTTCTATTTTTTTGGTGGGAGGCGGTTAGTGACCACTGGGGGAGTCAGGGGAGGTCATCCCCGATTCCCTCCAGTGGTCATCTGGGCAGTTGCTTTGTTCTATTATGGCAGAAAAACAACCAAGTTTTGGGAATGACAAAATCCTGCCCCTGTAATGCTGCATTTTGTCTATGCTATTCTCAGAAAGGACAAAGAAAAACAAAGGGCCAGACAGAAACAGAGATTAGGAGAAGAAAGGAATCTTTATTACTCACCACTACAGTACAGGAAATAGTATTGGCTCTCAGTGTTAGTAGTTTTACACAGTGGCGAAAGGACCCCCCCGCGAAGGACCCCCCCCCCCCCCCCAGCGGCGTGCACCTGGGGCGGACTGCACCCCCTAGGAACGCTACTGGTTTTACAGGACAGAGTTAATAACAGTAGCTTTGGAATTTGTAAAAGAATCAGTCTGAATCAGAGATAAAGGAAAAAGAGGAAGGAAAGTTTGTTCCGCACCAATGACAGGTAATATCACTGGCTCTGAGCTTCGGCAGTTCTACAGAATATGATACATAGAAACTGTCACACAAAGGTCACAGAGCTGAGAGAAAGAAAGGAAGAAAGATTCTTAGCTGCAAAGAATTAGTTCCCACTTACGGGGGGAGCCCCGGGGGATATTCCCTGGACAAGGAAATAGAACTCTAACTTGCCCCAGAGGTATATTCCAGGGCTCCTTAGATGAGCAGTCACTTATATACCCTCATTACAGAGGATCACCTCATATACCACCCAATCAGCAATCCTGCATGTACACAGGGCTTCCACCCATGAATTTGGACATTACCACATGTTTTACCTACAGTTATTCTTATATTTCCAGCTAAAATTGGTTTGTACTAGTTTGCAGATATGACCGTTATCAGGGCTCTAGCTACAGTGAACAGGATGTGCTAAAGTCTGTTGTAACAAACTCCAGAACAAGCAGTCACAGAGCACAAAGGGGTATAGTTGCATGACAAATTCCATAACCCCCCCCCCCCCCAACACCAAATGTCTCAAATCCGAGTTTCGAAAATTGCAATTTGGATGTTTTTCAGAGTTTATTTTTAAGTTATGCCCTTTGTCTTCACTCCCAGTCATCAAGGCCCACCAATGGGCCAAGATTCCGGGATTTTTGTAATGAATATGCATGAAGTAGATTTGCATGCCTACTATCTCCATTGTATGCAAATCTCCATCCTGTATATTCATTAGAGATATCTTGAAAACCAGACCTGTTGGTGGCCCTTGAGGACTTGGACTGAAGACCAAGGGACTGGACACATCCCTAGTAGGATCTTAAATTAGATGGAAACCACCTAAATCGTTGCAAATAAAGTCCCATGTCACCAAAGTCATGATAGGAACCACTCCAGAGTAATCCAGGCACCCATCCCTGAACGATTATTTTGATTCTGCTAGATTTACACTGTCTCATCCTATTAACACAGAAGGTAATATTCAGCCTGCTGTGGTCAGCAGTTTTTAAGCCACTTACAGCCTTGGGGCCATGTCTGGGCTCAGCACAGAATATCCGCTTACAGCAGACAGCCGGAGGTTAACCATGTACTGGCTGATTTTCATACTAATGTGCAGTTAGCTTGGCAGATAAAGTTAGGACATTCTTTTTGCTGTCCCAGCTTTATCTGCTTACTTAGCTGGTTAGTGCTCTGAATATCACTACAATCCTTAAGTACCAGCTCTGCCCAAGCTTCTCCCATGGACCGCCCCTGCATTGACCACACAGTGCAAGACAGTTAAGTACCAGTTCTTCCCAAGCTCCTCCCACGGACCGCCCTTGCCTTTACCAGACAGTGCAGGGCAGTTAAATACCAGCTCTACCCAAGCTTCTCCCATGGACGGCCTCTACATTAACCAGACAGTACAGGGGCACTGTCTAGTTAAGTGCTGCAGAATATCAGCGAATAGGCAGGCACAAGGAAGCTCTCCTGCCTGGTTAAATCACTTTGAATTTATAGCAGTCACCTTCACTCAGGCCTAGTGGTTAGGGTGGTGGACTTTGGTCCTGGGGAACTGAGTTCGATTCCCACTTCAGGCACAGGCAGCTCCTTGTGACTCTGGGCAAGTCACTTAACCCTCTATTGCCCCAGGTACAAATAAGTACCTGTATACAATATGTAAGCCGCATTGAGCCTGCCATGAGTGGGAAAGCGCAGGGTACAAATGTAACAAAAAAAAAAGTGACTCTTATAGCCAAATGATGACACCAGTCACATAGCATCATGTTTAATTTCAAAGATACCTAGTTAGTAGGTTTCATATTTAAGCACAATATAAGACTTCTTGAGCACTTGAACTCTGTTATTTTACCAGGCCATTTCAAACGTTTGGCATTTTGCAAATACAATATTCGACACAAGGTCAGGTTGTGATTAAATTAATAAAAGGCATTTTCAGCAATCTGTGAACCAGACAGCTGCAGGTTCTTAGATAATATGAACTTATTCCAGCTCTGTTTATTATTTGAAGCTCAGCAGATTTTAAGAATGTCAGGAAAAAGTCCTTGGAGTCTGATTTGCAATAGACAAAGAAGAGCTGTGGATAAAATGTACTCCTACATAGACCATGGGAATCTCAGAGCCTGGACCGCAGTTTGCAGCAGCTATGAATTAATAATCAGATGACTTTCCTCATCGTGTTCCCATAGCAGCGAAACGATCCAGCTGTGGACAGTTACTGTAGATAACGTGATGTGAAAGGGCCTTCATTAAAATCAGGACAGAACCTCTGTGATCGCCGTGGCAAGGAGCAGTCGCAAAAGACTGTAGCTCCTGTGCTTAACCCGCTGACCGGCACTTAAACTAAAAATCTGAAATTCTTCCCAGATTGAAGGTGTGAAAACGAGGCGATCCAGACAGTTGCTGCAGGGGGTGTCGAGAGCAGGGTAGAGTGGAATATGGCTTCAAAAATGCCACAGAAAGATCAAGAACGACAGAAGGGGATAGAATCCAAGATGGCGAATTCTTGAGTATCCACAAGCCCGGAGGGGGGAAATGTTATGATGGCGGAATTAGTGGCTGAAGTTAAAGTGGCGGTTCAGGCAGCACTGGACACAAAACTACAGCAAATTTTGGATCGAACAGAGGAGGCTCATGAGCGGATAGACAGTGTTTGCCTGGAGTTGGATGAAGGATTGCAATGTACCTCCACACTGGAAGATTGGGCGCGGGAATTATCCATGGAACAAGAGAGGCTACAAAAAAAGGTTTTTGAATTGGAGCAGAAAGTATATGACCTTGAAAATCGTTCAAGGCGCAATAACCTGAGATTGATCGGCCTACCGGAAGAACCTGGAACATCGGATTTAATACGATTCTTGGAATCATGGTTACCATTGGTGCTGGGCCTAGAGTGGCATTTGCCTCAATTTTGGATTGAACGAGCACACAGAATGGGCTCACTGCGTGATCCAAGAGAGAAGCCTAGAGTGGTTATTCTGAGAGTATTAAACTATGATCACAAACAGTTAATCATACGCTCTATTCGAGGAGGCAAATCACTAAAATACCAAAACCAAAATATTTTGTGTTTCCAGGATTACTCTTCACAGGTGCAGCAACAGAGGAAGAAATTCACGACAGTCTGTGCCTCCCTGGTTAACTTCAACATGCAGTTTGCTCTGATGTTCCCAGCAAAACTCCGCGTTGAACATGAAGGTCGAAATCATTATTTTCTGCAACCAGGGGAGGCAATTGACTTCTTGGAATCACTATCAAATCATCCCCTCCTCGATTGCTGGCCTTGCAGGGTAGTCCGAAGGTTTGACGGAGTGGAAGAATGTGGTTCTAAGTCAGTGTGGGGTGTTTGTACAGCCTGAGTTGAGCGCACATGGGGATCGGCGCTGCATACGCCATGCCCCCTCCCTACCTATCTTCAAATCTCTGCTTAAAACTCACCTCTTCAATGCTGCCTTCGGCGCCTAACCGCTCGAGAAATATAAAATGCCCCAATCCATCCACCCTATCAGATTAACTGTTCACTCGTCCTCTAGATTGTTCACTTGTCTTTAGATTGTTCTCTTGTCTTTTAGATTGTAAGCTCTTTGAGCAGGGACTGTCCTTCTATGTTTGATTTGTACAGCGCTGCGTAACCCTAGTAGCGCTTTAGAAATGTTTGTTAGTAGTAGTAGTAGTAGTAAGTATGACTTGCCCCTATTTGACTGACTGTACATTTGTCCTTTAGATTGTAAGCTCCTTGAGCAGGGACTGTCCTTCTATGTTAATCTGTACAGCGCTGCGTAACCCTAGTAGCGCTTTAGAAATGTTAAGTAGTAGTAGTAGTAGTAGTACTGAGATATTTAAAACAAGACCCGACGTGCACAGACTTTCTACCAATTATAGGGAATTTAGATTTTGAACCGGACCAGATGAGAGGATTATTTCATAAATGGGCACTGCAGGGTGTATTTTATATTGCCGACCTGTTACAGGAAGACAGCGGATTATTGTCTTTTGACTCACTAATGCAAATTATACAGCCACACCCGTTAAACTATGTTGCTCATCTGCAAATATCTCATTATAATAAGTCCCTTCTAGGAAATTGCTTGCGGGGGATAATACTCTTGCTGGAGAAATTCTTTCAGCCGGTAAGTCGTGGTTGCGTATTAGTGGCCACGTTTCATAAGGCCTTCATCTTGGTGACCCCGGGTAGGGATTAAACGACAGTGATACAAAGCTGGCATAAAGACCATAGGATATGTATCAGAGAAGGGGAGATAAATCGATTGATACAAATGATCCCGCGACATATATACAGTGCAAATTATAGAGAATGTCAGTTTCAAATTTTAACAAGGGTGTATTTCTCCCCTAAACAAGCGTTTTATGCAGGTTGTGTAGAATCACCGAAATGTACGAAATGTGGAAACTCCGAAGCTATCTTAGCTCATGCACTGTGGTACTGCCCCCCTGTTTATTGCTTTTGGTCTCAACTAATACAATTCTGGGAGCAAATGATTCATAAGAGCATCCTGGCTTCTCCTAAGAGCATTATTTTGGGTCAAACGGGACAATGCTGCTCACTGTTATTGAAAGAGCGTATTCTTATTTATAAGGCAGAGGTGGTGGGCAAGAAATGTATACTCCAACACTGGACACAAAGTACAACGACTACTTTTTGGCATTGGAGGAATGCCTTCCATAATTTGCTACTCATGGAAGCGCGTGAAGTAAGTGTAACATTGAAAAGAAAGAAAAAATTTTGGTCTGTATGGGAACCCTATATATTGGCTCTATCTCCTAAGGTGCGAAGCCTTTTAATGAATCAATATCCGCTGTAATAGGAGGGCTGATTGGATTTAGATGCGTGCTCACCTATTATACTATACCTTGGGTAGGAAGGATATACGAACATAGACATAGGTAGGTCTATATAAGGGAGAGTATTACTGTGAACAATTTCTAAGCTTACTAGCTAATTGTACTGTCGGGATAGGGAATTGTTATACTAGCATGTACATTTAAGATCAATGTATACATTATAAGGGAGGGAAGGGTAGGAGGATGTTTGTCCTGCTTGTCTGTCCTAATTAGATTGTAAGCTCTGTCGAGCAGGGACTGTCTCTTCATGTTCAAGTGTACAGCGCTGCGTACATCTAGTAGCGCTATAGAAATGATAAGTAGTAGTAGGATGGGGACGTAGGGAGGTGGGGTACTGTTGTTTAATGTTAAGTATTGCTGACTGTAGTTAACTATTACGAAGTGGTGTAAAAATATTTATGCCACACAGAAAAGCTGATCACGGATTGGCCATTGTTAATGGTTCATTTTGTTGATTTTGAGAGTGTAATATGTCATCAATAAAAATTATTGAAAACAAAATCAGGACAGAAAACAGTGTATTAACGAATAACTTGGTGAATGTAAGACCACTGGACTATTCAGGACTATTGCTCGGCTGTACAGTGCCTCGAGCAATTGGTAGGAGTGACCACCTGCAATGTTATGGAGTGGCATATTTTCCAGGGCACAACCTGTGCAGGACCACTGGACTGCCCTGAACATTCCTGCTGTCTCTGCACATTGCCTAGTTCCCATGGACTTCTCTTCTTCATACCCTGGCTAGCTGCTCCTTCTTTTAGATTAGTACAGATGATGAGTTTTAGAAGCACTTAGTCCCCTGAAGAAGCTCCACAGCGAGTGAAACGGAGAGCCCCGTTGGGCAAAGCAAAAGCTAAGTGACTTCAGAATTGTCTGTCATGATACAGTTTTTGTAAATACTTAAGATTAAGAAAACAGAAGAAAAATTTAGAAACAAATTATAGGTTAAGCCAGTGAATTTGAATTAAAATATGTGGAGGTTTTTTGACCTATAATAATACTGGAGTCTGTTATGTGCCGGCACTAAGATATTACACTTGCTGCTCTGCCTAGACTTTTGAGGTCTTTTCCTCCATTAAACATATTAAACACATTGTTAACCTTAAGCATCACGGTTTGAATGAAAAAGTATTTAGCCTAGATAGGCATCTTTCAGCTTGGGATATTGTTTGTCTAAGCATTTTTTGCTGAGATTTTGTCCAGCTATTTTTGAACGTTAGCTGCTCCTCTTGCCATTGTACCAGCTCCACTTCTTTTCTTCCTGTAGACCACATGCTTGAGCAGCAGATGTGTGGATGCAGGAGAGCGAGAAGTAGAGAGGCAACAGCAGCAGAGGGATGTTGGACTTAATCTGGTGCCCCTCACCCAGCTTGCTTGACCTTTCTGATGGTCCTGTGTTTACGTGTAGCTGCTCTGTGGCTGTCATTCCATCGTTGCCCAGATTAGTAGTTCAAAATGGCTCTTACTTGCTCATTTACGTCATAGTACAATTAATGCAGAAACTCTGCATGTTCCTTTAAAGACGTAATTGAACATTGCCAAAACTGTCTTAGAACAAATTTGATAAATGGTGGCAAAATCTTCCAAACTTATAGGGCCCAATATTCAGCCGGCAGTGATCAGCGTTTTGCTAACTGCTGCCAATGTTAAACCCAGAAATTCAATGCAGGGCTATGTCCAGAATTTCTGGGTTTCTGGAACTGGCTAATGTATAGCCAGTTAAATGTGTTATTCAACAATTAACCAGCTATGGGTTACTGCATAAAGATAGGACTGACTTTTCTGCAATCCTGTTTATGCAATTAACTTCTAATCTAATCTTGACATTTTTTTTTATTCCGCTTTACTGAGGTGGATTAAGGCAGATCACAATCAAGATACAGACCAAAGAGATAATCCCTCTTATAACAGTATATTTCCATTATGGTTATCATAGTTCATATTGGGAGAGATTCTATATATGGCACCTAAAAATGGGTGCTGAAATCAGTGCCGACTAATCGTATTCTACAATCGGATCCAAGATTTAGGTGCCGATTATAGAATATGCTTAGTTGATATTTCAGTGCCTAAATCTACGCGCATCCATTTACACCAACATAAACATGACGTAAATCCCAGCATATAGATTTAGGTGCACTGGGCTATATTCTATAACTAAGTGCATAAATATCGAAACGCTCTTGAAATGCCCATTTTCCTGCCCATGTCCACACCCCTTTTTGCCTGCGCACATTGGACATTTCGTGCACATCGTTACAGAATACACTTAGCGAGTTGTGCGCTTAAACTCTAATCAGTGCCAATTGTGCTCATTATTGCTTGTTAAGTACTGTTAGCAGCGCCCATTAGTTGTTAAGCTTGTTAAATTACGTGCATTGTTATAGAATCCATGCCAATTTCAGTGTGGATCTCTCTAGGCACGTTATATAGAATCTAGGGGATTATGTCTAAATACCTGTCAGATATAAGGTAAAAAGAAAACTAGTATTGGCACTTAATTGGCCACGTGCCAACTCCACCCCCAGAATGCCCCCTAAATACCCACTTTTTAGTTCGGCACTAACAGATTATTTTCAGCAGTACTAAACGGCTAAGGGGTCCTTTTACCAAGCTGCAGGAAAAAGGGTCTTGCGCTAGTGGCAGGAGCCATTTTTCCCATGAGCCAGGGCTGTTTTTCTGCAGCCAGTAAAAGCCCCCCCCAAAACGGTCATGCGGTGAGATAACTCTTACTGTGTGGCCATGCGGTGGGAAGCCCTTACCGTCACCCATTGAGGTGGTGATAAGGGCTCCTGCGCTAACCCAGGGGTAACCGATTACTGCCAGGTTATCACCGCACAAGCCATTTCTGGGCTTTTTCTTTCCCCCCCCCCCCCCCCCCCGGAAATGGTGTATGCTCAGGGCAGGATTACCACCGGCGGCCTTGTTGGGCTGGTGGTAGTCCTGGAAGAGCGAGCAGTAAGCCCGCGTTGGGTTTACCGCCGTCTATAAAAGGGCCTCTAAGTGAACAGGCAATTTAACTGGCCAGGAACTGTTTCTGGCCAGTTAAATTGCTTTGAGTATCGACCTCATATTTATTTAGGAAACATGGATGAGATGTGCTACCAGATAGGATCATCATAAGATATTTAAGCTCTCCAGCTTATATATTCTGTACTCTACTACGTGCCACATGCATGAGTGAGCTCCGAAAGGGTTTCCATATCTGATGAAGTTTTTGTCCTTTTGCTGAATCCAAGTCATCCACTCCTCACTGCTCCAATGACAATAAAGATATCATTTGCAATCTCCAATGCAAAAGAGAAGGCGGGTCTGCAGTCATCCAGTTCAGTAATATGCATTTTTTTTGTAATCCAGATCTACCTCCTAGTTTTTATAAAATCCAGCGTGGATTGTGGAAAAAATTCTACCTTAGAAATAATAATGAATCTTTTTATGTATTCTTTTGATCCTTTTGTGTTCAAGATTCCAAAATCCCTATATAAAGAACTGGCTTCTGTACAGAATTTAGAACATACCTTGTCTGCCATTAAGACTTGTATGTTCTCATTATATTGATATATCAATAAACAATTGTTGAATTGAGCACAGGCTAGTACATAAATATTGCCACAGTCACTGGGATAGACCAAAGGTCCATCAAGTCCAGCATCCTGTTTCCAACAGTGACCAATCCAGGTCACAAACACCTGGGAAGATCCCGAAAATGTTCAATACATTTTATGCTGCTTATCCCAGAAATAATCAGTGGATTTTCCCCAAGTCAATTTAATAATGGTCTATGGGCTTTTCCTTTAGGAAGCCGTCAAGACCTTTTTTAAACCCCACTAAGCTAAACCGCCTTTACCACATTCTCTGGCAATGAATTCTAGAGTTTAATTACACGTTGAAATTCCAGAGTTTAATTATAGTGGTTTTTTTTTCCTTTACCGTTCTACAATAGTGGTGGAGAATGCAATGGGCAGTTTAACTCCCTCTGAGCCACACAGGATGGATCTTTCCCTGACGCCAACAAAAGGAGGTAGGAAGACTATTATTATTATTAGCATTTGTATAGCGCTACCAGACGCACACAGCGCTGAACACCTGACATAGAGAGACAGTCCCTGCTCAATAGAGCTTACAATCTAAAATAATACAGACAGACAAGACAATTAAGGGCGAGGGAAGTACTGGGTGAGAAGGAACAAGGGGGGAGGCAAATGAGTAGTGGCTAGGAGCCAAAAGCAGCAGTGAAAAGGTTATTTAAAAAATAACCTCAGTTATTTAAAAAAAATCCTCTAAGAAATGGGGCCAGATCCGTCCATGTGTGGTGCGTTCAGGGATCCAACAGATTTCCCAGATAACATACACTCTGTACTTAGAACTATCTGCAGACAGTGTCTTGTTTATTTCTATGTTACCAGTGTGGTTGTTGCTGTTAAATGTTCTGTGTGGCCGGATCTGGCACTCTCTGACTAATTTTGTCACCTGTCAGAACTCATTCTACCTTTCTCTTTAAGTGTCTGCTTCTTCCTCTTGATCAAAATTCAGGGCTGCAGTTTCAAGGTAAATAACTGTGCACAGGTTAAAGTCTCTAGGAAAGAGACAGGGTGTCCTGAGACAGGAAGTGCAGAGGAGGGATATACTGACATATCCCAGTTCTCTTCTGTGAAAAGAGCAAGTATTAACATGGGAACTGGCATGAGCCAAATCCCAGAAGGTAAGAGGATATATGTTTAGTAATTGCAGCCCAAATGGCCATTGAATTTTAACTAGCTGGAATAAAATCTAAGAAACACAGGGGGGTGGGGAGAGAATTTCCAGGAAGTCATAAAAAATCCTTATGGAGTGACAGCCTCTGGTCTGTGCCATGTTTAAATGTTTAGAATTTTAAGTTTGTGCAAACTGAAAGGGGGAAAAAGGTTTTAAGGTTACAAATCAGTATTAGTTCTAATAAACTGACTAGGTGTGAAGCTATTTCGTTTATGGGAGCTGTTAAACTCGTTAGTCTAACATGAGATTTGTATTTCCCATTGAATCTGCTTGTTAATGGGATTGAGATTTTTCTTGTTTCAGTTCCAAAGAAAATCTGGTTTCACTGAAGCTATGTCTAGAGGACTGTGAAGAGCTTAATATGTGTCATAGTTTTTACTTTAAATTGCACTGTTATAAGCAAAGTTTGCAGCTCGAGTCTTCACTGTTAATTGAATTAGATTTTTTGGATTTCTGTGGCAGGGAATCCTATTGAAATTCACCAGGTCCACTTCTGTGCCAAATTTGTTCCTTACCCAGCAACCATTCCTGAAAGAATCATGTGAATTTTGTGTTGGATTGCAAAACTCCATTACCAGAGCATCAGTTTGAATCCGCTAGGTTTATAGAGAGAATACATCAGCATCTCATTTACTCCTAGGCCTGGTACGTTTTGGCTTCTAGCTGAATCAGAACCAATCTATGTTGGGATACAGCAACCCAGGGGCATAGCCAGACTTCAGCGGGAGAGGGGTCCAGAGCCCAAGGTGAGGGTGCACATTTTAGCCCCCCCCCCGGTGCCACGGCAATGGCGGCAGGGGGGATGGTTGGCGGCGGGAGGTGGGGTCAAGAGGGTCGTCGATTTCCCCAAATCTCCTCTATTGTCACCTTTAGAGATAATTAAGAAACATCTTTGAGAAGTATTTTAATTTACTTCAGATACTATGGGGCTCATTTTCAAAAGAGGTCACTAGACCACCAGGGCAGTAGTAAGGTAAGGGGATGGGGGACGACGGGATATGTGACACGGGAGAGGGGAAAATGTGACAGGGGGCGGAGCGAGGGTATGACAGGGGGGGCAGGGCAGATGTAAAAGGGGCAGGGCTTGTGTCCTTTTTGGGGGACAAAATATGGTAACCCTACCTCAGACATTCTAGGCAGTCCTGTTACAGCAACAAGCAGGTCCCTGGAGTAGCCTAGTGGGCAGTGCAGTGCACTGTGGAGAAGGGGACCCAGACCCATAACCCATTCTAACTGCTACTCTTGTGGTAGAAAGTATGAACCCTCCAAAACCCACCAAAAACCTACTGTACCCACATTATAGGTGACACCTGCAGCCATAAGGTTTATTGTAGTGGTGTACAGTTGGGGACAGTAGATTTTTGGTGGCGTTTGGATGGCTCACTATACCATACAAGGGAACAATGGTGAGATGTGTACCTTGGAGCTTTTATATGAAGTTCACTGCAGTGCACCCTAAGGCACCCCACTGCTCTCCCAGAATGTTTATGTGCCCAGTCTATTAAGAATGCTGGCTCTTCCTACAAACCATTGACATGATTTTGTGTGTTTTTCACTTGGGACGTCTTTTTTTTTTTTTTTAACGGACCAACAAGATAAATGCACAGAGCACAAAAACATCTAGCAAATAGCCATTTTCGAAAAAAAAAAAAAAAAGGATGTTTTTCTGGTTTGAAAATGGCCATTTTGTACTTCTCTAATTTGGGACATTTTTCAGCAAAACATCCAAAGTTGGACTTAGACCTCATATTGAAAATGCCCCTCCCTGCCTCCTATCTCAAGAGCTTATTATATAAAATCTGGGAATCAGCTTGCGGATGTTTCTGAGAACATTTTGAGCTGACTAACTTTCTGGAAAGTTCCCAACAGGAGGTGCTCTCCCATGCAACATGCATAGCTACATTTTCCCCTTGAGCCTGACCATAACTGGATTTAGAGACTTTATTTCCATCATAAGGATGATTTGTATTTGGGTCAGAGACTTTTTATATTTCCTGATTTCTCCCGTGCTACACAGGCAAGATGCAAGGCCTTTTTGACCCTGAGATTGCAAGTGGTGGCTATGGGGGCCAATTTTTTCCTTCAATTTCCTTGTAAATGTTGTGTTAAATTTGAGGGTAATAATTGTGAAAACCTGTTCTATAATGGCATTTGAGTACCTACTTTCTGATATAGATTACTAGCCCAGCCCAGCCCAGCCCAGCATTGACATATACAATTACACCCGTCCAGTGGCGTTCCTAGGGCGGCTGACACCCGGGGCGGATCGGCGATGCGCACCCCCCCCCCCAGCGAAACGATATCTTCTCCCCCCTGACCCCCGGCGAAGCGACACCCCCCCGGGTGCATTTTTACCTGCTGGGGGGGGGGGGTGCTGCGCGCCTGTCGGCGTCGCTCATTCCATGCTCCCTCTGCCTCGGAACAGGAAGTAACCTGTTCCGGGGCAGAGAGAGCACGGAACAAGCGGCGCCGACAGGCGCATGGCACCCCCCTAGCGGCGTGCACCCGGGGCGGACCGCACCCACTCCCCCCCTTAGGAACGCCACTGCACCAGTCATAGACATTCTGTACCTGTGGATGTCCCAATGCAGCAAGGGCATGTATAACTTTTAACATTCTGTAAGTTATGCGCATAACTAGGGGGCCTGTCCATGTCTTGCTCATGCTCCACCCACATGCACACCCCCTTGCAGTTACCCGCTATAATAGTTATGCACATCTTTACAGAATAGCACTGAGGACACTTATTTTTTTCTGCTACTTTTTCCGCTTGGAAGCTGGTGTGAATGTATGTGGGCATAATACATGTGATCATGGGTAATTCATGAAGAATTCATGTAAATTGCTACTCCACACATGCACCACTAAACTCGTTTCCCTAACATGCCTATAACAAAGATGTCTGTTCTTGTCATCAGATGTATTTTTATACGTGGGTTAATTTTCTTAGATCCATTGGGCCTTGGTTTTCAAGGAGTCAGTGAGGAGTCAATTATACTTCTTTCTCTGGCCTTAAAAATCACCTCAAAAAGCCAAAACTTTGGGGATTTTGGAACTGGGCTGCCTAATCAGCTCCCTTATATGTCTAGTTTTGTAAAATCTACTACTTAAATGTGTACATGCTGGACCATATATGTGTAAATTACCAAAATGCCAGATACACCTGTGATAGCATTCACACATGCAGAATCCAGGTACAGGCCACTTTTTCTTTGAACATGTTTCTTTGTAATATAGCTGCTTCTTCTGTGTGTGCACCAAATACACATGTATTTCCCATGGCCTTGTAGGTATTTTACTACTACTACTACTTAGCATTTCTATAGCGCTGCCAGGGTTACGCAGCGATTTTACAAAAGGCTCCTCGTTCAACAAGCCCTTGTAAAATACCTTGCTAATTGTAAATGTCCCAACTTAAAGTCCCTTTTCTACTTAAAGCCCTATGCAAAATTGGATTTTTTTTTGTTTGTTTTTAAGACCCTAAGATCACATGTCTTCACACCTGATGCATCACATGTCACTCAGGTTAACAAAAAGACCACAATACCATTGTTTCAAAATGTTGGTACACGAACAAAGTAAGGTACCAGTGAGGGAGTAGCTAGTGTGATGTTGGGGCTCATTTTGAAAATACTTAGACTGACAAAGTTCCTTATATGGCTTAATCCACTATTTTTTTTTTTAGTTCTGCAAATCTAGGCTTCTTCAAATTGGGTTTTATAGGTGAAATCTGTTTAGTGGTCTTTAGTGACCAACTGTTCCCCTGACAGAATGGTTGTACAGACAGCTATAGCTGGTAGACTATGATCGATCAGGTGACGTTTAGTACACTGGAATAATGAAGGTATCTTGGATTAGGATGGGGGATGCAATAGCCACTCTGTAAGTGCTAGGCTGGACAGTTCCGCTCACTCAGTTCTAGGCCAGACAATCACATTTCTTCTTCCATTGTAGAAAATACTAAGAAATCACCTTTATGTACTCAGATCTATTCAATGACTAGTTAATACTGTGTGAAAACCCTGTAGCTGGTTTAGGTCTAGAAGCAACCGGAAGATCCCGAGTGACAGTGCGCTAAGCACAACCTCTAATAATGGCTTTAGCTGATAGAGACCTGTCATCAAAACTCAAAAGACAGACTGTCTTCACAGCACAGCTGTTGTTTTCTCACTGCTTCTTAGTGTTCTAGATTCAGGCCTACGAGTGAGGAGCAGTAAGACCAGGAATGTTATGTCAGCCAGTCATCCTTTGAGTAGCTGAGAACGAAATGGCGAGTATTGCCGGATGAGTTTGGGAGGCAAATCCCATACAATACTCTGAGGAAGGGAAAGCGGGGAACGAGCTGCAATTAAGCACCACACCTCCGGCATCCATCCTTTACACCTGGTGGAGTATTTCACCGAGAATGATCAGTGACAGCCTGTGTTGTGTTCTAGATCCCCACCCCCCCTAAATAATACTAAGAGGTTTGCTAAACGTAAACATTGATTTTGTGGATCCCTGTAATTTTAACATTCCCAATGCTTGGAAACAGCAATCCTCACGGTTCCCTAAGGTGAAAAGGGGCGCAACCCAGTCCTGGAGACACACTTAACCCAGTCTGGTTGTCTGGATAATCACGACAACTGTGCATGAGAGAGATGTGCAAGACACTGCATCTCAAAAGTCAACAGATATATCTCGTACATATTTCAATGCATAGTTTGAAACGCAGCTCAATTAGAAAACACTGCAATGCACATCAACACTCGTATTCATGAGCAGCAAACATGAAAGCCATACGTACACATTCATTTCATTCTAAGTAACTGTCAGCTCTGCCTGTGCTTTTTAACTCCATCACAGGGGTCATTTAATAACTGTGGAGCACTTTTACTTCAGGGTATCAAGCCCTAATGTACACTTAGCTCGTGAAAATCAGGTTACTGCGAAATGCGACTTAAATATTTTGCAGTATTTTGCCTGTTAAGTTCACACTAACTCACACATTAGCTATTTTCTAAAAATATTTTTGGGAGGGGGTGTGTCATGCGCATAGAAGCATTAACTAGCTGGTGCTTTGCGCATGCTAACTGGCTAATGATGGCTTAGCGTTCCCCTAAATCGGCACCTAACCACTACACCTCTATTCAGGAAATCTTGACTGCCCCAACTTGACATTTCGTCCTTTAGATTGTAATCTCCTTTGAGTAGGGACTGTCCTTCTTTGTTAAACTGTACAGCGCTGCGTAACCCTAGTAGCGCTCTAGAAATGTTAAGTAGTAGTAGTAGTAGTAGTAGTATATACTGGTATATATATGTAGAAAAGCCTTTTATGAAATTTCACCTGAGCTAGCTGTGACTGAGTTTATTGCAGTTCATAGAGAAGTAGGAAAGAGGAAAACTTTTTTTTCCATTTCTAATATTAAAGTCAGGCAGAGCTATATTAAACATAAGCGCTGAAAGGTTTTTCTGTTTTGATTTCAGTTTAAACTGAGCAGTAGTATTATACAGGCACAGATCTGGAAAGGAGAATTAGAATTTTTTTAATGTTTATAGAAGCAACTTTGCTATCTAAACTTTTAGTGAAAGTACAAAAATATCGCTAGAGGACTTTTGTCCTGTGGCAGCATCTCATACAAAGTCCATACTGTGTATTTGCCTTTCAGTTTCTGTATATCCTCATGTATAAGTTGAAGAATTTATGCCCCAAAACTAAGCATAAAACCTGTTTTTGATTTATACAGGTCACCTCTCCTTTTTTCCACCTCCTCATGTCCAGCATTGCCTCTTCCTTTTCCTCCTTGCCATATGTCCAGCATTTCCCTGTCCTTTCCCTCCTGTATCCAGTATCTCCCCCTTTCCTTCCTTCCCCTCTCTGTCCAGTATCTCCCCTTCGTTCCTGCCCAGTGTCCAGCATCTTCCCCTTCCTTTCCCTCACTTTTGTGCTCTCAGCTCCCCTTCCATTCACCCCTGGGAGGTCAGTGCAGCAGACACTGTACTTTCAGCAGTGTTGCCATGCAGTCTCCAGTCCTTGATGAGCCAGATAGTAGGAAATGTGCTGAAGCCTTGTGGAGCCAAGTCACAGCTCTTATCAGTGGCGTAGCCACAGGTGGGCCTAGGGCTGAGGCCCACCCAATAGTAGCACATGTTTAGCGGTAGCTGGTAGGGATCCCAAGCTTTGCCAGCAGAAGACTCCCCCCTGATGGTAATGAAAACGCTACTCTCCACGATACCGGCACCTGCACATGCTCAGTTTTCAGTGCACGCCTGCTGCAGACTGCCAAGGTGGAAAGAAGCGTTTTCCCACCAGCTGAGATATTTTTCAGGTCGTAGTTGGGGAGTGGGGGGGGGGGGGGGGGGGGGGGGGGGGGAGAACACTTGGTGCCCACCCACTTCTTGCTTAGGCCCACCCAAAATTTGTTGTCTGGCTACGCCTCTGGCTCTTATAGGTTGGTTTTGCAAGACTGAAGACTGAGAGAAGAAAAGCTTCAGCACATTTTCTACCACTTGGCTGATCACTCCAAGGTAGGGGTGTAGGGAAATGAAGAGAAGGGGAGATGCAGGATTCGGAGGGGGGGGGGGGGATTGAGAGGATAGTTGGGAAGGGAAGGGGAGATGTTCTACACTCAGATTGTGAAAATGAGCAGTGTGGTTGTGGGGAGGTCGGGTCCACCACCAGATGATGGACAGCCAGTCCAGGTCCTGAAAACACCAGCACAGTGGCTACCATAAGGAAATACAGAGGAGCTGAGCCCCCCAAAAACATGAACTCATGGGAGAGGGAAGAAGGGAGGGGAAAGAAAGAGTGCAAGAGGGGTGGTGGTAAGAGAATGGGGAGAGGGAAGAAGATTAGAACCTTTTCCCTCTGCACAGTTACACATGGACACACACAAACATACACAGATTCTCAAATTTTAATCTCAATTTATGCAAAGGGCAATCCAGTTTAATGTTTTTTTTTTGTTCAAAATTGTCTTTCGACTAATACATAAAACTGACTTATACAAAAGTATATGTGGTATAATGCATAAAATATGGTGACACTGAAGATCGGTTGTTTATATCTTTCCCACAAAGCCAGAATATTTACATCCATGGGCACAGAAACTTGAGAGCGGTATGTAGAAATAAGTATTATTTTAATTAATTCGGTCCTCTGCAAAACAGAAGTCTTTGCTTAAGACCTCTGTCTGTGTGCAGGAATGTGTTTTTGTATAGCAAGTCCGCGTGCAGAAGTGACATCCTGTGCAGCCGTGCTACTGAGACTCCCAGTGGAGTTCACAGTAAGATCATTCTTCTAATGCACTGTGGAGGCCTCCCGCCCTCGCTTTTCTGTGCTGTGAAAGGAAAATTACAGAAAACGCTTCATTCTCATAACTGGTAAATTCCAGGGTGGCTAGATCATACACAGAAGGTAATGGGAAAGATATATACGTTTCGCTCTATGGCAAAAATTGATCCAACTTTATCACTATATATACACACTTCCGATAGGGAAAACACCCGAGAGAAACTTTAATAACTCAGGCCTGCTGTGCTTTAACTTTGGCAAATTTTTACTACATTGTACTGAAATATAATATATAGAAGCAGAGCGAAAGATGGAAGAACAAGACCATGGGTTAGAATCAATAAATGGCACCCAAAGTTGGGCACCAGGATGATCTGCGCTAAGCTAGTATTCTGTAAAGGGTGTTTTGTGCACAGCATCCTTTATAGAACACTAGTAAAACAGGCCCGTTTCTGACACAAATGAAATGGGCGCTAGCAAGGTTTTCCTCGGAGTGTGTATGTTTGAGAGAGAGAGAGAGAGAGAGAGAGAGAGAGAGAGTGTGTGTGTGTGTGAGAGAGAAAGTGTGTGTGAGAGATGGAGTGTGTGTGTGAGAGAGAGAATGAGTGAGAGAGAGAGAGAGAGAGAGACAGACAGAGTGTATATGTGTTTGTGTCAGAGAGAGAGAGAGAGTGTCTGAGAGACAGAGTGTATGTGTGAGAGAGAGAGAGAGAGAGATAGAGTGAGTGAGTGTGTGTGTGTGGGGGGGGGGGCTCCGAGTTTCATAACCCCCTCCTTCCCTCCCTCCCTCCCTCTCCTCCCCTCCGAGTTCCAGGCCCCCCTTCCGTCCAAGGTGCAGGCCCCACTCCCTCCCTCCCTCTCCCTCTCTCTCCTCTCCTCCCTCCCTCTCTCTCCTCCCCTCCGAGTTCTTGCCCCCCCTTCCCTCCGAGTTCCATGCCCCCCTCCCTCTCTTCCCCAGCGTGTTCCATGCCCCCCTTTCCTCGGAGTATGTATGTTTGAGAGAGAGTGTGTGGGTGAGACATGGAGTGTGTATGCGAGAGAGAATGAGTGAGAGAGAGAGGGACAGACAGAGTGTGTGTGTGTGTGTTTGTCTCTCACACACACACTCTCTCTCTCTGACACAAATACACACACACACACACACACACACTCTGTCTGTCCCTCTCTCTCACACTCACTCATTCTCTCTCACATACACACTCCATGTCTCACACACATAGACTCACACACACACTCTCTCTCTCTGACACTGAGTGTGTGTGTGAGTCTATGTGTTTGAGAGAGAGGGTGTGAGAGAGGGTGTATGTGAGAGACAGAGAGTGAGTGTGTGTGTGTGAGAAAGTGAAGCCTTCAAGCCTTGAAGCATTCGTGTGCTCTGTAAGGCTCCATCTCCTCAATTGATGACACGTAGTTCCGGAACGTTGCAGTAATGCTTCAAGGCTTGAAGGCTTCACTTTCTTGGCTTCAGAATGTTGGAGGATGCATTTTATTAAATAGGATTAGCGAGCATTTTGTGGCTACGTTTGGGCGACAGCATTTACACCTGCAAAAGACTGTCGGCAGTTAGTTACACAAATGCAGGTATTCTATAATACCACTCCTAAATTCTGGGAATGCTCCTGTCCTGCCTATGCCCCTCCCATGGCTAAGCCCCTTTTGGAGTTGCACGCTATGAAATTTAGATGCGTTTGTTAGTGAATAAGGCGTAGGGCAGATCTGCACATAATTCCTAAATTCTGCCAAGTAAATGCTTGTAAACTCCAATAATTGATTGTTATCACCTAATGGACTAATTAGTTTACACACGGATCTGGGATCAGTGCCCAAATTTGGGCACCCAATACTGAATCTAGGTGCTTATGTCCTATCCAGTCTGCCCTTCCATACTAATTACGAAGCTCTACAATTTCTTCTTCTCCCTTAGAGATTCCCTGTGCCTGTCCCATGCTTTCTAGAATTCAAATATAGTCTTCATCTCCACTGCCTTCACTGGGAGGCTGTTCTACAAATCTACCCCCCTTTCTGTAAATAAATATTTCCGTAGATTACTCCTGAGTCTGTCTCCTTTCACTTTCATTCTATGACCCCTCATTCCAGAGCTTCTTTTCAATTGAAAGAGGCTCTCCTCCTATGCATTTACCCCCAAATTCTATATATGGCACCTTAACTTATACGCACTAATTTGGCCATGTGGCCAAACTGCGTGCACAACTTAATTAACAAGCTAATCAGCGCCGACAATTGATATTTAGCAACCAATTAGCAGCACAAATTAGTTTTAATTGGAATTTCTGCACAGAACTTTAAAGATATATTCTATAACGCGGTACACATAAATTCAAATGCACACAGCCAAGAAGGGGGCATGGAAATGGGTGTGGAATGGGCGGGTCGTGGACATTCCTAAAAACTATGTGCATTGTTATGGAGCGCAGGTATTAAGGAAAAATGGGCGTCCATCTTTTTTTTCTATAATACGGTTTGTGCCGGGAAAGGCATCGGATGTGTGCGGATTTGAGCTGGGCAGTTTCGTTTTTCAGCGATAACGAACAAATCCAAGGCATTGGGTCATGGGAGGGGCCAGGATTCGTAGTGCAGTGGTCCCCCTCACATGCCAGGACACCAACCGGGCACCCTAGGGGGCACTTGTAACAATTTAAAATAAAAAGTAAAATACCTCCCAAGTCCATAGCTCCCTTCCTTTGGGTGCTGAGCCCCTCAAATCCCCCCCCCAAAACCCACTGCCCACAACTCTACACCATTACCATAGCCCTTATGGCTGAAGGGGGGCACCTAGATGTGAGTACAGTGGATTTTGAGGGCGGTTTGGAGGGCTCCCATTTACCAGCACAAGTGTAACAGGTAGGGGGTGGGCGGGCCTGGGTCCACCTGGGTGAAGTCCACTGCACCCACTAACAACTGCTCCAGGGACCTGCATACTGCTGTGATGGAGCTGGGTATGACATTTGAGGCTGGCATACAGGCTGTGAAAAAAAAGTTTTTAAAGTTTTGTTTTTTTTTGGTGGGAGGGGGTTAGTGACCACTGGGGAAGTCAGGGGAGGTCATCTCTGATTCCCTCCAGTGGTCATCTGGGCAGTTGGGGCACTTTTTGGGGGCTTGTTCGTGAGAAAAAAGGGTCCAGAAAAAGTGACCCAACTTCTCGCTAAAAACGCTTTTCTTTTTTCTATTATCAGCCGAGGGCGCCCATCTCTGCTCGGCCAATAAACACACCCCAGTCCCGCCTTCACCACGCCTCCGACACCCCCCGTCAACTTTGTTCGTTCCCGCGACAGATTGCAGTTGAAGGTGCCCAAAATCGGCTTTTGATTATACCGAAAGGTGCCCATCTCCCGATTTGGGTCGAAATATAGGCGCCCATCACTTTCGAAAATAAGGCTGATAGTATATACAGGTACTTCTTTGTACCTGGGGAAATGGAGGGTTAAGTGATTTGCCCAAGATCACAAGGAGCTGCAGTGGGAATTGAGCCCAGTTCCCCAGGATCAAAATCCACTGCACTCACCACTAGGCTACTCCTCCCACTTCAGGTAGGCCTAGTTTATCTTGGAACCCTGTTGAAACTGCATCTTTGGAAATCAGGGCTAAGCCTGGCCCATTTGTGTTAAGTTGTGAGAGACAGAACTTTAGTTCTAGGATTTCAGAACAGAGACAAGCTGTCTGTGTTACTATTTGAAAGACAGACTAGAGTACGCTGGAGCAGGCAACGGGAGAAAAGTTTTAATGTAAGAACTGATTTTTGGTATGCTTGTTTTTTCCTGACCTGTGAGAGGAACAGGTCACCTTTTTTTCTGCACTTAAATAAATTGTTTTATTTCACATTTAAATCTTGCTGTAGCTGTGTTTTCAAGGCTCCAGGTCCACCTTTGTTCATGCTGCTACAAGAAGGTAGCACATTTTTATCTTCTTTCTCCAGTGATGGCTTCTTACCGCTATGAGCCTTCATTTATGAGTACTTAGAGATTTTGTTTTCCTTATGTATATAAATTCCTCCCCTCCCCCCCACACACAAACACACATATACCACCGGTTACTGCAGTAATGAGACTGGCAGACCTTAGCCTGTACATGAGGGAGTGTCTTTCAACCCAGTCCTTGGGACACACTCAATCAGATTTCTAGGATATCCACAATGAATATGCATGAGATAAATTTGCACACGTTTTACAGTGAGCCTTTTTTTAAACCACATGTATTTATTTATTAGGATTTATTTACCGCCTTTTTAAAGGAATTCACTCAAGGCGGTATAGAGTAAGAATAGATCAAACATGAGCAACAGACGATTACAGCAATCAGAATATTCAAATAATACAAAGTATGGCTTACAGGCTTATTTTCAAAAGAGAAGGACGCCCATCTTTCAACACAAATCGGAAGATGGGCGTCCTTCTCCCAGGGTCGCCCAAATCGGCATAATCGAAAGCCGATTTTGGGCATCCCTAACTGCTTTCCGTTGCGGGGACAACCAAAGTTCCCGGGGGCGTGTTGGAGGTGTAGTGAAGGCAGGACTTGGGTGTGCCTAACACATGGGCGTCCTCGTGTCCCTGACGAGCACTTGGATGACTTTACTTGGTCCTTTTTTTGTTACCACCAAGCCATGAAAAGGTGCCTGAACTGACCAGATGACCATCGGACGGAATCGGGGAAGACCTCCCCTTACTCCCCTAGTGGTCACTAACTCCCTCCCACCCTCAAAATAATAGTTTAAAAATATTTTGTGCCAGCCTCTATGCCAGCCTCAAATGTCATACTCAGCTCCATTGCAGCAGTATGCAGGTCCCTGGAGCAGTTTTAGTGGGTGCAGTGCACTTCAGGCAGGCGGACCCAGCCCCCCCCCCCCCACCTGTTACACTTGTGGTGGTAAATATGAGCCCTCCAAAACCCACCACAAACCCACAGTACCCACATCTAGGTGCCCCCCTTCACCTGTAAGGGCTATGGTAGTGGTGTACAGTTGTGGGTAGTGGGTTTTGGGGGGAGGGGGTTGGGGGGTTTTGGAGGGCTGAGCACACAAGGTAAGGGAGCTATGTACCTGGGAGCAATTTCTGAAGTTCACTGCAGTGTCCCCTAGAATGCACGGTTGGTGTCCTGGCATGTCAGGTGGACCAGTACACTAGGAATGCTGGCTCCTCCCATGACCAAAGGGCTTGGATTTGGTCATTTCTGAGATGGGCGTCCTTGGTTTCCATTATGGCCGAAAATCAGAAACGACCAAGTCTAAGGACGACTATCTCTAGGGACAACCTAAATGTCAAGATTTGGGCGCCCCCGACCGTATTATCGAAACGAAAGTTGGGCACCCATCTTATTTCGATAATACGGGTTTTCTTGCCCCTTCATGGGACGTCCTGCGAGGACATCCTCAGGAAAACTTGGGCGCCCCTTTCGATTATGCCCCTCATTGTATACTACTTATGATGTCAACACAATATGTAATAGAATATTATAATTGATAATGAAGGGTAAAGCAAAGATGGAACATATAGATAGGTAAGAGAGTAAGAAGAGTTACAAAGTAGGTGACTGATTTAGAGAAAGTTGCACATGAGGTCAGAGAGATGGTTAAATATTATCTCAGCTAGGGTAGGAGTCAGTGGTGTAACTACGTGGGCATTTCCTCTGGGCCCCTGGTTTTGCTGGCTGGGGTCCCCAACCTCCCCAGCTAAAGCGTTGTCCAGTGGTTGCCTGCCCTGCTCTGTGTTCCCCTCAGGTCTGGCATACTCCTTTTAGTGAAACGGAGGGGGGGGGGGGGGGTGGCAGCAGGGCGGTGGTGGGGTGGCACACCAAAATGTGTCCTGCTGCAGTATGTGTGTGAGTGAGACTAACACTTTAGTTACTTTTTCCATTAAAGGCCTAGTTGAACAGCTAAGCTTGCACCTGCTTCCTGAAATAGAGATAGTCTTGTGTTCAGCGGAGCCTTTCAGGCAGTGCATTCCAGAGTGTAGGGGCTACTCCGGAGAAGGCTCGCCTGCGGGTATCACATTACCACTTAACATGGTTGGGAAAAGGACCCCTTAAACTTTAAGCCTTCTGGGTATAGGAAAGTATCTGTTGTACCTGTAAGTAACTCGCCTTGAACTTCTGAAAAAGGCATAATCCAAATCCTTTATATGGGTTTTTTGCTGACCAGCACCAATGTACATCCACCATTAGTTCATAGGAAACTGTATCTTGGATTCCAGAATCATCAGTAACTGAACTGTAATACTTATAACACAAGGCAAGGTTTCACAACAAATCTCACCAGATATTATACTGACCCTCCTACAACGTTATTGCTTGGTAAAGAACTGCAGGGTATGCCCTGTTCACTCATAGTTTTATTGGCAGATTGGTTCATGACAGTAATTATAGATACAGAGTGGCTTCTTTTCTGCAAGTGTTTGACTACTGAAATATTTTGCAGGGCAGTTACCGCTGAGTAATGGAACTTTGAGTGATGAAGATTATACATTATTATGTAGTAAACTGGGATTTATTAAGGGATATATTATAAATGAGAAAAATGTTGCACACTGAGTTAATAAATATAACTCTATTTAAGTAAATCTGATTGCATATAGTTCCCTATAAGGGAAGATCTAATTGCCTTTTAAGAACCTGTTATATGATTATAAGCTGTTAAGTCTTCTTACATGATCTGAGCAAACGAGATGGCTTAGCATTTAACTGCCATGCTAGCAAAGGGCTTGCCAATACTGTGATGTTTTTTTTTCTCATCAGATCTAATGCCAAAGGTAATAAGCATAAGTATAATGGCAGAATAAAGTGAGGTGTGCAAAAAACAGAGGTTGTTATAGAGTGTTGGAGAGTAAAATTGGACCTTGGATATCAGAATTAATCCCAGATGGAACAAACTGTAGTATATCTTTCTAATTTCGAGTTTGCAATTAAAGGTACTTAAGACTTTTAATAGTAGTATGGTGAGTATAAAATCACTGGCCAAACATCTTGACTTGTGGAGGGTAATTTCATAAATAACCTCCCAAACACTGAAACTCTACTAAATTGTATTTATTTATTTATTGGGATTTATTAACTGCCTTTATGAAGGGATTCACCCATTTCACTAAGAGTTCCTTTTACTAAGGTGCACTAACTGATACAGTGCATGCTAATGATTAGCATATGCTAAATGATAAGACACCTATAGAAATATAATAGACATCTTATCATTTAGCACATGCTAAATCCATTAGTGCACCTTAGTAAAAGGAACTCTATAATGTCTCAGGAACAGATTCTAAAAATCTCATCCAATGCTCTATCATAGGTAAAAACCTTCTAGTTTTACTGAAGTGCAAATTTAACACACACAAAAAAATCACTTTTAGATATTATACTATAGAATTTAACTTTCAGTGCTCATAACATAAATATGTTGGTCTTCCCAACGATGGCCAGCATTTTACAGTACAATTACCACTGCATCAGGAAACTTCTCGAATCATAGCACAATTCTACAAAAAAAAAAATATTCTCAGTACAACTCTTATCCAGGGGTGTGCTGGTAAATTTTTTACAATAGGCTCTTTCTCCGGATGTAGCCAGCTCTGCAGTTGGAAGGGCCAGGGGTGGCCGGAGGTGGGGGTGGGGGGGAGGGGGAAGCAACACTTGTCTCTCTCTCCTCCCTCCCTTCGTGCGGGCACGCTAGGCATACCTTTGCTGGCAGCCAATAAATGGACTGCCACCACTTCCTATGTCTTGTTCTGAACAGCATGCTGGAACTTCTCTCACATGCTCGAGAAGTCCCAGCCGGCTGCCCAGAGCTGAAAACAAGGAGCGGGGAGCAGCAGTAGTCTATTTACTTGGCTGGAAGAGCTTAGCATCCCCACCAGCAAAGTAAAAGATAATTCAGCAGGGGGCCCAAACCCACATTTTGGGAGCCAGTTGTTAAAGTAGCCATGGAGGGCCTTACTTTAACAACCGGCTCCCAAAATTCTTAAAAACTTAACAACCGGCTCTTGCGAGCCTGTGAGAGCCTTCTCCAGCACACCACTGCTCTTATCTCACACTAAAAGTCATAAAATTGTCCAGTCTTCAAATTTACCTACGCCATACATTTCTTCACACCAAGTACTCCTGTGAACATCCCAAAATAGTGACCTGGTGTCTTTAAGAATGCTAATAAGTACTCAGAACCAATCCACTGTCTCTCAACTACTGATTGGTGGACTTCTGTCTCTCAATTTAAAAAAAAAAAAAAAAAAAAAGAAGAAGAACCAATTTATGACTAAATTCAAACCTTTAGGCTGTACAGCATTCAATTTGTATTTCTGAAATTGTTCTAATTGATGGGGAGAAATGAAAAAATAGACTTTTACTTCAGCAGATTTAGCCCATACGCAGCAGAGCTTTAGAAGTGTTAACTCCCATTTTTTTTTCTCTCTCTCTCTCTCACACAGACTCTTGAATAAAAGATTCAATTACTCTCTCTTCTTTAACTTCCAAACAAAAATGATGTTTACTTACAGTTTCTTCAGATAACTATTTACATCATACTTGCAGTAGACATGGTAAAACTACTGAATACAAAATTCTGTCAGTTGGTTATCATACAGCTTGAAGAGAGATTGCTAACACCATCTTATGCTGACACAGACTGACTCACTCTCAGAGCAACTAGAGTGACTCAGACACACCCACAAGACATTACACTATATCCAATGACATCATAGCCCATAGAATTGTTGACAGTTAATGCATGCAGCACTTGTCTTTCACATATTCCTACACTAATAACTGCCAGCAACCACAAAGTTTGAAAATTGTAGCAGACCCAAGGGATGGGAAGAAGAAGATCATAGATATCACGCAATTTGTCAGGTTATCTAGAGGGGATTCCCAGACTCCCCGCAGTCTCCAGCAAGTCCTGGAATAGTTGGCGCCTGGTGCCTCCACTGGGGGAAGAAAGGTATAAGCAGGTACAATATCTCTCCTTTCTTCCTAGGAAATTCTAAACACTGAACTGTTAATCAGTTGATTGAACTATTTACAACTTACACTATATGAAAGTATTAAGACATTTGTTAATGAAAAGAGTTTTGATAATTAACTTATTAAGCCTTTTGAGTGACTGGTTATTCAATAAACAGCCTACTGAACAACCTTTAACCAGTGCTCTTGGAACCAGTTAGTCTCTCTACCAGTGTGGCAGACTTAGCGTCAAACACATCTCCCGGTTCCTTCATTAAGTCTTTTTATTATAGTAGTAGTATTACCCATACCCCTTTACTCCTTCACTGATAGCCAGATGATCAGAAGCCCTGCATTGTTCCAAACAGCAGTCTAAAAATAGCTCCCGAACAGTGCAGGGCTATACCGCCCCTATGATCAGAGCTAATAGCATGCAAGCATAGGCACGCTATTAGCTCTGATCATAGGGGGAAAGTGCTTGAATATGTGCCTTTTTTTTTTTTTTTTAGCCCTGTTGGATTTTCCCAAGCTTGTTGTGTGGGGTGCAGAATCTGTCATAGAGAAGGAGTGGAGAAGTAGCCTAGTGGTTAAGGCAATGGGTTGAGAACCAGAGAAGCCCATTTCAAATCCAGCTGCTTCTGTTTGTGATCTAAATCAAGTCACTTACTGTAAACCTGCATTGCCTCAAGTGAAAATTTAGGGACATAGTTATCAACATGGGTTCATGTTAAGAAATATTATTGTATCACTAACACATGATTTTTTAGTACAGATCCTATATTATTTAATTAGACCTAGTTACTAATAAAGGGTTAACAGTACGTGTGCTCTGACCTGTTCCTCCTTAAATTACCTTTCGTTTTTTTTTCTTTGGATCTGTTCCTCATGCCGAAACAGAGAGGGAAGCAACCCGTGTTCCCTGCCATGCCTGCAGTCCCAGAACGGGTCTGATGGATCTCTCCTTGAGCTACTATTGTATAAAGGTGTGAGCTAAATCCAAATAAATAATAAAATAATAGTAATTGTCACATTGTATGCAATGACCTCATGGCCCTCATACAGATGATGGCGTGCACACCATCTCCTGGATTCTATATAGAACATCCAAAGTTGGGTGCCAAAATTTGAGTGCGCAGGGTTTCAACAATCAGTTATTGATATTAATTGGTGCTAATTTGGATTTGTGCATGCATCTGCCTGAGCGCTATTCTATAACACTGCACACCTAAATTATCTCATGTATAACACAAAAGGGGGCAGGGCCATGGGAGGGGCATGGGCGTTCTCAACATTTAGGCGCAGTGCCCAGCTTGCATGCCAGGTTTTACCCCAGGTTTCAGCAGGCGTAAATGCAGCAGGAATCCACAGTAAACACAATTCAATAAGGATGCTCAGCTCGGAGAACCCTTTATAAAATAGCGCTTAGCACAGATTTTTCCCAGCACCTAAATTTGAGCACCATTTACTGAATCTGGCCCCATGTGAATTACTTAATAATTCTACTGAGGCATTCAGTTAGGCTTTATGAAAATCCTAAGGGGCCATTTTACCAAGCTGCGGGAAAAAGGGCCATGCATTGCTGCGGGGGATGTTTTTCCCACACGCCAGGGCCCTTTTTACCACAGTGGGTAAAAACAACTCCAGCACACATGGCCATGCGGTAAGAGAACTCTTACCGCATGGCCATGCGACAGGGAACCCTTACTGCCACCCATTGAGATGGCAATAAAGGCTCCCGCGCTAACCTGTCAGTAACTGCACAGTGCGTGGCAATGCCTGATTACTGCCGGATTACCACTGTGCAAACCAGTTCTGGGGCTTTTCTTTTTCCCCCGGAAATGGTGGGTGCTCAGGGCGGGACTATTACCGGGGGCCGCATTGGGCTGGCAGTAGACTTGAAAGAGTGAGCTTTAAGCCTGCGTTGGGCTTACTGCCGCTCTGTAAAAAGGCTCCTAAATGTCCTTGAGTGTTTGAAGAGAATCATAGAAATGAGTACAGTATGCATAGTACAATAAATTAGTGAATGCCACTGTAGATACAGAAGTATTGTTTTTGAACCACATAATAGGCAGAGAGAAAGTGACTAAAGAAGAGAGAAAATAAACCAAAGCATCCAGAGACCTGTCAGTATAACTTCAGTGTTGGTCAAAACTATGGAAACACTACAGACGAAGAAGAGCAACCGGACAGATTGCATGGGCAAAATACTTCTTATTGTCTTTCATCTGCTCGGTTACTACATGTTACCATGTTAGGCAGGCTGGACAACGTTTAAAAACACTTCCTCAATATTTGTCCTGTTTTTTTGGATAAATCCTATGGAAAAAAAGTGATATAATCTCTTTGGCACTGACTGACTTGCGTATTTGAAGATAAGATACACTTTAGCTGTCAGAAGAGAATAATACTGCAGTTCTTTATTTCTGCCATCATGAACAGATGAATAATGGTTATGTTCTTTTCTCTTCTACACAGAAAAGAAAGCTATGAAAGCTAGCAACCCATCATCTAAAAATTTAGGGCAAGGAGTAAGGCCTAAAAAATCTGCGCTGAAATGACATTGTAGAAGAAGCCTAAATTGCCACGCAGTATATAGAATATGACAAGTGCTGGTTCATGTGACTAAATTTAGTTGTGGTCAGATTGTGTAAATCCCGATGCCTAAATTAGGCACAGTCCAGGTGTATTCTATAGCACGACGCATAGATTATAGAAAGGCCCATGGCCACTCCTACTTTTTAACTATTCGACTTAGAATTTATACGCAGCACGTTATAGAATATGCTTAGACTGTTCTGTGCATAAATTCTAATTAACACCAATTAGTGTCAATAATTGTTTGTTAATTGTCAATTATTAGTGTTGTTAACTAAGTAAGGGCCTCTTTTAGAAAGCCGCACTGCCGATTCTCATTGCGGCAAATGAGAGGCAGTCCATTCAGTTCCTATTGGCTTCCTCTCATTTGCCGCATGGGAATCACTAGCGTGGCTTTGTAAAAAAAGCCCTCCGTTGTGTGTGCAAATACAGAATACGACTGGGGGACAGTATTTCTAGTTTATTATTCACTCACTGTAAACAAATAGGCTAAGGTAGTAAACCAACAAAAAAATAACAGCAGTTTTTCTTGAAATTTAGCTTCAGTTGTAGATGAGTTCCTACTTAATCTGCATCAGTAGCTAAATTTTGCAAGATTTTTCTGATGTGTTCCTGGTTGTGGCAGCTATTTGTGCAGTCCTAATTAAATAGGTTATCCAGATGGCATAGGTGCCAGCTCTGTGGGTGCCTGAGCACCCCCAATATTTTTCCCTGTAAGTCTGTAGATCTGGGGAAGCAAGCTTCATGCTGCAGAGCTACAGGAAAACACAGGATGGAAAGAAGTGCTTCTGTGTCCTAGTTACTGCTGCTGCCGCCCGTTGCAGCCTGTTGACTGGTTTCTGTCCCAAGGAGGTTAGATGGAGAGCAGGAGACAGCATGCCATCAAAATGCTGAAGCTGTCCCCCTCCCCCCCCAGCCTCCATCTTGGTACACTCAAAACAAAGCAAACAAGCCTATCAGCTGCTGCATCCATGTTGTCGTTCTTTATTGTTGATAGTATTTTTTTTATTTATAATTTTTAATTAATTACAAAGATGCAATAATCTTTGAAAGAAAACACAAAGATCCAGAAAAAAAATACATTCTGAAAAGAATTACAATAAGAAATAATTAATTACTTGGTTAATTCGTCCACAATTAAGAGAGGAATCCGTGAATAAATCCAAGGCAAGTTGGATAGAAGAAATATTAGAAGAAAAGATATAGGTAGTTTCCCCTTATAATCTTAATCAGCTAAACATTTGGTTCTCTTCCCGTGCTACCCTGAGAATTCAAAAAACTGCGCAGTTGGAGAGGTTAAAAAAACACATATTTCTTGTTTTTAAAGAGAAGAATACATTTACATGGAAATTGTAACTGGAAGTGAGCATTTAGTAATATTGTCTCTTGTTTCATTTCTAAGAATTTTTTCCTCCTTTGTTGCGTCCATTTAGATATATCAGGGAAAACAGACACTTTTCCTCCTAAGAATTCAGGTTGAATTTTTTGAAAATATAGTCTCAATAGGGCTTCTTTGTTAGAATATAAAAGAGACAGAAGTGTGGCTCTAGTTTTAATTTCTTCCTTTGACTGTTCCAAAAACGTAGAAATATCCAATATATCCACAGCTGTTTCCTGTTGCTCTTGATCTTCTTGTCGCTCTTGATTATCTTGGTGTTTACATTTTGTAGTCAGATAATACAACTTCTGGACAGGTGGAAAAGATTGATCTGGATATTTTAAATTCTCTCTTAGAAACTTATGAAACGTTTCCCTTGGAGCTATAAGCTTTGAATATGGAAAATTGAGTATTCGTAAATTTAAGTTCCTTGTTATATTCTCTAAGTTTTCGATGTTACGATGAAGAATTAATCTGTCGCCTTCAAACTGAGCTTGATTCTCTTGAACTATTACCATGACCGTTTCCAGTTTAATTTGTTTAGTGGAAAAGTTTTCAATAGTTTTCTAAACTTCTCTAACTTGCACAGAGTTATTTAAAGACACTGATACAAACGAAGAACAGACCTTATGCAGGGTTTCAAGGGCAGTCCGAATAGACAGCAAGATTTCCTGTGGTCTTTTCAATGACTGAATCGCTGAGGCACATAAAGAAATTTCCTCTTGAGAATAGTTAGAAGTAATGGCTTCCACCGTTGCCTCCTCCGATGCCATATTCAAAGATTGCTTGATCCCCTCCACTAAGGGTCGAGGGATAACCTCGGCAGTATTTCCATTAACCACTTCTTGAAACGAGGCTCGCCTCCCCTTCGAGATCCCATTTGCGTGTGGTCTCGGTACCGTTACCTTGTCTGGTCGTGGAAGTGGAGGGGTACCTGGTCCTACCGGACTGAGCGAAAAATCTCCCTCCTGACCGGGGCTCTTCCTCGCCCCAGAAGTGGAAATGCCCGAATGCAGAGTTGATACCAAAAAGACTGAGATAGAAGTTTGGCGATATGAAGGGGCTTCTAGCTTCGGGAAAGGAGGTCCCTTAAGCTTTCCCTTCCTCTTCGGCATGCTCGTTACGAGGAAAGGAAAATTTCAAACTTTTAGTGGAACAGCGTTCTCATCAGCCTTCCTATATCGCCACCATCTTAGATTCCCCCCCTGTTTATAGTATTTTTATTTGATCTCACTTATATTTTCTTGTGCAGCATACGGATGTACACAGAGGAGCCATCAGGATGGAATAGCCTTTCATCGGTTAGAGTAGTAATTTGTTCTAAATCGTAATCAGTATGTCATTTGGAGGGGCTGGTTATAGGGACTGTCTAGCACCCTAGCAAGTATTGTATTCATGCAGAGATTGTTTCACCAGTAAAAGGCCACCAAAACAGACTTCATGTTATGAGAATCAGGTACTCAACAGAGTTTCTATTTATAAGTACAATGTTTTAAAAAAAACATGAATTAGGTGGAAACCTGGGAGCATTTAAACATCTTTATTTCCTGTGGGTACATTAAAAAAGAAAAAGATGGTATGTGGGAACTTGGTTTTTTGTTTTGTGGAATGCAGTGGTATATTATAAAAATGCACTTGATTTTTTTATTTACTACTATTTCAAAGTCAGGTATTGAATAATGAGGGAAGAACTCATGCAGAAGTTCTGTCCAGAGTCACTCTAAATGTGCCAACATTTTTCAGTTGTGTTGTATATATTTATTTCTTCTTCACAAAAAGTACCAGGGGCCTTCAAAAAAAGGTGAAGAGACTTTTAATCATGTGTTTAAATAAAACAATCCTTGAATGGACCTGACATGGTCCGTGTTTCGGTGTGCAGCGCCTGCATCAGGGGTCACAAAGTCTAGCAGACTAGGTACAGCTGTGTTTTATAATATGAAGCATTTGCTGAAAGCAATATACTGCGCCGCTGTGTAATCCCTTCGCATCAGATCAAACAAAGAGATACTCGTGAATGAACTCCTTTAGTCACGTGACTAATATCACTAAAACAACTTCAAAAATTATTGTAGCTAGTAGAAACAGCAATTATAAATTCTGTAGTTTGTGCTCCTAAACAATTCAGATGGCCAGATGTCAGTGAGAATATTCTGTTTCCTGATGGGTTCAAACTAACTAGTTGTAATCTGCCTTGGGAAGCCTGGTGTTTATAAAGACGATGGAATATATTCAATTTAAATGGAAGTAGAATTAAACTCTCCTTTCATTGGGGCACACGGAATCACATCTTCATCTGTTTTGTAGAAGTTTACTCTGGACATGGATGGGAGGGGAGGGCAGGGGAGAGAGGAGAGTTGCTGGACATGGATTGATGGAGGGGAGGACAGGAGAAATGCTGGACATGGATGGAGGAGAGGGAAGACAGGAAGGAGATGCACATGGATGGAGGGGAGGGGAGAGAGGAGAAATGCTGGACATGGATGGAGTGGAGGGCAGGGAAGAGATGTTGGAGGGAAGGAAAGACAGAGGAAGGAGATATACATGGATGGAGGGTTAGGGAGAGAGGAGAAATGCTGGACTTGGATGGAGAAGAGGGAAGACAGAGGAAGGAGATGCACATGGATGGTAGGGAGGGGAGAATAGGAAGGAGATGCATACTGACGGAGATGAGGGAAAGGGAAAAGAGGAGAAAAACTGCACATGGATGGAGAAAATAGGCAAAAACTGGATCCACTCTATACCTCCTCCAGTCAAGTTTGCGGAGGACCCAGCTTTTACCTATGGATGTAGAACAAGAAATGAAGAAGAAAGGAGGAAAGTAAAGAAATAAATGAAAAGGAATCCCTGGAAACGGAGTTAAGTGAACAGATAGAAAGCAGCAGAATCAGAGACTGGGACCAACATGATCAAGTAAAACAAAGTCACCAGAAAACAAAGGTAGAAAAAAATCATTTTATTTTCATTTTTGTGTTTGGAATATGTCCAATTTGAGAATTTATATCTGCTGTCTTATTTTGCACTGGGTATACTGGAGCTGTAACAGCTTACAGAAATTATTTATAATGAAAAAAAATCACGTTATTTTTTTCTCCTATACTAGTATAATACTTTCAATGATGTCTGTTTATATGCGCCATAGCTGGTATAAGGGGTGTGGCTATCATAGGGGTGGAGCCATTTGTGGTGACCCCGCACATAATGAGTACCGGTACCTTTTTTCCTACAAAAAAAGCACTGCTAGGGGCTATGGAGCAACTGATTGCTGAGCTTCCAAGGTTTGTGCATGCAGGTGGTGGAGCAGCTCATAGGGCCTTTCTCAGAGTTGCCAAGGGGGCCATCCCACTCAGTGGGAGATAAAAGGCTCGCCCCCAGTCCATACTGCCCCAACCATTGCTCCGCCCCAACCCACCCATTGTTCTGCCCAGTGCATTTTTTCTAACGTAAAAGGTGCCGTTACTCAAATGCCAGACCACAATTCAGGGGTGAGGTGATCACTGAGGGACCCACCCCACAATGATCAGGCCCTCTGCAACCAGTCATATAATCTATGACAAGGCAGAATTGATGTGTAGGGCCTGAGCTCTTTCACATAAACTTGGGGACCATGGGTCAATTTTAGTAGACAATGAAAAAGGTGCCGGTACTCAGTACCCCCAAGTACCCCCACAAAAAAAGCCCTGGTTCTGCCAAGCTCCACCCACAACTCCGCTCACTGCTTCACCCATCCTGACCTATTGGTCTGCCCCAGCACAGCTGATTCACAGCCAGTGCCCAGTGGGAAAAGGAGTGGTCTCTCCTTCTAGCGGCAGCAAGAAACACCATCATGAAACGTCATCTCCTGCTGTAGTGGGATCAGTAGAAGTATGAGATGGTGCTTTATGAAGGCATATCCTGCTGCCGCTAGATGGGGTGGCCACTCAGTGGGAGATCCTGGCTGCTCGGTGGGAGTTGACCTGCAAAAGTGGGAGTCTTCTGCTGAAAGCGGGAGACTTGGCAAGTCTGTTTCCTGGATGTGGAACTGCTATTGTATTTCAGTCTGTGAGTGCTAGATATGATTGGTGTCTGAGGCTCTGGGAAGGGGGAATAGGAATATTATCCTTGCTAGGAAGGGTGGGGATAAAAAATTGAAATGTGTGATGAATCTGTTTAGGAGGTATAAGGGATGGGTGAGTCTAGCTTACAGGAGAGGGGCATTGACCAAGGTAGAGTGAGAAGGAACCTAATGGAGGGGGGGGGGAGAAATTAGTAGGGGGCAAGGCAGGTCAGGTCAGGAGGAAGTAGCAAAGAAGTATAGAATGGGGGAATGGAGTAGGTACGGGGGGGGGGGGGGGGGGGGGTAATAAGCACCGTACTCCAAAACAAAATTCAAACTGCACTGGGGAAAAAAGTGAGAGGAAAACAGAATAAGATGATGAGACAAGGAAGAAGACATTAAGGTAGAGAGGGACTGAGAAAGAAGTGGGGTTGATCTGAAAGAAAAGAAAGTGTATGGTGTGCACAGGTTAGGTAGGGAAGAAGGACTGTCTGGGAGGGGGATAATATGGGTTGTATAGATGGACCAGGGTGGACTGGGAGGCATGGCATGAGTGTGGTATAGATGGCCTGGGAGAAGGATGGTAAACTGTGGTGATGAGTTGGTATTGGGGAGGAAGAGAGATGGTGGGACTTGCAGTGCTACCCCTAGCATTTCTTTTACCCTCAAGTCCTCCCTGTGTGTGCACCAACTGCTGTGCTCTTCATTTAAAGACAGCCTGATCAGTTGGACTTGGTAATTTGTGCTTAGTTGAGCACCCCCAATCATTTTGAAAAGTTAACTGCTTTGCCAGATGGTACTGAATATTGGCACTCCGGGGTAATTACATAAGTACATAAGTATTGCCACACTGGGACTGACCAAAGGTCCATCAAGCACAGCATCCTGTTTCCAACAGTGGCCAATCCAGGTCGCAAATACCTGGCAAGATCCCAAAAAAGGTGAATACATTTTATGCTGCTTATCCCAGAAATAGCAGTGGATTTTCCCCAAGTCTATTTAATAATGGCCTATGGACTTTTCCTTTAGGAAGCCATCCAGACCTTTTTTTAAACCCCATTAAGCTAACCGCCTTTACCAAATTCTTTGGCAACGAATGCCAGAGTTTAATTACACGTTGAGTGAAGAAACATTTTCTCCGATTCGTTTCAAATTTATTACTTTGTAGTTTCATCGCATGCTCCCTAATCCTAGTATTTTTGGAAAGCATAAACAGACGCTTCACATCTACCTGTTAAACTCCACTCATTATTTTATAGACCTCTATCATATCTCCCCTCAGCCGCCTTTTCTCCAAGCTGAAGAGCCCTAGCCGCTTTAGCCTTTCATCATAGGGAAGTCGTCCCATCCCCTTTATCATTTTTGTCGCCCTTCTCTGCACCTTTTCTAATTCCACTATATCTTTTTTGAGATGTGGCGACCAGAATTGAACACAATATTCGAGGTGCGGTCGCACCATGGAGTGATACAAAGGCATTATAACATCCTCGTTTTTGTTTTCTATGAATCATTTTCAATGTGGAAACAGACAAAGCAGATTAGTAATAGATGCAAACAAATAATGGAATGTCTGACACAAGCCGTGCTTCGCCCATACAGGGTTCTGCTTCAGGGGCTATATGGTGTGCATACAGATCTTCACCACCAAAAAATTAATACCCTTAATTGTCAGAAAACCATAGTAGATAAAAAAAACCAGCACAGTGGCTACACAGTGATCAAAACAAGAAGGATATCCAGCCTTCTGTACTTTTCTCAAGACATCTGGAGCTAGCAATTCCTGGGAGCTGGTTTTCTTTGTGCAGAAGACACAGTTTATCATGACACCTATGGGGGTCTCAGCATTTAGTGCCAGGTAGATGCTCCAAATCAACTCGTTACCTGCATGACAGACAGCTGTCGGCAATGGTCACCTGTATGAAAGACACCTGTCCACAGACTCAGTGAATCAGTCAGACTCTAACCTCTACAAAATGGCCAAGAGCAAGGAGCTGTCTAAGGATGTCAGGGACAAGATCATACACCTGCACAAGGCTGGAATGGGCTACAAAACCATCAGTAAGACGCTGGGCGAGAAGGAGACAACTGTTGGTGCCATAGTAAGAAAATGGAAGAAGTACAAAATGACTGTCAATCGACAAAGATCTGGGGCTCCACGCAAAATCTCACCTCGTGGGGTATCCTTGATCATGAGGAAGGTTAGAAATCAGCCTACAACTACAAGGGGGGAACTTGTCAATGATCTCAAGGCAGCTGGGACCACTGTCACCACGAAAACCATTGGTAACACATTACGACATAACGGATTGCAATCCTGCAGTGCCCGCAAGGTCCCCCTGCTCCGGAAGGCACATGTGACGGCCCGTCTGAAGTTTGCCAGTGAACACCTGGATGATGCCGAGAGTGATTGGGAGAAGGTGCTGTGGTCAGATGAGACAAAAATTGAGCTCTTTGGCATGAACTCAACTCGCCGTGTTTGGAGGAAGAGAAATGCTGCCTATGACCCAAAGAACACCGTCCCCACTGTCAAGCATGGAGGTGGAAATGTTATGTTTTGGGGGTGTTTCTCTGCTAAGGGCACAGGACTACTTCACCGCATCAATGGGAGAATGGATGGGGCCATGTACCGTACAATTCTGAGTGACAACCTCCTTCCCTCCGCCAGGGCCTTAAAAATGGGTCGTGGCTGGGTCTTCCAGCACGACAATGACCCAAAACACATTAGGGTCATGGAGTGGCCTAGCCAATCACCAGACCTTAATCCCATTGAAAACTTATGGAGGGAGCTGAAGCTGCGAGTTGCCAAGCGACAGCCCAGAACTCTTAATGATTTAGAGATGATCTGCAAAGAGGAGTGGACCAAAATTCCTCCTGACATGTGTGCAAACCTCATCATCAACTACAGAAGACGTCTGACCGCTGTGCTTGCCAACAAGGGTTTTGCCACCAAGTATGAGGTCTTGTTTGCAAATAAATTCATATACTTTCCACAATGTGATTTTCCGGATTTAATTTGTGATGTGCTATCTCTCACTGTTACCAATAACCTACCCTTCAATTATGGGCTGCTCATGTCTTTGTCAGTGGGCAAACTTACAAAATCAGCAAGGGATCAAATACTTATTTCCACCACTGTACATGGAATGCTCTCCCGTGGGAGGTGGTGGAGATGAAAACGGTAATGGAATTCAAATATGCGTGGGATAAACACAAAGGAATCCTGTTTAGAAGGAATGGATCTACGGAATCTTAGCGGACATTGGGTGGCAATGCCGGTAATTGGGAAGCAAAAGCAGAGCTGGGCAGACTTCTACGGTCTACGCCCTGATCGTAACTGGATAGATATGGATGGGCTAGAGTGTAAATTTAAGGGGCTTCAACCTTAGCTTCAGAACTTTTAGTACAAGAACAGTGCTGGGCAGACTTCTATGCTCTGTGCCCTGAGAACAGCAAGGACAAATCAAACTCGGATATACTGTGATAAAGTCACCTCCTGGATAGTTGGGTTAAGGCAGTTTCAGTCTGAAATACAAGTCCCAGAAGGCATTGCAGCCAAGGAGCCAGAGGGGGAAATGAAGAACCCGGACTGGACTCCTAGCTGCAATCGGGGAAGACATGGGTGTAAGCTGGCAGGTTGTGTAGAGTGGCTGCCACTAGGTGGAAAGAGAGTTGGGAAACCCTGTGTGCAGGAGCTCATCATTGGTCTCATTAGTCTAATGCTTAACTCAGCTGGTTTGGGTGTGAGGAAGCTAATGGAAGGAGAATGATTGGTGGTGGTAGCTGAAGCCAGGGATTGATTAGGCAGGTGGGAAGGAGTCCCAGGAGTGGAGTTCAGTTCAGGAGAGAGGAGCTGAAGGAGAGAGGCAGTTGCAGGCTGAAAACCCTTGGGCAGGGAGGTCCCTAAAGTACTGAAGCAGGCTGAGATTCCTTGGGTGAGAAGAAGTCCCAAAAGTATTGAATTCACTGTGAAGCTGATGCAGGGGAAAACCCTTGGGTAGAAGGAGTCCCTAAAATATTGAACTCTCCTGAAGGTAAAGAGGATAGAAGGTAGAAACTGCTGCTGGGTGACTGAACTGTGATGATGAACTGAAAGAACTGTTTGTCTTGGGAATTGAAGTACTGTTTATTGTGCACTGGATAAAGAGCCCAGACTGGAGCCTGTAAGCCTGTATTGAATCCTGGTATGTGCTATGCTGCTGTTGGAATTGTGTACTAGAAACCTGCATGGAATAAAAGTCCTTAAGATTGAAGTTACTGGTGGACATCTATTTCTTCATTGTACCGGGAGCCTGTGGCTGGAGGAGATTGTTCTATCCTTGGCTGCACAAGAGAGGTAGCTGTTTACAATACATATAAAGTATCACATACCATGTAAAATGAGTTTATTTTGTTGGGCAGACTGGATGGACCATTCAGGTCTTTATCTGCCATCATTTACTATGTTACTATGTTGTTAAGTTTATGTCCTCCTCTGAAATGAAACCATGTTAAAAATTGCGGTCTTGATACTTAATTGACGGCTGTTACATATGTAGGCTTGTCACATGGTAAATATCCAACAAACAACAAAATTGTGGATTCTGTATATTCAATTATTACTATAGTTTTTTTTCATAACTTTTATTGAAGAATTTGCATTTATAACAACACCGCAGATATAATAACAACAGACATTAACAAAGAGCATCGAACGCTTGTACTAGAATATCGGGAGCATAAAGGTAAGAAGGACATAACACCTTCTATAAGGGCGCTTAGTAATGGAAATCCTAGACAGTAGTGTTATTGGTAGCAGTGCAGTAAACCCCCTGTTTACTAAGCGTGCTGTCCAGGCAGTAATTTCAGATTTGGTGCGCACCCATAATGCATGGATGACTTATTTATTTATTTCCTCCTATGCACGCCAGTTCCGGCGATAATCGGCACTTGGCGCGTGCTGATCGATCACCTGCATGTATCGCATGAGCCTTTACTGCTAAATCAATGGGTGGAGTTAAGGGCTCAGGCTGGTTTTGGGTGCACGCTGGTTTCATTTTTTTCGCAGGCCCTTTTCCTGTCCCATTAAAAAAAAGCCATTTTATGTAGATGCGGTAAAAACTGGCCCGGCACGCGCCCAATACATGTGACTACACTACCAGAGGCCATTTTTTTACCACAACTTAGTAAAAGGGCCCCTAAATAATTACAATGTATAATACTTAAAAATATGTAGTGCTCATAATGCAGTGCAAGGGACTGCCACAGTCTCAAGGACTTAAAACAGCCTTTTGTTTATCACGAAGTGTAATCATCGTACTAAACCCAACAATATAAGTGATACATTGAGGGGCATTTTCGATAAAAATGTCTGATTTTGGACTTTTTGCTAAAAACATTCAAAAATTGAGTGGTGAACATGGCCATTTTCTAAAATGAAAAATGTCTACCTTTTTGATTCAAAATTGCCTTTTCCTAGATGTTCTGTGCCCAGGGCATTTTTCTTTTGGGGAAAAAAAATGTCCAAGAGAAAAACACTCAGAAACTAGCTACTGGGATGTCTGGGGGCAATCATTCTTAGTAGACTGGCCACACAGACATCCCAGGAGCAGTGGGGCAATCTAGAGGACACTGCAATGGACTTCACATGAAAGGTCCCAGGTACACATCTCACCATAATCCTCTTATATTGTATGGTGAGCTCGCCAGAAACAGACAAAAACCTACTGTACCTCATTGTACACCAATACAATAGCCCTCAAGCTTGCAGGTGTCACCTATATGTAGGTACAGTAGGTATATAGTGGTTTTTGGAGGACTTATATGTTCCACCACAAGTGTACCAGTTAGGCTGGGATGTGGGACTGGGTCTCCTTCTCTACAGTCCACTGCATCGACCACTAGGCTACTTCTGGGACCTGCCTGCTACTCTAATGGCCATCATATCTGAAGCTGTCATAGAGACTGGTATATACTGCGCTATCACATCTTACGGGAGTGGGAGGGGGGTCTGTGACCACTGGGGAGTAAGGAGGGTTAAGCCTTAATCACTCCAGTGGTCATTTGGTCATTTAGGGCACCTTTTGATCACTTATTCGTGATTGACACATATCTAGCCAAAAAGTCAATTTTGCACTAGACATTTTCATTTTGTTCTATTATTGCAGAAAATCTAGAAATTGAGCTGATAAAAAAAAAAACAATAAAAACCATTACAGTAATCCACATAGGACAAGATCATTGACTGAACCAAAATAGAAAAAAAAATGTTTCAATAAAAAGTGGGCAAATGTTAAGTTGATGCAAGTTAAAGAAGAGTGTCTTAACAGCATTGATCTGAAGTGTCCAAATAGACTCCAAGTATCTTTGAAACATTATCCACTTTCAGCATTAAGGGCACTTTTACTAAGGTGCACCAAAAAGTGGGCTGCAATAGTGTGGGCGTGTGTAATGGATGCGCGCTGGACCATTTCTCCAGCGCATCTGTGCATCAGCGCCAAGAAATGGATGTGCAGCAAAATGAAAACCAGAATGCATCTATTTATGGCCGGATCCCTTAATGCAACCCATTGACTTAGCGATAAGGGCACATGGGTTACCCACGTGGTAACCGTCCAGTGCACACCAACTGGCGATTACTGTTGGGAAATCCCCTGCAGTAGAAAATAGAAAATTATTTTCTATTGCATATTTTCAGCACGTGCCAAACTCAGAATTACCACCAGGTGCACCGCTAGCCGCGCAGTAATGCCAATTTGACGCACGCTGCACAAGCGAAGGCCTTTATGTCAGGGGCGTATCTGCGTGGGGCCACAGGGGCCTGGGCCCCCACAGATTTCGCCCCTGACCCCCCTACCGCCGCCAACCCTCCCCCACCGGTGTCGTCACCTACCTTTGCTGGCGGGGGACCCCAACCCCCGCCAGCTGAGGTCCACTTCCTCCTGCCGCTGCCGGCTGCCTTTAAAAGAATTCCTTCAGCTGGCGGGGGACCCCCAATCCCCGCCAGCCAAGCCGAGGTCCTTTCATTTCTTCCACTGCAGTCTGCAAAGCTGGCGCCGAAAGTTTCTTCTGAGTCTGACGTCGCTGCACAAGACGCTGATGACTTTGGTGCTGAAAATTGGGTTACTACATAAGTACATAAGCACCACCATACTGGGAAAAGACCAAGGGTCCATCAAGCCCAGCATCCTGTCTCCGACAGTGGCCACAAAAAAAACCTTAATTCTTAATAGTGTTCAATGGACTTTTCCCTCAGGAATCTGTCCAAACCCCCTTTAAATTCCGTAAGGCCAGCTGCTGTCACTACATTTTCCGGCAACGAGTTCCAGAGTCTAACTACATGCTGAGTAAAGAAAAACTTTCTCCTATTTTTAAATCTACCATATTCTAGCTTCATCTTGTGTCCCCTGATTTTGTTGTTGTTTGAAAGTGTAAACAAACGATTCACATCTGTCCGCTCTATTCCGCTCATTATCTTGTGGACTTCTATCATATCACCCCTCAGCCGCCTTTTCTCCAAGCTGAAGAGCCCTAACCTTCTTAGCCTTTCCTCATAGGGAAGTCATTCCATTCCCTTTATCATTTTCGTTGCCCTTCTCTGCACCTTCTCTAATTCCTTTATATGTTTTTTGAGATGCGGTGACCAGAACTGGACACAATATTCTAGGTGCGGTCGCACCATGGAGCGATACAACGGCATTTTAACGTCCTCATGTTTGTTTTCCATCCCTTTCCTAATAATACTCAACATTCTGTGCACTTTCGTCCTACCATCTTGAACGAGTTTGCACCTCGTGACATTTTCAATGCTGACGAAAATGGTCTCTACTGGAGAGCGATTCCTGATGGAACACTTGCATTCAAACATGCCGAAACTACTGCAGGTAAAACATCGAAGCACCGACTGACAATCATCCTTTGCTGCAATATGGATGGAACCCCTCGTCATTGGAAAGAGCAAACAGCCCCATTGCTTCAAGAAAGTTAAGCGACTTCCTGTGTCATACGAGGCTAACACAAATTCATGGATGACTGGGGAAATTTGGAAACAGGGGCTAAAGAAGTTAGACACTAGAATGTGGGCACAAAAGTGTCAGATTTTGTTGCTTTGTGATAATTGTGCTGCACACAGGTGGTCTTCCTGCCACCAAACACTACCTCTCTGATCCAACCTACGGTTCAGGGCATAATAGCCAATTTCAAACAACATTATCGGGCTCTTCTGCTACGTTGTCTGATGAGTGTTATGGATGACCAGACTGGCAAGGATAAACATGCTGTTGAACTGGCTCGTAATCTATCACTGTTGGATTCATGTTACACAGGCAACCACTGTGAACTGCTACAAGTGGGCAAGCTTTGTTAAGGATGTGGCGAGGGACGAAACAGATGCAGCTGTTGCAAACGCGTCAGATGAACAGGCTATTGGCATCCCAGCCGGAGTTATTGAAGAGGAGTTTCATCGCTACGTAGCTGTTGATTACGATCTACAAACAGCTGACGACAGCACTGATGTCGAGATATGCGCCTACACGCAGGCAACAACAACTGATGATGAAACAGATAATGAAATGAGCAGCAAGGCACATGCTGACGAAATTCAACAACCTCCTCCTATCACTTTTGCAAGAGCGCTGGAGAATTTCAACACGGTGCGGGCCTATCTGGAGGCCACTGGATGTCAGTGCTATGACAGTTTTTACCATCTGGCAGACATAGTCTATGGAACTCACAGGCCCAATAGTGTACAGAGGACTATAACTTATTACTTCAAGTAAGCCTAACGTCAGTTAACGGAGACTATATACTGTACGTATAATAAACAGTACTGTACAGATGTCAAGCTTCTTTGGGTCACAACGGTTAAGTGCACGCTCCGGTTAACAGCATGCATTTCTTTGGTCCCAGACCCTTGCACTTAAGCGGATTGCACTGTATTTGTTTTTCAGTGTTTACCCAATAAACACCGCTTTAAGGGACCCTTTTACCAAGCTACAGCAAAATCTAGGCTTAGCGTGTCCTAACTCGCTAAGCCCATTTTTACAATCAGGCTTATTTTCGAAAGGGATCGCCGGCGATCTTCCGACACAAATCGGGAGATCGCCTGCGATCTCTCAATCCCGGCCAAATCAGTATTATCGAAAGCCGATTTTGGCCGGCCCCAATTGCTTTTTCATTGCGGCGCCGGCCAACCTTCAAGGGGGCGTGTTGGTAGGGTAGTGAAGGCAGGAAGGGGGCAGGGCGGGGTTACGAGATGGCCGGCTTCACCTTATTATGAAAAAAAAGGCCGGCTCGAACACATTTCGCCGGCTGGACTTGGTCCATGTATTTTTAGGACCAAGTCACAAAATGAGCCCCAACTGACCAGATGACCACCGGAGGGAAGCGGGGGTCACCTCCCCTTACTCCCCCAGTGGTCACCAACCCCCTCCCACACAAAAAATAAACAATTAAAACATTTTTTGCCAGCCTGTATGCCAGCCTCAAATGTCATACCCAGCTCCCTGACAGCAGTATGCAGGTCCCTGGAGCAGTTTTTAGTGGGTGCACTGCACTTCAAACAGGTGGACTCAGGCCCATCCCCCCCTACCTGTTACACTTGTGGTGTTTAATGTTGAGCCCTCCCAAACCCCCCGAAACCCACTGTACCCACATGTAGGTGCCCCCCTTCACCCCTTAGGGCTATGGTAATGGTGTAGACTTGTGGGTAGTGGGTTTTGGGGGGATTTGGGGGCACACAAGGGAGGGTGCTATGCACCTGGGAGCTAATTTTGTTTTTTTTTTAAAGATTTTTTAAGTGCCCCCTAGGGTGCCTGGTTGGTGTCCTGGCATGTCAGGGGGGCTAGTGCACTACAAATGCTGGCTCCTCCCACGGCCAAATACCTTGCATTTCGCCGGGTTTGAGATGGCTGGGTCCGGTTTCTATTATGGCTGAAAATTGGAGCCGGCCATCTCATCTAAACACGGCGATCTGCCGGCGATCCTATTCTAAACCCGGCGAGCGATTTGGCCGGCACCAAGCGTATTTTGAAAATACGCTTGGCTCTGCCCGCTTATGGCGCCGGCCCCAAATATGGCCGGCCATCGATTTCGCCGGCGCCTTTTCATTATGCCCCTCCTGGTCACCCAAAAAAGGGCTTTTTTCTATTTGATTTTTGCAGGTCCCGCACTAATTTTTCCACTAGCGTGTGGGACTTGAAAAATATTAATGCAGGAGCACTTACAGCCTCCTATTTTGAAAAGTTGGCTCCTATGTCCAGTGTTAACTCCCTTAGGGGCCCTTTTACTAAGCCGCATAGGCACCTACGCATGCCCAACATGCGCCAAATTGGAGTTACCACATGGCCCTTGCGGTAATTTCAATTTTGGTGCGCGTCCGCTGCGCGTGTCTGAAGAAACATATTTTTTCCGACACGCGGCAGCTACGCGTGCCAAGTGGAATTTGATGTGCATAGACCATTACCACCCGGTTACCACATGAGACCTTACCGCTAGGTCAATGGCTTGCGGTAAGGTCTCAGACCCAAAATGGATGCGTGGCAATTTTCATTTTGCCGCACGTCCATTTTCAGCAAAAAAAGGCATTTTTTGTCGATGCGCTAAAAAATAATTCTGTGTGCGCCCAAAACATGCGTCTATACTACTGCAGGCCATTTTTCAGCTTACCTTAGTAAAAGGACCCCTTAACCAGTTAGTGTGTGATAATGTGAACGTACTAACTGGTTAGGACTTCCATGCCATTCCCCATCCATGACACACACTCTCAAAAAATAATTTCAAAAATAGTTTATGTGCAATTACTGCATGAAGATAGGAAAAATAAATTAAGACTCTTGTCCACCTCCTACAGCAAGGCCTTTTTAGCATGCTAAGACCAGATTAGGTCTCAGCGCATCTTAGTAAAAGGACCGCTAAGTATTTTTGCGTTGGGGGTGTTTTATCAGTGTTTATCAGTTAAAACTTAAAATCAGAAGACCTAAATATGGATAACTCTTTCTTTCTTGCTTTCTTTTTTGTGATATGTAAATCACTTTTTGTTTCCTTCTGATTTGTTCCATATACTCTTTTAAATATCAGACAAAGAGGTGCACACCAACCTACCAACAATAGAAATAAAAGATAGCACCAAGAGATAAAATAATCCACAAAGTGCTATTCCAAGGCTTATTAATAAAACACGGCAGTCTTGGCCATGATTTACCTAATAAGGCTGCATCAGAGGTCAATGTGGTGCATGCTGTTTCAGTGATGCAAGAGACCTAGTTGATTACCATTCATTGGTTACTTTTACATTTGCATGTTGGAAGATTTTAGCCATATTGATTTTGTGCCTTAAAATGTCCATTGACCCCTGATGCTTACTAGGCAAAACATGGCCACGTCTGTTTGTTTTTTTAAATTAATAAATAGACCTTGGGGTATTTTTGTGCTATTTGTTGATCCTATTCTTCTAAATATTTCATACTATATTTTACAAGTGTATTAGTTTATAATTGATTTAAAAAAAATAAGTAAAATATCTAATATAATAAAACTCACCCTCAATGTTCTGAGGACACGGACGTCACTTCCGTATATAAAACTCACCCTCAACGTTCTGAGGACACTGACATCACTTCCGTAATGAAGCCACTTCCGTAATGAAGCCACCAAAAGCACCATGTCGCTGGGCCCTGCCCTCGCGTCAAACATGATGACGTCGAGGGCGGAGCAATGGCATCACGCATCGAGGGCGGGGCAATGGCATCAGTGGCTTCACAACCAAGAAGCTGATGAAGGTGCGTTCACGAGGTGCGGACCTATGGCGTCAGTGGCTTCAGAACGACGAACTGGTGGGTAGGGAGGGAGGGGGTGTTGGGGAGGAAAACCTTGCTAGCGCCCGTTTCATGTGATCCAGAAACGGGCCTTTTGTACTAGTGTATTAATAATAACAAAAGGAAATGGTTAAAGTCATAATAAGCGCACCAGAGAAATATTGCATGTACTGAATTCCATGCAAGTAGGAAGTTTTTAGTGTAGTTACAGCAGGTTTTTATTTGTGTTTCACACTAGAACTTAATTTTGATACTAGTCTATGTTAAACTCCTTATAAACCAGGGGTGATAAACTGCAATCCTGGTGGGCCACAAAGAAGTCAGGCGTTTAGGGTATCCCTAATGATATGCATGAAATATATTTGCATACAGTGGAGTCAGTGCATGCAATTATTATTTCATGCATATTTTTAAGGAATAGCCTGAAAATCACGTTGGTTTGCAGCCCTTCAGGATTTGTTGACACCCCTGTTAAACCATAAGAAAAGTATTAAACAGATGAAAAGCACTGACAGTTTTGAAAATAAATTAATATATATGTTTGATCATGTTGCATAAAACCAAGCATCTCTGTCAATTTTCCAACCAGATGAAACAATTGTTTTTATATGTTAATTCCATTTTTTGTAAATAAATAATCAGATATGTTTAGTCAAAATAATTGCTCATCAATAAAAGTGGACAGCTGAACCAAAATTGATCTTATCAGAGGTTATACTGTCCTGCATTTACTCTTCAGCAGTATTGGATAAATCCTACTGAAGTTCCTGCCAAGCACATTACAAATCACTGACATTTCCACCCACATACTGAAGGGTTTCTTGATTTAGTGGCCATGCAAAGCTAAATAAATACTGTGGAACCATTAACTGGCATTATCTCTGCTGTGGATGTGTTAGTACTTCCACTTTAAAGGCTATAGTGAGGTGATAATAAAACAACAAATAATACGAGAGTGATTGGGTTAAATGTTTGACTGCTCAGTAAATAATAAATGAGAACTGAAGACTTATGTTGGCTCATCTGTACTGCAGAGGAGAACACTCCCCAGCCCACATTTTCTAACCTCTTACTTGCCTGTCCTTTCCAGTACTGTTAACTATTTGTGAGGAAAAGAATTAGCTATGTGCTGTGCTGATATTGGAACTGCTTAGTTGGTTTGAGAGATCAGGCTTTGATCCAGGGGATTAACAATGGGTTCTCTTAGTGGAAGCTGGAGTCCTAGATCGCCACCTACTGGTTTTGCAGGACAAATCCCTACAGCATCCTGGTGATGAGAGATGGATCTCTAGAGGATCTAATTCTGCAGAGGCAGACCATGATGTGAGTTATTTTAACCCTTAACTCCCATTCCTCTTCTTTTCTTCAATGTACCCTTTGTCAGTAATATCTGTTAAAAGAAATAAAAACAACACAAGTTTGTCAACTTTAATTGGCTAAACATATCAATTTTGAAAAAAAAGAATAGAACTTGGACTGTGAAACCGAGTATAAGGTGTAGATGAGCAGACTGGATGGGCAGTATGATCTTTATCTACCTCCATGTTCTATGTTAAGAGATGGGAGCGGAGGCGTAGCCAGACAATAGATTTTGGTGGGCCTAGGCAAGAAGTGGGTGGGCACCAAGTGTTCTTCCCCCATCCCACCACTACCAAAAAATATCTCACCTGGTGGGAAAATGCTTCTTTCCACCTTGGCAGTCTGTAGCAGGCATGTGCTGAAAACTGAGCATGCACAGGTGCCAGTATCGTGGAGAGTAGCATTTTCTTTACCATCAGAAGGAAGTCTTCAGCTGGCGGAGCTTGGGATCCCTAAATTTGTGTTACTTTTGGGTGTGCCTGAGCCCTAAGTGGGTGGGCCCTGGCCCACCCAGGCCAACCTCTGGCTATGCCACTGGATGGGAGAGTCAGCCATGAAGTGTGGAGGAACGCTCTGTCCCTACGATCTTAGAATACACAGACAAAAGAGTAGGGTGGGTTGGCTCTTCCAAAAGATACAATGGAGATGTGATGATTCTTGTATATAATATTTTATTAATATACACCTCTTTATGGCTGTAGGGTTAGTGTCGGGAGGGGTTTTTGATATCACTTCCTATGACATGACCCCCATCCAGGATGCCGGCTAGTAATGAAAACAGGAAATGATGTGATGCATATGGTGGTGGCCGCCATCTTTAAAAGGGGGTGCAGCTATGATGTCACTTCCTGTGACATCACCAAAAGGGGTGGGGTTTGGGGGTGGGACTATGCAAAAGAAGACAGGGTTTGGGGCATGACTATGCAAATAAGGTAGGACAAGGGGTGTGGTTATGCAAAAGGAGGGGGGCTTGGACAGGGGCATGATGTCTTATCTGTGACATCATCCCTAGGGTTGGAGAGTGGGCGTGACTTCAGCAGTGACATCATCAAAGGGGCAAGGAGTGGGTAGGATTTGGGCATGTCCTTGCTTCTGATTGGCTGAGAACCCAGAAGTGGGAATGGCTCCTGTCAAAAGTAACAAATGCTAATGATATTCACTACTTGCATGTTTTTGAAAAGGTAAATATCATGTTAATTCAATGAGTTTCTCCCCAGACCTATCCACCTCTGGGAACATATCCTTATAACCTGCCTAAAAGTACAGAGAAAGTAATATTTCTGATTTTGGCAGTCTAGGCACTTCAATTTATTCTCACTTCTAGATTGCTTTGAAAATTTTTCTGAATGAGGATTTCAGTCTACAGTCCCAATTATCGTACTGAGGTGTTATGTGTTAAATGTCGACTTTAGTGTTTAAAGTGCATTCAGTCCACATTAATGCTTGTTATCGATAATAGACTGAATCTAATGAAAACAGTAAAAATATTGGCTTAATGGAATCAAACACAAATACAGCAAATCAGCTCATTATTAAAATGGGTTAAGACAAATTGTGATAAGCTTCACGATTCATATTTAGCCAAAATGTTAACTGTACCTCCCTTCCTTAGGAAATTATTTTCAGATGAATTCCTTGCCATATTTTATAACACTGAATTCATTTCTTATGTCTTAGTACCATATAGTGATAAGAATGTCCCTGCACTTTTCAGTCTTTCATCTCTATGGGGCTTGTTTACTAAGCTGCATTAAACAGCTAGCTTGGGTTTTACTATATGATATATATTTGCTCAGACCCATGTTAATGTCTACCATGCAATAAAATCATAAAAGCTGTGCTAACTAGGGGGAGGGGGGAGCAGGGCATGACATGGGCAGGTTGTTGTAGGTCCTTGGTCCCCCTGTTGCCATTCCCCCTGAGATCTGGATTCCCCCTGTTGCCATTTCCCCCTGACATCTGAATTACACCCCCAACACTCCCCCAACCTATCTGTCTCCCCCCTGACACCCCTGATCTGATCTGCCAACCTCAGGAGATAGTGGTAGTACTGTGATCATTATGTTGCATAGAGCCAGAAAGGACAGGAGAAAAGGGGGACCAGTCCCATCCCTGCTCACTGGACTACCAAGAATCACCTCTGGGTAAGTCCTGGATGTGGCAGGGAATCTAAGGGGGAGGCGTAGCCAAGGAGATGGGGACAGAGTTTCATTGGACACATGCATGTAGGCAGAGCTTGGATTCAGGAGAAGGGCTTATTGGGGGCCATTAGATTGGGGGAGGGGTTGGTGGATCAGATGGAGGAATGGAGGATATTGTGGAGTTGGCAGCTCATATTGGGGATATCAAGAGGTTAGTGGTTCAAATCGGGGGGGGGGGGTTGGGAAGGGTGATAAGATATGGGGGAATATGTGCATGGGAATATACAACTATGGCATGCTGTGATTATTTATTTATTTCTGTATGGGCCTCTACCGCGTTACCTGCAGTGGCAAATAGTGCTGGAGCACCTGCACTGTCTGGTATTATGTGTATCATGGTGCCATGTGGTAAGTGTTTGCTCTGGGGTCCTTTTACTCCTGATCACCCGACCTTCAAGAAGCGCCTCAAGACCTTCCTCTAGTAGATCATACGCTTCAAACCTGCCTGGCATCTCTTCCTTCTGAATTCCAACTGACGTAGCGACACATTGTTCACCCCTACTCTTTCCCCCTTTTCCCTCCTTAGCTTTTTCCCTTACCCTTTTATGACATTGTTTGTTTGCTGAATTGTATGTTTTTATAGACAGTTGTACGCCACATTGAGCCTGCCCATGGGTGGGAATATTGTGGGATATAAATGCTATAAATAAATAAATAAATAAATAAATAAAAGAGCCCCTATATTTATCACCTTATTGGCTTCCTGAGATTTTCAATTGCCCACAAAAGAGTGGCTCCAATTTTCCACTACCATGCAGGAGTTCAGCATTTTTCAGTATTACTCAAAAGAAAGAGACTTCAGAGTTGCTAACACCTGTTTGAATATATGTTATAAAAATGACAAATATGATAAACATTGAAAGGCCTGAGACGTGACAAGAATCAAACTGATTTCCTACAGAGAGTAACTGCTTGCTACGTTCATCATATTAATAAGGGTCACATTTAGAAATGAAGAGTGAGAAATAACTTGTACCGATGATTTAGAAAATGTCATTTTTGTTTAATCGCTCTTTTAATTAAAAAGACATACATGGCATTTAATATTTAATATCTGCTTCAGTGACTCTCCTATTGATGTCTCCTGATGGGCATTTTCCAGTGCTGGATTTGCAGTACTTTCACGTGGAGCTTCAGCGAGAGCTGTCGTCTTGTGCATTTGCGACTAAAACTCTCGACAAGTAAGGTTGTGTGTGTTTTGTTTTCAAAGTGCAAAAAAAATGACAGACTGTTGGAGAGGGGACATAAGAAAAGATGGGGCTTTTCAACACTTTTGTGAAGCGCTTGTCTCATCACCATTAAATTTTATGAATATATAGTTATGATTATTTTAGTTCTAGTTTTCAAGAAGAGTCTGCAGATTAAGGGCCCTGTTTACTAAGAAGCGCTAGCGTTTTTAACACGTGCACAAAATTAGCATTCGCTAACTGTGTAGGCGCCCTTAGGAATATTGTGGGTGCTTACACAGTTAGCATGCGCTAACGGTTAGCGCGTACTAAAAGCACTAATGCGCCTCTAGCGTGGCTTAGCAAACGGGGCCCTAAAATTGTTTTTTTGTTTAGTTTCCCATTTTATTTACAGGATTGTTCATTTTGCCTGAGTAGTTACATTTTTTTATTTTTTATTTTGGGGCTATATCCTATATAATAATTCTCACCTCCAACGTTCTATGCGTCTGGCTGCCTGTGTCCATGGCTTTCTTCAAAGTTGGTCTGCTAGGCTCCGAAGCCCTGGCTGATGTCACGTAGAACGCCAGAGCCGGAGGAGGAGGGGCGAAAGGGGCAGGACACAGGGGCGGAGGCGGAGCTTGAAAGAGAAACAGAAGCGTTGAGGGGCGGAGTAGTCGAGAGCGTCGCGACCAATGGCAGTGAAAGAAAGGTCGGAGTCCTCCTTGGGCGTGAGCGGAGGGGGCAGAACCAAAGAGAGCTTGCTGCTGTGCCGAGCTGGCGCGCGGGTGCGCTCATGCATTCCTGCACTGGGTGCGGGAATGGGGGGGACCTCAGGAGTCGGAGCGGCGCTGCAGGGAAGGAAAGCAGGCGACAGCCATGGCTGTCCCTCCAGGCCCATGGGAGGGTGTGTGGGCAGCTGCCACGACTCCTCGGGAGGGAAGGACCCTGAAACTGGGAGGGAGGGAGGGGGACCCTGAAAGTCAGAGGGAGGGAGGGGATGACCCTGAAAGTCAGAAGGAGGGAGGAAGGGAACTACCCTGAAAGTCGGAGGGAGGGAGGGAGGGAACGACCCTGGAACTGGGAGGGAGGGAGGGGGACGACGACCCTGAAACTGGGAGGAAGGGAGGGGGGGAGGAAGGGAGGGGGGCCCCTGGCACACACTCGCATTCTCACACACACACTCTGTCTCTCACAGACACACTCACACCCAGTCTCGCTCTCTTTCTGTCACACACACACAAACTTGCACATTCATCCTCTCTCTCTCTCTCTCTCTCTCTCTCTCTCACACACACAGTCACTCTCACACACACTCTCTCAAACATACACACTCCGAGGAAAACATTGCTAGCGCCCGTTTCATTTGTGTCAGAAATGGGCTTTTTTTACTAGTCATCAATAAGGACCACTTTTAAGCCATAAAGTTCAGTGGTTCCCAAACCTGTCCTGAGGGCTCCCCAGCCAGTCAGGTTTTCAGTATCTGCACAATGAATATTCATGAGAGAGATTCATATGCAACGGAGGCAGTGCATGCAGTCCCTCTCATGAGTATTCATTGTGGATATCCTGAATACCCAACTTGCTGGGGTGCCTCAAAGACAGGTTTGGGACCCACTGCCATAAAGGGCAATTCTATAACTGGGTGCATACAATTAGGTATGTCATGCAAATGCACATGCACAGAAAAGCAGCTGTTAACTCATGTACGTGCACTACACACTGTTCTTTATTTAACTTTTATTTATTCAGCACAGTACTAGAGAGCCAACAAGTTACAGAGAATGAATCATTCAACGATGTAACATAACGCATGTGAAATCATTGTGGTATTTATGCAAAAGTGAATCTTCAACATCAAAAATGTGCACGTATCGTTTACTTCCTTCCCCCCCCCTCCCCAGTTGACCAATATCCAGAGAGGAAAACAAAAAAAATGCAGCAAACCCTATGCTCTTGTGCCACATTCCTCCCCCCCCCCCCCGTATTTTTTAACCCCCACAATCACTCACTTCAACATAATTCCCACCCCACCAGGGCCGTACTAGGGTCTCTGGCGCCCCCCTGCAAACTATCAGTTGATGCCTCCCCCCATCCAGCATCTCCTTTCTCTCTTCTCTCTCCCCCTTCTCCCACCCCGCCCCCTTTTGCAGCCCAGTGCCTTAAAAGGTGAAGAACAAAAGTGTTTTTTTTTTTTTTTACTCTACAGCTTTTTAATTTATTTGAAAGCTTCCCATAAGTAGATATAAGGAGTGGCCTAGTGGTTAGGGTGGTGGACTTTGGTCCTGGGGAACTGAGTTTGATTCCCGGCACAGGCAGCTCCTTGTGACTCTGGGCGAGCCTGCCATGAGTGGGAAAGCACAGGGTACAATTGTAATAAAACTGAATATCACTAAAACTGCTTTAAAATTATTGTAGCTGGTGGAAACAGCATTAATAAAGGCTGTATTTTGTGCTCCTTTTTCTACACTCTTCTATACAATACAATAATATATGGCCAAATTTCAGTGAGGATATCCTCTTTACTGATGGGTTCATCTTAACTGCTGTTGTAATCTGCCTTGGGAAGTCTGGTGTTATAAATATTGGACTCTCCTTTTATTGGAGCACATGGAATCACATCTTTACCTCATCTCTTTTGTACAAATGGATTATTCTGGAGGTTTTTTTTGTACAAATGGATTATTCTGTTTTGAGCATGTTTCAGGAACAAGTAGTTTTCAGAAGTCAAAATAATAAAAATAAATGTTTTCTTTCATGCAGATCTCTCATTTGCTTAAACATAATTAAATGGGTTTTAAGCCCCTAATGCAGTCCATTGGTTTTCTTATATTTTGCCCTTGTGATGACTTGTACAGTGCCAACCCCCCCCCCCCCCCCGCCCGCTGCCGCCAATGCAGTAGTAATGCCGCCATCCCCCTCCCACATACTACAAACCCCTTCTCCCACATACTACAACCCTCCCAAGAGGACCTACCTTGATCCTTGAAGGCCACCCTGGTGGTGTAGTGGCTCTTCAGCTGCAGGGGCAGGAAAGAATTCAACTGTTTCCTGTCCTCTGCTGCTCCTCCATCTCCACTTTGCTCTTCTGTGCTGCGGGTGGCGCTGCCGGGTTTTCAAAATGGCTGCCGAGACTGCCGCCAGAAGCCTCAGCAGCCATTTTGAAAACATGGCAGCGGCGTCCATGGCACAGAAGAGCAAAGCAGAGATGGAGGAGTGGAAGAGGGTAGGAAAGAGTGGGATTCTTTCCTGCCCTCGCAGCCGTAGAGGCCATTAAACCACCAGGGCGGCCTTCAAGGATCAAGGTAGTTCTTGGGAGGGCTTAATTGTAGCGCAGGGTAAGCATGGCAGTTTCTGGTGCCCCTCGAATGTTGGCAGCCCCCTGCCATGCATATCCTGCTTACCGCATTCAGCTGGCCCTGACCCCCACCCTTGGAACAACCTCTCGGTGACCATCATCTTCATTTATCCTTACCATGACCAGGAAGTATAAGCATTGAAATTTGGTCCACAATTGCTGCATTTGTGATGAACAGCCACCACCTGCTCAAACTCTGCCATTTTGCTCTGCCTATGTGTGTGTTGTTTTTTTTTTAATTTGACATCTTTTTTATTTATTTGAAAGCTTCCCAAATGTAGATATATAATCATTAAATAAAACTGAAAATCACTAAAAAGCATTAAAAATGATTGTAGCTGGTAAAAACAACAGCAATAAACTCTCTCTATTTTGTGCTCATTTTTTTTACACTGTTCTATACAATACAGTAACATATGGTCAAAGCTCAGTAAGAATATCCTGTTTCCTTATAGGTTCATTTTAACTCTTGTTGTAATCTGCCTTGGGAAGCCTGGTGTTATTAAGATGAAATAAATGGAAATAAAATTAAACTCTCCTTTCATTGGGGCACATGGAATCACATCTTCACTTAATGTCTTTTGTAGAGGTTTATATTTTGGATACACAAATGGATTGTTCTGTTTTGAACTACTTTTATTACCGAGAAAGATTTGTTTTGAGAGTATTCAATGAGCTAGTACTATGGCATTTTTCATGGTTGGCAGTACATTGTGACAAGAGTGTTTTTTCAGTTAAACCAGTGTAAGGGAGTCCATAGGACATAACCCTTTAAGGGCACAGAGTCAGTACCACCTTAAAACTCATAATCCCGCCCATGGGGAAAGTGACATGGCAGGGGTGGAGCCAGGAGGGCATGGTCCAGGAAGTATAAAAGTTCAGGGCACAGGGTAAGGAGGCACAGAGGGAAGCAGCAAAGGCCCACTGTGTATTCCTCCAGGAGGCCAAGTTTAAATTGGGACCTTGAACAACTGTCTTTTGGTGAATATTGTTGACAAGGGACCATACTACATGCCCTCCCCCAACCCCATTCACGTTACCAGAGCCAGCTTAAGTAGATACCTGTAATGGGCAGAGGCAGGCATCCTTGAGTACTCATAAGCACCAACCCAGCCTATTTTCACAATAAGCCTAATCAATATGCTTAATACAGATTTTGCATTCAGTTGAAGAGTGTTCATGAAAATCTATCTCAAAACTTATTCATGATGGATAGCCTGAAAAGCCAATATGATTAGTGTCCAAGAGGACTTATGGTTCCCTGCTCTTGGTAATGGAAAAAGTTAAAATCTCATTTATGTCCCCCCCCCCCCCCCCCCCCCCAAAGCCATTGATAAAATGGAATATATTTTTAATTTTACTTTTAGTCAACTTTCATATAACAAGTGCAGATAATTTTCACAAAGCTCATATCCAGATGCTTTGCTTTGGGCAAATTCATTTTGCAATAGTTTGTTTTTTTTTCTTCTTCAGTGATCCATAAAGGTTTTGCTTCTTGCTCTTCCTATTTCTAGTTTTGATTTTTTGACAAAGGAACCTCCTTCTGTAGTTCTGCTGATTAGGAGCATGCATTCTTCAGAAACAAAATGATATAACAAAATGTTTCATTGGATTTCAATTTGTTTTTAAAACAAAAGGAAAGAAAGAATGAACAAAATTTGTTCCTTAAAAAAAAAATCAAGCTACCACTTCTGCAACTCCCACCCCCAAACAATTAAGAGGCCCTTTTACTAAAGTATGGCAAGTTTTGCAGTTACAGCATGTTTACCGCAAACATTAATGTGTGGTAACTGCAAAGTCTTTGCAGTAGATAGATGGGCCATCTTCGCTGCACTTACTGTACAGGGCAGACACAGCATGGCACCAAGTTATATGCAGTGACATAAGTACATAAGTATTGCCATACTGGGAAAGACCAAAGGTCCATCGAGCCCAGCATCCTGTTTCCAACAGTGGCCAATCCAGGTTACAAATACCCGGCAAGATCCCAAAAATGTACAAAACATTTTATACTGCTTATCCCAGAAATAGTGGTTGTTCCCCAAGTCCATTTAATAATGGTCTGTGGACTTTTCCTTTAGGAAGCTGTCCAAACCTTTTTTAAACTCAGCTAAGTTAACCGCCTTCACCACACTCTCCGGCAATGAATTCCAGAGTCTAATTACACGTTGAGTGAAGAAATATTTTCTCCGATTCATTTTAAATTTACTACATTGTAGCTTCATCGCATGTCCCCTAGTCCTAATATTTTTGGAAAGCGTGAACAGACGCTTCACATCTACCCGTTCAATTCCACTCATTATTTTATAGACCTCTATCATATCTCCCCTCAGCCGCCTTTTCTCCAAGCTGAAGAGCCTTAGCCGCTTTAGCCTTTCCTCATATGGAAGTCGTCCCATCCCCTTTATCATTTTCGTCGCCCTTCTCTGCACCTTTTCTAATTCCACTATATCTTTTTTGAGATGTGGCGACCAGAATTGAACACAATATTCGAGGTGTGGTCGCAGACAGACAGTGTGGATGCTCCTACACTATCTGCCACTGTAGGTAACAGTATGGGAATACCACATATAAATAAATAGTGACAGAGCTGCCGTGGCAGTATATACATGCATACCCATCTCATCCCCCCCCCCATATTTCCTTCTCTCCGATCTCCACAATGCTACTATAGCCTCAGATCCTCTCCCACCTACACCTCTGACACAGTTTGAGCTCCTGACCTCCACCCCCAATAGATTGCGCTTCCGATCCCTTCCATGCTATCCTGACACAGTATGAGCTTCTGATCCCTTCCCCTGACACCCCTTTATAATTTCTCCCATAATTGAAACCCCAATTTTATCCATATCTCTACTCCATAGGAACCAGGCCCTCCTCCCCCATAAAGGCTGCTGATCTCCCTACCCTCTGACCACTTCCTGGGTCCTTTTCAGCTTTGGTGGTTAGTGGTACCATGAGACTAATGCTAGAGGTCTTGACAGCCATTTTATATCCTTGCCAAGGCCTGGGCAGGAGCAGAGGGGGCCTGCTCCATCTGGCACCACTTTCCATAAACACTGTACTGATGTAGAACCCAGGAAGAGGTTAGGCAGTGGGAAGAAGGCAGCCTCTATAGGGGGGTTGTGCCTAGGAGGCAGGGTTACTGGCATTGGCATTGAATATCACCAGCATACATATAACTGCCAGCTCCTCCCCAGCTCCCCCTCCTCCCCTTAATGCCCCTCTCCTGCCCAGTTTCAGTTTGAGTGGATAGTGCTGATATTCAGCAGCACTGCCTGGTTATTTGCCACTGAATATTGGCAGCCAGCCTGCTGAGCATGATTTAAGTGGGCAACAGCCTCTCCTGCCTGCTTAAATCACTTTGATTGTCAATCTCCTAATTTTTAAGCTCCTAAATTAAGAGGCTGAAAATGTATGCTCATAAATTTGGCTGAAAATAGGGGACAAATTTAAGATCCTAATTTAGCAGCATAAATTTATAAGTACATAAATATTGTCATACTGGGACAGACCAAAGGTCCATCAGCTTTGAATATCAGGACTTTTGGCTATTTATCCAAGTAACTGGGCTATTTGAGAATTACTCACCATCCCTGTGAGTAAAAGCAATAAGTAAATGTTGATGGCTCTTTTAGCTGTCTGGCTATCAGAATCTATTCTTTTTCTTTCACTGTAGTAACTAATTGTGGTCCCAGTTCCCGCAGCACTACCACAAAATGTTGTACTATTACTGGGGTAGTGCAGCGTGATTAAAAAATATTTTCCCATTACCATGGTAACCACGAGATTACCACAGTAAGCATTACCGTGTCACTCTCTCTTTGCTGCCCCTCCAGAAACTGTTGCCATAGGTGACTGCATAGTTTGGTTAATAGTTAAGCTGGCCCTTACTAATGGGGTTTTCCTGTTTTTTGTGTCCATGGGGAAATGCCTGGTACATCTAAGATCATGATCCTTTTTTATTGAAAACTTATTTTTATTTTTCTCCATTATCATTGGGTTCTTGCAGACACTGCTGGATAGCAAATCCCAGAAATTTTCTTTATCACTAATTCATACTCATTTGTAAATTGTTTTCGAATTTAAGAAAGCCGAATAATTGCATCACAATATGGGAGCTCTGTCAAAACGTCTTTAAAGGTGTCCATAACTGCAGAAAATGCACTACTTACATGCACTTCTGCCCAAAACGCTATTCTGTAACCTCACGTGGAAGCTGCGCTGTTCAGTTCCTATAGGCTTCCTCTCATTTGCCGTGTGGGAATTGCTAGCACGGCTTTGTAAAAGAAGCCCTTAGTGTGCAAATATGAAGGAGGCACACATGTAGGACGAGCATGGACGGGACGTGTATGTGCCAACCGTCAACACACACTGCTTACACAATGCTTTAAATTGTGTATGTTGATTGGCAACTCCAGACGTGCCCATTTATGTTTGCCATTGACTTGGGGAGAGTGGGTGTGCCTTCTTTTTTTTGGCCCACCAATGAGGGTTCGCGCTAGTATTCTGTAATGGAATCACGATGCCCTGATGCCAGTATAGGATTGGATTCTCCATGCTGCATCAGGGTACCAAAAAGAGGGCACCAATTAATAGAATTACCCTCATAGTCTTTTTCTGTAATGGATTTTGAACATTTCTTGTAACTGGGGCTTTCCAGAGAATGCTATTCCATTTCTTTTACAGAACTGTTTGTTTATTAGATTCTTGATAGATTGCCTTTCTGTGGTATGACCAAACTTTAAGTGTTTACATATTATATGCAGGTACTTTCCCTGTCTCTAGTGGACTCACGATCTAAGGGGGTCTTTTACTTAGGCACGCTGGGGTTTTTAGCACATGTTAAAAATAGGCGCACGCGAAATGCTAAAGGCGCTCATAGGAATACATTGGTGCCTTTATCATTTAATGCGTGCCTATTTTTAACACGTGCTAAAAACACCAGCGTACCTAAGTAAAAGACTCCCTAAGTTTTGTATCTGGGGCAATAGAGTGCTAAATGACTTGCACAAGGATACAAGGAGCTGCAGTGGGAACCAAACTTAGTTCCCCCCAGTTTTCAGCGATTAGGCTACTCCTCCACTTGCAATGAATGCGCCCCGATATCTTACAGGATTTCAGAAGTGGTGGTGGGAGCAGGGACCATGTTAACTTTGCTACAGCTGTACAATAATATATCTCCTAACTTTGGATGGGAAGAAAGTTTAGACAGTTGAGCAGCGTTAACATGTCCTAAATAATATGGGTCAGAGTACAGAATGTCAGGTCTCTGCTAAAAGTGCATGTAACTTTAATTTTCCATTAGTCAACACATATAATGGAACCAAACAAATATAACATCAGTAGTGTTCTCCTGCTATAAAGGCTTGTACAAGTACTGTGATTAGTGACTGCACTATACTGGATGGATTTCAGTGTTCTGCTCCTATTAGAGTTTCAGAATCAGGTCAGCCAGTCTTCTTATGACAAATCCTGCACATTTATCTCTAAAGACAAAAAAAAAATAAGCACAGCTGTGACTAACTATAGGAATTCTAGGCAAATAGTACATTATTTTAATGGTTCTAGGTTAGCTCCCACCTGGCCAGTTCCCACCCACCAATTCCCAGTTGGACAATTCCAACCTAAGACAATTCCCTCTGAACCAATCCCCACCACACCAGAGAGGACAATTCCCAACCATAGCCAAACAAAATACAAAACACACAAGGCAAGTAATCTCCCTCCCTTTTCTCTTCCAGATCCTACCCCCTCAACCCCCCAACATTATCTTTTACACATCCTTTTCCCCTTCCAGACATGCAGTTCATGTTGAGGGGCAAATGCCCCCCAAAACTAGGTTTCAACCTAATTCATGTTTAATTTGATATCTAAATGTCATAAATAAGTAAATAAATAAATACAAACTGAAGTTCATATGCGTGTGTGGTGAGGTAATGCCCCACACACCTCCCCAAACTAGGTTTCAACCTAATTCAGCCCCCTCAAAATGACACACTGATTACGATTTATAATAAATTACTATTCTACCTATGAAAAGTTATTCTGTTATTATTTGTCCTCTGTGTACATCCGTATGCTGCTCTAACTTCTTTGTTCCAGACCTGATACAAGAAAGAAGCTACGTTTGGTAAAAAAAAAAAAAAAAGGCTAGGGAGGGAGGAAATGACCGGGGGGGGGGGGGGGGGGAAGTCCTTGGTGGAAATTGCCCCCCTTAAGTGGGAATTGTCCTAGGTGGGAATTATCTCAGGGGGAATTGGTGGGTGGGAACTGTCCGAGTAGGAGCTCGCCTGATACCATTTTCATGTTGCAAGGAATTTGTGGTTTTTACAGAAAGGAAAGACAAAAGGAATATATTATATTTTTAGTAATGAGCCGAAGGGGCCAGTGTACTAATGTGCAGATGGCTCTGTTGTACTGGGGCAATAACAAAATAATTTTCTTACATCACCAGGTCATTGAAATGTTATTCAATCATTTCTTCAGTGAGTGTTTTGGCTTCAAGTTCATAGGAAGTTATTTGGAGTACAGCACAAAAAGCAATTGTGTTCACCTGTAACAATTGGAAGAGATTGGAAGACCTGAATATGTATACCCTAAAGGAAAGAAGGGACAGAGGAGATATGATATAAACATTTAAATACTTGAAAAGTATTAATATAGAAACAAATCATTACAGAGAAAGGGAAATGGTAAAACTCGAGGACTTGAATTGAGGTTGTGGACTTAGGAGTAATGTCAGAAATGTCTTCCCGAGGGAGGTGGTAGACAGAATTCAAAATGGTGTAGGATAAACACAGAGGCTCTCTAAATAGACAATGAATGGTATAAAAATTCTAAACTTAAATGGCTGCATGGGTGTGGCTATGTCAAGTGACACTTAGATGGCGATTCCAGCTGTAATGAACTAGGTACAGTGCCCGGCAGACTTGTACGGTCTGTGTTCAGTATATGACAATCCGGTTTGGGATGGGCTGGAAATGGCTTTGACAGCAACTTCAGTGGTTGGAAGCCGAGGACAGTCCTGGCCAGACTTTTACAGTCTGTGTTCCACAAATGACAAAACAAATAGGCTGGAGTGGACTTCGACAGCAACTCCAGTAGTTGGAACGTAAGGACATGGCCATGCGGATTTCTATGGTCTATGTCCCAGAAATGCCTTTTCAATCATGACAGTTTCCATGCACTCATTTTGCACGTCACAACTGGATTATTATAATATCATTTACACTGGTTTACCACCTTATGCAATAAAAAATCTGGGCCCTCCAGAACACAGCCATAAGATTGCTCTGTCACGCCTGTCGTGCTGATCATATGTCCTCTTTCTAAAACTTCATCACTGGCTACCTGTTGAATATCGGATCACTTACAAAATTGCATTGTTGACCTTTAAGGCCTTCAGGGTAGGTGTACCAGATTATCTCTCCCGTCTTAATACTCTATTCACCCTCAAGGGTCCTCCATTCGCTAAATGACCATCGTTTGGTGTTGCCAGGTCCTAAGCTTGGACACTTAGCGCAGTGTCTAGTTGATTCTTTCTTTATCCTTGCCCCTACATCTGGAATAATCTTCCCATATCTCTTCATAGTGTCTTATCAATTAAGACCTTTAGAGCTAATCTGAAGGTCTGGCTGTTTAAGCAGGCCTTTGAGGAGGCAGGCCAATCAGAGACAGAGTATCAGGAGTATCATTATTTCTATTCTTTTTGTTTTAATCTCTTTCCCTGTGTGCTTTACTTTCCTATCATTCAATTTGGAGTTCCTTTCCTTTTCTTAAGTGCATTTTTAGTCTATATACCGCTCTGTTCTGCTTTGGTAGCTTGAGCGGTCTAGCAATTTTAAATAACCTATAAACATCACATTCACTGTTGATTTAGTCATGAATCGATAATGAGTGTGACAGTTGGGCAGAGAGGATGAACCATTCAGGCCTTTTTGTGTTGTCACTTATGCTGCTATGTTACAAACAGCAGGATTTATAAGGCACACACAAGTGGGTGACACCATCCGACAGTGCTGGGATGAACTGCTGACCCAGAGCTCAGAACTTAGTGTAACATTCTAAGCATGGATGATCATTCCTATGTACAGTGTTCTCCTCAGCTCCTCAGTTGGTTCCAAAACTCATACTGTGAGAAAACTTTCAGGTATCTGTCCTGAGACCTCTTTTCTCCATCTATACTTCTTCCTTTGGTACTCATCTTATGGTTTTCAGTATCATCTTTACGCTGATGACTCCCAGATCTACCTCTCCACACCAGAAATTGCAGCATGAATCCAGGCCAAAGTATCAGCCTGCCTGTCTGACATTGCTGCCTGGATATCTCACAGCCATCTGAAACTGAACATGACCAAGACTGAGCTTCTTATCTTTCCCCCTAAATCAACCTCTCCTCTTCCCCCATTCTCTATTTCTGTGGATAACACTCTCATCCTCCCTGTCTCATCAGCTCGTAACCTTGAGGTCATCATCGACTCCTCTCTCTCTCCTTCTCTGCACATATTCAGCAGACTCTCAAAACCTGTCATTTCTTTCTCTATAATATCACCAAAATTCGCCCTTTCCTTTCTGAGCACACTACCAGAACCCTTATCCACACTCTTATCACCTCTTGCTTAGACTATTGCAACTTGCTTCTCACAGGTCTCCCATTTAGCCATCTCTCTCCTCTTCAATCTGTTCAAAATTCTGCTGCATGACTTATATTCCGCCAGTGTTGCTATGCTTATATTAGTCCTCTCCTCAAGTCACTTCACTGGCTCCCTATCCATTCATTCACTCTGCAGTTCCTCAGGACCTCTCCACTCTCATCTCTTCCTACACTCCTCCCCGGGAACTCCGTCACTGGTTAAATCTCTCTTATCTGCACCCTTCTCCTCCACCACTAAATCCAGACTCTGTTCCTTTTATCTTGCTGCACCATATGCCTGGAATAGACTTCCTGAGCCAGTATGTCAAGCTCCATCTCTGGCCGTCTTCAAATCTAGGCTAAAAGCCCACCTTTTTGATGCTGCTTTTAACTCCTAACCCTTACTCACTTGTTCAGTACCCTTATTTTGTCATCCCCACCTTAGTAATTCCCTTATCTCTTATTTGTCCTCTTTGTCTGTCCTAATTAGATTGTAAGCTCTGTCGAGCAGGGACTGTCTCTTCATGTTCAAGTGTACAGCGCTGCGTATGTCTAGTAGCGCTATAGAAATGATAAGTAGTAGTAGGAGGAGGAGGAGGTCGAGAGTGGAAATGTGTATCTTATAAATATTGCTAAGGAAAAGACCTGTTTCAGGTGAGCAACATTGCCTTTTCCATTGGCAAGTTGGTGACACTCAGGTTTAGAGCTGCTCAGCACTGAATTATTGTAGTCATTTTGAGCAGTCTGCACAGTCAAACGAGGGTGTTGTTAGGTTAATAGGACAGACTAGCCAGCATCACCTGACTAAAGGCACTGTCCTCTGTTGAAGCCTGGTCCAAAACGTAGTGCAAAATGATGAAGGTTTAACAAGAGGACCAGATAGCTGCCTTGCAAATTGTATTCAAAAAGGCAGACTTTAAACTGCAGTTGCTCAAATTTGGTAATTTGGACATGACTTTGAAGTTGAGAGGAATATCTACTTGTTCAAAGCAGAATTGTACACAAGAGGTTAACCAGTTTGCAAAAGTTCTTTTTGCAACTGGAATACAAGTCATAAGTGTTGCCATGCTGGGACAGACCAAAGGTCCATCAAGCTCAGCATCCTGTTTCCAACAGTGGCCAATCCAGGTTACAAGTACCTGGCAAGATTACTACTACTACTACTATTTAGCATTTCTATAGTGCTACAAGGCGTACGCAGCGCTGCACAAACATAGAAGAAAGACAGTCCCTGCTCAAAGAGCTTACAATCTAATAGACAAAAAATAAAGTAAGCAAATGAAATCAATTAATGTGTACAGGAAGGAGGAGAGGTGGTTACAAGTGGTTACGAGTCAAAAGCAATGTTAAAGAGGTGGGCTTTCAGTCTAGATTTAAAGGTGGCCAAGGATGGGGCAAGACGTAGGGGCTCAGGAAGTTTATTCCAGGCGTAGGGTGCAGCGAGGCAGAAGGCGTGAAGTCTGGAGTTGGCAGTAGCGGAGAAGGGAACAGATAAGAAGGATTTATCCATGGAGATGAGTGCATGGGAAGGGGTGTAGGGAAGGATGAGTATGGAGAGATACTGGGGAGCAGCAGAGTGAGTACATTTATAGGTTAGTAGAAGAAGTTTGAACAGGATGCGAAAACGGATAGGGAGCCAGTGAAGCGACTTGAGGAGAGGGGTAGTATAAGTAAAGCGACCCTGGTGGAAGACGAGACAGGCAGCAGAGTTTTGAACCGATTGGAGAGGGGAGAGGTGACTAAGTGGGAGGCCAGCAAGAAGCAGATTGCAGTAGTCTAAACGAGAGGTGACAAGGGTGTGGATGAGGGTTTTGGTAGAGTGCTCGGAAAGAAAGGGGCGGATTTTACGGATGTTGTAAAGAAAGAAACGACAGGTCTTGGCGATCTGCTGGATATGAGCAGAGAAGGAGAGAGAAGAGTCAAAGATGACCCCAAGGTTTCGAGCTGAGGAGACAGGGAGAATGAGAGAGCCATCAACAGAAATAGAAAATGGGGGGAGCGGGGAGGTGGGTTTGGGGGGAAAAATGAGAAGCTCGGTTTTGGTCATGTTTCATTTCAGGTGGTGTTGAGTGGAGGCGTGGCCTAGTGGTTAGGGTGGTGGACTTTGGTCCTGAGGAACTGAGTTTGATTCCTGGCACAGGCAGCTCCTTGTGACTCTGGGCAAGTCACTTAACCCTCCATTGCCTGCCACATTGAGCCTGCCATGAGTGGGAAAGCACGGGGTACAAATGTAACTAAAATAAATCCAGACAGCAATGTCAGACAAGCACGCTGAAACTTTGATTTGGATGCAAGGTGAGATATCAGGGGTAGAAAGGTAGATTTGGGAGTCATTAGCATAGAGATGGTAGGAAAAGCCATGGGATGAGATTAATGAACAAAGGGAAGAAGTGTAGATAGAAAAGAGGAGGGGACCAAGAACAGAACCCTGAGGTACGCCGACAGTACAATACATTTTATGCTGCTTATCCTAGCAATAAGTAGTGGATTTTCCCCAAGTTCATCTTAATAATGGCTTATGGACTTTCTTTATGGAAGCGATCCAAACCTTTTTAAAACTCCGGTAAGCTAACTGCTTTTACTATATTCTCTGGTAATGAATTCAAGAGTTTAATTACATGCTGAGTGAAGAAATATTTTCTCCAATTTCTTTTCTAGTCTCCCACATCCGACCCTTTCTGATGCAATTTCCTGTTGTAAGGGCCAGACGTGGCAGAGGGAAGTCCCTGCAGTGCCTGTGTGAATCGCAGATGGCCCGAAAATGTAACCTGCAAGCACTGCAGCAGTGGCGGGTGAAGAAGCAGCAGCTGCCGGACCTGCGGGAGTGGAAAGTAGGGAGAGATGCACCACAGTACCCCTGAGAGTTCGCTGCGGTGCTCTAGGGTGCCGCGGCACACAGTTTGGGAACCGCTGCCCTAATGGATGCTGTCCCCCTCCAACTCTCCTAAGAACTGAAACTGAAAGAGGATACCAGATGCTAAGATAGCACACATCCAAAACTTACCGTGGGACACCTCAGTGCGCCCCGCAGTAAGCCCTTTTTTTGCTGCGGTAAGCATGCATTAGTGCTTACCGCAGTTTAGTAAAAGGGCCCTTATGTAATTCCATTTACAGCAAAGGGCCACAGTGAGTATTGTAATTTAGTGCATTGTTCAAATTTGCTGATTCTGTACTCTACAAAACTTCCATTCGGCCTGTGCTGTGGCCTCTCTTCTGAGAAATTCCACTCATATGGCCAAGGAACTGGAGGTATTTGGTTTACAACATTGTAAACCAAATACCTCCAGTTCCTTGACCATATGAGTGGAATTTCTCAGAAGAGAGGCCACAGCACAGGCCGAATGGAAGTTTTGTAGAGTACAGAACATTTTTGTTCTCAAGCTGTAAAAAAAAAAAAGGACATTTGGACTAACTTGGCAGATACTAAAATCTGTCCCAAAGGAATTCACTCCTGCAGATACATTTTCTGTGCACTTCCACATCCGCTTGGCTCTGTGGCTATCCATCTGTCAACTAGATTATAAACTCCACTGTGGAGGGACTATCTTTCCAAGGATCCATAATGAACTACAGAAAAGGGCCCTTCTATTAAACTGTGTTTTGGGTTTAACATGCTATTACGCAGAATTTTATCTTGCTGCAAGCCCAAAACTAATTTTGCAACAAGAAGGGGTGCTCCCACAATTTTTTATTGCAGGTCATGCGCTAACGTTCCATCCGATCACAGGAGGTAGGGCAGCTAAATCCTGCTGACCTTTTTAAGAACGGATTTAAGACATTTTATTTTGACAAGCTTTTAATCAGTAATGTTTAGTAACTCCTAACTGTGAGTCCCTTTTCCAAAGCGGTTGTAAGCCCAACACGGGCTTACCACACGCTAATCTGGAGCTACTGCCGGCCCAACGGGGGCACCAGCGCTAGTTCCAGCCCCAGTGGGAAAATAGTGCTGTATTTTTTAGCGCAGTGCTAACCCAGCGGTAATCAAGCAGCACCGTGCACTACCCGGTTACTACCGGGTTAGCGTGGGAGCCCTTACTACTACCTCAGTGGATGGTGGTAAGTGCTCCCCCTCGCATGACCATGTGATAAGAGCACTCTTACCACATGGCCATGGCTATTTTCAGCCTTTTTTACCCACTGCGGTAAAAAGGGCCGCAACGCATGGTAAAAACAGCCCCCACCACTAGCACAGGGCCTTTTTTACCACAGCTTAGTAAACAGGCCCTATTTATTTTGGATGGAGACTGCTTGGTATTTAACTAAAGTTTATTTTGTTTATTTTTACGTCGTAAGTATATGTTTTATTGCATTGTTTATGTTTTTAACTATGTATGTTACTATTGTAAGCTGCTAAGAACTTTCTGGATTGTACAGGGTAGTAAATAATGCAAATAAAAAATATATAATAAATGAATATTCAATGCCGGGCCGTTTTTGGTGACCAGCATTGAATCTCTAGGTTTTATTTATTTATTTCATAAAATTTAATATACCGCCTTACAACCAAAATATATCAAAGCAGTTTACAGTCCAAATTTATACCGGTCAAATTGATAATCAGCACTGGCCAGTTAAGTTTACAGCGGCCAAAGAAAGGCCACCCATTTCGACAGCCCAATGTGTCCCTACCACATGCCAATATCTCAAAATCATAGATCTTATTAAATGCACCCCTGGGGAGTAAAGAAGAACACAAGTCACTCTATCAACAGGTTCTGTTGTAACTGGTAACAAAAGATGTTCGCTAGAAGCTCACCTAGTTCTTTTGTAGTTTCTTTTAATTACCAAAATAGGATAAACCCATGTAAAAATCTTTCGGACATCACAGAGGGGCATAATTGAATGGGGCGCCCAAGTTTTCCGGAGGGTGTCCTCGCAGGATGTCCCGTGAAGGGGCAGGGAAACTCGTATTTTCGATACAAGATGGGCGTCCATCTTTTGTTTCGATAATACAGTCGGGGATGTCCAAATCTCAACATTTAGGTCGACTTTAGAGATGGTCAACATAAATGTTGAGATGGTCGACCTTAGAGATGGTTGTCCCCGGTTTTCGGCCATAATGGAAACCGAGGACGCCCATCTCAAAAATGACCAAATCCAACTCATTTGGTCATAGGAGGAGCCAGCATTCCTAGTACACTGGTCCCCCTGAGATGCCAGGACACCAACCGGGCACCCTAGGGGGCACTGCAGTGGACTAACTGATGCACTAACTGAATGGAAAAAGCCCTTCCCTTACTGATCCCTTAGCAATTCGGAAAGGAACAGGCATGCATGAAGGAAATCGCTTGCAAATGAGCTGCTCACTGTTAGCTCATTTGAACACGATTTCCTTCCTAAGGAGGGGAAGCCAGTGCAGAGCAGCCAAGCGTTATGCGTGGCTGCTCTGCACATGCCAAAGATGGCTTCATACATACAGACAAGCTGTGTGTATAATAGCCGTCTACAACCTTAAATAAATTGCCATCTACAACCTTAGTCCAGGTGAAAACGTCCAAGTGCTCGTCAGGGACGTCTTTTTTTTTAGAGTATGGGTGAAGGACATCCTTCGCTATGCCTTCTCCCTGCAACAGCAGTTGAGGACGTCCTTCGCTATGCCTCTGTCCCTGTGATGGATTCCTCTGTCCCTGTGATGGCAGTTGAGGACGTCCAAAATGTGAATGTTTATGAGAAGGATGTCTATGCCTGGATATTTCTGTGAGAAGGATGTCCATGCCTGCTATGCCTCTGAGACCCCCTTTATTTATTTGGATTATATGTAGCAGCACTGGGATTTGAACCAGCCACCTCTGGATTACAAGACCAGTGTTCTAACCACTAGGCCACTCCTCCATGCCACTCGTCTCCCCTGAAATTTGGCCATCCCTGTGGGGGGGGGGGGGGGGCAGTTCAGGCCATCCAAAATGTTTGAAAGAAGGACGTCCACGCCTTCGCTATGCCTCCGCTGACACACACAAACCTCCCCTCCCAGGGACCTGCATACTGCTGCGATAGACCTCAGTATGACATTTCAGGCTGGCAAAAAAAGTTTCTAAAGTTGTTTTTTTCAGGGTGGGAGGGAGTTAGTCACCACTGGGGGAGTCAGGGGAGGTCATTCCCGATCCCCTCCGGTGGTCATCTGGTCAGTTCGCGCACCTTTTTGAGGCTTGGGCGTAAGAAAAAAATGGACCAAGTAAAGTTGCCCAAGTGCTCGTCAGGGACGCCCTTCTTTTTTCCATTATCGCTCGAGGATGCCCATCTGTTAGGAACGCCCCAGTCCCGCCTTCGCTATGCCTCCGACACGCCCCCGGGAAGTTTGGGCCTCCTCACGACAGGAAGCAGTTGGGGACGCCCAAAATCGGCTTTCGATTATGCCAATTTGGGCGACCCTGAGAAAAGGACGCCCATCTCCCGATTTGTGTCGAAAGATGGGCGCCCTTCTCTTTCGAAAATAAGCCTGACAGTCATTTGACGTTTAAACTCTGCAGTAGTTGAACAAATGTGCTTCAGCCTCAAAAACTGGCCAATTGGTATACTTTTTCCTAACTTACGGGTATGTCCATTTTAAAAATGAAGCAGGTTATTTCTGTTAGTAGGCTTTCAATAAATTTGTTTTCTATATATACAGCTTCAATTTTTTAAAGCATTCAGATCAGTTTTCTCCGTTGACTTATTGAATCATAGCAGATGACAATCTATTAACACTAAAACCCCTGATGCAGGCAGGTTGCCAAAACACAGACTGTGCTGGGTCTATTAATAAAGTCATCCCTTGACACCAACCTGTTCTTGAAGGCCATTTGTGCTCTTTTGTCTATTGTTTTATTCAGTTGTGCTCTGATTCTCTCTGTCTGATGCATAAGCACTTATCCAGTCATAGAGCTGTTGTAAATCCTCAAGCCTAGATTGTGAAAGTATACATGTAAATCATAATATTTTATAATGTACACATGTTATTGTGCACCCTGTTCGTACTCCGCCCAAGCTGCTCATGTGAAATGCCGACCTGCAAAGTACATGCCATTGAAGTTTGGTGTGTACTTACAGAATAGTACGTTGAATACCCAGATATCATGTGGAGACTACGTTTTGTGCCGACCATCTGAAGAAAAACACCCTGAATTGTACAGAGCAAGTTGACAAGTTCATGAACTGTTCTCCTGCAAGTTGAAGTTTAACACTGAGACTGCTGACATCTATTGAGTGAAAGTACCCAGAGAAAGAGTACCCTTGGCCTACTGGAGTTATTCCAGCCCCCGCCTGTGCCCAGCTCGAATGATCCAGCCAGTGGGAGCTGTGTGTTTGGCAGAAGTATTCTGTTTGTGTGACCCTGGTCCCAGGTGGTGTGAGCAAAATCCAGAGGTGGAGATGAGCTGGAAATGTGCCCAGGTTACATATGTATGCTACATACATGTCTAAGTGCCAGTTTTTACACGTGTATATTAAAAAGGGCCAGTGTCTGAGTCTACAAACTTCTTCTATCAGAGTACATCTAAATGCACTGTTGGCATACCATACTCCAGTGAACAGCCTTCCAGTTTCATAATCACAGCTGGTCATCTGCTGTATGACAGGCCTACTGCATATAAAGCCTCTACTACAGAAGGTCGTTGCCTCATTCATGAAATCTCAGTTCCTAACGTGGAAACTGCTGTTCCACATAACTATCATTTAATTTAAAAGAGATAGTGACCTTCAGACATTGGTAAAATATGTGCAATATACCCAATTCCATCATCAAAAGGCCATCCTTTGAACACATTCCAAGTTTTTGCTGGTTTGCTATACCTTTCTACCTTAATGAGGAGATAGTGCTTCCTATCTTCTATCCTAAACCTCATTTGAATGCTCAACAAACAGTCCTTCATAATCTAGATTGCAAATGGGCTCTAATTTATGACTTATAAAGAGCTGCATCTTTCAGAAAGTCAATCCATTTCTTTGTCCCTTTCAATCCAAAGAGTAGCAAATCACCTGAACCGGATGGTATTCATCCCAGAATACTAAAAGAATTGAAAAATGAATTTGCAGAACTATTGATAGTAACATGTAATTTATCTTTAAAATCAAGCATGGTACCAGAAGAATAGGGGGTGGCCAATATAACGTTGATTTTAAAAAAAGGTTCCAGATGTAATTTGGGAAATTATAGATTGGTGAGCCTGATGTCAGTGCTGGGCAAAATGGTAGAGACTATTATAAAGAACAAAATACAAAGCATATTCAAAAGCGTGGATTAATGAGACAAAGTCAACATGAATTTAATGAAGGGAAATCTTGCCTCACCAATCTACTACATTTCTTTGAAGGAGTGAACAAACTTGTGGATAAAGGTGAGCTGGTTGATATTATGTATCTGGATTTTCAAAAGACATTTGACAAAGTACTTCATGAAAGACTCCAGAGTAAATTGAAGAGTCATGGGATAGGAGGTAGTGTTCTACTGTGGATTAAAAACTGGTTAAAAGAAAACAGAGAATAGGGTTACATGGTCAGTATTCTCAATGGAAAAGGATAGATAGTGGGTTCCCCAGGGGTCTGTGCTGGGACCGCTGCTTTTTAGCATATTTATAAATGATCTCGAGATGGGAGTAACTACTGAGGTAGATGCATCAGAAATACTGAAGAAACCAATAGTGCTGTTCCATGTTTCGAACTGCAAATAAATGGTCTATAGATCCATACAGACAGTCTTTGGAGTAGAGGAGTAGCCTAATGGTTAGTGCAGCACTCTGAGATGCTGAGGAACTGGATTCAATTCCCACTGCAACTCCTTGTAACCCCAGACAAGTCACTTAACCTTCCATTGCACCAGGTACAAATAAGTACCTGTATATAATATGTAAACTGCTTTGATTGTAACCACAGAAAGGCACTGTATCAAATCCCATCCCCTTTCTTATGTTTTTGACTTTAACGCAGTTCATAATCATTCCTTTTCCCCAACGGTTTGAGGTAATAAACAAAAATAAAACAAAAGCAAATAAGATGATACCTTTTTATTAGATGAACTTAATACATTTTTTGATTAGCTTTCAAAGGCAATATCTTCTTCAGATCAGAAAATCACTTTACCACTTTACCCAATGATTTGGAAAGTCATTTTCAGGGGAAATTAGTTCACTGGTCTATCCACTCATAATGGACTGTAAAAATATCATCTTGATATTCAGCCTGTTGCCATGGGCAAAAATATCAAGATAGTTAGCGTCAGTGCCTAGCACTATGTAGGCAGTGGTGATATTCAGTCTCTATCCAGATAGCTGATTCAGATACAATTAGAATAGCTTTCTTGCTGCCCTAAATTATCTGGATAGTTATCTGGGTAGCAGGGCTGAAAATCACCATTACCTGGGTAACTTTGATATCTGCCCAAGTCCATTCCTGGACCACCTGGTGGTTTGTAAATATATTCAGTTGTACTATGTTTGTGTCTATTCCCTCTGGCCACTGAATATCTTTCTAAGTGGCATTATCTGGGTAGACAAATGCACTTGAATATGGACCCCATTGACTTACATACCATCATTCCTTATCAGATACTAGCTGTTGATTCACTGAAAATGACAAACTTTTGGAGCACATTCAGATTTGATCATGGTCAAAGATGATGAACTGATAAAGAAATGAGGAAAGTATGTGACAGTACACATGTGGTCAAGATCCTAAGGGCAGGGCCGGTGCAAAAGTGTTCCGCACACTTCAAAAACCTTCATCTTTGCACGCCCTATTCAATTAATTTTCAGGCCTCTAGCTACCCACCTCATCAAATGAAATTTTGATAGTTAACCTTAAAACAATCATGATCACATGAAAGTTAGGGTTACCATATTTGCTCCCCCCCCAAAAAAAGAGGACACGCCCCACCCCTGCTACACCCCACCCCGCCCACACCACATCCCTGCCCGCCCCTGTAAAACACCGCCCCCCCTTTCACCCCCCTGTCCCCCTAAAGGTGTCCTATCCTCCCCTCCCCTTACCTTACTGTACTGCCCTGGTGGTCTAGTGACCTCTTCAGGGCAGGAAAGAGCCCCCTCTTTCCTGCCCGGAGTGCCTGCATACTGCTTCTTGCTGACTCTGGTCCCGGCTCTGATTTAAAATGGCTGCCGAGAGTGACCTTGCAAGACTTCTGCACAAGTCTCACGAGGCTGCTTCAACTCTCGGTGGCCATTTTGAATCAGCGCCGGGATGTGAGTCAGCGAGAAGCAGTATGCAGGCGCTCCAGGCAGGAAATAGGGGGCTCTTTCCTGCCCTGAAGAAGTCAATAGACTACCAGGGCAATATAGTAAGGGGAGGGGAGGATAGGACACCACTAGGGCCCACCCGTCTGCCCGCCAGCCTGCTCGTTTGTCCAGAAATCTGGACAAACAGGCAGGTTGGCAAAACCCGCCAGTTGCCCGGCCATGTCCTCGAAGTACCTGGGGAGATCAGGATGTATAGCTGCTCACCAGTTATCAATTATAACTGCTTTACAGGACTCCAGCAAAGAGCTTTCTCTGTATCTCTTCTCTGGGGCTGAAACTGAGGCAACAGCCAGTACAATTGAAATGAAAAAAGCTCCTGGGCCAATCAAAGCCCAGTCAACAACAACACGACAGGCATTTCCTTTATCTGTGTTAACTAAAGAAGGGAAAGGTCAGTTCTTTGTAACAACTTAAAACATAACATGCACCACCTACTGGCCAAACTAGAGAAATACACTTCAAGATTTAATAAAGGCAGTTTTACTGGTTTAAAACACACTGTTCTGTCACAGTAGGGTTAGTGAAGAGAGAAGCCCTGATGAAGGTGAGCCTCCCTGGATCCACAGCTAGTATGTAATGGCTCCCAGCAGGTTCAAGGGGATGGAGATCCTAATGAGACCCAAAAGGATGGAGAGAATCTACTCCTATGGAAGTGGAGGGGCTGAGGTACAATGGGAGGATCAAATGTCAGAAGCAGAGTTTGTAGATTGCTCCGATGCAGCCAGTTGGGTAGAACCTTTCTTAACCTTCCCAACTCCAGCTGGTCTGAGAAATAGGAGTGCAGTCCAGAATAATATCTCAGATCTCCCACTGTTGGATCATCCCCTCTCTTAAACTTTGCAAAATAAGAAGAAACAGGCATGAAAGACAAAATACACCCAATAAAATACCATAAATCATTTTGATTGATTCTGTGTTAAGGATGCCGAATGTTTGTTAAATGTGACACTATAATGGCACAGAATCACTACAATTTGCTAATAGTATGCCTGTTGCACAGTAAGCTAACCTCTACTTATTTAAAGTGAGTAAATGAATAATCAATGACAAATATTAGTATGCATGTGCATGAAGCATGTTCAAATAGGGTAATAGGCTAGGGGTCTTCAGCTAAAGAAGAGATGGCTGAGGAGGAATATGATAGATGTCTATCAAATCCTGAGTGGAGTGGAACTAGGGGGCATGCAATGAAACTACTAAGTATTATATTTAAAACAAAACAGAAAATATTTATTCAGTCAACATGTAATGAAACTGTGGAATTTGTTGCCAGGGATTGTGGTAAAAGCAGTTAACTTAGCAGGGTTTAAAAAAAGTTTAGACACGTTCTTAAAAGAAACCTCCATAAGCCATAATTAAGATGGACTTGGGAAAATCCACTGCTTGTTCCTGGGATAATCAGCTTACAATCTGCTTTACTCTTGTAGGATCCTGCCAGGTACTTGTGACCTTGATTGGCTACTATTGGAAAAGGATGCTGGCTTTGACGGACCTTCAGTCTGTCCCAATATGGGGATGCTTATGTACTTATGTACTAATAATGTGCTCATAAGTCATATCACACAAACATGAGTAACATTTACTGGGGTCTATATTAGCTGATGAACTTAGCGCCTACTCTGTTTGGTGTTAAATATTAGAGTGTTGACTGATCCCACCCCCTTACCCCTGCAAAATACCCACTCAACCCTCCTGTAAATCCAGAAACCTCAACCAGCAGGAGATACTACAGATAGATAATGTACCTCTAGCCAACATAGCCATTAATCTCATAATGCTGTTATCTAGCAGTGCTTTACAAGACTATTTTTATGATTTGTGGGTAGTAAAAGGGGCGTCAGAATGAATTTTTTGGTTTTGGTGATTTGAGGGAAGCAATAGTGGGTGGGACCTTGCTCTTTGGGACTGCATGGGAGATCTCAAGATGTAGAAAGCACACCTGCATTCCCTTTAGCAAAGCTCTTTAAACCTGTGAATGCTCTGTATCTTATTATCATAATGACTGTGCTACTAAGGATGATTTTAGCATGCATACTAAATATTTGTAGCAGATCCCTTAATGGCTTTGACCAAAAATGTGTAAAGATTGGAAACTGATCAAAATTCATCACTGATTTGCATCATATTAATAGAGAAATCAGGGGATTAATATTGATATTTGTGTCTTGATTTCTTTGTAACTTGTTGTTTGTGAGTTTGGTGTAAGGCTGCCAACTGGATCCAGATCCACAGGACAGGGTTAATCCGGTCCTGGGTTTTTTCACCCCCCCCCCCCCCCCCATTGCATGTAGGGACTTGGTTCTAATTTCCCCTTTTCATCCCCTAAGAACAGTAAGACTACAAGTCCCACCATGCACTGGTGTAAACCTAGGACTGGATCAACCCTGCCCTGCGAATCTGGATCCAGTTGACAGCCTTATTGTAGTGTCCTCATGAGGTAGGCTGTGTACAGTTGTGATTTATTGTTTGGGTTTTTGTCCTGATTCTCTCTTTGGAGTATTTTCTTTGATCCACATATAGTTAATTTTGAAAATTCATCTACTAGAAAAGACAGAGAAGCTGGGAACACCATGAAGCCCTGGGTTATAGACTGAAAATTAAAGTTGTAAGACAACATGTATGTTCTAGAGAAAGAAATATTTTAAGGCAATGTTATTAAAATGAGCAATGAAATGATCAGATGCAGTATTCAGCAGGTATGCTGTAGAATACATAACATTGAGGGACCTTTTTAAAGAGCTGCGGTAATGTTAACATTACCGCAGCATAGATTTGGCACACCATGATGCATGCTGAGGTGTCCTGCAATAAGTTTTTTGCATTGGTGTGTCTGTGAGGTGGAGAGTGGGCATGTCTATGCAAATCAGTTCATTCTTTCAAGATAATTCACAAAACTAGTTTAAAATTTATATATAGGGTATCATAACCCATGACTTATCATTTAAAATTCACTACTCTTTCATGCCTCTAATCTCATTCATCACCTCATTCATACCATACTTAATATCAAACATATAAAAGGCAAGTGACCGTACTCACTTGCAAATGCGCAGTAGAGACTTCCCTCTCTGTCCCGCCCCCGCGTCAAGACGTGATGACGAGGGGAGGGGGGCGGGACAGAGAGGGAAACTGCGCGGAAGTGGAGGGAGGGAACCGCTGACATCGCTACCGCTCCCCCCCCCAAGGTAGCCGCTACCGCCCCCACCCCCCCCCGAAGTCGCCACCACCCCCCCTTCACCCGGCCCGGGCCCTCTCTTCGTTATTCAACTTACAGCAGCGCCGAAAACAGCAGCAAGCAGCTCAGCTTCAGCTCCCGTCGGCCTTCCTTCCCTGCCTGTGCCCCGCCCTCGCCGACGTGACGTCACACGAGGGCGAGGCACAGGCAGTGAAGGAAGGCCAACGGGAGCTGCTGCTTGCTGCTGTTTTGGCGCGGCTGTAAGTTGAATAACGAAGTGAGGGCCCGGGCCGGGTGAAGGGGGGGCGGGGGCGACTCCGGGGTGGGGGGGGGGGCGGTAGCGGCTACCTTGGGGGGGGAACATGGGAGGTCTCAGAAGGAGGGGGGGCCTTGGAGCTGGGAGGGCTGGACTGAAGGGGGCCTTCCAGCTGGCTGGGAAGAAGGCACGGGGGGGGGGGCCTTGGAACTGGGAGGGAGGGCGGGCGGGCAGGCAGGGGGTCCCTTACAGTTGTGAGGGAATGGGGCCCCTTACAGTTGTGAGGGAGAGCAGGGGGCCTTGGAACTGGGAGGGAGGGAAGGGGGCCTTGGGAGCTGGGGGGGAGGGCCTGGGGCCTTGGAACTGGGAGGGAGGGAGGGCGGGCAGGGGGCCTTGCAGCTGGGAAGGGGGGAGGACTGGAGCCTTGGAGCTGGGATGGAGGGACAGAGGGGTCCTTGGAGCTGGCAGGGAAGGAGGATGGCAGGGGGCCTTGCAGCTGCAACGGGAGGGGGGCCTTGGGAAAAAAAACATTCCAATACGCGCCCGTTTTAACGGGCTTAACGGCTAGTATCACATAAATCTAGATTGACAACTAAGACAGCTCAAGCCCTATTAGTTCAACACTGGGAACAGATGGGTCAAGAGGTGGGGGATTTTAATTGGAGAGTGATAGATCAGATAAAAGAAGGGTGGGAGGGAGGTAACATTTCTCGGAGACTGAATTATGCAGAACAGCGATTGATTTTTGTTCTAAATACAGTTGTTCCACTCAGGTTAAATTTAGAAATTGAGTGGATGCCACTAATTTTATTTCAGTTCAGGAGCGTTGACTCAGTATTCCTTTAAAGAGGTAAAATGTATATGTAAGAGTTATGTGATCTATTACGTTTAAAGGAAAGAAGTTAGACACTGTGGCCATCTTTAAGCCAGAGAGTAGAGACTTTAGCATGTCCCTGAAACATTATATTGTAATTTTATAATGAAATAATAGTGGGGATTGAAGACAGATGACCGGAGTTAAACATTAACAATGTGATTTCTCTGATTGCAGGGGAGCACCTTGACACAGCTCATGAGAGCAAAACATAGTCTTTGTCGGATGTTAATTCCCTTGGGTTAAAACCATTTATTGTTCATCAAAGATGAGTATTTTTCAATATATTATTGAATAACTGAGAAGTATAATGTATTTAGAAGGATTAGAGGTTAAAAGAATATAAGAACCTTATTTATAACTTATTGACCAATGGTGAAGTGAGGGCGTAAGACTTGCCATAAAGAGGAATAAGTGCTGTTGGTGAGCTGCACCGTTGAGGTCTAAGGTTAAGGCTCTTAAAAGGAAAGCGTCTGGTTTTGTGATAGAGTTATACAATAGATGGTTTCCAAAATCACATCAGCAGATTATATTGAGCATTCCAAGTACAAGCATATTTCACAGAATGCAATTCTGAAGTCGCCAACAGTATCGCATTCTCTAACCTCAAGGCCCTCACAGGCCGATACACAGAAATAGCTTCTTTAAGATACCATGGAGCACATTCAGAATACAGTGTCTGATGAATCAAACATGCAATCTTAAACATTACCCTAAATTGAATAGGTAATCAATGCAGTGTATGAAGTACAGGTGAAATATGCTCAAACCAAGACGTTCTACTCAACAGTCGGGCTGCAGCATTCTGGATTGTCTGCAAAGCCTGTATTTTACACCTTGAGGATCTATCCTCTAAAATAGATATATTAAGCCTGCAGAATGTTTTGCCCATAGTGCCAAAAAGGTGTTGGAAATCACTGGAGAAAACAGAACATCCTCATCATTTACTACTATGCACAATTATTTTTTGCAAACCTCTGAATTTTGTACAGCAGCTTTGACCTCTAGGCACTGAGCTGAAAATGTTGCCCTTTGGTTTCCACCAAATCTGCTGCCTAGTTAACGAATGAGAGATTCTACAGAATTTCAGTCAGCTTTGTGCTAGAAAAATTTATGGGTATTCATAAGAGAGAGGAAATTCAGGAAATGAAGTATTGTAGAAGCACAAAGGAAACTTGCACCCTGGGAATCACTACTACGATTACTACAACTTATCATTTATACAATGCTAATAGACATATGCAGCCCTGTGCACAAACACATAACAGACAGTCGCTGCTTGACAAGAGTTTACAAACTATTCAAGACAGACAAACAAGGCAAATAAGGGATTAGGGCAGTGGTTCCCAAACCTGGTCCTGGAGACACCCCAGCCAGTCAGGTTTTCAGGATATCCACAATGAATAATCATGAGAGAGATTTGCATGCAGGATATCCACAATGAATATTCATGAGAGAGATCTGCATGCAGTGAAGGCAGTGAATTATTTGTTAGGGAATTATTTATTGTAGGAATGATTAAAACAGACATGATATTGAACAAAAGTTCTGAGGGAAGAGGACATTTCTCTGGTAAGTGAACACTATTTTGCTTTGGGCTTTGGGAACTTAAAGATTGGTGTTTAAAGGAGGAATTGTAGGTTAGTGATAGGCAAAATAAAAATATAAAAAGCAAATTTTATCAACTAATCTCCATAGTCTTTCCCCTTAGTTTTAAAAACTTTGTACCACAGCATTAACAGATAGACTCTAGCAGGCACTGCAGGATCTAGTTTAGTCTTCCCACCCACCCCTAGGATAACTCTTCATTTATAGTCAGTTATTGTAATTAGGGTAACAAGCAAGGAATGCTCTTACAGAGTTTAAAATACATTTCATTAAAATCTAAGAAGGAAACACTAAATAAATCATACAATATACTATCAGGCTTATTTTCGGAGATGGCCGGCGATCTCTCAAAAGCGGCCAAATCGGTATAATCGAAAGCGGTTTTTTTTTACAGCATCGCCGCTTTCCCGTCGCCTCGCCGGTGAAAGTTCAAGGGGGCGTGTCGGCGGCATAGCGAAGGCGGGACATGGGCGGGAATGGGCATGGCTATCAGAAGGCCGGCTTTCACAGGTAATGGAAATAAAAAGCGGTGTTAAGCAGTATTTCGCTGGGTTTACTTGGTCCTTTTATTTTCACGACCAAGCCTCAAAAAGGAAGGAATCGGGGATGACCTCCCCGTACTCCCCCAGTAGTCACCAACCCCCTCCCACCCTAAAAAACACAATTATAAACATATTTTGCCAGCCTCTATGCCAGCTTCAAATGCCGTACCCACCTCCATGACAGCAGAATGTGTTCTATCCTCTGACAGCCTTTCCCTGGTTCTGATGTGGCTCTCGGGTGAGTGTGACACCTTTTTTGTTAGGTGCACTGCAGAGTCACATCAGCAATGCATTGTGGTGGGTGTAGGGTAGTGGGCTCTACTCCCATGGTGCTTTTCCCCCTGATAACTGAGTCAGAGTGTGCCCTGTTTTGTTTTCGGTAGTCCATGAGGTAGTGGCCATTTTTGTAAGCCAGTTTTAGATCCCTTTCATGTGTTACCCATGTTAGAGAACGTAGTTATTACCTTGAATGTGGCTGAAAGAGGGCATTGTACACCATTCTGCCGGCTCTGACCTCCTGCTAATCTCAGTACCAGGGAGACTCTTTGCCAGTGGGGCACAACCTCTGATCTGCAGTTAACTGTGAGTAAACGTGCTTATTCAAATAAAGGACTTTTTCAAAGAGATTCGTCTTCAGGTGTTAACTGGTGTGCCAAGGTTATACAGCAGCAACAAGTCCTAGAGGTCTGCGTGTATGCAGGTCCCTGGAGCACTTTTAGTGGGTACCGCAGTGCACTTAAGGTAGGCGGACCCAGGCCCATCCCCCCCTACCTGTAACACTTGTGCTGGTAATGGGAGCCCTCCAAAACCCAATGTACCCACATGTAGTTGCCCCCTTCACCCCTAAGAGCTACAGTAGTGTTGTACATTTGTGGGTAGTGGGTTTGGGGGGGGTTGGGGGGCTCAGTACCCAAAGTAAGGGAGCTATGCTTGTGGGAGCTTTTTCTGAAGTCCACCGCACTGACCCCTAGGGTGCCAAGTTGGTGTCCTGGCATGTCAGGGGGACCAGTGCACTACAAATGCTGGCTCCTCCCACAACCAAATGCCTTGGATGTCGCCGGGTTTGAGATGGCCGGCATTTTTTTCCATTATCGCTGAAAAACAAAACCGTCCATCTCAAACCCAGCGAACTCTGGCATTTGGCCAGGCTAAACCGTATTATCGAAAAAAAAGATGGCCGGCCATCTTTTTCGATAATACGGTTCCGGCCAGCTGTAGCGCCGCTGCCAGAATAGATCACCGGCGATCTGTTTGACCAGCGACGTTCGATTATGCCCCTCTATATAAACTAAAAGACATTTTTATATTAGGCTAATATCCTTAAGACTGTAGCAAGTTTTAAATTATTGAAAAACTCAAAAACACTAAGATGGAGTCAGCAGTCCAGCAGCGAGAGGGGTGCTATCCAGTCTTTTGCATTGAGTGTCACATGCATGATTATCTCTCAGTTGGTGAGATGTCATATGTGTGTGCCCGATGCAAAGAGCTCCTTGCTCTCAGAGAACGTGTCTGTTCTCTTGAGGCTAGAATAGCAGACTTGGTGGAGCTGAGGCAGACAGAGAGGAACATAGAGGAGACCTACAGGGATGTTGTAGAGAAGTCCCACCTCCAGTCTGGTAGCCCCTGTGCTACCTTGGAGGAGGGCGGTCTCCTAGAAGGAGAGCATCACACTGGTGAAGTAGGAAGTACTCCTGTAACCAGGACCTGCCCACCAGGGGATGTACTATCCTCTCGTACCAAGGATATGTCTCCAAGTGCTGCTGGGGAGGGAAGAGTTAGGACAGCTGTTGTAGTTGGTGATTCGATCATTAGGCATATAGATAGTTGGGTGGCTGGTGGATGTGAGGATTGCCTGGTGACTTGCCTGCCTGGTGAGAAGGTGGCGGACCTCACGCGTCACCTAGATAGGAGTTTAGATAGTGCTGGGGAGGAATCGGCTGTCTTGATACATGTGGGTACCAATGACATAGGAAAATGTGGGAGAGAGGTTCTAGAATCCAAATTTAGACTCTTAGGTAGAAAGCTCAAATCCAGAACCTCTAGGGTAGCATTTTCTGAAATGCTACCTGTTCCATGCGTAGGGCCCAAGAGAGAGGTAGAGCTCCGGAGTCTCAATGCGTGGATGAGACGATGGTGCAGGGAGGAGGGTTTTAGATTTGTTAGGAACTGGGCAACATTCTGGGGAAGGGGGAACCTATTCCGAAAGGATGGGCTCCACCTTAACCAGGGTGGGACCAGGCTGCTGGCATCGGCATTTTAAAAGGAGATAGAGCAGCTTTTAAACTAGAAACTGGGGGAAGGCCGACAATCACTCAAAAGCACATGGTTCGGGATAAGGGATCTTTCAAAGATATTACCAAAACAGGGAAGATAGGGTATCCTGATAGTGAGGTTGCAAAAGAGACCATAGTAGATCAGGTGTCCTTAAATAAAAATAAAAAAAAACATACAAAAGATTGCAAATTAATACTGTCAAGTACTGAGCATGATGTAAATAGGAACAACAAACATAGTTTGAAATGTCTATATGCGAATGCCAGGAGCCTAAGAAATAAGATGGAAGAGTTAGAATATATTGCACTAAATGAAAAATTAGATATAAAAGGCATCTCTGAGACCTGGTGGAAGGAGGATAACTAGTGGGACACTGTGATACCGGGGTACAAATTATAACGTAGTGATAGGGTGGATCGAATTGGTGGAGGGGTAGCATTGTATATTAACGAGAGCCTTGAATCAAATAGATTGAAAATTTTACAAGAAACAAAACACTTATTGGAATCACTATGGATTGAAATTCCATGTGTAAAGGGGAAAAGGATAGTGATAGGAGTGTACTACCGTTCGCCTGGCCAGGATGAACAGATGGATGCAGAAATGTTAAAGGAAATTAGGGACGCAAACAAACTGGGCAACACAATAATAATGGGTGATTTCAATTATCAAGATAATTGTTCCACAATTCTACTAAATGAAACCCTGTATTGCAGGTGTTAATTCACGTATATTCATGAAAAAATGTGGAGAAAAAAAGACTTCAGAAACCATGGAGAAATCTCTTTAAAGGAACACCTTTCAGAGTTTAGAGAATTCCTCTTCAATCACTAGTCTTCACAAAAAAAACTCCACTCTTCTTATTCATGAAATACTTGCACACACACCTTTAACAATACAATAAGATGGAGGCTAATATCTACGCCATATATGCGGTGAAATGAACTTTCATATATCACTTAGCTTGAGTAATCTTGATGTCACCGGTCTGTATTCTATTCCCCAGTATCCGGTGGTCATGAGCCCTTTAAAGAGATTTCTCCATGGTTTCTGAAGACTTTGTTTCGCCACATTTTTTCATGAATATACGTGAATTAACACCTGCAATACAGGGTTTCATTTAGTAGAATTATGGAACAATTATCTTGATATATATTCTACTTATTCCTTCAACATATATTAGTGATTTCAATTATCACAATATTGACTGGGTAAATGTAACATCAGGGCACGCTAGGGAGGTAAAATTCCTTGATGAAATCAAGGACTGCTTTATGGAGCAGCTGGTACAGGAGCCGACGAGAGAAGGAAAAATTCTACACATAGTCCTTAGTGGAGCACATGATCTGGTGTGGGAAGTAATGGTGCTGGGGCCACTTGATAATAGTGATCATAATATGATCGGATTTGATATTAGCTTTGAAGTAAGTATACATAGGAAATCAAATACATTAGTGTTTAACTTTAAAAAAGGAGACTATGATAAAATGAGAAGAACGGTGAAAAAAAAAACTTAGAGGAGCAGCTGCGAAGGTCACAAATTTACATCAGGCATGGATGCTGTTCAAAAACACCATCCTAGAAGCCCAGGCCAAATATATTCCGCATATTAAAAAAGGAAGAAGAAAGACCAAACGACAGCCGGCATGGTTAAAAAGTGAGGTGAAGGAAGCTATTAGAGCTAAAAGAAAATCCTTCAGAAAATGGAAGAAGGAACCGACTGAAAATAATAAAAAAATAGCATAAGGAATGTCAAGTCAAATGCAAAGTGCTGATAAGGAAGGCTAAGAGGGACTTCGAAAAAAAGATTGCGTTGGAGGCCAAAACACATTGTAAAATTTTTTTTAGGTATATTAAAAGCAGGAAGCTGGCAAAAGAATCAGTTGGACCGCTAGATGACCAAGGAGTAAAATGGGCGATCAAGGAAGACAAAGCCGTAGCGGAGAGATTAGCCAACGAGGAGGCCGGTACGTTTATCTGATAGATCCTATTATGATTCCCTTATTCTACTGACCTTGGTGTTATAAGGTTGAGAATTATTTGAGAAGCAGAGCATAATTGTGGCTGACATAGGAATATATGGGCATCTCTAGCGTTTAACGCACGCTTATTTTTAGCACGCACTACAAACACTAGCGTGCCTTTGTAAAAGGACCCCCTTTATGCCTGAGTTTAATAATATTGGGTGATTTGTAAATGAGAAATGGTGTGTAATCTGTCAAGGAGTTAAAAGTCAAATTCTTTAATCTCTGTCTTCACCTTCTTGTCTTTAATTTTGTCACTGGCTAGAAGAACTACCTTGATTTACTAAAGGCATTTGCTCTTGTGCAAGTGAGATGTCTTTTGGCCCAGTTGATGTCATTTGCTGAATGTCATTATGAATAATTCACGGAGTTCTTCTTAGAAATATATGTTAGATTTTCTGTGCTTTGCAACAATTTATTTTGCACAGTTAATCAAATGCATTTTTAAATCTAATATTTTCACTAAACTATGTCTTAAAATACAAAGGCCACACACAATATAGATTGGGAGTGTCAAACTGCTGTCCTGGAGGACTGCAAACCAGTCAGGTTTTCAGGATATCCCTAATGGATATGCATGAAATATATTCTAAAACTAGACTGGTTTATGGCCCTCAGGAATTATAGTTCATACTCTTTCCTCTTGCCTTCTATTATTTTTTGTCATTGCTTAATTGAGTTTTAGATATGCCATTGAAATATTTGTTACCATCTCTCACTCCTCCTAGGCAGTATTCGGTGATGGAACTTGACTGCAATACATTTGGAATATTTGAAAATATGGAAAATATTTAAGATGATGTCAAAAATTAATCAATCCCTGCAAGGAAATTAAGAATGAAAAAGATATTGATGCTCCCCTCATAACTTTAAAAAAATACTTGACTGAAATTCTGAAGATTCCAGAACAAGCATATCCTTCGATTTCAAAAATTTACTA